>NC_059507.1:28971269-30221269 GCF_914767665.1 Harmonia axyridis
CTATGCCATAATAGAAGCCAGATTAAGATTTGGGGTGATTTTCTATGGATCAGGAAATTTACAATCGATAATTCTATTGCAGAAAAGGGCCATCATACTCATTTTTGGTTTGAACAAAATACAATCATGTCGAGGTGTATTTAAGAGTAATGGTATTCTTACTATTCATGGTGTATACATTCAGGAGTGTTTAATATTTCAACACAAAAATAAAAACCTATTTAGTCAACACATAAATAGAAATAAATCAAACTACAGCATCAGAAATTTCAATTACACATATCCAAAGCAAACATTAGAGAGCACTCAGAAACAAGTCGAGTATAGATGTTTGAAATTATTCAATTCCTTGCCTTTGAACATTCAAAGGGGGGGAAATTTCAAGAAGTTTGAGAAGGAAATACATAAAATTTTGATAGAACTGGAACCTTACAAGCTGGAGGATTTCATTCAATAGAATTTTTTTTTTATTTGTTCTTTATTGACACTATTTCGTTTGTTTGATTTTCTAATTGACCTTCTGTCAATAATAAAGAATAAAGATTCTTTATTATTATTATTAATTGATGGAGTATATTAGCAACTGCTCCTTCTGCATTTTTGGATCATCCTCTCTGCAGTGATGTATTATTTTTTGTATATTATGTGTAATTATTATTATTACCTACCAACAATGGCGACGCCAGCTTTCAAAAACAGGTGTGGCCAAGAGAGCGCTGGATTTTTTTTGGGGGGTGGGGGGTTGAATTGAAACGAAATTATAATTCTGCTAATGTTTAAGCCTTAGTATGTCAAATTTTAGGGGGGGGGGGCAGCAGAATTTCAGGAGGGGCCCGGGCTCCCCCTGCCCCCCTAGCATCGCCACTGCCTACCAAATAATATTTTAGAAGCGTAGGTTGTCATACCTTATCGATCTGTTTTTTGAACAGAGTGTGTTTCCAGAACAGCTGAAGATCGCAATCACTAACTCAGTACTGAAGAGGGGAGATCCAAAAGAACTAGGAAATAACAGGCCTATCAGCACACTACCAAGTTTTTCAAAGATATTTGAGCTTGAAATGAGCACGAGAGTCGTCACCTTCCTTAATGAGTTCAATTTCTTCTCAGAAACACAGCATGGCTCTTTGAGAGGTAGATCGGTTAAAACAGCCATATTTAATTTCACCAAGGCGAAAGTGGAATTAATAGAAGAAAAAAAGTGAGCTTTTGCAATATTTATGGATCCTTCTGAAACTTATGACTCAATAAATCACGAAAAATGAGGTAGCTGGATTCATTTGCATCGACCTGAGCTAAGACTGACAGCATAGTCTGGACTATCTTGCTGGATAAACTAAATTATGCTGGGTAAGAGGAAAGGCTCATGACCTATCAAGATGATTCCTCACACTTGGAAGGCAAGTGATCATATGGAATGACCCAGTCTTTGAACCAATTTTGATGTCGGAGTCCCACAGGGTACTATACTAGGACCAATTCTATTTATAGAAAAGGAAATGAAGTACAATTTCCAAGTGTATAATAATATCATACAATATTATTATCTATCTGGTTAATGTATAAGCAAAATGCCATCAACATAACCATTGTCAGACACAAGATTTCCACGCTATTACGTAGGAATCATAATCGAAAGTAACCCAAGGAGAATGCATGCCATCGAGGGAGAATAGCGATATACCGGTTTCACCCTTATTAGGGATAATCAGTACCGTATAACTCTACCCAAGATGACAAAAAAACAAAATAGCAGGCACCATGATACTGGATTCATCAACAAGTCGGGATATATGAGGGTACTGCGGAGAAAGATGATTTTGTATTGGGAGAGTGCGTATAACTAGACAAATGGCTTGCATCTCAATTTGGGCAAAATCCAAAAATGATCAATTCTCAAAAAGAACGGATTGGGATTGCAGTTTCAACCCCTACTGAGGCTGAGCTGGTGTAAGCAAATAGAGATATTGTATACAAAATTTTATTGTATATCCACATGCGTTTAAATGAATAATAATCCTAATGAATATCAAAATTATAAGAATATTGTGCCAGAAGAGTTCACCGAAAAGTAAGAGAGAAGGTCTATGGCTTTTTTTGTTGAAATAGCTATCTTTTTAGAATTTGCCAAGGTAGCGTTCTTTCCAGTTGACCTACGGTGTTTTTAACTGCAAGTTTTTTTTTTTTTTTTTTTTTTTTTTTTTTTAAGTGGGTGAAATGAATATACAAGTTATAAGTTTTTAAATTCCGTAAATTCTTTGGACTATAGGATACTGATGAGGAAAAATTGTATTGAAAAATATTGAAATTCTTGTCTTATTGGGCGTTTACTCAATTGTACACTTTTTGTGAAATTTTTTTAATACAATGCAAAGTTGAGCTTAAAAATTTTGGTAACCTTATTATGAACGTTTTCTTTTATTGGAATCTAAATAGTTGGTATGTCTTTTTGGAATTTATATTTTTTTGCAGGCTGGAAACGAAATTCTGGACCCTCAAATTATATAAGAGGATTTTCAAAATCAACATTACGTTGAATTTGAAATTTCGAAAATTAAAATACAATTTTCATAATTTTGGTATTTATAATAGATTGCCCCCATCGAATCTACTCATTTAACAGTCAATTATAATAAGATCTACAAGAAAATGCAGACAGAATATCGCAAAAACACCTAATATTTCCGTGACAGTAGAACTATCTACGTATTCACAGATTATCAACTTAAAGATGTTTCAGAATCTGCGGCTGAATGTGGTGAAGAAAATTTGAAATTCATCCAAAGCACCAGTAAAGATAGATACATAAAATCATTTCAGTCATATCTGCAGAAGTTTTCTTGTACCCTGATTGAACTTGTTGAATCACGTGAAAGATTAAAAGCATAAAATCTAGATTGAGTTTAATCCACTCGGCAGTGAAATAAGATTGTTTCACTAAATAACAGAAGAGAGAGATTCGCAATATGTGGCGCTATCTGGAATTTACCGCCTCCCTTCTTACTAATGATAAATTTAATAAAGCCATGAACCAACTGGAACCTCCGACTGAAATTATCATTTTATTTCTCATATTCGACTATAATTAACACAGGAAAAGGCAATAACTGTGCACATTTTATGAGTGCAAATCCCTGCCTGGTCGGTTTATATCGCAAACTTTGCTATAAAAGACGTCCACGTTCAACATCATCTACAGGGCGTTAGGAGAAGATAATTTTTTAGGCTGGTTTCTCAAATATATAAGGGACACAAATTTGATTTGGATTCTGAAAAACAGTGAAAAATAAAAAAAAACACAAAAATATATAAAAATTAAATAAAATAGGAAAGAAAAAAAAATTAACATTGCCTATCGATTCAACCATTAATAGTTTCGACTAGCCGAAATATTTTCCACTAGAAATTGTGAATTGTATTTGGACCTAGAGATTTCAATTGTGGTTTTCAATATTTCATGTTCAACCGGTCGAATAATTTGGATTCTATTTCCAAGTTCTTACTTTAATAATGGATACAGAAGTTTAAAAATGACATAATTTTTTTTTTTTAAATAAATTCAAATACGAGAATATAAGGGTGCTACCCTCCACCCAGGCACACTTTTGTGTATGCCTATGATTAAAGAAGTTCTGTCGAAAATTCTATCTTGCCTAAAATATCTGCGCTAAAATGTCCGCCAGAATATTTAGAATCAAATGAGGTCTTAAGTCAACTCCTAAAAACCAGGAAAAACAATGATCTGTGCATCCTATTTTGACGTTCGAGGCGTTATTATAAAAAACTGGTTATACATTAATGTATATACATGTATATATATTCAAAGTATTGTCCATCACTGGCCACTACTTTCTTCCATTTTTCGGACAGCGTACGAATCTAGTGTTGAAAAAACTGGTCATCTTTTCAAGCGACCCACAAATCGATCCATTTTTTACTTCTTCATAAAACCAGAAGAACTGGTCAGCCAGGCCGTGTGCCATTGATCGAAACAAGTGATAGTCCGAGGAAGCAACGTATGGAGAATACGGCTGAAGAGGTAAAACTTTCACAACATGGGGTCGAGCATTGTCATTCTGTAAAATCATTTTATCATGTCGCTCGTTGTATTGCAGCCCATTATCCATAATATAATTCCAAAATCCCTTCCGTCCTTACCTTGCAAACAGCTGTTCACAAGCGAACAAACGCCGTTCAACATCTCTTGGCATGCAACTCGTACGGCACCCAATTTCCTTGTTTCCGAATCATTCTCGTGACTTTCAGGCGTTTTGAAATGGCTTGTTGCGTCACTTCCAATGATTCTGCCAATTTTTTTTGCGTTTGACACGAGTCTTGATCCAGTAATGCCTCCAATTCTGCATCTTCGAATACCTTCTCTCTTCCACCGCCATTTAGGTCTCCGAGTCAAAATCACCGTTCTTGAAGTGAGAAACTACTCTCGGCATGTTCTTTCACTAATAGCGGCCTCACCATAGGAATTTGAGAGCATTCGATGAGCCTCAGGTCCAAAGTTCTTTATATTGAACCAGAAAATGAAAACCGCAAATGACGAGAATTTGGCTCGTAAGCTGACATGTTCAATCGAGAATAACTCAAGGATGCAGACACAAATCGTCTAATATTTCTATGGCGTTATGTTTAAAAATACCTAAGCTCATTGAATGATATTTATGATCTACTTATTTCGACTACCACTTACCGATACAGCCATCTCATGCAAAACGGCGGAAGCAAAGTTGTACACCAATAGATAAAATGAAAAAAACAATTTGAGCGCATAGAGCACAAAATAAGAAAGTTAAAGTCACAACACATATCCAAAAGAATACTTGAGGAAACAAAATAACAAGCTTAATTCAACAAGCACTTAATATATTATAGATAAAAACCACAAATTTTACTACAGCTTTTTGAGTGATTGTTTGCAAAACTGACAGCTCAATCATCTTCATCTATAATTTCTCTCTGTGAAACATATTTCTCTTGTGTGAAAAGTATTACCATCACCCAACAAAAAAATATGGTATCTATTTGAATACTAATGGTTGGTTTATATTTGATCATAAAACAGTTGAAGCTTCATTATGCTAGTGAAGAATTAATCAATATATTTTTCTTTCTTTATGAACGTAGAAAAATCAAATAAAACAATCTTGATTCAACAATTTATCGAACGCCACTGACTTCTCCGAACAAAGACCCCTGAGAGATGAATTATTCGCCAATTCGGATAAAATTCCGAAGAAGATCGCAATACAACCTGCTGGAAGTGTGTTAAACCAAAGGAGAAAAAACCGGGAGAACCTCTTCTTCAGCCATTATAATCCTCCTCAGCAAAAAACGCCCAGAACCCTTCGCAACTGGGCACATCTGAGCTAATGAAAGTGTATCTGGATTCCACGAACGGTCGGCCAAATATCAACATTCAATTAAGGTCCTCTCGTGAAAACGAAAGTTTTTTTATATATGTAGCTCAGTTTAGTATACAGGAATATGTGCCAGGCCAATTAGAGACGCAGATCGAATATTCTAACAAACAATAAGCGTATATATGTGTTCATTAGCATTCTATAGAACTAAACTCTATACAAATTTATAAAATTCAAATGGGTCTATTTGATTAGAATAGAATTATTTATTGAAAACCATTGGAAATTTCACAACATTTTTTTTCGTCGATATTTAAATAATATATTCTAAAACAACTTGCAGAATTCATGAAAAATTCTGATTATATATCCAAGTGACTTTCCCATTGTAATGAGTTCATTATAGCACTGTTTTAGTACTGTAATGAACTCATTACGATACTGAAATAGAGAAAATACGTTCATCGAACTCGATAGCAATTCAATAATGAAATTTGATTATCAAAATTAAAAATATCTGGAAAATATTTGTATTTCTGCATCTTGCTTCATTCGAAAAGAAAAGAAAGAGAAATATTTATATAATTATGATGTTACTTAAGAAAAGCGCTGACATAAAGGCAGGAGCTCTTGAGTGCTCAAACATTCTTGCGTCAATTGCGTTCTTGCAGACCACAGAACCATATATGAGTATATTTGAGATGTAATTCATTAATCACATTGTGTTCTCCAAGGTCTCAGATGGTGCTTCAGTGAACGAACGTAAAAAAACTCCTCAAATCTGATCAACACTTTCTTCAAGTTTTTTTTCCTATGGATTTGATGACAACGGATTTGACATCACTAAATCGAACTTTATTTATATGTCGACGATGACTTGAAGGAAAAGTGAATAGAATCGTGATGATCACCGATAGTGAATTAGTTCCCTTTCACATTAACTTTCTACAAACATTTGATTCTGGTAGAAGCGGTTCCTCGATATGCGGTTGCAACTCAATGAAAACAGGTTTTTCTCTACATTTTCCTGTGAATACTTTGAATTTTAGTGATAACTTAAAACATAAAAAAAACAAAACCTCTGAATATCTAAAGGCGTCCAGCCAAAATATTATTATTATTGTAGGTAAATCATGTATAGATAGGAACTACTAAAATATCAAACAACAAATGATGTAAACCATTATAACATGTACATATTAAAATATAATAAAGACTATAAAAGCAAAGCAAAAAGCAAGCGGTTGCAACTTTCTCAGCTTTCTCGGTAGCTCATTGGTGAGAGCGCTGGACTAGTGATTTGGAGGTTGCGAGTTCGATTCCCGCTCGAGGAGGTACTTTTTCCGGAATTAAAAAGTTTTTTTTCATGCCAATATGTATATTCCCTTAATTATTTTCAGACGAAAAATCATTGTTTCAAATTTATTTTTTGCGTTTGCCACCATTTCCGGCTCAAAATTAAAAAAAAAAAAATATGGACATAATGATGTAATGATAGAGCAAAGGGAACGACTGTTCAAAAAATGTGAATTTCACACTATGTTTTATTATTTTCACCTAAGATCTCTAGAAATACTGCTTTGTCCAAGGATTACCTAAATCTTGATCAGGACAATTCAGGCGATGCGATCTCGGGATTGCCGATACCTCCATAAAGGTGGCGCTATATAATGAAATCGCATATTTCCAAGGAAACGAAAGCGTCATCCGATGTGAGAGCCATAGGAAAGAAAATCAACTGAAGTTAAACCAATCATCTTTAAATCCAAGAGGACTGATAAAGTTGGTAGTCAGATATTAAACTTTCTTTAAAGTGAGTTGGCATATCAGTTTTTATAGAGATATTATATTCTCCTATAATTTAGAGTTTATGAACTCCTTTGAGTACATTGTACCTTGTGTCAATGGCCTAGCTGCTGAGACACGTTAATTTGAATAAAAAAAAACAAATCAATAACTGTTTCACTGATATCGAATTAAATTCTCATCATATCTCGATTGTTTAAGGGGGGACACCACGTGTCCTTCTCGTGATCTTCCAAACTTCAACTACTCCTGTCTTCTCAGCGTTTTTGAGTTCTCACCACTATTTAGGTTGAGTAAAGCAATCTCAAACGTTCCTCTGATTTACCGTCTTTTCTATCACATGCATGAATTCAAAATACGTTTTACGTCCTTAAGTTTAAATTACGTTTTAATTTACGTTATTAATTTGAAAAAAAAAACGCTTTTTTTGCCTTCGACAAGACTTTTTGTATAATATTTTCATTTGAAAATTCATGAAAAAATAAATTTCTGTTGGGAAAGTTATATCATGCATATATCTATTCTTCAAAAAAAAAAATCTTAATCTATTTTTTACATTTCGAGAAAAGTTTTAAAAGGTGACTTCACAATGACGAACTCTTTAAAATGAATATTAGTGAAAACCTCACGTCAATCAATGGTTTTAGCGTACGACGAAACGGTTTAGGCCCCTCTTAAATTTAAATTGTTATATGAGTTGATTAAATTCAATGTTACTCGAAAGAATTGAAACATCTAAATCCGACCATATTTAATTTATTACTCAATCTAATATAACAAGTTGCGACTGCCGAACTCGGATAGATAGATAGAAGAAAACTGATGTCGGTGTCTGAGGGCCAATTTTCATGAGAAACTCATTGGCGAAAACCGCAACTCCATAGCTATCACCGTTACGTAGTTACAGAGTGTTTTTCAAAAATGTTCATTTTCTACATATTTCGATAGAACTCAAAATTATCATTCCAAAAATATAGCATACTTGGTATTTTTTTTTAGGTCGCCTGGCCTCCAACGGCTATGGGCTTATACTATAAGGGAAGATCAAAAGATGTAATATAATAGATGTTAGGTCAAGCAACCTAGCCTGGACGATGTTTATTTTCAACAAGATGCAATTTTTCAAGAAAAGATCGCCGTTCGTGTTATTTCTCCAAGGGCTAATTACAATTAGCCACCGAGATCTTCCAATTTCACACCTTTAGACTCTTTTCATTGGGACCACATGAAAGATAAAATTCATGTCAATACTCCACAATCGATTGAATACCTTTAAGAAATAAGAATTCGTTAAGTTATCAAGGAAATCCAGATGCGAATGTGCAAATTGGCCATGGAAAAGTTCATGAAAAGGTTAAGCTGCTGAAATTGTAGTCGTGGTGGCTTTTTGGCTCGTTTTTGATCGTTAATGGCATATACCTTCCTCTTTACAATTGAAGAAACATCCATTGTTTTCTTTTAATTATCTTCTTCTTTTATATCGAAGTGAAACCTTTTATTGGAAAACCCTTAACTTCAGATGTAGGTTAAATCACTTACCGACGTCTTTGGCCTAGGCAAACAATAAGAGAGCTGCGCCGTGCATCAGTTATTTTCGCAAAAAGATTTTGGATTTTTGTATTCACTAGAATTGATGTAGCAAAAATATCAACAACAACAACAAGTTCTTTATTGATAAGAATCAATAGGCCATCGACCGAGGTCCTTCAGCCATGTACAATTAGAAAAGAAAATATATATACATAAATACTATGAGTTTCATCAACACCATTATTGTAAAAGTAAAATAGGTAAAAATAGGTAGTAGGTAGGGGTGTCCGTACTCAGTTATAGGTCTGCAAAATAGATTTTGGTAACATTTTTCATACTTATACCCTGATCCTTGTATGTGAGGCTTCTGAAATGATTGGCACTAGCAATGGTCTTTTTCATAATGATTTGAGAGTGTGCATTAAGGTTTGTTACTTTGTGGTTGAAAATCAGGAGTTTCGCTTTATTGCGGTTTGGTTTAATGCGCCACAAAAATATCATTTTATATAAACGTCACCTTCAACTTTACAGAAATCAGTTGGAATTCAAAATCAATTCATTTAGGAATCAAGGATTAGGAAAGAAAAATTGATAGGATCTTGCAAAGAAAGCCTATATTTCAAACAGATCGATCGATACATAAATGGAATTTAGGATATTAGTTAGATTTCAGTTGAGCATTTTCCTCACTCGGATGAGAACATCGAGAAAGAAAAGTACCGGCTTCGATATCATCGGCAAAATGACTTATTGCTCCATTTAGGCCCTAATTCATTATCCCTCCCATGAAATTATTGTATTCATCCGTATCTCCAAGCATCAAAAAAGAAGAATAAATCTATAATGAGATCGTAGTGACAAGAGGCCGATGCAAAAGACCAATTAATTCGTCAGATGATAGTTCTAGCAATAACGAGCCTTTGTGCTGTAAACTAGTTAGCAGTAAATATGGGTAATATCGAACAGAGTCCGAGACTCACAAAAAGATCACGGCAGTTGAAATCTCCACCCGCTCTCAATCGCGATCGAAAAAATGCTCACATAATTATAGGAGACTGGTAATAGTATTACAATCGACCAGATGGTCCCTCGAGCGCGGATCTGCCGGCGACCCCGACGAAGCGAGCGTGCAACTGCAGAAATTGCACGCTTTTACTCGAGTTATACGTCGGATCAGTATGGAAATTTACGGACAAGCGTCTTCTCTTCTTCATTATAATTTCGTGAGTAATTTAGGAATATTTAAACATGTACACAAAAGATTTAATGAGAAAGTGAAGCAGGTCGTATAATTTCATATTTTTCGTAACGGTCAATCGACTTACACCCAGCTGTATCGAGATGGTAATTGGGGGAGACGTGAAAATGGTCTATTTAAATTTAATTGAAAAAGGTGCAAAGAATGCTGCATTTTTTGTCGTAACATCGAGCAGTTTGGTAATGGTGGCGAATTAGTGTGAACGTGTTATATGGTTTATTGAACACATGTTGCAGTCGCCTATACATATGGGCAGATTGAAGAAGTTTCACATTATACTCAACTGGAATTTCTCTTGCATAATGAGAGTGCGTAAATATGAAATATTCTGAGTTCCAAGTTGACTCATATTCTACTTAAGATTTTACTGCACATTTATCTACGGAATTTGTACACTCGGGTATATCGGGTGTCCCAAATTCGGCGTCTAATGATATGTGTGTAAGTTATAAAGTGTAGATCCCAGAAAGGAGCCTTGTGGTACTCCAGCCTTTATGCTTTTTATTTCCGATGTTATTTCGTTGATTTTTACAACAAATTCTTGGTGCTTCCAGGTATGAATGTATAAGCTTGACAAATTCTATTGGTATGTCAGCTCATATTGTATATAAATCCTTGATACCATACTTAATCGAAGGCTTTACATAGACATATCTAAAGCCTTCGATTAAGTATGGTATCAAAAAGGACTAAAAACGGCAGCAGTACTTATAGACATATAAGTACTGCTGCTGTTTTTAGTCCTTTTTGTTTTTCTTTCAGAATATTTTCCACTATTCTGGTTAGTTGGGTTCCAGTTTCGAGGCCTCTTCTGAAGCCATGATGCACTTATGATATAATTTCTTTTTCTTCGAGGGTTGTCTTGAGTCTCTCTAGTATAATTTTTTTCGGGCAGTTTGCTTAGGCATGTGAGTAAGCTTATTGCTCTATAATTATTTGGGTCTGTGTTGGATTTTCCTGGTTTAGGTAAAATTACAGTTTGAAAAATATCTTAAGTATAATTAGTATGCCGTTGGCGATATTTTTCAATTTCTCTATTGGGATATCAGATGAGTTTTCGAGTATCCTGTAATTTGATCCATTCCTGGAGGTTTTTTAGGGTTGAAGTCATTGAATCATTGAATTGTGACAACTACTTCAAAAGTGTAGTTATCTTTGTGTCTCATTTTTTCCGAGATGGGTTTGTTTACTTCTTCCTGTGTTTCTTTGTCATTGTTTGATGTTGTTGAATTGGTTCAAATTGTTTTTCGAGTAGTCCGGAGTATTTTTGCTTTCTTGTCATCTCCGATTGTTATTGGGTTATTTGTTTTCAGAATTGAGTTTGTTCTCTTTTGTTTGGTGAGGGATTTAGCTATTATTCATGGAGATTAATTTTCTTCTGTTAGTTTGTCAAGTTTGGAGTTCCATTTTTCGTTTTAATGAGTTGTTAGCTTTGTTTTGATGGAGTTGTTCAGTTGTTCAGGTTTATCACTGATTTATGTCTTGGATCTGACTCTTTTGGCGAGTTTCTTTAGATCAATGAGGTTTTTGATGGGTTCGGGTACCTTCGTCTTCTTTTCTTCTATTTCTATTTCTGCAGTTGATTTCTTGAGTGAATTTTCATTAGTTCCTCTGCTTTTTGTCAAGTTCTTCTTTGTTGTTGATATTTGTTTTTGGTGGAGTTTGTTACGACTTTCTTAGATTCTGCCCAGTAGTTTATGGTCTATTTTAGTCTTCTCTTCTTCTCTTGCGATGATAATTTCAATCGGGTGATAATCTGATGTGATATCATAAGAGTTTAGGCTGCAGGTGCTGATAGTCTTATACCGTTTTAAACCTTCGAATACAGAGTACGAATTGAGCATGCACAAACTTGGATTTCACGGTATTTTCAAATCTTGTGATCTGCTTGTTTGATTTTTATGAAATTTGTTGTGTGCTTAGGTTGGGTTGAAAGTAATTTCATAGAAATATTAGCTCTCCTCACACCATAAATGTATAACTAGTTTTTCACAATGAAGCCTTCAATTTAGGAAAAAAACGGCGGAAGCAAAGTGGTACGCCTATGTAATTCATGAATTTAAAGCGATAAGATATAGAAATGTAGTTTATCAGCATTCGAATCACGTGACTGTTTCTTCGAATGATATTTGAAATCTCTTTTAAACATTATTATACCATTTTCAATATATATTTCAAGAATAATGTGAGAATACAATATTGCAGAAACTTAAGTTGAAGAAATTCATTCATGCTGACTTTTATTTCGCTATGTAGTTATATTCACAAAACTCTGAAATCTAGTTAACAGGCTTGTAGAAACTTTGGTTTTTCTCCCTTCATATTATTCGAAAAATATAAGTTATTAAACCAAGTAGGTACTCAGTTCTTTAAATGGTATCAAGTGAGAAGGCCAAAAGTACCCTAGCAATCTTTTCCTCCTCTAAGGAACGATACATTATCCCTACCAGCATCAACAACAATTCTGCATCAATTATGATTTTTGTGGGATCGAGAACCGATTCCAGACGAGCATTTCACAGCCTCCCTATCTGGTTCATCGTCTTGGTCATAATTATTAGCAACCGGGTGAGTCGGGCGAGATCAGAACACCTCGTTAGCATCCATTTGCGGATTGGATAAGGGTTACAATTAAAAACTCGAAAAAGGCGGAAGCTCATGCTAAACGAGGCGGAACCAAACAATAATTGAGAATTGTATCGAGCTGTTGAGGAGTGCAGAAACCAGAGATTGCATCTGAATAGCCGCATCACGAGAGTGCAGTTCGTTGGAAATATTATAATGTGATGCGGGGTCGCTAGTGCCGTTTATGCATGGAATATAAGTGGTAATAATCGTCCAGAAGGATGATATGAGAAAGCCTCATTATGAAGAAAATGGATAATTCACCTTCCTGTTCTTCGCATCTCCCGTCTTGTCCGCTTAAGTCGACTGTTCCAGTAAAAAGCGGCCTTATTTTGCATCCAATCAACTGAATCGTGGTTTAATTAACGAGAGCAGTAAGGCTGATGCAGCAGACCGGTAAATGTAAGGCAACGAGATGGAATATGCCGTGAGGTTTCTCCGTGAAGGACCCAGAAGGATATTCGTCATTTTAAGACTCTGAAACATTCCCAACATTTTTCCTTCTCATTTAGACCTGAAATTCTTTTAATCAACCGAGTTATTCCTTGTAAAGTCTGCTTAATAATAATAAGATAATAATAATAATATTTATTAATCCTGTGAGACATATAACAATGTATAGGACAAGTCAACACAATTTCAACGGCTCTATCAAAAATTACAATAGTAAGATTTCTTAACATTCATTCCTTTATGTAGTATTTTCATCTTGAATATCTCTTCACATTTTTCACTTGTATGATTATTGAGACTTAGGGTTCTTCTTATCTCCTTTTTCGCTGGTGAAAATAATGTACTGTGGATCTATTTGGACAATTCGATTCTATCATCACTTTGTCATTTTCACCAGTGGGAATAAGGACTTTAAAAGACGAGTAACTATTTGGGAATCGTGATTTAATTGGCTTACATATCACTTCAGAGAAATTCTGCTTTAAAAACGTTGTAAGATCCTCAGCTGCAGTGTTAGGTTTAAGGTTTGTTACATGCAGTGCCTTGTATCTCTTGATCCCCTCTACAGCTGATGGACCCGAGAATGTTCCTGTAACTAATGCAGGACGGGAACTTTTTCTATTTCGTTTTCGAGAAACTTTTTTCCATTCATTATTTCTGTTTATTTAGAGGAGGATCCTGATCTTCCTTTATCAATATTTTCTTGTTCATACTTTTTATTTCAGGTGTTTTATTTTTGTTTACTATTTTTGACATTGTTGGCGCATCTGCAAGTGGAGATCTCACCTCACAAATTTCTGCCGAGTAAGTAGATAGCACGGTAGCTTCGGGAGCATCAGTTACAGTATGTCGATCACGATCGCTTTGCTGAACCTTAGCGTTATTCCCGTTGCCTGCGTTTGTTTGTTTATTTAATTTTTTGTTCAATTGCGTTATAATGGAATTTTTTTTTGTGATGTTATCTTCTAGGATGGAGATTTTATAATTCATTAATTCGATATTTTCTTCCAGTATAGAGTTTTTACTTTCCAGTTCGGCAATTATCTTAAACAAGAGATCTTGTCGGCCTGAATCTTTATCGATTAAATTAGACGGAGTTTTCACTTGTAGGTCGGTTCCGACAGCTGTATTCATATCTGAATTGTAATACAAATTTCTGGTCACAACACTTCGAAATTTTCAATCCACAACTATTATGAAATACTTTAGTGCATGATTTACACTTTACACTTAATTTCTTTTGCAATAAGCGCACTTGTTTGGAATACTTGGAAGATCGTCGCTAACAACATCGTTATCTGTTGAAGCCATATTGCATACTGCATACTTAGCTTCCTTATCATAGAAATATTCAGTATTCATTTTCCAATAGTAATTAATTTTTTTTAGGATTCTGAAGAATTGATAAACTCGAAATTTTTCCCGATGAAATTGTTATTTCATATCAATACACTGAATACACTGAAGATGGCTGAAGCTGTAAATGCATAAATAAATAGATTGTAGACGTCATAACACGAGCTTAGGTATTTGTAAACATAACGCCATCGAAATATTAGTCGATAAGTGTCTGCGTCATGAAGTTATTTCCGATTGAACATATCAGCTTACAAGCCCATTCCTCGTCATTTATGGGAGGTTTCAATTTTCTGCTTCACTATCAAGAAATCTCAAATACTTATGGTGAGGCCGCTATCAGTGAAAGAACGTGCCGAGGGTGATCCAACGCTTCAAAAACGGTGATTTTGACATCGAAGACCAGGATGACGGTGGAAGAGAGAAGGTTTTCGAAGATGCAGAATTGGAGGGATGACTTGATCAAGACTCGTGTCAAACGCAACAAGAATAGGCTAGAACATTGGGAGTGACGCAACAAGCCAATTCAAAACTCCTGAAATTCATGGGAATGATAAAGGAACAAGGAAATTGGGTGTCGTACGAGTTAAAGACGAAATATGTTGAACGGCGTTTATTGCTTGTGAAGAGATGCTTGCAAGGCAAAGACGAAAGAGATTTCTGCATCGCATTATGACTGGTGACGAAAAATGGGTTCATTACGATAATCCCAAGCGCAGAAAATCATGGGGATATCCCGGCTATGCTTCCACGTCGACGGCCAAACCGAATATTCACAGTTTCAAGGTCATGCTCAGTATAAGGTGGGACCAGCTCGACGTAGTGTATTATGGGTTGTTATCGAATACAATTAATGCGTTTGAGCCGAGCATTAAAAGACAAACGGCCGCAACGAGAAATGATAAAGTGATTTTACAGTATGACAATGCTCGACCCCATGTTGCGAAAGTGGTCAAGACATAATTGAATACGTTGGAATGTTAGTCCTGCCCCATCCACCGTATTCTCCAAACGTTGATCCCTCGGACTATCTTTTGTTTCGATCAATGAAACTGACCAGCACTTCCAGTTTTAAAAAATTGGATCGATTCGTGGATCGCTTCAAAAGATGACCAGTTTTGTCAACGGGGGATTCTTACGCTGCCTGAAAGATGGGAGAAAGTAGTGGCCAACGATGAACAATACTTTGAATCATAAATGTATAAGCAGTTTTTTGAAGACGGACAGTTTGACAACGAATTTGCCATCAGTGAGTCGAATCCTTTCCGACTTAACATTGGAAAAATACAGTGTGACGAAATGATAGAGCGATCTGCTCGGTGAAGAACCATTCAACGAGAGTTTCATATACATTCAGATTCATAGCTCCTACCTACATCAGAAAGAATGATTCTCTCCCAATAGATCTAGCACTATGATCTTCCAGCTTACTCTATTCTTGATCTTATTTTAATGTCCTGGTCAAGACTGTCAATGTCAGCACCACAAGCACCCCATTTGATTTGTTCACTTGTGCACTGGCCACTGGTCCTCTAGAACCATTTTGGGTGTCATTTTATTGATCTTCGAGATAACCAGGCTCTTCTCCTTTTTAGATTTAATAATATGCAGTATTCTCGTCTCATATCCTAGATAACAACTATTATTTCTTGTAAGGTTCCATCACTGTCTGTGAATGTAAACGTGTAGTCAGCATATCTATATTATTCAGTGACGAACTTTATGAAATGAATAATAGTGAATACTTCATATAAGTCGATGGTCTCTAGCATAAAACATAGCTCACTTATTTTTCAATTGACCGCTGAAACGGTCTCTTAACACAGTACAAAGTCTTAACTTTCTACTACAATTCATAGTGTAGCAGAACAGAACAATTAGAATACCCAATACTTACTGACAATGAACTGACAAGTGTATTTACGCATACTTTTTTGTCATTAATAAATCATATCGATAGACATGAATTTAACTTTTGAAACGATTTATTTCCTTTAATAATTGAATTGGTCATATGTTCCCATTATGTATTTTCATCAAAACTACATGACCTTTTATATGGAAAAGTTTGTCGGTGAGCTAATAAATCACCCTGTATAGTATAAATTATTATACCATAAAGTATCGATGTCAATGATCTTGTTAACATCGATACCAATAATCTTTGAAAACAAGAATATCGTGCTCTTATTCCATATCCTCATTAATGAGTGTTATATTGAAATACATGCAGAGATATATGTGTAGACGTTGCAATTAATTAGGTGCAACACCATGGACAAACGACTTATGAGATCGGCATAATCTAAAAAGAATGAAACAGCCGCTATTTCCTGCGGGTAACTGATAACGAATATAATTGTGGTTTAAAAAGTTCGATTCTCGATCTGTGTAACTGATATGATTTACGATTGAATGAAATAATTGAAAATGAATTTAAACTTGTATTACGTTTTCGCTTTATTGTATTCTGGAGATTATTAAAATAGTGTGGTTTAATTCAAATTTTTATTCAAAAGTATTGCAATTTTCAATACGCACGAATCACTCGTATTTATGGAAAATGAAGTGAATGATCTTTCTATTGCCAAATATTTATTCTTATTCAAACAAAAAATTAGTGAGTAGGTACTAACGTGTAGTAAGGAGCTTTTGCACGTAGAACTGAACACAAATCTACAATAAAAACTATATTGTTGTTACATGCCATGAAAATATGTATATAAAATATGTATGATGAAAGCATTTGCAAACTATGTGTGGTTTCTACCTTCTTTCTATAGAGCCTGCACATCTCATCTGCTGACATAACAATGTTGTACAGGGTGGGCAAATAAGAGAGGTAAGCGGGTATATCTCAGGATCCACTCTTCGTAGAGACTTGCGGTAAAACATTTTACCACTAAAGTATACAAGAAAACACACTGGAAATTGTTTTGAAGTTCAAACCTCTACCGCTAGGGAGCGTAATAGCTATCGTCGAGTAGAAAAATGAATTTTACTGGAAAATGTTTCATATAAAGTTGAAGAAAAAATATCATCACTGTAATCCTTGGAAAATTCTCTATCTTTTTGAATTGTCACTTTCGAATTTACGACATCAAATAAGGGTAGGGGAAAGGGAGAAATCTGACTGATTGAAATGCCTGTAACTTCAGTTTGGCTCAACATTTTTGAGCAAATTAGATCTCGTCTGAAAGATAATATCTTGTTGATTGAGGATAAAATATACTCATGATAAATTTGTTTTTGTTGCTTTCGATAGGGGGCGCTAAGTCAGAAGTTCATTGTTTTGTTCATTTTACTCCGAAATTTCAAATGTAATGATAGGATTTTCTTAACAGAAAAAGAAATTCCATCAAATTTGCATGAAAAAAACTGCAGGTTGCAAAGCGATAGTTTCAGGCGTTCTGAAGTTATGGCCAAAAGAAGAAATTCTTCAACTGATGCACTGCGAAAAACCAAATTGTGTCAAAAACAGAAATCCCATCAAATTCGTATGAAAAAACCAAAAGGTCGCAAAGCGATAGCTTCAAGCGTTCTGTAGTAATGGTAAGTGATTCTTGAATTTTTCTGTTCGATCGAGCAGATTGAGAAAACAAAATGAAATATGGGAAATATATCGACTTATTATTGTTATTATCTCTGAAATTCTGTTCTCCTGCAATAAGTGCGCAAAAAAAAAACACTTCTGGGCAGCAATATTTTCCAATCCCATGTCAATCAATGTGCCTGGTGTATCATTTTACTCATAACTGAGTCATAAGTAGGTTAACGTCGAAATAAAAACTATTTTTTAAAAATATTTTATTCACCATCGACGTACAGCATTCAGAGTTGGCTGAATGATTTTTCCGAGAAGTTCAATTCTATCAGGATCATCACGATAAAGAAACTATGTCCAAAATATCCCACCTCTAAAATTGTGATTCCAGTTGTATTAATACGATTTTTCACGACAGCAAGAACCATAACGTTATACAAAGTACATATCTTTTCATTAAGTTGGCGAGGCTCTCTTGCCTGATATATCATAAGATGTGAAATGTGGTCACTATTTCGCTAAAGCGGAAAATGGTGCGGAGAACAGGATACTTTACACCCTATACTTGGAAGTTATTTTATGATTTGGCAATTATTATAAAGCTATAACATTCGTTGAAGATCTCATTTTTTGAGGTGTCGTTCACCGAACTGATCTAGTTGAGATTCAGTCGTTTCGAACTTCGTGCGTTATTCATTTAGATCATCAGAACCATAGAAAATTCGAGGAGAATAACGAGGAAAATCTAATATTAACTCGAAAACATATACGACCGAATTGAAATTTGGTGTTTATACAGGGTGGCCATTTGAAAACGAAACAGACGAGATTACAGACGAAATAAAGTTTTTCGATAGAAATGCTCGGACAGGTCGATTTCTGTTTCGAGGGGGACAACTTAAGATGTAGGTTACGGACGCATAGCGCTTCAACCCTTGCTACTACAACCCTCACCCCCAAATTTTGAATAGGGAAGATGGGGTGAGTGATACCTCAATTTAAAGGTATTTTTATACTGATTTCAGCACAGTAATTGTTTTTTCATTTTATGCATTAGTTCTCGAAATATTCATGCGTTAGTTAGTTAGGAAGGAAGCCACAGTCATGGTTGTTTTGAAGCTCAAAATGTCGATTTTTCACAAAACACTACAAGTGCCATGAAAACACCACTTCATTTTCAAATACTTAGTCAAGAATATTTCGAGAACTAATGCATAAAATGAAAAAACAATTACTGTACTGAAATCAGTATAAAAATACCTTTCAAATGAGGTATCACTCACCCCATCTTCCCTATTCAAAATTTGGGGGTGGGGGTTGTAGTAGCAAGGGTTGAAGCGCTATGCGTCCGTAACCTACATCTTAAGTTGTCCCCCTCGAAACAGAAATCGACCTGTCCGAGCATTTCTATCGAAAAACTTTATTTCGTCTGTAATCTCGTCTGTTTCGTTTTCAAATGGCCACCCTGTATATAAAATAACAATGTTTAGCTCCGTATGAAATTTCGAGATGATTAAGTCATCAAAATCATAAAAAATTCAAGCAGAACATCTAAAACAAGAAAAGCACTGACGTGAAGTTGATAGCTTTCGAGGGCTCATTTATACATGCACCAATGGACTAGTTTTCAATTTTTTGTTAAGGATTAATTCTAAAAATTTAAGTAAAATGAAATAAAAATGTGGAAGAATCATTGAAATATCTCCAGAAATGAAAAAGTTATGGGACTTTGAAGTTGCGATTGGAAGAATAATTTCATAGTTTAGTATGTGACGTCACGCCACTTACACGAGGCGACTGGTATTCGCAGAGTGCTAAAGAATTCATTGGTGTACAATCACTTGTGTCGTTCGTGTCGTGTTTTGTTCGTTACACGGTGGCTGAAATTAAAAAAAAATCGTACAAATATTGTATTTTGCCTATGTGTGCAAGCACGACAATTAAAAACCCCAATAAATTGTTTTTTCATGTACCAAATGACATGAATCAAAGGAAGAAGTGGTGCAAATTAATGAGGCGTGACTTAATTGGACCTAAAACTACTTCATATGTGTGTGAAGATCATTTTGATGTGAGTACCTATCAGTACTAGCTGTCTATTTCTGATAATAAAAATACTAAGGTGTAAGTTGGTTTGAAATAAGTTATTGTGTAAAAATAACTTTGTCCTTTCACGAAGCCTTCTTCCATTATGGTGACATAAAAACAAAACTCGAGTTAAAACTACACTGTACAACTACAAACGGCGCGAGAGCCTTGGCGCGGCTAAGTTATTAAACGTAATTTATGGTGTAGCGTTCACAGGCAAGTGGCGTGACGTCAAAGAGGAGTCGGAGACCAAAGACGTTCCGCGCTAAAATACGTAAATTTAAATGATCTATTTCTCAGTCATTTATTGATGGATTTTCAAAATTTTTTCACTGATTTATCAGTTTTGCTCTATATTTTAATTCTATCGTGTCGAATATAGTATTATCAACATCACTAAACTAGTCCATAGTCCATTGCGCCGTTTGAAACCACAACTGAAGAATTATCTGAAAGTCTGGTCTACAAGCGCAATTGGAGAATGAAGAACCAGCGCTAAAAGCTTCTGACTCAACGTCAGCTCTTTTTCCAATTTTTTAATAAATAATTTTCTCGATTGACAATTTTATAATTCCAATGGTTTCTGTCTTTATCACGAGGTATGTAACAAACAACGACTTATTCTTTGTGGTAGATTGGAACTTGCAGTGATTTCTGTTGAACGAAATGAAATTCTCACAAAATCCAGAACCCACTGAAAGTGGAACCAACTTATGTTTTCATGCTTTCATAAGGTCTTCATAACACTTAACTGGATAAAAGCTTATATGAAGCTTAATGCCACTTTTAATTGCTTCTTTCAGTTATCATTCTACCAAAATGGCAATATGGCTGTCAATTTAGTTATTTCAGGAAATCTCTAAAAAATGCCAAGATACGAAAAGATACCAGAAGAATGAAACGTCATTTTATGTCGAACATTTTTATAAAAAATTATAGATTCCAACAAAAAGATCGATTTGGTCCGAAAGAGCCAAATTTGAGTGCAGAATGTTCTCATTCGAAAGGGGACAAATCGAGCCCTCAAGCATGCATTTATCATTGTTATTATCTACATGTTTACATGTTGAAATGATCTTACTATGTTTTCATATCATTTCAAATGTTAATTGAATATTTAACTCATGCAAAGTCATAAAAACGTATTTGAAAGAGTATGTGAAATTTTGTAACTTGACGTCAGTGCTTTCTTAATTTTTTGGTTATCCAATGAGGTCTGCATATTGTTAACGATTAAATTCAATACCAAGAAAATACTTGTTTCTCTCAGCAAACTACAATGAAAAATACATTATTACATTCGAATCTGAACTGAAAAATAAAAAGAGCATGTCTTTGATAAACCAAAAATACCTAGTTGCAATTTACTCTTGTTTGAGCAGACAATTTTGATCTAGACTAAACTAAAGAAAAAGTAAATTTCTACTACATTGGGTAAAGGCTTATTCATCAGACGGAATAGGAGAGGAATATCTATAAAATGTGTTGATGGCGGTTTGCCGCATTCTTGTTATGAAGATCCCTACTACATCTTCCTAATAATACGAAGGGTGGGGAATTGGTAAGTTTTCCTCATTTCATTCTATCTCTACGTAAGATATAAGTCTCAACTAGCGCGCTCTAGCATACTGATCGTGAGGATTTGCAAGCAGCGAACCGTCAACTCGGCCTTTATTTCATGCATTCTTTTTCTTTTATTCTGCCTTCAAGATGCGAAATAGAAAATGAATTTCCTTCATGAGGGAAAAATTAATCCTTATTCTCTCTGACGTCTCCAACAATTACTGCATTGGAGAAACAGGAGGCTAAAATGAAAACTGAAATTCATAAGATACACCACTCGCATCAATGTTTTTTTTTCAATTCTTTGTTAATTGTTGAGATCGTTTACATTCACAACTTTGGATAAATATTTATCGGAGAAATCTCACATTAAGATGATTTGCACATAAAAAAGGTAGCATTTCGATAGTTTTTTGAGACATTGAAGAAATAAACCTCTTATTACTCTACCTTTTTCGTGTTTCTTTCGACGCCTATGTCTATTTTTTGGTTTATTTTTTAGTTGATGTCTTATGTTCTTCTTCATGTGCCCTGTCAGTTTTGTCCGACGTTGGCGATCAACATTGAGAATGCTTCTCGATCCTGTGCCATATGCAAAAGTTGACTTGCCTTTCTTATTCCGGTCCATTCTTGAATATTTCCGAGCCAGGAGGCTTGCCTTCTTCCTACACCCTTCTTTCCTTCTATTTTGCCGCTGATTATCAATTCCAGAATTCGATAGCGATTTCCCCTTTATGTTTATGCTTCGTTAATCTGCAGTTTTTGGGAAATTAGTTTTGTGTATCAATACAATTATGTAATCAAAATCAACAAAATTGCGAAAAGTTTTACTTATAATTGTTATAGACTCTGTTCTTCCAGATTTGAATTATCTCTTCAATTTGATATTTTGACATTTGAAGGAAAAATGTTTTGTTGGATTGTATGCCTGATGAATGTCGAGTCAAAACAGGCTTTAAGGCCTGAGCATTCATTTCAAGCGAAAAATTTTGTTCCAAAACAATTTTCTTCGGCATATGATATGATTCCTAGATTGAAAAATAATCACAACAGTCATAATCAAAAACGACGTAAAAAGTTAAGAAATCTCATTAAGGTGAAGATATCTATGGTTATTTCCAAATGTTTTCTATTCCGATTATATTAAGGGTTTGTGAGAATTCTTGAAACCTCTGAATATCTTAATTAACGATGATGTCAGTCTGTTTTTCGCACACTCTAAGTATATACTTGAATTTTTACCCTGACTACAAGCAGAAGAGCTACTAAGCACTAACCATTGTTGAAGGAAAAAATCGAATGCAGCCAACATGCCTGAAAATATTAATTTGATGTGAGACTGGAGCTAACAAAGTAATATGATCTCTTTATTCCATTAATATGATTACCTACTCAACAGATAGATTACGAAATAATTTTCTGAATTTGTTTGACGGCCACTAACATGATATGGTTACATCACGTCAACGCTCTGAAATTGTGTGGTTATTTTTATAGTTTTTAAGTTAACCAAGATATTAAGATGGATTGAGTTATCGCGTGGTGCTTTTAGGTATATGTTTTGCAGATCATGGATAATTATATACAGAATAGTTATTTATAATACAAGTGCAGAAGGCATTGATATTCTTCCACGAGTTCAAAATTCAAAAACGAGCCACGAAGTGGCGAGTTTTGGAATGAACGAGTGGTAGAATGAGCTTTCTGTACGAGTATTATACATTATTTTCTCTAATTCATTGCATTTTCATTGAAATTAATGAAATATTTCCATAAATATAATTTAGTGATTTTTGCATTGAAAAATGTTGGTTGGCAGAACTGATTTCTTTAAGGCGAATTGATGAATTGACAGATAAAGCCGTGGCGGAAAGTTCGGAGTACCAACATAGAATGATAAAATATAACCATGAAAACTGTGCGTTTCTGATATATTCTCGCACGATTTTGTTCTACAAGATGTGGAAGTTCAGTCTAAACATTTACTGAAAAGTATTCGAATTATGGAAAATGATATTATAGTCGTAGACTCGTTGATTTGAAATCTGAAGTAACTACACTTTTGTTAACACTATACTTTAATAAGCGTTAGATGCACATTTTCATAACTAAGTTTGTCATCTTTATTAAATTGATGAAGGCAAAAGTTTCAATGATAATCAAAAAGTCAATACCTATTTACCTCCATTCTTCTAGTTTTTTTTTCAAAACCTTAGGTTTTTCCAAAGAACATGCAATTTATGAAAAATCGAAATATCTCAAAAACGGTTGATTTTGAGCCTATGAAACTTCGAACAAACTTCATTCCTTCGTTCATAGCATTTCAATGGTAGAACACCTGGTGTATTTAAAAATATATCAATATATTAATGTTTTGGAGCAATTTGGCAATTTTTTTCTCTCAGTTAGTATCATACAAACTTCGAAATATATTCATGTGGTCAACAGAAAATTGACTCTGAACACCCAATAAAACTAAATAATGTTGAGGTAAATTTACATCAAATATCAAAGAGATTTGATTCACTTAATCACTTATCTACCAAATTGAATCTGCGAAATGGTGAAATGAATCAACAAGTTGAAAATTGTAAAAACAGCAAGTATTTTGAACTATTGATGAACAAAAATAAGTACCGAAATTTGATATTTTGTCAGTTGAAATTGTATTCCTAGACAAATAAGCATATATTATTTCAATCAGATATAATATAGTGAATATTTTGAAATATGACATAATTTTGATATTTATATTAAATATTCGTACTACTGGATCTAGGGAGCATAAGAGTCGAATTATCGAGCAGGCGCCTCTTTAGCTCAGTGGTAGAGCACTGGTCTCGTAAACCAGGGGTCGTGAGTTCAAACCTCACAGGAGGCAGAGATACTTCTTTTTAATGAAATATCTGCACAAAACCCATATGCAGAATGAAGTTCATCAATATGTAATGAAAATATAGTGACACTTGTAGGCAGAACTATTTAGTCAACAAAATGTCTCACGTGTGTATGAAAAATATAGATACTACAAAATGTATCACAATATGTAAATACATTATTTTTGAGTTTTCCTTGGTCTCGTTAACTAGAGGTCGTGAGTTCAAACCTCAGCGGATGCAAAGGAATCCCTTTTCAGCAAAAGAACAGTTGATCCATTGGATAAGAACCTATTCTCCTAAGCCGAAGGTCAAGAGTTGGAGCCCTGAACTAGGAAAAATTTTATAATAATTGCTGGGTAAAAACTCAACAGTGCTTTACTAGGTCTCTGCATTGTCGAAGTACATGGTGTCCCATTTTCGAGGGTCACTGAAAGTATCCACTGAACTATAAAACTTGGTGATAAAATTTCCAAGGACCCCCGATATATTTTTTTGAAATAATAATATAACAGAGAACAGATGATAGATATCTTATAGTTCTCAAGTTACAGAGCGTTTCTGAAAAATGACCGTTTCAAATATTTTGCTATATCTTCGTCAAAGATCTGAAAACAAACTGTTCTGCTGATGATTATTCTGAAGAAAAACATTTAATCGTAGAGGTAATGTCTTTTACATCGAAAATTAAAATATCTGACCCCAAACGAAGGAAGTCCTGTTCCCACATCCTGTGTATAATGTCAATAGCCTTAGGCAACAACCTTTTGATGCAAAACCTCAAATTTACCCTTCACCATCAATCGTAAAATACTAGCCCTCTTCTTCGACAACATAAGAACACAAAATACCACAGTCAAATAGCCACTACTCGTGTGAATCTCAGAAGGAAACAGGGTTTCCGAAATATCGTAGGTGATCACAAATAAGCACAGCCTCGCAGAGGCGGCTCGTCGTATGAAGCAACGCGAGCCTCGCATGTAACAATCAATAAAATGTGAAATTTTGACACATTATTTATTTGAATATAAAACAATTTCTTCTTCTTCTTCAATCCTTTACTATGTGCTGGGTTTGTCACCATCTACACATCGAACAATTTGGACCATCGAGTGGGGATCAAGTTTTCTAATTTCCACAAATATTGGCCATTTCAATTCATTTCTGGTCACCGAAATAAAACATGGAAACATAGAATTACCCTCAAAGTTGAAAATATTAACTATTAAATTGAACGCGAACCCCTTCCAACTATCGAAATTTAATTCTGAACATTCAAATCGTTGCCGACTGCATGATGAGAAAATAGTAATCCCAGAAATTTGGGATTCCTATACGTCACAAATCGCTGATAGAACGCTATGTCTAGTTTCGAGATATTCTAAAAACTTTAAAAACGTTTTTCAGTAATTTTCATAGTTTATATGACTCTTAACGGATCATAGATATATACAAATTTTTTTAATTTATTCCGAGATTTAATTCATTTTGTGGCCATTGTTCTTATTCTATAATTGTTATCAAGTCATATACAAGGTGTCCCATTTAATTCTCAAAATAAATGAAAAAATTTTATATGAGGTGACCCATGAAAAAAATCAAGTCGAAAATCTCAATATCTTTGAAACGGATGACATTTTTGCAAAACCTTGAAAACTGCTTTGAAAAATATAGGGTGTCCCATTTAGAAATGAAATTGGGACACCTCTTACATATTATGAATCCTAGCGATGGGAGGATAAAGGAAATTAGCATCGAAAAAACATTCATTGCGATACTAAGTAGTAAAGAGGATTGGGAAAAAAAGTCCACAATCCCAGTTCTCAAAAAGAATACCATCAAATGGTATACAGATGGTTCCAAAACCACGACAGGGACTGGCGTTGGAGTATTCGAGGCTGGTACCAAATGCTCAATATCGCTAGGCCACTGTCTAAGTGTCTTTCAGGCAGAGATACTTGCAATAGAAAGATGTGTAGAAATTAACATTGCAAGAAACTATCGGAAATATGACATAGTGATACATTCCGATAGTCAGGCTGCAATCAGAGCACTGAGCTCACATATCATCGATTCTAAGATGGTATTGAAGTGCCGAAGAAAACTTAATAAAATGGGTAAGAATAACAGGGTTTTTTTAGTCTGGGTTCCCAGCCACTCGGGAATCAGAGGGAATGAGGAGGCCAACACACTTGCCAAAAAGAAAAGAGTTTCAGGAAAAGGAGGTAACCGAAAGAAAACAACTCTGGTGGAATCTCTGGTTTGGATCACTCCAAAAAGTTTTTTCGAAACTTTGACTCTACAAGATCCAAGAAGTATCTGGATCTTAGTAAGAATATGCTACACCTCCTCACTGGATCCCTCACAAGGCATTGCCGCCTCAGAAAACACCTCATGAGAATGGGTCTAACAGAAAACGACGAGTGCAGATTCTGTGGAGAGGAGGAAGAAACTCCGATCACTTGGTGACGCCATCGCTAGCCAACGCAAAACCTGACTTTGACACGAAACTTATAGAAGTGAGGAAGTAGCCTCCTTGAAGCCATCCCAGATATTGGAGTTCATCAGAACTCTGGAACTCTAAGGCGACCTGTAGATCACGTTATGGAGAGAATAGCTCTTATGGGGGGCACAATAAACCATTATGTCGCAGTGAAACGAAACCTTCTTAGTTAAATCTAAATCTACATATTATGTATGTATAATAAGGAAAGTATTTTGTGTTCTCAAACTTTTTATCATAATCCAAAGAAGCAGAAAGCACTATTATTGTGGTTTCATAAATAACAGGTGCTTTTTTTCGAGGTATATAATGTTCAGTTGGCATTACTGTTCGAGATGGCGACCGATTTGACAGCTGTCCAGTGATTCATTCTCAGTTTGATTTGGCAATTCATCATGAATAGACTCACGTCTGAACGACGCTTGCAAATAGTGCAATTTCATTTGAAAATAATGGTTCTGTGCAGAATACGTATCGCGCACTACGTCCATTTTATCGTCGACAAAATCGTCCATCAGAGCAGTTAATTCGATTAACCATGGAACGTTTTCGCACCACGTTTACTCTTATTGATAACTCGCATCCCCAGAGACGCCGTACGGTGCGTACAGAAGAAGCTATTGCTGCTGTAGAGCGTAGCATTGAGGAAGACCTGAATGAGTCTATCCGCCATCGAGCACAGGAATTGGATCTGTGTCCATCCACTTTATGAAAGATTTTGCGGAAGGATTTGCGTGCTTACAAAATCCAACTCGTGCAAGAATTAAAGCCAAACGATCATCAAGTAAGGCGTAGATTCGTCGAATGGTCCCAAAATGAGATTGCCGTTGTTCCCGATTTTCATAAGCGAATTTTGTTTAGCGATGAAGCGCACTTCTGGTTGAATGTCTACGTCACCAAAAACAACTAACCCTCAAGTGTATGTCGAAACACCGTTACACCCAGAAAAACTGACTGTTTGGTGCGCTTTATGGCCTGGTGGAATCATTGGTCCGTACTTCTTCAAAAACGATGATGGCCAGAACGTTACAGTCAATGGTGATCGGTATAGAGTCATGAATACTAACTTTTTCATTCCCGAATTGAACAACCATGATGTCAAGAGGGTGTGGTTCCAACAAGACGAGCTCACAGCTCGTGCAACAATCGATTTATTGAAAGACACGTTTGGTGACCGCCTAATTTCACGTTTTGGACCTGTGAATTGCCCTCCAAGATCTTGTGATGTAACACCGCTAGACTACTTTCTGTGGGGCTATGTAAAGTCATTGGTCTATGCGGATAAGCCACAAACTCTTGACCATTTGGAAGACAACATTCGCCGTGTTATTGCCGATATACGGCGACAAATGTTGGAAAAAGTCATCGAAAATTGGACGTCCAGATTGGACTACATCCAAGCCAGCCGTGGCGAGCATATGCCAGAAATCATATTCAAAATGTAATGCCACAAGATTGTCTTGCGGATAAATAAAATTCATATGAATCGAATAATCCATCGTTGTTTTATTGCAATTGGCGCAATAAAAGTTCTATAGCTCTAAAAAAACACCCTTTATTTCAGGTGTCTAAGCAACTGTTTCGAGTGCCACGAGCCGCCACTGCCGGCTCGTATTTGTTCGTACGAGGATCGTTTATTTGAACCAATTCAACGATTTCGGTAGTCTAAAATCGGAGAGCGGTATGAAACAAAGACAAAGGAGCGCCCCATAATTACCAACCGGAGTTCGCTAACGAGTCCCTGAGTGGCGTGTGACTTGGTCCATCCGAGCGCCAACTGTATCACTTAATTTAGCCACAACTAGACGTAATAATTCAGAGTGAATTATATGAATTCCTCAATGGCGCTAAGCCCATTAGACCTCTAATTGCATTAACTCCTTCGTCAAAACAATAATCGTCAAGAAGTGTCGATAAGATGGATCTGTACATAGCTATGAATTTCTCGTTGTTTTCACTTTCATGAATCGTTAGAGTGAAGGTATCCACACTTTCCTTGGCCAAGTTTTTTTACACGTTTTTGTACGATAGAATGACTTTTGTTATTTACCGCGTTTGTTATTAGATCGGTAGGTTATTTTTACTAGTTGCTAAAATAAACAGAACAGTAAGTGAGAATGACTCAATATTAATTGAAATAATGCACAAACAATTTGAATTTAATTCATTTAATTCGTTGAATGAAATAAGCAAGCAACACTTTTTCATTGATTTGGCTGCCTTTTCCCTGAATCCATTCCTTGCAAGTCCTGTATGTACCCTCATAACGAAGTTTCGTTTTCTTGGGAATAACTGCAAAACAGCCGATTTTCCAGGTTTTTCGTATTTCTTTTTCTTCAGAAGATTCAATATCGCTCATTTTTTAGATATATTATTAGTAAATTCAGTTTATTATTGTCACTTTGACAATCTACAATAAGCTTCCTTCACCAAGAGAACGTCTTTTATTATATTCCCACATATTGACATTGAAGGCACAAATGACTATTTAAATTTTTTGGATAATTATTTGGTAGTTTGAGAAAAAAGTGTGGCAATCGTGCAGAAAACGTTTTAAGTATCTTGAATGTTGAGAACTACCGATCTCAGGCAATAATTGGATTCGTCGCTGCGCTCCTCTTCCGGACTATTGTCTTCAGTAAAATCGGTAAAATGAAAAAAATATATTACTCTAATTCCAAATTTCTCTAACTATGTATGCATAATCGTTGATGATGTTTTCACTAAAATATAACAGTGTGGTCATTGTGGTTGGCCATAACCAATGCAGGTGATCTAGGCCTTTCAGAAAAGTAACAAGTTGTGTAGTTATCCTAAGAGTCCTAAGACTGTTAAGGGCCAGTTTCATAAACGAAAGTAAAGTCCTCCTTTTACAAGAGAAGCTCCTTTTACAAATGAAATGTTTTCAAAAAGCGATTTTTACTTTGAATGTTACTCTTTCTTCAAAACAGTAGCAAGAGTAATATCGCTGTGCGAAATCACACACCCAATTTTTTAAACTGACTCCGATTCAAACTATGTGTGAAGGGTAATTTGAGTCAGAGAAGAAGAAATATATTCAATAATAGCTAAACTTTTAAACTGGCTCTGACTCTCATTTATAAAAGTAAGCATTCTGAGGGGAATCCCATTTGAAATTCCCGCGAAATCTTTTATTACCAGCGTGCTACCGCTTGAAGCCGCTGATGTTAGTGAAGCCAGTGCTTAGCAGGCTCGCGTCATTTACTTTTTTCATTTGACGTTTTGTCCTATCCCGTACAAAAGATGTTAACATTGATACCTTTTTAGAAAGCAAAACAAGGAAGTTATGTAGGTAATTTTTAGGCCAAGTACCATGAAGTTTTTTCGAGTGATACACAACTTACTCAAAGACAATTTCTAAAAAAGAGTTGGGCCACTTAAAACCAATAATTTCTTAGATGGTATATGTTTTTGGCAACCATTCTTTCTTCTGAAGTGAGCCCTCATTTTTCAGCTTCAAGAAAGCATCACTTGATTTTTCACTTTCTTATAGTTTTAACACAATTGAATCTTTTCAGAAACAACTCACAGATTTTCTGAAAAATCGAAAATTCGCCATTGCTCAGTTTCCATCCACTTTCGATCTTCAGTTGACTGGACTTAATTGGTTGCAAACGAAGTTTCAAAGAACCTCCAGTATGACTCCTTCAAAGGATCACGTCAAATTACGAAACACCCTGTACAGCTCTAATGTGGAGACCCTTCATAAGTATTTCCTCCTTCCTATAACAGGCACACAAGAGAAGAAAGAGCGATATCAATTTTATTCAAAAATACGATTCGAGGATCCCTCGAATTTTGGTCTAACATATTTCCCTTTGATTATACCGAAATTTAAATTGCTTCCAATCTCGATGTATATTCATAAATCAGTCGCTTCCCTTAATATGCAGATGCTCAACCAATAATTATCGAAGGTCAATTATTCCACCGCAAAATATCATTAAATAGCGAAACTCCGAACAAACATTCATCCTAGGCCAAATTTGAAGCTGTCATTGAAAATATACCTCCAAATTTGATTGATGCGTTCTTTTCTTCAAAGCTACCACGATATATTTTCGCCTCAGAACGCCTACCGTCTGTTATTCGTCCGCTGGTAAGAGCACTGCAACCTCTGGATGTTCCTCAAATCACAGGTAAGAAAACACTTTGGCGCCTGGTGGCTTTATGGTTCCCAAATTTATAGGATGCCGCGTAATGATCTCTACCGTTGGCTTTCGGGTTTTTGGCTACTTATTTTTAAATTCTGAATCGAAGATTTTTTCCAGCATTCCCCCCCTCTTCTAATTATACACGAGCGTGACGTATTTCTGTGATTAATGAATCGGATACCATATTATTTTTATGAATTAATGCATTCCTTAATATTCCTGAAGATTATAAGATGTTGGAGATGAGGTAAGAAACGGTAACGCATTTTAGAGTTCGCAGAATGGTCTGGTGAAAAAATTTCCATCAAAATTTCAATTCTCAACATCAGGATGGGTCTGGACTCTCCGATTAATTACACAGGGCATCAACAAATTTTTTTTTAGTGCCTGGAATTTTAGAGCTGATTCTAACTGTATTTGGGACGCTAAAACTGTACATCTAATCCGCTTTTCTCTATCAGCTCTACTTTTTTAGATACATCGATTTATCTACAAATGTGGAAATAGGACTTTCTCTAATTCTGTGGTTATTCCGTTCATTCTTCCACATCTTGTAGAACAAAATCGTGCGAGAATATATCAGAAACGCACAGTTTTCATGGTTATATTTTATTATTCTATGTTGGTACTGCGAACTTTCCGCCACGGCTTTATCTGTCAATTCATCAATTTGCCTTGGAGAAATCAGTTCTGCCAACCAATATTTTTCAATGCAAAAATCACTAAAATATATTTATGGAAATATTTCATTAATTTCAATGAAAATGCAATGAATTAGAGAAAATAATATATGATACTTGTACAGAAGGCTCATTCTACCACTCGTTCATTTGAATTTTGAACTCGTGGAAGAATATCAATGCCTTCTGCACTTGTATTATAAATAACTATTCTGAATATATTTCAGATGATTTGCGCATATTCATTGACAGTTCAAAGCGATGTTTAAAATGTGTCCTTCCTCATATACTGGGAATAAATATGGTTCAATACCACTAGCTCACTCAACGAAACTGAAAGAAGAATATAATACCATAGCTTTGGTCTTGCAGAAGATAAAGTATCAAGAACATCAATGGATGATTTGTGTAGACTTAAAAATGGTAAACTTCTTCTTCGGCAGCAAAGTGGTTACACAAAATACCCTTGTTCGTTGTGCCTCTGAGATAGTAGGGACAAAACACACCACTGGGTCAGAAAATATTGGCCTCAAAGAGAAAACATGGACGTTGGGGAAAAGAATGCCATTAACGACGCTTTGAATGCCATTCAAATCGACATTTTGAAGTTAGAACCCACAAAAAATTATCAATATGATTTGGTTAGCCCATTCCTTGACCAAAGCTGACCGACATAATACTTTGCAATGATGAATGAGAGTATTGGCAACTATCCAACCACATGCAAGTTTTTTGTGCCAATAGAGTAGGAGCCATAATCGATAGGTATTCAGCTGAATACTATCAAGAAGGTGCTTGAAAATTGAGCTAATTAACGAATGGTTAGCTGAAGCAGTCTTTTGAGTTGAGTTATTATTATTCGTACATAACATTTCACTCAATAAGTCACAGGCCTAATCAGTTGAAAGCTTTTTTTTTCTTTCTAGAAAAATCGAACTAGTAACCTTCAAAAGTGATACATTTTTCAAAACCTTTTCGGTGGGAAGATGCGTCTTTGCTTTCAAAATAAGCTTCAACTTCTATAATAAGTTCTTTAGAGCCAAATTTTATGTCCTATATCATTCTTTTGAAGTCTGCAAATATCTACTAATCACTGGGGTCCAGATCTGGAGAATAAGATATGAGGCCAAACAGTTGGAAGAGCAATTCCTTCAATTCGACCATGGTTTTCATCGTTTTGTAACAACGAGCATCGTCTTGATGAAGAAATAGTTTTACATTTGAGGATTGGTTTTTTAATTCCTGTACTTAATCGAATAATCGATCCAATAACGTTATGTTATATTCAATGTTGGCGTTCTTACCATTGTCAAGTTATCATTTTCAGACAACAACTAATGCAACAGCACTTAACCTTCAATATTTCTTCAATTTCAAATCAATGAGAATGTAGAAATATTTGTACTTTTTTTTTGTAATTTCATAATATAATCAAACTTATCTGATCACGTACAGGCTCACGCCTCCGTGAATAGTGTTTATACCTGTAGTTTACAGAATAAACTATATTATTATTTTTATTATTATTGGATGAAGGACTCAGGTCGATGACCACAAATACATTTATTATTATTATTTATTTGTGCTTCACCAAAAAAAATAGGATGATATCCCAAGTTGTTTTTAATGTAATTTTGAGGAGGATGAGGAAGAAGAAGTTGAATCCTTTTTTGAGGAGTTGTGAGTTAAAGCTCTTTGGAAAGAATCTCTAACCTAATATCCAATGAAAAAGTTCTTTGAAATAATTATTACACATTTCTGTGTGCAAATGTGTAACTTCGATTTGTTATCAGAAATGGCATTATCACTTCTCAATCACATAATCTTCTCATATACATCACCATCTGATTCACCGACATGTTTCCCTTTCCCAACCTTCATCAATAAACGCGAACGGAAGATGATAATATCTGAGCGAAAAAAAAAATCGAAACTGCACACGGTGCAGTATGTTCCCTCTACAATAAAACCCAGCAAAAAGCAAAGGAAATTTCTTGTGATAAATAAAATCGCATGTTGTATTTACTTAGCGGAATATCGGCAGTATTAAATTTATATTATCTGGAATCTTGTCTTATCTCATTAAAGAAGACACATCGTTAAAGAGTCCAACTCGCGGGCTAAGCAGACCGGAGGAACCTCGCAGATTCAACTCGGATGCAGATTCCCTGCTTCAACGCGGGCGGAAGCGCCAGCCGGTAACGTACGAGCGTATTCAAATGAGCAAAAGTCGTGTTAAGCCCAGGCATGGCGGTTAAGCAACGACCACCCGCGAGAACGCTTATCGTTGCCATCTCCACGCTTGGCTCTGGCCAGGTCGCTATCTGGTGACAATATCTCCAATCTAGATCATGCACACACCTAGGATATAATATACGGCCGGCGTAGGCGAATGCTGACTCTCAGCTCTGGCCATACGTCGAATATGGCCAATTATTGAAATCTTGCAACAATGTGTGCGATTGTCCAGATTCCTATCTTGTCAACGGATAGGCTAATTCCTGATTTGAATGCTGATTTAGCGCCTTCGATGACAATGCCGTTCTTGGAGATTATCGTGGTGGTGGAGGATTAAAGGTACAGGTACACAGGAGGTCGCATATTCTTCCTTCTAGTCGATGAAGTTAGTTTGTGCGTTACATATCATAAAGGGTTTTCCAATTAGAGGTTTCATTTCTGGGCAGCTGTCACCTCTGAAACAGTAATATTTTGACATTTGACAAGTTTATAGTACGCCATTACTAGAATGCACTACTTTTCATTTTTTTGTTAAGGATTAATTCTAAAAATTCAAGTAAAATGAAACAAAAATGTGGAAGAATCATTGAAATTTCTCTAGAAATTAAAAAGTTATGGGACTTTGAAGTTGCGCTTGGAAGAATAATTTCATAGTCTAGTGTGTGACGTCACGCCACTTACACTGGTATTCGCAGAGTGCTTACGAATTCATTGGTGTACAATCACTTGTGCCGTTCGAGTCGTGATTTGTTCGTTACACGATGGCTGAAATAAAAAAAAAATCCTACAAATATTGTATTGTGCCTATGTGTGCAAGCACGACAATTAAAAACCCCAATAAATTGTTGTTTCATGTACCAAATGACATGAATCAAAGGAAGAAGTGTTGCAAATTAATGATTCGTGACTTAATTGGACCTAAAACTACTTCATATGTTTGTGAAGATCATTTTGATGTAAGTACCTATCAGTACTAGCTGTCTATTTCTGATAATAAAAATACGAAGGTGTAAGTTGGTTTGAAATAAGTTATTGAGTAAAAATTTGTCCTTTCACGAAGCCTTTTTCCATTATGGTAACATAAAAACAAAACTCGAGTTAAAACTACACTGTACAACTACAAACGGCGCGAGAGCCTTGGCGCGGCTAAGTATTTAAACGTAATTTATGGTGTAGCGATCACAGGCAAGTGGCGTGACGTCACAGACGAGTCGGAGACCAAAGACGTTCCGCGCTAAAAAACGTAAATTGAAATAATCTATTTCTCAGTCATTTATTGATGGATTTTCAAAATTTTTTCACTGATTTATCAGTGAAATATTCGCCCGGAAATAGTGGAACTAATCGAAAAATTTGAGCTTTTGAGACAAGTTGGTGATATGAAGAATAGAAATTGAGTTCGTCGTCCAAAAACTGCTAAGAATATTGATGCTGTAGCCCATAGTGTTGACAAAAATCCAGGTTTGTCGATTCCTCGTCGATCTTGGGAATAAGGTTTGCGCAAACGACATTACACCGTATTTTGCATTAAGATTTAAGGCTTTTAAGGTTCAGAGAACTCGAACCAGTCGATCACCAGCAATGCCATCCCTTCGCTGATTGGGTCCTTAAAATGTATCAAAATAAACCGAATTTTTATAAAATAATGACCTTCAGTGATAAGGTCCATTTGCACCCTGTTTACAAGCAGAATTTTCGCAATTGGAACTCGGAAAATCCAAAAATGATTGTTGAAAAACCTCTCCATCTTCAACGTATCACTGTTCGGTGCGGTTTTTGGGCTGGTGGTGTGATTGGACCTTACTTATCCGAAATTTACTGTTATGGTGAGTGGATTGCGCTACCGAGCTATGATCAATGTTTTTTTTATGGCCAGAATCGAAAGGTATTGATGTGAGCAACGTTTATTTCCAACAAGATGGTGCCACAATCAACGAAATAATAGCAATTCTGTAAGAAAAGTTTTCTCGCCGTGTTATTTCCCGAAGAGGTGATCCCTTGGCCACCGAAATATTGTGATTTAACAACTTTAGACTTTTTTGGGAAGCTCGTAAAAGATAAGCTCTATGCCAATGCTCCATAATTCAAAAACTTTGATATCAAAATGAAACCTCTCATTGGAAAACCCTTTACAAATAGTCTGTCACTTTATTACGTATAATATAAAAAAAATAATTCAAATTGTGATGCCTATCTTAGTGAGGAAGTAAAAAAATTTCACGGTATAGAAATGTATTTGTTATCTGCGAAATCTTCCTCAAAGGAAAAAGAATACCTAATAGGTAATCAGCTTTTGGGCAACTTATAAAGCGCGTATTTTTAAAAGAGTGGCAATTTCATTTTTCGGTGAAAAGTTAATTCAGCTATTTGTGATGTGAACAAGAAGCCCTCAATATGTTCAACATGTTTTTTATTGTATTTTGTATCTTTCTAACAGGAGTAAATGAACGTGAAATCCAAATGATTTTTACAATTATTATAAAACTCTAATAGATTACTATAAAAAAAAAATGATCTGGACATTTTATTGCATCCTTATAACGATGTGCCAGTAAGTATTACTACTATTAGGAAAAAAAACATTTATTCAATTATTAAAGGCTATAGCCTTTTTATTACTATTTTCATTCAAAATCGATGCTTAAGCCCCGCCACATTCGCCATTTTTAGGATAAATTTGAATAAATTGTCTTCAATGTGTTTTATCAGTCACAGTAACTTCTCGGATAATTTGCTCTACTTTAAGGAATTAACAATTGGAGAATTTAAAAATTCCTGAAACATCCAGAGACCGCCCCAAATACGCAATAAAATTCGACAATATTAAGCATTCCATTCTGAGTAATCAACATTCTGATTGGAGAATCGAAATGAAAAATAATCTAGAAGCCGTCTCAACCCAAATGGCAATAAAATTCGGCAACGTTTAGAAAAGTGAATGCCGACAAGCCTGATGAGTGCATATGTTTTTAAGCGTCAATAAATCGTAAACAGTAATATCATGGGATCACGTGACATCTGGATATTTATGAGTATAATGCATAATGCGGCAATTTTTGTAATTTTTGACGTTAATTTAATTTGCCCTCCTGTTGCTTCCTGCTGGTTATTCCTCATCCTGAATGGATGTAATAATCGATTCCCTGTATGAAATTCTCCGGATTCATTTTGGCGAAGCTGCATAGGTCGTCGAATGAAAAAATCTTCCCTACAAGTCATCGAATTCATATCAGATAAGCGTACCGGCAGAATCTGCAAAACATCGGATAATATGGAATAAACGCAACGTTACCAGTTCAACGGGATATAGCGTTATTGCAGAATTCTGAGTATTCCCGCGGTTTTTCGTTATTTATATGCGCGCAATTTTCAAGTAATTAAGAGTAATAACATTTTTATTGTCGAGCCATTTAAAGAGAACAAATCTACGATAATTCGTCTCCGAACAATGATTGGATAAAGCATGTGACGGTATTCGAGATAATGCCTAGCAGGGACAAGATATTTTAAATGCAGCGAACTTATCTCGAACCGCCCATCTAGGAAATGGGTGGATTTAGGTTGTATAATTGAGGCACTTCAAGATTACGGTGTGAATTCATATGGTTGTTGTTGGAATACCTCTTGAGCCTTGCAAAAAACCTAATTCGCATCGCTAAGAAGCATCCACAAATGGTGTGAAAAGGTTCAGTGTTGATGCAAGCTATGTAGCCCAGTGGAGTCACAAAAAGTAGAAAAAACTTTTGAAGAAAAAAAATTTTCGACCAATTTCAAAAAATATCGACTTAATTAACATCAATTCATAATTTTGACGTTTAATTTCATAGACTTTTTTTCTGTGAAGCTGTAAACTCACAAAAAAAACTTTTTTCGGCAACCGTCCGGGAAGTGCCTACTTCCCGGACGCTTTTTCTCTGAGAAACTAGCATTTCCCGGCCTAGTCCGGAAAGTACGTACTTCCCGGACTAGGCCGGAAAAGAATCATAGAATCCATAGCAACCGAGATTACGGCTGACGGTTCATATGAAATTAGTTGTCAAAAATTCGCATTTTTTTTTATCGCAATCGCAATAAAATATGGAAAGCAGCAGCGATAGTGTTATTTTACATGGTTTCCGAAAAAATATTGTACGCAACACGCCCGAAAATGGTTTTTTTGGACTCACAGACTTCCAGGACTCGCTTATGCTCGTCCTGGAATTTTGTCTATTCGTCCAAAAAAACCCTATTTTCCGGAATTGTTACGTAAATTACTATTACTAACAATCGGTGGTAATCAAAACCTTCAAAGTGATCAAAAAGCGAATCATCACATAATTCATACTTTTCCTTCTCGACTAGCTAGTGTCACTTTCCTGGCTATAGCTATAGGGTTTTATTAATTAAGCCCTCCCTTTCTATATGTAGAGTTGACTGAAATAATAAAAAATATAGGTTCTAATTTCAAAATCTCGAGTTTTGATGGATTTTAGTTGTCCAAGTTCATGATCATCAGATACTGTGTACATTTTTGGTCCAACCGCAAACAGTCTTATAATACTAAGTAATTATTTGCAGAATCGAAAATGAAAAAGGTTTTTTCGAAAAAAAAATATTTTCTACAAAAATATTAAAAAAAAATGTGAGTCCTCATCTCCAACATTATATTCTCATAACAATCCCATTTACTTTTGAACCGCTAAGTTTTTTCCCAAGGTATGGCATAATGCTGAAATTTTCATGAAAAAAGCTATCTAATGATGCAATAATAAGTATACTTGGCACCTATGCCATTCGAATTAAGGAAGTAGTAATCTGTTTCCGGTATAACCGGAAGTTGTAGAAATCTGAAAATATTTTAGGGAGGAAGATCAGTATCTCAAACCCCAACATGCAAATTTTCAGCACATTTTTTATACACTCCCCAACACGTCTCGGCATTTATGCAATAAGATGGTCTATTTCTTGAGGGATACTATCCCAAGCTACATGTTACTCATGTCTCAGAGCCGCCAATGTCCGTGGGAGCTGGGGTAAATTTCCAAGCCTTTTACCCATGATGTCCCAAACATGCTCTATGGGCGGAAGATCGGGGGATCTGGGAGGCCATGGCATAAGATTCACATGGGTCGCTTCGAAAAAGTTTAAACTAACTCTGGCAAAATGAGGTAGGCCATAATCTTGCTGAAATATTAGATTCTCAAGCCGGTTAAGGTAAGGGAGAACAAATGACTCCAGTATTTCTTGAAGGTAACGCAGCGCTGTCATGTTACCTCGAATAAAGACTAAAGGTGACCTACTGGCATCTGTAATAGCACCCCATATCATAACACCTACTGTCCGGTGTACATGACGCTCAACATCAAACTGAGGTTCACGTCTTTCTACCTGACGTCGTTTAACCCTTCTTCAGCCATCATGTGCACCCAAGGAGAATCGAGATTCATCAGAAAAAACGACCTGATGCCATTCCACTTTCCAATGTTGACGTTTTATGCAACTCTATAATGGTTGCCAGCGATGCTCAACCATCAGAAATAACACAAGATGGGGTCAATAATGCTGCAGTTCGAATGGCCGCAAATCGGTCTCTAATGGCCATAAGTCTTAGACGTCGATCTTGAACGTCATTTGTATTGTACACCTTCAACGTCCGGTGTCTTCTTCGATTTTGGGCATTATCAAACCACGCTTGACAACAACTTATAACAGTAGGTAGATTTCTGTTCGTACGGTTAGCGATTTCTCGAAATGACAACCCCGCCTCCCATAGACCAATAATTCGACCTCTTTCAAATTCACTTAGCTGGTGATATTTTCCGCGTACACGAGCTCTAGACATTTTAACAACAACTAAACATCGACTTTGGATCTCCTCGAACAGCTAGTTTGTTGTAAAATTTAAATAACTTGCAAGAAACGGCTACAATATTTAAGTAACAAAAATTGTTCACATGAAAAAACATTCACGATTTTTTTCTCCAAATTCCAATCACTTACCAATCCTTGCTATACTATCTATGTTTTACCAAAAAAAAATTTAATTTAAACAGCTCCTTCTGGGTGTTGCAGTTTCTTTGTCAGTTAGTATAAATTTAACACTGGATACCTTTAAATTGGTCCATGACTTATAACTCAAGTCAACAAATATTTATACCTTCACGAAAACTGGAATGCGACACATATTGTTAATCGGAAAATGAGTACTGTCTGGCAGTCCAGAGATGTTGGTCATCTTGGTCTACAACGAAACCAATAAGAGCCCCATATAGACACAAAATTCCCATAGCTTTATTTCCTTTGACACCTTCGTGCGTGATCTCAGGTCTCGTCTAAATTTCAATGCAATTTACCCAAGCAAACCCGCCTCATAAAAGTGACATTAAAGCCTCGATTGTCTTTCTGGATACTAACTCCACTGATATGGTTATCAACCGTGAAACCATCAGAAAATTTCCCGTAACTGAATGAAAAGATTATGCCATTCCGCATTAAGCACGAAGACATTATAGTCGGGAACCTCTGTTATTTAATTGCATTATTAAAATGTAAAGGCTGTTTTATTATTTTTGGTTTATGCGTGTTAATTTCCTTTTATGTCTTTGTCTGTGTGAAAGCTTTCTGCTTTATTAGGAGAAGAGTACGTTCTGTTTCTCAAGACGAACTATTGATTTGGGGATTTTGCGTCAGAGTTAATTGATGTTTCAATTACTTTCTTTCATAATCGTGAAATTATTACTGTTTGTAACTATTAATTGTTCTAAATTTGAAAATTTTATAGTAAAAAATGTAACTATTTTCTTGCATGAATATAATGAAATATTCTGGGTTTATGTGGTTTTTATGCAACGACTTTCTGTAAACAAATTTTACTATCACGTAGTACATCGATATTTCGGAGTTGAGAATTATCAGTTTTCTTCTTCTTTTCTATTAGGAGAAAAACTTTTTTTGCGAATCTCTCATGGATTAATTTTTTTTTTAAATAACTGATCGTGTGCTCTGTTTCTAAACGCTTTACTCCGACCTTTTACATTCCCAATTCCATTGGAATTGGTCAAAAATTGTGGACACACATCGACGGACCGACTAACCCAAAGTTGTTGAGAATTGTCTTAAATTGTCTTTTGGATCAACTTTTCAAAAAGTGCTCACAAATCTTCCTTTACCTTAGGTAGTATCCAAAGCAGTTTGAATGGTTTCGATGAGTCCGTTTAATATTTATGATTTCATGTTTTGTTGACAAAATAAAACTAAAAATAGAGAAACAATAAAGTCTTTCTGCCTGTAGAAATGTTACTTGCTTGTACCACACCTAAGAAGTATATGGAAAATAAAAATCTATGAAATGAAAAAGGGTTTCCAAATAAAAGTTCCATTTTGAATATTCCGCTATCTGGACAGTTGTCACTTTTGAATATGACATAATTTGACAAGTAAAAACTACACCATTACTAATAAAGAAACGATATATACTTCAACAACACAATAAAATTGTTAGAACGCACTAGCAAAATGGTGAAAATTTTGTAGTCACAGTTCACAAAACTAAACCACTTTTGAGTCGTCATAAAGCAACTTCTCTGCCTGCAAGAGTGAAATTGGTGAAGTTATTCGAGCTTCAGGGATAAGTTAGTGATGTGAGGAATCGAAACCGTGTGAATCGCTAAGAATATTGCTGCTAAATCCCGTAGTGTAGACGAAAACACACTCGGACGCTATGTTACTAAGCAGAATTGTCACAGGTACAGGAAAACTCGTCGCTCCAAATGATCTTATTGAAAAAAACTGGATCTGCATGATGTTTTCGCGAAATTTGGCGGCAAAATTGAATTTCGTTGAGGTGAATAATTATGCGAGTAATATTTTCGCACGTAAACAATTGCCATTGTTCACTAAGTAATGCAACATCGAAGATTTCTTAACAAAATTGACTAACTTGATTTTGTCAGAAACGTACCCATTTGAATGAAAACAACCATATCTTTTTTCTTTGAATAACAAATGACTTGTATGATACCTCTTTGAAATCACTATAAAATAGACAATTTATTGGTGTAATGTGCAGCAGTAGCTCGGGAAATTTTTTTTACTACGATGCACAGTGGGGCAAGATACCCAGAAAGTGGGCAAAAATTCAAAAAAAATAAAATCAGTGTCCAGGATTTTTTTTGTATAGAATACGTAGTAAACCATCCTACGGATTAGATAATACCTTTATTTCCCCCACCGAACTTTTCAATGACTTGTTAGTTGGCTATTATTGTGACTGTATCAAAATATTTTGATAAGCTGTAAACTTTAGTTCATTGTGTACTCAACTTTTGAATAGTAAGTTTGTTATTATTTCGTAATAATTCTTGAAAACCAAATATGGAAGCTTCAACCTCAGGTAAGTGACGATAATTGTACTATTTGATAGTAATTATATTTTCAAATATAGTAGGTCAATGAGGCATTTTTAAATAAGATGTACAAGTGTTGAAATTTTTGGATGTTACGCATATATTTTGGATTTTTTGTTATGGAGCTCCATCAGATACCGCTTTCATTTTATATTCAATCGATAGCTTGAGGAGTCCTCTTTGAAATATACTTGTCTTTGTTTGCCTTCTGTTGCCTTTTAACTCAAAAGGACATTAATTTCATGAGTAGTTTTGATACAAAATGATAATGCATCGTAACCTGCCCCGGAGTTCATACTTGTTTATATTTATTTATTCAATTCATTTGTATGTCGAGAATGTTTTATGGAATAATATAAATAAAGTCTTATATACTAATATTAATAATAATACTAATTAGCAGCCCAAAATGTGGCCCGAAAAATATTTTAATTCAAGAAAGGTCTCGATACCATGATTTAAAATATGTTTTCAATTGAAGGAACTGAGTAAAGTCTATAGTTCAAAAAACTAATAAGTGTCTTTTCCTTTCTTTTATAGGATCATATCTTCTGCACTACTACCTATTGGATAGTTGAGTGAGGAAGCTCAGGAAGCACGGAATAACTATAATAATAATAATAATAATATAACTTTATTCAGAATAAATAACAATAATATGGTTACAGAGAAGAAATGGCTACATTTCGGATATGAATAAAGTGGTTTAGAGATAAGTGCAAAGCACTTGTTTCCCATTACAAAAGACAGATAGATTCACTGTTTAAGTATAAAAATATGAAAAAAAAAAAAAAAAAAAACAGTGATGAGGTATTAAAATTAAAAATAAATATAAATGTAAAGTTGTAAAGTATATATGCAAAAATATTAATATGTAAGATGTTAGAATCATAAAAATGTGAAGTGTAAAAAGCATAAACATTCATAACGTAAAGATATAAGAAAAAGAAAAGAAAAAAAAAAAAAAAACAGTATCACAATGAACTCACAATAATAAACTGCAATAAAATGCAATATAGTACAACATATCAAAATATTATAAAATACAACGAAATATAACGAACATATACACTAGATTTCAGTGAGTTGGGAGAACCATTCTCTTTCATTTTCATATATGTATCTCTTTAATTCTCCTTTAAAATTCTGTGTGGTCTTGCAATTTTTTATCTCCTCAGGCAGCGAATTGTACATTTTTATTGAGATATAGGAATATGCTCTTTGCGTTTTGGATTTTGTAACAAGCGGGATTATGTGTTTATTTCGATTCCGTGTGTTGTGCTCATGGTTAGGAATCTCAGCTTTATTTTTCTGGAAGTGGTACCTCATATTCACACAAAGGTAGAACAATTGCCTGATATCCATGACTTTTAACTCTCTATAGAGGCTATTGGAATTATATCTAGAGTTTTTATGTAGGATCAACTTCAGAAACCGTCTTTGTATTACCTCCAATTGGTTGAGATGTGTTTTAAGCGCACCACCCCAAGCTGTAATACCGTAACGTATATGACTTTCTACGAGGGAGAAATAGATCAATCTCATTTCTCCAATAGGTAAGTAATTGTTCAGATATTTAAATTTATACAAAATGGTTTGGAGCTTTCTAGTTACATATTTTATATGGCAGTCCCATTTGAGATGTGTGTCAAGGTATATTCCGAGGTATTTGGTTGCAGTTACGGATTTTAATGTCAATATTTTTCCCTCAGTATTTATTTCTAGTTGGTGAAAAGGAGGGACGCCTGATTTATTGCAACTGAAAGGTAAAACGTGGGTTTTTTCAAAATTTATTGTTAATAATTTGTCATCAAACCAATCTTTGACAAATTCGAAGTCTTTTTCTGCAGTACTTTTTATTTCTTGCCACGTGGGGGCCTGATAAAAAATAACAGTGTCATCAGCATATCCTATGATGTCACCTTTACTAGCAACTGAGAACAGCTCATTTACATATAAGTTGAATAACACTGGTCCTAGGACTGTTCCTTGGGGTATTCCATACTCTATGATTTTTGAGTCACTTGAGACATCACCAATTTTTACTCTCTGGGTCCTTTTATCCAAATAGCTCTCCATGAGCTTATTACCATTTCCTCTTATTCCAATTTCTTCTAATGTCTCCAAGAGCAGTTTATGGCTGACAGTATCGAATGCCTTTTTTAGGTCGATGAATAAGCATAAACATGGATTTCCCATTTCAAGAGCTTGGTGTATTTTCTCTGTGATATGTAGTACAGCATCTTCTGTGGAAATTTTTTCTCTAAAGCCAAATTGTCTGGGAGAAAACAGGCCGTATTTATTTATGAAAGATATAAGTCTTTCTTTTAATAATTTTTCGAATACTTTTGATAGATTCGTTATCAGTGAAATGGGCCTATAATTGGAAACGGCGGATTTATCCCCATTTTTATGTATTGGAATGACAACTGAGTTTTTGAAACAAGTTGGCCATATTGCCTTATCTATACATCGATTCAAGATATAAGCAAGAGGGATTACGATGTTGCCTGCAATTTGTTTTAGTGTTTCAGCTCGAATTTGGTCTTCACCCACAGATTTTTTGTTTTTCAGGTCATTAATAAGATCCTTCAACTCAGCCGGGTCGGTAGGAAGGATAACTATGGAATTTGTTAGTCTTTTAGTGTTTGATTTGAATTTCGGATTTCTTTTGATTTTTTCAGCAAGTTTTTTACCAGTTTCAATGAATGTATTATTGAACTCGTTCGCAATATCTATATTTTCGTTAAGTAATTCACCATTTTCATCTTTTATACCCTGTATTTGTTTGTCTGATTGTTTCTTGCCACTGATATCCTGCACTATATTCCAGAGATTTTTTTTATTGCCCACGTTGATCTGAATTTGTCGTTTGTAGTAGTCGCGTTTGGTTATATTTATTAAATTGGTGAGTTTATTTTTATATCTTTTGTAATAATTTCTCAATTGTTCGTTGTACGGGTTTCTGTGTAGTTCCGCAAACAAATTGTTTTTTTGGTTGATGGACTTCAATAGAGCAGTCGTCAACCATGGTGCAAATTTTGTGTTTTTCCTAGAGCATTGTTTATTTTCAGTACATTGTTCAATAGCTCTTGTTAGAACATCAATAAAGTTTTCCATAGCCAAATTGGGATCTTCTGTTGAGTATACAGACTCCCAGTTTTCCAGTTGCAATGTATCATTCAGCTTTCCAACATTCATAAATTCCCTGTATCCCATTTCATACCCCCTTTTTGTTATTTTGTAGTCCATAACAATTTGTAGTATAGTTGTAAAATGATCGGTGATGTCGCTTTTCAGAACAATGGGTATTGTCATATCCAGTATATCCCATTTACTCTTGATAAAAATGTGATCTATACAAGATATTTGGTTATAATGTATTCTTGTGGGATCGTTGATGCTGGATATGTACCCAAGTTCATGCAATATACTGAGATATTCGGTTGTGTTGTCATCTTCCTCTAACAAATTTATATTTATGTCGCCTATGAAGAGATAAAAATCATATTTCTCCCTTTCAATATTCTCAAAGTATTTGATTAAGATTTGGTTGAATTCATTAATGCTCATTGAAGGTGATCGGTAGCAGCTAGTGACAAGTATATCGTTTCGTTTCCCGATTTTTATCTTTGTTTTGAGAAATTTAACTCTTTCTATCGAAACAATTTCGCTATCAAATACGTGATCTTCCTTTATATACATCATTATTCCATCGTTTTGATTATATCCCCCCTCGTTATAAATTGGTTTGTACCCTGGTATACGATATATATAAGGGTCCAGTAATTGCCAGGTCTCAGTTAGTACAACGCAATCGAAATCAGAGCCCAATTCCTCCAACATTATTTTAAAGTCATCAATATTCTTATTTAAACTGCGAATATTATTATGAATAATTTTAAAATTTGGATTTTTTTCGTTTTGTTTCAAAACTGTTTTGCATTCATCGGGTTTATTCAGAGTATACGTTTTTATCGAGTCTATTCTGAAATCTCTTATGTATTGGTCCATATTCAGACATAAATAAACACAAACAGAAAAAAAAAAGGAAAAATCATGTATGCAAAAAATGTACCCGTGAATAATGTAACTACTGTTTTTTCTGTGTTCTTAGTGTCCGAGTTATAGCCATTGATTTTTTGGGCGTGTCATTCGTTGATACTTGGTGGGTTTTATACGACTGTACTTTCTGTTTTTCTCTCCCAACTCTTTCTTCGTTCCTGTACTTGGATCCTTCTGCTAATTTGGTTTCGACCTGTGATGGTTGTGTTGATATTATAATTTCTTCCTCTATTTCGTATTTCTTCGTGGAGGGTGTGGGTGGTTCACTTGAAGTCTCTCTTGTTGATATATTGGAAAAATCGTCTTTAGGATTTCTGAGGGTATTTTTCACTTCGGCAACTGAGTATATCTTGTCTTCTACAATCAGTTTATTTCCTTTTATATTTGCTTTCTGAGAGTTATTTCTCGCCTCTTTCAATCCTTCTAGTAATATCTTTCTTTCTTTCAATTCTTCCTTAAGCAACTCCTCACTCACAAATATCTTGCTTCCTTTCAGTTTCGAGCAGTTTTTCAGTATTTCCCGTTTTTTAAGGTAGGTTGTGAGGGATAGTAGGATTGGTCTTGTATGGTTGCTTCGTTTTCCCAATCTGAATATATTATTTATTTCTGTCTTTTCCAGAGAAACCTTCAATTTGTTTATTACCAGTTCTCTAATTTTCTCCTCTAGATTTTCTGGGAGATCTTCAGGATCTTCGAGTATACCGTAAAATATCAGGTTGTTAGCGACAGTCTTTTTCTCTATCTTAGACAATAGGTTCTTCAGTTCTTTATTTTCTTCTTCAAGATAGTGTACTTTAGTTTTGACAGTTTCAACCTCCGCGTATATAGCCGTTGATAAATTGTTTGTAACTTCTTCAATTCTCTCGATTCTCTGACTAAGATTTACATTTACCTCTTTTATAAGTATGTAGACGTCTTTTATGGTAACCTCTGGTTTATCCATCCCTCGAATGATTTACTTCCGGCACACAGGGCTGATATTGTTCGTGTACGTGTACTATTTCAGAAGATACATAATCCTAGAAAGTGTAGTAGATCTAAAAGAAATGAAGATATTTTCAATTTATTTTTGATCAGTAGCGATCCAGTAATTACAAGCGAAGGGAAAATAAAAAAAAGGAAACAATAAAAAATTCCAAGGGCTTGCAATTGTTGAAAGTTTCATCTCCATTTGATTCATCATCAGAAGAAGAAGAGGAAGAAAAAAATTATAATGATACCGATTCTGATTTCTAAATAATCAAAATATGTATCAAAGTTGTTTTTTTTTGTTTTTCATTGGAGAAAATCATTCATAAAAATTCTTAATTTTTAGTAGCCTCGAATTCTTTTCTGCCGGAAATCGAACCTCTACCTGTGGTTTTTTTAAACTTTTATTTTTTAATGGGCTTCATTGTACCTTATTAATGAATAAATAAATCATTTCTTAAGTTAAAAACAGTTTTCTGATTTTCATTCTGGGTATCTTGCCCCACTGTGCGATGGGCTAAACTTCATGAACAAAATAATCCACTACCAAAATTTCAAATAAAAATATTTCTCATAGCTCCCCTTTAAAGTTTTCTGCGGATGTTTATAATGTAAACGTTAAAATCATTCTTCAGCAATATTTTACTGAAAAAATCAATCAGAAAGATGAAAAATCGGACCAACCGTTAGGGCAAAACTATTGAAAGGGGCAAAAATTCATTATTTTCAACAAAAAAAAATCTCGAAAACGGTAAGACTTTTATAATGGGAATTTTGTCATAGCAGGTGAGTTATCCTTTGATCTACATTCTCCCTTGGTTTGACGTGGCCTTAACGGGACACCCTGTATATTCGAAATCAGGGAAAAAATAACTAGTTCAAAACTATTGAAAGGGGCAAAAATTCATTATTCTTTAAAAAAAAATATCTCGAAAACGGTAAGACTTTTATTATGGGAATTTTGTCATAGCAGGTGGGTTATCCTTTGATCTACATTCTCCATCGCTTTGACGTGGTCTTTACGGGACACCCTGTATGTACAAGTCTAAGACTCATCCTCTATATGTAAATATGCAATGCAAAACTCCGTTATCGCATTCATCATGCCAATTTTTCAACAAGTGAAAAATGAAGATATAGGTATCTATCATTGAGACTGGACATCAAGAATATACAGAAAAATCATTGTAATCAATTTAATGAAATCGAATAAAATTCTCATACTCTAATTTTTTTTTATTCAATTGGATAAAGTCTGAAATAATCAAATGTGGACTTTGAACTATAGGAAATCCATCCTGGATACACCTTGAATAACCTTCAAGAACAGCTCTTCACGAAAGAATAAATCAGAATATACGCTATTCACCTGTAGATATATTGCAAACGTTTCGAACATCGAATTTGAATATTCAAATGACTCATTATAAATTTGCATGCTGAATAAAATTAATTCAATAAATTCGACGTCTGTATCGGTGCATCGAGTATAATTATGCATTGTCATGACGATTTATTGTAATCAGAAATTACATGTATAATTGAAGCTGATTAATTATTATTTTGCTGATAAGGATTTATTCATATTGCCTGCGATGTTAATACTGCTGTAATAAACTTCCACTTTTTTTACTACGTTGCCACAAATTGAAACTTATTTATTATAACACTAGTTGGAACTGCAACTTTTTATACTTGAGCGACTATTGAACGGGAAGTGACAAGAGACTTTTTTAACTTCCATCCAATATCTATGAAGGTTCTATGAAGTTCAGCTCATATGATATTATATAATTGGTTTAGTGGCTTCAAAAATTGAAAATTCTTCTTTGCACACTTCTTTCATGAAAATGGCAAACTATCATTATTCCAAAATGTTCATAATTTCTGGTTGATTATTAATTTTGTCATTTTTAGAATTGGAATTGAATTAAAAAATAAACCAAATATATCATGAAGATATATTATTGTGGAGGAATAGACACTAAGATGTTAATTTTTGATATTTATATTGAATATGCTTCATCATGTAGACTCACTAAACCTTTTTAATTCATAATTCTCGAATTTTGATTCAAGAGTAGCTTCAAATGATTAGGTTTGATTTACTGAAAAATAATTCAAGGTCAAAATCAATTCTGTTCTCTTGAATGAAATGTATTTATCAGAGGGTTGAAATTTTGTAGGTTGAATCAGGGTCACGACATATGAAATTATGTTCTCTCAATAATCAGCGCTCTAACTGAAAGCCAGAAATTAGTTGCAAAATACCTAAACAAAAGTGTGTACCTACCAAATTTCCCGATGATCATATATTGGAAAGATTCGTTTTTTGAAATAATGATATATAGGTATATCTATTTAATTCTAGTCACATTTTATGTGTATATGAAGATAATCGATAAAAGAAGTTATCCAAGAATTTAGCTAATATGCTTCCTCATGAAAAAAACAACAATTTTTTCTGATCTGTACCCCAGAAAATCTTTCGGTTAACCACTGAATTGTTTCGATATTTTTCGGTTATTTGCAGGAAGATTTCAATATGCAAGAAGAAATAAGGAGGACTAAATTATTGAGGGGTGAGTTCATGGCAAGAAGACGCAGCATTATTTTTGAAAATTTATTTGTAATTTTGAATGAGAAGATTGATACAACTCTGTTCAAGAATCTTTTCCTCATCTAATTAATTGATCAATTTCTACTGGTATATATTCCTCAGCGTTTAAAACCCTTATTATAGTTTTATCGATACAAGGATAACCCTGCATACATCACTAATTATAGGCTCAATACTCAGTGTTAGTGATTTGTCGAAATATATGGGAGCTAAGATGTTTGGTGATTATTTCTTCGCTTTGAACGACTAACATCCTCAATGACAGGACCTTAAAATTTACCTTGCATATAATCTGGAAAAGTTTGCGTACTATTTCAACAAAAATGCTGTTATTTTCAATATGGGTAAGAGTGAATGTTTTTATTTTGTCGCTGGTTTCTGCTCGATCAGAAGTATTGAACTGAATTGCTAAGTTGGGAGAACATATTTATTATCTTCACAAGAAAATAAACAAGTCTTCCTATGCCATATAACCTATTAAAAACTCATTGCCACCGAGTTTTATCATGATTGTGTACTACTGTTTAAAAAACAGTATTCTCTTCTAGGATATTATTCAGTTCGGCAATGCAAAGAGCAACAATAGATTCGCTTCGAAGCGAATTTTGAGCCTTACGTCATATTTAATGTTTAGTGAATTGGCGCCACTATTTGAAACATGCGTGGCGAACCGTCCGATGTAAGAATAAGACAATTCTATGATATCACGAGACAGCATACGTCCATGATTTAATTATCCCTAACAAAAATTATAACACGAAAGAATCGTGTAGGTCTTATTTCTTCAAAAACCAAGTTCTAAATTACCAATGTATTTATATTTCTAAGCTTATGGCAGTGTTGGGAATACCTGAGTGATCAATCTATTCAATCAAATTAAGCGATTTTTTTATATTCGGATTATATTAATCATTTCAATCCATGGATTCATCTAATTTATAATAACTTGTTAACAGTGATGTGACCTGTTTTCTATTATTATTTGATAGAATGACTTGATTTTAAGAAATATTTATTGTGTTCTATTCTTTTCCCACTAGCATTGTGAATAATAATTGACTTGCCTCATACATCATTGTCGTATCTTATGAGTTAATGAATTATTATTAATATTATTTCAATAACAGAAATTTGTTGAAGTGAATGAGCAATTCTTGGGAATAAAAACACAGTACTCAAAAAAGGTACTTATTGATACACCTATTCATAAAATACAGCCAATAATTCACATCCGAAAAGTCTTTATAACTATAATCTTGAGATGGCAACAGTGGAGCAGTCTTAAGACTTATTTACGCTTCTCATCTGAATATGCATTCAGCGATATATTGTTCTGCGTTGATTCCACTTCTTTGCTTTAAGGACACATAACTCTCAAGCCAGAGGTATTTGCATGCTTTCGCTTCAGCCTTAAGTTGTTATAAGATGCATAATTAGAAGGACGCACTATTCTTGGAAATTCTCTACGCTCTTATTCATTATGGTGAAACCACTGTCATTATCAGATATATAGATGGTCATAAAATAAAATGAGTTGTTCTGCTCACTAACCAGAAGACGATGAGTATTTAGTAAGGAAATTTCGAACAAGACAATTATATTATTTTATGTTTAGTTTTATTAATATGTATCTATCAAATATAACTGTGCACCTCCAAAAATTTTCATGCTTCTTAGAGTTTCAGAGAAAAGCTCTTGATGGTGGATCAAAAGATTTTTTCGATCGATTTTTGGATTCAAGACATACTTCAAAGGAGAAAAATTAACCCAATATTTGGTTGTAACATCAATACGCCCTATTAGTGTGACGTCACACACCGCCATTTTTGGTTCTTCTGTCAGTGTTCGGAATCCAAACAAATAAATTGTCATTCAAATTAGTACGGTGTCGTTGAAGGAATTGGCTTATTTTCATAAATAAGAGTATTTGATGAACGATTTCAGTATTTATTGATGAACAGAAGGAACGAGGTTAATACCAGTAAGTTTGAATCCTGTATCATTCTCCAGATTTTGTAAAAAGCCGTGTTTATTAGTTGAACTTCAAGTTCGAACTTACTGGCATTAATCTCGTGTCTTCTGTCTATCAATTAATAGTAAAATCGTTGCTTAAATAATTAATGTTATCTATCAAAATAAGCCAATTTCTTCAACGACAACGCACTAATTTGAATGACAATTTGTTTGTTTGGATTCCGAACACTGACGGGAGAACTGAAATGGCGGTGTGTGACGTCATCACTAATAGAGCGTATAGAGGTTTGATATCTCTATGGGAAATTCCACTCTGTTTTCAGCAGCTCCTTATAGCCAAGACCAGTCCAATGGAGTATGTTTCTCAACCATGAGAGCTTTTTTCTTCCCAGCTCGCGCCTGCCTTGTTATATTAGATAAACTTCTTTATTCGATCCCTATTTTAATTATTGCTTTTGATGATTGAAGTGATACCCTCGAAAAAAAATAATTGAGAAGGTCAAGAATCATCGACATTCTTCTCAAAATCTCTTTAATCCATCAAAATTAATTTTGCTACTTCATGATGATCTCTATTTACCAGTATTCTTAAATCAATTGCTTTGAGTTCTACATTTTCAAATAATCAAATATAAATCAATTTCGAATTAGATTTGAAATTTTAATTCATATTAAAGATCTCTAGATATGACTACGTCAAATTAATATCTAATCATGAGTAATTTATTCAAAATAAATACATCGAAAATCTAAAAATATAAGGTAGGTAGGTACTTTACATCATTCTCGAGGTTGAACAATGACATCCGTGTAATACCCAACTATTTTAATGGAATGATGATTGTGTTAAGATGTTTTTCATTTCTAGCAATTCATTAGTGTCTCGATCTGATGGTAACATATATTTATTCAGGATTTTCTGAAATCATTATCGACGATTTGAATCGTGATACGAAATCATTATCACCTATAGAATTGCTATGAAGGAAATAACATACATTAATGGCAACTCAAATTGATAAATATTTCAAAAGATAATAAAATCTATTTCATTTTCATATCTGGTGAATAGTAATTGAAAGCTACTGTCCAGGGTATATTGAAGAAAATATTCAGTCTAGTGGCCGAGGAGGAATTCTTAGTGGCATTAGATTTCTCAGGTGTGGCGTATTGTAGTGCTGGTGAAAAATCTTATAACATCTTCCCTATGTCGTGTCTCAAGAACATCAGAATCATAGTGTCCAAATTTCTAAAATCCCTGTAATCTGTCATTACAAATCCGAAACTACGATATCTAAGCCTTTGCTGATATACTCTCGATGTGATCCTTGAAAGGGAGTGTGTTATTATATACTCTATGCCCAAATCTTTGATTTTATTTACTCTTTTTAGTTTTTCTCTATCCATGTTGTACGGTGCTGTAACATTTCTTTCTTCTTCTTCACATTTCGATTTATTGAAGAGTAAATAATTTCTGACACTCCATTGGTAGACGCGATCAATATCAGATTGGAGATTCAGGCAATCTTGTGCAGTATCAATTCTCCTATAGATCTTTAAGTCGTCTGCAAACATTTAACATCTGGAGTAACTCAAACCTTGTGGTGAGTCGTTAATAAAGATGATGAACAACAGTGGTCCCAAGTTTGATCCCTGTGGCACGCCTGAATTCGCGTAAAATTTTCCAGATGAAACACATCCGTACATTACTCTAAATGTATTTTTATTTTTCAAATAAAATGCAAAAAACTTGAAATCAGTATAAACTATGTCGCATGTCAGCTTTCCATGATCTCCCTAAAATCATGACAGAATTGCAACATATTGGTGGTGGTAGATTTTCTTGATGTGAATCCATGTTGTTGGCATATATTACTTCTCACCATTGACGTCAGTTTCACATATATAATTTGCTCAAATGGTTTAGCCACTGCGCAAAGAACTGAGATAGGCCTATAATTTTGAATTTCTGATACCTTGCCTGATTTATGTACAGGTGTTACCACCACTTCCTTCCACAGATGAGGAAATGTATGTATGGAACAAATTCATTTTTAGCTAAGTAGATCATTTTTAGAAATAATCCTGAAACGTCGATTTTTGATTTTAATTTACCGTATTTCAAAATAATAATCTAATATACAGGGTGAATTACTTTCGAGTAATGATGTCACCGTCATTTTTTTTTAATGGAACAACCCCATTTCGTCTCAATTTTCCGATTACTCTAGCTGAGCTGATTCCAAAAATGTATCACATGTTGATTTCAATTGGTACGGGGTGGACAAAAATTTGTGTGTGCTCATAAAGTAACGCGTTACATTTTTTATTAGTTAAATTTACAATATTATCAAAAATACTCATTTTCTAGCAGCAATGAACATATAATGTCATTTCACAAAAAACTAGACGACTATGTTTTTTTTTAAATTAATAAGAAATAATTTCTTTCATATTCTGTCTGCTAGACCACAAGTACCAAACATGTTTATGAACAGCTCATTTTCATTAATGTAAAAATGTAACAAACTACAGGGTGTTACATTCAAACCAATTTCCGCTAGACAATAAGTATTTTTGATAATATTGTTAATTTAACCAATAAAAAATGTTACGCATTACTTAATGAGCACTCACAAAACTATTGTATTTTTGTCCACCCTTCACCAATTGTAATCAACATGTGATACATTTTTGGAATCAGCACAGCTAGAGTAATCGGAAAATTGATATAAAATCGGGGTGTTCCATTAAAAAAAAAATACGGTGACGTCATCACTCGAAAGTAATTCACCCTGTATATTAGATTATTCTTTCGAAATACGGTAGATTAAAATAAAAAATCGACGTGTTTCAGGATTATTTCTCAAAATGGTCTGTTCAGCTAAAAATGAATTTGTTCCATACTTTACGGACACAGTGTATAGTAATACCACGTCTACATATAACAAAGAATTCGTTCGGACAAACTTCACAATATTTTCCCAACCGAATTCAACAACAGCGACCAGTATTTGGAAGCGGTGGCCAGTCCCTTCAATTCGACGGGAGAGAGACCAAGGAATAATTGAATAGTTCAATATGCGTTCCTCTCGTATTCTGGAGCCGCTCTCAGACGTCATTCGCAGGAATTTTACTATCAAATAGATGTAAGCAGGACCAGCGGACCGCATAATTGCCTGAAATACGTTTTACGTCCCTTCTGCCTTTCGATCCTGCAGGACGCACGATCGGCCTGGTCCAGCCTTTGCCAATGTTGGCACACCGAGACCCGTTCATGCACCGTGCACAAAGCAAACATTCGCTTCTGAATTTTTGATGTTCGGGTATGATTAAATTTTCCAATACACGTGAGTATAAACATAGTGAGGAGTTGGGAGAGGAGAATTCGCCTAATTGTTTCTGCTGGTAGTTGAACACGAAATATTCCGTTGATGAAGATTATAAGGTGTAGATGTTTCTTCATAGGAGGAATTCAATCGCCTACTCATGATTTGGATGAAGGAGCATAAAAACACAGTTTGATTATTGGGAAGTTTACCCCCAATTTCTGAGGGCTTGTTTGAACAGATCTCTGTATCAATGTCTGTATTTATAGAATTTTAAGCAAGGAATGATATCACACGAATATATTCCATTCACTGAGAACCAATCCGTGGTCAAATTCGAGTATGTCTGTCCAGCCGCTCATAACAGTATAACGAACAAAAAGAAATGAAAACCTGAAATTTTCAGCGTAGATTTCGAAATCGAACATCGCGGTTAATTTTGTTTGTTGATGGACATAATTCGATAAGGGATTCCATAAGTATGGCTGTACGAATTTTTGTTATCTTGTTAATTTCAATACTGCTTTTTCGATCGGGATTCAACTTTGTATTTGGAGGTTAAATAACAGTTTCAAGCTTCGTGCAATATTTCATGTTGATTGAGTAACATTGGAACTTTAAGGAATATATTGAAACAAATTGCCCGATATTTCGGTAATCACAAAACCGACAGTGTTAAGATTGTTGATAGAGATATGAAATATCAATTTCATCTAAGAAATGATTGGAAACGAAATACCCAATACTTCTGTGATATATCCCAATGACACAAGTACGTTGATTCAATGTTGGATCGTTGAAATTCACGTTACTGGTTTGATTTTCAACATTGTCATTTTGTTTTGAAAATTTAACGTGTTTCAGATGCGTGTATATAAAATTATATTCAACGGGCAGTTTTGAAACTAGTTTTTTAATAACTCTAATACGTTTTCGGTATATTCACACATTCACTTGAGCAGTTATTCACTATATTATATATACATTTGTATATAACACGCCAAAATTGTCAGTTCACGTTAGAATACTGAAACTTGAACTTCAGGTTTATTTCTTTCAGGCAAAGTCCTAAGCGATATAAATTGAAAAGTGTATTTGCCAGAGATCACTGAGTGTGAAACTGACGATTCTATCAGTGATATAATAATAATAATAATAATAATAATTGACTTTATTCCCACAATACAAGATCAATACAAATAATTTTACAAAGAAAAAAAATAATAATAACCTCGAAAATGTGAGAATAGGCGGAGTCCAGTAATGCACCTAAGTACATCTCCTGTTCAACTCAACCTATATCAGGATGAAACAACGCAATCTACTCAAAAATTAGCTAGGGTCGAGTTTGTATCGCCAAACACGAAAATATTCAATGTACCAGAATATAACCACAATAATTCATACGTGTCTATTTTTTGTTATATTAAATAATTAAATATATAATCAATTTCACAACATTATATCAACGTACCTATACCCATTGGGATGATTCGATGATAGTTTGCTTGCATACTGCAGGGAGAGTCACGAGCACATTATAGAGTTCTAATAACTTTTTTAATGTCCAGAATGTTCCATAGTTCCCAAAAGGCTAACGAAATTTACTCTTTAATTTTGTGTATTAAGATTTTCAGGAGGGAGTTTAGGAAATTTTGTGAATTTTCCACCTCAGAACTGATTGGTTGTCAATAAATATCCAAACAGGGTGTTTCCACACTGAGAACACTGATCTGAAATTGGCATTTACTAATGGAAATGCTGTATGATGAGTGGAGACATTTTAGCTTCTTATACACTTTTACTGAATTCAATGAGAAAATCATCATTTTATGCTAAGCGAAAATAAATATTGAAATTCGTTATTCAATTTAAAATCCAACAATAGTGATAGGGAAAATCTTTTTGGCAGTTTTTCTCCTCAGTTACCACAGTTTGAATGTTTCTCTCCAGGTGCCGACCTGGCTTTTCAGAATTCTGGATATGTTAGTTCCTAAAGGCACTTGATGAAGACAATATTCTCTGCAAATTTCTATTGATTCGCGATAACCGAGTAACAATTGACAAATCGAAGCTTTCGGTGAAAACCGAATATCATCCTGTAAAAAATTTATGGAGGATAATGCACTCCAAATGGTCAAATGATCTTCACCTGAATATCCTGTGACCGTGGTAGGAATACGCACTGTTCCTCCTGAGTCACCCTGTATATAGAATAATTTTTCAATCAGAATGAGATTAGCACAAGAAAATTATCTATAATAATTCCGAAATCAGAATTATAAAATTAAGGGGAAACCAATGCCGTGAAGTCAGGCACTTTTGAGAGGTCGTCATTCATGCTCTAATTGGAGATCACAGTACTAAGATATGATCAATAAATCACAGAATAGAAAACAGTCAGCGTATTTTAGGACGTGCAGGTCTTGACAATGCAAAGGTAAAACTTCGAGTAAAACCATCAACAGTGAATATTATATGAAGTTATTGGATCGATTACACTTCCAACGGCTTAATCTTCGAATCTAGCTCCTCGTGATTACTGAGTTTTTGCAAAGCTAATTTGGATGCTCTTGGGATAAAAATTTGACTCTAATGAAGAAGGTTAAAGCCTTTTTCAGAAGCAAAGGTGAATCTTTCAACAGAAAAGTTGTTGAAAAACAAGAACCCAAATGCTTCTAACTTGACATCAGTGCTTCCCTCATTTTTTGTTAATTTATCAATGATTTACAGTTTATATACTGTTAAAGCTATAACGATAACTTTTTGAACATCAAATAGAATAAATAAACAATCCGCAATATCGTAACAGGCTGCAACAAACGTACCAATATCATAATTGCGAATATTCGCGATACTAGAACTGACTCCTGAAGAACGCAGAGCGCATACATCACCCTTCATCCAATTAAGCCGCGATTCATATTGAGTATTATCGTTAAATCTCACCGCTGATAACGAAAAAATTGGGTTGGAATTTTAATGTATGCGGATCAGAGCGGATACTAACGAACGACGGAAATTCGGCTGATTAGCACCGCGAATTCCTGTGATTCATGAGAAATCATCCCGACCAGTTTATCCCGGCAAACGCAATTAAACTAATATTTACATAAAGTGGTTTAACTTGCAATTATATTCATGAGTGCGTAGTTTCGTTGCACAGCTGCCTCTCTACTCTCTGCTTAATTGAGACCGTCTCAAACGGTCCCAATTTTCTGTGCTGCAACAACCTTCGCTGTTTGCAGGACCTGACTCTGTGTTTTATGCGCCATCTACGACTAAACATGATGGTTTTTACTATTCAAATTATTAAGGACCTCACACAACGTTCAGAATCATTCGCAGAATTGTTTGCACATTTATTTCCTCTTGTGTATCTCTCTTATTGAGATTTGTATTATCTTTCTTAATTCCCTATTATATTGCTCTTCTAGAGTCTCTATTGTCTTCTTTATTTTTTTAGTTACTATTTCCTCAATAGTTTTAATTTTCAAGTCTTCTCTGATTCATTGGTTGCTTATATACCATGGGGCACCAACCGCTGCTCTGATTACTGTATTTAGTGTATTTTGCAACTGATCTCTAATTTTTGGTATTAGCATTATCTTCAGCTTGTTTCCTAAGGAAATGTTACTTTTTGGGCTGAGTAGCAGGTAGAGTTTCCCGTGCAATTCCCTTGACTTTTTCCTGTTTTTTTTCTAGCTATTTGCTAAAATTCAATCTTTCATCTAGAGTCACTCCTAGGTCTTTTGCTTCCTTTTTCTATTATATCGTCTGATTTGCTATTTTGACATTTCCTGCTTTCTCTTTCTTTACTGTTGTCCCTGCAAAGTAGTTTGCAACTGTTTAGGTCGTATTCACTTTGAATCTTTATCTCTTGAAGTATTCCATCAGTTTATCGCTTAGTCTATCTGTAACTGACTAGTTATTACTTTCCGAGTTCTACTGTTATAGTAGATCGAGATTGGTATGTCTGCCATGTATGAGTGTAACAGCAGTGGTCCTATCATCGACCCTTGGGGAACTCCGGATTCCATTTCTCTAATCGTCGACCTGGTATTATTAATATTCACACTAAAGTTTGTATTTGCCAGGTATGATTTCATTAATCCGTAAGTTTGGTTGGAAATTTCATCAACTTTATTTTGTATATAAGACTTTGATGCCACATTTTATTAAATGCCTTTTCTATGTCTAGAAATATCGCACCAGTGTCTGTTGAAATGTTCATTTGCTCTTCAATATTTTCAGTGAGTCGTACCAGTTGGTGGATCGTTGAATGTTCTTTGTGAAACCACCCAAACTGGTGTTCTGGAATTATTTTCTTTGAATATACCTATAGATAATCGGGTACCATTTGAAATGGCAAATCTTTCACAATATCTTGAAAACTTTTAAATGTAATGTGTTCTCCATATAGTCGATTTACCGTGACCTTTTTGTAATACCTATTTTTTTCATCCTTTTGCACCATTGAATGCCATTTGCCATATTGGATACAATAGCAATATTTATTGATAACATTGGAGCACAGTAAGCATACTGGAGTATTATTTTTATTCATCATATCAATATGAACTTGCTTCAAGTAAAGACCGAAATTACACTTATCAAATTTAAGCAAACTGAGTTATAGATGACACTTAAACTTTAGGAAGATAGGACACCATAGTGATAAATGGATAAATTCTTCAAGAGAAATATTTTAATTATTTCCTCCGTTATAGAATGCACCAAACTGACCAACTATTTTTTGTTACTTTTTGATGAGTGAATAATGAAAACAAGACATTTTCAATAACGATGAAATTTTGTTTGTTTTGTCTTCCATTCTAGTGTTCATTTCTTTGTTGATGAGATATTCTCATTATGAAAATTTTTACTTCGATAAGGTTATCAATTTAATTTCAATATATCATAATTTCGAAGGTTTAGATGAAAACTTTTCTTGGCGGATTTCTGGATAAGTTGCTTAGATACGTAACCGAGAAAATTAAGACATTGAAAAACTATCAATTTAAAAACTCATCTAATTTAAAACACTTTGTCAATAGATTAAACGTTGACAAATATTCTTAACCAACAAAACAACATTTATTCAAGCTATTAAAGAAATATTCGGACCCTACATTACTCGACCTGAAAGTTCAAATAGATTTGACTGCCATTAAAATGTTTGCATGCTCTTTAGAAAATTATAGAAGTTACATTGAATTTATCGAAATCAAACACGATATCGAAATATTTGGGTAAGTTGATAGAATATATTGAGGTCTTGTGTTTTAATATAAGAGGAATTGCCAGTATTTATCTAGTGCATTTGCAATATACATATATTTTCAAAATTTTTTCAAAATGTGATATTCAGCTCAATATTTTGTAGTGCATTCTATATATACCCAAAAATTTTTCTGAAAATTTATTTTAGTAGCAGAAAAAAAATTGTTGTTGTTTTGTTTTCTCACTGAAATTTCAAGGCCACATATAAGAGTACGGTTCTGGCTAGAGCGTACCGCGAATCTACCAATTCTCTTAAAAGCCTTTTCCATATTGCGAGTCCTCCTTCTTGAGGCGGCATATCAAACGTTCGGATGTGTTAGCTGGGGTTAATATGGTGGACATGCTAATTTCGAGTGTGTCTAATTTACATTCATTTAGATATTTGGTTTGCCTTTCATCTCGCCGATTAAGTATATGTGACATTACGCAGTGGTCATTTGTCATATTGCTTCATTTGTTTCCCTTTTGAACAATTGGAGCTAGAAGCGAACAATTGGATGTGTTTTTGCAGTTGTGGAAATTATGCCGAAAGGCAATATTAATTTTTCGATTGATTTATGTCCGACAACAATTATTAGCTTATGTTTGTTTAATTGTTGTGGGACAAGCAAGATAAAATGATAATTAATAAAGTTAAATGAGGAACGCACTGACTTCATGTCAGGAGCTCTTGAGAGCTCGTCCTTCATGCGCCAATTGCACCCTCGTAGACCACTTATACAGGGTGGTCCAGATTTTTGTTCAATATCTTTGGCATCGGATAGAATAACTCTTTTCATGTGAAAAAGTTTATATAAACATATTAGGCCAATTGAAAATTCCCCGGTCTTTGTAACAGATGGCGGTGCTGGTATTAAATCCATATGATTTTCAGTTAGTACCAACTTTCAAACGATACGTGTCAAAATTTTACAGCAGTCCGACCATTAGTTTGTGAGATATTGCGTTTTTATTTAAAAAAAAAATGAAAAAAAAAAAGAATTTCTTGTGCTGATCAAATATTGCTTTTTGTAGGGAAAAATACAGTTGAAGCGAAATCTTGGCTTGATGAAGAGTTTCCGGGGTCTGCACCAGGAAAATCAACCATCATTGTTTGGTATGATAAGTTTAAACGTGGTGAAATGAGCACCCAAGACGGCGAACGCAATGGACGCCCAAAAGAGGCTGTCACCGACGAAAAAAAAAATAAAAAAATTCACAAAATAATTTTGAATGACCGTAACGTGAAGTTGATCGAGATAGCTGATATTGTGAAGATATCATCTGAACGTGTACATCATATCATTCACGAATATTCGTACGTGATAAAGCGGTGAGCAAAATGGATGCCGCGCGAGCTCACAATCGACCAAAAGCAACAACGTGTTAATGATTCTGAGCAGTGTTTGAACCTGTTTAAGTACAACAAACCTGAATTTTTGCGTTGATATGTGACAATGGATGTAACATAGCTCCATCATTTCACTCCAGAGTCCAATCGACAGTGAGCTGAGTGGACTGCCCACGATGAACCGATTCCAAAGCGATGAAAAACACAACAGTCAGCTGGCAAGGTTATGGCATCAGTATTCTGGAATGCGCAAGGTATAATAATCATTGATTACCTCCAAAAGGGCCAGACCATCAACAGCGATTTTTATATAGCGTTATTGGATCGTTTAAAACGATGAAATCGTTAAAAACGGCCCCATTTGAAGAAAAATGGAACTGTTTTATCAAGACAATGCACCGTGTCACAAATCAATGAAAACAATGGCAGAATTGCATTAATTGGGCTTCGAATTGTTTCTGTATTCACCGTATTCGCTAGATCTGTCCCCAAGCGACTTTTTCCTGTTCGCAGACCTCAAAAGAATGCTCGCTGGAAAGAAATTCAGCGCCAATGAATAAGTAATCGCCGAAACTGAGGCCTATTTTGCAGCGAAAGACAAATCCTACTACAAAAATGGTAATGAAAAGTTGGAAGATCGCTATAATCGGTGTATCGCCCTCGAAGGCAACTATGTTGGATTATAAAATCGAATTTTGCAAAAAAAATGTGTTTCACTGTGGTAGACCGGGGAATTTTCAGTTGGCCTGTTAGATGGCTAGACATAAAAGTTGATGACTTTCCCCCAGCGACTTTTTCCTGTTCTCAGACCTCAAAAGAATGCCCGCTGGAAAGAAATTCAGCGTCAATGAATAAGTAATCGCCGAAACTGAGGCCTATTTTGCAGCGAAAAAAAAAAAGTACTACAAAAATGGTATCGCTATAATCGGTGTATCGCCCTCGAAGGTAACTATGTTGGATAATAAAATCGAATTTTGCCAAAAAAATGTGTTTTACTACGGTAGACCAGGGACTGTTCAATTTCAATTTTCAGATAGTAATTAATTGGACAAAAGGAACATATGTCAGACATTCAAACAATGGAAATATTGACAATCTTTCAACAAGAACACTGACTCACGTAAAACTCAAATCTGAAGGAAAATACCCATTCACAGACATCTCTGTGAACATTTTTAAATCTTTCATACAGTTACCTGTTGATGATAAAAAAATAAAAAATACCATTGAAAAATCACCTTATGTTATGGTAATATTTGTGATCTCAATGGGAAGTATAAAAGAGAGATTACAATTTCCTCCCACATGTTGCGGACTATAGACCTATTTTTACACTGCATTAAGTTTATTGTGCGGCAAAGCCCCATGTGTATTATCATTTTGATATTTTTTCAATGATCCCAATCCGCGAAAATATAAAAATTTAAAGCATGTTATGCAACCATTCAAAGAATTCTTTGGTAAGTCTCTATCAACGAAGCAGGTAGATTATACTTCACACCATTTTATGCAATCGTGACATATTCGTCAAAACAGTACCTATAATCGTCGTGTGAAAGGTAACTAAAATGAAATTTGAAATACCTATTTATTGCGGTTGGTTGATTTCATTTTATTCTTCTTCAATACAGGTGATCTATTGAAATATTTTCGAATAGTTTGATTGCGTCTCTTCATATTTCATTTGTAAGTGAAAAACGTTTTCATTTCAAGTTGGTAAAGCATTTTTTCATAAGCAATTCTATAATGTAAATATGTAATATATTTCAAAGCAAAATAATACCTCTGATAGGTAGTTAAGGATTTACTAACATCTTGTGAATATGGAACAAAAATCAATTGTGTTAATTCTCGAGATGAAATATTGAAACTAATGAAATATTGTGTAAAAATTAAAGAGAATTTTGTTTTTAAAGTTTATTGTGCTTCGATTACGCAGATCATTTGCACTACGAAATAATTACATCAAAATAATTATTATTATTACACAAATATTTTCATTTTTATATAAAAGGAAATATATATAAAAAAAATCAAATTTGATGAATCATATTGGTGTTGGTTGTTTTAGCGAAAAGTATCGAATATTAAATTCAGGTTTTCAATATTATCGTTCGCAGTTTTGAACCTTTGGAAAATTCGTTGAACTGAGCTGTCAAATTTTCAATTTGCTTAGTTATCTGATTCAAATTGAAAATCGAATATTCAGAATTGAAAATAATCTCAAAGCTGGGAGTTGCAGTTTAAATATTGTAGTCACTATAACTAGCCAAGTTGAATTACTTCTTTAAATTCAACCATTTTTCTTTGCAATTTCGTTGCAGTTTTTTTGCAATAATATTTTTTACTTTTTTTTTGTTGATGTACCAACTGAAACGTCAAGCTGTTAACCAATTTCGCCTTTATTGCAAAAAGCCAATATATGTTTCTATTCAAAAATGAAATGAAATCTACGACAATTTCATAAATATATTTAACGAACAATCAAATAAAATAAATTAAATTTGTCAGGTGTCAACTTTGTCCTGCAATTGCTCTACAATGCTGAAATAAGCTCATCCCACTTTGTGAATTGTAGAACAATGTCTATAAAAATTTTTGAAAGCAGGAAGGACAGCTTGGAGAACTATGATTCGATCAAGACATCCCTATACAGCCTATATAGTCTGCCCAACCCTTTTTTTTGTGGTAGCTCTTTGCTAGCTTGAGAGATGGCGTCGAAGCCTGCGAAATTCTCGGAAGAACGGCACCACATTACTCAGAAACCCAACAGGTATAGGCAAAATCTCCACGCTCCACTATGGAGGTGTTTGTGGCAGGGACCACAGAGATTCCATACTGATGGTTTCATCAGTGGTCCCGCAATCCCCCGAGAGAGGGCGCCCCATGGAACTTTGTGCGAACAGTCGAGTAACTATTCGACATATACAACATAAATTTTGACCTTGTTGGATCTGTTATTACAAAAATATAATGTAATTCTCTTTTCATTATTCTGCATGACTTTTCTATAGTTCTGGTGAATCGATCGACAGGAAATTTTGCATCAAACTTGATGTTGTCATTGTGTATCTACATAATATTTAGACTCGATCGAATCTGTTGTCATTGACATATCAGTAATTTTTTTTTCTATATTTTGCTTGAATTTTTTTCTGGTTCTTGTGAATAAACATTAAATTTTGGGGAAAACTTTACGTTAGGAATTATTTTTCTTATAGATTTTCGAGCAAAATTTTAAATAGGACGGATCTATTTCCATTAAAATATTATGTTTTTTTTATTATTCTGCTTTAATTTTCTATGATTTTGATGGAGTGATCATTACGAAATTTTAGATGAAGCTTGAAATTGTTATTTATCTCAACTCAGTAGAATCTGTGCTCACTGAATATCGAGTTTTTTACGATATTCTGTTCAAGTTTTTGTTTCTGGAGACGAGATAAGCTTAAGATTTTGAACTGCTTGAAATTAATACTCAACATCTGAATGCGAAATTTCATCCCCCACTAAACAGTTTTGAAATTATTAGGCATATCGAATTTCGAAGAGCCTTAAATATGGCCGGTAAATATCGAATGATTAATCGTATTTAAACTATTAACGATCTTATTCATCGTTGAAAGTGTCTTTTAAAATATACCCAGCAACAGGGGTGCACCCAGGGGCCCAGGAAACAAAAGACCACCATCCCCCAGATTTTTTCACATGCAAAATACCGAATCTTTATATTCTTAGTATCAGTAGATATATGTAGGTGAATATCTACACATAAATTTTCAATTTTTCATTTGAAATAGATTAATTTTATGTATGTATAACACGGTAACACATCAGACTGAGAATTATATATTTTCCTATATTTCAGATGGAGAAGTTGGTACTAAATTGCTTAGCAGTGGACATGTATCATGAGAAACGATTCAATTCCATTTAAAACAAAGATTAATAATTTCTGAAAAGAAGGTAATTCCAAATAATCGATTGATAAAAATCTGAAAGGTAAAAAGTGAAACAACTAAGGCACAAAAACATGACATTAATCAAACACATAACATCATTTATGAATTATGATGGCAAAATTATAAATGATGAGCTGACGTTTTCAATGACTTTTTCATTTGTGTTGGATCTGAGATTCAATACAACATTGTACAATGTATAATGTATAAATGTATAATGTATAACAAAAATATCTATCCTCCATATGGACACTCCAAATTTATTTTCTTGCGTCCTGTTAAAAGAAATGAATTAATTCAGAAAATGAATACTTTCAAAAATCCCGATATTGAAATTTCCGTGGAAGAAATGTTGAACTAAATAGACCAAAGGGAGAATTTTAATTTGTAATCGGTGATCAACTTTTTGTAACAAATTTTAATTTTTTCAAGTATGTTATATGTGTATGTGTTATTTATTTTAAATGAATTTTAGTTACACAATGAAATGCATTGTGTAATTTTTTTCATGAATATTCAGGTTGCCCCCCCGAAAATTTCTCAGACACTGGAATTAATGTAGCGGATTCATATGAAATCAGTACTTCATTCGATATACTGCATATTTTCTTAATTTGTAAAATACAAAATTCGTCCGATAAATTTAGTTTTATAAAATGATTCGAGATGAATACCAGATTGCGGATTTGGAATATAAAATTGAGTACAGCTACCCCAAACCAAAAGTTTCCATTCAAATTCCAATTACAGGTACTCAAAGATTGCTGAAAAAGTATTGTGGGTTACCAACCCACAATATTTTTACAACAATAGTAGTTCAAGTGGAGCACGGGGTGGCAAAAAGGAAATATGACCTCAGGCCTGACCTGAATAGATTTATTATAAGAAGAGGTTAAACAAAAAACTAGATTATGAAGCAAAAACAAAAATAATATAAAAATTATTCGGTAAATTTCGCTAAGAAATAATTCCCTTTGTCTCATTCAAAATTGCATAGAATTGTTGGGGAAATATAGGATATTTCTTACAAAGTATAGTAAAAATTCCTTTCTCTGCCACCCTACATCAAATTTCTCAACAAGTGGAATTCTCTCCCATTGTAATATAACCCCGTATGAATTTTCATAGCGGGGTAAAAAACATTGAAACTCGAAGGAACAAAGTGGTACAATTTTTAGGTCACCAATTTCATTAAATGAAATAGTCGAGTGGAAGGAGTTGCGGACATATAATTATCCCTGTGTGAATCAGAATTCTGTGGAATGTGGAAACCCTTGCTGCGAATTTACTATTTGTTATAACTCAATCTGACGAAATCATAATAAAAGGGGAAAAAACGAGAAAGGGATCGCGTAATTCTGGAATAACGGTATTTGAGGGTTGCTAACGCGACCGTTATTTTTCGTGGGAATTCCTAATTTCTATGCATTGACGATTTTTGGGAAACCAATCTCTAATTCCGTTTGTTAATTTTTAAGGAAAATATTATAATTTTTTCAATTTCAGTATCGTAATGAGTTCATTACAGTACTAAAAACAGTGCTGTAATGAACTCATTACAGCATTGTTTTCAGTTATATTTTTCGTTTTGTGGGTTCTACACTGACTTGATATAATAATAATAAATTCACAAGAAGGGAAATAAGAACATCTATGATAACTATCGCCCTATATCAATATTATCTAATATCAACAAGATTTTCGAGAGAATAATCTTTGATAAGGTCTTACATTTTTTTGACATAAATAACATCTTGGTTAAGCAGCAATGTGGTTTCAGGCAGGGAAAATCTACAATAAATGCAATGTATCAGGCACTAAATTCCATCATAAAATCATTGAATAAAAATCAAGTGACAGCAGCTCTTTGCCTTGATTTGACAAAAGCATTTGACAGTGTGAATCATAACATCCTACTAGAGAAAATGGAAAAATATGGAATAAGAGGAGTTGCACTAGATCTCTTCAGATCATATTTAACAAGAAGAACTCAGAGAACCACAGAGAGAGGAAAAAATGGCAAACAGGTGATATCAGATCCCTTACATGTTGAGAGAGGTGTACCACAAGGCTCAATATTGGGTCCTCTACTCTATATAATCTATACCAATGATTTAATTCATGTAACATCCAATGATATGGTTATGTTTGCTGATGATGTGTCAATGATTTTGTCTCGTAAGACTGTGACTGAATGCAAGGATCAGCTTGAATGTGACTTGAAAAATCTTGAAGAATGGTTTAAAAGAAATGAATTGGTAATAAACATCGACAAAACAAAATTGCTTGTCTTTAGGGAAAGAAATAAAGATGCCATAAGCTTGACATACCATGGTAAAACGATCAAGACAGAGGATGCAGTACCTTTCCTGGGGATATATATCGATGGGGATTTGAGTTGGAAAACACAAATTGAAAATCTGTCTACAGGTATTGCAAGATATTGCTATGCTTTGAGGATATTGACCAATACAATTAGTGAAGAGGCAGCCCTGACAGCTTATTATGTCTATGTTCAGTCCAAGCTCAGGTACGGAATAATTTTCTGGGGTAATTCTGTTGAGGCTGAGAGAATATTCATAATGCAGAAGAGATGCTTGAGAACTATCTTCAAAATGAAATACAATGAGAGCTGTAGAAATATATTTATTGGTAATAACTTATTGACATTGTACAGTCTGTTTATTTATGAATGTGTTATGTATGTAAGCAACAACTTCAATGATTTTAAAGAATTACTGTTAAGTCATGAATACAATACCAGAGGAAAAAATTATCTCAGTAGAGAAAAAACAAATTTTAGTTATATACAAAGGAATGCTGTATATTTTATAATCACAGTATGGAATAAATTTCCTCAAAATTTTAAATGCATGCCTATTGCAATTCAAAGAAAAAGATTAAAAATGTTTTTGGTTAGTAAATGTTATTATAGTGTTAAGGATTTTTTAAGTGAAAGGGATTTTGTTTCATTATAGTGTTCATATGTATTGATATGTATTGACGTGATCTACATCTGTTGATATTTGATCAAATAAAGGATATTATATTATTATATTATATTATTAATATAATTTGGCCGAGATATAGTGAAATAATTTACAACATTATTCACAATTTCTTTTAATTCTGGTGGTGGTAAATCGATTCCGTCAGACATAATTTAATGCGTAATTAATTATTTCTAAATTCGTAAAAAAAAAATTTCAAAAGTTTCAAAATTCGTAAAAAAAAACGTACGATTCATATTCAAACTCCTTAATCTGTCAATTTTCGTAACAGTCACACCAACTGCAAAGATACAATAAAAAAGTCACTAGGACGTATAATCTGAATTTTTCATTGAATTTCGACCGAGATTTCGACAATATTTTACAAAATTGACTGAATCAGAAAATATCGTTGCAGAAGGCATTACCAACTAGGAATTCATCAAGGCAAGTAGCTTGTCATTTTAACCATTTACTTGACTTGAAAATCAAGCACCTGAAAAATTACATACTTGAGCTTGACTTGACTTGATTTTAGATATTTATTGCTTATATTGATATAAAGCTACTTGATAGTACTTAAGCTTGATGTGCACGCGTCTCACGGCACATATTTCTGCAAAATAATAATTTTCAACAGGGTTAACTTTGTTCAGAACATTAGTTTTGTTGTACTTGTATTGTATTTGTTTTATCTGAACTCTTTGTTGTTGTTTTTTATATTATTCCCCCACGAACAAGTATTATACAGGGTGTTTCAGGAATGATTGTACAGGCTTTCAGGGCAGATGCAGGACATTTTGGTGAGTCTGAATCAGTGGTCGAAACATGGCCTAATCACAATAGTTTTAGAGATACAGGCTGTTTTATGTATTTTTGCCAAAACCTTCAATCGGCATAACTTTGTAACGCCTGCATGGATCTCCATGAAAATTTGAAGGAATGAGTAGAGTCCAATGCCTAATATTTGCACCTGATGAGTTGTCGATAGCGCAGGTCCGGACTGAGAAAATTATATTTTTTATTCCACATCTTGTAAAACACTCTGTACATCGAATTTTCAAATAGTGAAATTTTCCTTAGAATTTTCAATGGATACTCTTTCAAAAAAGCTCATTTGAAATGATTGCACACTTCGAATCAACATTTTATGAGCTATTGAATATCTGGAATTTTCGATTCATAGTAAATGAGGACCTGTGTTTTTCCGACTAATGCGTTAATTCATATTGAATGAATTTAATTTCTGAATAAAATGACTAAAGGCAGCATTTCTAACCTATGGGGGAGCCCCCTAAGGGGATGCGAGCATACCGAAGGGAAAAATTTTGGAAATAAAAAATTAAAAACTGGCTGAAATCAGACACACGCATACAAAACGAAATAACGGGTGTTTTTTTTTCGAGGTATATAACTTTTGCCAACTTAAGTGTTGAATCACTTGACGATTCAACAGCTGTCAAGTGATTTATTCTCAGTTTGGTTTGGCAATTCATCATGAATAGACTCACGCCTGAACAACGCTTGCAAATAGTGCAATTTTATTTCGAAAATAATGGTTCTGTGCGGAATACTTATCGCGCACTACGTCCATTAGCGATGAAGCGCACTTCTGGTTGAATGGCTACGTCAATAAACAAAACTGCCGCATTTGGAGTGAAGCTAATCCTCAAGTGTATGTCAAAACACCGTTACATCCAGAAACACTGACTGTTTGGTGCGCTTTATGGGCTGGTGGAATCATTGGTCCGTTTTTCTTCAAAAACGATGATGGCCAGAACGTTACAGTCAATGGTGATCGGTATAGAGCCATGATTACTAACTTTTTCATTCTTGAATCGAACAACCATGATGTCCAGGAGCTGTTGTTCCAACAATATGGCGCAACATGTCACACAGATCGTGCCACAATCGATTTATTGAGAAACCCGTTTAGTGACCGCCTAATTTCACGTTTTGGACCTGTGAGTTGGCCTCCAAGATCTTGTAATTTAACACCGCTAGACTACTTTCTGTGGGGCTATGTAAAGTCATTGGTCTATGCGGATAAGCCACAAACCCTCAACCATTTGGAAGACAACATTCGCCGTGTTATTGCCGATATACGGCCACAAATGTTGAAAAAAGTCATCGAAAATTCGACGTCCAGATTGGACTACATCCGAGCCAACCGTGGCGGTCATATGCCAGAAATCATATTATTTAAAATGTAATTCCACAAGATTATCTTGCGGATAAATAAAATTCATGTCAATCGAATAATCCGTCGTTGTTTTATTGCAATTTAAAGTTCTATAGCTCTAAAAAAAACACCCTTTATGTGTATAATTTTTCGGTTCTTTTATACAATAATTTTAATAAATAAAAGTGTTTTTTTGCGAGGTTCCTTCTCATTTCATAATTTTTTATGATACTTGACTTGACTTGAGATTGAAAAACTACCCTAACCATGGTGAAAACTTGTAATGTTTTCGAAATTCGGAAAAACGCAAAAACAGTCGAAACTTCTCGAACTAAATATCACCCCATCCGGCATCACCTGAACCAACGTCGGTTTCCGCAAAATTAAGAATTCACCCCCTGCACCGATGTCCCGTCTCGATAAAAAACTAAACAGTTAGATCTCGACTCTATTAGAAGGCAATCTTAATAGAGTTCGCCTCTACCTCTTTATCGGCAAGGACCATCTGTCCACGCAATAAGGACGAAAGGAGACCCGGGTTAAATTAACTGTAGCTAAGGTGGAGGTTGAAAACTTCATTTTTTAACGGCACCACGCAGCTGTCGCCAACTTCGGCAATGACACTCTACGGGGGTGGTTACACAATCACAATGCGAGATGCTGGAGCATTGTCTGGAATGCCGCATTAGAATAAAGATCTAAGACTTTCGTCTTCGTTTGGGGCCAGTGGCGGCACGACACAGGTATTTTTAATGACTCTTGGCAACGACTGCTAAAGTCATCACCAAAAAGAAATTATTATAGATAAAATCATAGAAGTATGTACCTATAGATAAAACCATAAAACCGAGGCAAATATCATTAAAATGAGAAACGTGAATAGAATATAAATAAATATAAATAAAACTTAATATTATATATAGCTAAATAGTAATATAAATATCTAAGGAATAATTTAATTAATTAATATTTTAATAACTTCTGCTACTGAAACACGTTACTCAATAAGTAGGTACTTGACCTGGCACCCAGATGGCGCTGCCAGTGGACAAAGTTTAAAAAATGCGTATTAAAATTTCAATCTCGATCGAGATATTGAAAGTAAAGTGACGCTTCATTTGTTGTTGTTTGAAAAATAAATGAAAACGAGTTTTTCGAATTGATGAAACACTTTTTTGATAGGAAAAAATTCTGTGCAAGTGAAACAATGTCCTAATAAATTCAAACTCTGCTCCATCAACAACAACAGTTGAAAGGTGGTATGTTGAATTCAAAAATTTAAAATAAAAAAATTTAAAGATGGTTCTAATGAAGATGAGATTGTCGAGGTTTATGCCTATTTCGAAAGCAGAGACGAATCTTTCTTCAGAAAAGATATTGAAATGTTGGAGGACTTGGAGTACATGTATCACCTTTCAAGATGACTATGTTGTCAACTTAAGTCGAATTTCAGAATGAAAAGTGTTTTTATCCTAGAACTTATGTGAAGTGTTGAATCTTCTAAATCGCATTGACTGAGTTTCAAAGATACATCATGACTAGTTAATCAGCAGATATTATTGAAATCAATAACGTGAATAGAATATAAATAAATAAAAATAAAAATGTATATTAAATATAGTGAATAGTAATATAAATATCTGGAGAATAATTGAATTGATTATCGAAATTAAAAACGTGAATAGAATATTAATGAATATAAATAAAAATAAAAATGTATATTAAATATAGTGGATAGTAATATAAAGATCTGAAGCAAAATTGAATTGATTGAGAATGGTCTATACCATTTCAGCGATCTGGTCAAAAATTAATATGCTTTATTTTACGCTAAAGACCATCGATTGTTATGAGGATTTGACTATTATTCATTTTTAAAAGTTCGTCATTGCGAAAAGCCCTTTTTATTATTTTTTTTCGGAATGAAAACTCCGAAACTAGAACTATGCAGTAATAACAATGGTATTGCATATAATAGTAACAATTTCATAATAATTATGCGTTATGATAAAATGGTATTCTAACTTTTTTCTTCGATATTTCCCCCTCTGAATCACATAATGGAGAATGGATTTAATTGTTTGAAATACGAAAAAAAAATTTTTTTATTCGCAAATTAAAAGTATTTACTTCCTTCCATGTATATAATTGTTTGAAGAAATTACGTGATAACCCCCTTAAAAATCGTTGATTTCTTAGAAGAAATATCTCTAATTTCGTTTTGAACTCGTGGTGGTGTTCCCCCTTAGAGGCCTCCTCTTTTCAAGGAAATAAATATCAATTGATTAAAACATACTCTTTTTTAATATCAAAATGAAATCTTTTATAGAAATAACCCTATTAAAAATATATTAAATAAAAATGATAAATCGAAGTAAAAATTCAGGCATAGTTTCACCACAGAAATGAGATTTCTTATAGGCCAAGAAAGCTTCAACTATTTCAATTCTACCCTTCTGCCAAACTCAAGAACCGTCACTGAAAATTAAGGACCATTTGTCCTCAAGTCCTTCTTGTCGGAAGGTGGCCGGAATTGGCCATCCGACCAGCCCAATTGTAGATTTACTATGTGTGTTACAATTTCGCATTTCTCAACAGCGCTGTCTCCTTTATTTATGCATTGTCCAGGCCTTAAATGAATTATTACCGGTGGGCAGTACGTTGTGTGGAATGAATGCCTTGATTCCGATTTCTTCAAGACGTTCTAACACCTTTTGCGAACCAATTCAACGGCTGATTGAGCTGTGAATGGGATAGCGGGCGAGAAGTTTGACCGAATTTCATATTTATTGCTTTTTGGGGGAGATCTAGTGAAGCACCTAATGATGAAATGGACGAACGGTTGAAATTAAAAATTGCTTAGGTAGTATTTAGCATTAGTTTAGGGATATTGTCGACATTAGCCATTACAGAAAAATAGATGGAAATACAACTAATACAAGAATACAAACAAAAAACATAAATATAGATAAAATCATATAAGTATAGTTAAAACCATAAAATGTATTGATTAAATGAATAATGTAAATAGAATATAAATAAATATAAATATTAAATATTAAACATAGATAGTTGAATAGTAATATAAATATCTAAAGAATAAATAAATTAATTGATTAATAAATAAATAAATGGACACAAGAAATAAATTGTCATGAAAATATTACATAAAACATTGTATGTACAAGATTCAATAGTTCAACACTCATTTTGGGGATAAGTGAGTTAAATTCTTTTCAATAAAAGTTTGATTTGATCAAGAAATTTTACTACCCTTCCTTCAGACTCAGCCTCGAGGTTGAACTCATCACGAACTTCTCGAAATTGTGGACAGTCGACAAAAAAGGTATTTTTGATTTTTTTTTTTGGATGATTGAGCAGTGGATGGGATAGTGGGCAAGAAGTTTGACCGAATTTCATATTTATGGCTTTTTGGGGGAGAGATCTATTGAACCGCCTAATGATAAAATGAACGAACGGGCAAAATTGAAAATTGCTTATGTAGTAGCATAATTAGCATTAGGTTAGGGATATTGTAGTTTTGTATTGATGAGAACTTGCATGAAAAAATGTTTCAGTTCTTTCTAGAATTTTTACGATTAACCATTCAGTTAGTATGAAAATTATTCATTCATACCTACCTATCAGATTTGGTAATTTTTTTTCTAAAAGAGAGAAGAGAATTGCGTAGTATAAAGTGAATATTTTCTGAAGGTGAAAGTTTTACTTCGTCACCAGCGATGGGCGCTGACAAGTCGAGTAGACAATCAAGTGCGTTAAAGAAACTTTTTCTACAACCGTGAATACTGATTACTGAATAGTTTGCCATTTCCCCCTACTCTTGTCATGTTTGTATTTCGTTTTAAATTAAAATTAAATTCTTTAGGAAACTCAAAAATTTTATATAATGAAGGGTTTTTCAAAAGGAGGTTTCACTTTGATATAAAAAAAGAAAAATCAATAGATGTTTATTCCTTTGTGAAGAGGAAGCTACAGTTGCAGCACAAAAACCTTTTCATGGAATTTTCCATGACCACTTCGCACATTTGCGCCTGTATGTCCTCGATAACTTCACTAATTCCATATTTAAGGTCTTGAAACTCGAAACGATTGCATAGTATTGGTATAGAAATTCTTTCCACGTGGCCTCAAATAAAAAAGTCTGAAGGTGTTAAATCACAAGATCTCGGTGGCCAATTGTGATCACCTCTTCGAGAAATAACACAGCCAAAAAATTGCGACTGTTTCGTTGCTTGCGTAGGTGGTAGCGCAGTCTTGTTGAAAATAAACGTCGTCCACATATGTCAATATCTTCAAATTCCGGCCATAAAAATTTATTAAACTTTGGTAGGGAGCGTAATCCTCATTTTCGAAGAAGTATGATCCACCAGCCCAAAAACCACACCAAAAAGTGACGCGTTGAGGATACAGAGGCTTTTCAACAATCATTCTTGGATTTTCCAATTCAATTTTCTCATTCCCTTAGCCTCCGAAATGAAAATGGGCCTCTTCACTCAACATGAATTTTCGATGGAAATCCAGGTGATTTGATGCATTTCAAGGGCCCCATCAGAGAAGACGTTGGTGGTGATGGACCGGCTTGAGTTCTTGTGAATTTTGAAAATTTTAGGACCCGAGTGTTTATGAAGAACACTGTGTAATGTCTTTCGTGAAATGCCTGGTTTTCAAGATTGACGATCCAAGGGTGCTTTAGTTTTGCGAACTTTGATTGACAATTTTCAGAATTTTTGTAGTGAATTTTAACAATTCAAATGCGAGGTTGAAGTGTTCATTCTCCAATTTTGATATTGACTTAGTTTTTACTTGTCAAATGTCAAAAGTTGTCAGCTTTAACAAAGACAGCGGTCCAGATAGCGGACTATTCAAAATGAAACCTATTATTGGATAACCCTTTACTAGGCATAAATTATAAGGTATTTAACTATAATTTAAATTGATCAATGAAATATTCCGATATGTCGGAGCATACAAATATTCAAAATATGCAGATATGTCCGTACGATTTTTCAGAGGCAATTTCTGGAACTTCAGCTGCTACTGAAGTACTTTACTCACTAAGTAGGTACTTGGTATGGCGCATAGATGGCGCCGCCAGTAGCATACCACTTTTTTCTAGATAGTTAAAAGTTTCTGAATCGAGATATTCGAAGTTAGGTGACGCTACTTTGGATGTTGTTGAAAATCAAATGGAAACCAGTTTCTTGTATGGATAAACACTGTTTTTTGAGGGGAAAAAATACTGTGCAAGCAAAATAATAACTTGATAAATGCTCCATCGACAACAACAGTTGAAAGGTGGTATGTTGAATTTGAATTTGGTTCTAATGAGAATTAAAGAATGTCAAATTTTTGAGAAATAATGTTTTTAAACTCAGGTGCAAAAAAAACGAAACAAGTTGATATTTGGTAAAATTTGGAATCCCATAGTTTCTTATTTTTAGCTCTTTCTCACAATTATTTTCAGTACAGTGTAGATAAAATTATTGATTTTAACTTACATATTCAATCTTTGGCTAAATGCGGGCTTATCATTCACTATAACTTTTTTCCAATTACCACTTTTATCAAGAACCATTTCTTTTGAACATTTTGTTTTTTGTTTATGGCTTTGATAATATTAATATTTCTATCTATAGTTTACAGAAAAAAAAATTGAGATTTGAAATAAGATAACTATGAGAATTTTACCGAATATCAACTTGTTGCGTTTTTTGCACCTGAGTGTATTAAGATTGAGCTCATGACTTCGTTAACGTTGAAGAGTATTGTTTAATTACTTCTGATTTATTTTGCTCTCATCTTATTTCGGTGAAAAATACAATATCAAATATTAACTGCATAAATCTACGGAAACTGTAATAAATTCAGTTCAGTAGTAGAGATCGACAGTAACTCAGAAATAAAGCCTTCAAAAGCTCCTGATGACTTAACATCAGCAATTTCTTCAATTTTTTTCGAATTTTGGGCCAGAATTTGTTTCAAACGAATCACAGATGAAGAATACGTCCTCAAATTCGATTATTTCTGTCCGTCCGGCGGTAAAAAGTATAACTGTCGAATGAATAGAGTTAGAAACTTGAAATTACCAGGATAGGATCAGATCTCAGATGCCGTGGTTGTGTAAGCAAAATCTAAGTAGGGATTCCGTAAATATGGCGGTTCGAAGTATTGTTTTTCTGTTATCAAAACAGCGAATTCGATCCAATTGAAAATTTGCATTTGGATGTGAAATAGCAATTTCAATCCTGTTTCAAAATTTCATTTCGATTGCTTCACCAGAACCATAACTATAAAATTCAGAAAGAATATCGAAAAATATTACCCAATATTTCCAAAACCAACAGAATTGAGATTCTGGTGTTGATATGAAATACAGTACAACTTCGATAGTTCGGACAGTCGCTATCCCGGACACTCCAGTATTCCGGACACTGCTGGGATTCGGGCATTTTGAAATTTTTACCTCTGAAATCCGGGCGCGAAAATATTCATTATGCAAAACAATAGCCTTTTTCCTGTCTATACATGTAAAAAACGGTTTCATGCCGGTTGGAAACAGCGCGGCGGCAGCATCTTTCATTCTGCACTTTGTTTTTGAGCGTGCCGGACGCAATGGCTCCAGTCAAATGATCACATAAAACACTTACACTCACAGAAAAGTCTAGCTATCAGGTGGACTGAGAAGAATAATCTTACCCTTGAAGATTTATAGCTTTTAAAAAGTCTTAAAGACAAGGCAATTGATATAGATGCATCCAAAAAGGTCCAAATTAAAATTGATATGTATTTTTCACAAAAGTAGAAGATATTTCATTTTGCATACATACATAATATATATGTATACAATATTATAAATACCTACATGTGCATATTTACATAACGTGTTACATGTACTTGGGAGTTTTGTTCAGTTTTGTTTTATTTTATGAGAAAATAATATTTTTTTTGTGACTTGATTAATAAACCTTATTTTGATCATTTATAAGTTGCTTCATTTCTTAAATTAAAAACACTCCAGTAATCCGGATGCCTCAATAATCCGGGCAGGTACCGGAACGATAGCTGCCCGGACTACTGAAGTTATACTGTACATATTTAAAACTCCGTGCAACATTTCAAGATCATCTCGCATCTCGTCATCCTATCATCAGAACAATAGAAAATTCAAAAAGAATAGATACTTCATTCAGATCTTCAATTTCACCTTATTGGATGCAAATTCAAAATTGAGATATTAACTCTCAATTTGCACTCATTTAGTAAACAACTTGCCTGAGGGTGGCAGGTTCACTAAGAATATTCTTCGACAATGTAATATTTAGGTAATCGAGTTTAAACATCATCGACCAGTAGATTTATTCCGAAGTGACCGAAACTTGATTATCTGTCCGATAATTCACCAATTGAATCGTATGTTCAACTCTTGATATGGCTTCGACAGGAAAATACGAAAGTCCTAATGAATATTGATTGACACCTGTTAAACACCTGTGCCTGGGGGCTCATTTGGCACTCAATACACGCAACAGATTCGAATATATGATACCCCATATGCAAACAACCCAAGGCAATAATTATGACATTCCTTCCATATTATACTATTAAAAGGCTGTTCACTATCACTGAATTATTATCAGAATTATGTGACCTGAATTGCTCGATCTATGTCCTTCTATAATTTGGCTTTATTTGAGAGGTGCAGAACAGAGATTTACCTCGGAGTATTTGATTAAAACTAAAAATTTAAATCAATAATAATGCTCATATTTTCAAATAACAATATATTAAAACAATCAAAAATTGAGAAAACCATATCGAAACCATATAAAATTAGCATAAAATATTCTTGAAAACTTCTACTTAGTTGAAATAATTATTTCGTCATATACTCAAATCGATCAAAATTTAGAGCAAAATAATGAAAACAGGAGAGGTTGGCATGTCTTAAAGTCTGTCTCCGTTTCAGTGGCACAATTAATTTCGATAATATGAAGAACATGAAATTATTTCAAATTTGATTTCACTAAAATTCCATAATCACATTTGGATTATCGAAGAGACTGACATAATGGTTCAGTTTCAGGTGAAATTATAAACTTATATTGAATTATGCCACATATAGGGCTTTTGAACAAACAAATCTCAGAATTTTATATCAAAATTATCATTATCACATTCTTTCGAATGCAGATCGATCTTTGTGAACTAGTTTAATCCAACCTCTATCTATGATCCTCTGCCAATGTAATATATATACAGGGGGTTTCACCATTGACACGGTGATGTATTACGATTAAGCGCTGAAATTCACGAATTTTTTTTCGATATAGTAGGTATCATTAGGCTCAAATAGAGCTACATTATTGAGAGTTTTGGAAATAATTCAAGAGTTCTTAGAAAAATTTTGTTTTTCATTGAATTTTCTGATGGCTTGGAATAAATGAACGAATTTTCGAATGTTCCAATTTTCATAAGCTCAAAACTTTGCGTTTTTAACATATTTCGATCAAATGAATTATTTTTTTAAATAAGATTTCGAAAGTGAGTACTAGAAGAACGGAAGTAAGTAATGACTGTTTGATGATCATCTACTGGGTTCATACTAGACAATTCATTGATGACTTATTGAAACGTTATTATCGAGCCTACTCCAATTTGATATTTGATTTTTTCTTTAGGTAGCAAATTTTATTATCTTCGAAAAATGATTGAGGTCTATTCTAATTGAGTCCATTATTTTCAGATTTATTTTGCTTTTGGAATAAGCCTGATACTAATGCTTGAATGAATAATTAATGAATAAATTTATAAAAAAAATCGTCTCATTTTGAACACCCAGTGGAGTTCTTTCTAATTATCAAGAAGTCAACCTTACCTGCGTCCTTCTTCTTCTAGTATTCACTTTCAAAATCTTTAATAATCTTCAAATAAATTATTTCATTTCGAAGTTACTAGGTTTTTCCGAAGACCCTTCAAGAAACGTTTCAAAAATGTAGCTCTCACACGGAAAAAAATCTATTCTCAAATCAAGAAACAGGATATTCTTGAAATATTAAACTTGATCCAAGTATATATTGAATCGGAAAAAGTAAAGTAAGAAATTTGGTATACTTGGAATGAATAAATAGAATACCGAATACATATACTTCATAGAAATATATAATACTCCATACAAGTAAATGATGTATTCAAAATGAAAGAATAAATTTATTGATTCAAGAATACTGCTACATTTTGTTTGAACATACGATATTGCGACTTCGAAGATATCATTTACTCATTATGAAAATTGAAATATACTCATTCCAAATTATATTTTTGAAGAATTGGTTTACACATTATAATTATTGCGAGTGATACATTTTAGTTGTAATTAGAATATGCCCAAGTCACAAAGATGAATTGGAGACCTATTTGCTCATTTTTTATGTTTGAGACTAATCATAATAAATGAAAATATGAAATTTTGTGGACAAAATTTCGTCATAGTGAGACATATTTCATTTTAATATTTAAATATTAGGGTTTGAGTGTTAGAAGGGGAGTGAATAATTCATCTGAACTCCACCCTGTAATTGAATTAGCAGATAATATGAATTTTATTTTTCTTTTTATGTTCATTGTAGCTAACCAACTCAATAAAGGCCATACTAGATAATTTGTTCATATACCGTTTCACAATACATCTAGTTTCTGACGCTAAAAATTGTCATAGCTGTACCATATTGAGGTAAGTTATGTGATTTTTTGAGATGTGTTAATAATACATAAAAATATAAGTGGAATTGATTTTGGTGAGCAATCATGAACCTAAAAAATGATAAGAAAAACACATTTTTCATCTTATTTGAATTTTGACCAGTCTTTTGAAATAACTTTTGTTTCAAAATTCAAAAATGGATGAGGTATACTAGCAATCAAACACCTGGGATTGCCCCAGATAGCAAGGTTCTCGTGACCGACACAACATGGGAATAATCGTTAACAGTTTACGTTATATGTGTGATATAGAATAAGTAAAAAATTATTTAATGGATATAAATGTATTTTACAAAATATAATTCCTTTGAGAGGTGTCTAATGACCCAAGTGCTTGATGAGTGAAATATTTAAATAAAAATGATGAGTGAAATATTTAAATAAGAAAAAACTAAAATATTTTGATCACGGATTTCGTTTTGAATAAGATGAAAGACAAAATTTGTTTGATTTTTAAAAAATTCAAATGATCCAGTTCAGAATAAACCATTCATAATCTGAATTATATTTGCATGTACTAGATCTGAGTATATTATACCGAAATATACTAAAACGCGAGTTCTTTTCCCTGCATCTTCGTCAACATGATTCGACTCGTTTGATATGCCGCGCCAATGAAAACGTTCTTATCCACCTGTTGGCAGTATTTATCGTAATACAAGTATATAAATGCTTTCATCTACTAGATTCAAGAATATTATTCGAAGATATACTAAAATGCGCCCTCTGTGCAGTTTGCATTAGAAAATATCTCTTTCGATCCCCTTCAGTCTCATTTAGGTGATAGGACTGATCGGTCTACGGAAGTTTTGATTGTGTTATAAGTGTTAGATACTGAATACATACTGCAAAAAGCAAAATGTAATTAGGAATTAGGGATACATAGAGTGTCTGATTGGAACATTTCAAGGTAAGTTTTCATTGAGAAATAATTTCAACTCATTTAATTTTTTTTCATTAATTCGGATTTCATTTTCCTTTTCATGAAGCTCTTGGTGTTTTTTACTATTGTAATTCAGCTTGATAACTTTGTATTATTTCTTTGAGTACTAGGTATTTTTGAATTTATATTTTCAACAAAATTCTTACTTTTTCAGAACAAATGCGTTAATATTTATTAGGGTCTGTTATAAAGATTTTCTAGAGATTTCTAATTATTTTCGAAATATTAATGCACTTTTTGAATACAAATTCCTGTTCATAATTGATGAATGTTAATTGAATTTGATTCTTTTGCAGAATATGGAAATTGTTCATGAACAATTGGGAGTTACGTTATCATTTGCTGATGAAAATGCAAATCAATAGGTATCTATCGATATTATTGAGATACAATTTTGGAATAATTCTTCAGGATCAGGTAGTATTTTTCATTCGAAAAAGTCCACGATAGAATTTATTAATCACAAATTTCTTCTTTCTTTGCAGATCTCAAGTGATATTGGACAAATCATTCAAGAACAGAAAAATAGAGCAACACAGAGAAATCAAACCGCCAAGCCCAATTTGTTTTTGATATCAGGGGAAAATATATTATAGCCGAAAAGCTTCCAAATTGTTGTATAGATGTAGATGAACTTTTAAGAATGTATCTCGAACTCTCTCCACCTAAATAATTTATTCTTTAGGAGATAACTATGTTCCTTTAATCCTTTATAGTACGATGTTTTATCCTGTATTTGTATAAATGTAATACAATTTTTTTCCAATGTAGATAATTTTTATTTGGTGGTTTTTATTTATTTTATGATGATTTGAGAAATAAATTCGTTTTTTATATATTCTGTATTTTATTTATGATATTATTCAGATTAAGAAATCTAATGGATTGGATAGATAATTGCACTTATTCTTTTGAATAATTTCAAAGAATTGATTTGAAATTAATATTCATTTCAAGTAAGTTTACTGTTTCTTCGGAACAACCATAAAATTAGTTTTGAATTTACCATATTACATACTTATTCTAACACTAACTTAATTTTGGTTTGAGTATATCAATTCTTTCATTCGAGTATATGATTCACTATCTTCAAACGAAGAAATGATTGAAATTGAGGAATTCAATATCTTGTCTTGAAAATATTTTATATTCAAACGAAATTTATCAACCACTCATTTCAAGTATAGTCATTTACTCACAGCAAATATAAGAATTTTCTTTGGACCAATAATACCAACTTTATTAAATTCAAGAATATCATATACTTATTTGGAATACTTGGTATATTTAAATTTGGAGAATAAAGTATACTTGACCCAAATTTATTATAGTCTTGCTTATATATGAATCTATCATATACTTCAACCAAATATTATTCACTCAATTTGAGAATAGATTTTTTTGCGTGCACGAAGATTAATGATACTGTGTCGGAAAAAAATTCGAAAATTGAGCCTTTAGTGATAACTTCTTTGGTTTTTAGAATTCTCAGAATTTCCGAAAACGTAAATAGTATAATGTCCTTTTATTTTTTTATATTTTCAATATCTCTCGTGGATTTTTTGATGCTATGATAGCTATTGCGCTATTCAGGTTGGAATTAAATCCAACATATCAAAATCATAATAATCGGTGAAGTCGTTCTCGAGTTATAAATGGTGTTACAACCAGAAATCACGTAACACGTCACTTAGTCTCGGCCCTCGGGTATAGCGCATAGATGGCACCGCCAGTGCCATACCACTTTTTTTCTTATTAGTACCAAGCTTCAAATGATGCGTGCCAAAATTTCAAAACATAGAGTAAAGCCTGGATCAAGATAATTGAAGGTGAATTGACCCCACATTTGTTGTTGTTTGAAAAATGGATAAAAACGAGTTTGGTCTATTGATAAAACACTGTCTTTGATAGGAAAAATAATGTGCAAGCAAAGCAATTGCTTGGAAAAGAAAATTGGCTCTCATGAAGAAGAGGTTGAACCTTATTTCGAAAGCAAAGACGAATCATTCACATAAAAGGTATTGAAAATTTGAAGGAGCGTCGGAATAGATGTATGTTGACGAATAAAGTCCAATTTTCTAGTAAAAATGTAATTTTACCGGTAAGCTCCGATACTTATTCAGTGTAGTGTTATACCATAGTATAAGTAGTCCTTATACTATGGTTATACCTACAGATGACAATTGCGAGTTTTGTTCTATTAGCCCTTATACCAGAAATATAATTATAATAATTAATAATATAGAAAATTCAAAATGCCATGGATGATTGTGAACATACATCTTCTATTCTGATATTCAAAACATTTCGAGAAAGATAGGAAATATTGAGAGTAGTGGAATTGAACATTATCCTTGTGATAATCGTTCAAGAATACGTTGATTGTTAATTTAGTACAAATGTTGCTACCTCAGATATCCATCTTCGATGTTTTTTAGTTCTAAATGCTCTGTGGAGATGATAAAAACACCTTTCTCGATTCGACTAGGGCTGGCATCTTTCATTTTTTGTCGGACCTTCTCGTTACGGTCTCTGCCAAAATTGCAGATGATGAAAGAATATGAATATGAATGCAGTATGCATATTTTTCGACCATGAAAATGATGTTATACGTTTTTGAGAGGTATGAAATTCGTCATCTGTTTCCATGTATGTCAAGAATGAACCCATATGCTAATTTGTTCTGGTTTTATTAGTTTCACCGAAATTCGTAACTAATTAATTTTGCATGCAAGGTGAAGATGTTATACTCAAACTCAATATTTTTCGAGATGATAGGTATGCGATGTATCGATTACATTAAATTCGCTAAAATTACATATTTTCCAAATCCACTCAAGTTATTCAGAGATATTCGTTATAAAATGTCGATATTTTTAATTCGCATGAAAGTTTCCAATTCATTATTATGCAAATCAAATATTTTAGAATACGCGAAAATGTATTTTGCACTATATCTACCTGTATTCAGGGAACAATATTCAACTATTAATTTATTCAAATTCGGTTATATACAGATTGTTAAAAAAAATAGATAACCATTTTTCCCTTTACTTATGTTTTTATACTGTTTTTTTTTTGTGGGAGAGGTAATAGAAAACAAATTTTGGTGATAACGTTTATTCATATCTGTAATGCGAGAAAGAAAGTTACGATAAGTTTGAACCAAAAATTACTTCAAGTGTTAGCATTTTTTATTACCGATTCGATTATTTTTGCCTTATTCAGGGTGTTCCTGAATTGAAGATAAGAATAAAAATGGGAGATTCCTTGATTGATATGTCCTATACATGGGCCCGCAAACGCTTTGATATCGAGATACAGAGTGTTTCTTGTAGTTCTACTTTTTTGTGATGCTTATAACAGTTTATCGAATCTTTATTAATCTTCTCTACAGATTGGGTGAATAAGTACCAGAACTTATAATTAATTTCATTCATTATAACCTACTGGATTTTATGATAATTTGTATTTTCCTGAGGATTACTGAAGAATTGTTTGACAAAAATCGATAAGAAACCAGAAAATCTAGTATTGGACCAGAGTTTCTTTTTACAATTTTCTAAACTACCAGTGGTTCACCAAAAAAAAAGTTGTGGTGGAAAGAAGCGGACACTCTTCCAGAAAAAATATCATGAAATAATAAAATTTGCCTCAAAAATTAGAAAATCACATGATGAAAACTTAAATAGGAATATCTATACCAAATTTTAATTGAATATCTTGTGAAGGGAAGGTGCAATGAGAAAAAAACTTGAACTTTAACATCTGTATCTCAAAAACAAATCGTTTGCGGATCCATGTTATAGGAATTTATTTCTTAAAATCATTCAAGGACCTGTCATTTTTGTTTCTACCTTCAATTTAGGAACCCCTTCATAGTCAATTCGAAACTGATGTCTTCAAAAAAGAATAATTGCAATTTGAACGAAACACTTTAAATTGTAAAACACGGCACAGACAATTTTTCGATGCGAATAACTCAGTTTAGTTCTTTGATAATTACAGTATTAAATTTTTTTGACGTAAATCATACAAAAAACCGAAAACACCAGGTAAGTGTATACCGATGACGAATACAAAAATCACAGATAAAAAAACAAGGGGACGCCAACAAAGCGTATAGATAAAGAACAATAACAAAACACGGACATAAAAGTGCTCGTAGTACAATAAAAGTACTCATCTTGAAAGCGTTATAACTTATAAAACGTAAAAGGGTCCGACTTTTTGCTGCCGAGTCGATTTTAAAGAAAAGTGAAAAGATTATTGGTTCATACTCTGGAAAAATTTTCGGTCTTCGTCTTTGAGAGAATGTTGAAATTTTATATTTTGGAAATCTTGGGGGGAGGGGGAGCTTATTACCCCCAGTACCCCCTATTTCCCCTTGCGAATAGAAATGAACAGCTTAATTTTCGGAAGAATACAAAAGTTTTTCACCTACGTACCTGAGCATATTTTGTAATCGGTTTTTTTATCGATGTTAAATATATCCTGAAAATCACATAAAACTTGTAATGTATTTAGTTCGCCTATATGACGATAATTGCAAATAATAACTACATTATTCCTTACAAGTACCTATCCTTCCCATACCTTTTCAATAAACCGCATGGACGTTGTCTTCCATAACTGAAGGAAAGGCTCAATTTTTAATGACTGAAATGAATGCGTTGTCATACACACGAAGATAAATATTCATTTATAGACGGCTATTAGACGGCCATAATGAAGTATCGAAATAGTCAATTAGTTTCATATTTTCAATATGGAATGAATGAACCAAGGGTACAATTTCTTGTCATTGGGTTTTAATTACCTACTTATGAGCCAACGTAAAGCCTCCACTGAATATAGTGTTTAATAAAATGGAGAATAATTACAGACGATGTTGTAGGCGGACTTTGTAAAGGGGGAACAGAGGAAGGACGGTAAATATTCATTCATTCATTTGGATCGATTATTGTGGTTATGTTTCATTTTTTTTCAAATTGTCTCTTCTTAGAAATTGCATAACCATTTTCAATTCGTGTCATTCCATATATGAATTAACTTTTCGATAATGAAGCATGCACTAATTGCAGAGCAAGTTTCTGCAGTTAATTATAAGTATGATATTATAGGGTGGCTCATTTCATTAACAGATTTTTTTTTATTCCTAAAAAAACTCAGGTCATACCTGGTTCAGATATTAAATTGAATTAAGATTTAATTTATGATGACTAAATGCCAGATTATATATTTACATAGTCAACAATTGCCAACATTTCTTTTATTGATAAAAGAATTATACGTTTCACCAAGTAATAAGTGAAGAAAAAAAGAAAAATTTAGATATGCTACATTTTTTGTTCTATTTACAATATTTTTCTGTAGGGTAGGTACCTAGAAAATAAAATCTCTCAAAAAAGCCCACCAAACCTATTATGGAAAGGGATCCCACCGTTGTTCTTTAAAATTTATTGGCATTCAAATATTGAACTGTTTCAGCCGTTACTATTTGGTAGTTGAACATGATTAAAACAAGTTTTTTTATTACTACTAAGTTTTACTACCAATTAAAATTTAATTGGTAGAAAACTTAGTAATAATAAAAACTTGTTCTATTAGCATTCCTTGATATAGTAAATAAAATTTTTTTGAGAATCTTCAAAAGGGATGTTCCAAATTTTAGAATGGTAACTTGAATGCAATATTTACGATACGTTCATACATTTCTTCTCATTTTAACACAAATCTCATTTCGAGGTAATCAAAAGTGTCATCGGTGACCAAGAAAACGTCCAACGATACAAATAATAAAAAAAAACACCTAAAGCTGAAGGATTTGTTTGACTGATTCTATTCATTCAATGAATACTTATAAATCCGCCCCTACTCAGAGAGTGGTTTGAAAACATTTTAAAGAATTACTCTGCTTTGGAGTTTTATGTGAAATATATAGTTTTATTAATGGAACGGCTAAACTTTTGTAATAATTTTATTTACGGAATATTTTACTTTTGAAGAGCAAATAATGAACCATAAATTTTTGAAGTAGATAAAATACAAATGGGGATTCCATACTATTTCTTAGAAGGAGCAGCTTTTACACCCTGTTGAGCCTTCATTACTTTCACTACTATTTTTTGTTCTTGTTGTTGTACAAATGGGGATCTCGATAGGGATTAACTTCTGAACCTGTTCAGAACGAAAAGATTCGAAACAAATTGTCCCTTACATCCCTTGAAACGAGACGACATTATTTTCATATAATGCTTGTATATAAGATTTTGCCCAATGACATCGACAGTCCTAATCTTTCACAAAAAATAAATTTGAATGTGCTCCAAAGGAATCTCAGAATTTGGGAACAATGCAATATAAAATTTGTCAGAACCTCAATGAACAATCCACTCGACAAAGCATTGCGAGCTGCTGTTTCGGTGGAGATAGATCTTTGTCATGTTTCAATCTTTCAATTGAAAAGATATTTCAAAGTGTTTTGATATATCTGCTGATATTTTTTCTCTTTTCATTCTTGATTTATTTGAATATTTGACTTATTTGCTGATTAATTTTTATATGTTAATATGTAATATGACTTATCCTTAAATAACTAAATGAATAAATAAAAATTTGAGGTGATTTTCTATCTTCAATTCGTTGGGAATTTCTCATATTTAGGTGAATAGAAAGGTTTTCCGTTGTAACATGCACATTATTGTATATTACCGTAAATCTGAGAATTCAAGGAAACCAATAATCCCCAATAAATGAGGGAATTCATACGTAAATCCGCAACCGAAATAGGTAATTTCTATAGAAAAAAAAATCAGCCACCACCAAGAAGGGTTACTGCTCATTTCTCATGTAAACCTTGAGTCCTTTTTTCCCAAATTATTCAAAAATTATATCGATCCTTCAGCCTGATAAGAATAACTAGCCGTCAAAGTGGATTTTACGCACAAAAACCCTAATTCTGCAAGGGAAATAAAATAATAAAAACGTCGATGCACAGACTCGAAGGGTGAAAAAAGGTTTCATTATATAAAATTTCATAGAATGGGAAACCGAACCCCTCTGTGCATAATGGTTCCCAGGAAACCGCTTTTTTCGTTATTTTTTACGGGTTTTTACCTTGCGACCTACTTAGTTTTTTTACCTAAAAGCAAATTTCTATCGGCGGAGCGGTACGCGAAATTGGACCTTGTTGCAAGACGAGGCGGAGGGTGAACGGTCTGCTAGATTCCTATTTTATGTAAACTTCTCACACTCTGCCCGAATTTAGGTCACATATTGTGCTCTTCGCGAATGGGAGCGTAATCAATTTATCTCCACGTTTGAATGCAGCTTTTGTAGAAAAAACAGGATTGTTGTAGGGGGTTGGATCTGAAGATGTTTTCGCATGATGTTTTATATTAGCATATTCTGTTTATTCAATCTGTTGGTATACTTCTTATCCATAAGCACAGTGAATTTTACACAATGGTTCATATTTCCCCCTATAACATTTAATATTTTAACTGGTGCAATCTGAATTCTGAAAACAACAAACTACGAACAATTTGTTGGCTTTGCAAAAAGAATTAATAGATATACATTAATATACACACTAGCAAAATTAGGGGAACGGATAAATATCAACGAAGTTTGTAGTTAATTTTGTGTTAAACCCTTTGGCAGATTTAACCATTTTTTTTTAATTGTAGCTGGATTCCTTGGAAACATAACTAACCTAACCTAACCTAACCTAACCATTTTTTTTCAATTGTAGCTGGATTCCTTGGAAACATAACTGTTTGAATGCCGTCCTCATTTATCTCCTTTTTTGTTTTACAGGGTCAAAAATGTGTACCGAGCTTTATGGGGGAGATAGTACAGTACATTGAAAAATAAGTTTAGTTTGATGAATAAACTCAAATTCATATTGAGGGAAATATATCCTTCCAAAGTTGACAAAATTAAAAAAATTTCTTCCTACAAAAACAACTTCTAACTTTTATTTTTATCCAAACCATGTTGGGGCAGAGTTATTGTAATGTACTTATTGTTTATCAACGGCACAGGAAGGTTATATAATCTACAAAAATAAGAACAGAATTGTTCATGGCATGCTAAAATATCGTTACCGATGAATCTCGCGATGAATGACTCTTCTGACATCATGTGACTACAAACACTCAAATATCTCGAACACGTTCAATTTTTTTTATTTGGATAAGAGTACCTTTTTCATGAAATTTTCTTCGCTCCATATAATCCTTCACCAGTACAAATACAATGAAAGAATTTGTCCCAAAAAAATCATGACTCACCCTCTGAAAAAACCCTTCATAACAATATCAGAAATGTAGAAGTGTAATAAAAAAAATGTATTTTAACAACATACATTTACGCACGAAATTTCAATCAAGTGGCATTCGCCGTTTATGTTATGCGGATAATTTTTTTTTAATTTTATCAACTTTGGAACGATATATCTCTCTTAATATGTATTTTGATCCATGAGTTTATTCATCAAACTATAGTTATTTTTCAATGTATTATCACCCCCAGAGACCTCGGTACCCATTTTTGATTCACCCTGTATTGTATAGGGCTGAATACAAAAATAATAAGTAAGTTTTCGGTCAGAAGATCCTGTGGAATGCTGACATAAACGATTATTATTAGAAACATTCAGATATTGCCTCATTTTTTTATTGTATTGGTACTTGGAACTCTCCTGTCACGAATTTATCTACTATCTGTAAAATTTCTGATACAAAAAACAATTCTGCCAACTAACATTTTCCAATACAAAAAACATTAAACTATATTTATGGAAATATGCCATTAATTTTAATACAACAAACGACAATGCTGTCAATTATAGAAAATAATGTATACTTACTTCTCGTACAAAAGGCTCATTCTAACACTCGTTCATTCAAAAACCTGTAGAAGAATATCAATGCTTTCTGCACTTTTCGCATTAGAAATAACCATTATCATTGAAGAATATTTTCAAAAACATATCCTTAAATCAAAAATAATAAATATACCTACATTATGTCTGTAAATTATTTCTAATTTGAACAATTGAAAGTTTTATTGAAATTATTTTTTTAACTCAGGTGCTCCAATTGTCCTGTATACTAACGCGAGTTTGACAATCATCTTTATTTGATTTATTTTTTATCGTTTTTATTCGTTCATTTATGGTGCAGTTCTTCCCATAAAAGTTTTGCACTTATTTGATCAAATATGGAAAAATGTTGAATAATGATAATTTGACAAACCCATCAGATTTGTTGGAAGAAAACTAGTAAAACTGAAATCGTTGGTTAAAACTACTTAAATTCTTTCTTCGAATCATTCCGTATATATCACGAAAAAGTTGGAATGTCGCTTGGGTCATTACTCATTACTATTTTCTACTGTCAAAACTCAATTTTAACACTTCGTAATATTTCAGTCAATGATAAATGACACAAAAAAAAAACCGCGGGTAGTTTTGAATTCGATTCCTGAAAATTACTGATTACTGTTGTATTTGATTATTGTATAACGTTAAATTCTACATAAGCTTCCCATGTAACTTTTTGATTGGTCATAATTCCTACAAAACTGTATTCAACTTGTATTGTACGGAAATAAATAAAATAAATAATCTTTCATCAAAACAATACACATTATTCTCAAAGGGTCTACATTGAAAACTTAAAAATACACTCGGAAGAGCACAATTTGTATTTCATTCACTATGTTACTATTGTTACTTTTCATGACATGTTACTCATATGTCTTATAGTAATAATATACTCAATAATTTAAGGTTCACATCGGAGAATTTTCAGTTTAACCCTCGTCTCAAAATGACAACAAAAAAAATGTCTGTTCGCTTAGCTTTCAAAGACATCATGAAAAGTAAAGACTTCAAATTGAAGATTTGTAATATTCTTCCGTCCAGTCGAAATATTCAACATAATTTCCATAAGGAATATTCATTAAAATAGTTTCATCGAGTTATTTATGTATCTACCAGTTTTTTGACTGTCCGGAACTACTGGAAGCACATGCTAGAGAATACCGACGTTGTAGATATTAGATAATTGTACTTCGGTACAGTTCAGTCATATCGCAGGTACAATAAATTAATTGTGATTCATGTAGAGACTAGATTTAATAAAGTGGTTTCCGGTTTTCAGATATGAATGATGAATATTTATGACGATTTTTACTCTGTTAATCATAGAAATTACCATAAACATTTGAATTAATTATACATGGAATGGTTTTTCGCCAAAAACACTTATGAGTTACACCTGAATAAATTAGACTATTCAATATTTTTCTTGATCACTTGCGATTATGTCTTCAAAATATTTTTTTTTGTACCTGTTTCATTCCAAAAAACTCAAAAAATGATTGAAGAATGTTCCACAAGGTAATTATCAATTAATGGAGATAGAAAAATTATCAGACTAAGTTTTAAAGTTCATGCATTACATTAACAGCTTCCTATCATTTTTGCCCCAGACTAATGTGAAAAAAATATTTTGTGCAGGTCTATTGGAGGCATCTTCTTTGTTGGTTTAATATTTCCACTTTCCTTCAGTTCTTATACAGTCCTCTTGAAATTATTTTAGAGAAAAATTACAACTCAGTTCATCTGAAGCCAATTAGAAAATTAGAAATCTAAAATTCGAAAATAAATTTTGATTGGAAACCTGATTCTTCAATTTTTGATGACAAAATCTATCATATCGATCAAAAATATTATCATAAATTTGAAACATTTTGATTCCTTTCATATATTTCAGCAACTTTTATCATATCAAAAAGTAATAAAAACAATTACCTCAAATTTATTCATCTCTGGAAAGGTATTCGCGTGTTCTTGTACTTTTTATTGAATTCTCATTAGTCCTTGTGAAGCAAAAGTTCAAAATTTTCGTAACCAACGAATAGATTTGCTATTCGAGATTTGTTACCCTCACTAATGAAAATGTACGAGTATGTTATGGAAGTTCTATCGAATATAATATTCTCTTACTTGACTGAGTAAATAATTACAGGATACTAAATTCCTTAATATCAATTATTCGAGCTTTTATCCTTTGAAAAAAATTTCTGAGATTTGATAATATTTTTCGAAGAAGTCTATAACATTTTATAAAGAATTCAAATTTGAATCATCCGTCTGTCCAGGCGAAAATACAATAAGAATCAAATTTTCAGTAGGATTCAAGTCTGAATGATTTTTTTTTACAAATATTCGAATAATACCAATCCTTACGGATACAAACATCAAACAAAAAAACGGTATCTATATTATGATAGTAGTTGTACGATAATCGAGATTTTTTTATTTAAGGTATTCCTGAAATTATTATCCAGATATTGAACAAAATATTTTTTAAATCTTTATAAATGCTAATCTGTCCACTGAATATATTTCGTTACAGTTTTTACAGATGAATTAAACTCATTTTGGAGCATGCATTCCATTTTAATCAAATGACAAATGAGAAAACCACTAACTTGAAGTCAGGAGCTTTTGAGAGATTGTACATTAAATCGTCAATTAATCCTTTCAAGACCCCAGAACTGTATATAGGTATTTGTGGTCATACAAGAGCATTTAGTAACAACAAATAAAGAAGACAATACAAACGCTAAAAGTCAAGAGAATAGAGAATTAAGAAAGATAATGAAAATTCCAACAAGAGAGACAGACAAAAGGATATACCTCTTTCAAAGAATACAAAAGAATAACTCTTTCAAAGAATAAAAAAGAGTTAAATAGTGTCATGCAGAAGGGAGAAAACTCTCCCAAATGAAAAACAATTGGAGAAATTATAGAGGCTAAGGGAATAAAATTTCAGTTCCTACATAAAAAGAAGACCTGTAAACAAGAACATAACTGGCCCTTGACCGCCACGGCTGGCTCGGATGTAGTCCAATCTGGACGTCCAATTTTCGATGACTTTCCAACATTTGTGGCCGTACATCGGCAATAACACGGCGAATGTTGTCTTCCAAATGGTCAAGGGTTTGTGGCTTATCCGCATAAACCAATGACTTTACAGAAAGTGTCTAGCGGTGTTAAATCACAAGATCTTGGAGGCCAATTCACAGGTCCAAAACGTGAAATTAGGCGGTCACTAAACGTGTCTTTTAATAAATCGATTATGGCACGAGCTGTGTGACATGTTGCGCCGTTTTGTTGGAACCACAGCTCCTGGACATCATGGTTGTTAAATTCAGGAATGAAAAAGTTAGTAATCATGGCTCTATACCGATCACCATTGACTGTAACGTTCTGGCCATCATCGTTTTTGAAGAAGTACGGACCAATGATTCCATCAGCCCATAATGCGCACCAAACAGTCAGTTTTTATGGATGTGTTTCGACATACACTTGAGGATTAGCTTCACTCCAAATGCGGCAGTTTTGTTTGTTTACGTAGCCATTCAACCAGAAGTGCGCTTCATCGCTAAACAAAATAAAATGGACGTAGTGCGCGATACGTATTCCGCACAGAACCATTATTTTCGAAATAAAATTGCACTATTTGCAAGCGTTGTTCAGGCATGAGTCTATTCATGATGAATTGCCAAACCAAACTGAGAATAAATCACTTGACAGCTGTTAATGCGGTAGCCATCTTGAACAGTAATGCCAACTTAAAGTTATATACCTCGAAAAAAAACACCCGTTATGAAATTTATATTTTGCAAATCTTGGGGGGGTGGTCATTACCCCCTGTACCCCCCATTTTTACGCCCTTGCTCCTTCGTCGCTCATCTTCGAACCCATTCTGCAACTTGTTTTAGAATATTTTATTATTATAACATCTTGTTGCCATAATTTAACAATCGAATTGATTATAGTCCGTTCAAGCAGTCCCTGACCACACCACAGTAAAAAAATATAAAATTCAAATCTACCAGATAAGCTCTTCCTTTCGTATCAGAGCTGTTAATTGGAGCAGCCACAATTTTTCTTCCGAAGAATAATAAATTATAGATGCATATGCTTCGTTAGGGCCACAAAGGCCGGCTGGTTGGCGAGATAATGACTTTAGGTAGATATAGGTATAGCAAAACCGAATGAAATATTCCCTGCTAAAGGAAGAAATTCGATTGTTGCCAACCGAAGCGAAAGAGGGTATTTTCGCTAATACGGGGGTGGCAGGGGTGATTGCAGGTAGTTTTTTAACCCTCATAACTCCGGGAGCTAGATCAGGGAAGAATTTGAATGTTGCAGTTTTCGAAGGCATTCTCCTCGTTTTGTATGCATACTATGAGTTTGTTCGTCAAACAATGCAATGTGGTTTTATTTGAACTATGTCTTCAGGAAGAATAAAGGATGGGACAGGGTTAGACAATATAAAAGAATTAATATTGACAAGTGGAGGAATCTTTTCTGAGCTATTTTACATACAGGGTGTTTCAGGAGTACCTGTACAGGGTGGGCAAATTTCGATGTTTTATAGCACTACAACTTTTAAATAAGAGGATACTGAATCTGATACCCCATTCTTGTTCTTATTTTCTGAGTTTATTGTTTTATTAGGTAGTAAAGTAGTACATATTTTTCCCGTAGTAATATCAAAACGAAATTTGATAGAAATCTCAATTGTTGGAATGGTTGGTTGCTATAGAAATGTGTATGTCCATAATAATTACAGTTTGACAACTTATGAAATATTTGACTGTTTTCCGAAAAAAATCGGATGTATTTATATTATGGACAGTAATTGCGACTCAGAAGTACTTACTCCTCCAGAAATAAGGGAGGTGGCAAAAAATATTGATTGTCAGAAAATGTCGAATGTTTTATTCCCATTGAGAATATTAATTATGCTGCCTAGGCAGGAAAAGTAAAACTTTGCTGATTGATAAGTGTCTGCAAAATTAATATTTGCTGTCAAACGGAGAAAAACTAACAAGAGAACTATTCATTTTTGGCCACCTTCTTTTGTTTTCGAGTTATAAGCGAATATTTCCCTCCTGTCAAAAATTCTATGTATGTGGAGAACAATTATCGAAAATTACAGCGAATATTTCCCTCCTGTCAAAAATTCTATGTATCTGGAGAACAATTATCGAAAATTACAGCGATAATTGCATTGTAGGAAGCGAAACTGCACTGCGATAATTGTTCTGTTCATAGATGCTTAGATTCTGTGCATCTTACACAGTTCGAATCTATGGCAATTCCATTCTAAATTAGTTTGACAGGTAATGTAACAGTTAATTCGGGAAATATTCCCCCGAATTACACTCGTGCATCAAAATTACCGGATAATTTCGCATTCCAGCGTGTTTTCTTTGAAAAACTGCATTCGGTCATTTTCATTTTTGGAGAAAGAGCCCTCCACCTTCGGTGTCGGGCTCTTTCTCCAAAAATGAAAATGAACTCATGCAGTTTTTATGACAACACGCTGTCATGCAAAATTATCGGTAATTTTGATGCACTTGTGCAATTACTTATGATAATTGCATTGTAGGAAGCGAAACAGCACTGCGATAATTGTTCTGTTCATAGATGCATAGTTTCTATGCATCTTACACAGTTCGAATCTATGGCAATTCCATTCTACATCAGTTTGACAAGTGATGTAACAATTTATTCGGGAAATATTCCCCCGAATTACACTCGTGCATCAAAATGACCGGATAATTTCGCATTCCAGCGTGTTTTCTTTGAAAAACTGCATTCGGTCTCCTTCGCCCTCCACCTTCGGTGTCGGGCTCTTTCTCCAAAAATGAAAATGAACTCATGCAGTTTTTATGACAACACGCTGTCATGCAAAATTATCACTAATTTTGATGCACTTGTACAATTACTTACAAAATTGACCCGGTGACAAAACTATACTGAATAAATTAAACAATGAAGTGGAAAACAGAGGCAGACAAGTGTTCAACGAAGACTGGAACAAGAAGCTAGAAGAACCAGATACGGAAGACCACTCACTTTAGAAAATGACGACAGCACTAACTGGAAGAGAAAAGAAAGCGAAGATACCAGAACTGAAGAAGGTAATTCAAATAGCTATTACAAATGAAGAAAAGGCAAAAATGTTTGCAGTATCACTGAAATATCAATTTGAGCCGAATCAACGACGATCAATTCAACCAATCAGTTGAAATACATAGAAATTCAACAGAAAATCATCACAATGACATGGAAAAAGATCCAAAAGAAGTGACTAATGAAGAAATTATCAGAACATTGAAAAATAGAAATGCACTCGGTATAGAGAAGTTAATTAAATGAAAAACTTACTATCAGGAGACGCCCGAGATGAAATCGTTGAAATAGCCATACTAAAAACAGGATATCTTATAATCTATTTATTTTTAATAATAATTTTAATAATATTATCCAAACAAATGGACACGGCGGATACAATCTTAATTTAGAAGAAAGGAAAAAACAAAAAAGACCCAACGAACTATACACCCATAAGCTTATTATCGGCAATAAGTGAAGTAATTGAGAAATTAACAGATTTCGTAGAAGAAAAGAAAATAATTTCAAATCACCAGTTTGGGATTCTCAAAGAACATTCAACGATCCACCAACTAGTAGGACTCATTGAAAATATTAGGGAGCAAATGAACCTTTCTACAGGCACTAGTGCAATATTTCTGGACATAGAGAAGCATTTGATAAAATGTGGCATCGAGGTTTGTAATTGTAATACAAAATGAAGTTGATGATATTTCCAACCGAACTTACGAAATTAATATAATCGTACCTGGCAGATAGAAAATTTAGAATGAATATCAATAGAACCAGATCGATGATTGAGAAATTGATGCCGGAGTTCACCAAGGGTCGGTGATAGGACCGCTGCTGTTCAACTTTTACATAGCAGACCTACCAAAAACGAATAGATACACAAGATAGCCCAGTTTGCAGATGACACCACTCTTTACTATCACTTTAGAATGCGGAAAACAATTACTAGGCAGTTACAGATAGACCTAGAGAAACTGATGGAATACTTCACGAGATGGAGATTCAAAGTGAATACGACGATAACAGTGCAATCTACTTCGGTGGAACAACAGTAAAGAAAGAGAAAGAAGGAAGAAAATCAGACGATAGAATGGAAAAATGAAGCAAAATATCTGGAAATAATTCTAGATGAAAAAATGAATTTTAACACTTTTTTACTTGTATGGATAAATATCAGGTGTGTGAATAAGTCTTTCCCGTTTTTTGTAAGAGATGGCTCCACCAATACTGTGCGAGTATTTAATGGTTACATATGTCATAATCAAAGCTTATTCATCTGTCAACAATTCCACACTAACACATTAGTTGAAATTTTTTCGCATCATAAATTTTTGAAATCGTGAAAATGTCGAAATTTGAGCCGAGTCGACGTCATTTGCGGGAAGTTTCACTTTATTGGTTCAATTTGAAGAAATCTGCTGCCGAGGCGCATCGGTTGCTTCAGGAAGCTTATGGAGAAGGTTGTGTCGATGATTCAAGTGTTCGCGGATGGTTTCGACGCTTCAAAAGTGGCGATTTCGACGTGGAAGACAAGGAGCGTTCCGGGCGGCCGCAAATCTTTGAAGATCAAGAATTGGCGACTGCTTGATGAAGATTCGTGTCAAACGCAAGAAGAACTTGCTGAAGCATTGGGAGTTGACCGAACAAACATTTCCAAGCGTTTGAAAGCCATGGGAATGATCCAAAAGCAAGGAAATTGGGTGCCGTACGAACTGAAGCTGAGAGACGTCGAACGGCGTTTTTTCACTTGCGAACAGCTGCTTCAGCGACATAAAAGAAAGGGTTTTCTGCATCGTATCGTGACTGGCGATGAATAGTGGATCCGTTACGATAATCAGAAGCGAAGAAAATCATGGGGACTACCCGGCCATGCATCATCATCGACGGCCAAGCCAAATATTCATGGCGCCAAGCTCATGCTCTGTATATGGTGGGACCAGCTAGGTGTGGTTTACTATGAGCTTCTGAAACCGAATGAAAGGATCACAGGCGAGGTCTATCGACGACAATTGATGCGTTTGAGCCGCGCACTGCGAGAAAAACGGCCACAATACTCCGACAGGCACGACAAAGTTATTTTGCAACATGACAATGCTCGCCCACATGTTGCACAGCCGGTGAAAACATACTTAGAAACGCTCAAATGGGAAGTCCTACCCCACCCGCCGTATAGTCCAGACATTGCTCCGTCTGATTACCATCTCTTCAGATCGATGACGCATGGCCTGGCTGACCAGCACTTCCATTCCTACGAGGAAGCCAAAAAATGGGTGGATGACTGGATAGAGGCCAAACCGGTCGAATTTTTTCGCAACGGGATTCGTATGTTGCCAGAAAGATGGGGAAAAGTTGTAGCTAGCGATGGCCAATACTTTCAATAATTCATTTGTAACCATTTTTTCACAATAAAGGCTCAAAATTTGAAAAAAAACGGGAAAGACTTATTGACACACCTTATACCTATTCGCTAATATAAGAGCATTCCTACATTTTGAATAATATATAATGCTTATCATCTAAAACGCATCTGAATTGGTAATTTATTTTATATTTCTCCTCTTTTCATTTTCATTTATCCTTATGATGAAAATCCTAAATTATTCGCCAATAAAGTAATATGTAATTCAATTAGTAACTTTTCTCATTCGTTATATGAATAACTCTGGCTAATTTATTCTTATTACATTTCGCCGTCCTACAAATTCTTCAAGTGAAGGAAACCAGTATCCAATATTCATAATGCATAAGGACGCAGCTTCTCCTTAGGAACATTAAAATCAATACAGTGGACAGTCTCGTGTGATATATATCTGCAGGTTTCCATTTTCATAGAGCTCCAGCCTTTTCTCCTTCGTATTTTTCTGCGAAAATTGTTATAATTAGATTTCTCTCTTAATACCGAAGGAAGAGATGTATTTTTATTACTATGTGCTGGCAATTTACTTTGTGCTTTATTGCTGTAGCAGCACTTGAGGTTGTCTTCTTTTAGTTCTCCGATAGCATTGAACATAAAACATATTTTGTAGGGATATATTTATGCAGAAATACTAGAATTTTTCAAGATGAAATGTGAGTTGATGGACAATATATGTAGGCAATATTCAAGGTTGTTTGTTTTTGTTATTGATTACATTTCGATTTAGGTATTGTTTCCGAGTCTAATGAAGGTAGTCAGTTGAAGAACCATTATGACCATTTTCGGATAAAAAAGTTTGGTTACTGATTTTCAAATTTACGCTATCACAATACCATCATCCTGAACAATTTTGGTTTTTCCTATTTTGTAACAGCTTGAAGAGGAAACATCACCACATGACATTCTCGTGATCTCAGATCTGTCAATATTTTCACAGAGGAGGAGGGACAAAATAAAGTGCGGTATTTCCATAACGATTGAATGATGAGTACAAGTTAGGAATATTACAATAGTTTTAACTTTCATTAAAAGGATGTAGCTACTTTACGAGTCTTTTCAAAAATTTAACTATTGACCCATAAGCTACTATCGGCAATTAGTGAAGTGATAGAGAAATTAATTCACAGAAGATTGACAGATTTCGTAGAAGAAAAAAAATATAGATCCAGATCAGCAGTTTGGGTTTCGCAAAGAGCATTCAACAATCCACCAACTGGTACGACTAACTGAAAATATTAAGGAATAAATGAACCTCTCTACATTCACTAGTGCAATATTGTTGGACATAGAAAAGGCATTAGATAAAATGTGGCATCATGGTCTGATATAAAAAATGAAGTTGATGACATTTCCAACAAAACTTAAGAGATTAATAAAATCTTACCTGGCAAATAGAAAATTTAGATAGAGTATCGATAGTACCAGGTCGACGATTAGTGAAATTAAAAACGGAGTTTCCCAAAGATAGGTGATAGAACAGGTGCTGTTCAAGTTATACATGGCAGACATATCAAAAATTAAAATTGAAGATAGCGAATTTTGCAGGTGACACCGCTATTTACTTCCACATTAGGAAGACAATTACTAGTCAGGTACAGATAGACCTATGATAAACTGACGGAATACTTCAAGAAATGGAGATTTAAAGTGAATACGACGAAAACAGCTGCAATCTACTTCGGAAGAACAACAGTGAAGAAAGAGAAAGAAGGAATCGTCAAAATAGATAATCAGACGATAAAATGGAAAAAGGAAGCAAAACTTCTGGGAGTAATTCTAGATGAAAGAATGAACTTTAGCAAACAGATAGAAGAAAACAGCAGAAAGGCAAGGCAATTGCACGGAAGACTCAACCCGCCACTCAACCCAAAAAAAACTTTCCTTAGAAAACAAGATGAAGATATTAAAAATTCTGCTATTACCAAGCATTACGTATACAGGTGTTAACTGATATAATACTAGAATAATAAGAAAGATCAGTTGCAAAGTACACTAAATACAGTAATCAGAACAGCGGTTGGCGCCCCATGGTATATAAGCCACCAACAAATCAGAGAAGAATTGAACATTGAAACAATTGAGGAAAGAGTTGACAAACAAAGAAAGAAGACAATAGAGATGCTGAAAGAGAATAGAGAATTAAGAAAGATAATACAAATCCCAATAAGAATGACAGATAAGAGGAAATACCTCTTTCAAAGAACTAAATAGAAAGAAAAAGTGACATGCAGGTAAGAGATAAAACAACAGTAGGAATTTGGAGAAAATATAGTAAAGGCTTAGGGAATAAAATTCCAGTCCTTATACAAAAAGAAGACCTAAGAAAAATTTCAACAAAATACGAGTTTTTCCTCTTTTTTGTTATGGTTCTTTGTATAATTTTATTAAGGTATATCCTTGAAATAAATCAGTGGTTTTTAGGGATACCAAACTATCAATTCTTTCGCGGGAAACGAAAAGCTAAAATTATTGGATGTTGATGTTGATTATCTGAGGTGTGAAAGAATTTCGATTCCTTGAAAATTGTCTTTATGATTTCAATAAGCGTACAATATTGTTTGTCGTAACTAGCCTTGAAAAAGGAACGAACTGTTGCGAAACGTCGGCGTTGTTACAAATTAAACAATAGAATAAAATTGTGTCCAATATTCCCAATATTTTCTTATTTAATAAATAACAATAGATGATAACCAAGTAATAATAAGCTAAAATTATTATTTCTTTTTCATTCGCACATTAAAAATATTGTACTACTATGTAGATTATTGGTAAGGAAACTAATTTTGTTATGAACTGAGATGTCAAGTGGTGGTGTTTCCTTACTTTGGTGCGGGTAATCACCAGTAATCAGTAAATAAATAAGATAACAATGTTGAGTGCCCACTTTTAAGGAGCGAAGGACGAAAGATGAAGAAGCATATTAATTTTGTTATTCTAACCAAAAGATTAATGACGCATTAATGCTAAATACGTACTAAACAAAATAATTATGCAACAGATATTTTTCTTAAGTAGGTAATCGTTTTGCCTCCACTTATAATTGTATTTATTTCTTTAGTTTCGACATTTGAAGTTATATCCATTTCTATTACCTCTTGTTGCCAGTAGATATTACGTTTACCTTGTTTTGACAATATTGAAGTCTTTGGACTTATCTACTCATAGGTATAGAGAAATCAACAAATGTTAGTTGTATGGATCTTATCTGCGAACATGAATTTCTTTGTGTTAAGGTCTAGAAACTAATTCCTTTTCATTTCAGGAGATTCAACACACTTCCGTTCATTATACCGAGCAATGATAAAATTTCTTGTTATTCATATATTCATTTATTAGCTTATCGTGCGTTTACATTAATAACTTGCGAAGAATTTACATATTTATCGCCTATTATTTGTTCACTGCTCATGTTCAATTTATTTCAAGAGACTCTAATGAAAAAATGATTCTGCGGGGAAAATTAATATTCACTTATTCAGATAAAGCTATGAAGTTGTACTTCTCTAAGCAAATGTAATTTTATTCATAAGTAGACGTAGTTATGAGATTGTGAGTGGTTTTACGATCAAAGGATAATTTCTACCTGTATTTATCAACGGTTGTTGAAGAGCTTGATTGATTAATCCCTTCAAATGTGATGTTTTCATTTCCTAACCGAGAATTATGTTTGAAATGATATAAAAAATTTAGAAGAAGAATTTCTTGGCATTGAACAGGTACTTATTGGAACCAATCCGCATTATTCATCACCAACTACCCTTTTTGCAAGAAACAAATTCAATTCAACCATAAGGAAGGTATAAACGTCAGGGTGTATCTGAATAACACCGAAAAAAATTAAGGGTTAAGTATGTAATGAAAATTGATGTGGGTATTTGGTATACAATTTTTCGAAAAACCATTCCCCCAACCCAAAAAGTTACCCCCCTTCGAAGATTAACAAAAGAAAATTTTCAACAAATACTATAATTGTATTGTCAATCGATGTTCGATAGATTCATTGTTTTTCACTATTGTTTTAGTTGTAAAAGTCTTAGTCTCCTGGAATCATTATTTGGTTGGTTCTTGTTGAATAAAATGCTTTTTAACATGAGCTACCAATACATTTATGTTTTTCTCGTAACTGCTCGAGTTTTCGGAAAAACATGTGGAGATAAAAATGAAAGAATATATAAATTCGGCTCTCCAACCATGTTTTTTTAAAAGGGAATATTTTCATCCAAGAGAAAGTAGACCCAAAAAATATTTCAGGGGTTGACTATTTCAACTTTTCTAAGCATACATCAGGTTTGAAGAAATTCCGAAATGTGTAGTTTTATTGACAAATAATATTATCAAATTTCGTGTCTTCAGCTCAATAAATGGTAATGAAAAAAAGAAAAACAATTGTTTTGTAAATCTTTATAGGAGTGTAACTTTTCTAGGGGGAAGTTTTTCGAAAAATGTAATACTAAATACCTACCTCAACTTTCATCACCTTATAAACTCCTAAATTTTTTTTGTGTTTTTCAGATATACCCTGTATCAAATCAAAAGAAGGCACAAAAGAAATAGAACTATTTTATATTCAAGTATCCGCTTATGTTTGCTGTCAGAAATTTCCAACAACATGTAGATATGAATAAAAATACCTTATCTAATTCGCTAAAAAAGAAAAGGAGAAATAAGAATAAGAGAGCCAAGCTTACGTCTTAAACTGCATCCAAAGTCCTTCAAAATCGAAGTCAGCAAGCTTTTAAACACAAGTTAACAGGATTTATGTCAACATTAACATAGGTACCCAACTTAATGACTCACTGATACCATTCATAATTCAGAAATAACTTTTGATTCTGATTCAAAAATATTTATTCATGTAAATAACTTGTTCAAGAAATCATTCGGTTATTTGAAAATAATTTACTCATAGATACTTAATGAAGTTTCAGTTTTATCTAGATTCAATTATGGAAATCATTGAACAGCTCGTTCCAAGATCGCCTGTCCATTCGGTTGAAGTAACATCACTTACATACACCTTTAAGATTTAGTATGGACTTCTTATCGATTGTACTCAGACTACTAAATATCAGATAAAACGTATTTTGAAGGATAAACTTGATTTCTCAAATGGATCTTCTATTGTGTTTAGGGTAAATGTGGGATAACTAACACACACCCTAAAAGGTCAAACCCTGATCAAAAAAGCGGTCAACTTAACAGCTAATGGACAATTATCAAATAAAAGATAAACATTTAATGATAGTATTCTTCGAGGTTTGTTTATTTATTACTGAAGAAAATAGTTCAAATACTTGATAATATTTGTTTAATTCTCTAAGTGACACCCAATCTGATTGAGTCATATAAATGAGGATAGATGCCTATACCTACTGATATTTGTTATATATAATCTTCAAATTTTCTTGATTTTTGTAGCTTTTCCTTTATTTTATGTATGGTAGTATAGATGCCTTAAGGGCATCGGACTGCTGTAGATAAGGGTTAAAAAAAATGTTGTTTTATTTTTATTAGGGGTACAACTTTGCTTCCGCCGTTCCGCAACAGATGGCTGTAGCGGTAAGTGGTAGTCGAAATAAATGGATCTTTGATGTCATCCAATAAGCTAAGGTATTTGTAAACATAACGCCATCGAAATATTAGTCGATTTGTGCCTGCAACATGAAGTTATTCTCGATTAAATATGTCAGCTTACGAACCAAATTATTGTCATTTGGGAGAGGTTTTAGTTTTTTTCTTTAATATGAAGAAATATGCGGCTGAGGCTCATCGAATGCTATCAAATACCTATGGTGAGGCCGCTATTAGTGAAAGAACGTGCTGAGAGTGGTTACAAGTGTTTCAACGCTTCAAGAACGGTGATTTTGACGTCGAAGACCAGCATCGCGGTGGAAGAGAGAAGGTTTTCGAAGATGCAGAATTGGAGGCATCAGTCGATCAAGACTCGTGTCAAACGCAACAAGAATTGGCAAGGTCATGGGAGTGACGCAACAAGCCATTTCAAAACGTGAAAAGTCATGGGAATGATTCAGAATCAAGGAAGATGGGTGCCGTACGAGTTGAAGCCAAGAGATGTTGAACAGCGTTTGTTTGCTTGTGACAGGTGCTTGCAAGGCAAAGACAAAAAATGGGTGCCTAACGATAATTTCAAGCGCACAAAATCATGGGAATATCCCGGCCATGCTTCCACGTCGACGGCCAAACCGAATATTCATGTTTTTAAGGCCATGCTCAGTATTTGGTGGGACCAGCTCGGCGTAGTGTATTACGAGCTGGTAAAACCGACTGAAACAATCACAGGCGATCGTTATCGAACGCAATTAATCTGTTTGAAAGACAAACTGCCGCAATACGAGATATATGATAAAGTGATTTTACAGCATGACAATGCTCGACTCCATTGTGATCAAGACATACTTGGAAATGTTGAAATGGGAAGTCCTACCCTGCCCGCCGTATTCTCCAGACGTTACTCCTTCGAACTATCGCTTGTTCCGATCAATGGCACACGGCGTGACTGAGCAGCTCTTCCGGTCTTATGAAGAAGTAAAAAATTTGTGGATCGCTTCAAAAGATGACCAATTTTTTCAACGCGGGATTCGTACGCTGCCCGAAAGATGGGAGAAAGTAGTGGCCAGCGATGGACAATACTTTGAATAATAAATGTATAATCAGTTTTTTACAATAAAGCCTCGAGTTTCTGAAAGAACGGCGGAAGCAAAGTTGTACGCCTATGTAATATGAATGATTTTTTGTTATTCTTATACTTAATATTTCTATAATACATTTTTTGTTATTTTATAAATTCTTTTTCTTATAATTGCATAGTATTAGGAGTTCTTGCAAAAATGGACTTAATTTAACATTCATCATATTTCTATCTTTTTATACAATTTTGAAATCAAATAAAGAAAAACCACATTGATATTCTTTCATTGGGAACAAACCTGGAATAAATACAGTTATTTCCATATTAGGAATATAACTTTCGATATTTTAATAATTACATTTGCACTACAGTGAAACCGTTACAATTTTTGGACTTCGGTGGTTAAGGGTTTAAAAACTTGTTGTTTCTTTCTACAATTGTTAATGTTTTCTCTACTTTTATATCATCTTATTAAATCACACTCCCTCCCCATTATTATAAACAAAACCACCCGATTCCTCACAAGAAACCGGAGTCACCATCCGAAGCATAAAATTAACTCGTCAATTATCGACATATCACCTAGCAACTGTCCCATAAAAGAATCCCAAAACACATCAGCCCCCAATCTCCGACAATCAGACGGCACACGACAGGCGGTAGGGCCTATGCCTCAAGCCACCCATTCAGGCCCGTCTGGGCTACCTCCTCCACTGGAACGAATCCGAAATTTGATTCTGCAGAAAGGGTTGTGTCATTTGCAATTCCGGGTACCAGACCGCCGCCACGTGCCGCGCATTATCCCCCTGTATATGAGTTTGAATAATCGCATCGGGTAAGGAGTCGTTTTAAAATGGCGCAACCCCTTGCGATGTAATGATTTACATCAGTATGGCGTTAATGTTTCCGCTAGACGTTGGGAGATGGCACATGTCGATACTTCCTGGTTGGGTTTGAGAGGTTAACGGTTTTTATATTTTGGATGTAAAATAGAAATTTTTGCGATTAATAGTATATTAAGTATCGAGAACGGTAAGGACATTTTACCGATCGATTATTGTTTGAAATTGGTAGTATTCAACCTCAGTGTAATAAACATAGATAGAGGGAGCATGTGTCATTTTCGGTAAGCAAATTTTGTCTCCAACATGAACTATCAAATTTGATATGAAGCGCGCGGAAATGAAAACATATGAGTGATAGGATATTTCACTCAATTAGCGAGTTTCTACACAAAGAACGCACTTTTTATGTCTCATAGTAAATCAACGTTTCATGCCAACTCAAATATATTGAGGTGAATACCTAAATATATCAGAAATTCAGAAAACAAAACTTCAAAAACGCCAAACGACGTGAAACGACCGATGACACTAGGAGAGCAATAGTTGTCAAACTTTGGATTTCAGCAGCTAGATACAGAAAATAATAAATATTCAGATTATCGAGATTTGTGAGAAACAAATCACATATCATATGTAAATGACATCAATAGTGATCACAATTGTTATCCCTGAGGATATATGATTATGATTTTCCCATTTTCCCCCATTACAGCTCGCGGTGCCTGGTTTTGAACATTTTGGCTAACATATTTGATATTATTAGACATCAGATACATGAGGATTTAGTTATTATGGTCTCTCTTAAAAAAATCTCACAATATGTCGTTTCTCGGTCATGTGAATTATTCTGGCGTCATCTTGTGGCATGAAAAGATGTATGTATGGAAGATCTTGAATTTTGTTATCTCATTTCATGGCAAAATATCGGATTACAAATGTTCAACTTTCCATATCTAATTGAGAATCATTCAAATGAATATATTTCTTCAAAATAATATACATTCATGACAATATAGTAAAATTGTGGATTTTGAAAATTTATCACAATCCGACAACATAATCTAACCATGTTGGGAACATGTAAAAATTGCGTATACTTACTCCCTCTATTTTGGTATGTTCATTACTCTATGTCTTTAACGTTCGAGATACTTATAGATTTTTTTCCAAAAAATCAAAATAGTCATTCGTGGCTTTAATGTTAATACTGTGTAGGAATATAATGAAAGACGTTGTCTCGGTGATGAAAGCATATTGATTGTAGATTGTTAAATTGACAATAATTACCTAAATTTACTTATAACACAGGGTAATTCCGAATTAGACGTGAACCTTGGAGTACATATTAGTATAACTCATTTGCTCTCGTTTGGGCCGTATTTAGTATTTATTGCATTACTTTTCTTTCTTTGCTTCTTTCAAATCAATATCCGCTGAAACAAAACGAGTGTCTGTTATCTAACGAAAACTTTTCTAAGAGATGAAGAAGAAATTTGGCAAGTTTTTAAAGTTATTTTGTCTTGTCATAGATAAATTTTGGAATTCGAAAGTTGCAGGCAAATTAATATCAGATATTAACTATTCCTTTCTTTATATTCCAACTTTCAAATCATTCTAATTCTTATTCAACATCTAATACAGCATAGTTTTGCTTTTTTCATACATGTCTATGAAAGATCTCATTTTTATATTAACAGTATATGTTGAGAGAATGCAATGGATGTTCATTTCATGGTAAAGAGGAAGAAGTGATACCATTAACGATTGGAAAACGATATCAGCCAGATGGCTGTCGCGGCTACGGTTGCAGAATCAATTTTCCATGGCCAAGTCTTACATTTGCAGCGGCTGTACGTCCTCGATAATTTCACCAATTCCATCTACAAGGTCTTGAACCGATAGTGGAGCATTGGCATAAACCTTATCTCTCACGTGGCCTCAAAGAAAAAAGTCCAAAAGTGTTGAATAACAAAATCTCAGTGTGACAGCTGTCCAGATATAGCAGGCTATTCAAAATGTACGTATAGTTATACCTAATAGTTATATCCGCGAGTTCAATTGGCGCATGAATAAAACAGCCTTGTATAAAACTCCTCATTTCATGTCATTGCTTTCTTCATTTTTTTCGATATTCTTTTTCAATTTTTTTGGTACTGATGATGATTGAACGTTTCATTTTTTTTGTACCTGCGTTTATGATAATTTTTTCTGAACCAACATATACTTATATGAAAATGTATCTGAGTGGAAAGTCAACTTACCTATTTGTGTTGTTTTGTTGAAAATTAATGAATAAAAAATGCAAAAGCGTGTTAATTCCGCCGAAATTTTTTCAGTATGAAAAAACGCCAAACCGATATAATGTTAATATTTTTCCTGTTTGACAGAAGCACATGCCGATACTTCCTGGTTATTGTTCGAAATCGTGGCATGCTGAAGATCTAGAAGGCGAATGTTCATTATGAAGGAGTATTTATTAACGGAAATATACCTTATATGTTAGATTTTCATGATTGGTATTCAACTTTCACAATACTTCAACATCAATGATAAATCTGTACGGTGTTTGGAGATGAAACTGAAAAGACTTATGGAAATATAAGGACTGCCAATATTATTCCAAATTGCTGAATTTCCAAATTCCAATATTATTTTTCTTCCATGTTAAGTTTTTGCAAGAATAACCTTGTATAATAATCATCGGATAATATAAGCTCATAAGAATCAAATCTGCGGAAAAAATTCTACAGAAACTTGATGAAAAATTTTCTGTCACTGTTTCAGTTATATACCTAAACCTAGTAGGTACCTACTCAGAATATATTTTATAATTTTCAATATTTTTCCTCTAGAAATTTATTGTCGGATAAAGTCACAGAATATAGGTACATATAAAATTCTATAATCAAAAGATGAAGTACTCTCATAAATACGTCAGCTTTTTATTATTCGTGAGGAAGACTGACATATACATACATATATACACCTGTCGGAATAAAAGAACTGAATATTGCATTCCTTAGGTCAACCCTTATTCTATGAACTATTCCGTTCCATTGTTCTGTTCTTGTTAAAAATAAAAAGTTTTATTTTGACTCAGATTTGGTATTTAGTATTGTTGTACTCGTGCAGTCATTCTGTATTATCAAAGAATAAAAGTTCATACAGTTCACTCTATTATAATTTTCAAGAATCTGTTTCTTTTCTTCAATAAATATTCGTCATTTCTTATTTGTTCATTTTACACCAAATTGAAACTGAAAACACTTCGATTTCAAATGACCTCATAAATAGTAATCTGGCGGTGTTAAATCAGGAAATCGCGAGGGTCACAAAATTTTATACGTTTCCTCTACATTCGTTAATAAAAAATGCACAGATAGTGTGTAGGTACCTTTAAAAAATATAGGTAATTGTTAAAAATGAAACAATTTGATAGAATTACTAAACACAATCGAAGATACACAAAAATGTATATATTTTTCAGGCAAGAATGGTGCTGTAGATTCAAGCAGCAATTTGTGTATCTTCATTAGGTTGGCAGGTGTTGATAAATTGAACCATTTTTAAGAAAGTATTCATAAAAAATTCCCTACCTACTCCAGCCCTGTTCAGATCAAATGAAATTTGAGTTTTACATCATTCAAATGGACTCCAAAACATCCAACACTACATTATATACAGCACCAACCGCCCCTTATATATCCAGCTGGTCTCCCCGTATACATTTCATATTTCTGCATATCGCTTTCCCGTCCCATAGCCAATGAAAAACGACTTTAAAATGAGGAAAACGCTTTCCCTTATCGTTTCGCATTGGCGCATGCATAATGCGAGACGCGACTGCGCCACCGCCTCCAATTTTCATCCGCCGCCACCTTCGATATCAAATCAAATCTGAATATGCGTACATCAAGGTGGCATCGACTTCCATTGCTTTAAACTTCTTGCCGTTTGTTCGGCTTGCAGAGTGGGGGTGGACGAGAACGCTGGTTGGACGGTGATAAGATAGGATGATAAGAGCGTATGCAAATCCGGCTGATAAGAACCGGCCTACTGGTTGAGAGTGATCCCTCAGTTGCTAGGAGATGGGAAGCTGGGTTAGTAACCTGTAGTTTTGATTTGATGCATATAGAGAGGAATAGGGGCTACGAATATTTTGAAATGTCTTTGTTAAGAGGTGGAATGGACATTTAAATGGTCTCAAAAGTTGGAATACTCCTAAGAATGAAAGAAAATCTGAAGAACATAAGTTCAAAACTGCATTTGAATGAAAACCCTTGATTGAATGCAGGTAAACAAAATTAAATATTTATGACATCCATATGTCGACCAATTTTTCGTTGTATTCAATTAAAAATAATTATTTATCAAAATTACTAATTCAAGACAAACTCGTTGTGTCAAATTGAAGATTTTTCGTTGAAGAATATTTTATCTACAGCTCTTCTCAATTTTCCAATTTTCCGCATTGCTTTTTGATAATTTAATTTATTTATTTTGATGAATATTCAATGGATTCGGTCCTTAATTGAACAAAAATCATTATGGATAAATTACTATTTCATTTTCGATAAGAAGTGTCTAGTACTCTAGTAGCAGTAGTATATGTGTAAAAGAAATATACCTATAGTTATTGCTATCCCAATTTTCCAATTTTCCGCATTGCTTTTTGATAATTTAATTTATTTATTTTAATGAGTATTCAATGGATTCGGTCCTTAATTGAACAAAAATCATTATGGATAAGTTACTATTTTATTTTCGATAAGAAGTGTCTAGTACTCTAGTAGCAGTACCTAGTATATGTGTGAAAGAAATATACCTATAGTTATTGCATTATTATTCCATAAGGAAAGGAATTGAATTACTATTATTGCGATAAGTAAGTACCTATTCTCAATGTATTATACGATTTGATATCCTTGAATAAGCAGTCTAAGTTCATGAAGAACCCTAAGGTGCTATTTTGGAAGCAGGTTCAAGCTATCGTGAAATGATCATATGGTTATTTATTCGTAATCTCATTCTGTTATCCAAAATTCATTTTTCTATAAAGAAAAATGATAAACATTTTCTGAAAGAAACAAAAATTTTTTCAACACGCAGTGTTTTGATGAACTGATAGAATCCGTAAATTTCCCATAGTTACGGTGTATTGATAACCCTTGAAGACGTTGTATAATCGTTTTGATGTTTCGCCTCCTGCCATATTGGGATCATTTCCATAGTAACATTCTTAGACGTTCGCCACAAAAATAAAAGTCAAGCTCAGTGAAATGTCATTGAATTATCGAAATGCAGTGCTTTGATTATGGTTATTGAAATTATTCGTTATATAATCGAAACGAATATCAACTCGAGCTTAGACAATATATTTCAATTATACGAACCTCTTCACTCGACGTAGTTCGCGAAACACAACTCGAGCTGCGCTCTCGTGATGTTTCTAACTACGACTCGTGAATCGGTGTATAATCGAATATTTTAACTGAATAGGTATATCATGCCTCGAATGGGTAGGCACTAAAGAACATATAGAAAAAACGAAAAGGACATAATAAAAGAACAAGTTGCACTGAAATGTATAGTTTGAGAATTGGTTTTTATTTTCGTTGTATAAGTATAGAGTTTTTCATATTCGTTGTTGTGCCATAATATTGAACTTCAATCCATTAAGATTCTATATTAAAATATGTACCAACCTAAGCCAATTAGTTGTCAACTTAATAAATATCTCAGGCATAGATTGAATTCAGAACCTTTGAAATTGTGTTGATTTCACCTTCATTACATATAATAGTTAGTTTCATCCAGATAAATACTTCGCATTAAGAGATAAGAAAACATAAAATTATACTTATCAAATCTATATCTACTTCAAACTTTACTTTACTAGGTAGATACACATCTACCTTACTTTAAATCGGTATCTATATAGGTTCTTCGAAAGAATCTTCAAATCATTGAGATCATGGTATCGTAATGTTATTTGAAACAACAAAAATTATTTGTCGCGAATCATAACTCATAACAATATTTATAAATTAAATTTAGAACTATAGATATGTAAAGGTGAGACGATATCGGAATCAAACGAATCTAAGTCCAGGAAATAATATATCATTTTAAAGATAATATAAAATATAAGTAACACAAAAAAAAAATCATAACAACATAGGTTTCTCGGATATTATTGAAAACGTTTTCCTTTTTAATTCCTTCCTATTCAACATCCATTGAACATTGTTGATGTGTTTTATTCAGAACAATATATTGAAATAATAAATATGATGCAGATGCAATACCTATGCAAAATAAAACCTTTCTAAGAACTAAGATGAGTAATTACTTGTGTGATGAATTCCGCGATTGCGTCATTTAAATTTTCCACCTGTTTTTATTTTATTCTATAAGTTCTGGTTATCATGAATAGTGATTAACACAGTCAAGGATAGCATGTATTCAAAAACTTCTGTGAGGTGATATGAAACATTTGAAATTACATATCTATAGATACTTATTGCAAAACCATAATATCATTTTTGAAATATCCTGAACATAATTTTACCTATAAAACTTGATAGATCATCGTGAGTACAAATCTAAGATATAAGAATTTTATCTCATCAATTTTTTGCATAGGTATGTCCAATAAAAACGTTGAAAACCTTTAGAGTAGAGAAAATAGATATAATAGCGATATGAAAGCAATCAAAGTTTATCAACCTGCTGTGCAAGTTCGGAAGTGGAGAAAATGTTTATTTCACATATTTTATTTTTTCTTATTGTTATATTGAACAATTTCAACAATTTCCATTCATTACTTTGCAACTCATGAAATGTAGATGATCACAAAAAAAAATCACCTAGATAATTCTGATAAATATGCATCATATTCCCCAATATTTTTGCATATGCGTTCATCTCGTATACAAAAGATTCTCGCAAACATATATTTGTGGGGGTGACGACCCCATATCATTTCCTGCAAGTGGAGTAAACTGGACTCATTATGTGATAAAATCAATATATATGCTTCAGAATGACCCTGTGGACGAATAGATGCTTCTTACGATATTACTTTGTCCGTTAATATTTTACAGAGTTAGTAGCATAGAAAATGTGACTTGCAGGTATTATCAATAATGAGAAAGAATCGATATGGCTCAAAGAGCCATAATTTCTAGTGATGTCCTCACTAATTTATTTAATTCTGTGAATAAATAAGTTTTACTTATTCCTGTATGGAATTGATTCTATATGATACAGTAGGCAGTTCCTATCGTTAGTTCCTGTACATTCCATTGATACCTACCATATTTGCATTCAAGAATAAAAAATTCAAGTGAAAATTTAGTCTGTTTTCCTTACGTTATTCAGAGATTTTCTTGGAAACGATGATATTTGATTTGATCTAATAATTAATTGATATTATACAATTTTGATCTTTCTAATTTTGAAATTGGATCAATTAACCGAAATGACTAGAAGTGACTGGTATTATTTGAAAGAAAATAAAAACAAATAACATACTATTGAAAAACAAATTTTTTCATTAAATCACCATTAAATAAAAAACGGTGATATAATTAAATAGTTTCCATCCTAATATTTTCTAAATTCATGAAATTAGGATGTTAGGAATTTTCTATGATAGAAGTTTTCCATTAAATTGATAGAAATACCTATTTGAACAGGAACTCTCATGAAATATAGGTTTTATCTAATATTTTGTACCAATGAAAGTGCGATAATGAATTAGACAGACAATTGAATTCAATTCAACAAAAATAGAAATAAATAATATATGTATAGGTATATATGAAGTAAAACACTGCAAAATATTAAAGAATATGGCTCAAATGAAAAATTCCATATTATTGAGTGAATATTAAGATATGTATTATGTCAAGGTATGAATAAAAAAAAACATTTTTGCATAGCGATAAATATAGATACTTGTCTACATGTTCATATTTCATGTAATTATTAATAAATTTTAGGTATTTCAATATTTTTCATGAAATTAATTTCATTATTCATAAAATGAATATTATTATTCATTTATGATCTATTTATCAATCTTAATGAAAATACTCATAATATGATTGCTAGTATCTAGTATCTCTAAAAAATTCACTTGCCTTAACAAAAGCTTTGAAATAGACTCAGGTAACAGTAGGTAGGTACACCAAGGTTGATCTCAAGCTAATTCACCTGTCTTTAGAAAAAAATTATCATGAGTAGATTAAGATGATATAATGATGAGTATATTAAATTATTTGGATTACTTGATATTGATAACGAACAGTTTTATTCTCAATGAATAAAAAAGTCTTATTTGTCATATCATATGAATTCCAAATTTCCAAATTCCTCAATTATTTTTTATTGTTCAAGATTCACCAAGATGCTTCAACATCGATAATCCTTATATATCCACTCCAATTTATTTTTCCAATAATAAACATGGTAGGACTTATAATACTCATATAATAACAAGAAATTCGGTATCTATAAAAATATTTATTAGCTATCAGTCAGCATTCAATTTGAAATTATTTTTTTTATATAATATCATGGAATCAAAAACGTATCTGTAAGTATACATACCAATATTATTTACCGTCAAGTCTTTCTCCGTTTCGCTTGAATTCTTAATTTTTTATTGATATAAATAAAGATTAATTGATATGAATATAAAAAACATTTGATAAAATTAAAAATATACATTTTGAAAAAATTATCAGTAAAAAAAATCTAGAGATGTTTTTCAGATAATTACGAATTATCTTCAAAGAGATCCCAACTGAATATTTCATACGATCAAACGGACAGAGTCACATCAATCAGTCCTCTTATTATCGACAGCACCAATTGACAAGTGTCATACCGAACGAGGCACACAACAAGATTATTTTCGAATTGGTATCTTCGACAAAGTTTATTCACATGTGGCAAAAATGTCCACGACCAAAGTACGATCTTTTACCATCTGAATAAAATATAAGAACGCGAAATGAAAAAAACGAAATTTATGAATAATATGAAGTAGCGGCAATTTGAATTTCAATTTAATCGATCACCAGCGGGTTCGCCATTAAAGCGCGATGGAGAAATAGAAGAAAAAGCGAAGCTACTGCGAGGAATAATCCTTTCCGTTCCATACATATATTCACATAAATACATATATAACATGTAGGAATAAATAAATAATCCATACAATTTATACACTATTGTATATCGGATCGTACTCGCCTGCGATTGGTCCGAGCGTAGCTTCCCCACCACTCGGAGGCCCGGATCGCAAACCCCCTCTCTCGACACGGCACAGCATCCTCCTGATGCAAATATGTGGATGTATACGACCGTTTATACCGCTATAGACTGTGGCGCCGCAAGCAAGTCCGTATAGGTTAGCGCAGCTCTGAATCTCATGTCAACAAACGCGATGCAAGTGACAGTGTGACGACATATCTCAGTGCTGCCCTTAAACACGACTGCAAAGACATTCAGTGCGATCTTGAAGGATATGCAGTGACTTTCGGTGTGTTCTTAGTAGCTCCTTGTAAGCCTAATTCTCGTCCCATGCAAATCGCGAATCTGGCGGATCTGCACAACGAAAAGGTGCGGAGGTGGGTAGAATCCAACCCTTTACCCACCCTCCAACAGAACAATAACGTGGAGACGCCAAAGTCAACCTTCAAACCGAACATCAACAACAACATCGACTTCCAGACCTTCTGGAGACATCCCTCCAAGGAAGAGATGCCGATGTTACTCCAACAACCACCCCCACACGTGCACCTCTCTGCCCACGAAACTGATCAACCCCTGGACTTTACAATGTCTAAGTTTAAGACAAAAACGGGCGGGTCGGTTAACGCGCATCAAATGAAATTCAACAATTTTGTGGCGGCACAACAGCACATGATGCTGTTGCAGAACAATGGGGTGCTGTTTAATAGAAGCAATAATAACAAGAGCTATACGCGCGGTAGTAGCCCTTCGAGTAGTTCCGAAGAAGAGGGTGTTGGACCTCCGACCACCAGCTCTCCACTAAGATCTCTCCCATCTAGTCCTGGACCTCTCAGAGGAGAAGGTAAGTCAGCTTCTCAATTATTCACCATGCAAAACTCTGAAGCCTCCCACAATTGAAACGACAAAGCTACTTTGGATTATCACGTTCCAAATATAACTGATATTTGCTATTGCTGAAAGGGTTTCTCAACCTCTTCATCTTCATTTGAGCCCGAAAGAATAATCCAATTTGATAGAACTCAGAATTATCTGGAAAACCCTGGTCCCTTTGAAGACCATTGCAAATTTACTAGTAAAAGCCTTTTGGTATTCATTTAATCGAAAGAAGATCCTTTCCTTGATTTGATTTCACTCTCCAAATAACTGATATTTGCTATTGCTAAGTCAACCTCTTCAATATCTTCATTTGAGCTAAAGAATGATCCATTTTCATTGAACTCAGAATTCACTGAAAATTCTTAGTCCCATTTGAAGACTATTGCAAATTTGCAAACAAAAGCCTTCTCGCTTCTTAGTCTTAATCGAAAAAAGCTTTTTTCCTCCAATTAGAATTAGCAATTTTGTCTAAATTTGCGATAAAGCCTGTCTGTAAAGATCAAACGGAGATCCAACTAGTGAAAATATCTTTTCTGCCATTCACCCACATCGCTCTACCTGACATGTGGATCTCCATTCTTCAAAGCTCTTGACACCTGCACATTACCGTGCCAGGAAGGCCTAAAAGATGATGCAGAACAGGGATCTATAGATAATTCCGGCAGGTAGTTGCCTTCACGTGGTGAAAAATATGCATTCTTCGCACAAAAAAGTCCGTTGGATAGGAGCTCACACGTCCGTATACATCTATTAATGTTTCCTGGGGATCCTTCGGCTTTTCATCCTCTACATTCATCGTATTCAAATTTTTGACCGTTCTCTTGTTGAAAGACCGGATTCCTGGAAACCTTTGTTGACGTAAGGCTTTGGTTTTTGTGTGGGCATTCAAATGATCTTGCGGTTTCACGAATTTGAATTTGCAGAGGGAGCAAATATTTGATATTCCAAACGGAAAATATACAAATCCTCTTGGAAGCGCTGGCTTGACGTCAAAATTTTTTTACTGGGTTACTTCACGCTCCGTGTGGTTTCAACATGAAAATTAACAAAATTACGATAAATGGTAGTTATGATAATGATCGCCGCTTTAATTGCACGATGGTCAGGAACCATGAGCTTGAATTGAATAAAATACAACACAAAATATCTCACGATTCGTAAAAGGAATTTTCCATTTCAGTATTGTCTCGCAAAAAATCATTTAAATAGCTACTCTCATTCAACCTAAGCATTCTTATGTAGTTATTCATTCATTTTATGACTGTATTCATGTTAACGCAATGAAATGTATGTATGTATGTCACATATTAAATTTCAATAATTATCAATTCTTTGTTGGAACTCGGTTATTTCATCGATTCGAACTAATTAAACATTTAATCGAAATTAATCAATTAATGGTTGCTCTGTTGAATGACCCAAAGCTCTCTTTCTCTGTTTTCAACATAAATCATTCAAAATAAATATAAATCAACCATGATACGGTTGCTGTAAATATGAACGTATTAGTGGTCATGCATATTATTCATAATTAAGCCTAAATTTTAATATGAATCTGACCATGATTAACATGTGAATCGGCTGGGTTGGAATGAGTTAATTAATAATTTGGGGAAAGGACGTATAATTCTTGGTATATATAATTTTTTTCGAGACGAAATGGGTCGATGTCTCATTACATATTGCCAGGTATGTAATTGCAAATTTGTTTATTCCGTGATGTAAAATATTATTGTATTTCAACATTTTTAGTGACACTAATTTCTCTCGAGTTTGTATATTTCACTATTTTTACTTCCTGTTCGGCGTTATCTTATTGATATGTAATTAATAGATTAAATCATTAACTTGTTCCTCCTGATGAATATTTGTTTGAAAGTAAAGAAAAAACGCCCAAAATACACCTTATAATGAAATTAAATTGGAATAAAACTATCGGCATTGGCTTTTTTATTCGAAGGAAGAAGAAATAGGCTCTGATAAATAATAAAATAAAATTCGGAATTTATTGTTTTCTATTCCGATGGTTTTTTATCATAAATTTTGGGAACAGAGAGAGGAAAATATTTCGAAACTTGATGCATTCTCACAGATTTGAAAATATTCTTTCTTTGTTCATCCATTTGCAACTTTGCTTTCAATAGTTTTTAATCATTCTCTTTCTTGTATTCTTAATACAATCATGAAAATATTCTTTGAATGCGTTTTAAGGTATCGACAACACCCCTCTCCACGAATTCTCGCTTTGTCTTCTATAGACTGAAAATCATGGCCTCATTTTTAAGACAAACAACTCAATCTGAATCATATCACAGAAATTGGTCTTTGTTCTTTAGGATTTTATGAGTTTTTCAATATAAATTCGTGATCTTATTGTTAAACATATCTGGTCTTTTTTGACGAATCATGTAACTAAAATTTTCAGGCCTGTAACGCAAAATTCAATTTGCAATACAAACTTCACAGCAGTTCCTGTATTTTCATTAATTGTAAAAACACTTGAGAAAAGTTGACAAAGTAAAACTCAGTAAACAAGCTACATAACCAATGTATACCCTTATAACTCCTCATTAGTACAGAAATCAGTTAACACAAATTAGCAAAATTAGAATTACGGCAACTCCTTCAGGGGGTCTTTCATATCACTTGTGAATATACCTCGGAATATACCTATACTTGTAAAAATACATCAATTATGACTCGTGAGAATTATTTCACTTCATAAAATAAAAACGCATAAGTAGGTATAAGGTTTTCAGATTATATCAAAATAATAATTCTACATTATTTTCAGTGATTATCTGCATAAATGTGCAAATTTCGAAGTCTAGAATAAAAATACTAGTAGGAGTACCTAACATTATATAAAAATAAGGAAACCACTGGCGTGCATGAGCGTCTTTTGCGCTGTTAGACACCACAGAACTGTTTATAAAACTATATATTATAATATCATTGTTGTCGGATATTTTGTCTGGAGTAGGCGATCTTTTACCGAAATATTGTGCATTTTTTTGCGATATTCTGCTTGATTTTTTTATGATCATTGTAACGCGATCAAGATCAAATTTTGTATAAAGCTTGAAACAAAATCAACACTTAAAAACGTCTTTAATTTCGTATCACAAAAATCATCATTCAAAATGAACTTAGGTACAAAATGCCGAAGTATCAATATAAACCTGGTGAAATTATCAAAAATAACATAGGATTGAAATGGAATTCGTTGATATTGTGTAGGAAACAAATACATAGGTATCTAGATATCTTTATTTGAACAATGTTGTTTATACATTTCTGATACCAAGCGGATTCTTTTGGCATTCTTAAAAAAATTATCTCTTTTCTCAATGTAAAAAAAACTTAAATTCCCATAGATTGATACTCAACAAAACCATATGATTTTGTAATGATGCTGATGGTTGCAATAAAGCGCATGCAACCACATGAAGAGTATCTGTTAAATTTTAAATTTATATCGTGGAAACCCGAAAATTACTCTGGTAAAAATAGGATCCGGAACTTAATATCCATGACGGCAACCTGCCCTTTGTATTAACTCCGCTGAAGAACCATAATAGCAAGCACTTATTATCAATTATTTAGGACGTTCTGGCATCTGTTCGCAGGTGTATTTCCGATAGACCATTTGCGGTTTCGGCCAGAACTCACGATTGCAACACACGAATAACCGACCACCCCGTAAATGAGGTCCCGTCCGTTCCAGAAATTCATTCATTTGTTATTTTTCCACTTCCGATTTATCAAAACCACAAAATTGGAATAAGTCATGGCTGTCCGTATTAATTTACATACTTTATACCTACCTGTCAATTAACAAACTGAAAACACACTCTTAATGAATTATTAAATTAAGAACCACCAAGAACCACCGATCATAAACCATGGAAACATAAAAAGAACGAGTAGCAGTAATGAGGAAACAATAGTTATATAGTCTTAAAAAAATGACACGAGATAGTAAACTAATAGGATGGTTTTGCATATATCCAATTATCTGATTTTAATTTTATTTCAATATTTTTCTTCATTTATGGAAAAACAATGATGATGTGAAATCGAATTTGCATTGAATTTCATATGGGAATCTACAAAAGTTTTAGAATTTGCTCTAAATTGAAATTGAAACAACGCGAGAGCGCCAACGGATTGAACAAGAGTTGAATCCGTTGGCCAACATCTAGTTTTGGGAGAAATGCATTCAGAAAATTCACTGACGATATATTGGGTATGTTTCGCTCTATTTGAATAACGTGATGATTAATTATTTTACAATGTTGAAAATTGTGTGTTTGGTTCCAAAAATAATAATCGTTGTGATAGGGGTCATACTTCCAAACTCTCTTCACAGATTTTGCCGGTTACAGCACTACATGGGCTCATTTAGATCACAAAAGCTTTTTTTTCAAAAGTTACTGATACCGGATATAACTGAATTTGACTACTTATTCATCAGAAAATCTTTTCTTTAAATGCTCAAAAATTAAAATTATACATATTTGGGCAAACAATCGATTGGTTTTTCACATTTGGGAAAAATTAATCGAACATTAATATTTCATATCTTCAATTGCAATTTGGGTGGATCAAATAGCCACTTCTACATCAAAATTATAAAATGAAATTATTTGCACGCGACGGATGCAAGTGCTAAAAGGACTAAAAATCCTATGTTTTATGTATAATAAAATAAAGTTCGCGGTACCCTCGGCAGTACCTATTCTTAGAGGTGATATCAAGAAAAGTGGAAATGTTTTAATCTAGAACAACGATACCAGAAACATTAGGTATACCTATTCAAGAAGTCTTTTTTTTAATATTTCCAAAATGATTGGCTTGTCAATATATATGCCTTCGATGAAGAATTATTTATCTATTATTTCTTTGATAAATTTAGGAATACACAAAAAATTTCTGTTAAACTAATTTAATACTGAAGTTATTCAGAATCAGAATGACGGGTATGTTTTGCTGTATTAAAATAACGTGATGATTAATTATTTTAAAATGTTAAAAATCGTGTGTTTGGTTCCAAAAATAATAATCGTTGTGTTAGGGGTCATGAACTATCAATTTCTTGTAGGTACTTGAAATATAATTAGTAGGTAAAATCCTGTAACACGATTATAAGTATCAGTCGATATTTCGATATTTTCCTCTATTAACAACAATTCATTACAGTTTTATAATTTATATCCGAGTGCATAGATAGCCAGTTAAAAATTTGAATATAAAAAGTCCGTTTATTCAAGCACTAATATTCCCCGAAAAATAAAAATTTAACATGTAAATATATGCGAAAGCCAGGGTGCATTAGTATTTAATTTGACAGAAACTATCATTATCGTATCAGACCACTCAGTGCTGTCGGTCTGGTGTGTGAAGTGGCTCGAACACATTTGAATACGTCGTTAAAGTCCAACACATTTGTAAAAGTCAGGATGAAAATTAGTTTCTTAGCTCAGTCATTATTCTCTTTCGTAACAGCTACCTGTATATGAATACTCAAATTCGATAGAAAAAGATCGCTAGAGGAGAAAACAGCATCACCGAAACAAATTTCATGTTTAATTCTATTTTATGACCCGTTCTTTTTTCGATACAGTTTCTCGTTCACCGACTGTCGTAATTTGAAATTTTTCTTTATATTTAATCGTATAAAACATATACAAAAGTTTGTCTACTTACCCAGATATAAAAAAAATAATATATTGACGAACACTCAAAAATATCATGTTTTGACTAACTTTGTTATAACATTATTATTTTGAAATCAATTTTTGTACCAATCAATACTTCAATATCGTTAAATTAGCAACTCGTTGGTTATAAAATTCAAACATAGTAATCAACACTAAACAAAATTGAATCTAGTTGAAAATAATTTGATTTCTGTAAAAATATAGTGTCGACATTTCGAATTCGATATTGTTAAATTTGTTAGGCTTTTTGAGTTGTAATCTATTTCGGAGAACAAGAAAAATAGAAAGCAGGAATCGTCAAAATAGAAAATCAGACGTTAGAATCGAAAGAGGAAGCAAGAAGAAAGAATGAACTTCAGCAAACGGATAGAAGAAAACAAAAAAAGGCAAAGCAATGGGACGGAAGACTCTATCCGCTGCTCAACCCAAAAAGTAAACTTTCCTTACAAAACAAGCTGAAGATAATAAATATAATGCCAATACCAAGCATTAAGTATGCAGGAGTAATAATACGAAAGACAATAAGAAAGATAGTTCCAAAGTACACTTAATACAGTAATTAGAACAGCGGTTGGCGCCCCATGGTATATTAGTAACTAATAATCAGAGAAGAATTTAAAATCGAAACTATTCAGGAAATAGTAAACAAACAAATAAAGAAGACAATAGAGACACTAAAAGCGCACGAGAATAGAGAATTAAGAAAGATTATACAAATTCCAACAAGAAAGACAGACAAAAGGATATACCTCTTTCAAATAATCAAATAGAGGAAAATGATGTCATGCAGAATGGAGAAAACTGTCCCAAAGGATGGCAGTTGCAAACTTGATGCGAAATTTCTTGTTGATCGCATCCTCAGAACCATAGAAAGGTATACACCTCGAATATTTTCCATATCCAACTGTAATTCGAGCAATCTTGAAAACATTATGCAAAAGTTGAAGAAAATTTAAAAAAATCGAGACTGTTCACTGCTTGATTGGTATTTTTGGTGGTCTGCACGTTGGGCAGGTTCGGACAATGGAGGCAGGATCATCCTTTGGTGAATTTGTCTCTACGGTACGGCAAGATCTTATAGCGGTGTGTTACAACGGGCATATCTTCCGAACAAATCACCAATTATAATGTAATTAGGCGAAAGGTGGAAACATTCGAAACTTTGGTGGATCTGGCATCCAGTTCAGTTTCTGTTCGCTCCAGGGACGTACTTAGTTAATATGGTTGGAAACTTCAATTATAGCATACATATTTGAAAATTTTTTTATTCATATTAATTTCCTTAAATTGTTTTTATACATCACTCAAACCACTAATAAAACCAATCCTTCAATTTTGATAAAATGACAATTCATCAATTTAGACTGAAAAATTGACTCGATGTGATGAATCGAATATTGAACATTTCCCAAGAATGCCTGAAGGTTGATATGATAATGTTTTCTAAAGTTTTGCTCGCAAAAAATTTATGCGATAGAGATTATTACTATTCATAGAACTAGAAACGTGTTTGATCTATTACTTAATCGAATATTCTAAACCGCAAGATATTCTCTCAATAGCTGATTCAACTTGAGTAAACTGGCTTTTGTGTTCATTCTCATTATTAAAATTTTCACAGAAAAAATATTCGATTCGATTAAGAATAAGACAGTAAGCTTAGGTAGAAATTTCTCTTGTGCCAGTCCTGTGTTGGTCATCGCAGTTCTTCTTCAGTACAAACCTGAACAATATTTCTCCCAGGACGTGTTATAATACACATGTTACGCCCTCCTACAAATTAAAATGTTTATATTTTGCATACCATACACATTTCGATTTATATAGTAGACCTATAATATGAAACGTTTTATACACTGTGTCCGTAAAGTATGGAACAAATTCATTTTTAGCAAAACCAACCATTTTAAGAAACAATCCTGAAATACGTCGAATTTTTATTTTAATTTACCGTATTTTGAAATATTAATCTAATATACAGGGTGAATTACTTTCGAGTAATGACGTCACCGTCTTTTTTTTAAATGGAACACCCCCATTTTGTCTCAATTTTCCGATTACTCTAGCTGAGCTGACTCCAAAAATGTATCACATGTTGATTCCAATTGGTACAGGGTGGACAAAAATACAATAGTTTTCTGTGTGCTCATGAAGTAACGCGTAACATTCTTTATTAGTTAAATTAACAATATTATCAAAAATACTCATTGTCTAGCGGCAATTGGTTTGAATATAACACCCTGTAGTTTGTTACATTTTTAGATTAATAAAAATGAGCTGTTTCCAAACATGTTTGATACTTGTGGTTTAGAAGACAGAATATGAAAGAAATTATTTCTTATTTTATATCATATATTTTATTAATCTAAAAATGTAACAAACTACAGGGTGTTACATTCAAATCAATTGCCGCTAGACAATAAGTATTTTTGATAATATTGTTAATAACTAACTAATGAAGAATGTTACGCGTTACTTTATGAGCACACACAAAACTATTTTATTTTTGTCCACCCTATACCAATTGGAATCAACATGTGATACATTTTACATCAGCCAGTAATCAGGAGTAATCCAAAAATTGAGACAAAATGGGGGTGTTCCATTAAAAAAAAATGAAGGTAACGGCATTACTCGAAAGTAATTCACCCTGTATCGGATTTCAGAATAGTAAATTCTAAAACAAGTTGCAGAATGGATTCCTATTTCAACACGAATGCGAAATTCGAAAACGAGCGAGGAAGGAGCGAGTTATGAACTCATTACGATACTGAAATAGAGAAAAAATAGTACACGGAAGTTCTATGCTTTACTCGTGATTTTTTCGAGAGAACTATACCTTGAATTTTTTTCCTGAAGAAAATTGCACCAACATAAGATTTGCCGTGAAAAGTTGCGCCTATGTTTAAATTTAAGTCAATCGAAGCGTTCAAACATTATCGCAGAAAATTTATGTTTTAAATGAATATATCAGATGGCTGTAATTCGAAAAGGAAGCATTTCGGACATATGTTCATAGGAACTTTTTTTCTTATTTTGATGAGTACTATCATCTCCTAAAATGTCCTACAATTAGGAAACCCCCTATAATAGAACGATCTATTCGCTCAAAAACAAGCTTAATTATGCATAAGTTATGAATTGCTCGGTGTAATGACATTATAACGAGCAATTTGAATATATTGCACTCTTTATTTCTCAATGTCAATCCACACTCAATCCTTAGTTATTCAATCACCCGCTTCGATCGATCGTCAGAGATCGTCTATCAGATGAACGATCGACTAAAGGTCACTAAAAGGTAAGAATTCCTGAAGGCGTTTATTTCCGGCTAATCTCCAACAGATTTCCCCCATTATATAAGACTACCGCGAAGTGGATCTTACCTGATGAGAGTTCACGGTCTGCGAAGGTCGACTTGACAATACCTGGCCAACATGCAAATACTGCGGATGCCGTACAATGGACCCCATAATAATGACCATTATCATCACTCACTGAAACCTAATAACGAACCATTAATACATCCAATTTATTTCATTATTATAATTCATTTCTCAGTTATAATATGACTCAGCGATATAGCCTCGACTTCGAGACCGCCACGATTTCATCTCTGCGGCTAATAGCTCCAGAAGAACCCGGAGTGAACGAAATCGTCGTCAGCATGGGAAAATTCCCGGCTTGGAAAATCGTGGTGATTTACGCCATCGAGCATCTCATTAATAATATTTACATATCGGTTTGAACGAGTGAATATATTAGGAATATGAAATCCCAGCAGTTTGGATGCAAGTTCAAATCGTGTTATAATTCTCGAAATTGCTACTAGAACAATCAGTGATAACTTATTTATTACAATTCCATCGGATCTGGCATCACAGAAATATAACATTTTTTCTATTTCAGTATCGTAATGAGTTCTTTACAGTACTAAAATCAGTGCTGTAATGAACTCATTACAGCATTGTTTTCAGTTATATTTTTCGTTTTGTGGTTGTCTACACTGACTTCCGAACCTATCAAATTTCAACACACGTCAATTGACAATATGATATAATTTGGATCAAGTGGAATGATTTGCGACGTTATCTGCAATTTCTCTTTATTCTGTTGCTGTTAAATCAATTTCGGCAAACATAATTCACGAATTAAATGCGTAATTATAAATTATTTCAAAATTCAAGACGTACGATTCAAATTCCGTAATCTGTCAATTTTCGTAACAGTCACGCCAACTGCCAAGATACAATACAAAAGTCACTAGGATGTTTAATCTGAATTTTTCATTGAATTTTGACAATATTTCACAAAACTTGGCTAAAATTGAGAAAATATCGTCTAATACTCGTTGCAGAAAGCAATTCCAACACTCATGCGTTCGAATTTCGCATTCGTGCTAGAATATGAGCCCATTTTGCAACTTGTTTCAGAATATACCATTACATCAAGCTTGAAGTTGTTATTTCATATCCATATGCAAAATCTCAATACCTATATTTTCTTTTCGTTATATTTACTTCTCGACATTTCTCTGAAGCTGGTTACGCGATCAACATGAGTCTCTTCTTATTCTTCTTCTTCTTCCTCAGCATGATCAACATGAGTCTCGATATTATAATTTTACATCAAAAGGCAAATTTTCATCTCGACCTCATCCGTAAATTTTGAAAATATCAGAATTTCTTTCCGAATTTCTCATCGTACCGTATTTACTCCTGATCTACAAGGTTTTCCAGTCCGAGGTTTCAGTTTAAATAAACCACTATCTGGGTAGCTGTCACTTTTGAAACTGTTATCATTTGACATTTGACAAGTGAAGACTATGCCATTCCTAAAAATAGAACCAACATTTTGATTTCTATTGCCGGAATTGGAAGATATTGATGTCGAAGACTTTTATTTTCAACAAAATTGTTCTGCGTGTCACACAAGCAACAAAACAAACGCAATTTTGAAAGAAAACTTTCCTGGACGTGTTATTTTGCGAAGAGGTGATCATAATTGGCCACCAAGATCTTGTGATTTAACGCCTTCAGACTTTTTTCATTGGAACACGTAAAAGATCTGCCAATGCTCTACAATCGATTCAAAACATTCAGCTGATATTGTTTTCCATCGTTAATGGCATACCTTCCTCTTTACAATGAAATAAACATCCATTGATTTCTCTTAAAATATACTGGTTTTTTTATATACACATGAAACCTCTTATTGAAAAACCCTGTAGATGAACTTACCGACAATAAGGTCGTATTGGTAAATCACATCTCATATACAATTGTTTGATCACCAAGGGCGCCGAGGCACATGATTGAACAAGCGCTCAAAAGTTCCTGCAGCCAAGTGGAATTTTTATCAAATTGCCTCTTAAAGATCAAGTGTTTTCCATTAAAAAATGAACGTTTTCGTCCATCTTAATTTAATTATAAAGGCGGAATTATATTATATTATATGAGTAGCGTCAGAAGCATATAATATTAACGCTCGATGTGTTGTTACAGGGATGAAATCGACCAAACCCTCAAAGACATTAACACCCCAACACAATGGTATAATCTTTGGCAAAGTCTAATGAACCGAAGAAACATTTCAATAAATATTTTTAGACGTCAACCCGAATCGTATCAACTACCGAAGCAGTCTCAAGAATTTACACTTTTTGAACTATTTGTTACTTGATAATTTTTGGTGTTATTATTATTATTATACTGTGTGTTAGTTGATTCTGCATAAATACACACTGCATCATCAGCATGGGAAAATTCCCGGTTCTGTAAATCGTGGTGACTTACGCCATCCAGCATCTCATTAATATTATTTACATATCGGTTTAAACAAGTGAATCCAGGAATATAAAATCCGGCTAGTGTAGATTGTTTATTGTAACGCCGCGGCCAGGTTGGTCTTACCAAGAAGCATGCTCAATTAAGGTTCGAAAGGTACTTTACGACATGCGCCGATCGTACTTTATGGTAATTATTTGTTTCATTGTGAAACTTCGTTCTGCTTCATACTATCGTGAACAATAAGGAAGGAGTAGATGACGTACGAAATATTGCTCGTTAAGATCGAAGGTGGATCATTTAATTCCTAAGAGAAATTCGATATATTAATTTTATTGAATTATAGTATCTTTGTTTCTACCTTAGCTTCAATTTTTTTAGGGATATGTGGAAATAAACAAAGTGTTTCCTGTTTATTCCGACCTCTTAAAATACTCAGTTTTTGCCTTACCTGTTTTTTCCATCAATGATCATTCAGATTTACAACTTTCAGAAACCTTCAAGATTCTTTTTGTACCAAAATTTTCAATTTCTTGAATGCCAAAAAGTTTATGGTTATAATAGTAAAAAACTCAACAACATCCTGTGCTTTTCCAAATCATTTCAACAAAGTCATAAACCATTTTTTATTTCAGATATTCCAAGCTCACCCATCACACCAGTGGCCGAGAAAAAGTTCGGTAAGTGAAAAAAAAACAACTTGACCTTGAGTAACAATATTTCGAATCCTTCCAACAATTACCCCTAAAAAAGGGTCATCGTAAACTAACTGCAATTTACGTGGCATAAAGAACGAAATATATTTGTTTGCAGTTTTTTAAAAGACGTATAAAAAGCGGAACATCTCAGAGGCAATAAATACCGCCTAACTTTCACTGGCATACAAGGGATAATTTTAAAAGCTTTTTACCCCCGTAAAAAATCTCGGATAAAGGGGACCGTCTAAAACGAATTGAACAAGTGTTTAGATTCTTGCACTAAATATTTATGCAGTTCTGAGAATGTCATAACCTCAGGGGTTAAAAGAATGCCAGGCATTTTATTGAAAGGATCGCGTGCGTTGAAGGAGTTTTCCCTCCGTGTCTAGGGGGTTGCAACAGGTTTAAATGTGCTTTTCATAACATCCACACTTACATCGGATACATATCTCGAGGGGAAAATCCTTCAGACAAGAACACGAGAATCAGTCATCATGGTGTGCACAAGATGATGGATATCCGATTTTATAATACTGCGGGTATTTTCTGCATAAAATTCAGATAAAAAAAAGGGAATTAGGCCTAGGAATTTGTGTTTGAAAAAATTGAATAAAGTATAATAAAACTAACTATTAAGCGTTTTCTAATTTGTGATTTTATTTCATTTGGGCTAAGAGAAATTATTTTTTAATTTCATTTCAACTTTTAAATTTCTTAGAGACCCAATCTTTTTAAATAATTGCACGTTTATTTAAATCTTATATACTTATCGTAGCTAGTGCTAAATTTCGTGCAAATGGCCTTCAAACGAAGCCCGGTATTACAGCAATCGACTTTGTCATTACAATTATAAACCAAAATCAATATCATTTTTACAGTTTAATGCATTTTATTTTACTTACCCCAACTGAAAAACATGAGTTCGAGTTATTGATATTCAAGAACTAATTACTAGATAACTACATTTTTTTTTAAAGTTTCCTCTTAATTTGGTGATTATCATATACAGACTAAAGACTATATTGTATTCATAATGCCGAAAACAAAATTTCTATATTCTAAGTTATGAAATTTTAAACCTTTGAATTTGAATTGGGATAAATCAACCCCAAATTCAAACCTAATGGCACTATAATATTATTTTTTACCATGTAGACTTATTTTGTGATAAGGAAAGGCGTAAAATTCACAGTGGAAGTCCAAATTTCTTCACTTAATTATTGATCAATATATCCCCCACAATTTCCAAGAATTCATATCATCTTTTTCTTGTGGTGAACACCGACAAAGATTGACTAGCCTACGTTTCAATGTCATTCCAAGAATTATTAAATTTTTCAAATTTGCCAATTCCTATTAGCTTCACCTCAAGTTTACCTTCTCTGTCTTATGAGTTGGTTCATTGTATTCAGTCTGAAATTGGTTCTTCTATACCTGTGTTAGGCGATTATTATATTATATTTTTTATTTGTAAGGTCTGATGAACTTATGTCTAAGAGTATACGTTAATGGATAGGTTCTCAATTTGAATAATTCTAAACTCCAGTTATTTCCTCGATGGATGTGTTCATTTGAATATCATTCAAGGATATTCAAGAGGCTTTCTAAGGTAGCAATCTTCAATATCATCGTGCATGCGTTGATTGAAATATGGTCGTGATGTAGGTACTACATTGGTTGATTCTATCGATATTCATTAGTTTCGAGTCTGCTGAATGAATAAATTGAAGATTTGGTTCACGTACAAATAAGACTAATATAAAAAATTCATTATTTATATAGATTGGGTGAATTTCAGAAAAAATTATCATCTACATCGATAACTATGAATTAATTTTTGAAAATTCCATTTTTCTCACTCGAGAATGGGAAAATTGAAAAAAATTAAAAAAAAACACACTATCTTTTGAGAAAATTGAGATGCCTGCATCAGAAAATGCAAAACAACTCTCCTATCAAGGTGATAAAATGTATATTGTTTCATTGTAATGATTCGCTATTTGTTAAAAATTTTTCTCGGAATTCCAATTTGAAATCGTAAAAAATTTCAGGTTTCGCATTATAAGTCACGGAGGCGACATCCGAATGTGATTTTTTTCCTACCTGGACGTCAGCTAATGAGAGAATAGATTTTTAGGCGGAACTACCTGTGTCTGACAGTGGTTTTGGTATGCTGAATAAGGCGCCTACATTTCGCCATTCGACCCCTCTTTTTGGGGAGCTCAAAAGTGCATGTTTTTGTCGGAATCCATGTACCAGATCTATAATATCGATAATGACTAACAACGTTTCCTCTTAAAGGACTTCAAGTATGCCAAATAGATAAGAAGAATTTTACTCGAGACCTTTTGTTCTTAACTTATAAACACAAAGAAAAGAAAGATTCATTATCTAGAAAAAGAATAGCTATTCGGTAAATGTTCACTACCGTAGGGGATATTATCTGAAATATTCATTATGCTTTAACAGGAACAGTAATGGGGCCAATAGTCCAACCAAAACCACAAAAATGAAAATTTATACAATACATTTTTTTTGAATAATATTTTCGTTTCATAGCGATCGCATCAAAAATGTTATAGTTATGATGGTTAGATGAAAATCTAAATTTCCAATTTTTGTTATTATTTTGAAAATAATGACCTGTAGATATCAGTTTCGAATGAGTGGATCTGTCTGTATGTACATTATATACATTTTCTCCGAAACTGTTTATCATATTCTGACGCGGTTGACGAAGATCAGCTTGTAGCGATATTTAGACTTAGTTTTATTCAAATGAGGGTTCACCATTCTCCGAATTTGAATTAAATAAATCGAAATTGTCGTGAGAATTTAGGTACCCTAGTCGGTTTCGAAGAATTCCTTGAACCTTGACAAAAATCGATGCCGGGATCCCTGAAAAAGTTTTTACAATGACGGGCCAATTTTTTACGACTAACCTAACTTTTTTGTCAATGGGCGGCAGCTCGAAGAAGTCCCCAAATCACCAGTTCATACCGTTTCATAAAAATTTGAATATAACCTTCTGGTCTTGTTTTCTTGGTCATTCGTCCATTCCAGAGTTTTTTTTTTATGATAATTATAGGACTTCGGATCCTCTGTGGAATCAGCTGTCCCGTAGGTCTTAATGCGTTTTAAAACATGCTGAACCCGGTGAAAACCAGGTAAATTTCAGTCTGCGGCATGAATGAGCTTTGGACATCGTCCTGTAAAAAGTTGTTTGGTTAAACACATTTCGCTACCACATTACGGAGTAATTTGTTTATATTAATGACGTTTTTATAACAGAAAACGTTGAATAATTTTAAGGCTACTCTTTTCATTAGGTGTTATTATGATAGCCCGTAGTAATTTCACTTTTTCACACTTGGAATTAAGGATTATATTCCTACAAATGACTCAAAATTACATGTAGATAGTGGGTCATTAACGGAAGTTGTTATGCATAAGTGATTAGCCATTATTTTGTTGGTATCACCTCGAATACGAATTCGCCTGCAGTGGTTCCCACAATTTTTACTGAGCTTCGTAATAAAAATGGTATTTTCGATCGCAGTCATCTAAAATTTCTTCACAAAATATTTACCATAATTTTTCCAGCGAAATGCCAAGTCTCGTTGCACAAGCGTAAAACTTGGCATTTGCGAGGTATTGAACTGCAATCGCCTGCAATTTTTTTTTTTATTATTGCTTCTAAATACTCATTCAAACCGACTTTTTCTGGCTAGAAAAATACTATAGGTTATATTGTTAACAATTTATAATTTCGTAAAATCTATTCTTAATTTATTTGTAGTTTAAATCTGGTTGATATAGCAAGTCTAACATTAATGAGTATTTGATTTTCAACTATTGGAATTGAAAATTCATTGGAAATGAACTATGTAAAATGTTTTGCTTTACCTATTACCATAATAATATTTGATCAAATATGAAGGATAATGTTATAAAGAAGATATTGCCATTAGAAGAGTAAAAACACAAAATATCTAATTTAAATTCTGCGTTTTGAATCGATATGAAAATCGCATATTACTCGGAAGTTATATATATACAGGGTGGCCATTTGAAAACGAAACAGACGAGATTACAGACGAAATAAAGTTTTTCGATAGAAATGCTTGGACAGGTCGATTTCTGTTTCGAGGGGGACAACTTAAGATGTGGGTTACGGACGCATAGCGCTTCAACCCTTGCTACTACAACCCTCACCCCCAAATTTTGAATAGGGAAGATGGGGTGAGTGATACCTCATTTGAAAGGTATTTTTATACTGATTTCAGCACAGTAATTGTTTTTTCATTTTATGCATTAGTTCTCGAAATATTCTTAACTAAGTATTTGAAAATGAAGTGGTGTTTTCATGGCACTTGTAGTGTTTTGTGAAAAATCGACATTTTGAGCTTCAAAACAACCATGACTGTGGCTTCCTTCCTAACTAACTAACGCATGAATATTTCGAGAACTAATGCATAAAATGAAAAAACAATTACTGTGCTGAAATCAGTATAAAAATACCTTTAAATTGAGTTATCACTCACCCCATCTTTCCTATTCAAAAATTGGGGGTGGGGGTTGTAGCAGCAAGGGTTGAAGCGCTATGCGTCTGTAACCTACATCTTAAGTTGTTCCCCTCGAAACAGAAATCGACCTGTCCGAGCATTTCTATCGAAAAACTTTATTTCGTCTGTAATCTCGTCTGTTTCGTTTTCAAATGGCCACCCTGTATATTACACTCCTATAATACATAGAATTTTCATGAGCATTCAACGAATCGTCTTGAGGGGTTGATACCAAGTGGCATTATCATTTTTCCTCTGCGTTTTTGAGATCTCACCACTTTTCAGGATGAGTGAAGCAATCTCAAACGTTCCCCTGATTCCTCTTCTACTACATGCAAGCATTCAAAATACGTTTTTACGTCTTTATTTTTGATTTTAGAAGAACCGCATTTTCAGCCTTTGACAAGACTTTTTGTATTATTTTTTATGTGAAAATTCATATTAAAATAAATGTTTGTTCGTAATGTTTTATCATGCATATATTTATTCTTCAATAAAAAAATTTTCAGTTTTTTTTTTTTCATTTCAAAAAAATAAGGAAGTAAAAACCTCATATAAATTTATAGTAATTTAGCGTAAAATAAAGCTAATTTTCAAAAAACTCCATATTCTTGTTATCGATGTAACCAATCATCATAATCTTAGCAACAATCGTTATTTTTCACGTCATTGCTTCTTCTCGTTGTAATTACCATCCCGACCGAACTAGACTAAGTAGAAAAACAGGGCTGAATTTTACGAGTCGAAATAAGATCTTCATCTTCGAAGTACGGGAAACAGTAAAAGTTCCACATAAAGTATTCTCAACTTCAAAGTTTCCGAATAATATTCCGTAATTAATCATTTTGTAATAATTGTTACACATAGAACAATCATGTAAAGAGTGTAATTTAAAAGATGTAACACAGACCACGGGATAGACAGAAGAAATAATTGCAGTGACTGCTGTACGTGGGTTTTGAGATGCCGAACGTGGTATAAGAATATAATTTACACAGAGGATAGTTTATGGAAATTACAAGTGGCAAGTTTTTGTTATAATTCACAAATGATTATTGCCCGAGCATACATTATTATTATTTATTCCCACGATCGTTAAACCGACAAAGAAATATAGTATGGATATATCGGTTTTCCGTCTCATTCTGTCGCTCAACCTTTTCGCACATTCATGACTTTTGACGTAATGCACGCACAGATTTGGATAATGTCATAGAGGTAACGTCTGATCGTTTTACACCTAATGAATGGTCTTAGCATTTTTCGACACCATATATCACTTATTTAATTGATTGGCATTCCGTCCACATTTTGCATGATCCTATTCCTTTGTAGTCTGATCGAATGAGTTTACTTTCTCATTTATGCAAGTTTATCCTTTTTCGTATGAATATATTGGCAAGCGTTGAAAATTGAATAAGGCTGTGTTAGTCAATTGTTAGTGTTTATGGAATCTTTTCTACAATCAATTTGTCGTGGATTTCTTGGAGAATTCAAAGGTCAGAGGTTGCCAACACCAGTACCAAGAACAGTATTACGAAATTGAATTCTTCACCACTTGTTCTAACTAAAGGAGACATAATATCGATATCAGAACACTTGTTATACATCTCACTATACTCTAGCATTTTTGAAAGATTTAGGTGTTTATTATAAAAAATGTCTTACTGTTCAACGAAATAAAATACCAGGAAGCAAATCAAAATCTTATCTTTTCCTTCACAGAATAATATTTTATTTGGTCAATAGCTATGTAGGGAAACGATGCATTCTTGGATTGAGTAATTTGAATCATCACAAAGGCTAGGAATTCAGACTAAAGTGAACTTTGGCCAAACTTGTTTGAAATACAACATTGCTGACTCTACATATAGAGAGGTATATAACTCAGCATCTTAATAAATATTTGCGAAGAAAGTTTTCAATAATGTTTCGAATGAACATTCAAATTGAAAAACTTATATCTATGTATGTTCGAAAGTTCCCTGAAAAAATTTGGAAGGTGAATGGTTTTTGTACTTTAAAATAACTCATTTTCATGTTTTATGTAAAATATATTATATTATTATTATTAAAATGAAATACTTAGGATTGATTTTAGACGAGAATTTAAAGTTTCAGTTTCACGTGGATTATATCGCAAATAAAATGTCCAAGGTTGGTTTCATATCTAGAATAAGGGGTAAAATTGATATGAATACGTCACTGATGTTGTTTAGATCATTGGTACTTCCTCATGTGGATTATTGCTCGTCAGTTATGTTTAATTTAAATAAAGGTAGCATAGATAGGTTACAAAAAGTGCAAAATAGAGGTATGAGAATTATTTTGAAATGTAATAATAAAAGAACTCCCATAAGAAATATGTTAAATTGTTTGAAATTGATGAGTGTCAATCAAAGGATTATTTATAGAACATTAGATTTAATATTCAAAGCAAGAAATAAAATGTTACCTGAATATTTGAGTGAAAACCTAAAATTTGCTAAGGAGATACATAATTATAAAACACGACGTCGAGATGATTTTTACATAGAAAAAGTTAATCTACATTAATGAATAAATCCACATTTAGCAGGGGATAAGTTATCTTCAATAAACTACCTGAAAATATCAAATATTGTAATAATTATAGAGAATTCAAAAAATGTTTAATGAGTTATATTTATGAAGAATTTAATTAAGTTAGTGGATTACATTTGTATTGTTTTCAATAGCCGAGTGCTGAATAAAGTTTATTATTATTATTATTATCTTCACTGTATACAAATACAAATTATAAGTATTCGAAAAAGACCACCATTTATTAAAATCTGTCAGAACTACATAAATCTCATGAATATCGAAATATGATCGATCGTCCTTCAATAGAACAATCTCTAAATTAATCTTATTTGCATAATAGCCTTTGTAAATTATCCGAGACATCAATATAATAGAATAGTTATGCAAACATTCGCGTAGTATAGTGTAGATTACATCGTGAAGTGAAAGTACCTATCTGTTAATTTTTTCCAGACATCATTTGATCCCAAATTACACCGAAGCCAAGAAACACAGTCGTTGTGTGAATTTATTATCATTCTGCGACAGCTCGAAGTTAATTTGCGTATCGTAATTTCAACGGAACACAAAAAGAAAATACGGGTACGAAATTATTAGACTAATTTGATTTTAATGTTTCTGTAGATGTGACAATCATGCCGTAACACTTACCTCCAGAACATTTTAATTTAATAATGTTTGTTTAGGTGCAGACATTGTTACGCTAGTTTAACATATTTGACTGCAGTCCTTCAGGTGTAACATCAAATGAGACAACCAGTCGGCTGGATTCATTCAGCTATAATACTCTATGAAACGGAACTCTTCAAGTAGATTGTTTCATATTAAAACGCCGCAAATTTATACTGAGATCTCATATTTTCTAGTTTCTTCTTTAGCTCTCCTCAAACAAATATGAAAACGGAAGATTTTCTCTATCCTGATAGCGAGCTTCACTGAACTTTAATCGATCGATCAACTCATTCCAAAATTTTTGAAAATACATACATTGAAAAGAGTTATGTTCAGATCAAACCATTTTTATTGACAAATTCACGAATTATGTTCCATAAAATTACTCGAAGATATTATGCTGATCCTGAGCGTGAGAAGTACTTACACTACCTCGTTAAAAGAAGAAAAGATAGTGAAAAAACTGATCGTAAAACGAATGAAATAATATTTTTAATAACTATGAATATTCATCGTAATAAAGCATTGATCTTCATGTGAAAAAAAAACAACGTTTTCAACGTTCGATTCGATTTTATTCTCTTGCATTCCCACGTAGGTACTCTATCAGCAACGATTTCGTTAGATTAATTGAGAAATAGCGCTAGCAAATTCATTTTTCATCTTCAATAGGAACGCTCGTCCAGCCGAGGTGATGGGAGAATATATTTCTAAACCGAATATTTCACGAACAAAGATATGATCTTCATTTCACAGGTTCGGGTTCAATTCCAAAGAAATCCCTATGGTTTATTGAAGATTATGATTTTTATTTCAACAGCTCAATAGAGAACCTTCAGAATAATCAATGTAGAATCAAAAAACTGAAAAAAAAAATGACTGTAGAAAGAAGTGAACACATAAAAACATGAGTATAAAAGGAAGCGTTTTTGGGTATTTGTATTGATATAAACTGAATATCTGAAGCTTCTAGATATATTGCTTATTGATGTGGCTCTATATTTCCTCCCCTTTTTCTCTCTAAAAGTTTGCACATGTTCAACTTGAATTTTATATTTCAATGTGGCTCAACAGAATACCGATGAAATTTCATTAAAATTTAGAAGTGAAAGATGTTACGAGAATTAGCAGACACACAGACTTACAATACAAAACTATAATTGTTTATAATGCTCTGAAATACACTTACTAGCGGAAATTTTCAAATTAGGCGACTCGGAAGCAAAACGTATGTTTTTTGGAGGTCCAATTTCCGAAGTGGGTCATCGTTCGAAGGATTTCAAAAGGGTTGATTATCAACCACCGGGTACAACGATTGCATGATGGGGTCTGTCTACCGGAAGTGCACCTGTGATTCGTTAATTCCATTATCGTTATTCTCCAGCGATAATTAAAAAGAATACACACGAATTTGATGGGTGGCTGAACTAAAACAGCATACATAATTATCAAAATGAAGGATGTGTGCATGTCTCAATTCTTGAGCATTATAACGTTGAATGTAGTGGCGGAACTAGAAGTCACTAACCCTGAGTTATCATTCATAACCATTATGAACATTTTCCGTCATGATGTAGGTTGATGTTAGATGTGTTAGATTGTTGCAGAAACATGCTTGAATGAAAATTAGATACATGTTGCTGATTTTTACTTCTGGGTCATTGTTTTCTAACAAGTTTTTGGAAGAATCCAGTAGAAACTAATATTTCAAGAAGCAATTTTGCTAGAGCCAAAAATTTGAGGAGTTAAATTTGCAGTGATGTCTGAAGAAATCATTTTGGGTTTTTCTCAAGTCAAATCAGGTTTTAGCAGGACGGCGAAACATTGACAGTCATTTACATGACATGTTCTCACCTGATTATCATCTGGCGGTTTGGGAAAATTGGCAGTCATTCTTTCATGAATTGTCATCCTCCAACTTTCGATTAAGAGGTTATTTGAAGTCATAAGTTTATCTTATCATTATCATTTCTATATTTCTGTCCAAAATTGTTTAATGTCATTCCTACTGAACTGAAACAGAATAAAAGATTGAATGTCTTTAAATCAGAGCTCAGGAGTTTTATATTTGAGAATCCTGAGAGGTTTGCATTCGTATGATATAGATTTCTGGACTACCTGCATGTCCGGATGAGTCCTTACCTGCCGTCACTGCTTTCTCCATTTGTTTTGTTTTGTTTTTTTTTTCGATTTTCGTCTTATTGCCAATTGTTATTTTGTATGTACATTTCGAGGAACGTGAGGGAGTGCAATGGTAGAAACAGACATTTTGTCTAGGTACTGTTGCACATCTCTCGATGTTTTTGAATGTAATTAAAAAAAACTGTAAAATTACTGTACTTTAAATGTGAGAATAAATTTTGAATTTGAATTTGAATTTATCTCAACAAACTCGTGACTTGGAATTAGGTGATTTGAATACCACAGCCCACAAAACTGTTGGTGTAGAAGATTGTATTGAAACATTGAATGTTTCTCTGTGAGACTTGAAACGAAGCATCCAATTTTGAAATTGTTCAAAAATTTAACAGACTGAATGAAAGAGGGAAAAAATAATTCATGTGATTCAAAAAGCATCTATATTCAGGATATTGCGTTCAATAAAAGAATAATGAAATAAACGAGAATGCTTCTGGTTCCTCAAAGAAGATCGCTAATTAGTACAATTTCATAGTCAGGCCTAAAGAAGATACCCCCAATTTCCAGTCCCTTAGTCCTGGGAGTTTATTTCCCATAATTATTTTTCATGGTAAGCATTTTATTCGGTCTCTAACGGCTATTAAAGCGAATCCATCAGGGCCTGGTTCTGTTCCGAAAAATAATAATTACGTTTAATGATCAGCAGGTATCTTATTATTAAAACCAAACTATAATTGTTGGGAAAGGTTGATTAATTCGGATATCTACATTCATAATTATTGCGAATTTGTCTTAATTAATCTCCATTTTTCATTTGAAGATTGCAAGTTGTTATTTCGAATTTTAAATTTCTGCTTCATTTGGTGGAAATACCTCAACGTGGATTTCGATTCTTGACATTCCAATTCGACTTTCGATTTGAGAACTTGCTAATATCACATATCTTGTTATTGAAATATCAAGTTTTTGTTAATCGACATTCTTGGTTGAATTTTCTATGATTGTGAATTAAGCAATCAATACGAAATTCTGCACGAAGCTTGAAATGGTTATTCTCAATACACACGCAGAATCTTAACCCGATCAGATCTGCAATCAAGGAAATATTGGCTATTTCTTTTCCAATATTTTTCTTCAATCTTCTACAATTGTAAGACCCTATCAACATCAAATTTCGGATAAAGTTTAATATAGTTATTTCATATTCATTTGCAAGAGGCTTTAGATTGTCATTCTTCATCCTAATGAAAATGTTCATCCCACATCACCGATGTTTCGGCAAACTTTGTTCTTAATTTTATAAATCAGATCTAATCCACTTTCTTAGCACTGTTATAAGCAACTACTTTCCATATATTATCCACTGATTGATTTCTCAAACCTAACTGACATTTTGAATTAGAGTTAATTTATAAGGTATTCCAGAACTATAAATCTCTACGTTGGGGCTCAGAAAGCAGATATCGAATGATAATTAATAACAATCGTATGAAAATATCATTAAATTATTGTTATCAATCATTGCCTGTAGTAACTTCGTTATTTAGCATTGCTATGTGGGAATTTCGGATATATTCAAAGCTGGATCATAGTCAAATTAATTAATTGTTGAGGAATAAGATCATCGTGAACAGGTCCGTACAAAATTTTTTATCGATCCATTAATATCAAGTGCAACATGTTGGGTTTGATATTTTCAAAAATCAGGCTTTCGAATGGATTAATTCACCTTACTGCACTTTATATTTCAGAATGTGTGAAATCTGATGATCGAAAAGAACTATGAATTGAATTGAATTTAGTAAAAATATCGTTACTATATAGGTTCGTAAAGCTAGCTTGGAAATATAATAAAAACTAGAAATCAAGTAACAAAACATCTTCTTTATCTGCCTTCTGACTTCAGCAATGAATGTCTTCTACGTCCAGATCCTCTCTTGGTGATAATTTTTTCTTTAGTTATCATCTGTTATAATCGAAAGTTGAAGTATAATATTTTTGAACAATTTTATTTCATACTTTCACACAGTTTAAGTTGTCGCATTTTTACAAATGCAGAGTTGAAATACATATTATGTTTAATTCGATTGTTTGAATTTTGAATGTTGAAGATCAGGAACTTCAGTTCAATAGGAAATACGTGATCTCACTTCCTGCAAATTTTTCCCATCTATACCCATAACTCTAACCATTCTTTTTAAAGAATTCCCCTCTTTTAACCGTTAGAGTTGATCGACTTATTTGCATGTCACATTCCCAAAGCTAACTTTATGTTAATTTCTGCTGAGCACCACCTGTATCTGGGACAACAGATGAAGATACCCCCTAATTCCTTCAGCGATGAAGAGATTACGACTTGGAAGTGAGCAAATGTATAACGGCCTTCTGGCTTCGTCAGAGGGTTGTTCTTTATACCACACCCCAATTTAAATATACCTAGCGATATGTGGGTTTCGTGGAGTTGAAAAGATAAAATATAAATTTATTAACCATTATATGATACTATTACAAAATTAAGTAATATACTAAAATGAAGAACATTAATGAAAAATTGCGATTAGAATGAACTTCAACTCATAAATAGGAAAAATGAATTCAATCTTTGAAAGATCTTTGGCATCAGCCCGCTTTTAAAAGTTTTAAATTCTTCATTTTTCAAAAGATAGAAACTACAAACTGAATCAATTTCAAACCTAAATGAAGAAAATTTCGACTAAAAACTTGTGTGCTGAGTTCTGACCTGGCCAAACTTTACCCCTAAGCGCTAAAAGCGTGTAAAACACGAAGTAAAAATCCATACGATGGAGCAGCGTTCACTTAAGAAACAATTTGTTATTGAATGAAGCCAGATCGCGGTACCTACAAAGAGATCGGTAAGGAAAACATATCTGATTAATCATATTGCATGCATGTCTGGAGTTAATATTATTGCCTTCAATATACTTTGTAAGCTTAACACTATTCTCGTTTGAGATGTGAGGAATGGGAGGCTAGCGACGAGTTCTAACAAATCAATAACTCCTAATTGAGGAATATTTTATTTTTTCTATTTATGTTTCAATTTATTCTGGGCAGAAACCAGTTTTCGGAAAAAAAAATTGATTCGAAGGTGAACATGAGTTAATCCAGTTTCGTGGGAAAAAGATTGAAAAAAACTTTGAATTCTTAGAAATGACTTTAATTAAGATTTTCTGTCGAAACTATCCGAACAAAATATGTATTCACAATGTGGTATATGAAAATATTTACCAAAAGATTTCGATTTTATTTTAGATTGTAAAACCCAGAATCTAATAAATATTATTCAACAAATATTCTAAAGAAAAATCACAGTTACTTAAGCCATTTTACTTTCTGTGTTGCAGGATCAGAGCTTTTAGAAATAGTTGGAATTATTCATTTCAGCTATGCATTTCTTTACTAAGTTTGATAATTATCTGTCATTTCAGTTGCGAGTGTATTTCTCGATTTTTTCAGTTTTTTTTTTGCGTTTTTGTTCAGTGAATTTTTATAAATGATATCGCATTCGTTGCATATCCAATGAAATTACATACACTCGACAACGAATTTCTTGCCAAATTTCAACAAATCTCATCGGAAAAACATCGTATTTCCCAACCAGCATTTTCACTTTTCAAAATTCAATTTGAAGAAAAATTACAAATACTTTCGTGGACCCAATCAAAATTTTTCGACAAATCGAAATTGTGATAAGAAATATCTGAGAAAATTCAGGCTAATGACCATAGCAGTCGATGCCTTCATTCAAAGTTAAAAAAAATCTGAGAATCTGTGTCTTTGTTGTGGCATATGTCGTGAATGAAGTTTTTAATAACATTTCCTACTTAATGGTCAATAATATCGCGCTATTTGAATAAAAAATCTTCAAATAATATTTCACATATCTAATAATTATATTAGCGATTAATACAAGTGAGTTAAATAAAATTGAAAACAGAGAATTATAGAGGTTTGAAGCCATTCGAGATATATTTTCTATAATGGCTCCATAACTTACACAACATAATTTCTATTGTGGTTCTGCAACTTATAGTTGAAACAGAATTTTCCTAGAGAAAATTAATAATCTTTTGATAATATTCCACCAAATAAAGGCATCCGCAACAAATAAAAGTAACACTAAGAAAAGCTTATGAATAAAACAAAAAACCTGACCAATAAAAAGATCTCAAACCATTATAGACATAGTCTTTATTGATTTATAATTTCTATAGAAAATTCAAATATTTAGATAATATTTCAAATATCTCATATTCGCGATCAATACAAGTGATTTTAAGAAAAATTGAAAACAGAGAATTATAGAGGCTTGAAAGCATTTTGAAGACATATAGCTTCTATTATAGCTCCATAACTAACACAACTTGGTTTCTATTGTGGTACTGTGAAACTTTAAAACAGAATTTCTCTAAAGAAAATTAATAATCTGCTGTTGATATTCTAGTGAATAAAGATTTCCGCAACAAATTAAACTTAAAATAAAAAAGGTATATGAATAAAAACAGAAAGCCCGGTCAATAGAGGGAGCTCAAACCATTATAGACCTAGTATCTATTATGGCTCCATAACTTATAATGAAGATTGAATATTCCTATAGAAATTTTGAATATTAATATATTCGCGATTAAAATAAGTAATTTTATGAAAACTATAGCGGTTTGAACGTTTGAAGCCATTCCAGACATATAGTTTCTATTATGGCTCCATAACTTACACAACTCAATTTCTATTGTGGTTCAGCAACTTAAGGTTGAAACAATATTTTCCTAAAGAAAATGAATATTTTTCATGATATTCCACTGAGAAAAGTTGGAAAGCCGGTCAATCATAGGGGCTCGCAGCCATTATAGACAGAGCCTTTATTGTGGCTCCATAACTCACAGTTGAGACAGAGTTCGAGTTAGAGGTAACTAAATTACCGGAGCATGATTAAATAGAGACCGTGATAAATACAGCGAACCGATTTTATGGTCGATAAGCACGAAACGTCGAACGCCAAGTTGAAAGAATCCGAATGCAGATTTAAAATTTATACACTATATAGCCCTCGCCCTGTCTTTGCATATCTCTCTTCTCCGCACGCCGCTCTGCTCAATACTTGATATACTGCAAATTACCTATGCTTATTATTGTTCTTATAATGTGATGAGTTCCATGATATACGCCGTTATAAAAATTAATGAGAAGACCAATAATTATTCCCCTCAAACAACGTTGATGGTGTTTTGACGAGATGGATTTTTCGTCCACCGACTTATCGATGTTTGGAGCCGCGCTGCAATTTGCTCCATATGTGGCGGAACTAGAAGACAGTGCTGTTTGGGGAGACCATTGATTCGAAAATAAATACTGCAATATTCGATTTCATAAGAGGAAATAACATGTCAGGTTATGATGAAACTTAATTTATTTCTGTGTTTCATCAATTTTATAATATAAAAAAGTGGCAAACACTGACTATTGAGCTATTTTTTCTCATTAGAGCTTCGACTTACTATTCCTTATATACATGCAAAATTTCAACTGGGTTAGATTTGTTATCAATGAAATATCAGGTTTTAACTTATCGATATTCTTCGTCAAATTTTTTTAGTTCTATTTATTCTATACACACCAAATTTTACAAGAAGCTAAAAATGGTTATTCTCTAAATACGTACGCAGAAATAACCAGGTATAATACGAAAGACAATAAGAAAGATAAGTTACAAAGTACACTAAATCCAGTATTCAGAACACCGGTTGGCGCCCCAAATCAGAAAATAATTGAAAATCAAAACTATTGAAGAAATAGTAAACAAACAAATAAAGGAGACAATAGAAATGCTAAAAGCGCACGATTATGGAGCATTAGTAACCAACAAATCAGAAAAAAATTGAAAATCGAAACTAATGAGGAAATAGTAAACAAACAAATAAAGAAGACAATAGAAACTCTAAAAGCGCACGAGAATAGAGAATTGTAACGTTACAATTGCCCATGAGACTCTAAGGACTAATTTCTAGGGGTGGTTCGGCTTATTTGGCAACAAAACTCCTACCCAGGTTTTTACAAATTTAATAAAATTAAAATATACAATGATCGATCCTTTTCACTCCAAACAAATAATAAAATAGAAACTTAACTTAAAACGATTTTAAATGAGCCACTCTGCCACTAGGATGGAACCTCTTCTGTATATTATCTTCAGCCTTCTGAACACCAATTCTTATCAGGAAGCTATAGTACTCCAATCCCCATTCAACGAAGTTGATGTGATAATGCCAGGTATTTCGCAGGTATTCTCTCAGATTCAGGAACTAAAGTGGTCTAACATACGTACTATTCCAAATTCTGTTTCTCAAGGAAGTAGTTCTTGATATCTATCAATCCCAAGAAAGGTTTTCTTTGTTCTAATCCCACGGGAGGTTTCTTCGTTCTAATCCCACGGGAGGTGCGAGAATCCCGACACAATTCTCGCCGATAAATAAGATTCCGAGTCTCAAATTAAATTAATAATGACTGAAATCTAAATCTGAGGTACTTATTCTTGCTGAAGTCTCAATCATCATTGAAAATCTTTCAGAAAATTCTCTCCAGAAACGCGCATCTGCGTTCCGACCGATAGTGCACGATATGATACGATTAATTGACAAATTACCGCGTCTTCAAAAATTCCAGTAGCGTAACATGGAATGAAGCGTGCAAAATCGTTGCAGAATTAAGAATGAATAATACAATTACAACAAGGAAGACACACAAGAGGAAATATAAACCTCTTTCAAAAAATCGAATAGAGAAAATATAGTCATGAAGAAGGGAGAAAACTCTCCCTAATGAACAACAGTGCAAAATTGGAGAAATTATAGTAGAGGCTCAGGGAATAAAATTCCAGTCTAAATTTGGAGACAATAGGCGTAAAACATTCCAATTTCTACATTACAATTCGATTCGTTCGTTTCTATTCGAGTGACAGAATAAGGCCTATTGTGATGAAATGACTGCGGAAGAAATAGCTTGTTTTTTTCGAAAAAAAAAACCGTTTGTGTCACACTATTACTGGTTATGAAACAAAATGTTTACTTTAGAACAAATTATATTTATGATATTGATAATTTTAATCTACATTCCGAATGATTAATCATTGATGCAAATCTGTCAGCATTATATCCATCGTAAGATTCTGTGAGAATAGAAAATAACTTTTCTATACACAATAAAAATGCATTATTTTTTCAGCGTAGCCTCCTTTTCTAGTTTACATATCGAGTAAGTAGCATGTTTACTTTTCGAATGCCATTCCGAATAGCTAAGCCTCCTCATCTTCAATTACCATAACATTATCTACGTCATCCAATGAACATCCCATTACTCACACAGCAGCGTTGGCATAATTTTCTGATGCGCATTTTGCCTACCATCGCAAAATTGTCACTTCAAAGTGACGAAACCGCTCATTAATAATATCCATAAAAATTTTGCCGAATAATTGCCCTGATGCGTGATTGGCTCATTTATAATGCCTCACATGCTACCTCCCACCCAACATCTGGGATATGTTCAATTTAATGACATTTGTTGTTACATTCATGGGAGCGAGAAGTATTGTTGAGGAAATTGAACGTTATTGCTATTGCTGATAATGCAACCGCAGTTATTCTTTTGGAAGACTATTAAATGGGCGTTCAAAATGGCGCCTAAATATCTAAATAAATTTGAGTAGGTATATAATCATCTTTACAGTCCACGCTATATATTGAAAACATTTTTCTTACCACACGCCAATAACGCGAAAACAATGACTTGTTTCAATGTAGGTTTGCTTGAATTTCAATTTGAGGGTCTCTTAGGGATGTTTCTCTTTGTAATTTTAAACGTTGGATCACTTGATTCTCAATAAAAGGTAACCAAATCCCAAAACCGCAAAAAAGTAATCTGAAACCAAGCGGTTTACTAGGTGATTGGAACTCTATCTATCGGCAATATGACAATATTCATTCCCTTTTCAATTTGAAATGAATGAAATCACATACGCTGATTCGCCAATCCCCACTGATGGCTTTTTTAGCATGGGGTCGCTTATCGCAAAATACAATCATAGTCGTGAGGGCTAGAATGATTGGATCATTTGGGGACCAATATTCCTACAATATTTGTGTATTCAATGGAAATTCCATTTGCGATTGTCAGATAATCCAGAATTCACTTGATCTGGTAGGGTTTGTTGAAATAATATCTTCCAAATTGTAAGCATTCAAAAGAATATCATTTTTGGGAAGCTTCTTAGCGTTCTAATGTGTTTCTTCCGATATATTTCGGATAACTCGAGTGCAGTTAATGATATGCTTAATTATTCCGTGCCTCGAAGGTACCCCTGAAGAAGACCAAGCCATAAATTAATTAAGGATGCCTCAGATTCCGCTATCTTCATTAAAAATTATGCTTCTCATAAAGCGGAAACAGATTGTTATAGTTTTCGGATATGTTTATTCGATTTTACTATGAAAGACGTCATTGATCCGAACTGACTTGGGAAAATCCAACTATAACTCAGAAATGCAGGACATTGCTCGTTATCGTTGATGAACAAATCATTTGCATTCATGTATTCCGAAACTTCCTCACTTGATTGTGGAGACGGAATATTTATAATTTTTTAGGTGATATAAATATAGAGCAGATATTTGGTATCATTTTTATTATAGAAAATTGATGTTGAAACCGAATTTTAATCGTATTACTTGCTTAGCCCCGTGTGAATAATACTTGTATTGCATGTGTATGCAACTATGCTTTTTACTTGTTGGAAATGATAATTATATGGTTCTTCATTCACAGAACACTTTCATAAATACATTAGGCTTCTTGAATATTCATGTTTTCTATTGTGGTTCATCAGAAGAATTGGTTTGAAAGTGTAGTAGATATACTTTTGGTGTGTAGCAATTCACTCTAATCAAGACACAGGCTTTTTTATATCTTCAATCGATAAAGAACAAGTTGATTGAAGGTTGTTCTTATTGTTAGTTCCTGGTGCAAAATTCTCCAGATTTTTTAAATGAGTTATTTTTCGATTAGACGACATCATAGAGTAATAAATATATATAGAGGGAGTATACGCAATTTTTACATGTCCCCATCATGGTTAGATTACGTTGTCGGATTGTGATATATTTTCAAATCCACAATTTTAGTATATCATTATAAATGTATATTATATTGAATGAAATATATTTATTTGTGTGATTCTCAATTAAATATGAAATTTTGAATATTTGGAATCCGATATTTTTCAATATATTTTGAGTTGATATGAAACGTTAATTCACTATGGGGCATAAATAGTGCCTTATTTGTGAAGAAACTCGCGAATTGAGTGAAATATCGTATAACTGATATGTTTTCATTTTCGCGCGCTTCATGTCAAATTTGATAGTTCATGTTGGGGACAAAATTTGCCTACTGAAAATGACATATGCTCTCACTATCAATGTTTATTACTCAAAAACATTTCATTGTGAAACATTTTCGAAATATGAGTGTTCACGAAATATAAAAAAAAATCGAAAACTTTATTCACCCTTAACCTTCGTGAATTTTGGAAACTTTTCTGCCCAAGTTGGAAATTCCACCTGGAGAGGAAATCAACCAAGTGAAATCGTGGGGGAAAAGTTGGGTGAAGGGGTTGACCGCCCCCTCCCTTGGCATTCTAGCCAGTTACTAACTACCCGCAAAAATGAACCTAGTAATTGAATTGTCTTGTTGGCAACGAACTTGAGTGCGAATCGTATAATAAATACAAGTGCCTTGGATACAGAGCTGGAGAAACGCCTACAATTTAAGCCCGTCGCACCCTATTCAGCCTCGAAATCGGAATAGTAGTTATAGAAGTCGGTAATTGAATTTAACCCCCAGAATATATATTTGCGTCGACGATAAATTCCATTTCAATACTCACCCACACCCCGAATTGGCTCATCCAGTGTCACGAACGTTGTATAGGGGCCATTCTTTTTTTGATCTTTCAACCCCGTCAGGAAATTCTCGATATATACCGGGTGGCCCACATAAAATAGTACTTTAGAATATTTTTCTGTGATTATACACTTTCTTTATTATTGGGATCTGTATTATCTTTCATAATTCTTTATTCTCATGCTCTTTTAGAGTCTCTATTGTCTTCTTTATTCGTTTGTTAAGTATTTTCTGGATAGTTTTGATTTTCAATTTTGTTACTTATATACTATGGGGCGCCAACCGCTGTTCTGATTACTATTTACTCTGTTTGGAGTACTTTGTAACTTATCTTTCTTATTGTCTTTCGTATTATACCAAATTACTCCATCATACGTATAATGCGCGTATATAGAAAATAACATTTTTAAGCTTTCGTATTATACCAGGTTATTTCTACATACGTAATGCTTGCATTTGCACCATATTTATTATCTTCAGCTTGTTTTTTAAGGAAACTTTACGTTTTGGTTTGAGTAGCGGGTAGAGTCTCCCGTGCAATTGCCTTTTTCCTGTTTTCTTCTAGCTGTTTGCTAAAATCCTCCTTTTTTCCATTTTTCATTTGATTTTCTATTTTGACGTTTGGAAATTTCATCAACTTCATTTTGTATATTAGACCTTGATGATATATTTTATCAAATGCCTTTTCTATGTAAGAAATATTGCACCAATGTCTGTAGAGAGGTTTATTATTTATCATTTGCTTCTAGGCAGTATATAAACTGTCATTTAATGTTTCTATCAACTTTTGTTGGGCACAAGTGTCTTCAAAGGATCAGCAATAACAAAGTTATCAACTACCAATTAATACTATACCATTATATAGAATGTGAGAGAAACTGTTGAACGAAGACTCTAATACGGTTTAGAAATCAACAATAGGCATTTTGAACATTAAATCGAAAAACTTTCCGAAATTCGAACACTTAATACCCTTCATCTATCACTTCCAACAAGTATTGTACACCGAAAAAAACTACAAAATTTTGAGATTCGACCTCTATTGTCATTTAAGATTCTTGAAGGGTCTCCGCCCTGATTGAAAGAAAGATCATACTCCTAAGACTAAGCATTTATTTCAGATTAGACCCCTGCAAATAAAAATTTACTTTCCGAAAAAACTCACAGAAATACTATGCTAAATTGTTTTATCTTTATCTATATTGTATGGCATGAAAACCTGTTATATTTCTCAATTTTTTTTCATTCTGATATTTTTTCATGTTTTGAAAGTATTTTTATCGGCTCCGTTTTGAAGATTGCATTAATTTGAATATCCTTGCCGCACTTGACCTTCTTTTCTTATTATTCCTTTCGTCCATGAGGATTCAGAGAGGGTGATATACTGAGAACAAACGATGAACTGCTAGACTCACAATTAATTCGAAATTAATGTAATTTATCCTCAGACATATCATTATTTCGCATGAAAGTAAGAAAATATACATTTAATTGTATTTATTAAAACAATAAGGATCTAGGAAACTAGTTTAATTATCTATTCATTTTGTAATATTCAGGAATATTACATTTCTGTTGAAGATTTGCATGGGCAAAAACCCATAACGGTTTTGTTCTTCTCCAAGTTGTTATTAGCAGTGCACTTTATTAGATTTAGACTCGTTCATATCTATCTGAATATGATTATTCATTCGTACATATTCTATTTAACTCTGCCATTATTCAAATCAGCTAATTAATTTGAAACAGAGGCAAGACGCGCTAGAAAAATTCTTCTGATTTATTGCGGATAAGTGCTGCCCTGGTAAGAAACAAGATTTTACTTTGAAGATAAGCCGACCAAGATTGTGAACTGGAAGAAAATCTCGCGATCTTCACAGGTAATCCAATTTCCTCGATTTAATTAAAATATAACTAATTTTTCACTTTGATATCAGTGGTAGGTTTCTTTTAAGCTAACTTTATCATATAAAAATATACTGCAACACCTAAAGTATGACTTCATCGCATAATTTATGAAATATCTTTTCTCTAATTCTGTGGTTATTCCGTTCATTCTTCCACATCTTGTAGAACAAAATCGTGCGAGAATATATCAGAAACGCACAGTTTTCATGGTTATATTTTATTATTCTATGTTGGTATTCCGAACTTTCCGCCACGGCTTTATCTGTCAATTCATCAATTTGCCTTAAAGAAATCAGTTCTGCCAACCAACATTTTTCAATGCAAAAATCACTAAATTATATTTATGGAAATATGTATTTCATTAATTTCAATGAAAATGCAATGAATTAGAGAAAATAATGTATAATACTCATTCTACCACTCGTTCATTCCAAAACTCGCCACTTCGTGGCTCGTTTTTGAATTTTGAACTCGTGGAAGAATATCAATGCCTTCTGCACTTGTATTATAAATAACTATTCACCTTATAGTTTCACGACCCTACAAAGATCATTTCTAATTCTCAAATAACCTAACTCTAAGTACCTACTTTCTCACTATTCATTAGTTATTGGATTAAGCCATTACGGTTGTCCTAAGAGGTTGGTTTCTACATAATAAAAGTGATAATAACTCTGGTTGTATGTGCCCACAGCAACATAAGCGGCAAAACTCATGACCCATGAACAAACAGTAACAAACCAATATTCAAATCTGAAGATGATTTTATTACTAGTTAGTAACGTAGTTCCCAATAGGGGGCGTCCTATTCATTAGTCCATCGAGCTGACTTGTTAAGCAGCAGGTAGACGACTGTATCTCACACATAATTGATGAGAAGTTCTCTTTGTGTTCCTCAAACACCGAACTCCATTCCTTGGTAGCAACCTCCAGGGATTGTTATATATTTGTGTTTCCCTCCGTTGTGAAATCTATTAATTTTTTGCGAATATATTCTTTGTCCTTTTTATTCGACCTGTACCCTATTTGAATGATGAATTGGTAGAGGCTTCTTTAGAATAATAACTAGGGTCGTTCACTTGGACTTTCGTATTTCCTTTATTGGTCAACAAAGAAAAAAATTCAAAGTGAACTTGAATACAATGAGGGTATTTTTCATAAAGAAAAAATATAGGAATTCTAATCGTTCTCCGAACAAAAATGGTCGAGACTTTTAAATGAAGACTCCATTTGGTAAAGATACGTGTAAGAGCGGAGCTGATCCATAATTATCTTTTCAGCATTATAATTAACTACTTTAAGATGCACGAAAAAGTTGAACGCTTAGAAAAATGGATCACGAAACAGATTATAATTTATCTTTACAGCGTACTGTATAAATATTTGACTTGAGAACGCATTTCAGCGATACCTAATTTGAACCACTTTTATTTGAGAACAAGTTCATATATCGTACAATTATTCACCAACTTATTCCTTCTCTTTTTATTATTTTAACGGGCGCCTGTGATGTTGTAGTTGATTATAAGGTTTCCACGTCGAAATCATTCATTCATTCTCTGTTTCATAGCGTGGTTGATCATAAAATACCAAATTAAACTCCAGGGAACGAGTGGTTCACGAAACAAAACCAATTAAAGAAAAATATAAGTTCCAAATGATAAACCGTTCCACATGTTAATAGATATTATAAAGACAGGGAACTATAGCAAGCTGACTATTATTTTGAGTCCATATATTAAACTAGCTGAAATCCAGACGTTTATGCTTCAGTTAGTGGTTTTATTCCTTATGCAATATGGTCGAATGCAAATTACCTTCTGATGATGGAAATAACATTCTGAATTCTTTGTCGTGATAGTTTTTATAACTATTTTTTTTGCATAATATGAAATATATCAAAATCTTTCAATTAGAATATGGAGAGAATATTTGTAATACGAATAGCTGCATTTGGTCACATAAACTACTCATTATAAGTAAATTAAATCATGGTACACTTCAGCAAATTGATTATTTTCTTGAAAATAATTCAATCAAGTCATGAGAGTTTTTTGAACGATCGATCATCTTTCAAAGGCCTGAAATTTTATATATCTCAGGTGTATATCTACCGATAGCATTCTTTCTCCGCTTTTATCTGTGCTTATTAGCGTCAAACCATGAATAATGGAATAATAATGTAATTAGGGCAAATGGCTGCAGATAGAACAAGTAGTCAGATAAAAGGTAGGAGCATTTTCAGACGATTGGATATTTATAATAAACCACGTCCGGTGTTTTGCTGAAAACAGGTAAGCATTAAATTTTTTGAAAATGAACCAATCGACGAGATGATTGACGGCTTAAAAGAACTCAGATATGATTTCAAAAAAATGCAATCTTTGGAGTTATGAAGAAAGTGGAATCCTATAAGAGGAGCTGCCTGTTCGGTATTCATTCTTTGAAGGCATCAAAAAGGAAAATGAACCAATCATTCTAATAAACAGGTAAAAAAAATCAGGTGATTCTTCATTGTGTTCCACTTATCCGATCTTTTGATTAGTTTTCAATAGGGAAATATTCACCGTTGATTTTGCCGAATGAACAATCTGAAATTAGATAATAATGAATTTACGTTCATAACGGAACTAAGAAAATACCAGTAGATGGTTTCGAAGATCTGATCTCATCAAATTATGTATTTTGTATCTCAAAAAGAAGTAAATATTCAAAATACAACTCATATAATCTAATTGTGCACTTTTTTCAGAAGTTCGTCTCATGTTAGAACTTCTAACTCGAACTTTAACCTGAAAGAGTAAACACAATGGATGACTTTTATGGTTCTACATCATTTTCTAAGATCCTGCCTACCTTTTCACCAACCGTTTTTTCGATCATTCTAGAAAAACCCGTTGAAATCTGTCAAAGTGGTATAGTTTTCTACGGTAAATATATTGAAAGTCTTAACCTTCAACACCATAACATGACCTCTTAACAAAATCCGAAGTGGTAGAATTCTCTAGAAAAAGATGGGTTCAAATCATCGTATCAAAGGAATCAACGGTTTACCCATTATTCTAAAACATATCTGATGGCGAAACAAATCGCCCCATACCTTTACATGAAAATCAATGTTCGATTGTTGTAAAAGCATAACTTTGTCGTTTCACTCATCTTGCACCTTAAGAAGTTCGTTAAAAACGAACAATAAAATAGCAGTTTCAATGGATAAAATAGCAGTTCAAAGGATTTGGGTCACATTACAGTCGCTTAGAATCTTCCAGAAAAACGTTGGAACATATCTTGAAACCGTTGGATCAAAGAAATCAACGATTCGACCCATTATACCAAAACATAAGTCAACGTATCGAATGACAAAACAAATCTTTTCATACCTTTCCAAAAAAATAAATATCTGATTGCGATAAAAGCATATTCTACCCCATTTCACTCAATTTACACCGTAAGGAGTTCGTTAACGAACGAACAATAAGATGGCAGTTCCAAAGGTTTTGCGTCAAACCCCTTAAAAAAAGGAGTTCCGTTGCATATTTCCGTTAGTCGTTTTTTTTTGGTAGAATACAGGGTTTTTGGGTCACACAACAAAGTCTCTTAGAATCCTCTAGAAACACGTTGGAACATCTCTTGAAACCGTTGTATCAAAGAAATCAACGATTTGACCCTAATTTCAAAACATATCAACGTATCGAATGACAAACCAAAGGTTCCCATACCTTTCCATAAAAATAAAAATCCGATAGTGATAAAAGCATATTCTACCCCATTTCACCAAATTTACACCGTTAAAAAACGAACAAAAAGATGGCAGTTTCAAAGGTTTGGCGTAAAACCCCTTAAAATGGGAATTCCGTTGCATATTTCTAATCTGCGTTTTTTATAGAATACAGCGAATTTGGGTCACACAACGCTTCCCCTCAATTTCCGTTTTTTAGGGTAAAGTGCTCCATTCAGTAGAACCCGTCGCGATTTTTACCTACTTATAGCCATTATGATTCTCGACCCCTAAAAAATAGGGTGCTCTGGGGTTTTTTACGAAGCGCGTATGAATTTCTAATCGGCTGGTTTCCAGAATTCGCGCAAGAACAGCGTGGGAAAGATCTGGAAGTCTACTATTGGTAAATCCGTTGATGATTAATCTATTCTTCTGGAATTTTTTTTAACGATGTTTTATCCGAGACCGTTACAATCATGAATGCTTTTATTTGATCATCCCCCAAGGATATTGCAGTGGTTTAGGAAATTTTTATAGAATTACGTCAGATTAGGTTATGTATAAATAGGTGCTGTCGGAGATATTCTGCAATCAGATGAATTGAATTTGGGTAACAAAAGATTTGTGTCTGAGACGTCTGATGGATTCACTTTATTCATGAAAGTTTTTTTTATGAATGAGGGTGAAGCTTCCCAACCAACGGAAAGTCTCACAACTTTGACTATTATATACAATTTGTACTATCATAAGTTTTGATTTCATGTTGGAAAGTTTTCAGGAATATTTTCTTTACAATTTTCCAAATTTTTTTCTCTCGGTTATTTATAGCAATAACAGCCCTAAGTGGCCTTATTATTTCCATTTGTATAGAACTTCCACATTTGTTTCCAGAAATTCAAAACTAGAAATTTCAAATCAAAATATCAATGTCCATGAATTGTTTTACCCTTCTAATATTTTTTTTTTATTGAAAATTATTTTGAACACGAACTTCTTAGGACCCATTTGGACGAATTACCCTAATACGGCTGCCATTTTGGCCCGTTAAAAAACGCACCCAAATTATGCAAAATCACTAACGATTGGTTCTGAATCCTCTCCAATGGAAACGCGTCCTCAACAAAAACACACTTACCTCTTTGATTCATCATAGCACGCGATGCTGTAGGGTGAACCCTTTCCCTTTTGTTAGTCTAAGGCAAACATAAAATATGCCACACGTGGAGCATCTACCACACGAGATCAGCACACTTCCATTCTTTAAAATCTACCTTAGCAAAACGGTTAGAATTTCAAATCGAAGGGGGTATGAAAGGATTATAATGACTATTGGGTTATATGTCTGGCGTACGATTTTTAACGGATGATTTTGTGGTCCAAATCGCCAAATTCCGTTATCCCAATTTTCCATATGTAACAATGTAACAATTGATAGCAAAATATAAATAATAAATTGAATTTAACACTCTATGATATATCCAATCCTCAAAACATTTTCATAATTTGTAACGTTTTTTTCATTGTACCAAGAACGCACAAGACCAGTGTTAGACTCTATGATTCTATATCAACGATATTTTTTTGGAATAGCCATTTTTTTTCTTCTGGTACCTATCCATGAAACTACTAACCACAGAAATGTAGCTTAGCATTTTTCTCAGAGTAATAAACATAGATAGAGGGAGCATATGTCATTTTCAGTAAGCAAATTTTGTCCCCAACATTTTAAATTTGACATGAACCGCGAGGAAATGAAAACATATCAGTGATGCGCTATTTCACTCAATTCGCGAGTTTCTCCAAGCACTTCTTATGTCCCATAGTGAATCAATGTTTCATATCAACTCAAAATATATTGAAATAAATACCTTAATATATCAGATATTCAGAAAACAAACTGCAAGCGCGCCAAACGACGTGAAACAACCGATGACACTAAGAGAGCAAAAGTTGCCAAACCTTGGATTTCAGCAGGTAGATACTGAAAATAATGAATATTCTCCATATAATAAATTCAACAATATCGGATTCCAAATATTCAAATTCGCATATTTACTCGGGAATCACTCAAATAAATATATTTCATTCAATATAGTTTACATTCATAACGATATAGTAAAATTATGGATTTCAAAATATATCACAATCCAACAATATAATCTAGCCATGTTGGGGACATATAAAAATTGCGTATACTCCCTCTAATTTTATTACTCTATGACATTTTCTAAATATATCAGATAACAATTATTTTGAACATATTTTTTTGATTCTTTCGTTCAAATTTCATTTACGGAAATATACTACATTTAATTCAATGAAAAGCTCTTTTTTTTCTTGAAATAATGTAACAAAGAGTCTACTTTATATATGTAATCCAGTTTGGAAATTTCAAAATATGTTCATTTGAGATGCAGTGAATAAAATAAATGTCAGATGCGGCAATCCTTTCAATCGGGTCGATTAAATAATCAATTCTAGGTATATTTTGTTAACAGAATATAACGCAAAGGTATTATATACGTTATGTCTGAAATATATGTTATTTCAGTATATTAATTGTTAGCAAAATAGCACTTTCTTCGTTTGACTGAAGGCTGAAAGTTTCGTCTATCGAACTGGACAAAACGCTCTTTGTCAACATCTTGCACCTTCAATCAAATCAACAAAACGACGTAACGTCTTGGATGCCAGTACAAAGGGGACAAATCTCAATGTTGCAGATCGAATTTTTTCCTAAGACGTATAAAAATCCCCATGACAATGGGGCATATTATTTCAGGTTCCTTCTGGAAGGCATTCCAAGAAAAGAACCTCAGCATCCCCGTTAAAAAAATCCGATCCGCACAAATCTCAACTATTTAACCATAACTTGTTTGTTCCACCACAGCTGATGTGCAGAATCTGTCCGTGCTGGGGTTGAATTCTGTAAGGGGGGGACGAGGGGTAGTTGGGCTATTAAGGGTTGCGAGGCTACACACCCCAGGTATACACACATTCGTACGCGCAGACAAACACGCTGTCAAGCGTGTGCATACAATAGAAACGAATGCTTTCAAATGTTCAAAGGAGTAAAAAATGGCAAATAAATGCCCACGCAGTAGCATGTGGCATTCTATCAGAACGGGAACAATTGATGACTGTTTCCAATTCAGATTTTGGTAGCTTAACAATGGCGTTGGAACTTTTGATTCGTCATATTTTAAAAAAGCCGGGTTAGGTCATTGACAATTCGTTAATTTTCAATACGCTTTGCAAAAGGTGTATTTCATGCAAACGCTTTGTGTTTTTTTTTTTTGGCGTACGAGGGTGATCGGTTTTAGATGATTTGTTAGTATTTATTGAACATTGAAGCTGGTAATGATTCTTTGAATCAATTTTTGAAGCATCCAAATAATTCACCTAGTATTTTTTTATGGAAAAATTAACAGCATTATACTAAATTTTTTTCATTTCATTATCAACTAAGGAACAATAAAAAATGTTTTCAGTATTAATACGAGTCGCTTATTTATCACTCGTCCAATAAATGTAAATGGATTTAACTATTAAATATTTTGGAGATAGTTGCCTTTCAAGATTAAATTGATTTTGACCCATATAACACTGTGAAATTACCTCCTATTCTTGAGTTCAGAACAAGAATACGTACAAAAACCCATGAAAGACTTCTCTGTCATATATATATTTCTTCATTGTATTCTTATTATACATAACTGAAATTATAAAACTGATTTTCCTTTATTGTTTCATACTTTTTGAGATGATATTGATATTGACCCCCAACATTGAGGAAATACGGTTCCTATTCTTGAGTTCAGAACGAGAATACGTATAAAAATCCATAAAGCACTTCTCTGCCATTTATATTTCTTCTGTGCCTCCTTATTACACGTGGCTGGGGGTAAAACACCGAATTTTGTTCGTTGCTTAATACTTTTTGAGAACATTGAGGAAATACGAGAGGAAAAACCGTTCCTATTCTTGAGTTTAGAACAAGAATACGTCCCAAAATCCATAAAACACTTCTCTGCCATTCATATTATTATACGCAACTAAAAGGAGAAAACAGATTTTTATTTTTTGTTTGATACTTAATAAGATTATATTAATTTTGACCCCCAACATTGAAGAAATACGGTTTTTATTCTTGGTATCAGAACAAGAATACGTACAAAAATCCATAAAGCACATCATGCCATTTATATTTCTTCTGTGCCTCCTTATCATACTTGGCTAGAGGTGAAACACGGATTTTTATTGTTCCTTGATACTTTTTGAGATGATGTTGATTTTGATTCTAAACATTGAGGAAATACTAGGGGAAACACGGTTCTTATTCTTGAGTTTAGAACAAGAATACGTCGAAAAATCCATAAAAGACTTCTCTGCCATTTATATTATTATACCTAACGAAAGGAGAAAACGGATTTTTATTTATTGGTTGATTCTTCTTAAGATAATATTAATTTTGTCCCCCAACATTGAAGAAATACGGTTCCTATCCTTGATTTCATCAGAACAAGAATACGTACAAAAATCTATGAAGCACTTCTCTGCCATTTATATTTCTTCTGTGCTTCTTCATTTCACGAGGCTAGAGGTAAAACACTGACAAAAGGTAAAACACCGAATTTGGTTTTTTCCTTGATACATTTTAAGATGATATTGATTCTGACCCCCCAACATTGAAGAAATACGGTCCTTTTCTTGAGATCAGAGCCAGAATACGTCCAAAAATCCATAAAAGACTTCTCTGCCATTTATATTTCAACACTGTATCCTTATTATACGTATAGCTAGAGGGAGAAAACCGATTTTCGTCATTCCAGCTGCCATATTTCCCCGGAATCCCGGCATCGCCCTATAAAAATCGGAAAAATCGGATTCGACGCCTCGTCCAATGTATTCATAAAAAAAGAACGAGGCACCGCTCCTGGAGTAGGTGGGACCGCTTTTCCGCGAGCTAGCGCCATCCCCTTTTTTCCTCAGCCGTATGCAGATGAAAAGGGGTAGTTTTGCATAGCGCAAGCGTATCCCGCCCATATCTCTCCTATTGATATTATGTAAAAGTTGGCACGCGTGCGCGACCTAACGCGTTTTACATGCACATTTTTATCATCATCCCTTTCGCTTCACGCCACCTCGATATGCCGTATAAGATTTCAACCCTTATTCAAAGGGTAGCCAATGGCAACGCGTGCTAAACGGCCGTCTTGCAGCTCTCTCCTTTTTTATACCTCGACCTTTCGATATTCGATCATGCCGTTTACTTTTCTTATTTGTCCTTTTTATAGGACTTCCGGTGGGGCCATGTACCTTATTATTATATTTGGGGGTTGTTTGCGGGGCGGCAGAGAGGGCTGCTAACGTTATTACGGGTATGTTTTGCGAAAGGGCAAATAAATTGGAATCTTAATAACACCTGATTTTTCGTTCGTCGCGATTCTTCAAACGGGTGCTGTTGGATGTTGCGCCATGATTGGGATATACGGCTTTATCGATCGGAAAATGTTCCGTTCAGTGAGATGAGTTTTATGGGACTCTTGGGGAGCTGGAAGGATTGCGAGTCAATTATCGGCAAAATTTTGGTTTTCTTGTGAGGATTCGTATTTTCCTTCAAATTTTTTGAAGATATACCAGCTAATATCGCAACGTTCAATCGGAAACGATTTTTTAGATTTCCGTAACCGAATGACAAAATTTGAGTCCATCTCTCCAGCTCTAAATACAATTTTTTTCAACATTGATTTTTTTTTTCCTGTCACTGAATATCCATATCAAACTGTGACGCTTAAACCCAAAATTCGTAAATTATTTTGACCTTAAAACTGTTTATAAGAGGGAACACCACCACGTGACATTCTCATGATCTGTCAAGGATGAGAGACAAAAATAATGAGCGGTTTTTCCAGAAAAATTAAATGATCAGTAAAAGTTAGGAATATTACAATAATTCCAACTTTCGTCGGAAAAAAGTACATCATCAGTTTTTTTTCATAAATTTTCACAAAATTAGAGCCTTTTTTGGTATGATTTTTCGTAGGATTTATTTTTACGAATACTTTTGAAATACATTAGTGCCTTGTAGAGATACCATATCACCAATTTAATTTGTAAGAAGAAATATCTCTTGAGCATTCACATAGTTGTGTTCCCTCTCAAGCTAGGTCTTTGCGGTAAAATATTGTATATTCTCATTCTTTTTAAAACACTAAATACGCGAAGAGGAACACTAAATTTCCACAAAAATGTTTGGTGGTTTCCCATTAGAAAATACAGACATTTTCATTAAAAATTTAACGAAATGGAATATGACTATTTTGTGTGTATGTCAATGAAATACCGGGAATTGATCAATAACGCTCAAACTGTGTTTTTTATCACCTTTAAAATAGACGTTTTCACGCAATAATATACTTACGCCCAAAAATAATACAATAATTAGTATCATTCGCAAAGGCATTTTGAAGAACGGTCTTCAGTAATCGTAGAGAGTTGTTTTGTGTTCTTTTGACTGAAAACGATTGGAAAGAGAAGAAATTCTATTGAAACTATATCAGGAGAATATAATGGTTGTTGGATAAGATTTTTTCAAATTTTTGTCTTGTTACAAAACTGAGAGTTGTTTTTTGCTAATCACGATTTATGTACTTTCACTGACGAAATTTAATTTGTGATGCAAAATTCAAGACAAGTAATCTGGTGCATTGTATCCATTGCAAAAATCACAAAATACTGTACTATAAAAAACCTATATTACTTTCTATGGAAAACTAAAAAAAATATAGCTCAAACTCTGCTTTAGTATGGAATTGTCTTATTTTATTCTTGATCGATATTTTTCCACTGCCTTGCCACCAAATACATACACTGAATCCTAGAAACGTCCAGAATATCCAACAAGAACCAAAGATCCATCCCGACTTATCACGTGATAAAGGATATTTACTTTTGAACATCTGATACTGGTAGCACAAAGAGCCGGGGTCGAGGGGGTGAAAACACGGACGTTTCCATCCCTTAATCTCCAATTTCTCGATGGTCGGACGTTCTAGATTCAAACATCCACCGGCTATGTGATTTGGAGGAGATAAAACTGAGTTAAATAAAAGTGAAATAAGGGCATTTTAGTGGGCGCCCTGCTCAAACGGAGATTCGGGGGAGGCGAGGAGGCATCCTTTTGAAGATGCACAATTCAATTGATAAAAGGGACTTCCTAAGTAAATTGTGGCCTTATACTTTCGGCTGCATGATTGGAAGGGGCGCTTTTATTGAAAAAAGGGGGTAGCTAAAGAGTTCTCAGGATTTTATACAATTTTTGTCAAATCTAACTCTTAACAGGTATAAGGAAGGTGTTCCACAAGAGTCGATTATTGAACCAACATTTTTCGTTTACACCTGACACGTATTCGAGACAAGACAATAATCTGCAATTTTAAAAATAGTTCTACAATTTGTAAGACGACAATTTTCCGGAAAAGTGAAACCCAAAATATTTTAGATAGGTTCTTTATTCCATTTTCAACAATTTAGAGCAATAACAAATAGCAAGTCTATCTATTGGATCTTATAAATTCTTTGGAAGTTCAAAAAATAATAATACGAATATGTTTCCGCTTTTCGTATTTCTCTATTTCTTCAAATTTCATCAATGAAATAAAAATAATGAAAAACAATAAAAAATAACATACAAAAAAAAATATGGTAGGTTAATATTAACATCAAAAATACTGCTAGAAATTTTCAGAAAAACAACACCATCATTTCGTATTGAAAGGAGGAAAAATAAAATTGGGTAACAAAAATTCTAAGTAAATTGTGGCCTTATATTTTCAGGTGCATGATCGGAAGTGGTTCTTTTATTGAAAAAAGGTGGTAGCGAAAGAGTTCTCCGGGTTTTAAACAATTTTGTCATATCTAACACTTAACAGGTACAATAAGGAAGGTGTTCCACAAGAGGCGATTATTGAACCAACATTTTTCTTTTTCACATTTACACGTATTCGAGACTAGACAAGTTTCCTCATTTATTCGACCATCGTTGAAGATTCTTGTCGCCGAAGCTACGAAATCATTCGAAGCGGTTTCTCGGAATCAATCATCTAGTAACAGAAGACGATTGTTTCGGTAATAACACCCTGCGGCTTCTTTGAATACACCGAGTTCCCATGGCCACTTTTGTTGCGACTATTCATGTGTCATCCCACGGATAACAATTTAAAACTCGGACAATTCGTAATTTGTTGTCCCTTTCGCAAAACTGCTACTTATGTTGATTCCGTCCAAAAAATTCGACCTATTCATTATGGTATCGGTTATGACAAATTTTCTTTGGGAACGCCAATTATTCGAATTTGGGGTTCTTGGAAATTCGTTTAGAGTTAACAGTGAGATTTTGCCAATAGCGAGAATATATTAGAACGTTAAGGATCACTTTTTTCGGGGACAAAAATTATTGAAAAAATTGGTATGAATAATAATGGTTACCTTTTTTTTCTTTGCTGATCCCAAATCCGGTTCAGTATTGGGCTTGGGTATACATTATAACGTTTTTTAAACGAAATTGCTTCATTGCATGCTCATTTTATTAAATTTTCTTTATTTGTTTTATCGGTAAAATGATATAAATAATCTGCGAAAAAAACTCTACAATTCGTATGTCGTTAATTTACGGGGAAAGTGAAAAACAAAATTTTTAAGATATTTATTATTATTATTTAGATTCTTTCTTCCATTTTCTATTTTAAACAATTAATAGCAATATCAAATAGAAAATCTATCTATTGGATTTTATAATTTTTTTTTAAGGTTAAAAAATAATAATAGATACGAATGTTTCCAATTTTCGTTTTTTTTTTCTTCGAATTTCACTATTGAAATAAAAATATCAAAAAAACATACAAAAACTCGATAAATAATAAAAATTTTTTTAATTTTTGCTATATCAGTAAAATTATATAAATATTCTGCAATTATCAGGTGTGTGAATAAGTCTTTCCCGTTTTTTTTCAAATTTTGAGCCTTTATTGTGGAAAAAATGGTTACAAATGAATTATTGAAAGTATTGGCCATCGCTAGCTACAACTTTCCCCCATCTTTCTGGCAACATACGAATCCCGTTGCGAAAAAATTCGACCGGTTTGGCCTCTATCCAGTCATCCACCCATTTTTTGGCTTCCTCGTAGGAATGGAAGTGCTGGTCAGCCAGGCCATACGTCATCGATCTGAAGAGATGGTAATCAGACGGAGCAATGTCTGGACTATACGGCGGGTCTCTCAGCTTCAGTTCGTACGGCACCCAATTTCCTTGCTTTTGGATCATTCCCATGGCTTTCAAACGCTTGGAAATGGTTGTTCGGTCAACTCCCAATGCTTCAGCAAGTTCTTCTTGCGTTTGACACGAATCTTCATCAAGCAAAGTCGCCAATTCTTGATCTTCAAAGATTTGCGGCCGCCCGGAACGCTCCTTGTCTTCCACGTCGAAATCGCCACTTTTGAAGCGTCGAAACCATCCGCGAACACATGAATCATCGACACAACCTTCTCCATAAGCTTCCTGAAGCAACCGATGCGCCTCGGCAGCAGATTTCTTCAAATTGAACCAATAAAGTGAAACTTCCCGCAAATGATGTCGACTCGGCTCAATTTTCGACATTTTCACGATTTCAAAAATTTATGATGCGAAAAAATTTCAACTAATGTGTTAGTGTGGAATTGTTGACAGATGAATAAGCTTTGATTATGACATATGTAACCATTAAATACTCGCACAGTATTGGTGGCGCCATCCCTTACAAAAAACGGGAAAGACTTATTCACACACCTGATAAAAGAAAATTTTACAATTTGTATGTCAACAATTTACCGGCAAAGTGAAAAACAAAATATTTCAGACTGGTTCTTTTTTTCATTTTTAACAATTAAAAGCAATAATAAATAGCAAATCTGTTTTTTGGATCTTATAATATATAATAATAATACGAATATGTTTTCGATTATTTTTATACGTTATTAGATTTTTTATTCTGAATTGCTTCATCCCCTTATCGTTTAATTTTAAATTTCTGCTCTATCAAATAAAATGACTTAAATAATCTCCAATTCAAAAAAAAGTTTTACAATTTGTATGGCGAGAATTTACCAGGAAAGTGAATCACAAAATATTTTAGACAGGTTCTTTGTTCCATTTCCAATTTTTAACATTTTATAGCACTAATAGCAAACCTATCTATTAGTTCTTATAATTATTTTGTTGGAAAAAATAATAATGTTTTCTATTTTCGTATTTCTATATTTTTTTCTCAAATTTCATCATTGAATCAAATGTGATATACAAAAATAAATTATTGGAGCTCAATATCAACATTAAAACAAAATGCTAGAACTTTCCAGAAACAACCTCAAAATTTCGTATTGAAAGAAGGAAAAATAAAATTAGGTAACAAAAATCATTAGGAAGAAATAAAAACCTTTCCGCCTACCAGGATCAGAAACCGATTCATTCCGCAACTCAACCCCCTTCACCCCCTCCACCCCTCCTTTGTTTCATCGCGAAATTATTACCGTCCATGATTTCATTAAGTCCGGACGGCGAAAATCACCCCACCCCGATTTTCTTATATCCACAAAAGCTCGAAATTATTCGCCCCGAGCGGGGAACCGGCATATGCGGGGGTTGGAGACGCGAGAGGCGGGACGGCGCTAACTAGGGTCGCTCTAATCAATACCCCCCTTCCCCCCACCACAACAATCGTCCAGGAACACGCAGCTTCCACCGGTCTGGAGCAGCCACAACAACGTTACGATTCGGGTCTTCAACCTCTACGGCTCGTAAAATTCCCAAATTGGGATTTCCTTGCCTAGGTGTCTTCCTCAAGGTTATGTTAATGTCCCCGTGAATATCGGGGAAGAATTTTCAACGTTTCGTTTACTTGGGCTAATTACGTATGAATCGATTAAATTTATTCGAATTTAGATACTGAGAATATAAGAAAATATAAGTATAAGATAATAGAAAAGAAATACAAGGATATTCATTCAACATCATTTGATATATATTCAGTATAATATGATATCGCTAAATTTCGTTATTTGATTATGCATATTACTAGATTATGAGGAAATATGAGTATTTTCGATAAGTACAAGAATATTCGTTCTGTATAACTTGATTTGATTGATTAATTGTTATATTTTTTACTATTTTCTCTTTTCATTTGTGTGTATTACATTGATTATGGAATTAAGTTTACGTTATGTAATGTTATATAAATTTAACGCCGCTAAATGTCTTCATTTGATTATCCAAATTCGATCGTTCAGTTTCTTATATAGACGGTGTTATCAAATAAGTACTAAAATTCTAAGGGATCGAATTCTTCTCGAAAATTAAAGGGGGTGTTTAATGTAAACAAAAGCGCTCAGGCCTTTACTATATGAAATGTTGAAGGAAGGGTATTTTGCGTTAAAAAAAAACGTGATAGCCACTTACAGAAGATATGTTATGTACAATGTTTCATTTCATTTCTTCATTAGGAAACTATTTCTTTCGTGGACTTGCACAATAGTTAAATTTTTTTGTAATGAATCCTTGTTTTTAAAACACATTTTTAAATTGTGAAATTATGTTTCGTTGAAAAGATCTCGTAAAAAAATCAATATAGGTTACAAGTTTCACTTCTTTGAAAGATCACAAAAAAATTTGAAAAATATTCATAGATAGCCTTTTTATTGTTTAAACATGCCCACAAAATGTCATTCCTTCAAGATTCCAAGGAAGAGATAAATATGATTTTTCCCATTTTGGGAAATATGTTACTTTTCAAGGAACGGCCTAAGAGCTGTTGTTTACTTGAAAGACCCATTTAAATTTCGACAAATATTCGCTCAAAAACGTTCGCAATTCTTCGGTTACAGCCTGTAGAAAAGATGTATATATTAATATGAGTTGATAGGAATCATAAGCTACCACTTTCGTGATATTTGCCTAGGATCAACTAATATTAAATTGGTAGTTGAATGCGGGTTGGTAGCAATCAATTAGTGTTGAGTATTATTAATTATTCACCGAACACGACTTTCATTGAAAATTACCAATGCACACGAAGGACATTGAATAATGACACAAAAAATGAAATCAAAATTCGTTCAAATCCTAACTGAAAGCGATTTTCTCGATGTGTTACTTTGAATTTTGAAAACCGAAAAAAGTTTGATGAGATCATTTATTACGAAGCATACAGGATAATAGTGTGAATTCAATAACAAAATCACACACCTTCAAGCCAGTTTTTCAATTGATTTATCAATATGACTTTCTTGATAGAATATCTCATTAATAGTAACAACATTGTTTCAGGAAAAATATGGATGAATGAACCTGAAATAAACTGGAGGCAAGATATGCAATTACCTACTGCCGAAGAATCCAAAGCAGCACTTCATTCAAGACTTGGACTATCCCCACCAGGTAAGTTCATCGAAATATTCTGGATCAGTTCGAACGAAAAAAAAATAAAAAAAATATTATCGCTCCAATATATATAATATAATAAATAAATAATAATAAAATAAATAATAAAATCACAATATGCGTTGAGCGGTATAGTATTGCTCATTGGTATAAAATACTTATTATGTAGATGAGTTTGATTCAGAACTTGAATTCCCATTAAATTTTGAATTTTAGTCTTTAAACAAATTATGAATGAAATTTTTCGAATTCGTTTCCAAAATTCCAAATTATATTGAATTCCAAATTTGTGTACCACATCCAAGGGCAAAAAGTATTTGATGCCAGTTTGTCTAAAAAACTTGTTTTTCTCTGAAGAAATATTGAATAGAAATAACGAGGAAATAATGAATAATTTAATTCTTATAAGAAAATCATTGATACAAATTGACGGATGCGCCGGTATATGAATGATGAAAACTTATACATATATTATGTTCATTTTTAAATGAATAAAGATGAGTTTTACAACTCTAATATAGACAAAAATTGTTGTACAAATCTGAAGATTTCGTAACAAATCATCGTAATAATAGCTCAAAATAGTATTCCAGAAAGCTCGAGATTGTGAACAAGTGAAAATGTATTAACATATTCAATTTTCGTAATCTACAACTATTGAAATAACTGTAGAAATTAGAATAATTCTTTCCTCAATTCGAATACGAAAAAAAAGAAATTTCTCACGTGATGCCCACCATATAAATTGCCTACATTAATAGTACAATGCGGGCGAAAAAACTGCCACTTTAAATTTTAAACGTTCAATTCAAAGGGTCCCAAATGCGATGATATCGCTCGATGCTAATTACCATCATAAGGGTCGGTTTAAACGGCATAATGAATAATCATCATACAGCTATCCCTAGGTCCCAATTTCCCTCTGATTACAGATTAACCTTATTGTATCGGCTAGGATTTCCGAGAAAACGACAGTAGTTCGAACTGTCACCCATTTGCCTGCCTTCATTTAAGTTCGCAACGTCAGAATTGTTTATGCATCAGGGAAGGATGACAGTTGTTAGGGAGTGGTTGGTAACACTGCGCGGGCAGCGGCTTACGCGGGGGACGGAGAGGTTTTAATTATAGAATAGGGATGGCACAATTTATATGGCTGGGTCGCAAGCCTGACGACATTTATGATAGCTCATTTATCGAATTTATATCTGGAAGACACGGAATCGGACTCGAAAATTGCCTCTTCAACATTGATAATATTGGAAATTGAAAGTTTACCGAATTGGTCATTAATTATTTCCGGTGTGCATGTGACCCCTGGAAACCATATGGGTTGGTCGAACGAAAGGTCGTTTCAACGTTTTTTTATCAGTAGATTACATTCTGAATGTTATAAAAAATATCAAAGGTCCAATGGAAATTTTCGAGGAACTTCTATTTTCAAATTAAATTTGAGTACATAACTGAAGAATATAGTAGATATACAACAGAAAACTTTCAACACCTATGCAAGTAGAAGTTCGCAAATATAATAAAAATTATTTTAAAGGTTGCTTCAGAGTATATGAAGGGTTTTCCAATAAGAGATTTCTATTTAAATAGCCCTCAGATTCATAAACATAGATAGAGGGAGCATATGTCAATTTCAGTAAGCAAATTTTGTCCCCAACATGAACTATCAAATTTGACATGAAGCGTGCGGAAATGAAAACATATCAGAGATACGATATTTCACCCAATTCGCAAGTTGCTACACAAAGAACGCACTTCTTATGTCCCATAGTGAATCAACGTTTCATATTAACTCAAATTATATTGAAATAAGTACCTAAATATATCAGAAATTTAGAAAACAAACGCGCCAAACGACGTGAAACAATCGATGACACTAGGAGAGCAAAAGTTGCCAAACCTTGGATTTCACCAGGTAGATACAGAAAATAATGAATATTCTGCTTATTATAAATTCGACAATTAGGAAAAATATCGGAATTCAAATATTCAACTTTGCATATTTAATCGCTCAAATAAATATATTTCATTCAATATAATATACATTCATAATGATATAGTAAAATTGTGGATTTAAAAATATATCATAATCGGACAACGTAATCTACCCATGTTGGGGACATGTAAAAATTGCGTATACTTCCTCTATCTATGTTTATGCATCAAATGCATCGAAGTTGTTAAAATTCACTAGAAAAATGGTGAGAATTCGCAAAACTAAAGCACTTTTGGTTCGTCGTAAAGCACCATTTTCAGCCTTCAAAAGTGAATCTAGTGAAAAAGCTTGAGCTGTTGGGACTAGTTAGTGATGTGAAGAGACCCTGTGGGTCTCTCAAGAACAACTGAGATTATTGGTGATGTTGAGGAAAACCCAGGTTTGTCGATTTCTCGCATGACATGATGCATTTGATGCATTATATGCATCAAAATGATATGGATTTTCATCAAAAAATCATCTTCAGTGATGAGGCCCATTTTCACCTTGGATGTTACGTTAATAAGCAGAATCGTCGCATTTGGGGCTCTGACAATATAATAATGATTGTTGAGAAGCCTCTCCAACCTCAATATGTCACTGTTTGGTGCGGGTAGAATTTTTAGGACTGAAGGACGAGGTGACTCATTGTCACCCAAACCAATGGACTAGTTTTCATTTTTTTGTTAAGGATTAATTCTGAAAATTTAAGTAAAATGAAACAAAAATGTGGAAGAATCATTGAAATAACTCTAGAAATGAAAAAGTGATGGGACTTTGAAGTTGCGCTTGGAAGAATAATTTCATAGTACGTGTGAGTGGCGTGACGTCACACACTAGACGACTGGTATTCGCAGAGTGCTTACGAATTCATTGGTGTACAATCACTTATGCCGTTCGTGTCATGTTTTTTTCGTTACACGATGGCTGAAATAACTTTCTATTTACATACATATAAATTACTTTTTTCTCTTTTTACTTTTTACTCCTCACATAAATATGTTGTGCCATTGATAGACTTCAACAACCAGTACCTTCTCAACTACAAACTGTTTATGAAACGTTTTTTAAATAAATCATCGTTATAAGTTGAACCATGATGAAGCAAACTCAAAAGTAGATACTTACTTGAAAAGTTTAACTCCTTTTATTTCAGCACTGACATAAGATGGATTTGAAGAAAAAAACGCCATCACTGCGAATATATCTATTTTAGGCAAATTGTCACTTTGTCCTTTCACGAAGCCTTCTTCCATTATGGTGACATAAAAACAAAACTCGAGTTAAAACTACACTGTACAACTACAAACGGCGCGAGAGCCTTGGCGCGGCTAAGTATTTAAACGTAATTTATGGTGTAGCGATCACAGGCAAGTGCCGTGACGTCACAGACCAAAGACGTTCCGCGCTAAAATACGTAAATTTAAATAATCTATTTCTCAGTCATTTATTGATGGATTTTCAAAATTTTTTCACTGATTTATCAGTTTTGCTCTATATTTTAATTCTATCGTGTCAAATATAGTATTATCAACATCACTAAACTAGTCCATTGGCATAACATAATGCCTACTCGTGCTTGAATCTTCTAATCGTTTCTGATAATTCTTTATATTTCGATAAGTATCTTCAATAAGATAATCATGATGTATCCTCTCCAAACTACCCCTCTTGTTAAATCCTGTTTTATTGTGATATTTTCCTTCGTCTATGGCGAATGCTGAACAGTCGATTTGATAATAAGGCCCAAGGTACGGCGCAACATGTGACATTAACAAGAAGGGGTGAGTCAGCGATTTTGGGGGTTTTCCTAATAATCTGTCAATGGGGCATGTTCCTTCGAAATCAATGATGTTCGGAAATTGACTGGCTTGTTTGATAGAAGAACGAGGATGTTGAATAAACCTAATATTCCCGGCAAATCCATATATTATTGATGAGGTTTCAATATAAAACTGACCCCTCTCTGAACGGGGTGAAACACCCCTATCGTTATCTTTCACTTTATTACGAAAAAAATAGAGACCTTGTTAGTTACACCATTAGGTCACATATGGAGTCCACAATGCATGGGCATCATTCTGGTAATTTTTTACTCATTTTCTGGATAAGGCTGAGCAGGCAATTTTTCTGATTAAATCTAGTAATGTTTTCTAATAAAGCAACTCGAAAGGCTTAACGGTTTTTTGAATATACATTTTGGTTTATTGATCTCATAGAGTAATAAACATAGATAAAGGGAGTATACGCAATTTTTACATGTCTCCAACATGGTTAGATTACGTTGCCGGATTGTGATATATTTTGAAATCCACAATTTTACTATATTGTTGTGAATGTTTATTATATTGAATGAAATTTATTTATTAGGGTAATTCACAATTAAATATTCAATCCGATATTTTTTCAATTGCCGAATTTATAATAAGCAGAATATTTATTATTTTTTGTAACTATCTGCTGAAATCCAAGGTTTGTCAACTTTTGCTCTCCTAGTGACATCGGTTATTTCACGTCGTTTGGCGCGCTTGAAGTTTCTTTTCTGAATTTATGATATATTTAGGTATTTATTTCAATATATTTTGAGTTAATATTAAACATTGATTCACTATTGGACATAAGAAATGCGTTTTTTGTGGAGAAACTCGCGAATTGAGTGAAATATCGTATTACTGATATGTTTTTATTTCCGCGCGCTTCCTGTCAAATTTGATAGTTCGAGTTGAGGTCAAAATTTGCTTACTGAAAATAACATATGCTCCTTCTATGTATGTTTATTACTCTGAGATTAATCTGAATGGAGCATTTGAAAGGCACTGTGTTGTGAAAAATTCAAAAAATGAACAAACTTAAAAAGCATTCAAAAAATGATTTTATGATTAGATGCTTCAGCATAAGTATATTATTGCAGGCGATAAAATAATTTTGGAATGATAATATCTGTTTCGAGTGATACATGATACAATTTTTTACAGGTATTACAGGTAATAATGTTTACAAAATATGAATATTTACAGAAATGGAAACTCAGTACTATAATTGAATCTTTTGATTAGGATAATTTTTTGCTCAGCAGAAAATAATAAAACCTATAAAATTTGCATCAAGTTCCCCAAGAGTTCTCTAATGGTTCCTGGAAGTACAGAATCCTTCCTGCTGGGCATAGTCCTTATAACATATCCATTCCATTCCGTTCTCCATTCCTGAATGTGTGAGACAGAAAATGGAGAAGTCCTGTCTGTTTCTAGATAAGGTATTTCGTGTGGGCAGAGGGAGTTAGGTCCTAGGGGAGTTTCCCTATCGGTCCTTCAGAATGTCCTGTGGGGTCCGAGCACAGCGGCACCTTGCTCTGATAGTCCCTTCTGATATATGGCCAGTGCAGGTTATACATTCCATAAAACATATATTGAAATGTCACTGGATGAGAGGCATATGTAACTGAATTTGACTGAGATGTACGACATCTTAAATGTCATAAATTCACTGGATGACCGTCTTGGCGCTGCATTATCACGTATAGGGATGAAATATTCTTCCATATCTGTTGACCTGTTTCGGGAAGTGTAATAAAATGTCTTACCATGGATTAAATATTGATGGATATTTTATAATCTTTGCCTAATGTGACAATACATCAGAGTAATAAACATAGATAGAGGGAGCATATGTCATTTTCAGAAAGCAAATTTTGTTCCCAACATGAACTATCAAATTTGGCATGAAGCGCGCGGAAATGAAAACATGTCAGTGATACGATATTTCACTCAATTCGCGAGTTTCTCCACAAAGAACGCACTTCTTATGTCCCATAGTAAATCAACGTTTCATATTAACTCAAAATATATCGAAATAAATCCCTTAATATATCAGAAATTCAGAAAACAAACTTCAAGCGCGCCAAACGACGTGAAACAACCGATGATACTAGGAGAGCAAAAGTTGACAAACCTTGGATTTCAGTAGGTAAATACAGAAAATAATAAATATTCTGCTTATTATAAATTCGACAATTAGGAAAAATATCAGATTCCAAATATTCAAATTTGCATATTTAATCGGGAATCACTCAAATAAATATATTTCATTCAATGTAATATACACTCATAATGATATAGTAAAATTGTGGATTTTAAAAATATATCACAATCCGACAACGTAATCTAACCATGTTGAGGACATGTAAAAATTGCGTATACTCCCTCTATCTATGTTAATGTCTCTATAGGCCTGTCTGAATATATTACAAGGGTACCGACATTTGTCAATATTAAACAAAAGCAAAATTTGATTTTCAATAATTGTAATTGAAAGTGGTTAAAGCGCTACTGAGGTAATCTTCATATATCAAATTTAGGTCAGGTCTTCGAAACTAGTTTACTAATGTAAATTAAAAAATTTGGTGAAATTTTGGTTATGGTCAGAAAAACTTAGAGAATAATTATGATTTTATAGGTGATTGGACTACGCTTATTTTCAACAATAACAACACAATTTGCAAGAAAAGTTTCCTGGCCGTATTGTTTCTCGAAGAGGTGATCACAATTGGCCACCTAGATCTTATGATGTAACACCTTTAGCCTTTTCTCTTTGGGGCAACATGAAAGATAAGGTTTATACCAATGCTCCACATTCGATTCAAGTCCTTACAAATGAAATTCGTGAAGTTATTGAAGATATACAGTGGCAAATGTACGAATTGGTAATGGACAATTTCATGAAAAGAATATGGTGCTGCAGACACAGCCATCTTCCTCTTTACAATGAGAGAAACATCCATTGATTTCACTTAAAATATCCTCGTTTTTCATATCGAAATGAAACGTCTCATTGGAAAATTGGAAGCAAAATACACCTATCCAAATTTTCAACGTTCTTGGCCACCAGTCGGAAAAACTGCCCCAAACGGATTTTCAGACTTTTCCTCTGCGAAAATCAATCCTTATCGAATTCGCATTTCGCACGTCTACCCCCCTTTCGTCTCTCGCAAGGGGTCATCCCCACAGCTGGAAACTTTCTTTCTCTCTTATTTAAATGGAATTATACTCGACTTGAATGGTCCTCCATTATTTAAAAGTGACCCAATATACTTTATCTAGTGCATTAGAGTCTTGACGATTTGGTCAGTCCCCTTTTCGTCACTCGATTTACCATTCTTTCCCCTACTGGTGCGTGGGTCTATTCGGAACACGGACATTAGGTGTGATTTTTCATCGTATTCTCTGTGTTCCATGTTGTTCAGGGTTTTAGAACTGGTGGAAGGGCATATTTTTATGTGCCTAAGCCTACTGGGCGTGATAAGGGGGGGATAAGGGAATTTATTTTTTTCCTTCAAGAATATACAGACCTGAAGAGTCGTAAATAATAGGAAAGTTTTCTGGTAAACGTGAATTTCATGATACACATCGACATCAAAAGATTATGTCTAGATCTATCGAACTAATATTCAAAGTTTTATTAAATTAGGAAACCAAAGTAGTCTGAACTCGTTTAACATTTTACTAAATTATTTTATTCATTTCCGTTTCTAGAATTCATACTCCACCTTAAGTAAACATGAGAGAACTTTGAGACATTATATATTGAAGACGATAAAGATTTATCACATAAATATAAATCAAACACTTGAGTATATGTATGATAAGTTGCATAAGTGGTGAATAATAACGAAAATGGAAATAAATATCAAGAAAACTGGACTTTCGACGAGAAGGTAAAACCAGGAACTGAATTTGATGAATATCATCGAAATATAGCGGAATAACCATATCGCGTATCTCAAGGTACGATTGATTATTTCTAAAAATAAACTTATTTTGACGATAAAAATTTCTAACTAAACTGAAATATTCACTATTTATTTCTTATAATATCATATGGTTGACAAATATGTGAAGCCTTGAAATTATAGAACAATATTCAAATGAAATGATTCATGGAAAGATAAAACTGAAAATTTCCATAGTTTCAGAACTGAATTCAATATTTTCAGCACGAGGTCGTAGTTTAAACAATTACAGAGTTCAGAATTTCCACGAAGGACAATTCTGATTTGGTAGTTTTATTCAAAGAAAAACAATATTCATAGAAGTGGCAACGACTGATCTAGTTGTATCAGTAAATCATCTTGATTTAATAAATAATATTATGGTCCAGATAGAGGCGACTAGAAATCATATTAAAATTACATTATTACCAGTGTTTTGTACTAATTCAAAACATACAGTTCTCAAATTGAAAAACATCTCGATTTTGATTCTAAGTAAAAAAACACAAAGCATTCAGAACTTTACAGAATTTATCACTAACCTTCACATAGAAGACAGCACAAAAAAAAATAAAGTGAGCTATTTCAATAGATTTCCGAGTTTAATTAATTTTTACGTTTAATATGATAGGATATTATCAGATTATGTAATTTCACAAAAATAGGCTTATATACTATTTATTGATTCTTCTGAGCTTTCGGCTCTGTCATGGAACCGTTTTCAGTTATAAACTGGATATGGAACAAAACTTTACTTACGTTCAAAGTGATGTTTTTTTATTAATTTGTTTCTTATCATCATGGACAGAAAATATACTTGTAGCATTTCCTAACCACCCAATTTCCTTCAATCAATATTTAAACCCTAATTTTCCTATCAACAACTTTCTAAGTTTTCAAAATTAAAACATGACATATATGACTTTTTGTTTGTCAAAGACCACATAAAAATATTCACTCTTACATCTAACCTCACAGTAATAAACACAGATAGAGGGAGCATTATGTCATTTTCAGTAAGCAAGTTTTGTCCCCAACATGAACTATCAAATTTGACATGAAGCGTGCGGAAATGAAAACATATTAGTGATACGATATTTCACTCAATTCGCGAATTTCTCCACAAAGAACGCACTTCTTATGTCCCATAGTGAATCAACGTTTCATATTATCTCAAAATAGATTGAAATGAATAGCTAAATATAACAGAAATTCAGAAAACAAACTGCAAGCGCGCCAAACGACGTGAAACAACCGATGACACTAGGAGAGCAAAAGTTACCAAACCTTGGATTTCAGCAGGTAGATACAGAAAATAATAAATATTCTGTTTATTATAATTTTGATAATTAGGAAAAACACCGGATTCCAAATATTCAAATTTGCATATTCAATCAGGAATAATCAAATAAATATATTTCATTCACTATAATATACGGTCATTATGAAATTGTGGATTTGAAAATATATCACAATCCGACACTTAATCTAACCATGTTGGGGACATGTAAAAAATTGCATATACTCCCTTTATGTTTATTACTCCATGACTAATATAATATTTAAGTATTCCCATTTATTATTAGCATCGTTAAAAAAATACGCCTCCATAAAATCTGACATCTAACCAAGTAATCATTTAACATTCACATGGAAATTAGTTCCAACACCTCCCCCAGTGGGACAAAATGGGATACCTGTAAGCGACAATATGCTAATGTAGTCGCGTGGCAAGCATAAAGGGTTAAAAAAAACACATGTTGATACCACTTACCTGCGTGAATCTGTCGCGTGTACATATTCAACATCAGATCATTGATAAAAAACCAATTGGGTGTTCAATATTCAGAAGGGGTGAATTTAAATAGACATCCTTTGGGGTTGTCGGTGAACAGTAAGAGATCTTGCTTACCTGTTGGCAGTGATTTGACTCAACGTGTCACAAGTTGTGGTAAGCCGCTTGGGAGTTGAATCCCTTCGGAAGGATACTTTAAATTCTTTTTCGTTCCCCACATCACCCTAATTTACATCCCTCACGGCTAGAATGGTGTCAATGGGACTCCTTTTACATAGCATTTAGGGCAGGGTGCTTTTTATACTTGTTTATTTATACTTAAAAGGTAATCGATTGAATCACATCGGAAAAAGGTGCTTGGAATAATGATATTGTTTTATATATAAATAGGTTTTGAAGGCGGATCGATAGGTAATTTTTTTTTAATTATTATTGTAAGCTACAAAAAAAGGAATCTAATTGGAATTGACTTAACAATTCTATATGAGTAAAGGTATATTATTCCCTCAATTTCTTATTTTAACCGGTATGTCAACTAAATTTTTGTCTTCGAATAATCCTACAATTGTGTTTCGAAAATTATATTAAGTTCGAATAAACCTGATTGAACTTTTAGAGAACATCGAATCAAATTCGAATTGATTGAATTACCTGATAAATATGTGATATCAAAATTATACTTCTAAACATGTAACAAATATCACCAATTATTATCTGTTCTACCTGATCAGATATAATTTCGTCTGTTTAGTCCTTAAATATGTCAAGTTGTTTTATTATGTATCTAATGATAATTTTTTTTTTGCTATCTGTAAAAGTCAACTGAACAAATTGTGAAATTATGCCGATGAAAATGATTATTCAAAAATTATATCAATTTCAACTGAAAAATGATTTGGCATATGTTTGTTCTATTTGATTCTTGAATAAAATCTCTTTATAATATTGGTATAATTTATGTAATTTTCTTAACTAATAAATACAATAAAATGCATGTAACTATGTACAGTTATGTTTTCTTCAATTTCACGTAGGTACCTATTAAGTTCATCTCTGAAAAAATGATATTAAGTTCAGTACAAAATATATTCAAAATAGACGTATTTCGTGAAGCTAGAATATTCCTCTAGATATGAGAATATTCGATACTTTGAGTTGGTGAAAAAACAAGAGGATACATATGACCAAAATTCATCCAGGCGTGATAGCCAGTTATAAAGATTAATTAAACTATTATGGAAAGTTTGAATAATTTAAATATGATTAAAAAGCACGCAATTGCTATTCAGATTATAGATAAAAAAAAATCGTAGATAATAATCAGGAGGAGTGCGTCATTAGTTGATCATTAGGGAGAATGAATTGGGGTAAGAGCAACTTTTTTCCATATTAACTTAGAAGATACAAAAAAATTATTGTCAAAAAAAAATCGATATATCATTAAATTGTTCAAGACCAAATGTCTACTTTTTGAATATTCCTTTTCGTAATATTTATTTTGATGTATTTTTTTATATATAGAAAAAAAACTAATATTAGAGGCAAGGACCCACATAATCCTAGAAATATTTGAATTGATTACTTTATAATGATCAAGATCATCAGCAGAGGTAGCCAACTAACACAAACAAGTGCTGGATATTTTGATTCGATGAATATGTATACCAAATTTCTACCGGAAAAAAATAGTAAACTCATTCCTGAACACGATTTGGTAACTACTTCAAAGATAATATCTTTGAATATAATGGAGCTGTCAGAAATGAAAAATAAGACCAGGAAGTCGATATTTATAACGAATAGTTCCTTAAACGAGAGATATAATTCAAACAGATACTCAAAACAAGGAGACAGTTTTTAATTATCATGAAGGATCATGATACAAATTTTCCAATATTTTCGATTTCAGTCAGATCGTCAGGTACTAATCTAATCAATTTCATAGAAAACATTCTCATCAATATTGAATGATCTTATCTAAATTCTATTGAATATCAATGGGGTTTTGTATTACGCATAAATTTTATTTACTCAGTCGGAAAAATTTTGAGGTTGGTGGAGATCAATTGAATCATCACAATTGTAAACATATTTATAGTGTAAGCGTACAAATACACTAGTTATTCAGGATATATGATGAATCGTTCTCCCTTATCTATTAGGGATCAGGAAAAATTGAAATTAATCCTAAACGTGGCGAGACAGATAGCTTTGCATCTCAGAATTTTTTCATTACCTTAGGGATACATACAGGGTGATTTTCACACCCAAAAAGTAACATTTAGTTATTTTCCATAGTATCAGAAATTATGGTAGTATAATTGTGAATTTATATTTCTAGATTTGGCAAAAAGTGTCGAACTAATTCCAGAAGTAGATTCGTCGATTTCTTGATAATAAGTAATACCAAAAAAAAAAAAGAATTGAACATAAGATCATGGTTGAGATGTTTCCTCTGTTATGAAGCAGAGAAAACATCTCAACATATTTTTTGTTCAATTGTGCGAAAACCGTTCATTCTATTGAATGGAAAATCATTGAGCCATTTAGATTTCACAGTTTTTCACTTTCAAAATTTATGGAAAATCAGATTTATTTCCTTGAAAATTTAGATACCTCGACATATATTAAATTAAATTTCAATTAGTTTATATTTTTCGAATAATTCTTGATTGAGCTGAATAAAATTTTGTCACTTCTTCGTCAAGATTATAATATAAACGAATCAATATATTTTGTAGGTATAGATAAGTATATTCGCAAATCTATATCTGGTATTATCTAGTTGATAATTTGATTGCACTGAATATTTTACCAATTCTACATGAGTTCATTGAGTAATCGTTAATCAAATTTCACTTTACTCTCGAATTTATTATCTAATTGTGTCAAGTGATTTTACTTTAAAAACACCATGAGTAATGAATATCGATAAAACAATTTTAGGTCTGCAATTCCAAATTAGTCAAAGTTGAAACAAGAATTTTTCAATGGAAATATTTTAATTTCTGCATTCTTCAATAATTAAATACATACATTCCAAGATCTAATTCAATGAAAATTCAACCCCTGATATTCCGATAATACAGTGAGGAAGAGAAAATTTGAAGCCACGTTTTCGTACAACAAAGAAAAATTTAACATATTCATTGGATGTAAATTTTCTGAATAGAATTCAAGAGTGAAATAGGACGAATATAGGGGTTGAAGGTAAAGTGCAGAACAATATTTACTCTGTATATCAATAAGGGTGTTCAAGGGAGGTACAGCTGACCATCCGGACCCTGTGGAAACTACATTTCTTTGTAACGCACCCACGCTTAGAGCGTGGTTATTACAGTGTTGCCAAAATGATCATCGCAGATTATAATACCTAGTACAGTTGTTATTTTGACGATTTACTGTGTTGATTTAACTAGATTTAATATCATATTTTCATGAATTAGGAGAATATAAATTTCGAAAATAAAAACATCACACATACATACATTTTTAAACAACAAAAATAAATAAATAGAAACAATACAAGGCAAATGGAATATTATTACACAAATAATTAAATTTCCCCTTTTTTTAGCCTTCAAAATTCATATATCGAGTTTTCCAGCTAGCAAATTTTATGGTGATAGATTTGAATGAAAAATCAGAAATGAATCTAACCATACCTAATGGATATTCTATATTGTTTATCATTAGCTAAAAGACTATTGTTTATTTAAAATTGAAATGGTAAATAAATATTATTTTATTGTATAGAATGAGTCAAATTTGAATCTCTTTTTAAGAAAGGATATTGCAAAAACTGTATATTCCAGAAAATGCTTCGTGGAACTCCCTATTCCCTTTATCGGCAAATTGTTGACGGGTTAAGGTCCAGCTGGACCCTATCGAACAGGGGGCAGCAATATTAGTTCGTCCCACTGTTTACATTAGAGTCAACTCGTATGAAACTTATTTTCTTCAATGCATAGTATAGTCGGTTTACCTTTTGGGCTTTCGCAGCTCCAGGTCTGTGCTTTATTATTGAAATTTGCCGCAGGTCAGAGGAGAATCTACTTTGATATTTATTTCGAATACATTTTAGATCAGCCTGAAATTGAAACTCAAAACGAACGCTGCACGTAGAAGTTAAGAGATTCACATATACATGTTCCCTTAATACCACTCTGGAGTATTCATTTAGGTAGCTTACGATGTCGAATATCGAATATTTGATCGAATAGATCGCCATATTGTCTGCCTCACTACAAATACAATCAGTCTGAAATTTATACAGAACATTTAGCTTGTCTTCGAGTTTTTAATATTTGACGGTAAATTATTGGGTTGAATAAAATGTCTTGCCATTTTTTCTAATTCGGATCTGTTGGAAAATAATTTACCTCGGGTTCACAGCACGTGGTATAATATTTATTATAATTTTTTTCAATTTGTTGAGGTCTATCTTTTCATTTTTAATTTTTGAGCACTCGTTTTCCGAACTTAGCTCTATATAATTTCGTTGAGATGTATCTATTTTTCTATTCGAAACGATGAAGTTCGATTCACTGATGTCGAATCCCTGGTCAATTCAATTCTGTCCGTCCTATCGGTCTGTAAACACGATAACTCTCAACGAAAAGACGCAGCAACTTTAAATTTTCAGGTTAGGTTCATTAATAGAAAAAAACCGACTAGGGGTTCCGCAAATATTGCCATTTCAAAACTTTCCATTTGATCGAGATTATCTGAATTTGTCATTTAGATGTTGAATTATTATTTTATGCAAAAAAAAGAGTCAGAGAAAATTTTAGCAGAATATATGAATGAAAGTCATTATTTAAATAACCAGTTTGAGATTTTGCGTAATTATATTTAAAAAATAACAATTTTAAGCTTGAACAAAATTTCGTGTTGAAGCAACTTCATAACCATAGAAAATTGAAGCAGTACATTGGAAAAATATAATATTGCAGTAACAACAGATAAAACCAACTGGTAATTTTGCATGTAGATATATATAACAACAATTTCAAGGTTGATGAAAAATTCCTTATTCAAGTAGAAAAAAAACACTATATTTTCATAACAGATTCAGCTATACACATGAAAGCTCAAAAGCTCCTGTCCCGAAATCAGTGCTTCTCTCTAATCTTCAATAGAAGAGTTACACCTATAGTAAAGCAGTATAGTGAATTTTCTCTGTAATAAATGTTAAGAAATAGCTTCAAACTGTTTGAGCTCCCTGTTGAGGTCCTCGAAGGTTGAGAAGTGATATCGATGAGATGAAGAACCGACAAAAAGCTTCTGCCGGCATGGAGATTTTCTGAAGATCAAATAGTCTGAATTCTCAAAGTGGACCGGGATAGCATAAGAAACCATTTTACAAACAATGCATCAAGCCGGATAATAGAAGTGGATTCTTCAGCGTAAAGGTTTTTTGTGCAGCACAGAGATACTCTTAGCATTTAAAGTGATTCTAAATCTATTCATGAATTTTGGGGAGAACGGTCCAGTCCGATGTGGACGATCGAAATGTTTGTTTGAATGAATAGTTTGGAAATACGAGGGGTTCAACTGGTGCTAGATTACTTCAATATTCAATGATTGTGAAGGATTCTTTTGATTCAGCTTTCATCATCATCATGAAATCACAGGGATTGATTGACCAAACATAATTCGTGTATCAATTATGAAAATGATTCTCTTTTCAGAATAAGAATCTCAGGACTTGGTAAAATACAATGATATCTACATTATCTTCGAAAACAAATGATGAATATACATAGTTATCCATTAGTATCGGAGATATCGCCCCCCAAAATTAAAAAAAAAACGATCAAATTCTGTCCTTCTTTTTTCAACACAATATACACATCGTAATACAGGTTTCAACACATTTTCACATGAAAATCACCTTTAAATCAATAAGAAATCATCCTTCTTACCATTCATACAAAAATAGTTGAAAGAGTTAGATAGAGGAATGCCCTAGTCGTATGTCAAAAATTATATTTTTGAGAGGTTAGTAAGAAGGATGATTTTTCATTCCTTTACGGGTGATACTTTTTAAAAATGTGTTCAAACGCTTGAAAGTTAGGATGTGTATATGGTGCTGATAACAGGAAGGGCGAAATTTAAGCTAAATTTGATAGAAAAAAAAACATACGTGGAAAACCCCTTTGAGAAATACAGTAATCTTCTGAATGATAAGGTTTCCAGAAAAATTGATGTGTTTATTTTTCAATTGTGATATTCAAGATCTAAAAAATACAGTGATATTTATCAATCCATTTTTGTGTTTGGTACAATGATCTAACAATATGTTTAGATATCAAACTGATATGTTTTAAATATATTTCGATTAATATCTAAGTTCGCCAAGTTTGAAGTTGCATGTCAAAGTGGCGCCTCATTCACCAATCAAGAAAGACGTGGTATTTATTGATCACAGACAATTTTTGGAAATTAATTCTGATGAAGTAGCTTTATTAATAGTTCCAAATTAAATATAGAAAATGAAACACACTGAAGAATTTGTATAAAAACAAACATGAAAAAAAGAGCTATAGCATGTTATTTACATAAGCCATCTCAACTTTTCGTTTCTGAACATTTTTCTCACAAATGGTGACGTCAAGATTGAATTATGTAATGTTATGTTACATCAGGTGAAAATAAGGGTAAAAAATATCAACTGCTGGCTGTTTGTGTTTATTCTTATGCCGATGATCACGCGCAAATAGCTATTATTTTCTATTTCCACCCCTACTTCTACTATCATCTAAACTTTTCAGATTCTATTGAAAACTTTTCTTGGGATTCGCATTAAAAGAAGGAAAGAAATGCCATATTGCGCCATATATCGAAGCCGTAAATTTCCAAACAGAGCGTTGTTAATGCCGAAAACTTCGTTAATTAACTTAATTAATGTTCCCTAAGTTTTATATTTTCCCTCTTCCAAAAAGCTCAGAACGTCATTCTGATGAATTGACAGTTATTAGTAGAGATATTTAATGCTTTCTCGATGTTCAGAGTTTGAAAGAAATGAGTGAAATGACAACCCCTTTCAAACAGCCATAAAGAATTATCGAAGGAGAATGGTCACAATATAACCTTATGGTTTTCAGGTTTTTCCGACAGTAACAGTTAAGGTAAAAATTAATTTCAATAATAGCATATAAGAAAAATTCAAATCATTCAAAATGTGTGTAAATCAAAAATATTCATAGGATCAAGGAATTTATAATTCGTTCAAAGATTAGTAGTCATTACCATACTTTATGAAATTTGAAACCATTTTGTCAAAATAATATAAATTTAATGAAAAATTAAAACTTTCCACTCCTTAAGTCTACTTCTTCTGCCTCATATTAGTCATCAATCATTCTATATTTCTGTCATATTGAAATTATCAATGAGAAAATTCTATAAATCATTATCATTGAAACAGAGGTGACGTGAACTCATTTTCTCAGTATGAATATCTTACCATTTCAAACAAACTTGTTGATACCACCTGTTATCTACCTATTTTGTAATTTAACACCATTTGAATATGTATACATACATATAGATCGATATAAAAATTTATAATTATTGACTTAACGATATTCAAAGCAAATATCGTGTATACTTCAACTGTCTCAGGGATAAGAGAAACGAATGAACATTTTTCGTTCAATAACAGTTTTTCTTCGTAAAGTAAAATTCAATAGCCTTAGAAATAATATTACAAGTAAGTCTCTCATGAGCAGTGAAATGATTTCTGTAAAAAATTGCGTCAAAATAATGTATTGTATGATTTTGATGTTCTGGTTAGGTATTTCATCGAAATGAAAATTTTGTTTGGATTTTATTTCATTGAATTTCATTTTAAAAATAGAGAACTTCATATCGATTCAATTTTTTTGTTGGAAAAATTCGTTTGAATTTGCATTTCGTTATTTTTCACTTGAACTTTTTTTCATAATTTGCCAAATAAAAGGTTTGAAAAGGGAAAGTTAGATAATTTTTCGAAGTTATCCAAATTTTGCTACATCGTTTTGTTCCAGTTGTAGTATTCTTTTTGTCAGATGATATTTAGATGTATATTCAAAAAAAGTATTAATAAAAAATATTCTCCAAATCCTAACTTTACGTGACAAACTGGACATCCGTTTTGAGACAACCAGGGAACATCTCGACGAAATAAAATACCTGTTTGCGATGAGATATCGAATTTTTCCCCATTTTCTACAGGCCCGATCAGCATATTAGATTACCCCACTAATGCAAAAACTGTTTATTCTCCAGTGTTCTGGCCCAACTGGACATTAGTAGGCAGCTCAGGGTCGTTCAAATGCAGCCTGGATAGGCATATGTGGGTGTAGTATAGAGAAGCACGAGCTTTAACGTGAGGGTGAATGCATTATCGCTCATATCGGCTACTGACCGATGTCCATGGCGTCAGTTCAGATCAAATAACGCGGACGAAAGCATCTCATGAAAATGTCCCGGGAAAACCGATAAGTCGAATACAACTTCGCGCCAAATAAAGTGCGTATTATAATTCTAAAAAAAAAATAATTAAAATGGGGATGGGATCATTTTATCTGTTGCTCCTCGTACACATATTGATAATAAGCGCCCTCATATACCTGGTTATAAAATACGCTCTGATACTTCTTATATAGGTAGATGATTTTAACTTTCGTGCCAGTTTATCTTATCGACATGTAATCTCAAAAATAAACCTATCGAAGTTTAATCTATTTACTACATATAGTAAATATTTCATTTTAAATATTCAGTACTTATAATTTCCTTTCATTAATATGACATCGCTTATGTCCGACTACACCGATATGCCTTATAGAAATTACATGGATTTGTTTACTAGTGCTATTCCTACTGGACACCCTCACTACAACATTCGTAAGTAGATAGTTAACACCTTCGTTTTACTTTCTTTGGTGAAATACAGCAACATTTCATTATTTCAATTCATTCTTTTCTTTTCCATGATTTATGTATCTGCCTCCTCTTCTACCTTTGTTCACTCTTATTCAGTATTTTTCGGCATAGAGTTCAATCCTTATTATGATGATTTGTTTCATTATACAAGCAGGTTTTCCAAATTGTGCTGTTGATTTCTTCAACATTGGTCATCCCTCATTTAACTTTGCGTTATGTTGAAACTTGTTTTTGGAATCAGATTAATATATTCTCTTACGTTATGTACTTTCTTCAGAATGAATTCAAAATTTAGTAGTTAATCATGAAAACACATCCAATATGCTATGGTATCGTTGAAATTCACCATTAAATGTAATAGATTCAGTAACATTATCGAGTTGAATGGTTGTAATGTATGAAATCGATTTGGATTTTCTACAACTGAAATAATGATTGCACATTTCGACCGCTTTATTTTATAATTATTACTATGTTCTTCCGTTGAAATTACCTATAGTATAATAATGTACATTTTTATCCTTCACCGTCCTAATAGCTCATTCAACATTTGTATAAAATGGATCATAAAATTTCGAAATCATTGAATTGGTAATGCATAATGTAGTAGTATTTATCATTGGGAACTTGGCCTAGAACGATTAGAATAGAATATTCATTGAAGTCGTATAATGTACTTAGACTTAAAAGGCAATTACTGTTTTCATATACATTTTATTTTGGGTACAACCATCTCTACTTAATCTTTTTCAGAAAGAGACAGAAATAAGACAAATTCCCCTTATGGTGTAACTTGCAGAACCTTTCTAACGAAAACAGAAATACGTAATAAATTAGTATGGACCAATTAGGTTTATATTTCTGCCCCATTGAATTTTTTATATAGCTCTCAGCTGCACCCCAACCAACTAATAACATTTCTAATTTCTACAATTAATCTAGAAAATGATTTTGCTGTTCTTCTACCCTATTTCAATCACGAGTTAATAACCAATTATTTCGGATTTAAGGAAAGCGCATATGACAAACCCAAACCTAGCAATTAATTTTTTGCCAACCCCTTGATTTATATTTTTGATAATTGGATATTAGAGCTCAATCTATCGAATTTATTTTTGGTTGATATCAAATGATATTGAAGTAATGTTCCAATTAATGGATAAAATAGGATTATATGTAGTGTCACTTAAAAAAGTAGTATGATGTGACATAACGGAGAGACGTAATCAATGAAAAAATGAGAAATTTTTGTCATACGTGAACTATCTTGAGATCGCATAACATATGAGGATATTCAAAAGGCAAAAATAATTTACAATTTCGTAACATTGTCTGCTTCATAGATGTTAACATAATGGATCACATAAGTGAAACTTATGGCTGTTATAACACAAAATGTTCAATTTCCATTGGGAATTGGCAAGCTGAGATTCTTCAGATCCTACAAACATTTTTTTTGTGGATTATTTGTGTACATAAACGTATGCGTTATTTATAAATGGGATGCTGGGGCATCCTTTGCGGCTGAAATGTCCATCCGAAAGGACTGGGATAAGTTACTTGTTATGGGTCCCTTGGGACTGGTGACCCTATGCTATTATTTCTCACCCTTATCCTTGGGACCTTTGCATATATCCTACTCTACGACTCATCGATGCTTTACAGCCCTATTTCACTAAGAACTTGTCCAGGCTGATATATGGCAGCTCTGTACGACTTTACAATCAATTTTTTGAGTGGAAGTTTCTACTTGTGGGGACTATCATTACTTTTCGATTCCCAATTGGCTTGTCATATTGGCTTGAAGAAAAGTGAAAGTTGGTAAATGAAAATTTTATTCGAAACTGTTTGGATTAGACATTTTGATAAAGATTTGGAAAAAGTCCCATGGAAAAGTTGCGTTCGTATTTTGGCTAGGAGTAAATAACTCAAGAAATAAAATACCCAATAGTTATTTTTCTAACAAGTTTCCCGCACAAAACTGCCGTTTCATCAAGCAGTTGACTTTCTGCAGTTAGAAACAATATTGTTTCTACAAACGCATGAAGTAAATTGAACTCAAATCACTTCTTAGGAAAATACCTAATCCTCAATAACTGGAAAAACATAAATTGCATGGAACAGAAACACTAATTTATAGTAAAACACTACATAGAATATATAAATTATAACTGACAAACTTCACAGCGTGATATCTTGTTATACAAAAATTGAAAAAATAATAAAAGTAGCTTTATTGAATTTTTATTATGAAACTGAATTGATTGTGGTATACCAACGACAGGAATCTATATATTATTCAACAACTCCATCACGAAATATGACTATCAAATATCGAGAATATAATTGAATATTGAATTTCTAATGCTCCCACTCGTCATCTGCAAGAAATAAATCATTGTTCTAATTAAGTCTGAAAAATTCACGATACGTACAATTCTTCCACATTCATATTCGGTAGCCACGCTATCTATCAAATATAGATGAAACTGTGCTTCACATGCAAATATCACAGGGGTATGAAATCATTCCGGGTTTACCCTATTTTTATGACCTCCACCAACCCTTAAATAAAACAAATCGGTTTGTAAAATATCTTACATCTGTGAGAGTTTATAATCATGACCAAGAGATGGAATCCATCGATCATTTGAAAAATTTTTAAGTCACTTTTTTATTGGAAATTTAGCTCAGGGATACGTTTCGCAGATTCTGAAGCCTGAAATCAATTTTTATACACTGTGAAACTTTGAAAAGAAGACAAATTTTCTTGATTTGTTTCCGGTATTTACCAATTATAAAAAAATAACATAGGTGAATATTATTCAATTGATGGGGATTTTAAATGCTTATAACTCCATTAAGTTCAAACAACTTGCAGCGATCTCTCACACACAAATCTTTTTTTTTCAGCTGATCAACGACCACTTCATAGATTGGATAAAACACCATCAACTCCTCAATCTAACGAAGGTAAGATCCTCTCAATATATCTCCGCAATTTAATTTTTCTTATTTGAGTCGAGATTGAGTGTGGGAAACAAGTCAATCATCTCAACAAATGGAAGTGAGCCACTTATAAGCTACAATTTCTAAATTATAGTGAGGACTGCGGTCTTTGTGATTAGAAGAGTGGGTTAAAAGAACTTTGGTATAGCTGAATAAACTTCGAAGAAGTGACAATTGAATTTTTGTCTGATGAATAGTTGAATTAATTACGATAAAATTATGACGATCGACTCTGGGATTCATGAACTGTCTTCTTCTACAATTGGATGTTAAGTACCTACTCACTTCACTCAGACAAACTTTATAGGTTGAAAAAGGAAAGATAAAGAACATTTCCACACTCAAGTGAAAAAAAGACAATTTTTTACAATCGATTATTTTAGCTCATGTCTCATAGAAGATTCAATATAAAAGACTATGCAATTAAATTGAGCCTTCTGAATTTGACAGTTTTTTCAAAAGAATCTATTATCTGTAGTAAAGGGTGTTTTTTAGAGCTGTAGAACTTTAAATTACAATAAAACAACGATGGATTATTCGATTGACATGAATTTTATTTATCCGCAAGATATTCTTGTGACATTACATTTTAAATATGATTTCTGGCATATGACCGCCACGGCTGGCTCGGATGAAGTCCAATCTGGACTGACTTTTTCCAACATTTGTGGCCGAATATCGGCAATAACACGGCGAATGTTGTCTTCCAAATGATCAAGGGTTTGTGGCTTATCCGCATAGACCAATGACTTTACATAGCCCCACAGAAAGTAGTCTAGCCAGAAGTGCGCTTCATGGTTAATGGACGTAGTGCGCGATACGTATTCCGCACAGAACCATTATTTTCGAAATAAAATGCACTATTTGCAAGCTTTGTTCAGGCGTGAGTCTATTCATGATGAATTGCCAAACCAAACTGAGAATAAATCACTTGACAGCTGTTAAATCGGTCGCTATCTTGAACAGTAATGCCAACTTAAAGTTATATACCTCGAAAAAAAACACCCTATAGATTGTACGCCAAAAATTCCTAAAGAAATTCTCAAAAAAGTTATCAATTTCCATATTGAACTAAAATGTTGGATAACACCCTGCACTATAGCATGCAACAAAGCACTTCTTCAACTCCCTTCTCACTCTGCGTTGAGGGATAGGGAAATCGAGAAATTTGAATAAGCCTTCTTCGATTTGGATACTATATCAATAAATACCACTATAAACTACACGCCGGGAAGCGAAAAGATCCCTGTAATACCGAAAATCTCTGGAACATTATGTGGGCAGTATATTTTTATTGTGCCATCTATTCTATTATTCAGCGTGATTTCCAGTAGTGTTTTGAATATCTGATGCCTTCTGCCCCAATCTCGGGAAAATGCCGGTACGTATTCATTTGCCAGAAAGAGAATTCAGATCTCTTGAAAGCGTGTCATTTATTGTTCTATATATTGGAATTTTTACATTTTACGCTCAAATTGATTTTTTGAGTGCTCTATCATTTCGTCACACTGTTTGTTATTTTCGAATTTTAAGCCGGGAATTGTCTCAAACTACAAGGTACGACTCATTGATGACCATAGAAATTCAAGAACAATATTGGAAAAGAAATTCCGAATATTTCTGTGATTACAAATCCGAACGTGATGATATTTTGTGACTATGTACAGAATAATTATTTCAAGTTTTGTGCCAAATTTCGAGTGGTGAGGATCATCAGAACCATGGAACTTTTAAATGTTCGTCATTTATGCGCCCTTACTATACCCATATACAGTTTGTGGTCTCCAATGGCGCAATGTTCACATGAATAAACGAGCGCTCAACTACGCCTCATTTTTTTCACAATATTGGAGAAAGTCAAAATAATTCTGTTGCATATGTTTTTTTTATGATATGTATTATTAAATTAATTCCAACGTTTTCAGATGCAGTTTATATAATCTAGTATATATTTATATATCTAAACGACCTAATTCATCATCCTGAAAAATAATTTCATCTATAACTGTCAATACATTGATATATGACCCGAAAGTTTAAATTCGAAAGTCTGGGACGAAGATCCCGTTGATAAATTGTCTCATCTTTTATAATTCAACAAACGACAACACGTGCTCTATAAGCCACGACGCGTGGCCATCTTTTTTATTGAAAAGGGTTATGTCTATTTAGGGTTTTTAACTGCATAATGCTTCCTGAGGGGTGATTTTATAACACAGCCAGAGGTCTTCTGTATAAATGCTGCTCTGTAGCAAAATGAACTGAACTGCTCTGTAGGATTGAACAAGGTTGTGATATATAATTTAGAAAAAAAAAAATCAATTTGAAAATCAGATTTACATTTTCGGCTCATCTATCCTGGCATTTTTTCAATCCTATCGATTTTCCCGAAGATATTCTATGTTTCAAAGGGTTATCAGACTGATTATTTTGTCCGTATACATCTAGAACTCATTTTATCGATTAACTTAATTTCAATCGGATATTTTTGAAACGATTGGGTAAAATTCAATTCGAAATTTCTTGTGGGAATTTTCTGGAACCATTGAAAAGATCTCAACCTATATATTCGGACCCTGAACCTAACCTGAAAATTTCAAACTTTCAATGGATTTCGTCGACATGTACAGGACAGACAAACTGATTTTATTCTGATTTCAAATTCTCAACTCAAAATTTAAAAATCACCGACATTTGGATATGAGAAAATGTTCAAACGTTGACATTCTGATCATTTCTAAAATTCTGCCGAAATAGTATATTATTCAATGAGCGGTAATGTCATAACTCACGCAGATGAAGTTTCATCAAGTTAGTTATGACCATTACCGCAAGTTGAATACTATACTTTATCTACGACTATATCAATAAATACTAAGAAAAAATACAGCCTTAGAATATAGACAGAAGGAATGGAAAGTAAACATTTGGAAGATGGAAACTTAGTGTCGCCAATCACACTCGAACTAGCTTCTGCTAGCTCGAATCTAGTACAGAGATAGAACTCTAATGAAAAACCTCAATAGTTCCCTGTAAACTGCTACACATATCTTGAAAATTTCTCCTTTATACTTTTTTTGGGCGAGTAATTCTGTATGGTAACATTAGCTGTTTCTCTTTTGGAAATATATATATATATATATATATATATATATATATATATATATATATATATATATATATATATATATATAATATATCATCTTCACTGTCTGAATTAATCGTTTTCAGCAAAAAATTCACAATAATTAGATATCAACTTAATTTGAAAACGTCAAAATTATTAAAGTGACATTCCCTCGGACATTCCTCCCCTCAATAACAATAATGGAATGTTCCCTTTTGGCCAATCGAATAGAAACAGAGAAGTATAGAAGCACAGATCCATCTTTTCCGATTTATTATAGTGAGTTATAGTAGTAAGTTATTATAACTCACGCTGTTTGTTAATAGATGCTATTAATTGCTCAAAAGCAGTTGAATAATGAATATATAATTCAATAGGAGTAGATAAAGGAAATATTCTTTTTTAAATTAACAAACGTTAACATTGTTATCATTGCATTCTTCCAAGAAGGAATTATTCCTTTTAGGAGTTACTCTTCTAATGTCCCTAAGTTTACCATTTCCTATTACTCCATGTTTCAATTCATCTCGATGAAATTTGCAATTCATAGAGCAAATCAAAAATACAAACTTGAGTTTCTTGTGCATGAAACAAAGTGTAACGTACATTTTTATCGGCGATTTCTTCGTATTAATCGCCAGGGGCAGATGCAGCAAGCACATCGAAAGTAAGGCAGCAACGGCTTTCTAGCTTGTTTTGCCGGATTATTGCACTATCAATATATATATCGATATATGTGGAAAATATTTTCATGAATTCATTCTGATACTTTCATCCAATCGCGAATTATCATAAATTGAATGTTAAAATGTTGGTACGCAGACCTTCTGGCATCCAGCGCTAGTATCGTTTTTTATCGTTTGGAGAAAAATCGAAGTCCAAGATTGACGCGAGAGGAATATAAATAAGGCTTATTCAGATCTGTCGGACCGCCGCTCCCTCTTCCGGCCGTTTAAATGGGCAGTGGATGAAGAATTTTTGCGTCACCATATATGTAAAATAGGGTTTGATTTTTGCCGACCGTTACGGGTTGTGAATTTTTCGACGGACTTCGGTTTGGGGAGGGAAATATGCTAATTTTGTGTCTCGTTAGAAGGTTAGTCTTTCACTCTGTTGCGTATTGAAGTCCGTCACTGAAAAAATATTTGGCTTCTTCTTCTTTTTCTTCTTCTTCATATTTAACCTGTGACTTGCATTTTTATTTTTTTCTCCTCCTGCAAGATCCATATTTGGCTATTGTTGTTTTTGTTATTATTACTAATGAAATAATTATCTGAGAATGTCTTACAGGGTTAGAACTATTTAGAGGGGCACTACAGGGATATCGAAAACCGTTGGAAATACAGGGTGGCTTAGATTACAAAAAAGTTGCGTTATTTAAGGATTAGAGTGTTTCTTAGTCAAAAAACTGGCCGTTTTTAGTAATAGGAATGTTGTTAAACAAATTTAAAAATAAATTGTACCTACTTAGTAAACACAGTGCGGTACGCATTTTTATTTAAACTATTATTAATTTTAAAAATATGAAAAATGTTGTTCGCCCTGTATCTTCGAAACAAAGAGGTTTTTCAAAAATCATCCAAGGACAAAACATGCTTAAAATAGTCCAAGGAACAACCCCCGGAATTTTTGCCGCATGTTTAGGAAACACCCTGTATTTTCGTTTAAGTAGTAGGCTGGTGCCAGAATTGTCAAATAACTTGTCACTTCGTTCAGTCGTTATGTAAAACCATCACTTAATTTTCGTAAAAACCTAAATCCTGTTTGATAAGTAACGTCCTATTGATTACATAATTATGCTGATACCAAACCTCTTCATAGCGTACAACTGGCAATGTCTGTAGGAATTGTTCTACATAATTTAAAAGTTATGGTTTCACATAACAACTGTCATAGTTATTTATAATACAAGTGCAGAAGGCATTGATATTCTTCCACGAATTCAAAATTCAAAAACGAGCCACGAAGTGGCGAGTTTTGGAATGAACGAGTTGTAGAATGAGCCTTCTGTACGAGTATTATACATTATTTTCTCTAATTCATTGCATTTTCGTTGAAATTAATGAAATATTTCCATAAATATAATTTAGTGATTTTTGCATTGAAAAATGTTGGTTGGCAAAACTGATTTCTTTAAGGCAAATTGATGAATTGACAGATAAAGCCGTAGCGGAAAGTTCGGAGTGCCAACATAGCATAATAAAATATAACCATGAAAACTGTGCGTTTCTGATATATTCTCGCACGATTTTGTTCTACAAGATGTGGAAGAATGAACGGAATAACCACAGAATTAGAGAAACAAAGTTATTTGTCAGTTCTGGCTTCAGCCTACTAAGTAAATCATTTATTATGTTGATATAACAATGTATTTTCCTAACCATTTTCATTTGAAGAGTTCTGTCAGTGCATTTCCATAAATATCAAAATTGTCAGATAACTTTGTTGACAGTTGTTACTTGAAACCCTCACTTGAGTTTTTTGAATTATGTAGAACAATTTCTCCAGATATTGCCAGTTGTATGCTATGTAGAGCGTTAGTATGAGCATGATTATGTAATTAATAGGACGTTAGTTATCGAACAGGATTTAGGTTTTTACAAAAATTAAGTGATGGTTTCACATAACGACTAAACGAAGTAACAAGTTACTTGACAATTCTGGCACCCTAATAATGTTATAAAAATAATACAATATTTCTGCGCATTCTGACGACAAGAAGTCTCGATGAAAATAAAAAGAACAATCATAGAACATATTATAAATAACCTGAGTGTTTTCTCTTGAAGATTCAACTGCGTATATTTGGAACCATTCTAAAATAATTCCTTTTTATGGAGCATACAGAAAATCCCTCTTGTTTCCATGTGATATTTCCAGGCAAACGCACAATTTCCCAATTTTAAATGATAGATGGTTTGAGAGAGAGGGGGCGAGAGTGTAAAATATGCGATTGGACGGTTGCTGTTGCAAGACCGAAAAATCTCGCATTAAAAACCAATCGAAAACGGTTTGACGCCGAAAGATGAAAGACACTAAATCGGGCTATCATCAATCAATCATAAACGATCGACAAACTTGCGCGCCCCCATCAAATCCTATTCAAGGGGTTGACTGGGTGGTAAGGGTGAAACAGGACGGTATCAGGAAATTACATAGATTACATTTGACATAATTATAGTCCTTTTTATTCTGCGTATGTTGTTTTTGTCTTTCAATTCAATTCCTCGTTCAAATTGACATTTGTATGCAAAGGCGCCCGCAGAAACTTTTTTCAGGGGGGGCAAAATGAAAATTATTGAAAAACGATAAGGCGTCTATGATTGTCATCGAAAACCGGAAAATTGTTGAGAATCCATTACTTCCTTTTTTTCCATGCCCTCTGAATTGAGAAAGTAATATTGAGGGTTGTCGTGCTGAAAAATGAGGCAATCAAAATCTCAGGGGGGGCCATGGCCCCCCCTGGCCCCCCCCTGCGGGCGCCCATGTTTGTATGTGGTATCTATGTACATTACAAATCAACCAATGCTGAAGCGATCACAGATTGTCATCTGTCATTCAGTTCCTTAACCGTGCTTTTTTTGTCAATTTACAAGTGATAAGAAAATCGGAAAAAAGGCTTGAATTTTTCATTTCAAATAGAAATTTGTGAAAATTAAACTGATCGATTTCATATACCACGATAACAGTGTCTGTTCAAAAACAGATCCTTTCGATTTCCTTATATTCTATGATTGACTTTTTCTCTTTCCATTGGCATTTGATAGAAAATTAATAAAAAACGTAGCAAACCTTGTGATCGATACAATTCCAAATCGATAAGTACACAAAATTCTCGACGAATTATATTCATTTTAGGGAATTATAATCGAGAATTTTTTCGTTTTCTAAATCATTTTATCTTAAATTTTCTTTAATTTAGATAAAAATCTCTTTCTTATTTTACATACTCGTAATGAAAGTAAATTTCATTTATTACGGCTCTGTTTTCCCATTCCCTTTTGCCATAGAGCACGAGAAGGGGGAGTGAATTTCAATCACAGAAATGAAAATGGTTGTTTAATTCTTAAAATCCCACTAATTCCATATGAGAGACGCTTTTATTTTATTATAAAGTATAATATTTCCTGATATTTTCGGCTATAATTTAGATTAGCAATATTTTTGATAAATCAGTTTCACCATCCATAGTTCGAATGGATTATTTTCGTCATAGATATTACGTGAAACTCTGTGAACATTTCCCACAGAAACGATTATTTTAAATGTCAAACTTCAGATTTCGTGTCTTTTTGAAGCAACTGTCTCGTATCTCTTCAAATATTGCTCCTATACAGGCTGTTCCTTAATTGGAAGTACAAACGAAAATGAAAAATTCCTCGACTCATTTTGAGAAAAAAGTCCTATAAACATGAGCCCGCAAAGGTTTTATTTTCGAGATACGGGATGTTAAATTCTGAGGAATAATTGTCTTTGGTCCATTCCAATGAACATACTTGCTGAATTATGATAAATGTTTGCGTTTTCATTTTCTAAAACCATAGAAACGAGAAGAATCACGATTTAATCAAGATCTGTATAATTTTCCAATCTAAATTCGATATGTAATTCCTTATATCTCGCCCTCCAATCGCATTACAGCCTCTCTTTCCGTTAGAGCTTAAAAAATCAATCTTTGTTAAAATGGCGCGTGCTACAGAAGGGGTTGAATTCAAATGGGGATCGCATTATAAATTTTGATTGGCGCGGCATCCGGTAACAATGAGGTTAAAGAGACGAATTAGGGTTGTCCGCGTTAGCTCTCGATACAGTGCATAAAAGGATATTGTGTAACCAGCCATCGATCACACGCTGACATGGTGGTTTTCCCAAATCTTCTATACGGCCTCTGCGAACATCTGTACGGCCAGCGCGTTAATAGAGTAATTAGGGCGGTGTAATGTTCCTCGAATTTGATCGATGTCTACTACTTATATTTCTGATTCAATATTATGAGGTGGTGAAGTTTGTTATTTTAGGATTTCTAGTCAAAAATTGGACTGGATTGAAAATGTATTCATGTTTACCTCAGAGCTCAGAGTAATAAACATAGATAAAGGGAGCATAATAAGTCATTTTCAGTAAGCAAATTTTGTCTCCAACATGAACTATCATATTTGACATGAAGGGCGCGGAAATGAAAACATATCAGTGACACGATATTTTACTCAATTCGCGAGTTTCTCCACAAAGAAAGCACTTCTTATGTCCCACAGTGAATCAACGTTTCATATTAACTCAAAATATATTGAAATAAATAACTAAATATATCAGAACTTCAGAAAACAAACTTCAAGCGCGCCAAACGACGTGAAACAACCAATGACACTAGGAGAGCAAAAGTTGCCAAACCTCGGATTTCAGCAGGTTGATTCAGAAAATAATAAATATTCTGCGTATTATAAATTCGACAATTAGGATGAAATATCGGAATCCAAATATTCAAATATGCATATTTAATCGGGAATCACTGAAATAAATATATTTCATTCAATATAGGTAATATACATTCATAAAGATATAGTAAAATTGTGGATTTGAAACAAATCACGATCCGACAACATAATCTAACCATGTTGGAGACGTGTAAAAATTGCGTATACTCCCTCTATCTATGTTTATTACTCTATGGTTATTATATTTGTCTCTCAACCACAAAAACGGCCATCCCACAGAAAACTCAAAAAATTATACATCAAGCATATCGCTCGTGGCTCTCTATGAGAAGAAAAGCTCGAAAAATGTTCCTTCATCGATAATGGTTGATAAAGCGTGAAAAGCTCCTCTATGGCAATTTTCCGATAGATCAGTACCACAAGGTGTTAAGTTCTGCCAAAGAACGATAAGCAAGCAACGGGAATTTCCCCTGATAAAATTCCCCTAGTGAAGCGTTGTTGGCCATACGATAGCAAATTTCACACCGACTGAATTTTGATATTTAGGGATGCATCGGTCACTTGACGCGCCGTTTGCTCAGCGACCGTGAAAATAGCTCCAAAATGATCTCCCGACCTAGCGATAGCAACCGCTGATGCATCTAACTTCGTTTGTATGGCGATATTGCCTGCATTTCTGCCAACAATATATTTTCAACGTGGTATATACTGCATATCAATTTCATACGATGAGTTATGAAAGAAGTTTATGAAAAGGAGCTTTTGAGCGCTCGATCATTCATGCGCCGATTACGCCGTTGAAGAAAACTGACACAAGAGCAAGCGCTCTCAAACTTCTCACTTCACGTCAGTTCTATCCTTATTTCCTTTTTTTTTTTGATATTCTGCTTGAATTTTCTATGACACTGATCAATATGTAATTTTGCTTAGAGCTTGAAATTGTTATTTTTCGATATTCTGCTTGAATATTTATGGTTAGGCACAAATAAGATGCATAGAAAACCTGGGGTGTCCACTTTCACCTGTAAAACTTTCAAACAAAACGGGTGATTTTTCAGATTTATACCTACTTGATTTAGAGGGATCGCGTCTGTTTCAGATGGCGCATGCATCGTTTATATTTGACATTTCTCTCGATTCTCGGCTCTCGTGACCTCTGATTATAGAACAATAATATTTTTTTTTAATTCGATCACGAATTAGTCATCATTGAGTCGAACCTTAACTTTCGGGAAAATTCCCCGCAAGATATTTTAATAAAACCAAAAATTGTTATTAAAAAGAAAAAACTAGCAAATGAAGCTTTTAAACCCTATGATGGGACGTTTAAAACTGAGTAGGCATTCCATTCATTCAGAATGGCTAGAGCATACTTTAGCAGTTAATAATAATGATGTATTTTAGGAAAAAAAACACGGACGTCAATGAATATTAATAAAAAAGAATATGTAATATATAATTAGACGATTTGTCTATTTTCTACAGATAAGAAATACCAAATTAGCTCCAAAATTCCGAAGCAATAATTGAAACGTACCAAAAGAAACATTGAAAATAATGAACTGCTCGGTTTTTCTAGGTCGACTTCGAATTAAATACTATATCATTACGAGATGCTTAATGAATTTTGGCAAGGCAGTTACATCTTCTAATTACACAGACTAAAATCAAGAGCGGCCAATAAAACTTGCAATTGAATTGAATTCTAATGGAAAAATGTTGAATTACAATGGAGCATGTAATAATAAAATAAAATTATCGTATTTTAGTAAGTGATTAGGCAGCATTATTATTCAAACAAACGAGGTAGGTACACCGTATAATTGCAAGTCTTTATGGGATTTAATAACCCGTGAAGATTAAAATAATTGAATATTAAAATTTGTCATTAAATTTGCATAGGATAGTTCGTTTTTTATGTCAATCATTAAAAATGATACGATTCCTACTGTTTCAAAACAGATTCGAAACAATGCATCAATTCGTTCCATAAAGCACGGAGTTATCTATGATTTTGTGTTGTCTTTTGTTTTTTTTTTGTATTACATTTTATGCTTTATCAAAATGGGTGAGTTACATTCAACACCAATCATCATTGATAAGCAAATTGAAGTAACGCCTCCAGGGGATTGACAAAATTCTTTTTGTAGCTAAATAAGCACAGGATATACTCACGCAGAGTTTGATCATCATTTTTTTGTGATTTGGTTTTTTTACATTGATCCATTTCATCAGTGCAGCAAATTTTATTTGCTTTTCTTCTTCATATTAATTCAATTTAACAAATAAATAGCAAGACTTATGATTACTGATACTACTAATTATTACTCATTACTGATCACACAAATTGTCACAACATTCAATGAAAAAATCAACGATCTTCTTTGAGTGAACGATTTAATCCTTGAAATATCAACCCAATTTTTTGAATTTTGTGATCACTATTAATATTAATTATCGTTCACACAAATTTCTATGGCATAAGGGTGTACGCAACCTTTCTCAGTAGGTTCTTCAGTGTAGAATCATTTTGATTTTGTGCGGAAATGGCTAGATCGATTCTTTCAATTTTTGGAAGAAACCTTCGTATGACGGTTTAGAATGAACTTACTGAATATTATATATTCTGAAACAAGTTGCAAAATGGGCTCCTATTCCAACACGCTTGCGAAATATCATATTTTAATGAAAAAAGATACAATCTATTTTTCAAAAAAATATATACGTTCTATTGTATTTCAATTTGAAAATTCAGAATATCAATAAATGGAAGTTTTATCGTTAAGAAAGCGATAAATGACAATTAACTCAAAGTAGTGTTTTCGAAAAATTGGTAATTCCATGATAATGAATAAATTTTGAAATTCATCATTGAAATAATTGAGATACGATTGAAAAACTTCTCAATTTTCGAAGTGATATAAAACGAATAGTAAAAAAAAAATTATGAAAAAAATCAGCGAGTTTCTCGATTACACAGAATCAAAATCAATCTGCATTAAAGAACCTAGGTTGTGTACAACATTGAATGAAAAAATCAACAATCTTCATGAACAAAATTCTAAGGAAAAGATTCGATCGATTTTTGTTCTTTAGGAGATTGGAAAATGAAGGTTACAAAGCACTCGTTTTTCTCTTGACATGCCCTAAGAAATTATAATGATTATAATGTTTTCTTCGCAGATGCGAATGGAGATGTCAGTGGTGATGACCAGAGTCTAATTAGTGATCGGGGTGATCATCACGACGAGAATTCCTTGGAATCTACAAGAGAAGGGGCACTAAACTTGGTGAGTTATTCTTCATTACATAGACGGGTTCTCTGATACGTATTACAAATTTTTTGCCTCAATTATCTAGCCGGCGGAATTGGAACATACATACGTGATTCATTTCGAAAATTACCGGACTCGAAAGAAATTTCGCTGTCGAGGGATTGTTGAAGAGATTCCTTCTCTACGACTAGATTTCCTTCAAAATTAATATCCATAATAATCGATAGATTAGATTTTTGAACTAGGTTTATCAAAGAATTACTTGTAAATCTCGACTAATAATTTATAATTAGAAATACAAAGGATATCGGGTGTGTAGTCAAACTTGAACAATTTTATCTCTTTATTGCTTCAGCCAAGCTTTCGGACAATAACTTGTCCTTCTTCAGGGCTACTAAAAATTACATAAAGTTGTAAAAAACACACAGAAATTAACAAGGCATAACTTACATCAATGTGAGTCTTAAAAGTTAAAATTATTACAATGTTCATATATAATACGTAATTTGGCAGGAATAACTATATTTTACTTAATCTTAACAACAGAATCAAACTAGTCAAATCTTAAAAGACATATGAACAAATAATGTCAAAGGTTAAAAACATAGAAAAACACAAAGACAAGAGACACAGAGAGGAACGACAACAGAGGACGAGTGACGTCACACAATGAGGAATGATAAGGCGTTTTATAGTGAGGGAATCATCTGTAAAGCATAATCATCTAATTTGACTCACATTAATCAGTTGAACGATGTTGCAATAAATGGAATTAATACCATTAAAATCTGAGTAGATATTTAAATTTGTTTTATGGCTCATGATTTCAACCGCCTCCAAAAACTCTCTTTTATATTTGTTTCGCTCAGATCTTAAGCACCTAACCTCTGAGAACTTCATAGTATGTCCCGTTTCATATATGTGTTTAGATAATCCAGTGGTTTGTCTCCCTTTTGTACAATCTCTAACATGTTCTAGTACTTAAATTTCTGCCAGTGTGGCCTATATATGGTCTATTACATTCCATGCAATCTATGGAGTAAATTATTCCAGACTTGTTGGATGTTGGTGTTTTGTCCTTCATTTTTGAAAATACATATTTACCCAAAGTGCAAGGCATGCGTGCAGCAATTATTAGATGTTGATTGTTTGGTACATGGTTTCTAAAAGTTCTTATAATGGAAGGTGTGATGGCAGGATGGTAAGGAATATAGAAGAATTTCTTTGCAACAACTGGACTCTCCTCATCAATGGAATATTCAATCGAAATTCATCAACTTTTATGTCTAGCCATCTAACAACCCAACTGAAGAGTCCCCGGTCTACCACAGTAAAACACATTTGTTTGGCAAAATTCGGTTTTTTTATTCAACGTAGTTGCCTTCGAGGGCGATACATCGATTATAGCGATCTTCCAACTTTTCGATACCATTTTTGTAGTACGATTTGTATTTCGCTTCGAAAAGGTCTCAGTTCCGGCGATTACTTCTTCATTAGCGCTAAATTTCTTTCCAGCGACCATTCTTTTGAGGTCTGAGAACAGGAAAAAGTCGCTGGGGGCCAGATCTGGCGAATACGGTGGATGCAGAAGCAATTCGACGCCCAATTTATGCAATTTTGCCATTGTTTATGTTCTGGCCCTTTTGGAGATAGTCAATGAATATTATACCTTGCGCATCCCAGAATACTAATGCCATAACCTTGCCAGCTGACTGTTGTGTTTTTCCTCGCTTTGGATTCGGTTCATCGTGTGCAGTCCACTCAGCTGACTGTCGATTGGACTCCGGAGTGAAATGATGGAGCCATGTTTCATCCATTGTCACATATCGATGCAAAAATTCAGGTTTATTGCAATTAAACAGCTTCAAACACTGCTCAGAATCATTAACACGTTGTTGCTTCTGATCTGTGAGCTCGCGCGGCACCCATTTTGCACACAGCTTTCTAATGCACAAATATTCGTGAATGTTATAATGTACACGTTCAGATTATATCTTCACAATGTCTACTATCTCGATCAACTTCACTTTACGGTCATTCAAAATTATTTTGTGAACTTTTTCGATTTTTTCGTCGATGACAGCCTCTTTCGGGCGTCCACTGCGGTCGCCGTTTTCGGTGCTCATTTCACCACGTTTAAACTTAGCATACCAATCAATGATGGTTGATTTTCCTGGTGCAGCCCCCAGAAACTCTTCATCAAGCCAAGATTTTGCTTCAACTGTATTTTTCCCTTCAAAAAGCAATATTTTATCAGCACACGCAATTCCTTTTTATCCATCTTTTTTCGAGCAACAAAAGTAGCAACACTCACAACGGAATATCTCACAAACTAATGGTCGGATTGCTGTCAAATTTTGACACGTTTCGTTCGAAGGTTGGTACTAACTAGAAATCATATGAGTTTAATACTAACACCGCAATCTCTGCATCAGACCGGGGACTTTTCGATTGGCCTAATATTCGAATTATTCAAAGCATTGATCTCAAGATATTGCTCGAAAAAATTACATTAACAATCTTGTTTTCTTAATTAGTTATTTTATTCGAAATGATTTAGATATTCTTCTCGATTTACCTATTTCACAATCGTGAATGTGATCAGGGCGTGTACACAGGAAATGGAATTAAAGAACGTTAAATTAATTTCTTTAATTGTTCTTTAGTTAAATGCAGATTAAGGAGAGATCAAGACTATAATTTGGTATTCAATTCTAAATTAATTAAACTAAATGTATACCTACCTTATCGGCTGAAGCAATTTTTGTGATCATTGATTCTTTGTTTGATTGAAAATTGAAAAATTCGAGTAGCTCCTACTTGACCGCACATCAGATGTGATTCATACAGAGATCATTGTTGTCAGTCATCTAGATGAGTTCTGATGATACCTACTTCTGAAATTCGGCATGAATATTCCAGTGATTATTTTATACCGGGTGATTTTTTTAGTGGAATCAGTCAAAAATCTTCCAACACGAATGCGAAATTCGAACACATGAGTGTTAGAATTGCCTTCTGCAACGAGTATTACACGATATTTTCTCTATTTCAGTCGAGTTTTGTGGAATATTGTCGGAATTCAACGATAAATTCAGATTATAAATCCTAGTGACTTTTGTATTGTATCTTGGCAGCTGGTGTGACTGTTACGAAAATTGACAGATTACGGAACTTGAATCGTATGTTTCGAAGTTTGAAATAATTTATAATTACGCATTGAAATCGTGAATTATGCCTGACGAAATCGATTTAGCACCACCAGAATCAAGAGAAATTGGGAATAATGTTGAAAATCATTTCACTATATCCAAATTATGCTAAGTATATTGACAATTGACGTGAGTTGAAATTTGATAAAAAATTCTGTGTTGACAACCAAAAAACGAGAAATATAACTGAAAACAATGCAGTAATGAGTTCATTACAGCACTGTTTTTAGTAATGTAATGAACTCATTTCGATACTGAAATAAAGAAACATTTTTCCGTAAGATATTTATTTTTAGAGATTTTTGTTGGATTCAACTTTCTTTCCTCAGGTACTAGAGCGCTCAAAAAATTAGTAGAATATGGTTTGATATCAGAAAGGAAAATCTTTTGAGAATTTCCATCGAGGCCAAAAACAAAAAAAGCAATATATTTCCGACGCGAATCATATCGAGTATTTCTTTAAATATTGACTTTAAACGAAATGAGTATAGAGATAATTGACGATTTCTCCTTAGGGATGTTTCCAGGCTGTTCTCTCTTTGAAAACATTTGTTCTACCGTTATATATAAATCAGAACTTGAAGGTCCCAATCGTATTAACTCCGATAATGTTGTGTTGCGCCACCCTCCAAAAGTTGAATGTTTAAACTCTTAAGGGATGTTGGTTCCCTCTACTTCATTCTCTTTGCTACGTAGGTGTACGTATCAGTCTTTCCTTCCAATCGATAAAAATGATGGAGAGGTAGCATTATACCATTTAAATCTCTTTTTTATTGCCTTTTTAAAGTCTCTTTCTCCGAAGACATGCACCTGAAATTCGTCACGATATCTGTAATTTTCGAATTTTCAAATTATGTTGGAATTAAACTTTTTTGCTTTGAAATTTTGCATTATCACAAAAAAGAAATATTTGGTTGAAAGATAAACTTTTTCGGAAAAAAAATTGAAAGCTGATGACCTTAAATTAATCAGGATACATCAACACATCTGCATATTATAATCGTTGTTTTCCGAAATACTTAGTAATAAAGATGTTACCTTGGATGGTTAATGAAAAGGTGCAATCTCTTTTGAATATGACGAGGTATGATTTTACCTTTTGATGCTTTGCATATTTAGAGGAAACAACCTTTAATTTGCAGCCGAACATTTCCTCTGAATGAATATAATTAAGTGTTAAATTATCCGTGGTAATAACTTGGACTGGTGCATTAACGAACTACTCGATTTTACATCAGCACATGTGAATTTGAATGGGAATATCCCCACACTCATACGTTCGTTCAAACACCGGAAATTGATTAGGTACCTCTACTGAAAGACGGCTCAAACGGATTGACGTGTTTTTTTTTGTCTCTAAGTTCGTACAACTTCGCTCTATACTCACGCGGGGTTGAGAATCATTCAATTGAATGCTGTATGTCATTTAATATTAAGTGTGTCTCTCAATTTTTAAAATGGATGAAAATATCCAAACAAGAAGTAGAAGTAAGACTTTATTCTTATATTCATTACAATTTTTTTATAGGTAACAAATGAGCCCGAACAGCAGCCAAGGATACCATCCCCGAATTCCCAGGTCACAAGTTCTAGTCCAGCCGTCGGCGCTGCTCTGGCAGCTTTGGGAGGGCTTGGAGGTATCTTTGGAAACCACCTCCAGATGTTGGGCAGTTTGCAAGCTCTACAAAATCCCCAGAATCTTCAGCAGCTACAACAATTGGCCATGCTTCAACAGGCAAGCGGAAATCAACTCAACCCCCAAACACAATTTTTCATACAGAACCAGGTAATTATTCATTTTGTACAACTTTAGATGCGATTGTAACGATTTGATATTTCTAAAGGGGTTTCTACAAGGATTTCCCAGAACACCTCTAACAACAAGGCCTCCACATTCGATGCAGGTGTGTTGGAAAACGCTTTAAATGTCTTGGATCTTGGGGATGAGCTCCTTTCCGAAATGTTTCTAATATAATAATCAGAATGTCAAGGCAAAAAATAACAAAAGGCTTCCATTTTTGAACTCTGATGATTTCAAACGATATTCAAAATTTTATGTTAATCACATCATCAGGATCTTGGAAAATTCAAGCAGATTATCAAAGAAAAACGAAGTAGTACTGGCTTGCAGTCAGTGGTCTTCAAGAGCGCAGTTGCCTTTTTGAAGACGAGCGCTCAAAAACTCCTGCGCTAAGTGATTTCCTGAAGTTTTTCGATAGTTATCAATCGACCCTGATATTTCTCAAAAGCATAATTTTTATATACGATAAGCCTTCTGTTACATTTTCGCCTACCTACCATTATTATTATTATTATATTATGAAGAACATAGTTGTCGATAGACTAGAGCTCATCCCAATTTTCGTCCTGTTAAGATCCATTTGTCTGTTGCATGTAGTTAGTTCATTTCATGATGACATCATTAATGTCCTGCCTCATTGGTGTTGTGAAGTTTCTAATGTTCTGTTTGCATGCAAGTTAAGTGCGTGAACATGCGCTTGAAAATACGATAAAGATAATACAGAGATCGCTTCGAGTCTCTACCTAAATTAACTGACTAAAATTTCAACAGTTTATTTCCAAAGAAATTTGATCATTTTTCGTTAAATTCGGTAGATGGATGTATGCAAATCAAATTAAACTAGGATGTTTCGATTGTTAAAAAAAAACAATGCTGCGTCGAATTCAGAATAGTATTTGCCAGTTATCTCGTTTCATTAGTAAATGTTCTAACATTGTTTTTAAAACTGGAATTAAACGAAGTATTTTTCTTTTGAAGGTACAACAAATTGCTCAACAACTTCAACAACTCCAAAAGTCACAACATCAGCAACAAAATGTCGTACAACACCAGCACAACACAAGCATTCCCACGAACAATACGATAGTGCCTCATCAAACTCAAACAACACCACCCAACAATGCTGCACACATTCCTGCTAGTCTACTCACTCCAAGCACTCCTGGTTCAGTGGGTTTAACGCCGCAACATCTTAAAACTCCATCCAGGCTTCTTGAACCATCTCCGGAAGAGACCACGGATCTGGAGGAGCTTGAACAGTTTGCCAAGACGTTCAAACAGAGGAGGATAAAGTTAGGTTAGTACAGATTGTATGTCTTTATCGAGAACATTGGAAGAAGGAAAGCTACTGCGCCTTTTTTTATTTCACAAATTTTATAAAGATCTTGTCAGAATTTACAACAAAATTAATCTTATCTTCTTTATTTCCTTCATTTGTTGAGCTCTCAGATTAAGAATAGCTACACTGATTCAATTTTTTTTGAGAACCTTTTTTTAGTTCCTTATTATGTTTTTCTATCTTAGCTAATTTTGACATACAATTTGGTTTATTTCCTTAATTATTCAAATAAGGTGTTGGTCTTATTGTTGCAATAATAATTTGTTTCGTACATTCACACAAGTTAAAGTCATCTGACAATCGAATATATCTATGCCTAGCGCTACACCTGGTTATGTTAAAGCCAAGGAGTAACTCATAGTGTCCAAATGGGACACCATAAATGACTAATAATTAAAATTCAACACAAAATGCCTAAATTTCAAGGAAGGGGCAGAAGAAGTAGAAAACAAGTGAATAACAAGATTGCTCACATTACCTTATACTTTGATCATAAATTCATATTTGTTCACATCGAATTTATTAAGGAAGCTGTACTTTCCAAACTTCCATGGTAAACACGCTTTAGGTGTAAGAGGAGAGGAAAGAAATATTTTGCTTTAATGTGGTGCAATGAGAATTTACATTTCGGAATTATTTTCAGGGTTTACACAAGGAGACGTGGGCTTAGCTATGGGAAAATTATACGGTAACGATTTTTCTCAAACAACAATATCCAGGTTCGAAGCTCTAAACCTGAGCTTCAAGAATATGTGCAAACTGAAGCCTCTCCTCCAAAAATGGCTAGAGGACGCAGACAGCACTATGACCAATCCAGGAGCTCTAAGCAACCCTCTGACGACACCAGAAGCCATTGGAAGACGTCGCAAAAAAAGAACTTCGATAGAAACGAGTGTGCGAATAGCTTTAGAGAAAGCGTTTATGCAGAACCCAAAGCCAACATCAGAAGAAATTTCAATTTTGGCGGACGGTCTCTGCATGGAAAAAGAAGTTGTGCGAGTGTGGTTTTGTAATAGGAGACAGAAAGAGAAGAGAATCAATCCACCAGCTGCGGCGATGGGTTCGCCGTGCTCATCTGCCAATACTAATGGCGCAATGTTCGCGATTGCTAACTCACTAGCCCCTAGTCCTTTATCTTTAGTCACATCTAGCAGTCATAATTTCAATCCCAATATGATGGTCAAACAAGAATGACCCCACGTTAACTTCTTTGCGGATCACTATTTAGAGTGATACAACACAGTGCAATGAATATTCAGTTTATCACTGATCACGCAGAATGTTGCAAACATATTGAATGCGAGTTCCTCGGAAAGGTATGCCATACCACTAGATGACTAATACTGAGAGAAATATTGATTTATTCCAAGATATCGCTAAAAATGTTTTTATTTGGAGCTAATTTTCAGCTTTACTCTTCTACATTGCCATTATTCAAAGAACAGTCTTCCACGAATAAAAAGTTCCTAAACTAATTATAAGTTTTAACTCTATTATTTGAGCTCCAAATTGATGCCTTGGTTTTGTGGACCCCTGGTATAAAAATTTGCATTCCGAATAAGGTCAGTATTTGAATTTATTATCAAATTGGTGAGGCTGAGTAGATACTTTACGATGAAAATTTCGACAATTATGCCAAAAATAATTTAGTGTTATATGTATAGGTTGTACAGTCTCTTAATTTTTTTATATAGTGCTTTATTTTTATTGTATAAATGTATGTATTTGCATTCAATGTATTAACTGATTATACTCTTATGAATGCCGGTATTAAATTTTGTGAATGTCAATGTAAAATAGTGATTTCAAAAATTGACCGAATATTATATCATTAAATTGTTTTTACATGGTATGTTCCCCTACTTGAAAAAAATTTTCAACATCACACGGAGACGTAAAATGAACATATCAGCTATTTTTTTTCTATTTTTACTCAATATTTGTTTCATTTGGAAAATAACATACCATGGAAACAATATTTTTTTAATTGATATAAATATCACTCATCCTAAAATATATAGTCAGTTGACATTCATTTAGTAAAGCAGGGTCCTAAAATATTTATAAATGAATGTTTGTCATCTGTCAAATATGTATAGTACTGTAGATAGATAGTAAGACAATAGGCACATTTATATAGAATCGCAAAACATTCGTATATTTAGATATAGTTATTTGTTTAGCATTCGAACGATGTGTATATGAAATTGAAAAATATTAATCATTTTGTCAGTGTAAATAATCGTATGGTTCTTTTTTATACGGAGGACCAATCAGAAATATTTCAAAGTTCCTAACTGAAATTAAAACGGTTGTTATTATATTAAGAAAATATTGATGTGTCCATGATATCACCGTTAATTTATTTGATTATTGAGAATTTATTTATATGGTTTTTGTTTGTCAATTTTTTGACTGACTACATATTTTTTGTTTTTAGACCTATGAGAGAATACTTTGAATGGGGTCTATTATACATTTAATTTTTTTGGTAAATATTTCTGAAAATTTGTCGTTTAATTTTTAATATTCTCGAATTCCCAAACACGAAAATGATTAGGATCTCGAAATTGTTTTTACACACATATATTTACTTTTCCAATGTATAAAGTAAACCATTGTACTCAATATATCTCAGGTGAATACGTTATTTGAGAAATGTATCTATTTAAACCAATGGTAATTGTGTACATAATTCAGATTGTAGTAGAGATCACACTTTTGAACCCTAATAATTTCTTTTGAACTCTTGTTATATTTGTTCTCTTCTACAATCTAATTGATAAAGGAACATATGCAAAATTGATTGAAAATAAACATATCAACTAATATCCCAATGAAAAAAATTGTACAGATTACAAGCAAAAAATTGACTTTGCAAATGTTCCCAACAATATATCATATCACTGTAAAAATTGATAGATTATTATGTTATCATCTTACAATAACTTCTGTGGAGAATACTAACACAACATCAACATTTTATAAATCTTAATAGTCAAGTGTTTTGAAGCCCATTTAGATTTTAGTCTTTGTAGGTATATGTGTGTAGTGAGTGTTTTAGAAGCACAACACTGTCTAGATTCCACAGAAAAGATTCATAATTTTCTTTATTCGAAAATTTTCACATAATCATATTTTGCAAAATGTGGAATGTTAGTCATTGTTAAAACGGATTAATACTTGATTGTAATGAAAAATTATTACAATCAGGTATCTGGGTAACTTGTATGGTAGTACATTCAACAAAAATTTATGTATAAGACCCTATTCTGAAGTGTAATATATTGGCGGTCTAGGCAATAAACATGTACATTATTTTCATTAAAGAAATATGGATTCATAAAAATTATGTTTTTTTAGTTACTACAAACACAACCTCCAATTTCTGAACAATAGAAAAACTTATTTGTTGTAACAAATCCAATGACCTTTTCTCATATCCACTTTTCCTTAACAGTGTTAGAAAATTATCCACCTTCTAACCATCATCTAATCGATATTTCATATCACTTTTCAACTACAACTGTGGTAAGCATCTTCAGAGGTTTTTTGTTCATAGATTAGCGAAAGGTATGCTCATACCAAATTCGATACTGGATGCTTGGTCTCATCCAGATATGATATTTACTTTCTACATAAACTGGGAGAAGGTAGTTCATCCTCTCAACTTCAGGCGGATTTGGTTCAAATGCAACCTATTGCTGGTAACCAGGTGTTATAAGTGATTTCTTCTCTCCTGTTGATGTTATTGCAATTATTGTTTATTTCAAAAATTTCCATATTTATACTTGAGTAATAGCTTGATGTTTGAGAGGATTTCTAACTTCAAAGGCATATTGGACGATAGCGGCCTTTCAATTTTATCCTCAGAAATTCTCACAATTTGTCCAAGTTTTTCCATTATTATTATTATTTGAACTGGGGTTGTTGTGGCTTGGTAAGCCTTCCAAGAACTGCGACTATGTAGATCTTTTGTTCTCTACCCTACTCATTCATGGAAACCCAAGGAGGTCGTTTTTACATTGGTTTGCAAACATTATCTTTAGAAGTTTTATCAGTCACTGAAGGTGTGAAAGAAAAAAGAATATTATCTCTATCCTTAATCTCGGTAGATCTGGTCTTTTTATGCTATTGAGTGAATCTCGACATTAAATTGTACTGCCCCCATGTTTGCTTGCAGATCGGCAGAACTTTGAAATAATAACATAACATAATAAAATACAAATAATTATGATCGGAGCGGCAGGCCGTGCTCTGATCCTGAAGAGTCTGCAAACATTTTAGCTGATTCTTTTTTTTCTTCTTTCACCCAAGAAACTGGTTCACCTCCCGCGATAATAATCCCTCGAGTTTCAGCTGAGCTCAAAAACATAACTTTTTCTCCGTCCGTCGTGAAGGCCAAACTTTCTGCCCTAAATGCCCAGTCTGCACCTGGTGCTGACGGATTTTCAGCAAGGCTTCTTAAGGAATGTAGCAATTCTCTGGCGCTCCCCCTTTCTCTGATCTTCACTCGCTCATTCGAGACTTTCTCCCTTCCCTCCTCTTGGCGGAGTGCACGTGTTACGCCAATTTTCAAAAAGGGAGATAAGCGTTGTTCTGATAACTATCGCCCCATCAGCCTGGTCCCGGTCATAGCGAAGATTTGTGAGAGGGTTATATTGGAAGAAGTTTTACAATTTTCTCTTGGACACGGCATAATTCCTGATTGTCAACACGGCTTCCTCCCGGGGCGCTCGGTCATCACAAACCTCCTCCAATGTGTCAACTCCTGGTCGATGTCCCTTGATAAGGGCGACCCGGTTGATGTCATTTACCTTGACTTCTCTCGAGCCTTCGACCGTGTGCCACATAGACGTCTCTTGTCCAAACTCGATCATATCGGAATTCGTGGCCGCCTCCTCTCATGGATCGAGGCTTTTCTTTCGAATCGCGTCTTCCAGGTTCGTGTAGGCGATTCTGTCTCTTCACCGAGAGCTGTCATGAGTGGAGTACCGCAGGGTTCAGTGTTGGGTCCAGTTCTTTTTCTACTCTACGTTTCTGACCTGCCACATCATGTCATCTCCCACTTCTCACAGTTCGCCGATGACACCAAGATGTTTGGTCCCTCCAGTAGCGCCTCCACTATTCAAGATGACCTCGACTCCATTTCGCGGTGGTGTGAGGAATGGCAACTGCCGCTCAACAGTGGGAAGTGCGTCGTCCTCCACATGGGTCCTCATAATCCACGCCAGAGGTACTATCTCAATGGAGTTGTCATCCCTGTTTCCAGCAGCCATTGTGATTTGGGTGTTATAGTGACAGATAACCTGAGTTGGTCCGATCACATCCTCCATGCTGTCAACAAAGCCAAAAGATCCTTATTCCTGATTCAAAAAGCATTTGGCAGGTGTGATCCCCTTACGTGCGCTGCTGTATACCAAACTTACGTACGGCCTATTTTAGAGTTCGCCGGGCCTGTTTGGAGTCCGACGTTGTGCCGCGATTTGTCATTGCTGGAGGGTCTCCAGCGTCGTGCAACGCGCCTCCCTTACGGAATCTCGCGCCCGTCATACAGTGAAAGACTCTCCATAATGAACCTACCAACTTTCATGGACCGGAGGACTCGTGGTGACCTCATCACTACTTTTTGAGCTCTGAATGATCTGTTTGGTGTCAGTTTGAGCAACCTATTCACGTTGAACAGGGATAGCCGTCTGAGAGGCCATGCTTTCAAGCTACGAAAAGAAAACTTTAAAACTGTGCAAAGGCAAAACTTTTTGACAAACCGGATATTCGGTGTTTGGAACGCGTTACCTCCTGCTGTGGTGGAGTCAGTGTCAGTGAACTCGTTCAAAAACAATTATGACAGTTGGCATTCAAGTGAAAGGAACCTTTTTGTGTAATTTTTTTTTTTCTCTCCAGATCATCTGTATATTTCGCTCTTCAAGTACTTTTAACTTGTTCTCTTCTTTAAAAAAAAAAAATTTTTCTGTGAGTTTATAGGCATTGCCTAAACTTTAATCTTTGTTTAATAATAATAATAATAATAAATCCATTTCTTCAGCATTTTACCAATGTTCAGTCAAAGCTACTATCTCAGCTCTCCCATCGTTAGCAAACTTTTCAAGCATATTTAGAGAAGTTTTTTATTTGTTTAACAATCTGTTCTTTATTTGTTGGATTAAAAAAGCAACAGCTATTTCATAAGGAATCAATCGAGACAATGCTTATTAAAAATATTTTATTTTCAATGCCAATATCACATACAAATAAAAATGAACTACATTTCCATAATGTATCTACAATAAAATTTAAAAAATCAATCACTTTGTATGAGCCGTTTTACCCGATGATTTGACACTTTGTACTTCATTCACTTTCTTAGTATGTAACGTGAACCATTGTGGAATTTTAGTACTAATATATAAACCGAAAGATTTGAAAATTTTTTTGTAAGAGTTTCTTTTAACAACTTCAATATTAATTCTGGTGGGGTCTTTGAGATAGGTTACAATAATATCACATTCAAATATAGGTACTGTTGGCTTAATATTAGTATTTTCCTCCCATATGAAGTCACTGATTGCAATCTCTTTGTCTAAAGTAGTTTTACATTTATCGAGTTTATCCTTAATTTTAACAGGGCTTATATTACGACAATCCCAAATATTTACAAAAGAAAGTGCATGAAATTGTTTGATATTATCAGAATCATGTACATCTTGTTGATTAGCAACTCTTGCAGTTTTGTTATTTTCTTTTAGTTTCATATCTAACTTGAAGATCTTCTCAAATACTGTACAACAAAAGTCTAAGGTAAGGTCATACCAAATTTCTGCTGAATGAGTATTTGAATCAGACTGAAAATCTGTTTTTTCCAAGATAATATTATAGCTATCTGGGTCATTACTATCCTTTTTCTTCTCAGGTTCCTTCTCTTGAATAACATCAAATAATCTTATAAACATATTTTGATTATTTGAAGATAGTATCTCTAAAGATGAAGAACATACTGATATATATCTGTCCAAAATATTTTTGAATATTATTCTGCTTGTATTAGCATTATGTTCAAATGGATCTTGGAGACACACTGGTTTATCATATTTAAGAGGTGCAATGTTATCTAAATTATTTTTATAAATTTGCATTTGTTCTGGAATAAGGTTGATGTCTGAGAAACATTGCTTCTCAACAGTTCTTCCAAGGTATGGGCAAATGATTTCTGAATCAAATTTAAAAGTGGAATAGTATCTGAAAAATCCCTTCAAAATTTCTAATAATGGAACTGAATGTATATGAGTACTTCTCAAAGTTGTTATTGGAACTATGTTCATATTCCAAATAACTCTAGGATCTGTGGGTACAGTATGTCTTTGCAAATCATAAACGCTTGGAAAGGAATAACATTGTTGTAGATAAAAAATAAACATCATTACCAACGAATAACTTGTGAAAAGATGATTTCTTCCACTTATGCCTTGAATTTTGGCCCAATACTTTATAACCAACATAACGGGTCTTAATCTGGAATCGAGGGAAAGATAGTAACGAATTAATTTACTATTCTCAACACCCAACATATTTTTGAAATTTATATCACATTTCATTCCAGTTTGCTTATGAATGGCTTTCACTATAGGTATTTTAGCTGTTGGTATGTCAATAATATTATGAAACAGCCTACTTCTAGTTAAAGCAAACCTAATTGCTTTTAAACAATTTCTTTCATTTACAGGCATGGGTCTTATGTCCACATAAATATCTAAGTCACTTGAATTCATTTGTAAATATGTAGTACTCGATCCAAAATTAAAAGTATAACATTGTTGAAAGGAATAAGACAATGCTTTATATACGTCCCAATTGACTAAATTGTAGGCCCAACTTATACTGTTCAAATCTGGAGTCGTCATTTGAACAAACTGATGTACTTGGTTTTCAAAGTTTGTTATGTCCTTCAAACGACAAATTAAGTCATTATGAAAAACCTTATCCACACTTTCTTCGAGAGCTGAAAAAAAATAGAGTGTAACAAAACAAACTGAAAATATGGTAATCTTGCTGAATCTACAAGTGGATTTGGGTACATAGAATGTGCATGTATCGATATTGTCATTTCACAGTTTTTGTTGCCAGATTGTGCACACACTTCATTCTTGAACTACACTGCTTTTTGCAAATCTATTGATATCCGTCCGACCATATGCTCGAATTTCGGCTTCAGGTCATTAGTATATTGAAGGTTTCACAAATGTTTTAAAGCAGTTTTTTTCCCGCACCATTTTATGCCTTCTAAGCGAGTAGTAAAAAAAACAATGTAGAGTCAAATTCTGTCCTCGAATTCTTCATCACTGAAGATTTATGCTGGATCCACAATTAGGATTGAACTAAAAAGAGTTTGTATTGTATCACCCATTTTGAAGGAAAAGATGCAATATATTAACAAACACTAGTAATATGTGATATTAAGGTATTAATACCATAAGGTCAATCTGTTAGGGGGTTGTCCATTAATCACATGAGGCTTGAAAGGGGGGGGAGGGGTTTGATAAAAATCACGAAAATATCACAAGGGGGAGGGGGGTGTAGTAAGATATCACGTGTATTTATTTTTTCGTCAAACGCGCGATTTTTAAACAAATATTAAGCGGCACGGCGCGGCGTGTAGTGACCTTGACTACATTGAATATATTCATGTACTAGTACAATACATGTTTTTCCTATGATTACACTTTTCGTTTATTATTATTGTTATGGCAATCAAAAAAAACTTGCAACCTGGTGTAGACATTTTTATTATGGTCCTTAATTTCAGAAGAAAGATTATAGTTTATACCTGTATTTAAATTGAGTTAATATTCAGAAAATTTTAAGATTCGTTGTAGGTACTAAAAATACATGTGATGTTGAGAAGGGGGAGGGGGGGTGGTCTTAAACCTCACTACGTATCACCAATGGGGGAGGGGGGTTCAAAAAATGCTAAAAAAAGATCACGTGATTAATGGACAACCCCTAGATTGTAATAACCGTTGGTCGCGGGAAATTGACTTTCTGTCTCAATTCTATTACATTCTTCGAACATCTGATTAATTTTCCGAACTGGCAACATAGCTACGAATTTGACGTAACACTCAATGATCTCTCAAGGTCACTTGTAGATTTGGCAAGATTTCTGAAAATTTTATCCAGAAGTTTCTAAAAATGGAGCAAAGTAATGTAACCTTCAAAAACTTCTGAAGATAAATTTGAATAAAGTTTTTTTTTTAATATGAATATACTTGATAAAATATCAATTAACTAACCAAAATGTGGAAAAGCTTGTCGTTTTTCTACTTTCAATTGTCTACCTCCTAAAGAATGATCAAGAGATATTACTTTGGCAGCCTGTTCTTCCTTTTCATACACTATAATCATGTAAGTTAGAGTAGATCCAACTATACTTTTTTCTATTCCTCCAAATTTTGAGAAATATTGTAGAGCATCTTCTTTTGATTGATTACGGGAAAAACCTAAAAAAAATTAATTTTACAATTTCTTAACAAAACCTCTATTTTATTCATTAATTGCAGATAATTAGAGTATAAAACATCTCTCAAACCTGTGATATACACTCCACAATTGATGTTCTTCTGCTGTTCAGATAGTTTGAGATGTTTTTTCCCTTTGAAATGTAAAATCGAATCAGTTTCACTACCAAAAGTCACTTTACATAGATCACAAGTAGAGGAATTGTTATCCATTTTCAATGAAATTCCAATGGACAACCATTGGCTCTACAAACTTTTTTAAAGAAAATCGGTTTTATAAATCCTTCCTCATCTCCTGGACAGAGAATGACATCATTTGCTGATAAAAAAAATTGTAATCCACTCTGAAGGGCTGCTTCTAGATCAATATATATAAAGATCTCTGAATTTTTCCTCAAGCCACTGATATTAGTACTACTGTCAGTTATATTCTGTGAAAAATGTATATGATTCCTTTTCATACGATGTAAACCTTCCAATTTTATTTTATTCCATTTTTTGAAGAATGTTCCATGAACAACATGTTCGAAACTATTGGCGTTGGTAATTGGTGTCAGCTCTAATGTTATAACTACCTGAAATAAACTATAATCAATATTGTTGAAGTAATAATTGAATGGAATTAATTTTCAATTCATGTAAAACTAATATTCAAAGGCAGTTTCACCTAATGAGCCTTGTTTTTTTTATTATTCAACTCAGTCTGAGTGGTAATAATTTCAAGACAACCCACTGGAATATCAAGTCTCTCAATGAGATAATCGTGGAATTCTGAAAGGACTACCGACAGAGTTGGTGAATTTTGAGGTTTCTAGCCATAATCTAGCAGGTTTCCAACTTACTTTGTCTACAATTACAGTAAACATCATCAAAAGTTTTAAGGTAGTAGACAATAAACTTCAGGAGGTTAGTCTAGTTAGACATGAAACATTTGGTGGAAAACCAATATCATGGATAGAAAATTCTGAATTTTCTAACTCTGTTTAACAATATGGAAGTCTTCAGCATAATATAAAATTAAGAGAAGTCTTAACATTCCCATTCATTCAATTTTCAATAAACATCTCAAGCACTTAAACCATATAAATCAACTTCTTCAAAAGTGTTTCTTTTTGGAAGGTTAGATTAAAACAGTTTATATAGTAGGAAATGTATGGGTAAACATGTAGTATGGGTATATGACCTTGAGACCCCAAATCCACTATGTCAAAATGATATACACCTATTCTACATCAAGAACATTAAACAGCTAACTGCAAAAAAAGTTATTTATGATGTAGATAATTGATAATCTATGAATTACGTAATGTAACATTTTGATGTTGGAGAACTTGATCAGTATCACTATTCACATGATTATGAGTTATAAGTATCAAGATTAATTATCACAGCTATAAAGTTGAATTTATTCTACATAATTACCAATATTTGATTGAGAAGAAAACAAAACTCACTTTTATTGAATGCCCTTGATTCGCTCTAATTTTAAAACTGGTCTCATTGAATTTTAGAGCAAATCTTCTCTTGTCATCAGTTTCTACAACTTTGATTATGTCGTTTTTAGTGAATCTACCTTTAAGGAATCTGTGTTCTAATAAACTTTCCACTGGGACGAATCCATCTATTGCAATGGGAATACCTTCATTCACAGCTCCATGCCTTAGAATCCAAGATAAGAATTTTCCTAAATCATTACTTCTATTGTTATTTGCCTGTAAGGATCAACATAATACAACTCTCTCAAGAGAAATAAACTTACCTTCAACATTTAAAAGTGAAAAATCTTCTATTAATTTTGAACTGATTTGAAAACCAGAAGAAAGAATCAAGATTTCTACTCGGATTTAATTTTCATTTGTGATTGTGTTCATTCCTTCATTCCTTCAATGATGTCAATATTGTCAATAATGTCAATTATTTCACTACAGACTACTAAAGGTACAGATATTTTTCTTCTTTTTTTTTGACTTCTACACTTAACTAACCACAGACTACTAAACTAACTTTTTTAGACTTTAGTATACATACTGCATTCGGTATATGCCCACCGGTGCGGAGCGTGCGGTGTAAACGGTTGATAGGTCACGTGACCACGGAGCAATAGGTGCGTTCTTGATTTGCCGAACGATGACGGAGCTAACGGAGCTGATATTGAAGAATTTTTGAATGTGTTTTGTAAAAAGAAAAAAAGCAATTTCGTCGATTGAAATTATTGGAGACGGCCAGACAAAATCTAATTTGTCTCCTCGTGATATGAGGATGTATTCTACATAATGTGTTGTTCTTGGAAGAGTTGAAAGGAGATATTCCTGAGGAAATTGTTGATGAACCACTTAATGAGAAAGTTGGAAATTTTGTAGACATCGAAAATATGTATCATCAATCAGGGAACCAATTAGAAGAGAGTAAAAGGAATTTTATAATCTATTCTTTGAACATGGATGAAAGATTTCTTCGCTGAGATACAATCATGTACTTCGTAAAATAAGCCTTAATTTTAAATAATAATAATACTTGTTTCCTAAATGCCGTAATCTGTGACCTATATTGTAGGTACTTATGATTTTCTCATTTTTTCAGCCAACATCTTATTGTTTGAACCAAGGTTTCATATTAGGTTCCCCCTTTCTTTATAATTCTTCTTCCAAATGCTTCCTCTCCTGCTTCAAGTATGTTAGTTCTTAATTTTGCCCATGCTATTTCGACGTCGTCAAAGTCTTGGATGTTTTTCGCAACTACTTTTCCTCTGAGCCAATGTCGGTGCTTAGTTGAGTAGTCGGTTAGGGATTCTATATTGAATTTACTTCATTCATCGTGGAAAATCTTTGGGTTAGGATTATTACTTTTCACGTTTCCCACAAAATGATCATATTTTATAATATTCTTCATAGGTTGCCATTCTCTCGAAGTACGATCAGCGCTACAATAATTTTTATATGAAAGACATTTGCTAATATTTCTCAATTATTCAGATATTTTTACCAAACTCTTCTCGCATTATCAAATCATATCTTTCCTTTCTTTCTCGAACCACTTTTTCGGAAAAGAATAACATTTTATAGAATTTTCTGTATTGTATGAACTGTGACACAGTAAATGGTAATTTCATAACTTCAGAATTCATTTTCAATACTGTAAATCAGTTATCGAAAACAAAATGAACTCAAAAATTTTTAGAATCGTCAAAAAACATTAATTTTAACACCACTTCAGCAGGCAAGACACAGTAAAGACGTAAAATTTTACTAATGGTTTTGTTTAATTTCTCCACGGAGGGAGCTACATTCAACTATGCACACTGCCTATATCAGTTCCGGTGCAGAGCGAGAGGCGTGGAGTACCTCAGAGCATATATTTTCCAGTCTTTCCCAGTGATATTAGGTCTATGGGAAGGACTGTTCTGTGGGAAGGACTGTTCTGTGGGGACTGGGAATAATAATAATAATATATCAATAATATCATTGATATTAGGTCTATGGTCCTTCCGCTCCCTGACTTCACTTCCTTGGTCTCTAATGCTTAACTCCACACGACCTACTACAACTAAAGAGCTTTGTGGCCAGTTGCACCATTTGCCTAAACAATGATTAAAATTTAAACATTGATTACTTTCTGATTTTTCTTAGGGAACCAGAAAGTAATCAATGATTAAATTTTCAATCAACGATTAGGCAAATGGTGCAACTGGCCCTTGAAACTTAAAATAAAGAATATTATTCTATGTTTTAAGTTTTGAAAGGTTATCAGATGATATAATTCAATTAATATTCAACTAATAAAAAGCTGTAACTGAAGCAATATATGTAACTGAAGTAATATCAATAATTCGAGTTGATCAGCATGAATAACTAGAAAAAAAATGATTCGAGAAATTAGCGCCAAAAAGACCGGGTTAAACCATAGACTGACATTCCCGTTAGTTTTTTAGTATATTCTGTGGCAGTGAATCCATGTCGCAAAGCAAATGATTAGTGATTGATTATGATATTTTTAGGAATACGTTTGTTTATGTAGAGTTTGAAATTCATGAGAAATATTCATATTACAATAATATATAACAAATCATTTCCTACTGGAAAAAATGGAATTGCACAGTGGAGTTTGTGGGATTTGCAAATGTAAAAATTTAATTTTGGATTCTAAAAATTCAGAGAAATATTGTAATCTAATATGTAGCCTCTTTCAGTCTGATTTAAATATTGCTGAAGTGAGTATTTTAAAATCAAATTTTAATCCTTACATTGTTTACATAATTGGAGTGTAAAGTTTATTACAATTTTAGTGACAAATTAAAAAAGAAATTGTTGACAATATTTAATTGTAATTGATGGGGTTGTCTTTCTCTCATAAGATTTTCATTTTAGGAAATAGAATTGAATTTCAATCTCTGCCCAGTATGTGTTTATCAGATCACATTGATAAGTTCAAAAAGAGAAGTCTTTTCTAATCAGAATGCAAATGATGAGTTGGAAACAAGAGATGTGTGTAAAATGTGTGGGGAAAAAAATGAAGTACTCACTATTAATGATACAATTTTTTTGACCAAGTGTAAACCATGGTTGACCAAGGAGGATGAAGTTGGACTGTGTGTCAGTTGTTATTATGTTATTGAAATCAGAAATCACTTGAAGGACAATTTAATACATAAATTGGTGAGTTATTCAGAATTATAATATTCATTGCTTTTCCTTGATGACTTGTCAAGGCAGTGTGGAATTTCTGAATCTCTTCTTAGGTTTAGATTTCTATTAGACTAGGTTCTAGATTAACATGAAAAAACCCGAAAGAATTTTACAAATTATAATGACTTTGATAAGAACTCTTGGAATATGATGACATACAATTTTGAGGAAGATGCAGAAAACAATTTATGAAAATTGTTCAATAAACCTTGAAATCTATGATTGATTTATAGCATTTTTACTGCTTGGTATGGATCAACCGGTAAAATTCATAGGCGGAGATTATATTGAATTTTTCTATTTTTAGTCATCTTTTCTGTTTCTTCAATAGAAACTTAGTGTTATGAGAAAAAAATTGCATGAACAGATTTTATTTGTAGGCCATAAAGTTGATATCAGGATGCTGTTAGAGCATTCAACAACCAAGGGTCCTAGCCTTAAATTTTGGGGGGTCACCATCATGGGCTTCAAGTTTTTTGATGGGACCATTTCGTACATTGTCCGCTTGAAATGCATATTGAGTGTTAGGTGGTTCTATTTAGGGGGGGGGGGGATGGGGGTGTCATGACCCCCTCCCCTGGGACCGCGCTTGTCAACAACCATGATTTTCAATATTGAACTGAAAAACTAAATGTGAATTGATACTTCCTAATGAAATTTTGTAAAAATTATTAGGTCTGTTTGGTGTTACTCAACTAAATACACTGAGCTACACTTGTGCAATAAATGTAATTTGCACCTTGTTTTGTTGATTTTTTTTGTTGTCACACTATACTGTTGTAGAATCTTGTAGCAATGAAAAATTATTTCCTTCCATCAACTAAACACACTGACTTTGAAAGAAGTGTAGCTAGTGTAGTGAAAATAACCATTCCAAACTTTGTGTTAAGAGTAGTGTCGGAACCATAGAAAATTCATATTCATAAAAAAATTATTAATCACTCGTTTATTCATCTGCCCTTGGGTGTTATCAATCTATGATATAATAAAATAGTCAAAAACTAATGAAATGCATTCAGTCTAAATCACTGACAAATATTATAATCTACCAACATCCATTCCTCAAAATAAATTTTTGAATAAAAAGTGACTGTAACATCTCTTCCCTCTCAGTGTTATTGCCTGATCCATCTGACTTTTCAGGCTGATCCTGAATTCTACTTCTCTCTTCTTGTAAACACAATTTTTCTTATTTATGTGATGATTCATTCAAATCAATTTCAGCCGATTCTGTCAAAGAAGTATCATCTGAAGTATCTAATAATATCTCAAGTGGAACTCATTTTGGTTTTGACGATGATCTTTTACAGTACTGAAATCTCTTTGTTTGAGTGTATTTGCATAAGAACGGATTAATTTACAATCTTCTTCCAGAAATATATTGTACATAACATTTCCAATGATTTACCTGAAATCCACTTTACTCTGTTGTGTGAATGGGTTTTTAAAATACTGGTTGACCAATATCAAAGCTTTTTGTATTTGCACTAAGTTTTTTTATTAAATTGGTATCCCATTCATGTCACCAACTATTATCAATCTATAATATAATAAAATGTAAATGAAATGTATTAAGTTCTAAACCACTGACAAATATTATAATATGACAAAATCCATTTGTCAATATGACTTTAAATACAAGGCGACTCTTAACATTGGGGACCATAAAACTGTTAACAGATATATCCAAGGGTGCAATTGACACTTGCATCAACTAGTGCTTAAAAACTCCTGATTTCGGATCAGTACTTACTTCATTCTTATTATATGAATTATACTAATATTAGGCACGATAGTCCTATCATCCTTATATTTTAATAAATCTATGAATATTACCCTTAAGTTATTATTTGAAGATTTTAATGTGGGTTATTTATTTTTTTAAATATAAACATATAATCTTTGTGGTGAACATACTTCACTATATTAAGTTCAGTGTAGTGTATACTACACTCTGTAGGAGAATACATCAAAAAGACCTTTTAGTTTGGTAAAACTAGGTGAAAGATATGTAACAAGATGTAAAATAAAAAATTCCAAGATTATATACGTTCATATGATTTATAATAGATACTGTTCTTAAATTTGATTTAATACAGAAGAACACCATATTGAAAAATTGTGGTAAAAGTCTATATATATTATTATCTATTGTCGTTATAGTGCGATTCCTTTTTTATTCTTATTGTTTTCTTTTACAGTCTGAATGGGACCTAGATGGTAATTCGAAATCTTCTCCCAATCAAAAAAGACTAATATCACGTAGAAAGTCTTCCTGTGAAACAAGAAAGAGTATTCATAAAGAATTAGAAGAAGTAGATTCAGAATTGACTCTTGAAAGGAAAAAGGAACATAATTCAGTCAACATAAATGATTCTAGTAAATCTGACAATTTTGGTGTTAATTCACAACCAATACAAAAACCAAAAACAAGAAGCAGGAATGTTGAAGAATTTCCAGACTCTGACTGTTCATTCCAAATAGATTGTAAGGAAAAAAAAGAATCAGAAGTTTATAAACAAAAACAATTAACTGGTTTTAACTTGACAAATATAAATAATTTCTCTCCACTGTGCAATTCTGGTATTCAAACTAATGAGGAAATTCAACAAGATAAAAAACTTTTCAACTATGTTCCATTTGTGAAGATGAAAGAGTTAAAAGATGCTTATGTGGAGAAAGATGAGTGTAGTTATGTTTGTAGTTTGATATCTCAAAGACCAATAATAAAAGTTACACGAACTCCACCAATCAAAATCAAGTCATTGAAAAATATAAGTTCATTACATAATAAAAAGAAAAAGGAAGAAAATAAATTGAAAGTGATTAAATCAATTTCTAGTTCTTCCCCTCCGGTAGAAATCTCAAAACAACTTGTAGTTGTGGTGAAAAGAATAAAATTACCTTTGACAGGAATATCATCTCCAGAATCAAATATTTCAGTTGTTGCAAAAAAATCTGAGAGTGACATATCTCAAATGACTGTAACCCCCAAGAAAAAGAAACGTGTTCATTTTAATGATACTCCTACAATTATTATTACTGATGATGATTTGGGTGATAATTTTGAACACGGAAATAAATACGATGAAAATAAAAGAAAAAGAAATACTCGAAAAATGTCAGAACAATCAAAAGTAGATGTAATTGATATAATTGAATCTGAAAAATCAGAAAATGATGAACTTATATCATTGTCTCTTGAATCTGGAAGTGAAGATGAATCAATTCATGAAGTAAATAATGGGTCATTTAAAAATATTGAAGAAAAAAATCATGAAGAGGAATCAGAAGAAAATGGCGAGAAAAATGCTGAAAATTCTTCCTCTGAAATGATAGATAGTGATACCGATATGGAAAATGAAAAAACTGGAAATAATGTTGAAGAACAATATGATGAGAAATTAGAAGAAAATGATGAGGCCAATGACAAAATAAATAAGAATTCTGCAATAGAAGATCATCCAGAAACAGAATATGAGGAAAATGAAGAATTGCAAAAATCTGAAGATTATACCAATGAAGTAAAAGACATTTCAGATGAAGAGAAAGAAGTGGAAATTAATGATTGTATTGAAAGCAATGAAGAAGAATTAGAAGATGAAAAAAGCAGTTTAGATGGTTTCCAACTAGTAGATGTGGATGATGAACCTGATAATGGTGTAGATAATACATCATTGGAAAACAATGATTCAAGTGGAACAATTAATGTTAATAAAGAATCAATAACTGGATACAATGAAGAGTTGACAGAAATTGTAGAAAATCATAATAATGAAACTGAAGAGCCTGATAATTCTCCAACTGTTGATGAATCAGAATCAAATGTTGAGAAAAGCTCTTCAGACAAATTAGCAGAAGAAAAATCTGTGGATAATGACGATATTGAATTATTACTGAAAAAATACAGCCCAGAAGGTTCTAGTCAAGAATCAGCAAAAGATCAAGCAACAGAAAACACATCTGATGAAGTTAATGAAGTTGATAAAGGAATAGAAGATGAGAATGTCAAAATTAATGAAGTTGATAAAGGAATAGATGATGAGGAGGACCTAGAAAAATCAAGCAGCAAGAGTAGTAACCAAATGAAAGATGCACCTGCACAAGCAGATGAAGATTTTGGTTCACTGATAGACGAAGTACAAAAATGCCTTCTCACATCTACAAAAGATATACCCAGTTCATCTGAAGGAGATCAACATGTTCCGCTTTCAGATGATTTATGCAATTTAACAGAACCAAACAACTCAGATATTCTCGACCTCTTGAACAAATCATTTGATGAAGATCGTACAGCTATTACAACCAACTCGCCCCAAACAGAAAATATGAACGGTAATAAAAGCCTTAAAAGAAAACATTCAGATGATACATTAGAAGAATTAGAGCAAAAAAAGGGAAAGATTGATATTTAATGAAATATGGTTTTCCCGATCATTTTATAAGTTTTTCTTTTTACAGTTTTGAAATATTTATATTTGTTTATATGTTTGAAAACATAAAATTCTTATGTAAAAATTAGTTATTATTATGAAATATTGTAAGTATTAAACTCTTTAAGCAATATGTTATACTTCTTATTTGGTAATTTTCTTAAAATCCCCAAGTGTTTATTACTTCCTGGGTGAAACGGTCAACATTCTCTAAATGTTGAGATTCATTGAATAATAATATTTATGGGAGTTTTGCATGAAAATTCATTTCAATTATCAATGTTCAAGTAATCTAATATCATTCCTGCCATTAATGTCAATAGTTTTGTGTCCCCAAAATATTATTGTATTGATACTAGGACAAGTCTTTATTATCCTTTATTTTTATTGACCTGACGTTTTGCCATATATGTGGACTTTTTCAGATGCTGAAATATACATACATACATATGGGCTCCTTCAGAGAATGAAATATACATCCAAATGTATGCCCACATATTGGGCAAAACGTTAGGTAAGCAAAAATAAAAGACAACAAAGACTTCCAATTTTCCTTGGTTTGACTAGCAATACAATAATTAATGTCAATAGTTTTTTATTCTTTATGAAATCAATTTGATTTTATTTTAAGGTTCTATTTACTAAAATGTTTGATTACACATAAAAAAGTTCTATTCTTTTTTCATGTATGAAAAATTGTCTCGATGAAGCACAAATTACATCAATTTCATGAGATGTTATAGTTACCATAAAAAATATTTCACGGATATTCAAATTTTGAATCTTTATATTCCATGCTTAGAAAATAAATGAATTGAATAATTTATCTCTTATGGGGCCTTCATAAACTTACTCTGAGTAACTCTTGTTTACACTGAAGTGTGCATAAACCTACTTTTCCTTTCTTCTAGTTTTAGAGCTTACTCGGAGTAAGGTTATGAACACAACCCAGGAAAAGGACAGATAATTTGATGTTGAAATTTTATATTATATATAAACTTTTTTGAGGGGCTTGGAATTTTTATCTACATAAGAATCCAGAGGTTCATTATCATAATAATCCAAAAAAAACTATTTAAAAGTTCAGAAATGTATAATTAAAAATAATATGCATTATATTTACATAAAGTACTCCACCAATAAAATCATTTTCTATAAAATAAAAATTGTAAATATAAAAAATTAATTTTTGGATTCGGATAGTAATTGCAGGATGAGCTTCTCCAATTTTACGGAGTCTGCAGCAAAGTTCCTAATACCTTCAGATAACTTATCTGTAGCCATTTTATCTTCATTCAACATCCAGCGGAATTTTGCTTCATTTAAATGTAGCTTCTCTAAGTTTGATTGAGCAGCAGTTTCCATGCACAATTTTTTTTGTATGGGTGTACTACTTGCTTCTAATTCCGCCAGTAACTTTGGACTTATTGTTAACAAATCACAACCTGCCAATGCTCTAATTTCCTCGGTGTTGCGGAATGAAGCCCCCATAACTACTGTCTTATAATTGAACTTTTTATAGTAGTTATAAATTTTAGTTACTGAAATAACACCTGGGTCTTCTTCACCTTTGTAAGTTTTTTTATCTGTGTTTGCCACATACCAATCAAGAATTCTCCCAACGAAAGGTGAAATTAGGGTAACTTCAGCTTCAGCACAAGCAACAGCTTGTGCAAAACTGAATAGTAGTGTTAAATTACAGTGTATGCCATATTTTTTTTCTAGTTCTTTGGCTGCTTGAATACCTTCCCATGTTGAAGCAAGCTTAATAAGTATACGATCTTTACCTATTCCTTCGTCTTCATATAACTGAATCAATTTTTTTGCCTTTGCTATACTGGCTTCCTTATTGAAAGATAACCTTGCATCGACTTCTGTTGATACTCTTCCTGGTACAATTTTTAAAATTTCCAATCCAAAAAGTACACATAACATATCCATCGCATTTTCTACTTGCTCATCTATATTATTTCCAACTTTTAATCCATAACGGACGGCTTTTTCAATGAGAGGTTTGTACTGGGGTAGATTTGCCGCAGCTAACATCAAAGAAGGGTTCGTGGTGGCATCTGTGGGCTTGAATTTCTTCATGGCTTCAAAGTCACCGGTATCAGCCACTACCGTAGTTAAAGTTTTCAATTTTTCCAAAGAATTTACACTAGCCATTTTAGATTTCTTACACTGTGGTTCAGACATTCTTTATTGTATATATAACAGCAGGAAAACCGGAACGAAAAATGATTAAGTTAACCACAATAGTGATTTCCAGAAACTTAATGCTCTTGGAATGACCTCCAATTGGAAAGTATTCTAATATTTATTCTTCATTATCGTTATCTACCAGTAATCGACTAGGTACTGGATCCCCTCTCTAGTGAGTTGGAATTGGACCATGAACGATGATTATCAATAAATTTCAGCTCGAAATTCCAGGTTATGTCAATTTTGGTACCTGCTCTCTGCATTTAATTCATTTCGTTTCGATCTAGTAGTAGGAAATTTTTTAAAATATTGAAAATAATTATTATTATTTAATTGTTCTATCATGAAAGATATTTGATCTATGAAAATATTTCTGAAATTTAGAAATTGAAGGTCATACAATATCATCTTTGAGAAATGTTACGGACACCAGATAATATTTTGTATTTTTTGAGTAGATAGTCCAAAACAAATGGAGAAGTGAACATGGATTGAATTGCGATTACCTAATAGTGTCAATGCTTTGGATAAAGTGATGTTATTTACGTAACTCTATCGAATTTTAAACTAAAAGAAGAGCTAGCGCAGGCGTGTCCAATAATATTCAATAACGTTACTTAATAAAGTTTTTAATGCTTGCATTTAGATACATATTTCATTTCTATATGAACCATTCAAATTTTTAACTTTTTGAGCGCTAGTCGTCCCTAAACAAATTGCTCAATCATTATTTCGTCACAGTCAAGGCTATCGCTACGGGGGGGTAATGGGGGCAAATGTTGTTACTAATAATCCTGAAGAATATAATAGAATCAGCATATTATTCATCAAATTGCGTAGCCAGGTTTCAGTTGCCTCATCAGGTCCAAAAGTATAGGGTCTTTTTTTTCGAGGTATATAACTTCAAGTTGGCGACCGATTTAACAGCTGTCAAGTGATTTATTCTCCTTCCTTTCTTTTTTTTTCTATTTTATTTGGGCTCAGCAGTAATGCTATGTACCCATAATCAAGTAATAAACGATAATTCATTAACCACCACCAGTCATATACAACATCTATGACCTAGCCGGGATTCGAACCCGGTACCCTCGGCACCACAGTCAACCTCCCAGTCGACCATACTACCGAGGTAGTCTACTTTTCTTTCTTCCTTCCACCAAAACAAAAATTATAGAGAGTTCAGCCAAAAATTGTAATTAGGTTATTTCTTTATATAGTATTTTGTTTCGATTCGATTAATAGTATTTTACTTCATAAAATTGAAATTTTCTCATTTGACATGACATTTTTTCATTTAAAGTACTTGTTAATTATTTATTGTTTGTCAATATACTTAGTCACCCGTTTGCTATACTACACAAAATGAGAAGTTCCTGAGACATCTTTGATAATTGATCTAAGTATTCGGTTTGGGAAATAAATAGTTGCGTAAATTAGAAGTTCTCGAAGATTATTTCAAGACCGAAAATAACGAACTGATTTTTTCAACTTGAAAGGAGTAGGAAGTTACCACACCCATTGGCAAAGTTTTTTTTAATACTAAATTTATTTTTTTCCTTTATCGATAAAATCGACCGTTTCGAACAACCCTAATTCTAATTTTATTGGAACTTACTGTATGTACTCGCTTAACAGTACCTCAAAATAGTGAAACATTTTTGTGACAAGCTAACTCTACAATACATTTACAAAAAATTAATGCACATTCGCTCTGTATTTTATAATGTCATTAAATTTATATTGAACACATAAACAAGTACAATCTCCAGAAATTACTCCATGCAGGTAGGTGCCTATTCTTGTTCACTTAATGTTGAACATTTTTTTAGTGCAAAATCTAGTCTAGAAAGCGGATAACACTCGACTTCATGTGTAGTGCGAATGCAAAATGCAAATGACTTCATTCTTGTCTAGAGAAAGTCAACGAATGTCAATCGATGATGTTGAATGTTGAATCTACTTACTATTATCGGCGTATGATCTAATTCATCTTTACGATTTTTTTTTGGGAACATGGGAATTCATAAATATTTATTATTGTTTCCTCATCAATTTGAAAAGCATTCAAAATTCTAAGCCTAAACCCATTCGAAGCACACTCATTGAACTATACCTACTCATAGAACCCTTAATAGTCATAATATACTTATTTTATGTTCTATAGTTTTTCACAAATGGATTTGTGTTTTTTTTAATGGATTGGCTTCTGAAGCGAAGGATTTCAATGTGGTAAAAAATTTCCAAGAAAATTTAGGATGACAGACGACTTTTGTTTTCTTATTTTCACAAATAAAATTCACAGAAGAAAATTTCCATCTTCAAAGTTTATGTTGTTCAATTTGTTCAATCGAAAAATGAGGAAAATACTGACGTTAAGTCGGGAACTTTTGTGTGCTTTTGTGTAGAAATATTTGTATAAAAATTAAAAATTTTAAATCGGCTATCTAATGTGTACACAGGGCTGCCCCAAGACATTTTGGCACCCCTGCAAAATAAAATTTTGCCGCCTTGCTTTGCCTAATTTCTCTCGATTTTCGTTGAAGGAGCCTCTGTGATTCCCCTAAGACATCTTTTCAATTTCGAATGAAATCATATTTCATAGTTGAACTAACCTTGTCAAATCAATCAAAGAACGATTTGTCGATTTCATCAAAAAACGTTCTGCATTGTTTAAATGTACGACGCTCTATAAATGTATAGCAAAAAGATGACGTAGTTCTTAAAGATGCATTTAAGTACCTGTTTGTATTTTCATAACATTAGTTGATAGTGCGCCTATATTAGATTAAAAAAAGGCTCTGGTAATTTTATTATGTATTTAACTACGAAGAGTGGAATTTTCATTAAGAAAACAGTTTTTGTCGAAAATTATGTCCTGTTTCATTGACTGACTGAGCCCCTAAAATTTGGCGCCTCGGCAAAATGTACGGTTTGCCGGTCCTGGTGGCAGCCCTATGTGTACACGATAATATATGGTGTTTTTGTTCGAGGTATATAACTTTAAGTTGGCATTACTGTTCAAGATGGCGACCGATTTAACAGCTGTCAAGTGATTTATTCTCAGTTTGGTTAGGCAATTCATCATGAATAGACTCACGCCTGAACAACGCTTGCAAATAGTGCAATTTTATTTCGAACATAATGGTTCTGTGCGGAATACATATCGCGCACTATATCCATTAGCGATGAAGCGCACTTCTGGTTGAATGACTACGTCAACAAACAAAACTGCCGCATTTGGAATAAAGCTAATCTTCAAGTGTATGTCGAAACACCGTTACATCCAGAAAATTTCCAGACCATTTGGAAGACAACATTCGCCGTGTTATTGCCGATATATGGCCACAAATGTTGGAAAAAGTAATCGAAAATTGGACGTCCAGATTGGACTACATCCGAGCTAGCCGTGGCAGTCATATGCCAGAAATCATATTTAAAATGTAATGCCACAAGATTATCTTGCGGATAAATAAAATTCATGTCAATCGAATAATCCATCGTTGTTTTATTGTAATTTAAAGTTCTATAGCTCTTAAAAGAACACCCTTTACTTGTAGATACGGAATGTGAAATTTTCAGGATTCTTTAATAGAGAAATGAGGGATTAAATGATTTTTTTTGTACACCTTTTTTGGGGATTTTAGGTTCAGCTATCGAGGGCTGAGATAAATCTGTTTCCTGAATGGAATACATATTATGATAATATTGCAGAATGCTATTGTGCGTAATTCAACTAACATGGGACATTACGGTACTGGCGAAAACATCCTCTACCGGGTAGGCTGGAGAGAAATGTGAAAGTACCTAAGAGTCCAACACGAGAGAAAGGTTTTTATTTATTCACATATCCTTAAGGTGGTACAGTTATATCAGACTCGTAATCGTTTGTTATTCAATTATTCCTATATTCTTCTGCGTTGAGCTCTGTACTTTTAGCTCAGAGACTTCTTTGAGTATCTCCGATCAGTTAAGTACTTTTTTAGTGTGCTTCACCATAAACAAGGATCTAAAAGTCAATATGAGCAAAGTGAGTATTTTGTAGTATTTTCCATCGCAGTAGATTTTAAATACATTTCCGGAAGTGCAGTTGATTCATATATTTATATTATGCTGTATGGTTACTTTCATTTTTGTTAAATATGTATACATCAAAGTGCTTTCATCAAAAACTAATGTGTTTATGAAAACAAATGAATGATTTTATATTAATGTGCTCGTTTGTCTAGTATGTTTGCGGTGCGTGTTTTTTTCACGAAAAAACTTACTACTAGATCCGAAAATTAGTACTAATTTTCATTAACTGAAATACTGGGAATTTCACTTTCGCGCATTCTCGACCTGCACCCTTTATATGGAAAATCTACGGCTTGAAATAAATGCTCATACCAAATTTCATTAGAATAGTATATTAAGGCTGTTACAAAAATTTGCAGATAAACAGACTGACAGACAGGCACGAAATCAAAGTTGTTTAGGATGGTCTGAAATGGAAGTGAAAATTTTGAAATTTTCATAATAGAAGTGAACTCAATGTTTCCACTTCCTTTTGTTGTATAATCGGAAGCACAAATAATTTATTGATTAAACACTCGATGAGAGTCTTACTTTCGGCCGGTCAACACTACCTTCTATCATAGTAACGGGTGTTTTTTTTCGAGGTATATAACTTTAAGTTGGCATTACTGTTCAGGATGGCAACCGATTTAAAAGCTGTCAAGTGATTTGTTCTCAGTTTGGTTTGGCAATTCATCATGAATAGACTCACGCCTGAACAACGTTTGCAAATAGTGCAATTTTATTTCGAAAATAATGGTTCTGTGCGGAATACGTATCGCGCACTACGTCCATTTTATTTTGTTTAGCGATGAAGCGCACTTCTGGTTGAATGGCTACGTCAACAAACAAAACTGCCGAATTTGGAGTGAAGCTAATCCTCGAGTGTATGTCGAAACACCGTTACATCCAGAAAAACTGACTGTTTGGTGCGCTTTATGAGCTGGTGGAATCATTAGTCCGTACTTCTTCAAAAACGATGATTGCCATAACGTTACAGTCAATGGTGATCGATATAGAGCCATGATTACTAACTTTTTCATTTCTGAATTGAACAACCATGATGTCTAGGAGCTGTGGTTCCAACAAGACGGCGCAACATGTCACACAGCTCGTGCCACAATCGATTTATTGAAAGACACGTTTGGTGACCGCCGTTCGGGCCCAAAATTGCACCATTAAATATTCCAGTCCATAAATTGATCTTGAATCGATATTGTGATCTATCTTCTCTCACCTCGTGTGGATTTATGATATTCCAGCCATGCAAATTGTGGAGATTCATGTACCCATCCTTGGTACAGGAAGACTCGTCGCTCCTAATGATCTTATTAAAAAAATCTGGATCTGCATGATGTTTCCGCAAAATTTGCCGGCAAAATTGAATTTTGTTGAGGTGAATAATTATGCGAGTAATATTTTCGCACGTAAACAATTACCATTGTTCACTGAGTAATGCAATATCGAAGATTTCTTAACAGAATTGACAAACTTGATTTTGTCAGAAACGTACCCATTTGGATAAAAAGAGCCATATCTTTTTTCTTTGAATAACAAATGACTTGTGTGATACCTCTTTGAAATCACTATAAAATAGACAATTTATTGGTGTAATGTGTGCAGCAGTAGCTCGGTACATTTTTTTTCACTACGATGCGATGGGCTAAACTTCATGAACAAAATAATCCACTACCAAAATTTCCAATAAAAATATTTCTCATAGCCCCCCTTTAAAATGTTCGGAGGATGTTTTTGATGTAAATGTTAAAATCATTCTTCAGCAATATTTTACTGAAAAAATTAACCAAAAAGATGTAAAACTGTACCAACCGTAAGAACAAAACTATTGAAATGGGCAAAAATTCATTATTTTCAAAAAAAAAAAAAAATAACTCGAAAACGGTAAGACTTTTATAATGGAAATTTTGTCATAGCAGGTGGGTTATCCTTTGATCTACATTCTCCCTCGGTTTGACGTGGTCTTTACGGGACACCTGTATATGTGATAATAACCACTAAAAAAATTTTTAAATTTTAAGGGACCGAATCATCAAAACTCATTATCTAGATAAACTAACCGATAACTAAATATCATGTTAAATCTCATCTCATATACATAGGTAGACAGGTGTCCTAAATTGGCGGTAAAAAGGAAAACGAATAATTCCTTCAATAATCCTTGAGATTAGTCCTATAAACACTGCCCCGAACATGTTTTGTTTTAAACATATCTATCACAGCTCACTCATTGGATCTTTATAATTTGGATTTTACTGAAGATTACTACAGAATTGTTTGAATTTTTTTTCTCGTAATCGGTAGTAGATACAACGAAATTAAGTTTGTTTTTACGATTTTATAAACTGCCAGTGGCCCATCAAAAAAAGTTCTGGAGAAAAGAAGCGGGATCTGTTCCAGATAAAATAGCACCCCGTAGATTTGCATTCAAGATTAGCAAATGATGAAATCTTTAAATTATGGTATCTATGCCATGCCAAATTCAAGTTAGATATCTTGTGGAGCGAAGGTGCTATGAGAAAAAAACTTGATAAAAAAATTAACATCAAAAGCCTCATCTCCTAAACAAAGCATTTGCGGGCCTATGTTTATAGGCCTTTTTTTCTTTAAAAGATCCGATACCTACTATTTAGGAACACCCTATTTATGTGCAGTGCATGAATGACTAGCGCCTAAAGGCTCAGTGATTTTTCTTATGAAATATCGATCTTAATTTCAACTTTTTTTTTGAAAGATAAAATAATAAACCATATTGAAAAAACTAATATTTTCTAAATAAGTCGAAATACCTTGTAAGATAAGGTTTGAAATATGTAGAAAACCATTACGGAATGAGGCAACTATATCTTCATGAGAGCTTAGTCTAGACAGCGATCCATTAATTTAATTAAAAAAATGGGAAAAGCACTGACGTGAATCCAAGTGTTTTTATACGCCGTGAATCTTCAAATAGTTATTTCAAAATAAAGTAGTAGATTTCTGATTGATCTTATACAATTACTCTGATAACCTGCAAAGTGAATTTCCATGAAAACATACTTCCAATGCAGAAGCATTTATCATTCACAAAAAAGCATATATAAATGATAAATGCATGCTTATCTATATATCTGCATCACAACAACATTCTGCTTTCAAATTTGTCGAATTTTAATGAGAACTATCTTTTTATTACGATATACTACTTCCTTGAAAATAAAACCTGCGTCTTGTTTGGTATGAATTCGAATCCCACGAGAATTCCGTCCTTCTTATGACTTATATATTGGCATTGCTTTGATTCTTTCTGCTAATAAGCAAAAATGCATTCTCTAAAAAATATCCTCCGATAAAGATAGTTATCAGATCAGAAAATCTTGATTATTTTTTGTCGTAAAAAAGGTAATTTTTTTACTTTTAATTGATGAACTTTTTTTTTGAGAGTTATTCTCTACAGGGTGTCCTAAATTCGATGCTCACTGCGAAAGCATTTGGAGAACTATAACACTAAGAGAAAAAATCTTCAAGGATCCCCGATATCCTTTTTTTAAATAATAAGATATCAGAGAGAAGATCATATAGATATCTTGATTCGTTCTTAAGGTACAGGGTGTTCCTGAAAAATGTTTCAGAATATTTCCCTACATCTTGGTTTATGTTCGAGATTTAAAAAAATTCTAAAACGATTTATCAGTAATTTTTATTATTTATATGATACTCATAAAACATTTTAGATATTCATTATCGTTTAAGAGATACAAAGGAGAATTGGTGTTTTTCAAATGGCACACTATATTTTTCAACGCAGTTTTTTAGTCGCAGATTTTTTGCAAAGCATCCCGTTATTGGTTTTTCAAAATCGTCTATTGTCAAAGATATTGAGTTTTTGTCTTCCTTAAGTAACACCCACTATTTTTGTACGTAGAATCGAATGAAATAATAAAAAATATAGGTTTTAATTTGATAATCTCGAGTTTTGATGAATTTGAGTTGTCCAAGTTCATGATCTTCTTATGAACACCCTGTACATTTTTAGTCCAAGCCGCAAACAGTCTTATAATACTACGTATTTGCAGAATCGAAAAAAAAAGAAATTTCGTTCGAAAAAGGCATTTTCTGCCGAAAAATTCGAAAAAATGTGAGTCCTCACCGCCACCATTTTTTTCATAAGAATGACCCTCATGAATAATGAGTTTTTACCCAAGGTATGGCGTATTGCCGAAATTGTCATCAAGAAAGCTATCTAATGATGTAATAATATACTGGGCGTGCCAATTGAAATGAGGAAGTAGTAGTACGTTTCCTGTACAATCGGAAGTTGTAGAGATCTGAAAATATTTTAGAGAGAAAGATCATTGCCCCAAACCCAATATGCAAATATTCGTCTAATAGGCCATCCCCGTGAATCACCCTGTATAGAATAACAATTCCACGCTTGATGTTGATTGCTTCATCAGAACATGGAAGACAAATAAGGAAAGTCAAGAGCTTTTCAGCGCTCGTTCATTTATGTGCCATTTACAATCTTAGATTCCACATAACTGTATATAGGTATATATGCGGTTCTAGGGACGCAATTGGCGCGTGAATGAACGTGAGCTCCAAAGCTCCTCATTTCACGTCAGTGCTTTCATCATTTTGAATATACGTACACTGTCCCGAGGATTGTCCATTACATTAATCGTAATAACATCTTGATTTCTCCACGTGTCCAAATTTTTTCTGTTGAAAGAAGAAATAACCATATAGTGACATTTGTAATGTACATTTCTTGTGAATATGTTTGGACATTGTTGAACATTACAAATAATAAGCATAATATAAATTACTGTTGGTCACAAGGAATATAACAAAGAGTTTTCAATACATTTCCATGATTCTATGATCCTATGATTCTAAAATTAAATTATATTTTCAGATAGTGGTTTACATCTTGGATCGAATAGTTTGGTTGCTCCTTATCACTATTATCACTACACAGTCTCTTCAGATAGCAGGAATTATAGACCCACCAAAGACAATGGAGCAGATAAGCTACCCTGAACAGAACCAATATGATTACCAGTTAGCTGTTGTGAATAATGAAGGTAGAGGCAAGAGACAAACAGACCCATCAGAGCAGAGGTCACAGTTTATTGATAGTCTCTTCAATGTAAGCCATTCATTCATACTCATCTGTCATTGATTATCACCAAAAAGAAATACGAAGTGGCTGCTTCAACATCTTCTAGTTTCAAAACTATCTCAGATTCATTCATTCATACTATCACCATATAAATTCATAGATATTAATTCAGTTTTCTAAATCTTTATATCTAGAAAAACAATGAGCGATTGGAAGGGAATTACTGCTTCAGGATTCCAAAGATAAAAGTTATAAGGGCAAAAATTTGAAATGTAAGTAAAAAATGAAGATTTGGACTAGTAATTTCATATCCTCAAGCGATTTCGTATAAAAAATTAATTTTTCCATGTGTTGAATCATTTCTCACAGTTCGGACTGTGATTCTGTATAGGCTAATGAAATTGGTCCTTTGAGAAGGCCATTCTGAAATAGATCAATTCGATTTAAGTGTTGAAATTTGTATTTTGTGAAAGATTTCTGGTTATTAATAATCGCAAAAAAAGTATGGTGTGCAACACGTGCGAATTTCTTACTCGTGTGGTATTAAACTTCCAAACTCATCAATGGCGCAGCCAGCATTTTGTTTCGAAATTAGGCGATAGAGGAAAAGTTAGTTGAAATGTTTAGGTTGTCGGTTGTATAAAAATTAAATATGAAGAATTCATTCTATAATTCGGAGATTGAACTGTTGAAGGTTGAAGTTAAAACTAAAGATAACAAAATAAGTAATTTTGAATGTTCAGTTTCCTTTCTGGTGTTCTAGGCTGTCTAATACATTCTCAATTTCGAATTCAAAATTGTAGTAATTATTTAACAGAGCAAGCTCAGTCAATGTCTCACTTCTCAATGTACTTCTCAAATACGTTTTCAGTCTATCGAGGGCAGAATAAGTCCTTATCGGTGTGGTCGGGTAACGTAGTACAAAATACACACATCGTCGAAAGACTTAGCCTCCCCTAGGTTTCTTGAGAAATAAAAAATTTATGTTTTAGAAATGAAATGAATATTTCCTCTATTTCAACTGCAATATATTTGATAGAATATCTCGTGTTTGTTACTCTTTGCTTTAGAAGAAGGAATCTAGACCTCAGAGCTCTGGTCTTAAATGGTCAGACTTTGCATTTTTTAGTGAGTGCAAATATCTGGACAGTACACTGAACTGGGGGAAACATATAGGTAAGATGTGAGCATGCAAAAGACTCTTTGGAAAGACATGGGGAGTGAAACCGAAAATGGTAATGTGGTTATACACAGCGGTGGTACGCCCTATTGTCTCCTATGCATCTCTAGCATGATGCACAAAAACCGAGGAGGTCACCACACATATGCGGTTGCAGAAACTGCAAAGGCTGGCGTGCATTGGTGTCACAGGAGCTATGCGCACAGCTCCCACAGGTCATACTAGACTTGCTTCCCTTACATCTACATGTGAGGAAATGTAGCCTGCTCGAAGCAATAAGAATTTCCCTTAATGAAAAGCTCCTTCCTGGAAACTGGGTTGGACATATGAGGATACTGAATCAACTAGATTCAAACCTCCTCGCAAAACCATCGGATGTTATGCCAACCATCTACGATTTTGAAACGCCCTTTGAAACGGTTTTAAATGACCGTCCTAGTGCAATAAGTCTCGTAAATTGTCTGGACAATTCATCCATATGATGGATCAAAAACAGAGAAGGGCACCGGCATTAGGATATATGGACCTAAACTGAGGATCTCTAAAGCCCTAGGAAGTGAGCCCTCGATTCTACAGACCGAGATAATGGCTGTTTATGTATGCGCCCAGGAGTGTCACAAAATGAACCTCAAGGGGGCGCATATCTACATCACCACGGGCAGCCAAATTACGCTGAGATCCCTGGAATCGTGTTGCCAGGGGTCTCTGCTGACTTGGAAGTGCCGTAACACCATAAAGCAACTGGGCAGAAGAAATAAGGTGACTCTACTATGGGTACCAGGGCACTGTGGGGTTGAAGGAAATGAAAGAGCTGATGAACTTGCAAAAAATGCATTAAGGTTAACATCTGCTGGACCTGAGCCTTTCTGAGGGATAGGAAAAGACCAATATAATGCTGCGCTCCAGCTATAGGAGTTGAACAGCAGGACAATCCACTGGACTAACACTCCTAGACTTGTTCAGGCAAAGAATTTCGTGAAGATTTCACCTACCTACGCCAAAAAGCTCCTGAAGCTGTCGCGAGACGAGCTTCGGGTGATGGTGGGACTGCTAACGGGGCACTGTCGGTACAAACATCATTTCTACCGTATGGGAAAGTCAGCAGACGAGTTTTGTAGGCTCTGTGGATCGGAAGCAGAAACACTTGGTGTCCGGAGCTGACTGGCCTAAGAACCATTCATATGGGTAAAAAGGAAAATATATACAAAGTGATCTTTTCGACCTAACGAAGTTCAATATTATTCCAGAAAAACAATGTAGATACCTCCATAATATTACAGATCCTTGCACATCAAAATCTATAAAATCGTGAGATCTGTTTCCAAAATAAATGGGGCGTTCCATACCTAAAAGTTACTCTGTAATCAGTATAGTACCTCATACAGAATACAAGGAAGAAATTATTAATTGATCATTTCTTTTCAGATACCTATATCAACCTTAACTGCTTTAAACAACCTTGTACAGCACTCTAGACCTGCCATACGAAAACTAAGAGAGTATGCAACACAAAGATTTGGAGGAACCACTCAATCACCTGATACTGCTCAGAAGAAGGTTTTTCCAGTACTCTCTAGAACTAAAGGAGATCATCCAAGAAACATTTCAAAAAGTTGAACCTGAAAAATGACTGATTATAATGAGACTAATGTTCAATGTATATTATTTGTTGTAGTTTTTAGTGATTTAATAAATGTTATATTTTTTTTACTTTTGTCTATCTAATATTACAGGAAAATAAGAATAGATATCTCATTCCACTAAACTAAGATTAAACAATGTCTACATACATTTAGGAGAGGCTCTTCATTTCGACCAATTGAACATTGATTGCACATTTATGTTCCAGATCAATTTTCTCCCGAATTAATGATTTTTTAAAATTTTGGATAAATGATTGATTCAATCTTCAGTTGATGGAAATACTTTTAAGGACACACGAAAGGAAAATAAAATGATGAAGTCAACAAAATCATCCATAAAAGATTCTGGATTTATAAAGAAATAATGTATATTTCAATATTCGAATAAATAGATATGAAAATCCGCTATCGGATTTTCAACACTAATCGTTTTCATGAAATGAAAATGATGATGATATAAATACAATTATAATTAAATAGACCAAGAAACAATTGTTTGAGAGTACCTACCTTAATGTTTCCAGTTGTGCTCTTCGATGTTGAGGATGATGTTTAGAAGTGATACCTATCAGGGATGAAGGGTAGAAAGTATAAGAATATTACTTACGATCTAATTTAGAAGATGATGAAATTCTTCAAACAAGAATTCACCCACAATCTATACTTGGTCTTTTTTAAAATGTGGATATAAAACACAAAAGGTTTCAGATGAAGATGAAAAAATATTTATCATAATAAATCACCTCTCATATATACTCGAATATACACCTATATAAAGTTTTGGGACAAAAAATAGCAATTAAGGCAAAAAACATGATGGAAATATCATTGAATTAATTAGCTGTATCGAGGAAAAATAATCTTGATATAGTTCGAAGTTGATTAGGGGTTAGATTAATCGAGAGAATTAGATAACTTGAAAGACGTATCTACCAATGAGAAATTTCGTTGTCAATAATTCATTATTTCATAATTCGATTTAGTTTCAAGAAAATATTTTTTGAAATATCAATTTCTGATATTCAGTCTTTGGAAATTAATGGATCTGAAGAAATATAACTTATAGGTAAAAAATAATTGAATTCTGAATTAGATCTTGTATAGATGGAATGGAATCGATTAAACTTTTATAGTTCTATAAGTTATAATTACAAAGTAAAAATATAATGTTATATGAATCATTAAATTGTCTTCTGTGTACATATAAATAATCAAGCATTGCAATCTTTACCATTGACATTTTGATAATCGAAACATATCTGATTCTACTGTTTGAGATACCTCAAAGAAAACAATCTTAAGGTAATATATTTGTTGAGTTGATTTATAATGTTAATATGTACGATCTTTTTATAATTTCATTTCATATTGAATCTCCTACTAATCAAACTGGTTTGGATAAAAAAATTTGATTTCCAGATATGAAGATCTACATTTTATTTGCTGCCTTATTCCTATTTTTCTGCATTTGCCAGGCAGAGACAGAGCCTGAGGTGAGTATGAAGAAAAAATGTTTTTCAATGTCTCATATCAAAGTATGAGAGTAAAATTAAGCATAAGGAGTATAGCATAACCACTTATTTATCTACGTTGAAACTATTGATTTCATTGGATATTTTTAGATTGCTAAACGAGCGGACGTATATGACGATTTTAAGGCACTTGAAATAGCATTTGGAGATTTGGTGAAGAGAGGATATGCATTCTTAAAAGGAATTCGTCTATGGATCAAATAAATTCAAATCTGGGAGCACACTAGAATGAAGGTTTCAATAAAATTGAATTAATAATGAGTTTGTATTAATACTATTCCCTTTTGATCATTTACATTCAGTTAACGTTATCCAAAAAATAAGGAAACCCAGAAAAATATCCCTCCTGAATATGAAGTTTTTGAAGACTCCTTTTTTTGGTTTTGAACGTTGAAAAATTAGAATGAGTAACTTTTCATTAGCCCTGATCATTGTGATTTTTTATCATAATGTAAATCGAAATTAAATAACAATTCTTCTATTTCCACTTCTTCATTATTTGATAACAATGTTTTCACTACACAGTAGCTTCTTCGGATTCTACATTTTGAGCAACTGTTATTAACAATGGTTATTCAAAATGTAAAATCTGAGGAAGCTACTGTTTAGCGAAATAATTTTCGAATGACAAATCCACGCATTTTTGAAAAAATGTCGATCACTGCTACTCAAAAGTTTTCATTCTAAATTTTCAATGGACGGATCCAAAAATTCTAAAATGGTCTACAAAAACGTCATATTCAGAAGGGAACATTTAAACACTGCAACGATTTTGCACGCTTCAATTCATGTTACGCTACTGGAATTTTCAAAGACGTGGTAATTTGTCAATTAATTATATGCCTTTAGTCAGGATGCGGATGCGCTTATCTAGAGAAGGAAACAGAGAGAATTTTCCTGAAAGATTTTGAATATTGTCTAGACTCCGGGAAAGATACTTAACTTGTTTTAGATTTCAGCCATTACTAGTTTAGTTTGAGATTTGGAATTTAATATGTCGGCGAGAATTGTGTCGGGATTCTCGCACCTCCCGTGGGATTGGAACAACAGAAACCTCTTTTGGGATTAAAAATATCAAGAAGTATTTCCTTGAGATATATAAGTTGGAATGGTGTATACGTTGAACCACTTTATAGTTTCTGAAACTGAGAGAACACCTTCGTAATACCTGGCGTTATTACATCAACTTCTTTGAATGGTAATTGGAGGACTATAGCTTCCTGCTAAGATCTGGTGTTTAAAGGCTGAAAATAATCTACAAAAGGGGTTCCATCCTGATAGCACAGTGATTCATTAAAAACAGATATAAGTTAAGATTTTATTTCAATATTAATAGTTCAGAGTGAAAAGGTTCGATCTTTGTATATTTAAATTTTATTAAATTTGTAAAAACCTGGGTAGGCGTTTTGTTGCCAAATAAGCCAAACCACCCCTAGAAATCAGTCTTTAGAGTCTCATGGGCCATGGGCAATTGTAACGTTACAACTCCCATACTGTAGTCTATTGGGGTTTAAATAATGCTGAGAAAAATACGTTTTTTGCCTTTAAAATTTCTAGATTGTGTTCTCGAGTTGGTAGGTTTTTTAATTCAATAAGTGAGTAGGTTATTGTTTTTACTCACTTCTTTCCTTATATCAGCCTCAGTTATTATTTTATCATTCTCAGATGAAGATATTCCGATTTCTGATAGATATTAGAAATAGTGCCTTCTTGGTGTGAAATGATATCAAGTTCTCATAAAAGTTAGGTTCAAAATAACTCGGGATAGAAAATATATATACGTATATAATTCAAGACGTTTAATAATTCATATTCTCAATCCTCCAGCAAACAGTAAATTTGGGAAAAAGTGAAAAGTCATTAGCTAACAAAAAACAATAAATAAATACATATAAAATATATTTGTTTCTATTTGTTAGATCAATTATATTTATATTTTTTCTCAAATTTGAATTACAGTTTTTATCCCCATCCTAAGAAGTAGATAGCCTTCTTAAAATCATCATCATCATTTTCTTTATTATTATGAACAAATAGCTATAACAAGTCTGTATGGTTCTCAATAAATTCTGCATGTTTGAAACATTAGATGATTTTCAATAGATTCAGATTGATGAATATTGATTATAAATAAAATTAAAAAAAAAAACTCCACTAATATTTTAATGATTTGTGACAATTGTTTCGCCAATATTGTGGCTTCTTCAGGCTACATTCCGACTGATAATGAAACATATATTGTAGAACAACTACTATCTATGAGAAATATAAACGTTGACTGAAAACACATAAAGCTATTTATTTTCCATAGGAAGAATTTAGAATATATCATTTGAGTTAAAGCCCCAATCTTTTATATGATTCGCTAATGTTCAAAGTGCAATATGTTTAATTTCTTACTTTGTCAAACAGGGAGATCTTTCAAGAAGAGGTTATAGTTTTCTTTTTTAAAGTACTTCATGTTTCTCCAATGTTAATCATATAGGGTAATTCATTTCAATTTGTAGACACCTGGTTTATTATCTTTATTAGCTCTATCTTTATCATTTTTGATGAAAATTTCCAAATTATTATTAGTTCATCAAGATAATATGTAATTAAAATTTCCTTTAGAAGTATTCACTAATTTTTTCTGAGATATTATCGATGTGAGTCGATGAACTTTTTTTGGCGATATAACATCTTACCATAGGGTATGGTAGACGTGATGCTTGTTTTCTTTGTTTGTTAATAAAAATCTTATCAATAATGCATAGGTTGTAACCATTATTCACTGCTATTTGTTATTTGATTAAATTCAATTGTATTCAAAAATTATCATGATTCATAGGTATATTAATTAATCTATGAACTTAATAACTTCTTATCCAAGCATCCATAAATCATAAGAATTGCAGCAAGAATTGTTATTTTTATAGAAGATAATACGAAGTTCTTCTAGCCTGTATCAAATATAGTTTTCGGGGTTTTGAGGCTCGTGAAAACGATCGAGAAGTCACTATAACCGGACAAAGTTTTTTCAGATTACTAAGGCCATAGATCTTTTTTTTTCTTGGGGGGATAATCGAAAAAAAATTTTTGACAAAATTAGTCGAAACAATAGCATTTTTTTATAACTGATTCGATTGTTCTTACCTTAAACAGGGTGTTACTGAATTGGAGGTACGAAGGATAATTTTAAAATAAAAAGTCCTATAAACATTTCTCATTAAAATTTTGTAAATTCTTTCTCACTCTTTTTCCAAAGCAAAAATAAATAAATTAGAAATATTCTGAAGTCGATTTCACTCAAAAAGATCCCGTTCTTTTGAATATTATCAAGTTTTTGATAATATTCAATCTGAGCTTAAATAAGTATGAAGAAATTGAATGACAACCTCTTCGACATTGGAAAACGAAAAAAGTTGAAAATTAATATTCAAAATATTAAAAAGGGATTAGAATGATAGGAGGCTTATTTTATATTTACCTATAGAAACACCCAAAAAATTGGACCAGAAGCAAAATAAGGAGTCTAAAAACTAAATTGAAGAATTTTGCTATTAGCGGAGTTCATTTCTGTCTTTTCTCATTTTTTTTCCAAACCAAAGTAAATAAATAAGAAATATTTTCAAGGCAAATTCACTCAAAAAGTTCCCGTTCTTTTGAATATAATTAGTTTTTGATAATATTCAATCTGAGCTTAAATAAGTACAAGGAATTTGAATGACGACCTTTCTGACTCTGGAAAAAAGAAAAAAGTTGAAAATTAATATTCAAAATATTAAAGAGGGAAAATCTGGATTAGAATGATAGATGGCTTATTTTATATTTACTTATAGAAACACCCAAAAAATAGTTTTATAGAAAGGCGAAAAATTGCTTTGGAAAAATGCGCCTCTGAAAAAACATAATTTAATGATGAATACTTTACAAGATTGATATATCAATAGGACAAAAGGGAAATAGAACTGATCGGGAATTTCATGAAAACATTTTATTTACTGTTTCAATTCCAATTACTTTCTTCTGTTGAGTATTTAATGATATAAATATATTGTAAAGATTTCGTAATTTCCCTTCTTGCTTTTATGTATTCGAAAAAGAATGGATCTAAAGAAACATCGATAGACTTGAAAATTAATTGAATTCCAAAGTACCTAGATGATTTTGGAAGATGAAATTGAAACGATTAAATTTTTATAGTTTTTTTTTTTTAAGTTTAATGAGTTATCATAACAAAAACAAAAATAATGTTAAATGAATCATTAAATTGGCTTTTCTATACATATAAATAATAAGGAACACCAGTCTTCAGCATTGACATATTGCTCCTAACCTGATTCTGTTTGTGTTGTATAGTTATACCTACATCAGAGAAGTAAGCTTGAGGTAATGCATTATTTAAATGTCTTACAATGTTGAAGTTAGTTAAAGCACATTTTTTCCGGAATGTATCTAATGTCGAATATCCAACTACTATTCAAATTGATTTGAGTATAAAATTTTTTTTTTCAGATATGCAGATCCACATATTTTTTGTTGTCTTATTTATATTTTTTTACTCATGTCAGGCTGAACCCGAGGTGAGTACTGAACAAATTCATTTTTATGTTTTAAATTATAACTTTATATATTTCCTTCAAGAATTTATTCACGATGAATCAAACATAACATAACAAAATCAAACACAAATTATATTAAATTGAAAATTATAGCATGATCGCATTGTTTTCCACGTATATACAATTGACTTGATTGATAGTTTCAGCTTGTTGAACGAGGTCCAGTATCAGATGATTTTCTTGCAATTGGAGCAGCTTTAGCAGATTTGCTGTTAAAATTCTTCTTCTGAAAAAAATCAAAACCGGAAACAAATTCGAATGAATGAAGAATCAATAAAATTCAACCAATAATGAGCTTGTATCAATACCATCTCCTTTTAGATAGTTTATAATCCATTTGACGCTTTCTAAAAGTCATAAATCATAAATAATCGATAACAAAAAAATTAACGAATTCTCCCTGAATGAGTTTTGAATGTTCGATTCAGAACAAATGAAGATGAGAATATATATTCATTCAATATTATTTTTGATGAATTTTACTAATTCATCTTTATAATTCAACATCATACAGTAGTGATTTAACACATTGAATATTATATTTCAAAAGTTGATAATTGAGGAACTGAATCAAGAAAAATATAACTCAACTCATCGAAACATTATTTCTACCTATTATATATAAATATTCATTCAAAATAAAGAGAACAAATACTAAGTATTCATACTTGAATTATGATCAAAATTAGAATTTGAAAAATTAGGTAGGTACCAAATTATTGAAATACAGTGTGTGGATGAAGTAAGGAACAAAATTTTGTTATTAAATGTTTTCAAACATTGGGATAAGTGTAAATTTCAGATTTTATTAATCACTTCATGACATAAAATTAATTCATTTTTGTAAAGTGACGTCATAATTTTCTTTGAATGACTACCCCAATTTTTTTTTGCTGATGCGTGTAAAAAAATTGATACCGTAGGTAACATTTTTTTTTGAGAATATAACACATTCACTTTGATAGCTGAAAACGAAACTTTCATGGAAAAAATCTTCATTCAATGATGGATTTTTCTAACTTTGACTCTTGTAATCATAAGAAAGAAATTAATCTATTACTGTACATCAACATACAAAATTCAAAATTGTCATTTAGATAAAATGTTAGAGGAAAGGCCAGCGCTAGGGGTAAAACAGTGAGGCGACCGTTTCAGGCGCCTCTATTTGAGGGGCGGTAATTCGGCCAAGTTTGCTGGCCGCATTTTCATATTTCATCCTTGATTATTAAAAACAACATAAGGTTGTTACGCGTTGATGCGTTTGTCAACATTCTCAGCAATGAAAATCTCGAAACCATATTACCAGCTACATGTATAATAAATAACACATGGCAGCCCAACCAATATAAACAGAATTCCCTGATTATTCGTTGAACCCCTATTTATCCCATTAATTTCAATAATTGAATTTGTTAGGTATTTGATTATTTGGGATGGTTGTTCACTGAAAACTTTTTATTGTTATTTTTACCACAGTTACAATTGAACGAACGTTTCGGGGAGAACTGTTTTTCAATATCTAAAAATAATTATGATAAATTACAGACCTTATACAATCAAAAATTTCGAGGGATTGTCTGGTTTTTTATTTATCTATTATTTTCGTTTCTTCGAAATTGAACGTGTGTTTATTATCTACTATGTGTTCGAAGATGGCTGTCTGGGTTTTTGAATATTTGTAGCCTTTTATTCTGTTACATAGCATGGCATCTCATGAATAACTGATTTTTTCGTATTTCTGATTTGATTTGTGTACAATTTTTATATTTGGGTACGGGTTTATTATATTTTCAATTTTCCCAGATAACTTTGGTATATATTTTGTTGGTTCCTTTGTTGTGTTGGAGTTATTTATTATGTTGTAAATTTATGTGTACGTTGCTTCATCAATCTTTTTATTAGTTTGAATTCCTCATTTTTCACAACTACAGAAAACAACATTCCACAATCAACATAATATGGAAACTTCTTATGACTTGGCATTCGAATCTAGTTACTAATAAAGTCCAAATGTTATCAGCGAAACACATGTTCCGGCCCTGAGTGGGCTATATACCTGGAACAAGTCTCCAAAAAATCTAAATATTCTCTGGTCAGAGTCATAAAATTAGGTAGGTACAAATATTGATTGTTGTAGCAAATTCTATCTAAAAATTCCAATCAATCAATTCAAGCCGGAAAATAAAAGGTTTAAAAAAATAACTCTTTCTTTAACCATGTGAAAAGAAGACACTAAATTCGGTGATAAAGGCTTCGTATTACCATTTATATTTCTCAAATTTAACGATTATGTTTTTAATATCCCATTCAAACTCCTAAACCTGAAAGAAATATTTTCAACGCAAAAATCAAATAAACAAATATTAAACAATTAAATTTGCACTATTGTTTCATATTATTCACTTGGGTTGAACAGAGTTCATTCATAGATGAATCACATAACATTCTAATTCTGATACAAAGTAATCAATTGATATTCCACGGACGTTTCCTCGATTCATGATTACCTTATGTAAATATGAGAAGAATGACATTTACCAGACAATGAGATATATCATTTAAAAGAAAATATATCGTCATAGGTAAGGAGAATATATTTTTGGAAAGTTTCAAAGCCCATCTGAAATGAATTACTCTTCTGATATCGATGGTAGTTGAACCTTCTTGTCTTCACGTATCAGCTATACTAACGCGATACTGAATTTTTCCATATCCTCATAGCAAAACATACAACTACTTACCAATTCATGTCCTTCACCATTTAATTGATGCTCAGGTATTCCCACTTGGTTTGTTTTTAAGATAAAGATGCTCGATCAATAATAGTGACCAGTAGTTCTCGAATTTTGGTGTTGTGCGTTACTTGTTTTACTATACCTTCAAATTTCACTAATCGAGGTAAGGCCTTTCTCAAAGTTCTCATATACTCTTTGAATTAAATTTGAATCAGGAAAATAAAAAAAAATGTTTTTTGCTCAACGATTATTTTCACTATGTTTCGTGGAAAACCTACTCATAATTTTTTTTCTTGAGGAGTATATTACCTTCTGTTACAATACCTAATTACAAACCTCTCCTGTGGTCTCAACTAAGAAAAAATACTTTAAAATATAATAATATTTTTTGACATAATGCAAGAACTTTTAGGATAATGAAAAGTAACGTAATTATACCTATACTATAATTATCAGAATTACTTATACTATTATCTAGATGTAGAATCCTTCACAATACTACTTTTTGTTACTTTTTTGAATTTTCGAAACTTTTGTGAGATGTTATACATATTATACATATGTGATTGTCACATCATAGTGTCCATTGAAATGTTCTTTACCACTTTATTATAATAGAGTGACCGACAACTATTTCATATGATCAGACTTCAAAACTAACAATCATAAATTGAGAATTATTGAATCTTATATCAATATTGTGAACTCTCTCTTTCGAAATCCATGAAAACTATCTATGTTAAAAAGGCCACTGCAAAGTTACAAGACCCTTTATTTGTTTTGATAATCCTTTGAATATTAAATGACGGATTTATCATAAATATTCATGAATAAAATTCTTCAATACATACGGGAGAAAATATATGTTCTTTCATCATTTTTAATGATAAACCTCAGGTATCGGTCATTCAAACTTTGCTGAAGGTTTAGTCTCGCATCATCAGAGCAAAATAGTATAGAGCCACTGATGTTGAGGCCGACATTTACGTTCTATTAGCTTGGTCTACGTCAAGGGATCAAAAGATAACTGTATTTGAGTATCATCAGCATACAAAGATACAAATAATAATCGAAGTACTTCAAGCATCTATAAAAACTAGAGGTATATAGAATGGATAGTAGAGGACCCAAAATGTTTCCCTGTGGGACTCCCCTCGCTATCTTCTGCTCCAGTTGCGACTCCGTTCAAAACTACTACTCTTATAAAAATATTTACTTATATTAACTTTTCAATTTAAAATCGAGCATAGTTTTTATTCTTTTCTCGAAGCTTATGCGTTTCATAGGTTGAACATGATAGCGATATGGACCATACGAATGCTGCACGGAATAAGTTGAGTAGAACCAAATTTTTAACTCCATATTCTTCATCCTTCAATGTTACTCTTGCCCTGTATTTTACTTTGTATTGTGAGTTGTTTTCTCATAGTATTTGCCGAAATATTGTCATTCAATGAAAAAACATATTTTTAATTCTCATATATTCTGCTAACAGCTTAATAGATATAATATACAATTATTCAAGGAAGGAACAATTCTGGAAGTGCATAAAAAAAATCATGTTTTATTCAAAAGTTTGAGTTTTCCTGCATATTCCAAGGATTGTTTCTCGATGAACCGGTTATTCAAAATTATTCACGAAATTGTTCGACAATAAGAGGAAGTAGTTTGGACCATGAACAATTCATGTTTTATGTTTAAAACTATTTTACGAACATTCACTCACGGGAATTTTTATTTTATATGAGACCTTTTAAGGAATCGAAAAAACTAAATCAATTGTCCAAAACGTGCTGTCAATAACATAACTGCACAACCTTTTCTCTTCGGTTTTCCCTCAAGGGAAGTTTAAGCGTTATCTATCGTTTAATTTATTTGTTTTAGTGCCTCATTTGATCAATTCATTTTGAGTGTTTGATGATTTTTACAACATATAAAAATATGTATTTCAAATTATAATTGGAAATGGAATTTTGTGTGCCGAAGTACTGAAAATGTTACTTAAGTTATCGAAAAAGGGAAGATTGGCGAAAAGAAAAAGTTCTCCACCAATGGGTGTGGTACTATGTTTTTTCCATCCTATACTGCTCAAAAGCACTCTAAATCACGTTATTTTTGGTCTAATCATACTATTATTTTTCGAGAAGGAAATTTCAAGTTTCTAAGTCTTTCCATTCAAAAATTATTTTGTATACGAACCGACATATTAGAATTAGCTGACCAATCATCAACGTATCGAACTTTACCATTCCTGGATCAAAATTTGAAAATTTCAAACATTTAGACGAAATGATGCTGAGTTTTCTGCGAAATTTAATTTAGCATTTCAAGGCAATAAGTCGTTTTTATTTGATTTGATACTTATTTTGTGATTTGTTCAATTATCTGTATACTCTTTTTAAATTTAAGTTGGTAGATTTTTTGAATCAAGTCAAGACACTTTTATTGGAATTTCGTAGTGCTATGCATATTTGTTGTTTAAATTAATGAATATTCAACATTTACTCTTTGTTCCAGGAAAACTATGTTCCATAAAGTAACGCTGCTTTTCGCAGTTACTAGCATAGTCTATGCAGGTGAAAGCGTAAGTAGAAACTTTGAACTTTGTGAGGAAAGCACTAACGTGAAGTCTGGAGCTTTACCTGTTTGCATGGAGATAAACGACTATAGCCATAAACGAGGCTGAAATTTGCGCATGAATGACCGACCGCTCAAAAACCTCCGAGTCCACGTTAGTGCTTTCCCTTTTTTCGATATTTTGCTTGATTTTTCATTGATTCTGATGACGAATTCAACGCCAGTTGCACCCTTGGAAAGACATAACTGATGTACATATGTATTGTATATGAGGTCTCCAAAAGAGCAATTGGCGAATGAATGAACAAGCTCTCATAAGCTTCTAACTTCAAGTCAGCCAGTGCTTTCCTCATTTTTTCGACATTTTTCTTCCCCTTTTTCCTATGCTATCAGCACGAAAATTTTCAACAGGCTTGAAATTATTATTCTATAAGGACCGCGGAAATTTAACTCTGTCTGATACTTATTGCTGAAATATTATTTTTTATTATTGTTCTTAATTTTTTTTCTATGATTATGATCAACACGAAATTTAGCAAGAAGCTTCGAATTTGATTTTCAATAAACATGCTGAATCTCTCCGTTTTTTTGTCACGGAAATATCGACTATTTTTTTTTCCAATATTCTTCCTCAATTTTCTATGGTTTTAATATGATCAGCTTTAAATTCTGCACGGAGCTTTACATTGTTATTTCACATCAACACTCGAAATCTCAACTGGGTTTGTTCTGTGTAAATATTTTGGATTTTTTTTCAATATTCTTCTCGAGTTGTCTATGGTTCTGCTTAAGGAATCAAGATATAATTTGGATAGAAGCTTGAAATGAACATAACAACAAAATTTTGGTCACATTTAACCTGATCAAATTGTGTTCCTTGAAAAAACATAATAAATGCGGTAGTCAAGATTCAAACCCACCCTGATAATTTCAAATTTTGTCAAACCTCAACGTTTGAGTCCATTAGACGAAGGTTTTCATATGGTGCATTGAATTATTATGCATTCATCATAAAAACTTGTTCTTGAAGGATATTTGGTCATTAAAAGGTCCCCTTATGAGATTTGCTTTTTTCTGACTGTAACTATCGGTTGAACTTTACTATTTTTTATTTTCCAATTTAACAACAAGTAATGAATATAAAACAGTAAGGTTACGTCAGTAACGACTATTACAGAGCTTTCATGTCATTTGAATATTTTCTGAATTGTATATTATTTTCTTGTTTGCATTGAATGCGAAGTGAAAAATTCATTCGGTTTCAATTTTATCTTACCAGTGTCAATTATTCATCTCCGTATATTCGAGTTTCGATGATTTATAGCGTTGTTCAAAAATTAGGAAACTAATTCCTTAATCACTTGGTGCTCAGTTATTTTGTTACAGGATACCTTCATTACTTATAATGGAAAATTACTTGAGTTGTCTGTAGTTATATCATATCCTTTAAAATTTCAATTATGTAATTACCAAGAAAAACTGCAAACATTATTTAAATTCATATTTGTTCTTTTTTCATTTAAATTGTGCAAATCTTATCAGAGCATAAATTTTGTTTCACGGAACTTCTTAGCAAGTTGAATAATATCAAAATTCGTTTTCCAGAGAGTAAAACTATTTCCAATAATTGATGATCAAGCTACAATTGAAAAAAAAAATAGCGAAAATAGGTGAAAGAGTTGAACTACAACAGATTTTGTCTGTTCCTCTAATCAGTGCCGGCGCCAGGAGCGGCATATCGGACATTTTGCCGGGGCGCTAAATTGTAGGGGCGCAAAGTCAGTTAATAAAACAAGACTTTTTGCACCTTTAAGAACTTTGTCAAGGAGATTTCAAGTTGAAAAATACGATTTCTTATGAAATAGAAAAGATGCCTAAGAAGAAAAACAGAGGCTCCTCTGAAGAAAATGCAATTAATTAGGTAAAGCAGTGCGGTGAAATTTTATTTTGTAGGGGTGCTAAAATGTCTTGCGGCGGCCCTGCCTCTAATTTTGCTGGTGCTTATATCTATGAAACTATACTATTAATTGAGATTCTTTACCGATCTCTTTGAAACATTTTCTCGGAGTTATTCAATGGTAAAGAAGATTTTAGTGATAAATAAGAATATTTATATAGATAATTACTATAAGTTGGTCGAATATTTGCAGTGAGGGACTGAGGGTCGGAAGCAGTGGCGACGCTACCTATTAAGAATAGGGGAATAGGATTTTTTAACGGGGACCAAGATTTTCAGGTCCATCTAGATTACGTTAAATTATTTATGTTGTATTTTTTTGCTCATGTGATATTTCTGGGGAGGCATTAATGCCCCCTCTAGCACCGCCCCTGATCAGAAGAATATAAGCCAAAAAAGTCCTGACTTATGAAGATGAAATTTGTTCATGATGAAAAGAATAGGACGTTTTTAATGTACAATATTGCATTAATTTTCAGTGTATTTGTTGGATGCAGAAAGATAACAGTAGAAAATAAAATCCAAGTTCCCTTAATAAATGCACTAAAAACACTAGCAACTGTCAAGAAATAGCTGTCAGTGTCTTTAGGCATTTCTGTCTTGAGAACTAGGTAAGAAAGTGCGATTATAAAAAATAGGTATATGTTTCAAGAAAGCTTGCAGGAATACCTTAGCAATCGGTTCTTTTTTACAGAAACTTGATAACCAGAATATAAAACATGAATCTATGTTTGCTGCAGCCTATATAATATTAACGGAATACTTTGAGAATTGCCAATTTCATATTAATTTGAATAACAGATGGTGATAGTGCTCTTAACTTTTTCTAATTTTGTTTATGAAACTCATTAAATAGAATAAAAATTATTTGTCTGTTTACATTATGGTTAAGGGTCATGAAGTATCTATGTGATACTCTAGGGCATATAGAAACTTAATAATAATATTGGTAACTGAGCAATAGAATCAATATTACAAGCTGGTATGACATAAAAAATTCTATAAGCGATTAATCTATCCAAAATTAAAATTTTGCTACTTTCGATACTTTTGAAAAGAAAGACCTCAATATTTAAATTAAACCTAATAAAAAGTTTTGAGATCTTTGGAAATTACAAATTGAATAGTGAGCAAGGTGCAAGGTAGTATATTGATCGAGAATGGTTGATGGATTTCCGTCTGAACAAGTTACACAAAATGATCGAATTCATGAGAGCACACCATTAAAGAAGGCCTTCAATAACCAGTTTAATAACACTTTTTACAACCGTTTATGGGGAAATTTCGTTTAAAGTAAGTAGCAAGCAGATGAATTATAGCATATCTTCAAAGCTCACAATTATTTCGTATCAAAGCGAATCATCTGAATTATCATCTTAATCAAGATTGTCTGTCTTGTGTTAGAAGATATTCTTCATTGTTGAATGTGCGTCAAGACTTGGAAATAAACGGTTTTACCTTCCGAAATGTTGTTTACCTAGTACAAGTTCTCATAACCGGATAGAGGATTTTTTATACAGCATCTACTTCAAAGCAAATCCTCAGGTAGTTGTATCTCAATAGCTTTATAACTTTGATTTAGATGGATCGCACACTATTCATCATTTATCATATTACTACTTCAGTAATCCTTGAAATAGCATAATATTCATTGTATTTGCCGATTTTTTCATTAATTTATTTTTTTTAATCATAGTCGTGAGGCATTTCAACTGATGAGTTAAGTCCTCTATTGGATGAATGTATAATTAGGTGCCTGTCATAGAAATTCTTTGAAAGGAATTATATTTCTCTCTCAATCTTATTTAAATTTAATGAATGAGTGTGTTAAATTACATTTTCTCGTACTAGTGTGAGATAGGTTTTGCTGGATTATTGTGAATCATAAATATAGAGTTGATCGATCTACCAAATTATATACCTATATGACTGGATATTCCGGACTACGCAATTTTATACATTCCATTTATCGTGCATAATTACCAAATCTTCAGAGAAAATCAAATATTTCCCAGAAATTATAAAATTATTTTAGATGAAGAGTTTAAATAGCGAATATTTCAAACTATTACTATGTTAAAGCTTGTAATATTGTATAATATAGTTTTCATACAGATCAGATTACATTATATTTTGTAAAATATAATGAATAACTAATAATATCACATACGATATCATATTGGAAATCTTTAGGGAGCTGTAATTGTAAAAGGAGTGGGAGCCGCAAAAAAAAACTTTATATGAAAGACCCAGCCTACTTTTTGATAAAAAATCCCTCCCTGAATTTTTTCGCAACTATTCATATACAACCTGTATAATATTATTTATCATTTTGAAGCTTTAACGAAAATAATGACTCAAATTATGAATAAAAAATTCATAAGAAAATGTAATGGGTGAAAAAAAAATCGAAAATGGGGGGCGCTGTCTAACATATTCCATAATAATAGTACCTTGATTAAGGCTCTGCATACAAGCAACGAAATAATCGTAATACTGCAAGAAAAGTTTTCAGGCCATGTGATCACCGAAATCTTGTCAATACCTTTGGTCTTTTTTCTTTGGGGCCACGCAAAGGAAAAGTTCTTTGGCAAACTCCACAATCGATTCAAGATCTTAAAGATGCAATGCAGTTATTGTGAACATACAGGCTCAAATGTGTGAATTAGTTATAGAAAATTTAATGGAAAGGATATAGTACTGCCATAGTATATCCTTGTACTATGGTACTGCAATCGTAACCATGTCGGCCATTTGGCTGATATCATTTTCCATCGTTGATGACACACATTGATTTCTTCAAAAATGCATATACTCGTTTTTTTATATGAAATAAAATGAATAAATAAATAACGTCTTTATTCGGAGAAGCAGGATTATAATATGCCTGGCAATCATGACATCAAGGGCGAAGTCTAGCAAGCTATTCAACTCAACCCCAAAATAGAAATCTTTTATTGGAAAACCTGTTACTACTCTTAGAACTCAGAACAAACATAATTGAATTGCGAAATTTTATTTTCTAGGCAAATAATAGGTATATTTATTTATATTTACTTTGCACTACTGCATTAGAGTATAATGCCAATTTAGTATGGAAAAGTGACTATTTCTGGGACGGGAATGAAATTATTCCATTATTGATAAGAATGAATTACTATTTCATCATAACATAACTATGGATATTTTCAGCCGATTTCCTTTGGAGATGGTGGAGTTGGAGTCAGCTTTCTTGGATTCAAAGCAAATGCAGGCATAGGTAGCGATGGAAAACTTCATGCAGGTGCAGGAACACCTTGGGGAGCAGAGGCAGGGGCAGGTGAGCATTTTTCCAAGAAGTTTCCCGAAATTTCAAGTTTTTGTTGCCACATTCTTATTGTGTCCCATTAACGAGCTATTCACATTGAAGTGTATATTTGGATATTTGTAGATAAATTGACAATCTACGTATTCGAAAATAGAATGTATAAGAAAGCATGAAATACAAAATGAATGAGTTTTTAACTTAGGTTCAAAAAATTTAAATTTCTTTTGCTTTAGAAAAAACTTGATCTGATGAAAATGAGTGTCTGATATGTCTATATTTTTAACAGCTATTTGTTATTATGCATATTCAATTATAATAGATAAATAATGGTTTATGTCTGTATATAATATATCAAATTAATTTTTACGGTATTCAGACAATTTTTTAATTCTGGAAAAAGTACCTCCCCGAGCGGGGCACGAAGCCGCAACCTCCGAATTACCCCCCGGGGAGGTACTTTTTCCAGAATTGAAAAATTGTCTGAATGCCGTAAAAATTAATTTGGTTCAATTATAATGTTTTTTTGGGAACAATTATTCCTTCTAAATACGTAAAAAGGTTAAAATTATTTTTTTGTGACAAGAAATGAATTTTGCATATTAGATTATGAAGTTTTAATTAATTCAACAAAAAAATTAAAATTCGAGAGAACGAATCACCGAATGATTGCTCACTCATTTCAGTTTTTGCTTGGGCAGAAAATAAAAAACAAATTCTTTCAGGTGCAAAACTAATTGCTGCAGGCAATCTAATTGCCTGTTGATTATGAGGTTTTAATTGAAAAAAATTATCTTTGCTAGAGACTCACTGAATTAAATTTTGGTAATCTTCCCTGTTTTTATTTATAGATAAAACATTTCTACGGACATATCAGTGTTGTCAATTGAAACTATTCTGATATTCAGTAGGGGATATGTTGAAAGTTTAGTTTTTTGATATTATGTCTTACTAATTCTATCATGTTACTAAACTGATATTATAATTCTACAGGAATCGAAGGTACAGCCAGTGATGAAAGTAGTGGCGGACTATACGCAGGCGCAACTGCTGGTGGTGGAGTGTCAGCTAGTGCTGGACTAGCAGGTAGCATCTCAAAGGGAGGTAGCTATGGAGGTTCCTACGCCGGTGCATCTGTTGGAGAAAAATCAGTGGAAGTTATCAAAGAAAAGTCAGTAGGATTAGGAGGAGCTAGCAGCTTTTCAGGTAAACCATTTCAGTAGAATCTGAATTCATCACCAACAATACTTACATATATTCCATTCGTGGATTCATTGTTGGAAGTTCTTGATATCTGTGTGAAGAAAGAGGGGTGACATCCCCTGTCCTATGTGTACTATTTCTAGATATTCGGCTTTTGAGAACAATGTTTAGGAAGCGCACACCACAGAGTCCTATTCGCCTTTGGCAAAATTCCTGTTGAGAAAAAGCTCGCTTCTTTCGAAACCATTGTTGTTTCTCCACAAACCAAATGAAACACTTGTCGAAAGATTCGTAGTTTACATCTGTGTCCTATTTCTTGATATTCGGTCTTTTGAGAACAGTGTTTAGGAAGCGCACACCACAGAGTCCTATTCGCCTTTGGCAAAATTCCTCGTGAGGAAAAGCTCGCTTCTCTGGAAACCATTGTTATTTCTCCACAAACCAAATGGAAAAGCTCAAAACCTCTCAAAACCATTGTTATTTCTCCAGAAACCAAATGGATCACTTGTCAAAAGATTCGTTAGATATAGTTTACATCTGTGTCCTATTTCTAGATATTCGGTCTTTTGAGAACAATGTTTAGGAAGTGCACACCACAGAGTCCTATTCGCCTTTGGCAAAATTCCTCGTGAGGAAAAGCTCGCTTCTCTGGAAACCATTGTTATTTCTCCACAAACCAAATGGAAAAGCTCAAAACCTCTCAAAACCATTGTTATTTCTCCAGAAACCAAATGGATCACTTGTCAAAAGATTCGTTAGATATAGTTTACATCTGTGTCCTATTTCTAGATATTCGGTCTTTTGAGAACAATGTTTAGGAAGTGCACACCACAGAGTCCTATTCGCCTTTGGCAAAATTCCTGTTGAGAAGAAGCTCGCTTCTTTCGAAACCATTGTTGTTTCTCCACGAACCAAATGAAACAATTGTCGAAATATTCGTAGTTTACATCTGTGTCCTATTTCTTGATATTCGGTCTTTTGAGAACAGTGTTTAGGAAGCGCACACCACAGAGTCCTATTCGCCTTTGGCAAAATTCCTCGTGAGGAAAAGCTCGCTTCTCTCGAAACCATTGTTATTTCTCCAGAAACCAAATGGATCACTTGTCAAAAAATTCGTTAGATGTAGTTTACATCTGTGTCCTATTTCTAGATATTCGGTCTTTTAAGAACAGTGTTTAGGAAGCGCACACCACAGAGTCCTATTCGCCTTTGGCAAAATTCCTCGTGAGGAAAAGCTCGCTTCTCTCGAAACCATTGTTATTTATCCACAAACCAAATGGAAAAGCTCGCTTCTCTCAAAACCATGGTTATTTATTCATCCACAAACTAAATGGATCGAGGAAATTTGTTCTTCTTCTTACTCTAAGTATGATAAACAGTTCGAACAAATTTTCTAATAATGCAATCCGTTACCTACATCATTGGTATTTCTCAAACAATACTTCTATTTTAAGTGTGCTTTCTTGAAAGCTTAGAGCTTGACTGAGATGGATACGTATTATTTTATGATGAAAAATTTTTGGAAAACGGTATGCATTCAATTGAAGAAAGAGGGGAATATGTTTCTAGTGCAAAATGGTACTCTGCCTCAGAATTTTCAAAAATTGAGGTATGAAAAATCGTTAGGAAATTTACCTTGCTTGAAAAACATTCGACTGAATTTGACGGGTTTGCGGTAAACAAGGCCAATCCCAACTCTCTTGTTGTATTGGTACAACCAGCTCTCATAAATCGTTTTCTACCAGAAAATGTAATAAATAAAATAATGATATTTTCGAAAAAAATTATCAAAAATGAAACGTTGATATTTTTACCAAAAATGTTTGAAATGAATTATGATGCTGAAAAACCAAATTGAAGAAATTAGAGACTTTAAAAATAACTCTGGTTATTCATAAAAAAAAGAAAAATAACTTAACAAGTACCTACCTACTTCTTCCAGCTGAGTTCAAATCACATCATTATGGAGGTCCAGTGACAAAACACGTCCAAGTCGTCAAGAAACCTGTAGAAGTAGGAGTCGTTGAGGTTGTTCACGAATCAGTTCACCACCCAGCTCCACCTCCACCAGAAGTGAGACCAGTCACCACTGTCATTCAAAAAACCGTAATTCCAAATTACGAGAAGAAAATAATCAAAGTGCCATCCTATGAGGAAAAGGTGGTGCGAGTACCAACAACTGTGGAGAAAGAGATTTGGGTACCTGCTGCACCCACTGTTATCGAAAAAGAAGTTCACGTAGAACAGCCAGTTGTACATCAACCACCACCAACTGTTGTGTAAGTGATTTTTATATCTCGGGCTTCAAATTGTAAATCAAATCTTCACCTTCATTGGCAACGGTTAAGAAGGTGCTCTTTTTCAATTATCTTGAATGTGAAATGAATAGATACCGCTTCTTGGTTTTTCTGTTATTCTTGCAGGCATTAGTTTCGTTCCATCAATCATTCATTATTTTTAAAGCCTGTATGCTATTATGATATCAATAACAGTACTCAATAAAAAAATAGGTTCAACGCTTCACTGACGTTAGACCACAACCTCTACAAACACTGAGCCATCAAAGAATATCATAAAATCAATTAGATATTATAAAAAAAAATTACAGCTTAGAATATGGCCAGGTAGAGGAATTTTTATTCATAGGCCATCTAAAGAGAAAAAGACACCGTATCAGTGGCCTTAGAATAGTGTATCTAATTGAAATTGTCATACTTCTTACCAGAATAACATTAATTTAAACTTGATAGCATTTACAAATTTTACCTTCTGATTTCAGGCAAACTGTCGAAACTGTACCTGTGGTTTACAAAACGAAGTTCCACAAACGTCCATTCTTTAGGAAGCATTTGTAAGTATTTGAATTTTCGAAAATATTGAATAAACAATTACTAGAATTCAGAAGTTTGAGTATTTTGGCTTCAATATACAGGGTGTTTCCTAAACATGCGGCAAAAATTCAGGGGGTTGTTCCTTGGACTATTCTAAGAATATTTTGTCCTTTGATGATTTTTGAAAAACCTCTTTGTTTCGAAGATACAGGGCGAACAACATTTTTCATATTTTTAAAATTAATAATAGTTTAAATAAAAATGCGTACCGCACTGTGTTTACTAAGTAGGTACAATTTATTTTTAAATTTGTTTAACAACATTCCAATTACTAAAAACGGCCAGTTTTTTTACTAAAAATTGATAAGTGCAGATGGTAAAGGAATACAGATTAAACACGGTTTTCATTTGAATTCATTTTGTGATGTATTAGCAATTTTAGTCAAAAAACTGGCCGTTTTTAGTAATTGGAATGTTGTTAAACAAATTTAAAAATAAATTGTACCTACTTAGTAAACACAGTGCGGTACGCATTTTTATTTAAACTATTATTAATTTTAAAAATATGAAAAATGTTGTTCGCCCTGTATCTTCGAAACAAAGAGGTTTTTCAAAAATCATCAAAGGACAAAATATTCTTAGAATAGTCCAAGGAACAACCCCCTGAATTTTTGCCGCATGTTTAGGAAACACCCTGTATATAATAAATGAAATTGAATTCAACTGGATTAATCAAAGTGTATACGGTCTGCTGATGGAGCAAAAAATAGTATAAACTTAAAAAAAGCAGAATTTCCTGCATGCGAATATTCAGTCCCATGATGAATTGACAATAATATTGATTTGAAATTGAATTAGTAAAAAAATGATTTCTTTATTAGACTAATCGCTCTCAAAAGCGTTGCAATATATACTGATTGAATTATTTTTATGCAGTTCATTTGGTATCGGTAATGGTTATGCTGGTGGTTACAACGGAGGTTATAATGGAGGATATTCTGGGGGATACTCTGGAGGCTACGAAGGGGACTATTCAAACTATGGAGGAGCTGGAGGTTCAGCAGGAGCTACATATTCCGCCAGTGTTTCAAAGACTGCAAATCCTCAACTATTTAACGATATATTCAATGTGAGTATTTATTTCTAAATTTACGCTTTCACATTTCAAACAGTGAAAAAAAAACAAGTTTATATTACATAGTTCCTTTGCATGCTTTCAAAACTATGTATGTAGCATGCAAATTATTGTTCCCTGTAAGTATTTTACGTATGGACAACTGTAAGCTTGTAAATCTATTAGTTCCTCAAAGCATATCGAGGGCATGACGTTTTCAATTGTTTCATAATGGAACCTATTTAAGTTATAAACTTCACAAACATTTTTGTGGGTTGAGAACGCTCAGAAACGAACATGATGAGAACCAAATGTCTGCCATAAAAGTACCACGTGCAAAATACTCTTGGATCGGGAATATTCCATGGTGAAAACCATCTTAATTTCCTGAACCACGAAGTGTTTTGTTAGCGGTACTGCCAAAACTTCTTATTAGACAAGGGGTACCCTTAGTACTTCTCCTGATACTTGGGAAAATTTTAGGGTGTGGCCCAGATGGAGGGAAAAAATTAGATAAGAACAGTGGTAAGAGTTACAGTCAGTAATTAACAGTCAAATATCGAGAGCGTAGCATTTACAAACATCCCTGGAGAATAGTGCATGGGCTGTGTCTTGTAGCATTATCTAGCTGTAATCAGAAGCTCTCTGGATCATGCTCTCAAAGTTCACTGTGACGGTGACGCAGCATTTTCAAAAGACTGGTCTTTTTTAAATAAAAAAACCGCAAGGTGAGACCCGATTAAGTCTTTACACGAGACTTTTGGGCAACGAGCGGTCTTTGGGTTCGATAGCTGTCAGTTGCTCAGTAACGTCATATGGCAATTTCACTAATTAATACCCTTTAAAGATGGAGATTCAGTGGTAGCTCAAAGTCCCAAATCAGAGAAATTTGAAGAATTTCTCGGTTATAGTCTTCTGGGAAGCATTCCTGTACAACCATGCTCTTGGGGTTTGTATGTGAATTCTGCCAGAAATCCTAAGAGCAGAATCACTTTTCACTGAAAAATTAAATGGAGACTCCTCAATAGCTAAATAGAGTTCTGAATTTGAAAGATTTTTTCTCTCCCTATTCATTGTTGAACACGTTATTCTGTGAATCGTAGGAAGTTTCGCAAAACCACATCGTAAGACAGAACCTCTATAAGATGTTTACAGAAAGTCCTTTCCAATAAAGTAAAAACTAAAATAAAACTCTACTGCTGACCTAACACGATGATGATCGAAAACTATACCATTTGACCAGGAGAATATCGGGAATTGTAGTTTTTTATTATTTTCTGCTAAATTCAGCACGAGTGCCCTCTATATTCATGCTGATTTTGATAAGCTTTTTTAATTTATTGAAAAAATCTATATTTTTAAACTATGTAGTATTGTCACAAAATAATCAGAATGTTTCGTTCTTCCAGATCCCAGTATCTACTCTTGGAGCTGTGAATAAACTCCTGACGAATGCTGCATCAGGAGCTAGCGGTGGGGGTTCATTTGGCTTTTCAAAATCCATTAATTTATCCAAATCCGTTGGAGGAGGTGGTTACGCTTCGGCTTCGAGCTATTGATTCATCCCTTCAATGATACTCATTGAAAAAACACCTTTTGCTCAAAATTCATAAATAGTATCTAAGGTCTAGGTAACAAACTGTGAAATATTTTTATTTTTTGAATAAGAGTAAATAAAACCTTATAGGAACAAAATTTTAAAATAAAAAACAAATACAATAATTCAATTTTTTTTTGGCAACCACCCGATAGATGATCTATAGCAGTGTTTCTTAAACGCCGGCCATAAGAAATATTTGCTGATCCAAGAAAAAATGATTCATTTTTTATGTATGCTAAAGAATTAGACTAATGGACAGAATTATTAAACTCAAGAAAACTGATTCTACCGGTATTATCAAGGATAACTGGTGGTTCAACCATTGCGTCAACTACCAAATTCCTTACTAGAAATACGCAATTTGGTAGTTGACGCATCGGTTCAACCATCGGTTATCCTTTATAAGACGTATTTACCGTATGGTATAGGCAACGAGCTAGACAACGAAGTGCGATTGGCTAGCTTCTGCCCATTTACTTCTTGAGAAGATTCACAGCGATTGTGAGATATTATAGAAAGTGGAAAAATCTCTGCCAATGGGGGTGCTTCCATCTCCTTCGCTTCATCAGGCAGGTACTACTATTTTCGGTCTTGTAACAATAGTGTTATCTGCTGGAAATGTCTAATTTAAGCATGCGCGACGTGCATCATATTATCGAAGAGGCTAATTCCTTTGGAACCGTTTATGTTTCAATCAGTACACCCATACAAAAGTAAAATGAATTGCTGAAAGGGAATACTAGTGACTTTCACTTCATCGCCGAGTTCCAAATCATAAGTAATTTCCTCTATTTTAGTTCATGCTGAGTAACATGGCTAGACCCATAATGACCCAGTAGAATAAGACAACATATACATGAGAATATTCTTCCATAATAATAACCATAATCCTGCAGTTAATAGCAGGAAATAGCTGTGAAGAAGGGAGTATCTATGTGAATGGTTCATTTGGAAAACATCAAAAGAAGAGAATCATCCTTATCATTACCAAATTGTTCGGAAAATTGATGTACTTCAAATGGATCAGAGGTCACAGACGAGAGATCATGAGAATAATTTTCACTGGCTCAGTTCATACAGGATGAAATGAATTATACCACAATAAGCACCTTTGGCAAAAGTAAAATCCCTTTGCTTTAATACAAAAACGATCTGGGGTCTGAAATAAATCATTAAAAAGAACTCAGGGGCGATTCAGTGTGAATGTGTGGTATGCAATAAATAATGATAAATTAATTGGTCCTCAGAATTTTGAAGTGAAATTAAATATCATTTTTTTGAGGAATATTTTTCCACACCTTCTAGGCGATATTTCTCAAATGGGAGTAATTTTCACTTATATTTCTCATTATAAGTCACGAATTATTTAGATTTAGATTTAGAGCGTATAAACCGATAAATTGGGTGGACCGTGGTGGCAAGGCCTTCTCCATATCCTGACCTCACACCACTTCTGGGGGTCATCTGAAGTGTATTAAAGGAGTCGATCAATAACAGAGAAAAACTAATGTCACGAATGAACCAGACGTGAAGAGATACATAATAATCTCAATATGATTGAAAAATCAATTCTAAATTTGACTAGAAGAGTCAACAAATGTATAGAAAATGGATATCGTTATTTTGTAAACATCCTTATAGCGTAATTGGAATAGAATTTTGTTTTGATGAATTTTTCAAATGAATTAAGGATCTTTTGCAGTTTGAATCAGTAGTAAGAACAATAAGAAAATAGAAAAGCACAGACGTGAAATCAGGAGCGTGCGTCATTCATACCTAATTGCACCCTCGGGACCACAACTGTATATAGGTGTATATGTGACCTCCAATTGGCGCATTAGTGAACGAGGGACCAAAAGCTTTTGAATTCACATTAGTACTTTTTTTCTATAATCCGTTTGAATTTTCTATGATTCTGTCACCGTTATTAACACTTATAGACGAAATAAAAAAGTGGAATCAGCACATTCTGAATCCCTTATAGTAATAAAAATAGATAGAGGGAGCATACGTAATTTTTACATGTCCCCAACATGGTTAGATTACGTTGTCAGATTGTGATATAGGTACCTATTTTCAAATACACAAGTTTACTATATCATTATGAATGTATATTATATTGAATGGAATATATTTATTTGAGTGATTCTCAATTAAATATGCAAATTCACATATTTGGAATCCGATATTTTTCCTAATTGTATTTATTATTTTCTGTATATAAAGGGTGTTTTTTAGAGCTATAGAACTTTAAATTGCAATAAAACAACGATGGATTATTCGATTGACATGAATTTCATTTATCCGCAAGATAATCTTGTGGCATTACATTTTAAATATGATTTCTGGCATATGACCGCCACGGCTGGCTTGGATGTATTCCAATCTGGACGTCCAATTTTCGATGACTTTTTCCAACATTTGTGGCCATATATCGGCAATAACACGGCGAATGTTGTCTTCCAAATGATCAAGGGTTTGTGGCTTATCTGCATAGACCAATGACTTTACATAGCCCCACAGAAAGAAGTCTAGCGGTGTTAAATCACAAGATCTTGGAGGCCAATTCACAGGTCCAAAACGTGAAATTAGGGGTCACCAAACGTGTCTTTCAATAAATCGATTGTGGCACGAGCTGTGTGACATGTTGCGCCGTATTATTGGAACCACAGCTCCTGGACATCATGGTTGTTCAATTCGGGAATGAAAAAGTTAGTAATCATGGTTCTATACCGATCACCATTGACTGTAACGTTCTGGCCATCATCGTTTTTGAAGAAGTACGGACCAATGATTCCACCAGCTCATAAAGCGCAGCAAACAGTCAGTTTTTCTGGATGTAACGGTGTTTCGACTTACACTTGAGGATTAGCTTCACTCCAAATGCGGCAGTTTTGTTTGTTGACGTAGCCATTCAACCAGAAGTGCGTTCATCGCTAAACAATATTCGCTTATGAAAATCGGGAACAACGGCAATCTCATTTTGGGCACTATTTGCAAGCGTTGTTCAGGCCTGAGTCTATGCATGATAAATTGCCAAACCAAACTGAGAATAAATCAGTTGACAGCTGTTAAAGCGGTCGCCATCTTGAACAGTAAGGCCAACTTGAAGTTATATACCTCGAAAAAAAAAAACACCCTATACCTGCTGATATCCATGGTTTGGCAACTATTGCTCTTCTAGTGTCATCCGTTGTTTCACGTCGTTTGTCGCGCTTGAAGTTTGTTTTCTGAATTTCTGATATATTTAGGTACCTATTCATCTCAATATATTTTGAGTCTATATAAAACGTTGACTCACTATGGAACATAAGAAGTGCATTATTCGTGGAGAAACTCGCGAATTCAGTTAAATATCGTATCACTGTTATGTTTTCATTTCCGCGCGCTTCATGTCAAATTTAATAGTTCATGTTGGGGACAAAATTTGCTCTTACTTCTGAGCTAAATCCCAATGCTGAGTTCTATGTTTTCCGGCACAAAATTGAAAATTATGTCATTGGTCAAGAAGTTTTGCCTCAATGTTTCAACTTAAGAATCACCATGCTGAATAATCACCAAAAAAGTACAAAATACTAACAAATCACATCGCATGATCGTACTTCTGATCGGTAACAAAATGTGACTTAGCTAATTGTATGATATAAATGTTTTACTGTATTCTAGAGGTTGTTGTCGGCATATGAAGTATGTTCGACCTTAGAGAACAACAAACATTATTCTGGTTTTTCTGTATTCTACGATTTATTACTCATTTCCGTAAGTGGTTTAAACATTATTTGAATCCAAACCATTAAAATGAAGTGGAATGATTCAACTTCTCAACTCAAAATTTTATATTCATTACGGGGAAAACATAAAACGTATTTTATATGTAGGAAGTTATTCAGAAAAAATTTCATGTATTGATGAACTTTGGTACTCGAATTTATATTTTCCCTCAATGATTGCGGTTTCTCCTCTATTCACTACAGAAAACTGCAATCATTATAAATTATAAGGAAAGGTGTATCATTAAGAGCTTCGAGAGTTTGATGATGTATGGTTATCTGGATGTGATATTAATTAGGTTTCAAGTATTTGATTGCTTCAATCTCTACTTGATGAACATTCATCTTAATATATTGGTCAAAAGTATAGGTATTGGTCACTTCATATAAGCGGAAATGAAGTTGTCTTACATTTAATTGATAAAACTTTTTGAGTAAATATTTGAAAACTACAGTGTGTCTCATTTAAAAGTATCCACCCTCAATAAGTCAACAACAAATCAGAATTTGTGAAAACCCTCAGACAGGTCGATTTTTAAAGAGAGGGGGGCATACAAAACTTGTTTCTACTAGCAACCCCCTGGAGAGGGTTGCAACCCCTTAGGTAGTTTTGTAGCAAAAATGTATGCTCAACGAAAATTTGAGCTGGGATGCCATCAGGAATTTGATCACTTGAGACTAACCTTGCTGACCAAAAGTTAAAACTAAAAAGAAATCGAACGCGCACTATGACTAAGACGTCAAACATGAGACAACAGGACTCGAGAAATAATTCCCAAAGAGAAAGCTTTATTGCTTTCATAAGTTCGTTGACTGACAATATCAGAAAAAATCAAAAAGTGTATAACGTCGAAACAGTTTAGAAGACAATGCAAAAATTGAGACTTGCTAAGTATAAAATTGAGCTGCTCATCAAGACTATCGTTTATAATAGTATTCAACGAGCGGTAATGTAGGTCATAACTCACGCAGATGAAGTTTGCGGCTCGTGCTGTAATTCTTCAAGTGAGTTATGACCATTACCGCAAGTTGAATACTATACTTTATTTACGAATATAACAATGAATACTGAAATACAAGAATAGAGAAAGAACTTCATTGAAAAACCCCAAAAGTTTTCTATAAACCTCAAAATTATCGAAGTGACATTCCTCCCCTCAATAACAATAATGAAATGTTCCATTTCAACCAACAGAATAGAAGCACAGAAGTACAGGAGCACATTTTTTCCGATATATTGTAGTGAGTTATAACAGTGAGTTATTATAACTCACGTTGTTTGCTAATAGATACTATTAATTGCACAAAAGCAGTTGAATAATGAATATATAATTCCATAGGAGTAGATAATAGTATATTATTCAACGAGCGGTAATGTGGGTAATAACTCACGCAGATGAAGTTTGCAGCACGAGCCGCAGGAGAGTGCTGTAATTCATCAAGTGAGTTATGACCATTACCGCAAGTTGAATACTATACTTTATCTACTACTATAACAATAAATAGTTAAATACCAGAATAAAGAAAGAACTTCATTAACAAACCAGAAAATTTACCTATAAACGTCAAAATTATCAAAGTGACATTGGTACTGAACAGTACCAATTCATTATATATCTTCTTATAGCTTGTAGGTAGCTGACCAGACAGTTTTTACTTCAGTTTTGTTTTCAAAAGATTGACCTACGTTGAAGCAAACATCCACATGAATACGAACTTGAGCAAAGCCTATATGCACGCTTTGTTCAAATTCTTATTTTTTTTAATTTTTTTTATTTTTTGAGTAACCTGCAGTTTTTCTTCGAATCAAAACAGCTTCGACATTACCATTTTCTCAATTTTAAGTAATGAATCCTATATAATGATAAGCGTGTTTTCTCTCCCCTACGGGCCGAGAGCAGAGATGCAATATTTGAATAAGATAGTATGTGGGTACACAAACCTCAACCACTTCTTGTGCATCCTACATTTACAATCGATCTGGAATGAAGACGTAATACCTTATTATTCCATCGTTTACCTAATGAAAAGTGGACTTATGTGACAATTATCTGGACACAACATTTATTTCACCAATCAAGGACTTTCTCAATGTTTTACTATCTACAGACATTCGGTGCAGAAGAAGTTGGAAGGAGAGTTACACGGTAAGCGAACAGCATAATGAATCCGCTCACCAGAAATAGTTGAACAGTGATAGAGTGCATATTTCCGCAATTTTCGTCTGACATCCGATTGAATTTAGAAAAAAAAAGGATATAACGTGAGTACAAATTCTCGATCACGCCATTCAGTTCATTAAACATATACGTTCATTGTGGTATAGATTTTATCAATATTTGAGCACTTCACCTGCTATCATATAGGACCCAGGTGAACGTTGATCACGTAATTCGGCCAGTGGTTATTTCATAATTATGCGTTTCCTGGAAACTATTCATTTTTAACGATGTTCGATTTCAAACAGGTAAATCATACTGTGGAACTTTCCATTTAAAAATATCAAGGGTAATGCGTGATTCATAAACATGATCTGATCTTGGCTTTTCCTACAATATAAGTATGTCACAAAATACCATAATTCATATACCGAAAATATGTCTTCATCGGGGATCGAACCCGGCACCTTGTGGTATTTGATCAAGAGGAATGTAAACAATACCAATTGCGTGATGTATGTATACTAAGTTTCCGGTATAAACATTACCTATGGATTCTGGACATAGCCTTATTTATATTTGAATTTTACTTTCTCTCCATTTAAAACTGCAAATTTCAAATGGAGCTTATAATTCGCTCTTTCATCAAATAATTTCATGGCATTAAAAATGATCTTCAATGCTCACAAAATATTGATAATTGAAAATTAAAATTTTCCTAACTTGAAAACATAACCTTTTGAGTGCTCATTCGTCACAATGTCTGCGTTTTTCGATTTTTGAGCCGGGAATAGTATCAAACAATGAGGTTAATTCACTGATTTCGAATCTGTTCTCGAATTCGAGTTTGTCCGTCCATTTGGCCTTCCGTAAGATACAGGACAACTTTCGAACGTAAGGATCTAGAAACTTGAAATTTGTAGAATAGGTTCGGATTTTGAATGCCGCAGTTCATTTTGATAATGGGCAAAATACGAATAGTGTTTCCGTGAATAAGGCTGTTTGAAATTTTGTTTTGATGTTAATTTCAAAACTGCAAATTCAATCGAGATATGAATTGTAGAATGACAATTTAAAGTCCCTTCTGTAAAAATTTATGTTGATCGCATAATCAGAACTATAGAAATAAGTATATTCTATAATTCTAGATACACATTCTGATTTTCTTCATACTCAGCCTTCGAATTCAATGTAGGTACTTATACGTCTTGAAATATGAACGGTGCATTTTATACTCCATTTTTGAGTGTTCGTTCCCTGAACAGAGCAGAGTAATTTTCGAATTTTGAGCCGGGAACGGAGTTAAAGGTTTGAGTCACTTATGATGAACCCGTGGTCTAATTCAATTCTATCCACCCGATTCGATCGTGAACACGATAACTCTCAAAGGAGAACCTAGAGACTTTTCACTATAGGTTTTGATTTCTGTTCATTGCATCATCCGAATCAGATATTTAAGCAGAATACCAAATATATCAGTGATAACAGATCCAACCAAGTTGAAATTCTGACTGTATATCAATAACTAGTAACAATTTCGAGACTAATACAAAATTTCAAATAGATCACGTCACTAGAATCATAAAAAAAGTCAAAATAAAATATCCAAAGAGATGTTTAATTCCATAACCACAGATCTGACTAGGTGAAAATTTAATTCGTGTATGTAAATTACTAGAGCATGCCAAATTTCAAGAGATACCCCTCATCTAGGTAAACTAACCAACAACAATAATAAAATAATATAATAAATGACATCTCATGAATATGAGATGTACAATGAGAAGCACATTTCTTATATTGTAGAATTGGAGAAAAACACTGATTTCGCATCGGGAGCTTTTGAGCGATCATCATTTATGCGTCCTTGGAGAGCATATAACTATGCACACTATTATACAATATTCATATAAAGTTCTGTATGGATAAATAAACGAAAGCTCGAAAACTCCTGATGCCAAATAAGTGGTTTTCTTCAATTCCGTATTAATATTATTTACAATGAAAAAATAGATATAATACAATTTGACAAAAAACATTTTCAGCCTCAAATCTTCAAATTCTCATTACGCAGAAGAACAACTGAAAACTAGAAATGATTCTTTAGAACTTAACACAAAATGATTTTAAGGATTGCCGGTTCAAATCAGAATATACTCTTGATAATATGGTCAAGGTGCACGGATACACCTTAGCCAAATTTCCTCATAATATGGTAATAATCGTTCTGATTTCACCATATCTATTTGAATATAAATATGTATATTTTTACATATTCATATAAAATGTTGGTTTTATTATACCTACTTTCGAAATGTTTCAATGGAATTGTTTTGCAGTGCAAAGTTTTGTCAATTTGTCCTCATATAGGGGCTGTCCTAAATTCGTAGGTACCTATAGCGTGTTTTCTCAGTTCTGAAAAGGGAGAGAGCGATTAGGTTTTTGCAACCTCGTGCTGATAATACCAAAAAAAACAGATTTACTATAGCTGTTATATTTGTGTGTATTGTGATTTGATCTCAATTGAAATCCAACATAATAATGCCTCATAAATTCTCTAATCAATAATAAGCTGATATGTTGCTCGTGTATGGTTTAATGGTAAACCAATTTTTTAATCTTTAATATATTCGTCTGAAACAGGAAGTGAAAAAACGTATCGAAGTTGCATGCGATAATAATAATAATAAGTATTAATCCAGACATTATAATAAGTAATAATCCAGACATGATAAAAAAGGCTCTTCGACATAATTCGAGAAAGGCAAAATGTGTAACTATCAAAATAGGGGTCCTTTGAGCAACTTCTGTGATTCATTTCAAATGTTTTTTTTGTTCATTTATTTGTGTTTACTTATTCAATGTTGATAATTTTGAGTAGGTAAATTTGTTACAACACAAGTCATGTTCTTCTAGAAAATAAAAAGTGCTCAAGATAATTTGTTATAATATCACGAAATACACATATTAAATCAGTGGAACCAAAATTTTTTCAATTTGGGGACAATGTACCATTTTTTTTTGGGAAGTAAGTGAAATTCCATTATTCAACTCAAATTTAGTCGAAATTTTCAATAAGTTGGATGACATATGGGTGACTAAAATCTACTGATCCCTTTTGAAAAATTCCTGCTCTTTCCGAACATTTCCATCAAATTCCAATATTTCACTATACAGGGTGTTGAATCTTAGCTTGTGGAAATTTCCATATTTTTCTAATACGGGCCTGAATTTTTTGATTAGTTTAAAGATGAATTGGTGGAGATAATAGAGTGAATTATACGTTCAAAATATCAATCGAAGGTACTTGGTGGTTCGAAAGCTGTGAGAAAATCAAAATATGGTTGAATTCATGAACAATCCTGTATCTCGGCTATGGAGTTGATTAGACCTATCATATATAGGTTTTTGGGGATCATCTAGGCTAGTTCTACCTCAGATTAACGCATATACATTTACTAATGGATCACCCTGTATATATAATATCAATTTGAAGCTTTGTGCACAATTCTGTGTTCGAAGTGTCGTCAAAATAATTCAAGTAGAAAAAAACTAATATTCAATGACAACAGATCCAACTAAGTTGAAATTTTGTACGCAAATTATACCTGTATGTATAATGAAATAACACTTTCAAGCTTGGTGCTAATATTTTTATTCATACACTTGTCATAACCACGAAAAAATACAAGCAGTGCACAAACAATTAGTGTTGGTTTATTTGTCTTCATACAAGGAAGTTTTAGTTTCGAATGTTTCAAGAATAATTTCGAAAAAAGAAGAGTGAACTGACGTGAAGACAGGAGCTTTTGAGCGCTATTTCATTACAGTTCAATAAAATTGTTTAAAGGTGGATAAGCAGAGAGATTCACGAAGACCGGTTAAAATATTTCAAAAGAAGACTAGGTACCGATAAACATTTAAAATTGTATAGTTAAACTTGGGAGAGATGAGAAAAAATTTCAGATTCGTTTGACTTCGGTTTCACCGGAAATGATAACACCTTTTGTTTCACAAAAGAAACATCCAGTTTTTTTATTCATAATTAGATTTCAATGTGAAAGTTAGTCACGACAAAAACCACAAAACTCATTTTTTGTCGAATGAGAATCCATTTTTTTATTGGTCAGGTGGAATCTAAGTCAAAAAATATTTTCTAAGTGTAATACATCCTACAGCTCTAAAAATTTCGAACGTCCATATTTACGGAATTCCTCTTCGGATTTTGTCCATCAACAAATTCAACCGCGCTATTTCAGAGACGGGACCTCAAAAATTCAAAATTTCTCTGAAAAAGCTCCATAAAATATGGTATGCAGATCATTATCTTTGAACGATCGTTCAAAATTCATAATTTGGTATATAAATGTCAATGTTTTATTGTTTATCAATCATACAGATGCGTTTGCGTTTAATAAATTAGAAAGTTGTTCAAGCATACAACACGAGGAACTTGTTTGTTATCAACTTATTAGACAACAGCAAAAACTCTTCCGACTCTTTTGATCCTCTTCTATTACGATTGTATAATTACAATGCAATACCTAATTTGTAATTGATGTGAACGGCTACTACAATTCATTATGTAACCGTTTTTCTTTATCTATTCTAATTTATTGACACGAAAGATGAAACTGCACTCAGGAGAAGTAGGTAACTACCTAATTTTTCATATACCTACCTCACTTATTCGAGTAATAACTGAACTTATGTATGGGATATCCCAAATTTGTTATCTAGTGAGGGGATCTCAGAACCTCATTTTGAGAGAATTATTTTAGTGAAAACCGCGACCTCATAAGTTCTAATGTTCTCAAGCTTAAAGAGAACATTGGAAAATGATGTGAAATGAAAAGTTTTCATAACTTATTATTGGCGCTATTAACATGAAAAAAAATCTTACAGGCACTTTTTTTAGTAGAATCCTTAAGTGTCAACTTATTTTTTATTGCCATTAGTTTTGAAGTTATAATACAAATTTGTGTTTTTTTTTTCGAACGAAAAGAACGAAAGATAGATTTTTCATCAAACCATCTTAACTTTCACATTTTAGATGCTATCGTTGAAAATATGAGTTGAGTGAAAGTTTCCAAAGGAATTGATTATTATACTGGGAAAAAATGGTTTTCACGAGTTTTCAAATGGAATGTCTGGTCGAAAATATGTGTAATGAAACAATAATCTAATTACAAGAATTAAATGTGGGTAATCCTGTTATGTGGGTAATCTTTCTATACCTACTGCTGGATTATTTTCATCATTAGTTATATACAGTTCACCCGTAAATCCAAAAATATACGATGCTCATGCTGATTTTACTTTATTTTTTACAGAACATGTCGAAGCCAATTGCAGCTTTGTTAATTTGTGCTTTTACAGTGAGTGTTGTGTTAGCACGACCTGCTGGTAACGAATTGGACAATGTGAGTAATCGATTGAACTTGTAATGACTCTGAAGGTTAAAGAAATAATTACTTTTATCTGAATACTGAAAACGTATTAGTTTTACTAGAACATTGCTCATTTCCTTTAGTTTGTATGCATAGTTCCTCATTCCATACATCGTACTTTCAATAATTACTAATACCTACATTAGAATGAATAGAAAAGAAATCCTTGAAGATTGTATTTTTTCTACACATTTCACATTCTTAATGAATTCCAGTTATACCCATGAGAATCAAATATCTCATAAGATGTTTTGAATTATGTTCAGGTCTTACGGAAATTTATCTGTTTAACATAACATTTATTTTACCCTCAAAAATTTTGCCATGTTTATTGTGAATTGGCTTGGCATATACCTGATATTCAGTGGTACATAAAATATTCATACGAAGTGTGACAGTATTGTCGATTGGCTTGTTCAATAGGGTTTAAATGTAGTTTTCGATAAATTCACTCATTGAAAATTTGATGAACTGGAAGTTTCACAAGATGTAACATCAGAAATATGATTTTCTCAGTCCGGACCTGTATTATAGACAAGTCACTGAAACTAAAATATCACCAAATATTTAATAGTTATTTTCCCAACTTGAACATTGGCGAGGAAGATGGGATTCTCTTGCATACTTTGAATTAGGGATTCACCAAGCCAAGTAGCTTGACATTTTAACCAACTACTTGACTTGAAAATCAAGCTCGTGAAAAATTACATACTTGAGCTTGACTTGATATTTATTGCTTGACTTAATATCAAGGTACTTGATATTACTTGAGCTTGATATGCACGCGTCGCACGAAATATTTTTCTGCAATCTCGTGCGCGCTTAGACTGAATTCCTCGAGCGCCGAGAGACTGAAGCATTCGCCAGTGTGACTTTATTAGTAGTTTTCTCACATTTCTATGATATCTATTGGTAGATTTTGGTAGTTTCAAAAATATCTTCCTCTAATTCATTGCATTTTCATTGAAATTAATGAAATATTCCCATAAATATATTTTAGTGATTTTTGCATTGAAAAATGTTGGTTGGCAGAACTGATTTCTTTAAGGCAAATTGATGAATTGACAGATAAAGCCTTGGCGGAAAGTTCGGAGTACCAACATAGAATAATAAAATATAACCATGAAAACTGTGCGTTTCTGATATATTCTCCCACGATTTTGTTCTACAAGATGTGGAAGAATGAACGGAATAACCACAGAATTAGAGAAATATCTTTCCAAACTTGGCCAAAATGACCAAGGATTTTTTTTTTCAACACCAGCATCTTCAACTTCTGTTGAAAGATAATTTCCCAGAGCTGCTCTTACAGTTACAAAAACCCGCAATAGGTTAGGCGACAAATCTATAAGATGCCTTACGTGCCTTAGATCCTGGATGGAAAATTATGAAATCAAACAAAGCCTGAAGGTTTTTTGCAAGATTCCTTCTCTTTTCATCATTTTTTTATTGATGTGACACTAGACAATGCTAAAAATCAAGTAGCTTGATATGATTCAAGTACTTGATAAATAAATACTTGACTTGACATTGAAAAAGTACCTACTACTTGACTTGAGCTTGACTTGAAATTGAGTCAAGCTCAAGTTCAAGCCAAGTAGTTTGAAAACCAAGCCAAGCCTTGAATCCCTATATATGTGAAAAATGTCATGTGCTTCTGAAGAATTTATATAATTATACCAAAAGCACCCAGAGAGAAAATTTTTCAGAATTGAATGAACTTTAACTTCACATTTTTCCGTGGTAAAATCAGTTTTTGCAGAACGTCTCAAGTTCTATAACGCCAGAAAAGAAAGTAATGAAAAGGCTTTCGACTGGGCAGCTAGGTTAAAAGTTTGGCGGTTAACTGCAAGATTAGTTCAACAATGTTAGATGCAGTCATGAGAGACATCGATAAAATACATAAAACAGCCTGTATGTCTTACACTGATATACTCAGGATATATTTCGAACTCCGATTCGAATTCCCCAAAATGACCTGCATCTGCACTGAAAGCGTGTAAAATTATTCGTGAAACACACTGTAGAAACAAAAGTAAAGTATTGGGCCATTCAGTATATTTTGTCCAAAAAATGTATAAAACTCAATATTATAATCCTTTTTTTTAAGTACTTATAAACAACCTTAAATCTAATTTTTACCTATTTTATTTTCGTCTATTAAAACTCTTCGTTCTGATTAAAAAGCTGGATGATCTATAGTGTATACTGTATTAAACTTCTGAAACAATAAGTTCCTATAGTTAGGAAAGAAAACAATACCTCAAAAAAATATATTGTATCAATGTTTCCAGGTTTCCGTAGATGACCCATCGCTCAATATTGTAGATCCTGACAAACGTCTTCCCATAAACAGCGACGCAGATAAAAACAGTGCTTCAGTTCAAATAACAGGCATTAGCACAGGGATTGATTCACCACCTTCCAATGGTGACTTCAAACCACAAAGGGCTGGAACTATGTTTGCCAGATTCATCGATGATATTTTCAATGTGAGTATTCGGTATAATAATATTAATATGTTTATTCACCTCAAAGTATACAAATAAAAGATTTCAAACCAAGTTACAATTCTTGCCTACATTGCAGTTGTACCTTTAGATATCATACATATCAATAATATATTTATTGAGCATCAAACAGTCAAAACAATAATAGAACAAAAAATACAAAGGTTGAATAAACAGGTCTTTCCAAAGAACCTCTAGTAGAACTATTGCTTGTATGTGGTTCATTATAATAAACAACAATATGAAAATAATACCGCAAAAATAAAATAAAAATCTAAATACATAATAAAAAATGTATATGTTTTAATATTTTCTATTCCGAATCTTCTGATGTGAGACCCAACACTTTTACCGAGTTATGAGAATTGGTTGTGTTCTGTGTAAGCTTTGTTACTGTGTCCCATCGTCACTTCAAGCACAGTATTGGTAATTTTTTACCGAAGTGGACCATACGCCTGTAAAATATATTACTACAAAACATTTCATAATTCGATAACTCATCCCTTGATTCTCGTCCCTTTTTCAGATTCGTTTTATTATTTAAGGTTTTCTAATAGAAGTTTCATTTCGATATTGAAAAAAAAGAGTATATTTTAAGGGAAACAATGGATGTTTATTTCATTGTGAAGATAAAGGATAATTCCATTGACGATGAAAAACGATATCAGCCAAATGGCCGACACGGCTACGGTTGAAGCACCATATCCTTTCCATGAAATTTTTCATGGTCAATTCGCACATTTGCAGCTGTACGTCCCAGATAACTTCACGAATTCTATCTTTGAGATGGATTACCACCACGTGGCTTGCCGCGAATCATTATTAGGTATCCATATTCGTTTCCCCTCTGGCGCTCTTAAGATGACGAAGTTATACACTTTATCGCCTTTTTTTTTCGAAGAATATATGTATAGAACAGCACTGTAGTACATACTATTATTTTTTTCACAGACTTATAGTTTTAAATCTTTTAAAACGATTTTTTTTGGTTTTTCATATCAGTGCTTTGTACAATTCTTTTGCGGAAGACAAAAAGTTACCAACATTTTTTTTTCACTCGCAAATTGAAAATACTGTCAATCAACAATGTAGATCATTGTTCAAAGAAATTATGTAAAACCCCATAAAAATCGGTGGTTATAATTGGAAAAATCTATAATTTCTGTTTGAACTGACTGCAAAACCTCAATTTCTGTGTTACTTTTATGTTTTATTATGTTGTTAAGAAAACATATATAGGGGATCAATTAGAGGATTTTTAATTTCAGAGTGACAGAGACAGTAATTTTTGAAAATCGTTGATTCAGTATTTTTATTTTTCCTGTGAAGTATTCGAATGACTAAGTTTATCTGAGTTAGAGTTCAGTCTTTCACGAAATTCTACTTAGTAAATAAATATATTCTTTTTGTACAAAGTCAATTAATTGTTTCTCGTCTTTTTTGCAGATTCCTATAACTGTTCTCCAATCTGTGGCCAAGTTAATAACAAATCCATTCAACACTAAGAATCAAACACCAGAAAAACAGTGAACACCTATTTAGTTTTTTTTTAGTGTAGCGAAGATGTTTATTTTTAAGCAATATTTTTGTATAAATTTGTACTATATCCATTGAACAAATTAGCACTACAAGTATTTAGTATATTTGAAATCTTTTGTACAAATATTTGCAATTTGTACATGCATTTTAATTAACTCTTTGAAATAAATTACAAACCTTCAAAAACAGGACTAAAAATCGTTTTTCTATGACTATTGTATGATGAGATCGCTTTATGAGTTCTTTCAATTAAATTAATATCCATTCATTGATCGATCATTCCAAAATAGCACTTCTTCAAAAAACGGGAATTTAAAGCTGTTATCAATATACTCATACCCAGTGGCGGATCCAGCATTTCTTCAAGGGGGTACACAACAGGGGCGGATCCAGGCGATGTTTAAGGGAGGGGGGGGCATAGAAAGTCGAGGCTCATATAGGTCAGCAAAATAGCAGAATTTCTTGGTGGTACCTACTGAGTCAAGTGTTTTTTATATAAAAATGGATTTTAGTGAATCATAACATATTCAGTTTCCAAAATTTTTGTAGTACAAAAACAAGTTCCAGAAATTTAAAATATTTCATAAATATATGCAGATTTATTTCATGAGAAAAGTTAGACGAAAGAAAGAATAAGGTGTAGTGAAAAGAATTTTTCACTAGCAAAATTCTTCGCCATGGACAGGAACAGATGATAATCATTTGGTGCCAAGTCCCGACTATAAGGTGGATGCGTAAGAACCTCCCAAACAAGCTCCTGGGGCTTCTGGAAAGTCACTATCGATATGTGTAGCCTGGCGTTGTCATGATGGAACACAATTCCTCTCCTACAGGCCAAAGCTAGCCGCTTCTGGGCGATTGCTTCCTTCAGACTGTGTAATTGTTGACAGTAGAGTTCCGAGTTAACAGTTGTGCCGTAGCGGAGCAGTTCATAGTAGATAATTCCATGCCAATCCCACCAAACAGACAGCATAACCTTCCTGGCCGTTTCTGACGACTCACCGCGTTTCGACCACGACCGTTTTCGCTTGACGTTGTCATAAGTGATCCATTTTTCATCAGCAGTCACCAACTGTTTCAAAAACGGAGCGATTCAGCAGCGATTCGCATTTGGAAATTCGGTCCATGAGGTTTTTTGCATTAACTCACACTCATGAGCGTAGGTAGGGCCCAAAGACTCCAAAGCTTTGATGGCGTCAGGCGTTCATTTCTTTTCTATAATCATTAACGGTTCAATTTTTATATTTTAGTGTTCGGCGGTGAGTTATAAGAGTTATGTTCCAGAGTTTCAGCTTCTATTTAATATTTAATTGGACAGTGTTAGTGATTACTGGCCTAAAATGTAGAAAACAAAAGTTTTTTGTTGCGTTTACTGATGAAATTGTAGTTCCAAAAGGGACCTCGTCCCCTTCCTTTGCCTTCCCAAGTATAATAGTTTAAAACTAAGAATAACTGATGAAGTGGTACTAACGAGAAAGTTGGTAGCATTTGAAATTAACAGTTTCCATGTGAGTTTGTTCAAAGCATTTAGAAGAGTCTGATTTTCATACACAAGGTGATTCGTTAAAACATCAGTAAGGTTCCATGTGTAGTAATATAGTAGTAGTAATAATAGATTTGTATTTGAAATCTACAAAAACTGATTTGAGACTCATAAAATTGAATAGAAATTCAGTCCCAACAAAAAACATTCCTACATGTATTCATGAGAACACAAAGAAGTAATATAACTGTAAAACTACTGTGTAGAGAAAAAATAATGGTTATTTAAATAATTAAAAAGTGGAAAAAGAATAACTGTCATTTAATTTCAAGGAATATATACATTATTTAATCATACTCAATCAGAAGTACAAATAAGGTGCAACATTTTCTTATATATTTTTTTCACAGAAGATATATGTTTTCATCAAAGGGCACCTTGATTTCTAAAAATAAATTACTTTATAATCGTCATTCTTCTCAATTAAATATTTACAATTCACCTCGAAAATATTTTTCAACTTTCTATTCTTCTAAATATCAGAAATATTCATTAAACTGAAAAAAACTATTCTCATTGTTCATAATATTTTTTTCCTGAATAAATATCACAATTAACCACGAAATACTTGTGTTGGAAATGATCTTACCTACACTTGAAAACGAATGCTGAAGAGGGCGCAGCCTATCCTTGATCGGGAAAATCATTTGACCTAATCAGAGAGACAACAACAATTCGATATTAGGTCTATGCATCTGTCATCAATCCGAAAGATAGGTTAAGTTCAACTCAATCTGTCAAATCCTACTACGAAAAACTGTTGGTGGAATATTATTATATAATAATATTTGGTATTCTTGGCTGTGGGCAATTACGTTGGATAATTTTCCATCATGGCTAGCTTAATTCGTATTACTCTTCGGAGTATTGTTAACCCTTTACCAAATTCTAGTTTTGGAAACCATGATGTGAAAATTATAAGAACTATCACCAGTAAACTGTTCAAAAATCCTGATGAAAAGCCTAAACCAAAACCATGGCCATATAAGGAGAAAAAGTATACTTTTTTTCATCAATTTATTGATAAAACAACATCACGTTTTGATGACAACTCTAAAGTTAGCTTTATGAAACAAGAAAACAACAAACCTTTGCAACATTTATTTTTTAGCTCATTGTAGTGGAAGGGCCGATTGCTGCTGGTAAAAGTGTATTTGCAAAGCAACTGGCTGATGACTTGGAGATGCTTTATATGCCTGAAGCTAATTTAGATATGTTGTATGTCAATGAATATGGATTTGATTTAAAATCTCTTGACAGTCAGTTACCAGAGCGTTGTAGGAGTTTTGATGTGAAAAATTTCCTTTTGAATCCAAGAACTGGAATGGTTGCAGCTTTTCAAATGCACCAATATTACGTTAAGTGAGTTGATAAGTTTCAGTGCACTTCATATAATTGTGGGTATATTTTACAATTGATCATTTCAAAAAATCATCATCATTTGTACTATAAGCTCTCATGAACTCATGAGGTTAAATGATCTCCTAGGAACACGCAATAATGTTACTTCTAGATTTATGTTCAGATAAGTGTAATGTATCCTGTCTATTATAGTGTCGACAATGTATAATAATATAATTATGAACAAAAACCCAACCTGAGCTTGTAATTTGTAGGTTTTCTCAATACATTGATGCTCTTGCCCATATTTTGAGTACCGGACAAGGTGTTGTTTTAGACAGATGTGTATACTCCGATTTTGTTTTTGCTGAAGCCATGTATAGCCAAGGATATATTTCTAGACCAAGTAAGTTATAATTTATAATCTACATGAATTGTTTGAATAACCTATTGATTTTTTGAAAAGCATACGATGTTTATTATGAAGTGAGAAGAAGAACTTTACAAGAACTATTACGTCCACATCTTGTAATATATTTGGATCTGCCTGTTCCAAAAGTTCAAGAAAACATTCAGAGGCGAAATATACCTTCTGAAGTCAAATCTCCTGCATTAACAAAAGAATATCTTACTGCAATGGAAAAAAATTATAAACAAAAGTATTTGAAAGATATAAGGTGAGTTCATGGATTTTGGCAAGTAATGTAAATCATTCCTCTTATTTTGGCAAGTATAGGAATTGTACATTTTTACTTTTCTTTTAGTAAACATTCCGAGCTATTAGTTTATGATTGGTCTGAAGGTGGCGACCCTGAGGTTGTTGTGGAGGATATTGAAAGAATAGATTTTGATGCTTTTGACCTACAGGTTAGTCAATTGAGAGATTGGGTCCAAGAAACTGAAGAAGATTGGTCATGTCTCAGAAGAAAGTAAGTAGAATTTCTTCAAATTTTCATCAAGTATTTTAAGATATTTATTGACTGATTTCATTTGTGGCCACTTTCATCCCTATCGACACTGTATTTAGTGTTCTATTTATTTTTTACTCTATTTCTGGGTTGTTTTCTTATATATGTCATAGATTGCACTATGCATTTTTTCAGCTTCTTTCAGGGTTAATTTCAGAAATGCAAACCATGAAAAAGTCAACATTATCACTAGTTTAAGGTGTATGTTGTGGGTACTGTCATTTCTGTGATTTGCCTTGTGACGTTAATGTCCAGCTGTTATACCACATTTTGTGGGCTCACCAACTGGTAGTCTTGTTCATGGTTTCTGTGATTAGCCCAATTTGCAATTTGGTCTGGACACTACATGATTTCTCCAATGCTCTTACCCATTTCATAACGTCCTTTACTTCTGATTTTTGCAAAGTGTTCACGTTGCATATTCTGCCATGCACTTTGGTACCTTATATTGTTTATTTATTGGATTTAATTTGAATATGAGTATTTGCTCTATACATTGATCAGTACAATCCATTTGAAAATAAATTCGAATTTGAATTATTTGCGAGAATAATAAACAAACACCCATTAAACCATACAAAATAATTCAATGAAAATGGCAAAAATATTCTAAATATTAATATGGAGTACTTCACTCTTGAAACAATTTTATAATCGTGGTGAAAATAATCGATTTAACGAGATGAAATGTTGCATTTAGATGAGAAAAGGACAATACTGATCGTCTCAGGGTCCAGAGAACATCAATAGCGTTGAGATTTTGATAGCATAAAGAAAATAGCAGTTTAAAGCTTGGTGTATCATTTCTTGGAGATCGCATCATCAGAACAAAAGAAAAAACAAATCGTATTTCTATGACAATTGATCGGATCGAAATTAAATTTTGCAAACAGCTGGGCAATAGCAATTTCAAGCAGTATACGAAACTACATGTTGATAGTGACACTAGAACCATAGACAAAATCTTTGAAATGCGTATCGTGCAATTATTCCAACTAACTATGGACAAGAGCTATCTTAGCTCCTGTAAAAGTACTCAGCATGAATAACCAAGGACGTGATTCTCACTTCAGTTACTCTAAATGATAAATACGCATCCACAGAGACATCGTACAGTGAGAACAGAAGAAGACACTGCTGCTGTAGAGTGTTACGTAGAAGGAGACCCGAATCAGTCTCTCCGCCATTGTGCACAAGAATTGGATAATGTGTCCATCTATTTTATGGACGATTTTGCACAAAAATCTCGTGCAAGTAGTATATTCAATGAATGGGCCCAAAACAAGATTGCTGTTGATCCCAAAAAGAATCCATAAAAGAATTTTGTTTGACGATTGATATACGGCCACAAATGTTAGAAAAAGTGATTGAAAATTGGATCTCCAGATTAGATTACGTCCTAGCCAGCCGTGACAGTCATATGCCAGAAATGATATTTAAATTTTAATGCCAAAAAATTATCTTTTGCAGTCAATTTTGAGTCAATTTTAATAATTCATCCTGGTTTTATTTCATTTCTAAGTTCTATTCTTCTAAAAAAAAACACAGGATCATGGTACAAAACCGGAAGAGAAAAAAAATCATTTATAAATCAAAAAGTGCCGCTTATTATCTATATGGGATAACTCAAATTTCAATCTATTACGTTTAAAACTAACGGAGATACAGGGGGTGTACCATGATCCTGTAACACCCGGTATACTAGTCATACTACAATAGTTCTATGGTTTCCAATAGGCGTATGAATGACGAGCGCTCAAAAGTCTTTGTCACCAACTCAGTGACCGTATTCACGACGAGTGATATGTCAATGATTTCTAATTGATTAAATATGTATGTTATATTTAGTTGTTTCTTCTTTAAGGTATTGTAATGAGAAAGATGAACTTCTGGCCATTACATCAGTTCCTGTGTTTCATATTCCAGAAATGTTAATGGATCCTGATGAAGCTCAAATATGGCATGACGTATGGAATAATGTAATATATAATTTATAATCTTCATCTTAAAACTGTTTACATTTACGTAGAAAATGCAACATTTTATACGACTGCATTTCTTCATTTATACAAAACCAAGAAGACACCTCATACCTCTACATATATGGGTGTTATTTAGTATTAAATCAAAATTGAATTGCAAAATGATAAAATTCAGTTATATTATTTTCAATTTGTTCACCTTTTATTGATAAATGTTCAAAATTTTGACGATTTTTTTTGTAGAAAATCTTCACTCAATGTATATGAAATTTTCAACAACTACTCAATTTATTTTATTCGAAGCAAATTCTTGTCAATGATAATGTTGCATTTCTCATGTAATTTTAAATTTTTAATCTTAAATTTTCAATTTCTCCAAATAATTTGTTTCATCATATTTCAGGCCCCTGGAAATAGGTACCTGCAGGGATATAATACTGACATGGGTGATAAATCTTACCTTTTCAAAACTTCAACCAATTATCGCCGAACTTTACCTCTTTTAGAAAGAAGGTGAGTCTTCTAAACAACTAAATATTTAGTTTTGACCAACATTTTTTTGCAGGCCTTTCTAAACTGGTGTAATAAGGAGCTTCAAAGATCAGATTTCATTAATTACAGTGAAAAGGTGTAAATAAATATTGAAAAGTTTTTCGGGAGTTTTATGTATGAAGATATTCTTTTCAAACCGAGTATTTCCTTGTAAATTAGCGGATATTAACCATAAACAAGAGTAGTTGGTTTGCTTATCCTGTTTAAAGAAAAAAAATGTAATCAATTCATGGTAATTATACTCTTAAAATCATTTTATTCAGTAAAATCATGCTATAACTTCTTTTTAGTTTTATGTTATAAAGTTTTCACCAATAAAATGATTATTAAAAAATGTGTCTCTCAAATAAAACTTCACACTGCTAATCGATAGCTCATGGGAATTTACTCGCTATGGAGTGTTTTTCGGAAACAAATCACGCGTTGTGCGTACGCGAATTTTATAAAAATGGTAATTCTTCGACTATAGCGCGAAAAAATGTCTCTTATATTCACTTAAATGATGTGGTTAGCATTCCTTTCATTCGAAAATGGGTTTGAGGAGATTAGTTCAACACAAATAATCAAAACTCGAACACCCAATGTTATTTAGAACTAGGGATTCACGACTTGACTTGAAATCAAGTCAAGCTCAAGTCAAGTAGTAGTTTTTCAATCTCAAGTCAAGTATTTATTTATCAAGTACTTGAATTCTATCAAGCTACTCGATTTTTAGCATTGTGTAGTGTCACATCGATAAAAAAAATAATGAAATGGGAAGGAACCTTGCAAAAAGCACTTCTATTTATAAAATTATATTGTATAAAAGAACCAAAAAATCAACTATTTTGAAATGGAAACCAAAAATAAATCACTATAGATAATAACAAAATTAAAAATATGAAAATACAGTTTCTTATTATTGGGAAACCTCCAAGCACTGTTTGATTACATGATTAGGCTTTGCTAGCTTAACGTTGAGCTAACAGAAGCCGCGATTTCTCTGACAATTTGAGAGGAAAAAATGTTTCAATAGGATAATAAATTAGCCTTAAATTATGACCAAAAATAAATCTAAAATTCCAAAGTGGTTTTGCTAGCTTCCTAATATATCCCCTAATATCTTCGAATACTTTCAAAAGCGAGGTATCGCTGGAAAAGATTTATACGATAAAATAATGGAATACAGAATTCTTTGAATATGGCTGTTCGAGGTACTAAATACAGGATACTTTTCGAAATTGGATCTGAAATACTAAATTTAAAATACATATCTTATGAAAACGTTTTTTTTATTTTACATATTTAAAATTAATCAAATCAATTCATGATTATCAATATTTAGATGTTTTTTGTTTATTTCTGTGATTATTTCTCCTCTTAAAATTCAGTAATTGAACGTATGCGCCTATAGTCTCATATTACAATATTTTATGAATCTAAGTATTGTGATTTTATTATGTTTGCGTAGATTCTTCTAGAATCACGCAGATCCTCACTGAACAATGAATTGATTAATGGGAACAGCCTAGGCATCTCAATTCCCAACCGTCTCGGTATCTCCGTTACTCATAATGTTAGATTTCTAAAACTACCAAAATCTACCAGTAGATTTCTGCCCAACAAAAATTTCATAGAAATGCGGGAAAACTACTAAGAAAATCACTCTTGCAATCATAGGTGTAACGATGGGGTTATTGGTTGATCAAAAGAAATAAAAAACAAATTTTGATTAACATTTTGGAAAAAAATTATAAAAAATTTAAAGATTCTGTTTTTTCGAATTGGGTGTAAACGCCCCTCATGAGTCAAGTTTAGGTACGCCCCTGCTGGCGATCGGGAAACCCCTTATTCTGTTCAAGGGCGTATGAGCTTGCAGAAATATATGACGTGCGTATGAAGCTCAAGTAATATTAAGTAGCTTATTGATATCAAGTCAAGCAATAAATATCTCAAATCAAGTCAAGTTCAGACGTTCAGTTCAAGTATGTAATTTTTCACGAGCTTAATTTTCAAGTCGAGTAGTTGGTTAAAATATCAAGCTACTTATTGGCTTGAAGATAACGGGTTGATCGGTCTGTTCGTGATGATCCCGACCTCTCCATTCGAAAGCGTACAATTGCTTTGAATGCATTGATCATCGCTACACCTCATTTTGCACAAAGATTTAATGCTGCATTCCCATAAAATTCAATTGATGCAAAAATTGAAACCCCAAGATGCCATTCAGAGCTGAGAATTCATAAACCTAGCAATTCTGAGCATTTACAAACATCTTGCTTTTGGATAAAGTTCATTGTAATATTAATGGCCACGTGAGTGAGCAGAACTGCTGCTATTGAACTGTGACCAATCCGAAATTGCAAGCATCAGAAATCCCTTCATTCGTCAAAAGGCCAAATGACTTTCATTGACCTTATTAATTAGTGCTCTTTAAGTTTTATAAGTATTTTTAAAACCAAAATTTTCTGAAATTGTAATAAAAAAATACGATTTTTTTTTGGCATACTCTACTGAAGGTTATTTTAAATTAGATTAGAGGAGGGGAGAAATATCATCAAATCTCGCACGCACCTTGACCTAAAGATCAATTGTGCATCCCCGCGCTGTTTACTATGCAGGCAATATCATCTCAATTGACTTTATTACCTTTCTGGGGGCCACATCCTTCAGTTGCTCCGACTCTAAAAACAAAGAGCCAAAGTGTTGGAGCCTTTTCCGGTGAACAGCCTCATATTCGCATAGCAAGTGTTTGGTTGTTTCAGTGGCTTCTTGACAGAAGCGACATGTATGATACCTCCCTGGACAGTGTCCTTTGAGTGCGCCTGTCAATTTTTCTAGTTCCTGTTTACTGAGTAAGAGAACTTTTTTAGTCCAGTAATGGCTCTGGCCATATTGGAGGGTAAAGTATAAACATTCGATTTCCAGCAAATAAGATTTAGAATCTTATCCAATATGGCTCTGGCCATATTGGAGGGTAAAGTATAAACATTCGATTTCCAGCAAATAAGATTTAGAAGAAGGATCATATCCGTAAATTTAAATGGACATTCTTAGCAATCAACTCGGTCAAAAATATTCCATGTCGAAAAATTGATTTAATTTCAAGTAGGATTTGATATATTTCAAATAGTGTGCAAATGTCCGGGTTGAGTATCCAGAACTGTTTTCCATGGTTTTAAGGCCAGTCAGCCCCGGACATTTGCACAGGAGCCTTAAGGCTCCTATAAGCATGCTATTTGATATATTTCAAATAGTGTGCAAATGTCCGGGGCTGACTGGCCTTAAAACCATGGGAAACAGTTCGGGATACTCAAGTAGTAATAGCCAATTGGCTATTACTACTTGAGTATCCAGAACTGTTTCCCATGGTTTTAAGGCCAGTCAGCCCCGGACATTTGCACAGGAGCCTTAAGGCTCCTATAAGCATGCTATTTGATATATTTCAAATAGTGTGCGAATGTCCAGGGCTGACTGGCCTTAAAACCACTCACATGGGAAACAGTTCTGGATACTCAAGAAGTAATAGTCAAGGCTCCTATAAACATGCTATCGGTTTCGTTAACCGTATCGACTGCTTTTCTGGGTTTGTATTAATAGGTAGGGTTAAATTAAGAACAAAATATCAAATTGGTCGCAGTTCCCGGAAGGCTAACAGAATCGCAACGACCCTGATTCAGTGAATAGTAATAATAATACCTTACTTCAAAACTGGTACATGATTGTGATATTCTTTGCTTAAAATAATGTTTTTTTGATATTTTTTGCTGTGAAAATAATCAAGGATCTGACACGGTATGTTAGTTATCAATGATACTAACAATCCGGGTAAAGTTGATGGGATAAAGAAGAAAAATTGTTATTCCTTTCCGATGTCCTTTGAATTTACAGACACTTCTTTAGATTGATTTTCACTTGTTGAAGGGTCGATTGTTGTATTCAAACGCTGAAAGCTTTAAGATTCGCCTGCATTAATTTTCCTTCTTTTGAAGAAGTTTTCCTGAAAAGCTTACTCATAATAAGATCTTGATTTGTTTTTGAGATCATTTAACACACATTTAAAGGTAAACACGGAATATAATATAAACATTTTACGTCGTCCACCTCAAAACTAGTTGTAGGATTTCACATATGCCTACTTATGCGTTTCGTCCCTGGTATACACACCGGACTCATCAGTGTGACTTTGGTATATTTGTGTGTGCCGTGTCACAGACGCTTGGGGAATTAATTATTATCGGAAGCCGCCGGGACTTGAACCCGGCACCTTGTCGCATCTCGGTGAGTGAGTCTGCACTCTTAACCTCTAGGCCACCGAGTGCTGTGTTTATTGTTGCTATGTGGAGCTTTATGAGAAGCCGCCACATAGTCAATAGAATATACCAAACCTACTGAACTAAACTAAACTATTTTTGTTAGTGAAAATGTTAACACAGTGCGTAATGGAATCCAATGTGCCGACTTAGGGATAATTAGATGTAATATGATTATATTTATTTACTATTAGGGTCCTAAAAATTTGGAGAAATTGCTATCATGGAAACCGCAAGGGGGGATATATCTCCCTTATCCCCCCCTTGGGTACGCCACTAATCCTGGCTCACAATTCGAAAAATGAGGACATCGTGTGGAAATTCGCCCTGTTTGGGAAAAGAGCGCTCAAAAATCCACATACGAACAACTGTAGTTTTCATTTTGAAAATTTTTCCCTCAAGTGGTTCAATCCTCATGGGGAAGAAAACCTTTCCTCTGAGGTTTAAACTCATGTTGTATCAAGAACATCAGGAACCCTTTGCGTGACGTTACAGCTCATAACTGTTTTTATTCACCTTGGTATTATCGATCAGACAACCACAGAATGAATCGAACTGAAACCTGCGGGGATTATTTTTGAGTTGAGGAATTCGTTTTTGTATACAAACAAATGAATTTCATTCTTCTTATCAACCGTTCATCGATGGCGTTTGGGGGACAGAAGAATGAGATAATATGGCCGAAGAAACGTCTACAGATCCTGTAGGAGAGAAAGGGGTGACCGGTAACGCTGAAGAGGATTGGCAGATATTTGACATTCTCTGTAGAGGAAACAAGGTTAGTGCAGATACTGCCTCGAATGTTTCACAATTTCTGTGTAGACGTGTCGACATCCGTACAAATCAATTTTTTTTTGGTGGTTCAGACATTGATTTGAACAATAATTCTTCGAAAATTTCTTTTGGAGTCACAATGCTTGTCTTGAATGAAGTTGATATTGTATTGAATCGGACTGGTAGAAATCTTGAAGAGTAAACTATAGCAATCGATATTTTGGAATGATTTTTAAAATTGAGTACAAATTATACATATTTTATCGAATAAGAATAAGAATAAGAATTTTTTGTTACCCAAAAAACAGAAAAAAATTAAACAAGTCGTCCTAACCATCAGCATGCACTTTAATCTACATATTAAAAATGAAGAAAGCACGTCATTCAAGGTTCCACTACAGCCTTGGAGACGACATAACTGAATATAGATACGTGGTCTGCAAGGGTGCAATTGGAGCATGAATGATGACAACATGCTGCTATGGTTTGAATACGCTATAAACACGAAATCTTGCCAATGCTTTAAATGATTTTTTTATGTACAGTGTTCCTAAATTGTACGAAGGTAAATGAGAGATTCTTTGGGTAATTTAAAAAAAAAAGTCCTTTAAACATGGACCCGAAAATTCTTTGTTTTCGAGATACAAAAACTTAGGTATATATAATTAATTAATTGGTATTAGCGTACTACCTGGATATTCACAATAATTTGGATTTTCCTGGAAATTGCGAGAGAATTGTTTAATTTTTTATCTCGAAATCGGTAGCAGATACAACAAAAGTTCTAGAAACCAAAAAGTGTAGTTCTGAACCAAAATTTCTTTTTACATTTTTCAAACTACCAGAAGTCCACACCAAAAAAATTATGGAGGAAAGAAGCAAGCACTGTTTCAGAAAACTATCACCCTCTATAGATTTGCATTCAAAATTAGCATATCATAAGATGAAATCTTTAAATTGGAATATTTGGGCCAATTTTAAGTTGAATACCTATATCTCGTGAACGGAAGATGCTATGAGCAAAAACTTGAAAATGAAATAAAACTTCATCCTGTATTTTGGAAACGAAGTGTTTATAGGACATTTTTTAAATTGGAATTGAAATCGTAGGAGGTATAACATAAATAGTTTGAAATTGTTTGGGTCTCGAATGTCTCGTTTGAAGTCGTTAATAGAGGTCTAAAGTGTAAACCATTTCAGCGGTCAGTTCAAAAAATGAGAACGCTTTATTTTACGCTAGAGACAAATGGATTTATATGAGGTTTTCGCTATTAATCTTTTCAAAGAGTTCGTCAAAACGGAAAGTCCTTATTTATAAATTTTTTGGAGTGAAAAAATAATTAGATGAATTTTTTATTGACAAATAAATATGTATATATGAGTGATATAGCTTTCCGAATAATTATTTCTTCTTTCATGAATTTTCTCATAAAAATATTAGATCAAAAATCTTATCAAAGGCTGAAATTGCGGTTTTTATAAAATTGAAATTAATGACGTAAAAGCGTATTTTGAATTCTTGTATGTGGTACAAAAGGACGCTAAATCATAGGAACGCTTCACTCATCCTGAAAAATGGTGGGATCTCATAAACGCTGAGGAAAAATGGTAGTTGAAATTTGGCTGATCACGCAAATGCTACGTGGTATAAACCCCTCTGCATGGGCAAAATCCTAATAGCGATTCCGAAATATGGCTGTTCGTAACTTTATTTCCTATTCATTTCAAAACTCCAGATCCGATCGAGATGAAATTTTGCATTTGAATGTGGCCTCGTGCGAATTGCATAACGAGAGCCATAAAAAATTCAAGAAAAATGTTGTGTTTCAAGCAGCGGTAATTACTGCAGAAAATTTAAGCAGAATATCGGAAAAATTCAAGGAAGTAGGTACTGACATGCTGTCAGCATTTGAGCTCTCGTTCATTCATGCCCTAAATAGACCATTGAACACCACATATCTACCTTTATACAGTTATGTAGTCTCCAAGGGTGCAATTGCTGCATAAATGACCATGCACTCAAAGGCTCTTGAATTCACCACAGCACTCCTATTTTTTAAGGTTTTAAAATTGATCGGATGTTCATATTATTCATGACTTGAATCTTGAAACACAAACAACATTTTTTGCAATATCGGAAATAATAATTGAAATAATTTTTCAACTTCAACATTATCTATATACTAATTCATTCGTAACCTTTAATAGAAATTTTGTCGAATTAATGAAAGTGGAATTATGTTGAAATCCTTTCTTCCCTTTTAGCATTGTCTTATTCGAGAACGTCAATAACATGGAAATGACATGGTTATCTTATCTTCCCTTCCATAAATGTCATTCAACGTATTGGTACCGAATTTTAGGTCAAATATTTGCTTTACGCGAATATTGATCCACTTTTCTGTAAGGAAATCTTTTGCAATGAAGAAGGAATTAAGATGAAAGGGTTGAACAAATTTATTTTCGAGTGATTGTTATGAAGAAAATTTACTTAAATCTGAAGTGATGAATCAAGATTGTGAATATTGAATATTACTTCATCGTGATAATTTCTATTTCATGAACACCGTTCTCGAAAGAAAAGGTTTCTAGTTATCCAGTTGGCTTTTTGAGCGCTCGTTCAATTTTGAGCTGGGAATTACGAGTATTTCAACTGATAAGGTTCCATCACTAATGTCGAATATGTAGTCAAATTCAATTCCGGCAGTCCTTAAACATGAAAATCCTCGTTAGGAGAAACTTGAAATTTGTATTACCAAAAAAATTTTATATTTCAATGGGAGTGCGAAATATGAATGATAATATTCCTCCAGAATATTCGACGTTTTCATGTCCTTGAGTGAACACGTTGAAGTCCTAACCCTGAAAATTGAACCTCAAGACTCCTTCAAAAGAGAATACCATTATGGGTTTCAGCCTGTCCTAACAAGAATCTTCTTCTGATTTTTCTTTAAGGAAAAGATGAAGGTAGGAAATTCTTATCAATATATTAAAGAGAAAATGGGAATTACAATTAGCTAGGCCAAATAATTTCTATTTGAATTGATGTTAGGCGCAAAAATTTCATGGAAGAACAAATTAATATTTCCAATTTATTTCGAAAAACTTTTATTTAAACACATCAATATATACTTTGGGAGAATTTCAAGACTGTGGACGTTCATCTTATGCATTTCTTTTTCTTATAGTCTTCAAATTAGAAGACATTTAAACAATATCAATCACAAAAACAAACCAAATTTGACCAGAAATTCCAGTGGATCTAGGTATTTTTCTCCTGCATCCTAGATGGATTATGGTATTTTGTACAGGTTATGTTATTTTTTGCATGTTGTCTTTCCAATCAGAGATTGATTTTTCGCATTATGTAAATTTTACCTCTGGGTCTGAGTTTGCGTTTTAAACTATCAATTCAAACGTTAGTAGGTAATCTTCCCTACCATCAACGACACGAAGGTTTAGTCAGTTGCCGTGGTAGTTTTGATATAATATCTAGACGTAGAGGATGAAAAGTAGAATGAATTGTGAACTATTGTGTGAGTAAACTGACACAAGCATTGATGAGCACTATAAGTAATTGGCTAAAAAAAAATGATTACTTTGAAAAGATGATTCTCATGTTTGAGTTCCCTAAGAATACGATAGTCTTTCATTAAGGTTTTTATTGGGTTACTTTGATTTTCGTGACTTCAAAAATTTTTTCTTATGAATGAAGCATAAAAATGACCGATAGTATTACATTTTTTATCCGAAGTTCTCTTATTGGTTGATGGTTTCCAAAACTACAAATTTCCCAAGAATTTCAAAATAACAACATTACGTCTGCAAAGTTACAAGTTACAACTACATATATGGATATGAAAGGAATATTAAAAAAATTCGTTATGAGGATTTTCAATTTCATACATTCGCAAGTCTCATTTTCTCTATTTAGTTTTTTTTGAAAAAGTTATACAATACCTACCTTAACCATTTTCAGTTTTCAGTTAAAAATTTTCTGCTGGAGCTGATTCATATACGATTTTTATACGATCTTATTATTTGATTGTTTGTTGAACAATAGTCATACCACAAAGTTTTAAATCAATACAATGTTTAAGGGTCGGTTTAAGATTCATTCTTTTGATCATCACTCATTTAGACATCTGTTAACTACTACACATATTTCTTTTGAGAACTGAATATGTTCTATGTAGGTTTCTGCTTCCGAGTCCACCGATGGTAGTAGAAGCGTTGTGATCACTTTTGGGATGAAAAAAAAATGTTTCTCTTCGATTTCAGAATTTTCAATTGAAAGATGCATTTCAGATCATATTAAACTACTTTGGTTTCGTGTCTATCTGTCGAGCATCCTTTTTTTCGTTTCCTTAGAGAGTTACCGTTTTCATATTCAGTTTGCTAGCCAAACAGATGGACATAATTGAATTCAATCCTAAACTCTTCTATTTGTGAAATGGTGTAAAAAATTCAAGAGGTAATTTTTCAGCAGAATTAATTTTTGGTCTTAATCTTTTTTTTGATTTATTTTACTTTTTTACATACCCTCTAGGCAGTCTAGACAATGAGAAAAACAGAACAACTAAATTGTCATTTTAACATCATATGATATATTTATACTTGATTTTTTTTGAACAATGACTCCCTCTGTAGTTTTATAAGGAAAGTTGAACTCTTAAAGGAAATACACGGATTAAATCAATATTTCCGAAAGATTTCATCTCATTAAATATTTTTCACCCTGTTAGGGTATTAATTCGGAAAGATAAAAACCATGAAAAAAATGAAAAAAAAACTCTTTTGACATTGAAGGGCTGTTATTTCGAAGGGAAGAGGTCTTAAGTAAAATATTATTGTATTCTGCAGAAAAATTACCTCTTCAAATATTTTCTTTCAGCTTGAAAGCCTCCACTAAAAAAAACATTTCAGTGCATGTAACGAACTCATAAGGTTTCACTGAAAATAATTTAAACCTTATGGTAAATTGAAAATTTTGCATTGTACAATGATAATGTTTATGAATTATGAAAAAATTTTGTGCTCATATTAACCATATATTGTTTTGAATGTTTGATTACAGATGGATGAAAACGAAGTGGACATAACAACTGCCCTAAAGAGCGAGTTAGCTGCTCTTCAGTACAAGCGAGATCGACTCACAGCAGAATTGGAAGATATGAGGTGCCAGTTCAGATCTCGAGATCAAAGATGCTTAGAGCTTCAGGTGGAGGCAGAGCAGCTGAGAGAGCAATCTGCACGTCAGAATGCCATAATATCATCGCTGAAGAAACGAATTCACGACCTGGAAGACAGAGAGAGAAACCTATACTCGGCCCAGAGTAGGAGCGAAATAGCCTATCAAACTGCCTTAAGAGACAATAAATACCATGAAGAAAAAATAAAAGATTTGGAACAGAAATTGAGGAGCACCGAAATGGACCTTACTTCTCAAGAGCAGAAGAAGGAATCTGCTAGGTTGCAGATGCAAGATTTCATCAGGAGATTGTGTGTTGCTTTGGGGTCGGATATAAGTGATAGTGCTCATATGTCCCCAGAAGCTTTAGTGCATAAGGCTTCAGAATTAGTACAGGTAAGGAATCGTACAGCCATCTATGGAGTAAGGCTCGATCACAGGCTGATAACGCCGTAGAAATAACATTTGAAATAACAAATTTCATTTGTTCATTATAATCTATAAAAATTGTTCAATCCGTTCCGAGATGAATGACACTAAACTACTAAAAACGCACTCTGTATATTTGGTTATCGAAAAAGGTTGGTATAAATAAATAATAAATAATACCCCAGTCATTTTAAAAACTAGTCCCGCTCCAGAATTTATTTATTGTATTTATTTAACCTATATTTTTATCTTATTATATGAAACGAACTACATATTTTCGAATCTAAATTTTATAATCAACTCATGCTGCAGTACAAGGTGTCCATAATTCGATGCTCACTGAAAGCATCTTTAGAACTATAAGACTTAGAAAATATATTTCAAGGACCCTCTATCTATTTTTTCGAAATAATAAAATATCAGACAGCAGATCGTAAATATTTTGCTTCGTTCTCGAGTTACAGGGAAAATGAAAATAAGTGAAAAATATTTATAATACAAGATGTGCCAATTCAAAAATTAAGTCGAAGAACTCAACATCTTTGAAACGGATGACATTTTTGAAAAACCGGAAAATCTGGAGCTTAAAAACTGTTGAAAAATATAAAGGAGTCCCATTAAAAACACTAACTCTCCTCTAAAACTCTAATTTGGTAATTAATTTGCACGATCTATTCTGAGTATCATCTGTAAACATGACGGAAAAAAATGTTTAAGAATTTTTCGAACATCTTGAACAAAAACCAAGATTTAGCGAAATATTCAAAACAGTATGTCCTATAACTCAAGAACGAATCAAAACATCTAGGATCAGCTTTCTGATATCTTAATCGATCGAGGGTTCTTGAAGATTTTTTCTCTGAATCTTATAGTTCTCTAGATACTTTCAGAGTTCATCAAATTTGGGACAGCCTGTACAATAGCAAATCAAAATCTAGTAGTGATATTTCGAGCTTAAATCGCCTCTTCAATAAGCTTGTCAGGCAAAAACATTTTTCCATAACTCTAGGACACTTCCCGTTTGAGGAGCAGGACTACCAACATTAATGACACGTTAGCAACGGTGGAACTTGAATTGAGAACGTGTCGAGAAAACTTAGAAAGGGCAATATCGGATAAGGAATGCCTACAGAGGCAAGCAGCATCTCAAGCTCTGGAAATCGACAGGCTGAAGCAAGAAAAAGAATCGTTGGAGATGCTACACAGATCAAATGAGAGAGAGTTGGTGGAACTGAGAGAAAAGCTTTCCTATTCGAACAAAAGTTTGGGTTCTGCAAGTGGAAATCTCGCCCAGCAGGAAGCAACAGTTTGCCAGTTGAGAGGTAAAATATATGATCAACATCAATCTAGATATAAGAGTGTACCTATTCAAAACTATTGAATTTTCATATAAAAATTTGAAAAAAGCACTGACCTGGAGCCATGAGCTTTCGAGCGCTCATTCATTTATGCGCCTATTAATAATAAAAATAATATTTATTTAGGTATGAAGATTGTAATCAGGTACTCACAGTTTATCATATATTGGTAGACTGCAAAAAATACCAAAGTATACGCAATGAATTGAATCTCTCTTTATTCTAGTCAAATTTTTGTTATACACTGTGTTTGTGAATTTGTTTCCCGATGTGTCCATATATAGTCTCTTTGATTGAAATCTACATATATCTTTACAAGGCTAATGACTGTAGTAGTCGATGCCATCAACAAAAAAAAATTTTAGCCATCTATATAATAACTTACTGGAATTAGGTAACTCATCAATTTTGTAGGAGGGATTCTTCACCAGGAACTTCTTCTGTTATTAAAATATTGAAGATTAATGCAATGCAATAAAGATTAATTGGGACAAATGATGTTGTTTCTGTTGATTTTTCTATCTAAAGGGTGTTTTTTTTTAGAGCTATAGAACTTCAAATTGCAATAAAAAAACAACGATGGATTATTCGATTGACATGAATTTTGTTTATCCGCAAGATAATATTGTGGCATTACATTTTAAATATGATTTCTGGCATATGACCGCCACTGCTGGCTCGGATGTAGTCCAATCTGGACGTTCAATTTTCGATGACTTTTTCCAACATTTGTGGCCGTATATCGGCAATAACACGGCGAATGCTGTCTTCCAAATGGTCAAGGGTTTGTGGCTTATCCGCATAGATCAATGACTTTACATAGCCCCACAGAAAGTAGTCTAGCGGTGTTAAATCACAAGATCTTGGAAGCCAATTCACAGGTCCAAAACGTGAAATTAGGCGGTCACCAAACGTGTCTTTCAATAAATCGATTATGGCACGAGGTGGGTGACATGTTGCGCCGTCTTGTTGGAACCACAGCTCCTGGACATCATGGTTGTTCAATTCAGGAATGAAAAAGTTAGTAATCATGGCTCTATACCGATCACCATTGACTGTAACTTTCTGGCCATCTTCGTTTTTGAAGAAGTACGGACCAATGATTCCACCAGCCCATAAAGCGCACCAAAGAGTCAGTTTTTTCTGGATGTAACGGTGTTTCAACATACAATTGAGGATTAGCTTCACTCCAAATGCGGCAGTTTTGTTTGTTGACGTAGCCATTCAACCAGAAGTGCGCTTCATCGCTAATGGACGTAGTGCGCGATACGTATTCCGCACAGAACCATTATTTTCGAAATAAAATTGCACTATTTGCGAGCGTTGTTCAGGCTTGAGTCTATTCACGATAAATTGCCAAACCAAACTGAGAATAAATCACTTGACAGCTGTTAAATCGGTAGCCATCTTGAACAGTATTGCCAACTTAAAGTTATATACCTCGAAAAAAAACACCCTATAGATTGGGAATTCTAATGAGATTCTCAAGAAATTCGGCATTATCATTCAACTGAATATGTTACATACCCTAACTAAATTTTGGCTTATTCCGATCTGTTCGATTTGAAACAGCCATTTCTCAGAAACTCGCTGTAACTTAAGAGCTAATTAAGATATATATGATTAGTTTTCTGATATCTCATTATTTCGAAAAAGGAGATCGGGAAGATTTTTTTCCAAATCTTATAGCTCTGGAAATGCTCTCAGTTAGCATTGAATTAGGGGTATCCTGAATCTATTTAAACGTTGGTGAGACAATAAAGTGATTTGATTTAGATGTTCTATATTAGTAGCAATTTTAGTCATATCTCATATCGAATGGATTCTTTCAACCTAAATTAAAAGAGGTTTGATTTCAGAGGAATTAAAAACACGTGATGAAAGAATACAGCGTATCCAGAATGAAAATCGTCATTTTTTGGAATCATTGGCCATCTTATTGAGCACACCCTCACGTTTCGTCGAGTCTCTTGAAGTAACAATCAAGGATCGAATAAGAGATTTAACGACGGAGATCAAGGAAAAAACTGCGGTAAAATTTCAGTTTCAATAATGCTATAAATTGAATTGATTCAATTCAAGAAACATAAAATATTATGATATAAATTGCACCCTTCGAGAGCACATGTATACATATAAAAAGTAAATAGAAGCACTGAGGTGCAACCAGGAACTTTGAGCTCCTTCGACACTTTCCGCAAACCCATTATCTAAGTTGAATAATTACAATAATTACTTATTCGGTCTTTTTTCAATCTTCAGCAATTGGAATCAACAAAAGAGAACCTCAATACCGAGCAGCAGCAGTTTTCTCGTCAGATATCCTTGTATGATCAAGCCACTGCCAGGATACGAAGTCTTGAAGATGAAAAAGCTCATTTAGAATCTCGTTTGAATAAAGCTGAGAATGATATAACAAGTTGCGAAATGGCTAAAGATGGATTCAGGAGGGACAAGCAAACGGTGAGGAGAGTACCTATTTGTATTTCATTTATCTTATTATAATTTATTGGATTACCTAGCTGAAATGATCGAAACTAGATAGTTGCTCATTTCTTTAATGAATTTTAGAATTCTGTACCTTCTGAAATGTGAGTTGTTCCTGAATATGTCTTATAAATAATCTTATTCGTATCTAACTTGGTATTTATCTTGTCAAAAAAGAAATTGAATATTTTTTCTGACTATATCAGAATTTGGATTGTTAGCGGAATTTTAACAACTCATAGGATTTTACAGGGTGGCCATTTGAAAACGAAACAGACGAGATTACAGACGAAATAAAGTTTTTCGATAGAAATGCTCGGACAGGTCGATTTCTGTTTCGAGGGGGACAACTTAAGATGTAGGTTACGGACGCATAGCGCTTCAACCCTTGCTGCTACAACCCCCACCCCCAATTTTTGAATAGGGAAGATGGGGTGAGTGATACCTCAATTTAAAGGTATTTTTATACTGATTTCAGCACAGTAATTGTTTTTTCATTTTATGCATTAGTTCTCGAAATATTCATGCGTTAGTTAGTTAGGAAGGAAGCCACAGTCATGGTTGTTTTGAAGCTCAAAATGTCGATTTTTCACAAAACACTACAAGTGCCATGAAAACACTACTTCATTTTCAAATACTTAGTTAAGAATATTTCGAGAACTAATGCATAAAATGAAAAAACAATTACTGTGCTGAAATCAGTATAAAAATACCTTTAAATTGAGGTATCACTTACCCCATCTTCCCTATTCAAAATTTGGGGGTAAGGGTTGTAGTAGCAAGGGTTGAAGCGCTATGCGTCCGTAACCTACATCTTAAGTTGTCCCCCTCGAAACAGAAATCGACCTGTCCAAGCATTTCTATCGAAAAACTTTATTTCGTCTGTAATCTCGTCTGTTTCGTTTTCAAATGGCCACCCTGTATAATGAATATTATTATTTATTTATGACATGTTGAGATACAAGCATAAAACTGCACCATCAATAATCAAATGGTAAGTCATAATAGCAAATATTTACAAATAGTTATATAACAGAGGACGAACTTTAGACAAACTATATATATTTTAGAGTAAAAATTCCCTCGAGTCGTAAAATGTTTCAAATCTCTCACCTTCCCTTTAAATTCATTGAATGAAAGCGTTTTATAGTCTTGGGGGAGTCTATCATAAAGTTTAACAGCACTGTACTTTGAATCTTGTTGAGTCTTCTCTATCTCTTCTTTATACTAGAGTGAGGTATCAGCAGTGAGCTTTTTCGACGAGTGTCATGTTGATATTGAATAAAAACAAATATTTTTTAAGAGAAATCAATGGATGTTCATTTTATTCTATTGAGACAGGTATGCTATCAAGGATGGAAAAATATTAGGCAAATGGCCATTTTGCTTTGAAAAAAAAAGAAGTAAATACTTATAAATCGAAAAAAAATAATTTCCAACTGGTTTTAGCTCTTCAGTATAATATAACATGCGCTTTCCACTTATCACGCAGAATGTTTTGTTTTGAATGCCAGTAAATGATAATATAAATGAGATATTCCAATCAGCCTTAAAAAAATATAATTTTAAGTTTCCCAATTGAACAGGAATCATTTTACATCTGAAGGAACGAAAACTAGATCCATAATATAAACTTCGAGGTTTCTTTGACGTCATGTTTATGTTTGGGGCGTATGGGCACTCTATGTATCAACATCGAAACAACATCTAGAATAAAGTGTGTATTCATTCAAATTCTCAACGATCAAACTTTTCCAGGAATTAACACATATGATGTGAGATGTATTTTCAATTGTGTTTGTTTTTTTAGTGGGTGTATAAGTTCAACTGGAAGTGTTTATTTGGTAACTTCCTTTCTATTCTACCAACAGTAATGAATTAACTTCCTAGAACTCACTGAAAGAGATTTTGGTTATCATTAAAAAAACTTTATTTTCTCAAATGTACGGAAAACAAGAACGAGTTCGATGTACCCAAACAAATCGGAAAGATGGGTAATTTTGAAATGTATACCGATGCTTTCTCGTTGATTCTGAAGGATTTTAAGTGGGGTCAGATTCGAAGATTCTGAATCTCGTTTTCATTCGTTCATAAATTTTCATTATAAAAAGTATTCATTGGTACCTATTCCTCTCAAAAATCCTTGGGCGATTAATTATTATAAAGCTGAGGAAGTTGAAATTATTTGGTTCAATTAGCTCTAAAATTTAAAAAAGAAACATGAAATTTGCTGATTTTTCTTCAGTATCTGATGTATATTCATTAGTCATTTAAAACTACCCATTGTTGCTTTCAAAAATCCTTGGGTGATTAATTATTATAAAGCTGAGGAAGTTGAAATTATTTGGTTCAATTAGCTCTGAAATTTAAAAAAGAAACATGAAATTTGCTGATTTTTCTTCAGTATCTGATGTATATTCATTAGTCATTTAAAATATTCATTACCAAGATAGTTTTCCTTAAAATCTGCAGTTTCACTGATAAGCTATATCCTCTTAAAATTCATATTGAAAATATGAAAAATGTATGGTATTTTGATCAGGTATAACTGAAATGTTACCATTATATACAGTTGAATATACCAAAAATATTTTAGCCATCCTTTGGGGTATTAAAAATTCAAATATTTATAACTTTGTTACTTATATAGTGAACTTTTGATGATAACCGATATTCATCATAATATGAGTACATTTCTTTCAGTTTTTGAACTTTTTGGAACGTCTTGCTAGAGCTCTAAATATGGAAGAAATGGCTAATGATATCGGAGTGGATTTGCATACAGAATCTCTTTTGCTGAGAGCTGAACAATTGTCCAGATTAGAAAGTGACAAGTTAGTTGATAAGGTAAGCATTATTTCGTTTTTTTTCTGTAAATATTTTTAATTTCACAATACGATGGTAATATCTAATGAAATCATTTATTTTCGGTTACTGAAATAGTATTTAATCAAGATTATTAATAGGCACAATTTATTCTACGCCAAAAGAAGAAAATAATGTTTTATATAGAACTAAGAGTCAAACAAATGTTTTTTTCTTTCACCTCTGTAGTTTACAAATTCATTTATAGTTTCAGCTATAATTACCACTGAAAAAATAAGGAAAGCACTGAAGTGAAGACAGGAGCTTTGGATTGCTCATCATTAATTCACCAATTCACCAATCTTTGGAGGTCACATAACCTTTATATATCTATATGAGGTTTCCATTTTCCTCCATTCGACGTTCTTCTTGAATTTTTTATGATTCTGATGAGACTGTCAGCATAAAATTTAGCAAGGGGCTTGAAATTATGATTCTTCATATATGTACCCAAAAAATTCAACCCGATCTGATCTATTGTCATTAGTTTTTTTTTGTCGATATTCTTCTTGAAAATTGTATGGTCCATTTGATGCTATCAAAACAAAATTTCCAAGAGACGAGCATTTGAAAAATCAGTAGATATAAAATTACACAGAAGCAGTAGCATAGTCAAAAATAAAAATATAACATTGTTTAAAAGAGGTAAAGATAAGAATATTCCCTTTTGACTGAATATTCCCTTTTGACTGAAATTTGAGGAATACATCTCAAACAAAAAAAAGCAGATTTATAGAAATAAATATGGTCCAATGTTTCTATAGGTAGTTACAAACACTTTTCAAATCATCAGTGGCAAAATAACGAACTTGTAATTGCAGGATCATTACAAATTTTGGTCCTGAATGATTAAGCAATCAAAATACTTCAAAATAATTCAATTCAAACTTGTCATTATCAACAGAATTCATGCCCCTATAGTCAGGGCTGTACTTCTTATACCTGTACATATTCAGATTTGTGTTTTTAATTGTGTATTTTGAAAATGTTAGCTGCTTTGCTGTGGATATGGAACACTACCGCGTCTGCAACGGGAAAAATCAAAACACGATTGTTCCTTGCGCGAAGTAAGCCTTAGGTTATCCTCACTTTAGCTTGAAAATATTTAGGTTATTTTCAGGTGGCCTCAGTAGTCCCTAATCGTAAAACCACTGCTTTTTCACATGCTAGCCAAAGTTCCCCACCAAGTAATTCTTATGAACTTCTCCATAATTGAATGAAGTTGTTTATTCCACTGTAATACAAATACAAAATATATTTCTGAATAGATAAAACCTATACCATTAGAGTCAACAAAAGGCTTCTTCTTAGGCAATTTATTCGATTTCTCTCAATAACAGACTTATTGGCTATAGTACAGAAGGCATATTAGAGTTCGAATAAAGAAAATTTCTTCCAATAAATGTTATGGCAAATATTAGACGCCAAAATTTACAAGTGGCTGAAAGTAATACGCAATTTTCGTGAAATTACAATAATTTTGATGCGGATAAAGTACTCTTTAATAATAACTTTTGTGTTGTTAACATTGATGACACTATTTAATGCGAAATTAAATGTACAAATCATTATCTATTCAAAGATGAAAACAAACTTTGAGTATTGAGTATTCAAACATCTGTTATTAGATGTATTATTATTAGTTAAATAAGAAGTTTTTTATGCAGAATAAAGGGACTCTTACGATATGGAGATAAATTATAATTAACTTTCATCACTCTGTATTTTTTAAAGCTGCGTTTACATTAGCGACATTCTTTTCACGTTTACACTGAGCGAAAACCTCTAGAAGTTCCTCTAGAAAATATTCCGAGACAAAATCGCACCTAGTGTAAATGCAGCTTAGCAATTAACATTTGCCACCACATTTATTGATCCTCTAGTTCAGCTATGGCCGATAAAGTTTGAGACATCCTCTATCCACACTAGAGCAGTATTTGTCTCCTGTAATAAATATAGTAGAGCTTCAATAATTAACCTACTTTGAGAGAATAGAGACTCTTATAGAAATCCGCATGCCATTCCGATTTGACATATTTTTGGAATAATGCATATGGAATATATGAGAAAATTCAACTTTATTTCCATTGAAAATATCACCCGAAAATATGATTTGATTGAAATCAATTCTTGTATAGACTGCTTTGGTATATCAACTCCAAAGAAGAGTTCGGAATCTGAGAGAACAGGTGCAGAGGAAAGATCTTCATCTAGATCTCTTGAGAAGGAAACTAAATCTACAAGAAGACAATATGAAGAATAAATGCATACTACAGAGCGAAAGGGATGAAGCCAACGCACGAATCAAAAAATTGATCAAACAAGTGGATCACCTTCAGGTTCAACTATCAGAAGCGAAGTCGCATATCAGAGATCTTAATAGTCAATTAGCGGAAGCTGCAGATTATAAGGTAACCTCTTATGAATTTGTCCAAATCATAAAAAATAAGTTTGGAAATTCAAAACATTCAAATATGATTTTTTTGACTGGACCGCTGTTCGCCTTGGTCATACTGGCAATTGTTCTACGAATATTATTTTTGTGCGATATCTTTTTTTTGTTCGAATGCAGAGCAGCCTTTCTGATGTTCTGGTAATTCCACTTCGTTCTATTATGATATGCATCATAAAGTCTGTCAAACCTATTTTCTGCCTCTTGGACTACCTCCCTCTTTCCGATAGGGAGGGATCCACTCAAAAACTCTATTTGACTATTGAGCATCAGACATTATCAGGAAATGCCAAACCTCTCTAAACTCTCACCTCTCAATCCTATTAATCACCGTATCATTCGCGTTCATGATTTGTCTCAGTTCATAGTTGGTTCTCTTTACAAGTCTAGATACCCCAGCACACCTGCGTAAAAGATCCACGTCCACTGTCAACACTCTACGCTTTATTTCTGCACCCATTGCACAATAACAAAGAATTGACTCTACTCCACAAAAGCATGTCAATTTTCTTTCCATTGCAGATTATGTTTCTTATCTCATCCTTACCTATGGTATCCTTGGTAACTGTAACGCCAAGATATTTGAAACTATCGACATGTTTGATAGAAACATCTTCATTTAGCAGTTCTTCAAATCTGGCTTCGGTGTTGATTGCAAGATATTTTTTTAGAACTTACTTGTGAGTCCTAAGTTCTGTATTTACCATAGAGCCTTTGAACATTAATTCAAGAGGCGTTTTATATTTTCGGTAATCATTTTGCATGGCCTTGATCGATGTTAATTACGCTAAAGTGGTTGGTTCAATAAAATCACATTCTGAGGTTTTTCTTCTTTTGATTCCTTGACCAAGTTGGCATGTATCTCTGTTGGAAATCCCTTCTTTTAAAAGCGCGAGGATCTTCTAGAGACCATACGAGTCCATGTGATCTCTTGGGTGCAAATTATGTACTTTTTGTTTGCAAAGTTCTCCAAGCAAAAATTTGGGAAACATTTAGACGGGTAACAATGCATCTTGTACTTATTTCCGCATTATCAAGTACACAATGTATTATTTTTCCTCATCTCATAGCATCATAATAATTGTTTCGGGTAGCACCATCAGCAACAGTATGGTAATTGCTAATCTTGCTATTATGTGGGAATCTCCTGTTGTACCTCTGACAAGCTTTCAATGCGTTGCCATCACAAAAACCAAAGGTACACAAAAATAATAGCTACATGTTTTTCGTTAGAAAACTGCATGTTCAACAACAACTAAACCAACAAAGCAATCATTTTTTATGTGATTTTTCGGCTGCTCAAGGAAATTGTTGCAAAACAGTGATGAATGCCATTTTCTTGAAATTATCAGTAATTCAATGAAAACATATTTGAAACAGTGCGCAACCACAACGTCAATACTTTTTCAGTCTTTAACTACCATACTCATGTAATTAACTTACCAACAGATCTAGATATAATCATTTTGGGCATGGAAGAACGTTGCACATAGAGTATTTCCTACCGGAAACTGCGAGTACTTCTACCCTGACCAATTATTTCGTATTGTTTCTTGGATTCAGTAATTTTTGAATAATTCAAATAATTCATTGATTTTCTGTATTTTAAAAAATGATTTTATGTCTTCTGAACACTGAAATTTCGTTATCTTATTTATAATTCAACGTGACCTAAATCTTTTTTTCTTCAATGTACCTATTCTATTTTGACTGAAGGTCTGGATTTAATGAATGTAAGGTTATATTTGATATAGACTTTTTTTAATGTTCTAAAGTTCGAAATATGCTCCACCAATTTCAATATCACTGAAGTTATTTGATTTTATGATACTGAGCATGTGCGTATTATATGCAGATGGATATTTTACGTTTCAGATAACTGCGTTGGAGAGAGGAAGAAAAATAGAAGACCTCCAAAAGAGACTGATAGAATCGGAAACACTTCGAACCAAATACAACAGGAAACTTACTCAGCTCAAGGATCAAGTAAGAACCACTGGAGAAACAATAGATCAAGAGAGAAATATAAGCGAGCATTCGATGCAGCTTCTAAGAGATGAACTATCCAGAGTGAAGGACACTCTATCGGAAATTCAGAGAAGGGAAGCTCAGCTACAAAGTTTTAAATCTTCAATTGCCAAGATCCTCGGAGTTGCACTGCCGATGCCAGACTACGAATTGATTGGGAGGTTGCAGAAGCTGGTAGATGCACACCACGATTTCACATTGGTATCTCGGAGATATGACGATCCAGTTCTGAGACTTGCCACCAGAAGCCCAACGGGTGGTAGCAGAGTTTCTAGGACACCAGATCGGTCTAGATACGATGATTCTGGATACACAGATGGCGTGGATATAGACGACATTGACGATGATTTATTCAAGAGACCTTCCAGGCCTATATGACATACGCATTTCGATGTCTGAGACATCGGGAAGATAGACTGATGAAATATTAGGAAGACACCTAGAAAACAATCTGGTGTATAATGTATAGCTGTAGGAAAATATTGGGATGCTTCTCCAAACCACGATATAAAGGATGTAGGTACTGTAGTTGTTGAATGATAAAAGTTGATGTAAACATGGAATGTCATATTGAAAATCCCTCAGTGAATCTATTTTCAACAGAGTCTATGAATTGAAACATGTACAGCATAATATTTTAAATAATTCAATAACCTGCAATGATAGATTGAATGAAACTATTGAGAAATAAAATCGAAATTTCACTAATTAGTTTTTTATTTACTCCTAAACCAGTAATTGTCTAGTACCAATTTGAACAATAATCAATAATTGGTGTAAAATTCTCTCATCAATTTTTTAGATATTTTTGGCTCCTCCCCTCTAGGCCTCTGCGAAATTGTGGATAACGATTTAATTTCGATTTGTTGAAACCACTCCGTTTAAATAACTCCTAGTTTGCTTTATCTCCTAGAAAGATTTTATTGTAAATATTTGGTTGAATATTTACAAAATAAATAGCATTCATAATCATGTATCTGACATCATTCAAAGTGAAGTGATTACAATAATCGGTTTTGTCCAAAGATGATATTTGCATCTAACAAATGTGTAGTGACTCTTTGCTTGCCCGGGAGATGGTGTCGTGGGCTGCACATCTCTCGGACGTACGGAACCGCTTGGGGTAGAAAACTGATCGTTCTAAAGCAGTGTTCCCGAAATTCCCGGGATAAAACAGAAGAATTCTCTGAGAGAATGTTTCATCTTCTATATCCGTTGAGAACGCCTCGCAAAACTAGTTTCAATAGTAAAATATTAAGTAACAAGAACGGTACGCATATTTTACCGATCGAATATAATTTTTAACCATAAAAATTGAACGAAGTATGTATTTTTTAATGTGCTAAATATTTTGATGGATTCTTGGATTTGGATTATCCTTAAATCATATTAGGAGGTTTTAAGTATGAAAGTAGATAAAAAGCAGATAAATGATGACATGTGGGGTATTTCGTAATAGATACGAATAAGAATCTCTACGATAATTAATATACAAAATTGACGTTCATAATATCAATGAGTCCTGAACGTATATTATAGTGTCCTCAGCGCAGGATCGTGTTCTAAGAAAAGTTTCAGTTACAATATTTACAGGCTTTACAATGGTGTTTCTGATGAGTATAAAATGTTAGATCCAAGTAGGTTTAAGAGGAAGATCAGATCTTATATCTTCAGTGTATTTTCTTGAGTGTATGTGCGAATTGTGCTTGCTTATATAAATTTTGTTGTTGTTGTCTTAATTCCTTTGTACTTTTATTTTTGTTTCTTATTGATTGAATTATGTTCGAATGTATCTTTTGTAGACTAAAAGGGTTAAGTGGTAGAGCAACTTTGGGTGAACTTCCCCTTGAGATTTCTGGTGAAATAAAGACATTTATTCCATGAAAATTGGAAATTCTCATTCAAAAAATAAGGTGATATCTTGTTTCACCACTTTCGGACCAGCTTCTTGAGTGAAAAATAATATAATTAAAAAAAAAACGTTCAAATCGGACAAGTAGTTCTGACGAAATTGTATCTTGAACTTTTGCCTTATTTTTAGTGATGCGTTAATTTATTGGCGGAGTGTATTTAAATATTTTGTGTTTCACGAATGAACTTGAATTATCATTGAGTTCTTCTATTTATTTCAAAAAATTAAAATAAGATACCAGCAAATTACAAGTGAAATGTTGGTTTTGTAGTTTTGAAGCAACTCTCTTTACATCCTTTTTTCAATGTAGACATTATTTTTTACAAACCAAAAATTATGAGAAATTCACAGAAGCTTCTAATTTTATGTGGTGCCAAATTGCAATTACTTCCAAATCAGCATAAAGATATGAAAACAATTTGATAGATAATTTTTATCAATTTCTTGTCATTTTCTGTTTCAAAATTGTCTTTTGTCAAATTTTCATTTTATTGAAATCGAAAGTGTTTGATATCTGTTTCCTACGTCCTTCGACTATGATTTGTACAATTTGCTAACGCATAATTAGGCATATTTTCGTTTCATCAACTTCAAAGAAAATTCAACAGGCCAAGAAATATTCATAAATATTGTGGGCGATTTCAGGAGCGACACTTATATGTAAAAAATGTTGAAAATAATGTGTTTTATCTGCTGTTTTGCAGTCACATGACGTTATGCGTAGAGACGGACGAAAATAATACCATAAGGTTCCTGAGATTTTCAGTTCACAATAAAATAAAAAGTGAGTTTGTTGAATCTTCTTTATGTACGTATGTATTTCTTTTGACAATATCATAAGTTAACTGAAATTAATAATTTATCAAGTGATATGGATTATGGTTCATGAAAGAAAATATAATTCAAATGGTGAGATGAATCAATTTCTCGGAAGTGACAAATAAAATCAAATAGATACGTAAAATTTATTTAATTGCAATGACAGATTTTATAATCATTAAAACTCTACGTCGGTTTTTGAAAATGACTAATTATCTTTTGATAGTAAAATTGTACCTATAGGTCCAAAATATAGTAAAAAAATTGTCAATTATTATTATCTCCATGGCTAGGAAAAAACAGTAGGTATAGAAGATAAATATTTTTTTTCATATGGAGGAATTGTTAGAACTGAAATTTTATTTCGAATGAAGGTATCTACATTTCATGAACCCAAAATAGAAAATGAATACCTGGAAAATAAATTAATAAGAAATTAGGGAAATACAATTTATGAAAATATTCATTAACTTTTATTTATAATATTTCAACAGGAAATGTATTCAATTAATCTTTTCTTCAATGAAAAAATTTTTATTTTATAAATAAAAATATAATTAATAACAATTCTTTACAAGCTTAAGTCTAGACACCGTGCCTAGACTGGATATTGATATGATGTTGAATTTGATGATTGGAATGGATGAAATACAAATGTCTGTTCTATTGAAGAATTGAAATTGAAAAAAAAAATTGAAATATCAGTATCAAAGTTTTGAAGAGAGTTTTTGGAATTATTCAATCCAGAAGATGTTTCTCAAATGCACTCTGTTTGTTTTCAAACTTTTTCTCCTGTTTCTAAATATATAGTTTACTACCGCTCAGAATATTGAATCGAAATTACCAAACTTATTCAAATTGCTTTGAGCACAATAAAATACTATACAATAGAAACCAGAAAATGAGACAAACAAATGTAGTTCAGAATTTCAAAAGGAGTGCTTCATTTCCACAGTATTCTATTGTGTTTACGGCAAATTTAATTGCTCATTTAGTTTCTGATTTATATAAGTGGGAAATGGTTCAAAAAATGGTTTGAAAAATAAAGTTTTTCATATATTTTATATAGGTTAATTTAGTGTGGAAATTGTGATGAAATTGACATTGAGGCTACAAAAATCGATAAAGGGGTGATTGAGAAGGGTTCCAAAATTGATTCTGCTGCAGGGCGCTTCTATCTTCGCTACGCCACTGACGTAAGCACTAAGACGACTATTCCTACCACAATTGAAGAATTCAAGGAATTATGGATGAACCACGACCAATATACCAGTAAGTACTTGGAAGTACACTTATGCTTAGGGCCAGTTCAATTTAAGTAAGTAAAGTCCCTTTTTGAAACTTGTTTCATGAACTAATTCCAAGGTTGAAGAAAGCTTTGAAGTGTCCTTCATCATAAAGTCTCGATAGTGGCCCTTCATGGCAAGAAAGGGATCCTTTTCTTAACGCATGCTCTGTGACTACAAAATATAACCTCATTCTATTGTGTCATTTCCATCACACGTTCTTCTCTACCACAATTTTTTTTTTCAATTATCATATTTGAATGTTAAAATTAGGTTCGTCTTATAGAGAAATGAAAGATCTAGCAAGGAGCAATTTTTCGTTAATATAGGCTACATCAGAAGCCCAATTCCTGGGTGGAATTAAAGAATTTTATGCCGGACAAAAATTTTTATGATTTTTATATTTTCCAATTCCGAATGAGTGGCCAAGAATGAATTCGGGTTCATATCATGAAGTAAAATGATGGCTACAAATAATAAATTTATCGTACACAATGGTTATCTCTCCTTGCTAGATCCTAGATCATGTCTCTATAAGATGAACTTAATTTTATTACATTCGCGCATCCATAAATTAAATCTAAAATGACGAAAGTGAGTTTGACGGTGGTGAAATGAAAAGTTCCCTTAGAACTGACCAGTCGAGCTTACATTACCAGGGTCACAAACTTATTTATTGAAATGATCATATTATAATTAGGGACCTTTATGTACTTCCACTTTATACACAGAATCTTATACCTATTTTTCTCCTTTTCATCAACAAAATTTCAACATTTAGATCTGTTCAGATTAATTTTATATTTTTTCTTTGTCAAAAAGTCTAAAATCTCTAAGCACTCATCAGTTCCCTCTTAACACTCCTTACAGTAAATACGGAGAATTCACTTGCAATTAAAAAAAAATGTTTGATTTCAATTACGAAATGCATGATCTGATGTCATTTGTTTCGTGTGTTACCTAGCAAGTAGACGTGATTTAACGGCTCTGTTAAAATTGATTGATTGAATATTCACTCAGCTGTATTTTATCTGTTTATTTATGAATATTGTTGTTCTTACTACGATTATTGAGTATTAATTGGAATTGGTTTCACTCGTGGGAATAAAACAGAATTTAAAGAGTTGGTCAAGCAAACTTTCATCGAAAGACTTGACAAATAACCTGGCAGAAAAAGTTTTCGAAAGGTAAAACCTCGGATAAAATACGATGTCAAATTACAGAAAAATTAACAGAAACAAAGGAAGAATTAGACCATTTTCAGTAAAAAAGCGAAACGTCATTTTTTTCGGTATTCCTGAGGTAAACAATGAAAACTTAAAAAAAAAACGGTAACGTCAACATGTGGAGATAAGGTAGTTGATATTACCGAGCAATCCATATACGAATGACATCGCTTGAAAAAGAAAGTAAACAAAATAAATCGTTCTATAATTCATTTATGCAGGAATCCCAAAGGAACGAATTATTGTTATCGAGGAAAGATTCGGCTAAGAATGAAATAAAATTGAGGAAGATTTAACAAGGAAGAGACTGAAACTGTTCAAATGTGCTCTCAAGAAGTATATACAGGATGGCCACTTTTTTAATGGGATTATATTGGTAACTTTCAAACCAAAAGAGTTAGAGGGTCGGTCAAATGGAGAAAAAGTTGCATGCATATAGAAGCATTATCAAGCAGTTCAAACAAATCGAGATTATCAGGGCCGGTTATTGAGATATCATAAGAAAAGTAAATTATGTCATTTTGATTTTTCTTTTTTTCCCACTTTATTTCAAATATCATCAAAAAATGTTACAGGAATTTTTTATTCGACAGTGAATTATCCTCAATTTGACGTAAGCAGATTTCGTATCCAACGTTTCGTACTCTCTGGGCCAACCTAAACCTCATTTTTTTCAATACGGACCTGCATATCTTATGACATTTTTCGAAATAACTTCTAACGCTGAATTCAACGATATATCATACAATGTCATTCAAAGTAGATTTTGACCCTTATCCAATTTTCTTTGGGTCGGATCTGTATTACCTTTATTTAGTTCAATTAACAACATGCAATATGCAATATGCAATAAATTTCGATAAGAAAATCAACTTACCCATCTTGAACTAAATGGAACATATTAGAATCAAAGCAAGAAACCAGTATAATGGTTTCTTGGTTCTTCTTTTTTAATAATCATTTAAATATTTCAATTCATAATAATTAAACGAAAGTATCATTTAATGAAAGAAAAATCAAACTATTATTCGAAAGTAAATGAAAATTAATGAAGTAAGTGTTCGAAATGTCCACCATTTTGTAAAATGCACTTTACGGTTCTGGAACCCATACTTCTTATACATTTGCTTGTTTGGTCTCCTTGAATACCTTCCAAAACATTCTCGATTTTCTCGCGAGGTATCACTATTGTTGTATTTGTCATTTGTTCCATTGAAACAAATTACAAAATCGAACTTTATTTTGAGATCATTACGATATAATTTTTGCAAGGCTTGGTATTCAAATTTAAAATCATTGTATTCGCGTCTCTTGACTATTTTATCAACAGCAGTTTTTGAAAAATTCCATTCACTGGCCACAGTTCTCGATTTTTTTTTCTGGGTTTGATTGAATTTGGGTCAGAACATTGATATCGTTAATAGACTTGTTTTTCTTACATACACACCATTAAATTTGGATGAGGGTCAAAATCACCTAAAAATCAACTTTGAATGACATTGTATGATATATCGTTGAATTCAGCGTTAAATGTTATTTCGAAAAATGTCATAAGATATGCAGGTCCGTATTGAAAAAAATGAGTTTGTGGGTGGCCCAGAGAGTACGAAACGTTGGATACGAAATCTGATTACGTCAAATTGAGGATAATTTACTGTTGAATAAAAAATTCCTGTAACATTTTTTATGATATTTGAAATAAAGTGGGAAAAAAAGAAAAATCAAAATGACATAATTTACTTTTCTTATGATATCTCAATAACCAGCCCTGATAATCTTGATTTGTTTGAACTGCTTGATAATGAATGCAACTTTTTCTCCATTTGACCGACCTACTAACTCTTATGGTTTAAAAGTTACCAATACAATCCCATTAAAAAAGTGGCCATCCTATAGATATAAGAATGTTTAGACCTGGACTATGTGAGGAATTGTAAAAGTTGTAAAGTATATTCTTTGACATCGGGATCAGATTTGGATGCAATTTTATCTGATTCAAATTCTAATGAGAAGAGCTCCAATTTGTCATAAGATATTGCTTGAATATTTTTTGTGTTTTCAGTTCATCATCCGAAAACAAATTATGTTTGTTCTCATGTCAGGTGATTAATTTATTAAGCGGAACGTTTTTTTCATGTATTTGTATTAGAATTCAATTTATGTATCATGTATCGGTGCAGATATCACTTTCTTGTGGGTATTTTTCTTCTTTATCCGTTATTCATAATTAATCCTATATAAAAATTTTACTCAATGATTTTTTTTGTTGCATTGCGTAATACAACATTTTTCTATTTGATTATTGCTGCATATTTTATTTTTTGCTGGTATGGATTGATTTCAATTTTTAATATACAGGGTGTCCCGGGAAGAATGCGACAAACGAATACCATGAATTAAAGTCATCAAGGAGGACCCGTATCAAGAGGTTTCAATCGCCTGAGTGCCTTCGTTTGGGATATACAGGGTGATGTTCATCTTATGAGTGAAATTTCACGGTTCAATAACTCTTTTACTGATCGACCGAATAATTGCAAATTTTGAAGTTTTGTCACCCTTTACTATCGCCTTCCTTCAATATTTCTGAAATCGAGTAAATCAGATCCGGACTAGGAAAATTTAAGACCTTTTCTATTTTCTTGAATATTTAATCACCCTGTATGTTGATATCATGATTTTTTTTTCGTTTTCGTAATAACAAAGAATTAATTCATAATAAAAAATTTCAAATCTCTGCTTGGCGCCATTATTCAGGGTGATCAATAAACATTTCTTCATGAAAGAAATATCATAGTTCAAGATATTTTGAATTTATCGGTAGAATTATTTCGAAAATTGAAGTTGTTTCACCCTTCACGAATGTCTCGCCTAAATTTTCCTCAAATTATTTAGGAAAACTTTCAATCAAAAAGCTGGATAAAGAATAGAACAAAAACAGCAAATAAATTGAAAATATTTGATCTTGAAAACAATTAATCGAAAATAAAATATTTTCAGTTCAGCAGATATACTGAAGGAAGGCGATTGGAAAGGGTGGCAAAACCTCAAAAGTTGAAATTATTCGGTCGATTAGTTAAGGAGTTATTGAACTGTAAAATTTCACTCATAAGATGAACATCACCCTGTATATCCCCAACGAAGGCACTCAGGCGATTGAAACATCTTGATAGGGGTCCTCCATGATGACCTTAATTTATGGTATTCGTTTGTCACATTCTTCCCGGGACACCCTGTATATATTCTCAGTTCTCAAAATTTTGTGGTCCAACATGCCTGACTTAATCTGAAAGTGTGGTTATTAGTGTTCAGTATTAGATGATCAAAATTTAGTGAGTGGGTTAAATTGTTTTTTATATATTTTTCTTTGATGTGGTTCAGTTTGAATAGCTACGCTATACTTCACCGCATCATTGTAATCACAATTATGTTTTTTTTTATCGAACACAATGTTTATGTAACTTTCAATAGAGGCGATTAATTATTATTATCTTAACTTTCTAGTGAGACTTTGATCAGTGACATACTTGACCATGCGGAACTGGAGAGACTTAAGGCATTCAGTTGTTCCGTTAGAAAGCCCAAGACAGAGGAGAAGCCTTATCCTTCCCTGATCGAAGTTATTCAGATGGATATGAGGTATGCTGAAAATAGAGTACTGGCCAAGTTTTTGATGCGAAACAGAAAAGAACTTTTTTGGATTGATCCGAATACACGACTTTCAGCTGCAGCATGCATTATCAAGCGTGGTAGTAAGTTATATTTTATTATTAAACACATGACAGTTATGACTGTCATTATTAATGTCATTTAGACATTAATCTTTAGTTCTGATGAATTTGAGTTGTCCAAGTTCATGATCTTCTTTTAAACCCTGTACAAGGTGGGCAAATAAGCGAGGTAAGCGGCTATATCTCAGGATCCACTCATCGTAGAGACTTGCGGTAAAAAATGTTACCACTAAAGTGTACAAGAGAACACACTGGAAGTTGTTTTGAAGTTCATACCGCTACCGCTAGGGGGCGTAATAGCTACCTTCGAGTAGAAAAATGAATTTTACTCGAAAATGTTTCATATGAAGTTGAAGAAAAAATATCATCACTGTAATCCTTGTAAAATTCTCTATCTTTTTGAATTGTCACTTTCGATTTTATGACATCAAATAAGGGTAGGTGAAAGGGAGAAATCTGACAGATTGAAACGCCTGTAACTTCAGTTTGGCTCAACATTTTTGAGCAAATTAGATCTCATCTGAAAGATAATATCTTGTTGATTGAGGACATAATATACTCATGATAAATTTGTTTTTGCTGATTTCGATAGGGGGCGCTAAGTCAGAAGTTCATTGTTTTGTTCATTTTACTCCGAAATTTCAAATTTAATGTTCCATTAAATTTGCATGAAAAAACCTGAAGGTCGCAAAGCGATAATTTCATGCGTTCTGAAGTTATGGCCGAAAGAAGATATTCTTCAACTGATGCACTGCAAAAAATCAAATTGTGTTTTAAGTTCTGACAGAAACAGAAATCCCATCAAATTTGTATGAAAAAACCAAAAGGTCGCAAAGCGATAGCTTCGGGGGTTCTGGTGTTATGGACGAAAAAAGATATTCTTCAACTGATGCACTGAAAAACTAAATTGTGTCTTCTTTCGGCCATAACTCCAGAACCCCTGAAGCTATCGCTTTTCGACTTTTTGGTTTTTTCATACAAATTTGATGGGATTATCTACATCGAAGTTTCGTCAGAATTGCTCATATATACTAATTGACAAAGAAACTGCAACATCCAGAAGGAGCTGTATGAATTTGAATTTTTTTTTTGGTGAAACATATTGGCGGCTCTGAGACATGAAGTACAGTTAGCTCGGGATAGTATACCTCAAAAAGAAATAGACCATTCTATTGCATCAATGCTGAGACGTGTTGGGGAGTGTATAGATATACGCGGTGGACAAACAAATTATTAAAAAATGTATTGAACCCTTGGTTTTTTTCTATGTTATACCAAAAAATAAATTAAATTCAAACAGCTCCTTCTGGGTGTTGCAGTTTCTTTGTCAGTATAATTCAATAACTTCAAATCATAATGAGTAGGTAATTGAAATTCAAACTTTCCAGATCCGTTTCTAATTGATTGGTTACTGGTCCAGTTGAAGCATAACATAAACTTAGGTTTGGATTGGTACAATAACACTGCTCTGCAACACGCTGTTCAGTCGGGAAGAGAGCAGATAGTTTTGAAGATACTGAAAATGGGTGGAGGTCCCAATAGGATAAATAGGTGTAAGCGCTCAGCAGTGCACCGAGCTATAATAATGGATAGACCTGACATACTGCGTATGTTGTTGGAGTATGGCGGTGACATAAACATCAGGGGACCATATCAATGGAGACCCATTCATACAGTATTTTTCTCAAAATATAGCGAGTGCCTGGATCTAATACTGCGTTACAAGCCGTTGATGAACGCCTGCGACGGATGGCACCAAAACGCTTTATCTCTACACATAAATTTCGGAATAGAAAGAATATCAAATATTGCAAAATTGCTCGACAATGGTAGCGATAAAAATTTCACGAATGTTCATGGATACAATTATCTTCACATGATAGTTTCGAATACAAAAAATGAAAAATACTTTGCAGTAAAAGCTATGGAACTGTTATTAGAGCATGGTATTGATATAAATGCAAAGACTATCTATACTGGTGCAACTCCTTTGCACTTCGCTATTGAAAGAAACGAAAAGTTGGTAGCTCCTCTGTTGTACTACAATTCAGATTTAACATTGACAAATAGAACTAACAAAACTCCTCTAGGATTAGCACTGATGTATAGCGAAGATTCCACTAAGAGCATAATTGCTCATCTTGTACTACAAAAAATGACGTACGATTCTTTGACGCTCTCAAGAACTGATTTAGCGCAACTTAGAAATAAATTTAGTGCGGTGCCATCGATATCAGTAGCTTCCTTGGATATATTGAAGGAATCAACAGTAATCGATTTTCCAAATATTACATATTACGATATCTTAACTGATAATGATTATGAAAATGCCCGAAAACTTCGAAATGCAGATTTCCGCTTTAACGTTCGTAGGACTAGGGGCATTGATATGTTTCCATATTATAGAAATTACTTGAATATGAAAATTGATAGTGCATTCAAACTTTACGAAGCAAAACGTGTAATTGCAGATTTCTTAGTTGAAAATTTCCATGAGATTTTGAATCTTTTCATAATTGAAGATATAATTGATAATTTCGATAAATATTATATATTTCGACTCCATAGACAGTTGTTGGCTAAGATGGCTAATATCTAGAACTGAATAGATTTGGGTTGAATACCAAGAGAATGATCATTTTGTCATAATTTTAAAAAGATGTAAAAATGAAATAACTCTCTCATCTATACATATATTAATACAAAGAAGAAAGAAACGAGTTTATTTGAAGCGACAATTCAAAACTGTTGTGATATGGTGATCTACATATGACTGAAGAAATAATGTTTATTTGGTATCGCCCCTAAGATGTCTACAAATGCATACTTGAAACCTTGATGAACAAACCATGGACTATCTTTTTTTGTGAGTACTTAATTCATTTTATGATTTTCTATGTTAATAATAATAATAATAATAAGAGAGTTTATTCAAGAAAATAAATACATTAAACAAACTCTAAGCTACTGTAGAGTTAATTTTTTACATTAACTGTGCACAGTGCTAACATAAATATTTTTCTTTAATTCTGCCACAAAATATATGTTTTTCTAATTATATACACTCCCATAAATCGTGTTCTCCATCGTAGATACGAGCCTGCATTTGTGAAAATCAAAAATCATGTAACGGTTTTTTTTCTTTTTTTTCTTTGTCAAGTCCGGGTATGTGTCAAATCCATTTTGTATTCATGTCGAAATCGAGTATTTTATAAAGTTTTTTGATTAATTATTTCATGTAATTTTGTTCTATCAAATTTCATAATCCATTTTTTTATTTCTAGTTTGAAAGATCTCTTATTTTTTAGTTTAGATATTTCATCGGGTACTAAGGGGTACAGTCTTGGGGCTATGTAGTCGCAGCATCCTTGACCAAACCTTTTCTTTGATCTTGGGCCTTCAAAATTTCTATCAGCTGCTCTGGTACGATATCGGTGATCATTCTTTTTTATATGAATTTTTCCCTCAAAGATGTTCATAATGATCTTCAGCGCAAATATCTGCCTAATATCGGGTACTTTGGCTAGTTCATAGAGTCGTTTACTTGGGAATATTTTTGGCTTACCGTGTATTATCTTGAGAAAATAATTTTGTAGTACATCTAGTCTTTTCTTGTGACTGTTCCTGTTTCTTGTCTCTTTGCGTTTTCCTTTTTATAGAAAATAATTACTCTTTTTTCTGCTTCTATTCATGCAATAAGTAGGTTTCTTTTATGCCTTTCGTATTTTATAATTTGTTCTCGAAGTTGTTTTTCCTAACTATTATTTCTCTACATCTTCATTTCATCCTTTGCATTGGAGTATACTGGAGGAAGTGGAAGCATTATGATCAATTTTGCGATGAATAAAATTTTTAGTATTCAATTTCAAGTTCCACTCCCAACATGCTTCAATTTAGACGGTAGATGGTTCCTTACAAAATTTAAATTTTTCAGGTAAATGATAGGTTCGTAATATGCATGTGCAAACGCGAAATTTTCAGCATTTTCATATATCTCTTTCTACCAGTCTGAAAATCGGTACGAATTTTTTAGTCTGGTATTAAGTAGTTTCAAGAAAATTTTTACTCTTTTAGATGTGTTATATTATAACTTCGAAACTGATGGCAATAAAAATTAAATCATGACACCAATGGATTCAACTAAAAAAAATGCCGGTAGGATGTTTTCGCTTCATGTTAATAGCACCAAGAATAAAAAAGTTATGAGAACTTTTCATTTCACGCCAATTTCCAAATTCCTTGAATAACTTGAAAACAGTTGAACTTTGAGGTTGCGGTTTCCACCTAATTAATTTTCTCAAAAATCGAGCCCGAAAATGTGGCATTCATTTTTTTCTAGCTCTAAGAGGTTCTGAGATCCTCTCACTAGACAACGAATTTGGGACACCCTATACATGTTTTTGTCGTAGTCGCATTTCGAGAAAACGTCTTTTTATCGATTCTCAATAACCACAAAAATTTATCGATCAAAAAAATGAGAATGAAATAAAAATTTTAGACCGAATTATTGCATGTTTTTTGTTGGTAAACATTCAATTAATTGACTGCGATAGTTATCTTTAAACAGTTGTCGGTTTTATTTAGCTACTCTTGAGTTCATACCCTTTCATTCATATTATATTTATTTTGTTTACCTTCATTATTTGTTTTCACAAATTTGGCGGTAATTTTGTGAATTACTTTCATAACTCTTCCATTATGCGTTGATCGAAAAGTGGATTTGGAATAACCTATATCCTAATACTTGAGTTTGAATTTTATTCCATCAATTAGAAAAATATTTACACAACTAATGTTTTTACAGATCAACCTTTCATGCGCTGAACTTATAGTTCACCATGGTAATGAAGTTGTAGATATGGAACTGGGGTGATCCAAATAATTTTGGGCAGTTATCCCATTAACTAGTGCATCATAGATATAATTTCGTCATGGACCACAATGGGCTTCAATTGCATTTGGATATAATACATGCACGTAGTTTAAAAAAAATGCAGATCAAAATCCTGGATAATACATTATTTGTAAGTTTTGGTTTTTGTGAATATTTATGTTTCTTTTTTTCTTTGTATAAATCAACATACTATTGTATAAGCTGCACTTATGTCTAACAGATAATTACAATCCAATTCAATTCTAACAGAGTCGATAAAATAGTTATTAGGTGAAATTTTATACTATATACATATACAGGGGGACAACGGCTCAGTGGAGATAGAGGACCTCAAATTATGAATGAGGAGTGGGGGTTAAAATGTCCCATGAGGTTATTGATTTCAGACATATAGGGTGATTCATAAAAAAAATGCTGACGATATGAACTCCCATATCTTAGTAAAAATGGCAAATTTTTCGCTGATATTATACAGGATTGTTACTATTCGCAAGATCAAGTTTTTGTTTGAATGGCAAAAATTTTGTATGAATTCTATGTGGAACAATCATCCATCTGGTATGTTTTCAACAAAGTATAGTCAAAATATTGGAATAATTATCAGGACATTTTTTTTTGTTCAGGTTCTGAGGGGGGCACATGAGACCCCCTCTGGTCGGTTAAACTTACTCAACATGTATCGAACAGAGTATCGAACAATGTATCGAATAGAGTAGAAAAACATTCTCTTTACATTGAGTAATAAACCGCTAAGTTTTGCATATCAAAATTTCTTCAATCTTCTGTTGTTTGCATTGAAGAAATTCTTGTTGGAATAAGATAATGTTTTCTTTTTCAAGTTTGGCCGCCTAGAAAAAGGAGAACTCAAATCACCACCTTAGAACATATATATATAGAAAAATATATCCTTTTGAAATTAATTTATTATTTGTAGAAGACAATACTTTGTTGGAATTACACCAGGTTGATGATTGTCCCACATTTTTCAATTGAGTAGAATAAACAGGAGTTCTGGGAGTTATTGAAATGAGTCGAAAATATTGTATTGAGTTTTATTTTATATATTATTTCTATTATATTATATATATATTGTTCTGTCGAAAATATTTTTTCATCAAGAGAAATATGAAATTATTGTAGTGTTCCGCTTTCAACATGAAAACCATACAGAATTTGAGCCATTCAAACAAAAACCTGATCTTCACTCAATATTTTTCGCTTCTTTCCAATTCCTATTTGATTTTTTTTATCTCATATACCGTGATATTTTTCACCTGAACCGTGAATTGAAATTTTTCGATACGGTTCCGCAATTTTTGTAATTTTTGTTGTGAGTTGATGGGGAATGCGTATAGTAACAACTTTGTAAAAAATCAGCGAAAAATTTGCCATTTTAACCAGGATATGGGAGTTCATAGTTTCAGCATTTTTATGAATCACCCTATACAATATCTCAGAAACCAATATCCTTATGGAGCATATTCTATCTCCACTGAGCCATTGTCACCAGTCACCCTATTTAACCAGTCACCCATGATAATTTAATAATATAATAAACTTAGGTGAAAAAAAAACGCAAAAAGTTGATATTTAGGTTTTTATGCGCCTATTGGAGACCATAGAACTGTTGAATGTATTATAAGCAATTTAATTTGTTCTGATCTCATCTTTGTCGGTCATTTTATATAGATGAAGATTTCTGATGATACGATCTCCTGAAACTCGCCAACTCGGCATGAAAATTTGTTGGGTATTTTGGCAATGTTCTGCACTGCAAGATCACCTATTTTTTTTGTATAATTTTCGACACAAAATTTTGAAACTGCAGTTATCAAAAAACTGAACAGAGTTATTCGCATCGAAAAATGGTCTCTGATGTGTTTAACAATTGATGTAATGTATTTCATCACATTCAAATTGCAATTCATTTGTGAAGATATCAGTTTTGTATTGACTATACAGGGTGTTCCTAAATTGGAGTTGCAAACGAAAATGACAGATTCCTCGGATCATTTTAAGAAATAAAGTCCTATAACAAATAACAAATATACACATTTTTATATAAGTAGTCTTTCAATTTCATTGAAAATTGTCTTGATGTGGGGTGTTAGTTGAGAACCCTCAAGAGCAGTCACTGAACAAGCTATCACTGGTCTAGAGACTCCACATGCACGACCTAATGCTTGTTTAGACCTAACAAATACATATGCCACATTCTTGTCCTCGTACAAAAGGGGGATATGGAGTAAAATTTCAAGGGGTGTAGCATCACCTCTTGATATAACAAACAACTTGTTTTCGATACAGATGTAAAAGTTCAAGTTTTTTTCTCATAGCATTTTCCCTTCAAAAAATATTTGATTTAAATTTGGCGTACATATTCCAATCACACACATTTCATCATGTGATATGCTCATTTTGAATGCAAATCTACAGGGTGATATTTTTTCTGGAAGAGTGCCCGCTTCGTCCACCAGAACTCTTTTTTGGTGAACCACTGGTAGTTTGAAAAATTGTGAAAAGGAAATCTGGTCCAGTACTACTCTTTTTGGTTTTTTGTTGGTTCTTGTCGAACAATTCTTCAGTAATCCTCAGAAAAAATCAAATTATCAGAAGATCCAGGATCCAGTAATCTGTGATGAGATTAATAAAGATTCGATAAACTGTTATTAGCATCACAAAAAGTAGGACTACAAGAAACACCCTGTAAAACATGTATAGGACATTTTATTCTCAAAATGATTCAAGGATTATCTTATTTTTCTTCGTATCTCCAATTTAGGAACACTCTGTATAAGGTAAGAACAATCGAATCGGTAATTAAAAAAATTCTATCATTTCGAGTAATTTTTGGTTCAAACCTCGTTATCAAACCTTTCTTTTTCACATTACAAATATGAGTAAACGTTGTCGTCAAAATTTTTCTCGATTTTCGATTCTCCTAATATGTTTAACAGAAGAGCAATCTTGACTTTTTCCATAGCTTCTGCTTCTACAGAAGACAGAAAATCTCGAACATTTTTCCATTTCGACGAACCCTGTGGCTCATTGATGTTGAATTGAATGAGTTTGAAGTAATACATTTAAGATTTTTTCAACAGTTCTTAATTCATCAATAATAGCTTGCTTGAAATTCTAACCTGCTTCGTCTTCTGTCGATATTTTACATCAATTTTTAACAGGCAATGCCTTTTCACAACTGATACCAAGTTTTATGTCGAACACCGGTGTAGATCGTCTTGTTAATCATAGAGCTATGAACAGAGAACAATAACTCTTATAGCCTATTTACAAACTATATACAGGGTGTTACATGAGTGGTTGGCCATAGCCTAGTGGTGAATGTAGGTCATCCAGGCCCTTCAGATAAGTAGCTTTTTGTACAACCTAAAACTGTTAATTTCGAAGATACAGGGTATTTAAGAAAATTGGCCTAAATTTCTGATATCCATAACTTGGAAATCAACAGTCCGATTTTGTTCAAATTATTTGGGTTCATTCACTTCATGTAACCCTTCAATACGTAATCAATATATATTTTTTTTTCATTATAACAATATATTCTCAATATGTATAAAATATTTACAACAATTATTTATTTATCTTCCTCATTATAACCATAAATTTTATCAGGATCAGGAATCCAAGATAAATCTACATCGTCCTCTGATTCACTCTCTCCAAAGTCATCTACATTTTCAGCTTCTATGCGGTCTTGCTTGTTTTGCTCTTTCAGTTTCCTCTTCTGTTCCTTATGTTTATGTTTGATCATCACCCTATGTGATTTTACGAAGCGTGTTAGATATAACCCTCAGTAGGTGCTGAGGATTAAAAGTAAAAATTGAATTCATTACACTGGAAAATGTACTTTTTCTTGGCAATAACGACATTCCTGTAATAAGAAGTAATGTGAAGAAAATATAGACTTCGTAGTCTGAAGGAAAAAAGTCATCAATTTGAGTACTGCTCTGGAAATATTGAAATTACATGAAAAGTTTTGAAGCTATACATGGAGTGGACAAACCCATAAAAATTAAACAAAATCGGACTGCTTATTCCCAAGTTATGGGTTTCAGAAATTTAGGTCAACTTTCGTGAATCACCCTGTATATCCAAATATAAAAGTCTTAAAATACACAACAAGCTACTTTCCTGAATGACCTGTATTCACCACTTGGATATGGTCAACCATGTTATTCATACTACACCCTGTATAAAGAAGAAAATAGAACGGAGGAGAATCGAATAGAATAAGAGAGACATATGTCCAACACTGGATGCAATAATGATGAGGATGATACTTCCTTGATAACGAAGAAACCGATTGATGTCAGATGGTATATTTCGGAGAACTTCTGTGATTGATGCACTTCCGTTCATCTCTTCATTTGTTCTGTACGTGGAAACATTGGCATATATGACACTGTTGTGTTTTCGTTGGTTTCTGCGAATTTTCAACTGTCAACATTAGCCCACACAGACGCTCCAATTTGGAGATTTCGTCTTAAAATGTTGTCAGTAAAACAAACATCACTCGCAGCATTTCCTTCTTCTGTATTCTTTTCACGAAGTTGTCCTCCATGACTTCCCTCAGTGGTACCTGGTATATAATTTTTTAATAGGTAGTTGTAGAATCCGGCTTTAATGGTGTAGGATTTCACATATGCCTACTTATGCGTTTCGTCCCTGGCACACACACCGGACTCATCAGTGTGACTTTGGTATATTTGTGTGTGCCGTGTCACAGACGCTTGGGGAATTTATTAATATCGGGAGCCGCCGGGACTCGAACCCGGCACCTTGTCGCATCTCGGTGAGTGAGTCTACCTCTTAACGTCTAGGCTACCGATTGCTGTGTTTATTGTTGCTATGTGGAGCTTTATGAGGAGCCGCCACATGACTCCCTCCCCAGTGACGGAGGAACGAAACTTATGCGTGTTACGAGGTCATCGGTGCAGCCGGGTGATTGCCGCCTAATCAGAGCTGCACCTCGCGGCATCGTGCGGACGGTGAATGCTGGACTCGAACCCGGCACCTCGTCGCATCTCGGTGAGTGAGTCTACCTCTTAACGTCTAGGCTACCGAGTGCTGTTTATTGTTGCTATGTGGAGCTTTATGAGAAGCCGCCACAATGGCTTCAAACTGTGTCGTGTTACAGTTCTCCTCTAAATAGCACTCTCAGGATAAGACAACTGTTTCTGCGGTAAGTTTTTTTTATATAATAGTTTTCTTCTTGCTGGCAATCTTCTTCGTCTTGGAAGTGGAAGCAGTCTTGGTCATTTGGACCACTGGTTGCACTGTTTCGGTGATTTTTTTACCAGCTTTCGGGAATTTTGGAGAAAAATTTTTATTGCTTCCTGGTTTTGTGACCGCCTGTTTAAAATCTCTCAAATAATTTTTACCGACGCACTTCGGTTTCTCTCTACATTAGTTCTGTGCTTGGTGGAAACATTGGCATATATGACACTGTGGTGTTTCTGCGGATTTTCAACAGTCACGACTAGTCCTCGGAGACGCGTCAATTTGGATATTTTCTCTAGAAAGGTTGTCGGTGAAACAACTACCATTCGCAGCATCTCTTTCTTCTGGATTCTCTTCATGAAGTAGTCCCTCCATGACTCCTCTTAGTGGTCTATCTTTTCCTGAAAGTTATTTGTAGATTTGGCTTTTATGGCTTCAAGCGGTCTGGTTACATTTCTGTACTGGTCTGAAAATTTCAACTGGAAGGATTGAGCACCGAATCGTCACTTTCATCGATCGTCCTTTACACTTAAGCCTGTTCACGCCGTTAACATCGCGTTGTCTATTTTTTGTCTTGGGAGTGTAAGCAGTTTTGGTCTTTCGGAATACAGGTTGGGACTCACCTAGTTTCGAAAACTTCTTTGGTGGTGTCTTTTGACCCGCTTTCGGGAATTTCGGACATCTATTCTGTGTTGATCTACAGGGTATCTCCATCGCTCCGGGGCCTTTCTGACCCTTCCGGATCTTCTCGGAAGAGTCATCCCAGTTTTCGACTGATTTTCCATGATCCTGTTAAGTTGTTGCCTCCAATAAAATAGTAAATGCACTAACTAACACTAACTTTCACCCCGGTGAAATGGACTGTTGTTGGTCTTCGCAGTGCTATTGCCGATATACGGCTACAAATGTTGGAAAAAGTCATCGAAGTTATCTTGCGGATAAATAAAATTCATGTCAATCGAATAACCCATATATGACACTGTTGTGTTTCTGTGGATTTTCAACGGTCATCACTAGTCCACTTCCTCCACTTTCCTCTTGAAAGGTGGTCAGTAAAACAACCATCACGCGTAGCATCTCCTCCTTCTGTATTCTTTTCACGAAGTAGTCCCCAATGACTCCTCTCTTAGTTTTCTTCTTGCTGGCAATCTTCCTTGTCTTGTAAGTGGAAGCAGCCTTGGTCATTTGGACCACTGGTTGGGACTTGCCTTGTTTCGATGCACTGTTTCGGTGATTTTCTTAACAGCTTTCGGGAATTTTGGACATCAATTTATATTGCTTCCTGGTTTTGTGACCGCCTGTTTAAAATCTCTTAAAGAAATTTTACCGACGCACATCGGTTTCTCTCTACATTAGTTCTGTGCTTGGTGGAAACATTGGCATGTAGGACACTGTTGTGTTTCTGCAGATTTTCAACAGTCACCACTAGTCCTCGGAGACGCGTCAATTTAGATATTTTCTCTAGAAATTTTGTCGGTAAAACAACTACCATTCGCAGTATCTCCTTCTTCTGGATTCTTTTCATGAAGTAGTCCCTCCATGACTCCTCTTGGTGGTCTATCTTTTCCTGAAAGTTATTTGTAGATTTGGCTTTTATGGCTTCAAGCGGTCTGGTTACATTTCTGTACTGGTCTGAAAATTTCAACTGGAAGGATTGAACACCGAATCGTCACTTTCATCGATCGTCCTTTACACTTAAGCCTGTTCACGCCCGTTAACATCGCGTTGTCTATTTTTTGTCTTGGGAGTGTAAGCAGTTTTGGTCTTTTGGATTACTGGTTGAGACCCACCTAGTTTCGAAAACTTCTTTGGTGGTGTGTTTTGACTCGCTTTCGGGAATTTCGGACTGCTATTCTGTGTTGATTTACAGGGTATCTCCATCGCTCCGGGGCCTTTCTGACCCTTCCGGATCTTCTCGGAAGAGTCATCCCAGTTTTCGACTGATTTTCCATGATCCTGTTAAGTTGTTGCCTCCAATAAAATAGTAAATGCACTAACTAACTAACACTAACTTTCACTTCGGTGAAATGGACTGTTGTTGGTATTTTGGACTACTGGTTGAGACTCAACTAGTCTCGAAACCCATTTCGATCAGTTGGTTTCTGATCGAAACTTCTGTGTCATGCTATGGTTCTCCTCTCAGGAGGGAATAACTGTTTCTCGGTTGGCTCTTTGTTTGAACACATTTCGTTTTCTTCTGGCTGGCAATCTTCTTTGTCTAGGGAGGGGAAGCAGTCTTGGTCTTTTGGAATACTGATTGGGACTTGCCTTGTTTCGAGGCACTGCTTCGGAGACGTTTTTTTACTAGCTTTCGGGAATTTCGGACAACCTCTGTGATTGACGCACTTCCGTTCCTCTCTATATTTGTTCTGTGCGTGAGAAACATTGGCATGCAAGATAATGTTGTGTTCTCATTGGTTTCTGCGGATATTCCACGATTACGACTAGCCCAGAGTGAAGCGTCAATTTGTATATTTTCTCTATAAAGTTTGCCCATCACGCGCATCATCTTCTTCTTCTTCCTCTATTTCTTCTTTCTTCTTTAGGGCTATTTAATTGGTAGTTTAATGACCTCTTTATTTTATTTATTTCATTAGTGTTTTCACTACACCTACATCTTGGTGTATCACAGTTTCAATGTAATACAGACTTCATTTTGATGAAACTTAAGAAGTAAAAATTTTACCTATGAATCAAAGTAATTTTTCTTATTGTGTTTTATTTGCACTTTCTTGGAAATATCGGTATGTTTGTAGTATTCTATGCGTTTCTATCTTGATTTCGAATAAACAAATTGACCTCAGATCGTGTATTTCTATACTGTTCTCAGACGGCGTTAGAGCAGCATCATTGGAAAGGTAATATTCTTTTCGCCTTGTCTTTTGTATAGCTGGGCAACTTACTGTACGTCGAAACCCATTTCGATCAGTTAGTTTTCGATCAAACTTCTGTGTTATGCTACGGTACTCCTCTTAGAAGCACTCTCAGGATAAGATAACTGTTTCTGGGGTTAGATCTTCTTTCGGGTATAAATCTTCTTTGTCTTGGAAAAAGGAAGCAGTCTTGTTTTTTTGCACTAGTGATTGGGACTCGCCTTGTCTCGAGGCACCGCTTCTGAGGCGTTTTTATCCGCTCTCGGGAATTTCGAACAACTCAAGTAGAATGGGTGGAGACCACTGCAGTTGGCTTCACTGGTTTTATGAGCGCCTGCTTACACTCTCTCGGATAATGTATACCGACGCACTTCGGTTGCTCTCTACATCTGTGAGTGGTGGAAACATTGGCATATATGACACTGTTGTGTTTTTGTGGATTTTCAACGGTCATCACTAGTCCACTTCCTCCACTTTCCTCTTGAAAGGTGGTCAGTAAAACAACTACCATTCGCAGCATCTCCTTCTTCTGGATACTTTTCACGAAGTAATCCCCAATGACTCCTCTCTTAGTTTTCTTCTTGCTGGCAATCTTCTTTGTCTTGGAAGTGGAAGCAGCCTTGGTCATTTGGACCACTGGTTGGGACTTGCCTTGTTTCGATGCACTGTTTCGGTGATTTTCTTACCAGCTTTCGGGAATTTTGGATATTAATTTATATTGCTTCCTGGTTTTGTGACCACCTGTTTAAAATCTCTTAAAGAATTTTTACCGACGCACTTCGGTTTCTCTCTACATTAGTTCTGTGCTTTGTGGAAACATTGGCATGTAGGATACTGTTGTGTTTCTGCAGATTTTCAACAGTCACCACTAGTCCTCGGAGACGCATCAATTTGGATATTTTCTCTAGAAAGGTGGTCAGTAAAACAACTACCATTCGCAGCATCTCCTTCTTCTGGATTCTTTTCACGAAGTAATCCCCAATGACTCCTCTCTTAGTTTTCTTCTTGCTGGCAATCTTCTTTGTCTTGGAAGTGGAAGCAGCCTTGGTCATTTGGACCACTGGTTGGGACTTGCCTTGTTTCGATGCACTGTTTCGGTGATTTTCTTACCAGCTTTCGGGAATTTTGGATATCAATTTATATTGTTTCCTGGTTTTGTGACCGCCTGTTTAAAATCTCTTAAAGAAATTTTACCGACGCACTTCGGTTTCTCTCTACATTAGTTCTGTGCTTGGTGGAAACATTGGCATGTAGGACACTGTTGTGTTTCTGCAGATTTTCAACAGTCACCACTAGTCCTCGGAGACGCGTCAATTTAGATATTTTCCCTAGAAAGGTTGTCGGTAAAACAACTACCATTCGCAGTATCTCCTTCTTCTGGATTCTTTTCATGAAGTAGTCCCTCCATGACTCCTCTTGGTGGTCTATATTTTCCTGAAAGTTATTTGTAGATTTGGCTTTTATGGCTTCAAGCGGTCTGGTTACATTTCTGTACTGGTCTGAAAATTTCAACTGGAAGGATTGAACACCGAATCGTCACTTTCATCGATCGTCCTCTACACTTAAGCCTGTTCATGCCGTTAACATCGCGTTGTCTATTTTTTGTCTTGGGAGTGTAAGCAGTTTTGGTCTTTTGGATTACTGGTTGAGACCCACCTAGTTTCGAAAACTTCTTTGGTGGTGTGTTTTGACTCGCTTTCGGTAATTTCGGACTTCTATTCTGTGTTGATCTACAGGGTATCTCCATCGCTCCGGGGCCTTTCTGACCCTTCCGGATCTTCTCGGAAGAGTCATCCCAGTTTTCGACTGATTTTCCATGATTCTGTTAAGTTGTTGCCTCCAATAAAATAGTAAATGCACTAACTAACACTAACTTTCACTTCGGTGAAATGGACTGTTGTTGGTATTTTGGACTACTGGTTGAAACTCAACTAGTCTCGAAACCCATTTCGATCAGTTGGTTTCTGATCGAAACTTCTGTGTCATGCTATGGTTCTCCTCTCAGGAGGGAATAACTGTTTCTGCGGTTGGCTCTTTGTTTGAACACATTTCGTTTTCTTCTGGCTGGCAATCTTCTTTGTCTTGGGAGAGGAAGCAGTCTTGGTCTTTTGGAACACTGATTGGGACTCGCCTTGTTTCGAGGCACTGCTTCGGAGACGTTTTTTTACCAGCTTTCGGGAATTTCGGACAACCTCTGTGATTGACGCACTTCCGTTCCTCTCTATATTTGTTCTGTGCGTGATAGAAACATTTGCATATAAGACACTGTTGTGTTTTCATTGGTTTCTGCGGATATTCAACGATCACGACTAGCCCATAGTGAAGCGTCAATTAGGATATTCTCTCTATAAAGGTTGCTCATCAAGCGCAGCATCTTCTTCTTCTATTTCTTCTTTCTTCTTTAAGGCTATTTGATTGGTAGTTTAATGAAAATAAATGGAATTTTTGTAGTAGTTTACTCAGTTTGTCTGATAGCGCAATTGACTGCATGTTTCTGTAATTTTGGCATCTGTGACTTCTTTATTTTATTTATTTTATTAGTGATTTTACTACACCTACATCTTGGTGAATCACAGTTTCAATGTAATACAGACTTCATTTTGATGAAACTTAAGAAGTAAAAATTTTACCTATGAATCAAGGTAATTTTTCTTATTGTGTTTTATTTGCACTTTCTTGGAAATATCGGTATGTTTGTATTATTCTATGCGTTTCTATCTTGATTTCGAATGAACAAATTGACGTCAGATCGTGTATTTCTATACTGTTCTCAGACGGCGTTAGAGCCGCATCATTGGAAAGGTTATATTCTTTTCGCCTTGTCTTTTGTATAGCTGGGCAACTTGCTGTACGTCGAAACCCATTTCGATCAGTTAGTTTTCGATCGAAACTTCTGTGTCATGCTCTTAGAAGCACTCTCAGAATAAGATAACTGCTTCTGGAGTTAGATCTTCTTTCGGGTATAAATCTTCTTTGTCTTGGAAAAGGAAGCAGTCTTGTCTTTTTGCACTACTGATTGGGACTCGCCTTGTCTCGAGGCACCGCTTCTGAGGGGTTTTTATCCGTTCTCGGGAATTTCGAACAACTCGAGTGGAATGGGTGGAGACCACTGCAGTTGGCTTCACTGGTTTTGTAAGCGCCTGCTTACACTCTCTCGGATAATGTACCGACCACTTCGGTTGTGGATTTTCAACGGTCATCACTAGTCCACTTCCTCCACTTTCCTCTTGAAAGGTGGTCAGTAAAACAACCATCACGCGTAGCATCTCCTTCTTCTGTATTCTTTTCACGAAGAGTCTCCAATGGCTCCTCTCTTAGTTTTCTTCTTGCTGGAAATCTTCTTTGTCTTGGAAGTGGAAGCAGTCTTGGTCATTTGGACCACTGGTTGGGACTTGCCTTGTTTCGATGCACTGTTTCGGTGATTTTCTTAACAGCTTTCGGGAATTTTGGATACAATTTATTCTTTGTGGTTTTGTGACCGCCTGTTTAAAATCTCTTAAAGAATTTTTACCGACGCACTTCGGTTTCTCTCTACATTAGTTCTGTGCTTGGTGGAAACATAGGCATTTATGACACTGTTGTGTTTCTGCAGATTTTCAACAGTCACCACTAGTCCTCGGAGAGGCGTCAATTTGGATATTTTCTCTAGAGAGGTTTGGTAAAACAACTACCATTCGCAGCATCTCCTTCTTCTGGATTCTTTTATTGAAGTAGTCCCTCCATAACTCCTCTTAGCGGTCTATCTCTTTCCTGAAAGTTATTTGTAGATTTGGCTTTTATGGCTTCAAGCGGTCTGGTTACATTTCTGTACTGGTCTGAAAATTTCAACTGGAAGGATTGAACACTAGTGTCGACCGAATCGTCGTCACTTTCATCGATCGTCCTTTACAGTTAAGCCTGTTCACGCCGTTTACATCGCAATGTCTATTCATTGGCATCTCTCAGCATCTTCTTCTTACGAAGAAGTCCCTCCATGACTACCCTCAGTGGTATATCATTTTTTTAAAGGTAGTTGCAGAATCTGGCTTTCATGGCTTCAATGTGTCTGTGTCATGCTACGGTAATAAGCACTCTCAAGATAAGATAACTGTTTCTGCGGTGAGCTCTTTTTTTATATATTTAGTTTTTTTCTAGCTGGCATCTTCTTTGTCTTGGAAGTGGAAGCAGTTTTGGTCATTTGGACTACTGGTTGGGAGTTGCCTTCTTTCGATGCATTGTTTCGGTAGCGTTTTTTACACGCTCTCGGGAATTTCGGACAACCCCTGTAATTGACTGGGTAGAAACCACTGCAGTTGGCTTCACTAGTTTTGTGACCGCCTGCTTAAACTCTCTTGAAGAATTTTTACCGACGCATTTCTGTTCCTCTCAACATTTGTTTTGTGCTTGGTGGAAACATTGATATTGGATATTTTCTTAACAGTGGCGTACTCAAGAGGGGGGGATAGGGGGGATATATCCCCCCCCCAGAAGGAATTTGCATTATATGTAATAACCCTATATATCACAATCTTATTATGAGTAAGCAAACTTCTTTGGAAAACTTATTCAAAAGAAGGAAAATTTGAATTTTTTTTTTCGTTATCCCCCTTCAAGGTTTAGGTCTGGGTACGCCACTGTTTCTTTAGAAAGGTGGTCAGTAAAACAACCATCATGCGTAACATCTCCTTTTTCTGTATTCTCTTCACTCCTGTGTATATTTTTCTAAAAGGTAGTTTTGGGATTTGGCTTTTATGGCTTCAAGCGTTCTGGTTACGTTCCTGTACTGGTCTAAAAATTTCAACTGTATACTTCGATTACTTGTGACGACCGAATCGTCACTTTCATCGCTTGTCCTAGACTTAAGACTGTTTGCGGCATTTACATCGCGTTGTCTATTCTTTGTCCTGGGAGTGGAAGCAGTTTTGGTCTTTTTTTTATCCGCTTTCGGGAATTTCGAACAAACCATGTAGACTGATCAGTTGGTTTCACTGGTTTCGTGACCGTCTGCTTACACTCTTTTGAAGAATTTTTGCCGACGCACTTTGGTTCCTCTCTACATTTGTGCGTGGTGTAAATATTGGCATATATATGACACTGTTATGTTTATGTGGATTTTCTATGGTCATCACTTGTCTACAGAGACGCGTCAATTTGGGTATTTTTTCTAGAAAGGTAATCGGTAAAACAACCATCACTTGCAGCATCTCCTTCTTCGGTTTTCTCTTCACGAAGTAGTCTCCCATGACTCCTTTTAGTTGTATCTTTTTCAAAAGGGTAATTGTTGAATTCGGCTTTTATGGCGTTATGGTTCTCACACATTTTTGGACATTGCTTTGTCTTAGAATTCCGATTAAATAGATGATCAGGCAATTTTGACGATGAGGGTAATATTGGATAAAGGAAAAAGAAAAAAGTACCTACGATTTCCAAGTGTATATAAATATCAAAAGATATTACCTATCTGGTTAATGTTTCGGTAAATATGCCATCCAGATAACCATTGTCAAACAGAAGATTTCCACGTTATTACGTAGGAATCAAATAGAAAGTAACCCAAGGAGAATGTTGGTCATCAAGGGAAAGTAGCGATATACCGGTTTCACCCTTATTAGGGATAATCAGTACCCACATATTACGGATAACATAGATGGAACACTCCCCTACCTAAAGTAGAATCATTTGAAATTAACTCCCCCTGGCGTCCGGGACAAGAATAAACTCGACAAACGCGGGAAATTTGAAGTGAGTGGTTTTCCTATACTTGTTTTGAATTTATTAACGAAATATTAAGCAATTCAAATGGAGTTTGCTGCTATGATGACCAAAAACCATTTGAATTTTTTTTTAAATAACTGGTATAATATGTGATGATATTACATTTTGTGCAAATAAAAGTCGATAGTAGAATAAACATATAATTTATTAGCAGTAAACAAAAATAAAAAAATCAACAAAAAATAAACAATATATGTATAAAAATATCAACATTGAAATAATAAAGGAGCATCAACATTAAATAAATAAATTAGTTCAAACAATAAAAGAATAAATTAGTTTCAACAATAATAAAATTACTTTCAACAAAAATGAATAACATAAATAAATTAATTTGAATAAATAAATAAATATATGAATAAATAAATAAATGCATAAATAAATAAATATATGAATAAATATAAAATTAAATAAATAAATCATTTCTTTTTTCTCTTTGTATCGAAGATCCTTTTTGCCCCTATTTTGATAGGATCAATTAATTCTTCACTAGGGGAAGTTAGAAGGAATTTGGAAAATTTTGTGTCAGTACCACTCATAATTTCGTTTACCTGCTTGCACCACCAGTGCAAGGAACACCTTATTATTGTCTCACATACTTTTTCCCCCAACATATGTTCATTACAATTTAACATTTTGAAGTCCAAATATTTCATTAAAAACGATTTTAAATAAAGGGAAATGTTTTTTTTTTCACAAATTCGCGGAATAATATAGAAAAGGTAATTTAGAGAATGCCGAAATGAAAATGATACACATTGCCCAGGTTTTGTCAACTTTCCGTGTTTATACTGCCTTACCTGAATAAAATCCATGTCCCCCAATTCTTCATTGTTAAAGGTTAAATTTTTTTTACACTTATCACATTGTTTGATCAATTTATATTTAAATGAAATTTTACAAATGAATCCACACATATAAACTAAAGTACATCCACTAAATTTTGATTTTTGTTCAAGGACTATTAATTTCGGAATAACTATATTTAAATCTTCAAGCACAACATTTTGAGGTAAAGGAAATTTTGATAAAACAAATGATTTTACATTATCCAAACAATGTGATGTCAAATCCTCTTCACAGTTGGAACCTACAGAATGGGAGGACATGAAGTTATTCAAAGTAAGGCATTTGAAAGAGGACATAAACTGGCCAATATTTGGATTAGTGTTCCTTACACCATGCCCTCGGATATAACTGAAAAAATTTTCAAGGCAATCTTGATTGAAAGCACCAGTCAAGATATACTTGAAATTTTTTTCAGTTAACAACCTCCTCTTAAAGTAAACGAAAGCTTTTAAAGTCAAAATAAAATTTTTTTAAATTTTTTTTTTCATCATAAAATACATGTTTTCAAAAAATTTTATTGATTTTTTCCAAAAGATTTCATGTTCTGATTTTGTGGTTATTGGTTCCTTCAAAAACTTACCCTGTGTATTTCGAATCTTTGATACATTGAGCGAATCAATCAGTGCATACAGTACCTACAAAAAATCAAATGTTCATCAGAATTCAAAAACCAACAGACTAGAAACATACTACATCCTATAACTATTACTGAAATATATACTAACTATGTAACGCCTAATTCTTAGTATCGTTTAAACCAGAATATACTGCAGCTCCATTGGACAGTACACATGGAACAAAAATTTAAGGGGTTTAAATATGAATAAAATTGAGTAATTCGATAAAATTACCTGGAATACTGATTGTAGGTATGGCATTGCAAGTAAGACCACGATGGCTTCCTGGAAGATGATATTTTTTATCAAAATGTGAATGGCACACAAAATAACCTTCATAAATTCGATGCCTACTGAATTGTTGCCAATTTCTTGGTTGGATAATTTTTTACTATTGACGTGATTTTATTATGTATAAGCAAAATCACATTCATTCAGCAACATTTTTGCTGGTCGCGAGGAAATCCGAATACTCTTGGTAAGGAGTCTTGATAAGAGGCATATCGGCCCACAAGTTAGGAGTCAACTAGGAGTCTTGGCGATAGCAGCAAAAGTTGCTTTGGCGAATTTGGAGCCAGTTATTGAATTCATCCAAATTACTCTTAGGGAAATGATTTCTTGTACTCATTGTTGTCTCATCGGTACATCCTTGTACACAACATTTCTTTAGTCTAGGCATTCTGATAAAATAATATATGCATTATTTATTTAATTGAAACTTGTTAAATTGAAGCACTTACCTCGAAATTTGGAAGTATTTTTTTTCTTCAAATGAATTTCTACGGCGTACGAGAATTGTACTTAGTTGAACAACTTCAATGACAAACGTCCATTTTCAGCTTCTAGGTTAAAATAATATTGCAAGAGCAAACCAAACGTAAACAAATGACTAGCAGCGGTTCCAAGCGTCCGGGACAATAACTAAAACTTAATTTCGGGGGGGGGGGTTTGGGAAAGGCGAGTGTTCTATCTATGTTATCCGTAATCTGTGTCAGTAGTCGGTACCGCACAACTCTACCCAAGATGACAAATAAACGAAATAGCAGGCACCTTATTGAATTCTGGCAGACGCTAGTCAGTATGAATTACTGCGGAGCGCCACCCAGCGGACAAATAACCTAACTACTTCCTCCACGGGTACCTCGAAAAAGTGGATTTCCACGTCAATTAGGAAAGTCTTCTGTGTTTTTCAGCCTAAGTGACGTACAGCGCGAAATATAACCCACCTACACCTAACCCAAAATTCGAGAATGGCATTCAGAAAACAAAAACAAGAAACTTCCACTTAACTTTTTTTTTGGTCTAGTTGTATCGTATCTGCTGTTGACCTACCTTGCTCACTCCTCCTGCGCTCTCCTTCATTACGCCTTTGATTCACAGCCTTATGCTGTTCCAATTCTCAGAGTTGCCTTCGATCTCCTCCTCCAGCTTCCTTTTGGATGGATTGTTTCCATTTCCTGCAAGAGAAAATATGATCGGGCTTATTCAGCTCGTCGCAGTCAATTTTAGTTTCACTGTCTACTTCACAACATGCAGTTACCTCCCCCCACAGCAAGATACTGACCGCGGGATAGAACCTTACCAAACCTAACCTTTGCGTTCTAATACTTTTTTATACATACATGACACCATGTTATATTTTATCTTAAGGGTGGAAATACACTTCGAAAATTATAACTACTATAATAAATTGTAACTCACAACTTATTAGATCATAAAATAAAATAAAACGAATTAATTTCCACTATATTATTTAATTGTTAGCAACAATTGTTTCGCCACACTGTGGCTTCATCAGGCTACATTTCTGAACTGATATGTTCAGAAATGTAGCCACACTGTGGCTTCATCAGGCTACATTTCTGAACTGATATGTTCAGAAATGTAGCCTGATGAAGCTACATTTCTGAACTGATATGTTCAGAAATGTAGCCTGATGAAGCCACAGTGTGGCGAAACAATTGTTGCTAACAATTAAATAATATAGTGGAAATAAATTCGTTTTATTTCATTTATAATGAATTTCCGCCAAGTAAGGACCGAATCCATTAAATAATTATTAGATCATGTTTACAAAACTGCCTCTTTTTCCGTTTTTTGCGCCAAGTTTCATTGAAATAGCCCTTTCCGAGAAAAGGTCTGGGGGATAAACTGACGAATTTTTTTCATTCGATTTTTGGGTTGATTACCTATATTGCAAAACGATACGAACATTCAGGAGTTTTGAAAACTCTTTCTTCGAACGGAACCAACCTAAAACCGATTTCAATGAATCAGTTATTTATTTTTTAAGATAGACATAAGTGTTTGCTTACATAAGATTTTGATGAACTTTGTTATGTATCTTTTGAAAATACTTGTGAAATTGATTTACGAAACATTAGATCTAAGAAAGCTGTTTATTACAAGTTCAAACAAGTTAGAGAAACATATGAAACTGTCTGATATTTGAGTCGTGGCTTTTTCATTCATAAAAACTAAATCAAATCTCACCATATCTCACGTATGTATTTATTAAAGCAGAGATATCTAAGAGACCACAAAGGAAAATTCCAGAAAATTTCCAATATCTCTAACAGTGGAAATGTGCTGCTTGTGAATAATTGATTGTAAACTTAAAAATGATTTTGTTGATTTTCAGTTGAAAATATATAAATAAAAAACTTATATACTTGTACATTTGTTTAAAAATATCATTTAGTTTAAGAGGGGTCTATACCATTTCAGCGATCAGTTCAAAAGTCAGTACGTTTTATTTTACGTTGGATACCAGTGATTTATAATATATGTGAGGATTATCAATTTTAGTGAATCAATGCGAAAATTCCTTTTTATTGATTTTTTTTTAGAATAGAAAAAAATATATAATTTTTTTATTGAATAATAAATATATGCATGATTTCACTTGCCGAACAAACCTTAATTTTTTATGAAGGAACCTTTGAGATTGCTTCACTCATCCTGATTCTTGGAAAGTGGTATGCTTTCAAAAACGGTGAAGAGAGAGGAGTAATGGCGAGAATGCCACGTGGTAGACACCCCTTTTAAGCTTATTTTATGATTTGTTGAACTTATTTAGTTCAACAGTTATTCAGTTTAGTTATTAATTAATTAATTCTTTGATGCTGTTGCTTATATTATTATTATTGTAATATCGTTTAATTGATTAATATGAGTGAAATTAGATGATTATGCATTACAGATGATTCCCTCACTATAAAACGCCTTATAATTCCTCATTTGTGACGTCACTCGTCCTCTAGTGTCATTCCTCTCTGTGTCTCTTGTCTTTGTGTTTTTCTATGTTTTCAACCTTTGACATTATTCGTTCATATGTCTTTTAAGATTTGACTCGTTGTTTAATTCTATTGTTAAGATTCAGAAAAATATAGTTATTTCCTTGCATGTTACATATTATATATGGACATTGAAATCTTTTTAACATTTAAGACTCACATTGATGTAATTTCTGCTGTATTGATTTCTGTGTGTTTTTCACAACTTTATGTAATTTTCAGTAGCCCTGAAGAAGGACAAGTTATTGTCCGAAATCTTGGCTGAAACAATAAAGAGCTAAAATTGTTCAAGTTTGACTACATACCCGATAACCTTTCTGTTTTAAATTATAAATTGTTTGTCGAGATTTACAAGTAGTGAACTTATTTATTCTATTTATCCTTAATTGAATTTGTTAGGTAGTTGATGATATAATGTTTCTAATTTATTATTATTATATTTTAGACATTGAAGAAGGGTTCTACCCCAAACGTTTTTATAATTGTGACTGTGATAAGAATCACAATAAAAATTTTTTAGTAAAAAATCATGAATAATCAAATAATGAATTGAGTTAATTTTATTTTACTTCCTATATACATTTAAATTCGACTTTGATACTCTAGAGAATAAATGTTATTAGGGAATTAAATCTGTTTATCAGTCCACACTCTTTTTTTCAATATATTCAGTTATGATATTTTTGGAATATACTCGAGAATTTTCATGCTTTGATTTTGGATTTTCAAAGTTTTTGTGAAGTTATTCCAAATGAAAAAAATATAACCAGAAAAGATTCGATGACTTCGCGATGATTTTTCACCAAATTCGACTGTAACAAGTAAAAGTTACGTCTCTTTCATTTTTTGGAAGATGTGAGATCGTTATTGATTCCTTGGGAACAGAATTTAAATGAACCTTCAAGAAGAATTATCCTTTTCAGAAAGAAATTACGATAAATTTCAGCATTAAATGGCGAATAATCTTTGAGATATGGAACTTTTTTTGAAAAGATTTTTTTTATTTTCTAGAGATACGATACTTCGGAAATAAGTTGTTAATGATCATCAACAGTAAAGCGTTCAGCTATATTTTCTTCATAACATGCTGCATTCGAAGAAAATTTTATATTGTATTAAAATTTGAGTTGTTCTGCGTTCTTTCGTTTCTATGGTTGCCTATTAACAGGCGTAACTCGAGATTGTTTTTGTCTAATCTATATCATAATAATTTATCGTCTACTGAACGTGCTTGAAGTACCTACCTCTTCAGTAGTCGTTGATAGCACTATTGGTAGTTATTAAGTTATTATATTCGAATTGGCGATATGTTTGAGAGCAGAATTTAAGTATTTTCATGGTAGATTACGACATCATAGGTGAATCGTAAAATTAAGAATTTGATTTTAAAAATTTTGGTTCAGGGAGAGTCGCATTTTGAGAGAAAACGTTACCATAATTTTTTTTTATTTCGAACATTGAAAATATTGTCATTCTACAATGTAGATTATGTGAAAACCCCATAAAAATCGGTAGTTGTAAAGGAAAACTCTATAATTTCGTTTTGAAATAAGCAGTCACGTGGTGGTATTCCCTCTTAAAACAGATTTTTTTTAAATTTCAATATTTCAGAATCTACCCCTCAGATTTTACTAGAATTTGGTATCATGAAATTAATATTGTAATTAAGTACATTCCCCAAAACTTTAGATATATACATATCTACACGATATGCATTCAAGTCGAAAAAATGAAAAAGTTTTTCCGACCTGACAAACTTCTGAACAACAGAATATCTTTTGGTCAAGAATTTTTTCGGTGAAATAAAGAGGTGACCGAAGAAATGGCAAAAAGCAGTGTGGTTTTTATTCATAGCAAGAGATGACCATGTATTTTTTTAAAATTGGCAAAATATACTTGTTGCGGATATATAGAAAGTGGGTGTTCGAGTTGCACATTAAATTTAACCATAGATTGCTGTCATCGAATAAAACAGTTTTTTCATACATTTACTTTCTCAATAGATTCAGATGCATGCTACATGGAAAAAAATATTTAGATAGTCGTTTTTAATCTGCGAGTATGCACAAAATAATAGTTTTCCGTATGACGTGGAGGAAGGTACGTGTAACGGTGTATGTAATGTAATGGTGAACGGAAAAGTGGTACAAACTCATTGGTTCGAAAAGGTGCCATTTTCAGCTTAGTCAACCTTCATCAAGCCATATAAACAACTACCATAATGAGTTGAGATCAAATCCCTTCCCTACGCAAAATCAGTCTTCAGCAACAAAAGCTCAAAGAGTCTTTTTAGTATTTTAGGTTGGTCAAACACACTTAATGCTTTTATGATTTTACTTTCCCAATATATATATATAAGTAATATTATAGATAGGTATACTATGTACAGACCCGGCAGAAATTTACTTGTGGTTTGAAGATACTTGTGGAATTCCCTGAAATTGTTTTTTTGTAAATGTCACTCTTACGATTGAGTTATAGATCAATAGTTATCAATCTGTGACATCGGCATTCAAGCGTTTGATTGATCGGAGTAATAACTCTTCGACTAATTTGAAAATTTAACCAAATTACACGAAATGGATTTAAAAACAGCCATCGAAATTACCTTTCAATGTGAATTCAAGATTTCAAGATAGGGAGGATGGAATTATCGAAAATTTCCGATTCAAAACCTAGTGCAATATCGCTAAAATGGATTTAAAAAGAACAATGGGAAGTGAGAGATTGACTGGGATCATTCTGTTGAACATTTATTATGATTTTTATCTGATCTGAAAGAAAACTGAATATTTAAAATTATTTATTTGTATTATCTTTAGTATTCACTTCAACCTTCAGTTCAATCTAAGAATTATAGAATGAATTTTTACTATTTAATTTTTATACAACCGACAACCTAAGTCAACCTTCTGTCGCCGAATTCTTTCGGTGTCCAGCCCTCCAAAACAAAATCCTGGCTGCGTCATTGCTCTCATCAAAATTTTGTAATTGTTTGACTTCTTTGATAATTTCCAATCTCAATTAGAATTGACCAGATCATCATTGGGTTCATTGTCCAGACCACGAATAACGAATCATCGCCTACCTCATTATCTTCATCGATCTGAATTTTCGTCTCATTTCCACCCTAAGTACCCCCGTCTGTTGCTCAAAAGATAGCGATTATCTGAATTTCTGACCGTTGAATTCGACGATCTGTAATCTTGTACAGTTAGATCTCCGCCAATGGACAACATACGTGCTGCATAAATATACCCTGAAGAATGTAGGTACCAGTACATGCAGCCTCTTCCATCTTTAGTGAGGTTACTGGCTGGCTTTTTAATTCGCAAGTTCAGGGCCAACACTCACGAAACCGGCTTAGGAAGTGAGCTCCAGAATAAAGTATGCGACGAAGTGGATCTTCTGATGTTCCAGTTGTAGATTTCATTTCACGTGGAAGTAATTACTTTCGAATTGGCGAGAGCTGTTGCATCATCTGATTCTGAGCAGGCGGAGCAGCAACAATTGGTGAAGAGAATCAAATTTTTATGAGATTGGGTTTCGTAGAACTTAGTGTCGTAGTGTTAGAAGGCTTACTTTTCGCAAAAATATAATGTTATTTTGTTGCAATAATAGATTGAGTGTCACTGCAGTTTCGGCACTGAATGTCACTGTCTGCGTTCGCCTGACATTTTGAGTTGTCCCAGAAAAGGTGCCTTTCTCCTAGTAAAGGGTTTTCCAATGAGGGGTTTCATTTTGAATAGCCCGCTATTTGGGCAGCTGTCACTTTCTAAGCATCTTTTGACATTTGACAAGCAGAAACTACGCCATTACTAAAAATAGAACGATATATGTTTCAACCACGCACTGAAATTTTCAAATTCCACTAAAAAGATGGTGAAAATTTTGCAGCCAGCAAAACTAAAGCACCTTTTCGGCCGGCAATAGTGAGACTGGTGGATATATTTGAGCTGTTTGTTGGGACAAGTTAGTAATGCGAAGAATCGAAACCATGTGCGAGCACAAGAAAAGCCGTGAATATCGCTGTTGTAGCCCGTAGCGTTAATTAAAACCCAGGTTTGGTGTTACGGTGAATGGATTGCTATTATAAATGATTTTTATTTTCAACAAGACGGTGCTACGTCCACACAAGCAAGGAAATAATAATCACAAATCTACAAAAAAAGTTTTCTGACCGTATTATTTCTTGAAGAGGTGATCAAAAATTACCACCGAAACTTTTTTCTTTGGGGCCATATGAGATGAGAGATAAGGTCTATACCCATGCCAATGCTCCATTATTGATTTAAGACCTTACACCTCCATACGATTATGCTTTGAAAAAATAGATCGAAATCATACGTAAATAGGGGATTCCCACATATATTCGACTCATCAAGTTAAAATTACATATAATATTAATACTTGACGCTATTACCAATCAATTCGATTCGAGTTATCAAAAATTCAAATATTAGATTATTAACACTGATGGATTCATCAGTAAAGCATACAGTATTTCCTGCCTTATACCCTGCCATATCTGTAGCGGAGCATAGTGACTTCGGTGGAGAACGGTTGGGTTTATATCACAAGTGGTTTTGATCTTCCAATAGATGCGCAACTCACAGCGCCTTCTTGGAAGCAGAAAGTTATTACAAATCACTAGACACTTTGTGTTGTTGAAAATTTTTCACCATTACATAATTCTCAATATGTAGTTATCTTCCGTACAAGTGCGGAAAGTGATATGTTACCGCACAAAAATCTACCGGATTATATTGATCCAGGTCTATATTTGCTGATGACACGTCGATGGCGTTCTTAGTACAGTCCTGTTGAACTCACGGCAATATGTAATAAACTTATTTGCAAGCTTGTGGAGTGGTGTCACTCAAATGGTTTGATTTTAAATATTAACAAGACTGAATGTATATACTTTCGCATTCGCAACTCTTAGACGGATCGTTTGGTATTGGGATGTTTGGGTGAGCAAGTAACTTCCAGAGATACGTTAAGTTTTTGGGTAACACTTATACTGTTCTCTGAGATGGGATCACCAAGTCGAGTCAGCTTGTAAAGAATTGGGTAGTTCTTATTACGCTATCAGCCGGATTAAAGACTCGTCATCCATAGAGTCTATTTTAAGTATTCATTATAGTTTGGTTTATTGTTTTCTTGATTATAATGTCATGTTGTGGAGAAATTCGATTGATTTGGGTAGAGTGTTTGTGGCTCAAAAGAGGATAATACGTTTAATTTTCAACTTGAATTCGCGTGATTCATGTGAGCCTTTTTTTGGAAGATATAAACTTTTTACTCTTCCTAGTTTATATATCTACAGATGTTTAATTTATGTACATGAACAATTAATGGTTGAATTATCAGGTTTCCATCACTATTCCACCAGAAATATTACAACTTTATGTATTCCAGCTCATGCAACAACTAAATTTGAATGTTCTCCTATTCACCAGGCCATTAGTTTGTACAACCATTTACCTGTTTATATTAAACTGTTGAGTGTAATTAAGTTCAAGAAATTGATGAAATGTGAATTGCTTGAAAAATGCTATTATTCCATTAGTGAATATCTAGCTGATAAAAACCTATTTCTTACTTAGTTATAGTATTAGGATTGATTTTTCTTTACTTTTTTCAGTGCGACTTATCTTATACATATTTGTATGTCTTATGGGATCAATAAAGGTTGTTATTATTGTTATTATATTATTATTATTAATTCAGCAAAATCGGATGAGAATTGCAGGACACGCAGACCAACATACAGAGATACACAAAACATAGTCGGTAAAAATGGTCTGAAATACATTTTGCAAATACATATTCTAAAAATCAAGACCAACTTTCTTTCATCCCAATAGATACATTTTTCTTTAGTAGCGTCGGAAGCAAATCCGATGAACATACATATAATATTTCGAAAAACACATAAAATGATTGCACTAGATTTCTAGTTCAAAATCAATTTTTTCTGGATATACGTAGCTTCTTTTACAATTCGATTCGAAGTCTTAACTTCTGAGGATGCCGGGTAGTGAACTTAAGGATATAGTACCTGACCTTTCTAGCCATTTAACGGTTCATTTTCTACTAGGAGTTCGATTCTTGTCTGCGCTATAATGAGATTATTCTCATATTGTGAAGTTTACCATAATAGAGGTCATAAATCAAAGTTGTCGATCTACCAGATATCTCAGTTGATATAACAGGAATCAGATCCATATTTTACCATTTGATATTGGAAGTGGGTGGAATGATGAATATGAAATTGTCGGATACAGACACAAAACGGATATAAACACAAATTGTCATTCAGAGATCGATATACTAGTAAAGCGTGTTGTTCACTTTCACGACGAAAATATATATAGATTCAAGGGCGTTAAAGAAATTTCTCATAGGGTCAGATCAACCTTATAAGGGGTGTTTTCTTTAGAGCTATAGAACTTTAAATTGCAATAAAACAACGATGACATGAATTTTATTTATCCGCAAGATAATCTTGTGGCATAACATTTTAAATATGAATTCTGGTATATGACCACCACGGCTGGCTCGGATAAAGTCCAATCTGGATGTCCAATTTTCGATGACTTTTTCCAACATTTGTGGCCGTATATCGGCAATAACAAGGCGAATGTTGTCTTCCAAATGGTCAAGGGTTTGTGGCTTATCCGCATGGACCAATGACTTTACATAGCCCCACAGAAAGTAGTCTAGCGGTGTTAAATCACAAAATCTTGTAGGCCAATTCACAGGTCCAAAACCTTAAATTAGGCGATCACCAAACGTGTCTTTCAATAAATCGATTGCAGCACGAGCTGTGTGACATGTTGCGGCGTCTTGTTGGAACCACAGCTCCTGGACATCATGGTGGTTCAATTCAGGAATGAAAAAGATAGTCATCATGGCTCTATACCGATTACCATTGACTGTAACGTTCTGGCTATCATCGTTTTTGAAGAAGTACGGACCAATGATTCCACCAGCCCATAAAGCGCACCAAACAGTCAGTTTTTCTGGATGTAACGGTGTTTCGACATACACTTGAGGATTAGCTTCACTCCAATACGGCAGTTTTGTTTGTTGACGTAGCCATTCGACCAGAAGTGTGCTTCATCGCTAAACAAAATAAATTGGACGTAGTGCGCGATACGCATTCCGCACAGAACCATTATTTTCGAAATTGCACTATTTGCAAGCGTTGTTCAGGCGTGAGTCTATTCATGATAAATTGCCAAACCAAACTGAGAATAAATCACTTGACAGCTGTTAAATCGGTCGCCATCTTGAACAAGAATGCCAACTTAAAGTTATATACCTCGAAAGAAACACCTGTTATTATGTACTTCACTAAATGAGTAGAAATATAATCGTTCATCTTGACTAATTCTCGAGTAAGTACTGAGGTAGGCAATTCTCGTATTTACCTGAAATTTTTGCACCGTAAAAATTGAAATAGTTTGCAAACAAAATTTTCCTTCAATTATTACTTATATCAATATCAAAAAAATTATGTTCATGAAGATAGAGATGTATAGAAGCCCTGGACTGAACCTTGAGGCACTCCTGCTTCTAGTTGTCTGTAAATACTGCGCCATCTAGTTTCTTTTTATTTTGCAGGTTTTGGTAGTATATCCTACATATACGCAAGTCCTTCGTGTCAATCTCGGTCGAAGGCTCTCTCAACATCTGATTGATCCACTAGCACTAGTCATGTGGTTTGCTTGTTCTGAAATCTTTCAGTAACAAATTCGATAAGCCTCAGTAGTTCGAGTTCTGTGACATGATCCCTTTTGATTCTGAATTGCTTAGGTGGTATCAGATTCAGTGCTTCTGTTTCATCGCTAGTTCTCTTTGGAATAATTTTTCCAAGGGCTTTTGTGGTTTTTTCCTAGAACATTGAACACAATAAATTTGGCGACCTTTCATCTTTCATTTTTGGGTAGGGCTTTCTTCTTATTACTCCATCGCCTTTATGGTTCTTCACCTTTCCTGAGTATTTTCTGTAGCATAAAATTTGTTATTTCTTCCTTCTTCTGGAGATTTTCTCTCGGATTTTCTGGATTTCAATTTTTTATGACTTTATTGATCTCTGTTGGTGATGTAAGATTTGGAATGGTATCGTAATACGGTGCTACCAATATCAGTTCTTCATTTTCTCTTATTCCTTTTTCCAAGCCTTAATCTTCATCGTCTCATATATAGATACCTAATTCTAGTTTTTTAGTATCAGCCAGAACTTAGGATTTTTCAAGATTTGAATATATTATTCCACTTACTCTGTCTGTAATGTTGGAATTTCCTCAGGTCCATGAGACTGTATCTTTCATTATGAATAGTCTATGGTGTTCAACTTCCTAACCCACTGGTTCCATCTGTTTGTTCTTGGTTTTTTAGATCATTTTTTACCATTTGGCTGTATTTATTCAGCTCTTTGAAGTTCTGTAGAGTTTTCTAATCCTCTTTATCAGCTTTTGAGGTTTCACTACCTGATTGCTTCAAGGGTAGCCTTTTGATTTCCTCAGTGCTTTTCAACTTCGTGCTCTAGTTCTTGAGGAGGTCAGTGATTTTCTTAACTGTATTATTTCTCTGTAATTTTGCAAGTCTGTTAAGTTGAATCTTTCGTTTTAAATTCTTTTGTTTTCGGCAGTGCCCCTATCTAAACTATATTGAGTTTTAATCCGATGTGCCGTCTTTCAGTCAGAACTCTTGGATAATGTCTTTCACTATGACGACATCTAATAAGTCTGTAAAGCGAATACTTATGGACAATTATTTTGGAATTTCAGGTCCTAGTACATTGACATTCAGTTTTTCGGCACACGCCTTGAGCTTCTATCCATTTTGGTTTTCTGTTCTGCTGTTTCGTTCTCTAAATTTGCAGTTCATGTCACCGATAATGCTGTTTGGAAAGTTTAATTTCCGCATCCTACAGGATTGTATCTTACGAACCTCCCAGTTTCTGCGTTTACAGGCTAGATCACAAATCTCTCATAAAAATGAAGAGAACACAGTATATACAGCTTTTTCTTGTCTTCTTCTCGATTTGTAATTCTGTCGAGTTTTCTATTCCTCATTTTTTATCGCTTTTGAGGTTTCACCACATAAATGCTTATACTTAATTTCTATGAGAACTTACTAATCTGCCTAGTAAAAGAGGAAAAAAATGTTTAATGCGGAGTCTGGTCTGTAATAAAACAGCCTTCAACAACTACTTTCGTCAAAAAAGAAATACTTAAACAACTACTTTCAATGAATCCCAAAAATAAATTTCCTAACGAGTTCGTATTAATTTGATATGTGAATAACCTAGGATTCTAGCTTTTGTTCAGATTCAATTCTAAGTACAAGTCTACTTTTCCATATACCAATTTAGTATTTAACATTCAATGAAAAAATAATATAGTGAAATATAATGTTCCAATAACTGCTGGAAAAGAATCCAACTATCGTTTGCATAGTTATTCAACAATTCTAACTATAAAGTGGTGATTTGGAAGATGACCGATTGCATGGGCATTTGTAATTGGATGATTCATTACAATTCCAGTCCTGCATTGCTGTTGATTTGTAGCTGCCTGCATATGTCGTTATTTCAGTGTATTCTTATCGGGTTTCGCATATCGTTCACCAGCACACAAATAGCGAGATAGCAATGGTTTCGTCGAAATATGGAATTACCAATAATAACCAATTATTGGATAGGTGAAAAAGGAATACCCCGAAATATGAAACAAAGGTACACGGTAGAAGGCCAGGCCAAGTTTAATCGCTTTTTTCGTTTCAATTTTTCTGTTTATCACACCAATATAAACTTTTCAAATTTACGATAAAGATTGTTGTAATTTAAGAAAAGTTGTGTTCACATTACGACCATCGAACAAGTAGTTTCCATAATTTGGAACACCAAAATCCGTTCAGAATTCAGAATTCTAGAAGATAAGAGCATCCTTCAAAGATTGAGATTCAAAAATAAAATAAAACTATTGACGTTAAAAACCTTTCAAAATATTTCAAAGGAAGAGGTCATTTAAGGTTTTAAAATCACCTCTACAAAATATTCGTTTGATTTTTGGTGAAAAAGGACTTGTCCGACCGAAAAGAGTTAAAAAGAGCTAGAATAAGAAATAAACAATTCTTGACATTCTCTATACTCAATTGATATGTCACTGAAATATTAAGTAGTAGGTAATCGGAGGTTAACCGCTGAGAAATAATCTCAATTTCAACACAATGTCCCAGAGCTAATGCGATTTTTTTAGTCATTTTGGAGCCGTGCAACAGATACGTTCCTTGAATATCGACACGTTGTTCAGTAACACGCTGTACAGGGTGGGCAAATAAGCGAGGTAAGCGGCTATATCTCAGGATCCACTCATCGTAGAGACTTGCGGTAAAAAATTTTACCACTAAAGTATACAAGAAAACACACTGGAAATTGTTTAGAAGTTCATACCTCTACCGCTAGGGGGCGTAATTGCTATCGTGAAGTGGAAAAATGCATTTTACTCAAAAATGTTTTATATCAAGTTGAAGAAAAATATCATCACTGTTCATTGTTTTGTTCATTTTACTCCAAAATTTCGAATGTTATGATAGGATTTTCTTAACAGAAACAGAAGTTCCATCAAATTTGCATGAAAAAACCTGAAAGCCGCAAAGCGATAATTTAAGACGTTCTGGAGTTATGGCCGAAAGAAGATATTCTTCAACTGATGCACTGCGAAAAACCAAATTGTGTCTTTAGATGCTGACAGAAACATAAATCCCATCAAATTTGTATGAAAAAACCAAAAGGTCGCAAAGCGATAGCTTCAGGCGTTCTTGAGTTATGGCCGAAAAAAGACACAATTTAGTTTTTCAGTGCATCAGTTGAAGAATATCTTTTTTCGGCCATAACTCCAGAATGCCTGAAGCTATCACTTTGCGACCTTTTGGTTTTTTCATACAAATTTGATGGGATTTCTGTTTCTGTCAGAACTTAAAGACACAATTTGGTTTTTCGCAGAACATTAGTTGAAGAATATCTAATTTCGGCCATAACTTCAGAACTCCTGAAACTATCGCTTTGCGACCTTCAGGTTTTTTCATGCAAATTTGATGGAATTTCTTATTCTGTTAAGAAAATCCTATCATTACATTTGAAATTTCGGAGTAAAATGAACAAAACAATGAACTTCTGACTGAGCGCCCCCTATCGAAAGCAGCCAAAACAAATTTATCATGAGTATATTTTGTCCTCAATCGACAACATATTATCTTTCAGACAAGACCTAATTTGCTCAAAAATGTTGAGCCAAACTGAAGTTACAGGCATTTCAATCATTCAGATTTCTCCCTTTCACCTTCCCTTATTTGATGTCGTAAAATCGAAAGTGACAATTCAAAAGATAGAGGATTTTCCAAGGATTACAATGATGATATTTTTTCGTCCACTTCATATGAAACATTTTCGAGTAAAATTACGCCCCTAGCGGTAGAGCTATGAACTTCAAAACCATTTCCAGTGTGTTTTCTTGTACCTTTTAGTGGTAAAATTTTTTACCGCAAGTCTCTACGATGAGTGGATCCTGAGATATAGCCGCTTACCTCGCTTATTTGCCCAGCCTGTACAATCGATTCAAGGAATTGATATATAGCTATAATCTTTGAAAATTCAAGATAATTGTATTATCCAAAATCTTATTCCCTTCACTTCATTTTTATTTAAAGAAGATCATCAATCAGTTTTTTCCATTAGATCAACGTGGTTATTTTACCTCATCTATATAGGAGAGGTAGAACAACACTACAAATTAACATTTACTCATCTTTGCTAGAGGTCGAAGAGCAATAACAATTTCTCTTCGGCAGGATGGAAAGTATGATGCTTCTCGTAAAAATCTTATGTTCGTTCTATTTGTATTGGAATTTAGCGACGAAAGTGTGAGAGTTGGCGGAGAACAATTGATAATTGCAAGTTTGTGTAATCGAATAAAGGAATCGCGTTTGTTTTCACATACCTACAAAGCTATACTTTCTTGTGACAACAACATCGGTAATCATAATTGATTGATAGTATTTCTATAGAACAACATAGAATTTCAAAAGAAATATCTTCAAGTGTAGGCTATAGTGGTAGTCATAAAGTATACAGAGGGGTCCAATGAAAAATTAACACCTCGGTTTTCCGACTTTAAAATGAAAATCGCTCGAATCAGTCAACGGGAACAACTTTTCCACTTTTTTCATCCTCGTAACTTCAACCCTCTAACGAGCGTGAGTACAAATCAGGGGCGGATACGGGGGGGACCTTATAAATATAAAAATGTATCCTGAAAAATCGAAAAATATGCGTGGGCAATCATGAGGGTGAAAGATTGGATATGATCTAGAATGGTTGAAGACATGTTGAATGTATTTATTGGCATTAATGCATATACATAGAACCATTTGCAGCAGTCTTAATGTTGAAATATTATACAAAGATATGCTTGTCGAAAAAATAGGAGACTAGAATTTGTTATTAAATTTTTAATATTTGTTCATATGTTTTCATTTAATAGGTGCAGTAAAAAGGAATTCATTATGTTTTCGATAGATTGCTTTAGTTATCTGTATTTCGTGTTCTACAAGTCCGATTGGGTTTCACTATATAGCGTTAGAAAGATGAGATTTCGCACTACAAAAACATTTTGACAGTTTTGTGATGAGTTGACTCAGTTAAGTTTGAGCGCGCCACAAAGATGGACACTAGCAAAAAGGAAATACGCTATATTTTATAGTTTTTCTTAGATAAAGACAAAAATATCAGCCAGGTGGCTGAAAATGTAAATAGTGTTTTTGGACCTGATACTGTAATGACCAATCACTTGCAATTTTAGTTTCGTCGATTCTGTTCCGGTAATTTCGATGTCAAAGATGCACCACGCACTGGAAGGCCAATCAGGGCCGCCGCCAGGAGCGTCATACCGGACATTTTGCCGGGGCGCCAAATCGTAGGGGCGCAAAGTCAGTTAATAGAACAAGACTTTTTGGCACAACTTGGAACTGTAGTTATCGAACGAAACAGCGCAAATTGGATCATTCTAACTACGGTTATTGAAGCCTTGTTCTTCATGCAAAAATAATGGTTTTCTTTTTACTACACTTTATACTTTCTTGCGCCTGAGTTTTCTTATGAAATGAATTTACATATATTTATGAAATATGTGAAATTTTTTTTGAACTTGTTTTTGTCCTACAAAAATTTTGGTAACTGAATATGATATGATTTATTGAAATCCATCTTTCTATAAAAAAAACCACTTGACCCAGTAGGTACCAACAGAAATTTACGCTATTTTGACTTTTTATGGCCCCCCCTCAAACATCGTCTGGATCCGGCCCTGGTACAAACCCTGTTTGCGATAACTAATTTTGAAGATCGTATCGAGTACTATCTGACCCTAAAATTTCTCTTCAAAATATCCATCGATGATGAATTAACAACGAAAGTAGTAAAAGAGGCAATGTGGAATTTATCTCGACAATATTATTCGTATCAGACATTTCGAAGTTATTCAGTGGTTATGTTGTTAATTTTCTTTGTCCAAAAAATTATTAATTTTTAGTCCTAAAAAGTGGACGGACCATGTTTTGGATTAACCTTAGTCTATCGTGAATTTTTAAGAACGTTACAAGTATGTCGTCAAAGCGATTGTAAATTTGCAGTAAATTAAAATGGTGTATTTCGTAGAAGAAAAGGTGCATATGATGAATTCATTTTTAGAAATAACGACTCTGCGCGAACAAAAGCGACTTTAACGCACGATATCCTGGAAAAAATGTATCCTCTGCTTACGTTGTGCAACTGGTTGGCAAATTTGACGCTATTGGTTCAGTCAGAAACAAAAAGAGGGTGCATGAAAGAGACGAAGTGAGGGTCGTGGCTGTCTTAGGACGCGTAGCAATGGATCGGAGCTTGAGTGCTAGGAAATTGTCCGATGTATCTGGTGTTTCATGCACAATAATCATGAGAATCCTCAAACATAAATTTCATCTTTATAAAACGATTGGTTCAGGAACTGAATGAGGATGATCCCGATTGCCGACCCCAGTTCTGTGAAGTGGTCAGTGAAATTACGTTTTTCGGACGAGTGTTTATTTAACCTTGAGGAAAATAATAACGGCATTGTAAATCCGCATAACTGTCGGTATTGGTTAGATGAAAATCCAAGATCATTTCGTGATATGCATACTCAGCGTCCCCAAAAATTAAATGCTTGGGTGGGTATTTATGGAAAACACATAATCGGCCCTTTTTTATACCCGGAAATCGCACTAGTCGATTTATTCAGATTTATTGAACAACGCTATTCATACAGCCCTCGTGTAAGTAATGGAAAATGCAGAAGACTATCAAACGATCATTTTCCAACAATAAGGCACACCACCTCATTTCATTCAATCGGTTCATAGATGAAAATTTTCCTCACGCCTGGTTTGGAAAAAGGGGACATATTGGATGGCCACCCAGATCACCTGATCTGGCTCCACTGGATGGATCCTTGGACGAGTTTTTGCGATTTTCCAGATTTTCATTTTTAAGCCGGTGTTAAGTTTTCATTGGAGCACACTGTATATTGTCTTATTATATTGAAGAGTGAGCCACAGCTAGCATCCACAAAGAGATGATTGAAATAGTTATTTAATATAGAAAGAAAAAAAGCATTAGATTTCAGCTCGAGAGTGAAAATCAAATCAAATTTCATTTTGTGTGTTAAGCCAATAATAAAAAAATATTAATCACTAATTCTGCCCCGAATGGAATATAAATCGGATTATTTCGATTGTATTTCAAAATAATTTTCATGACTTAACCAGAATTTGTGGACAATGAACTAATACCCTGCTCTATTTCCTGCTGAAGTAGTGGAAATATTATGATGTGCTTGATCCCATCATTTATGTGGAATGGTTACCATATTGTTTGATTAACGTCATAATAAAAACGGTTGCAGCTGTGGGTTGAACAGATGATGTAAAAAGTCAATGAATGCCGCTTCGGACATGAGATACTTTTATAATGTCTCATTTGTTTCAATGCTTTCGATAACGATGGCAAGTTTATTTTCAGATAGTAATGTGAGTATGTTTGAATAGGTACCATTTGCGACTGAGGCGTTGTTCTTTTTCAAGAGCTGGTTTTTAGAATCGATTTCTCTATCATTTCATCAACTCGTTTTTTAAATTAGAGAAAAAAAAAGAATGGTTAATAAATAAATAAATGCTGTTATAATTTAACTTGAACTCTAATACTAACATATAATTTAGAAAAGGAATTTATTCTATTGTCTTTAAACTGTAAGTCTAATAAAAAATATTTATCAACGTTCGTCGAATGTATTTTTTCTGTGTAAGCTTTATTTATATTATTTATGGGTATTGTATAGTTTTAAGACACATACATAACTTTAAGTGATATACATGATTGCGATATTATTTTCTGGAAATAATGTTTTTTGATGATTCTTTACTGTGAAAATAATCCAGGATATGACACGGTATGTACCTTAGTTCTCCAACCATCCCGAAAAATTGATGTTAAGAGGATGTTAGAACACAAATCATTTTAGTTAGAATTTTATTCTGAGACATTGTAATTGATATGATTGCGAAGTAAGATATCAATATTCAGAAGCGGCAAAAATTGAATAGCCACAGGCGAAAACTCTGTAAATCCCCCACTGGCTGAATTACATTCTTTGTTCAATATAAACAGGGTGAAGTAATTTTTATTTGGGAAGATCAAAAAATATTTAAAAAACTACTTGAATTGTCCACTGCTTGTTTACAGATTGATTGAAATTCTTTAAAGTTAGTATAAAGCCTTCGACAATAATTTATAGAGTAAGTGAAACTTACTTTGAAGGACTGCATTCAGTTTGTACCTACATCCGAGATATTCTTCATATATTTTCTTATTCAACTGTTTCAGTTTCGTTTTACCGATATCCCACTCTCGATATTTGAAACAGAGGCTCAATCGAAACAATAAATAACGTTATTGTAACAATGGAATACTTCATATTATCAAGAATTCTAGTTTTTTGGATCGAAGCTTCCAGATCTCAGCTATGGAGATGGGGTAAGTGTATTTGGCAGGGATCACAAAGTATCAAGCTATCTGGATAAAACACCGTAATCTCTTGGAGGGGCGCACCATCGAAATTGGCTGATAACGCATACCCAAAGTTTAATGGAAGAAAAGCTGGCAGCTAAATTCACTCAGTCAGTCAAATATAGCTAACTGAATGTGCAAGTTCATAACTTTATCATCATAGCTCGTATGATTTTTTTTCTGACTCGATGAGGTCAACAAAGCCCTAGTCTTATTATTCCTAATTCGTGAAAAAGAAAAAGATGTTTAAAATTCGAAACCCCAAATGTGAGAAATTAATTCACAGAGAGCAAATGGAATGAAACTATGTAGCATCAACTTCAAACTTGCATTAGCTGTGGTGATCCTAATTGAGGATAATTACTATTGAAAAGAAGAGAACCCCAATGAAGAATCCGAAAACCTCATTATCAGATCCTGCACTATTTCAATGTTTAATCCACCAGGTACAGGCTTGTTGTGCAACTCAATTTGAAGCAACGTTACACTAATTGAAATTTGCATGTAACCGAATAGTGAGAGTTGGTGCGTGTTGAATCCCTGGTACACTGACATTGTAACTTGAACTAGAAAATTATTAATATTTCCAATTGTTCCCAATACATGCAACATTGCAGATTGCTAAGACCGTAAGTGATCTGGTTTCGTTTTCTTGAGACCATATGATTGAAGAATGAAGTGGATGGTATCATTTATTCATGATTGATTAGATGATCGATTTTATTGTCGGTCCTGTTGCTACGGTTGTTTTATCTACTATAGATGTAGCTGACATTATTTATGAAGGAATCGCAATTGATATTTATCATCACGTGAGTTTATAGGGTCTTTTCCAGTTATTTACGTATTGTTTTGCTTCCTTGGATACCAAAGTATAAGGGTACGTTCTTAAAATACGAATGCTTTGAGGCTTATATCTAAAGCTCAAATTAAGCATGGAATTGAACCGAACTCTTTCCCCTGAAATGTCGAAATGCAGGTTGACCAATACCAATTTATTTCTTTCTGAAGTGGCATAAATCATAGTAACACATTCATCAGAAGTTCATATAGTTTTTTTTTAATCCACACAAAGAAATTATATTTTGAATTTGTCTTCTTGAATAAATTATGTGATGTTCTGCACCAGCAGAATCAATATTGAGATATGGTTTAATGAATTGAGGTGGTGTCTACAATAACGCCATCAACATGTTGGAAATTGACCAGAACACGATTTAAAAAAATTATATTTGGTAAGATGGGCTTTTAAAAAAAGTATTTCTTAAAGATCGTTTCTCCATTTTAGGCCGAAGATTCATAACCCAATTCCTGAACAATTTTTTTTCTCTTGAAAAACTGTCACCATAATGACTATTGTCAATCTAACAATCTATTGTACTCGTTCATTTCCTTATATGGACACTTATGATTGTACACTATTTTTATTCAACTTCAGCGAGAGACAGAGACCATAAAGCACACTGTCACTAGGTTTAGTTTTATAATAAAAATGTCATGAAATTATGTTATACAAAACAATATTAGCAAAAGAATATTTTTATTATATGTGTTAATTTGAGTTAACGGAGACGACGAAAAGGAGAATTTCAAATAAATATTATAAAATTTCTAAAATATTAGTGCAGGGATTTCCTGATAAAGATCAATTACCTTCCATACCGTAACACTTTATGATGATTTCAAGCTGAAATTATAATAAAAAAAAACACTTTTTTGGAACTCTCAGTTCATTATTCAGTAGATTAAAACAATAAATTATTCTTCACTTGATATTCATCAAAACAGAATAGTTGCTTTTCACGATTTGATTATATTCCAAGTGTAAATTAACATTGAATTTCAATTTGCAACAATCCATTTCAGCAACTTTTACACTTCACCATTTATGAATTTAGCGAGCATGACATAATTCAATTTTCATTCAGCCGTTAATTACGTTATCAAAGTTTACATATTCCCGCATCAAGGTTTTGAGATGGGTAAAATATTTCCATCGTAATTCGAACCTTTATATATATTATAATTATGCCTAATGAAAGATTAAACTATTGCTTACTATAGTAAAATACTTCTATAGTCAATTCGAATAATTATGACAGTGCCCAAATTATAAAATTGATATAATATTACATCTTTTTGGTTCAATACAACAAGAGCAATCAGCAAACATAGGCGCCCGCAGAAATTTTTCTCAGGGGGGGCAAAATGAAAATTATTGAAAAACGATAAGGCGTCTATGATTGTCATTGAAAACCTGAAAATTGTTGAGAATCCATTACTTTCCTTTTTTCCATGCCCTTTGGATTGAGAAAGTAATTTTGAGGGTGTTGTAACAAGCAAGGTACAAAAAGTATGTTAAACTTTAAAACTCTTTTGTCGTTAGTCTTCATTTTCATGAGATGATGAAAACAACAACAAAAAATCGCCTTTCATATCATGATTCAATTTTCCGTTATACATTCCGTCATACTGTTTGCAGAAAATTTTATAAATACCTAAAAGTGGATACATTTATCTTCTGAGAATGAAAAGTTGATTCATTTAATTATGGAATTTGAAACCACAGCGTTTATTTATGTAGAGAATTAAACATAAAAATTATTTCCTATAGTTTCTACAGGCTTTAGAATTTTCATACAAATTTGTACAGTTAAGTATAAGATATTTATATGTTGAGATACACGAAATAATAAACCAATGATGTAAAATATGTAGTTTGTCTTATCTTATGCTCCATGCAATAATCAGTTAACAAGGTTGAAATTAGTTCCAGGGAACATCTTCACGAAAGAATTGAAGCAGCTTGTATGTGATGAGCTTAGCAATAATCCTGAAATAATAAGGAAATCAACTGATCTTACTAATGTTGGAACTCGAGAAAGTATTCAAAAGAGGGAAGGCGATTATTTTCAGAGAATTTTTTATTTTAGGTTTTTCGTTTCAATTCTCATCACAATGCAATTTAATAGTTTTTTTTCTATTAACAGAATCCTTCTTTGAAGAATTCTGATGCATCGAAAACATCAAATTTACTTATTGCAATTAAAAATTCCTAGAAAGTTTTTTCGTATACAATGACTAGGATCAATATGTTCTTGTGTTTTTTCGAATTAATTTAATTTTTTCTAAATCTGTATTTATTTCATGGGAATTGGTGCATGCATTGAGAAATTCTTTCATTGTTTTTTCTCGTTCTATTGGGAAAATTGGCTTAATGGAAAAAAACAATCTGAATAATTTTTGGATATCTCTGGGTATTGAAATACCTATTTTTATTATTTTATTTTTTATTTGAAGGAACTAAAGCGATGCGTTTCTTCTGGGTTAAGCCGTCAAAAATCTATGTCCGAATACCCTTATCCAATTTTTTTTCGAAATCTACAGTGTGCCATAAATTATAAACAGGAAACAGTAATATGTCTTATTTCATTATTTATAGAAAATTCAAGAAGAGAAAAACTATTACTTTGCTCAAATATAATAAGCTATTCCACTCCCCCAAAAGCGAGAGCAAGGTGAGTTTTTTACTACCTTGAGGAAAAAGCATAGCCAACTCAATTCAAGATTATGTTATCATTGTAACCACTAATAGTAATAATACTAACAAAGGTGTCAGTGAATTAATTGCATTATAGTAACATCCACTCCTAACAACTCGTTGGAAGTTGAAGAAATATATTTCGAATGGACATACTTAATAGTAAAAATGAAAAATATGGTTTGATAAGACATCAAAATGAGATAACAATATATTTCCAGTTGAAAATATCTGGTCAAGATGGAAATAATTGAAAAAATATTTTTGTTCAATTAATCAATATAAAATAACAAAAATAGTGAAAACAAGTTGAGAAAACTTTGCATATCACAGTAGTTAAAAAAATCAGCCATAAAGCGTTCTAGTGATCAAGTCGTATGAATAAAATTGGCGCAGATACATTTACTTTATATTTTTGATCACTCGTAAGTGGTATTCATTCATGTTTGCTATAGGGATGCAGCTATACTAAAAACAATTACTTTTGATTGAAAGCTGTTTCAACTCTCAAACTATAAATATTTCGACGAGGCTTGAGGGGGAAGGTTTATCCCCTTTTCCAACCCCCTCCCCCCTCGGATCCGCCACTGCCAAGGTACTTTGTAGCTCCCTCAAGCTTCGCTCTTGTGCTTCAACGCACCTCGGTAAAATCTTGTTTTGATGCATAACGTAGTAAATTTCGCACTAGTATAAAAAGTTTTTTATCTTCTTTCTTGGAAAAGTGACACTGTTTGAATAGAAAATAGGTAGGCCAACAATTGGACCTAGCGTGATAATTAGACACTATCTTTCCTCCGTTTAGTACGCTAGGGATTGTACTTACTTATCTTATCTTCACAATTGTCAAAGAATGTTATTTATTTACTGCTTAGAGGATGTTAACCATTCAGGTATGAACCTTGAATATGATATTCATAAACTGTCAGAGTTCATCCAAATGGACTGCGAATTTTATGATGGAACCGTAAAATTCTTATCGGTACCAATAGATATTTGCGAAATATCCACCATAAACCTTAAAGAGGATAACATTCAATGACGAATGATTAAAACATAATAATATTAACATAATAATGTTTTGTACTGAATACAATACGCCGGTATCTATAAATCTAGTTTAAATAATGGATATCCAACGAAATATTTCGTTAGAACGGTATAAATTAAATATTTTATACTTCCTGTGTAATCTCCGATTAATAAAAACAATGCCTAATTAGGTTGATTCCTGATTATGCAGGTAGAGCAGAGAGAACAATGTTACAATTTTTCCGTTGGCTCGTAGAAGGATAATTCTTTTGAGAGAACATGAATTTTTTCATGTTATAGCGTCAGATGGGATTTGGGTTATATATTTCAATAAGACTAGATGATGAGAAGTAAGTGACCTCGGTCTTAATACAAAATTCATTATCAAGAATATATGGTGTGTTAGACATTACGTTAGAACATGAATTACCACAATAATAAACTTCTTTCTATCGATATGGAAAGAATTGTGAGAGAATTTGTTTTAGTATCGGAAGTAACAAATTGAAAATTCTATCTACCATGACCAGACTATGGAAAAATGTAGATGCATGAAAATTAAAAAAAAATCGGTTGTTCCTTGTTCGAGGATGATCTGAGAGCTAACTGCATAAAATTATATAAAATATTCGAGAAAGTACCGACTTGGCGTCAGGAGTTTCTGAGGAGTTCATTCATGCACACATTACGCTCTTGGATACTACAATAGTGAATAGGTATACTGGTATACAGCGTGTTCCTAAATGGGTGCTACAAAGGAAAATTAAAGACTCCTCGTATCATTTCAAGAAAAAAAGGCAACGAATGGGCTCTCAAAGTCTTTGTTTTCAAAATACAATCAAGTTTGATTTGTTTTCTGATATAGCATTCTCCCTTCAAAAGATATTCAATTTAAATTTGACATAGATATTCCAATTCGAAGTTAACATCATATGATATGCTGATTTCGAATGCGAATCTACAGGGTGATATGTTCAGTGCCCGTTTCTTTCCTCCAGAACTTTTTTCGTAGACCACTAGTAGTTCAGAAAAATGTTAAAAAAAACTCTGGTGCCGTACTACACTTTTAGTTCTTTAGTTTTGTTACATCTGCTACCGATTTCCAGAAAAAGTTTGAAACAATTTTCTAGTAATCCTCAGGAAAATTCTAATTATTTCAAAGATACATTTAATAAGCTGTGAAGAATAAAAAATTTTAAGTTTAAGTAATTATTTATCTAATCTGACCGAAGTTTTAAAGGTCCGATAAACATCATGAAAGATTAGGACTATAAGAAACACCCTGTATCTCGGAAACAAAGCGTTTGCGGCCCCATTTCAAGGATTTCTTTAAAAATTAACCAGGAATGCTCATTTTTCTTTGTGAACACTCTGCATTTGATATGCGTGTTATTATGATGTCACTGTTGTCGGTTAGTTTAGTTGGAATAGATTCTGATGATACAGACTAATTTTTTTAACTACAAACTGAATTTTCTACCCCACTCTTTCTTCCAGAAGGAAAAAAATTGTATTATTACTGGAAAAGTATCTGCGTTATTTTCCTCCAAAGTCGTGTAATGCAGTAACATAACAATATGGTAAAATCTCTGATAAACCCCTCTTTTCAATAAATTCTGTTTTGCTATGAAATATTTTGATCAGTCAACTCGCGAAATTAATGTTGCAAGATTTCTTTCCATATGCCGATTGCACCAAAATACTTGGCAACTTATCACAGAATTGAAAAGTGTGAAGGGAAAAGTAACAGAAGTTGCAAAGTATTTTGGTGCAATAGGCACTTAATATCTTAACAACGCATATTGTCGTTCAACAGCATTATTTTTCACTTTGTAAATTCGATAAAATGTAGTTGTGAAAAGTTGCAAAGTAGTTTGGAGCAATAGTCCTCTGATCTGCTCGTTGATGATACGATTTTGCATTTCGACAAATTTTGAGTTTTGAATGTAAAGTCAAATTCTTTTCTCAATTCTTGTTAAAAGCTCTTTTTCTTCGTGTTTGGGGGGCTGTCGCCGCTCTCCCTCCCAACTGAATCGTAGCTGATGTTCACGAGGCTTTTTATTACTATTATCTGATGCATCTCACCAAGTATCCCTCGAGAGGAAATAATCAACCAAATTTGCAATTGGCTCCCGGACTAGACGTGGATAATTCAGTACTATAAGCGGCTGAAAATTCGAGAATTACACTCATCTTGACTAAATGCCTATATTCGATAACTAGCCCTCAAAAATGGAATATTCCCGATAATTTCTTCGTATACGTCAAAGTTCGTTCTTAACACTCCCATGACATGATTTCCAATTAAGTTCAATGGGGAAGAACGAAAACACTAAACAGATCAAATTGCTGATTGGAAACGTGACTTGGCTGCACTTGCAGCGGCCAATTCTTCAGCACCAAAACACTTGCGACAGAATTCTTGGACGCGTGGGTGCAAAGCGCAGTCTCTAGACCGAACTTTACATCCTCCGGTTCTGCGGTGCTCCAAGTTCCGCTGTTCATCATCCTCGTCGGCTAGGCGCACGTAGTGCCGCGTTTCTCGTTTGGATTGCGTCAACGACGCACGTTTTGGGTGCTCCGTTCCCGTGATATCTCCGTACGGCAAATCCGTTCACCTTTACCGGCTCTACACAGCGTACCTGTTTGTGCTTTGCTAGTGACTGTACGTCGGAACTTCTGGTCCTTCACTGCGGATTTGGGATTTTATGTGATTTTTTTTTTGTGTTTTTTTTTGGAGCTTTTTTCATCGGTTGGATTTCTTTTAGACTGTTTGAAAGGAGAAGACGGAGTTTGAGCGACTCCAGTGAGCGACAGGTAAGAGATATTTTTTGTTATATTTTATTGTTGTTATTGTGGCTCATTGTTTGCATTTACGATACTTCAAAGTTTCTAAAAGAAGTTTTAACCATCAACATTTGAATTTTCCCAGTATACTTTATGATTTTGAAATGTGTATAATTGAGAAATTAAAGTTTTGTTTTTAGTTATAACGCAGGAGCTAGCAAAAGAAAACTTCGAAATTCAGGAAATTTTTGAAAATTGTTACCTACTTCACAAATATTCAATTCAAAATCATCAAATTAAAAATGCATAGCAAGGTAATGATACGTTAATAGAACATTTCTACCACAATATCATATTCAATCAATCAACCAATTAATCAATCTTCATTAAGCTCTTAAAACATAGTATGATGTATGTTATCGACTTCACATCTATTCAATTTACTTTTTTTTGGTAAAAAATAAATGTAAGCACTTACCTACTACTTTCCACAGATAAATCTGTGGAAAGTAGTAAGTGTTTACATTCATTTTTTACCAAATCAATATGATTTTCCACCAAGTAAGGACTGAATCAATTAAATATTCAATTTACAATTACAATTCAATTTCTACCAGATATATTATTTCATTTATTCAATTTAGATTCATTAAATTAAAAATTAAGACATAATATGAAGTATGGGACGTGTCAACTTAAAAATAAGTACAATCGAAAGAAAAAGCGAATCTTGATAAAAATTAAATAAAAATATATAATTCGAACAATATAAGGAACGGAAAAATAATAAATGAACAACTAACTCAATGAGTCAGAGAAAAATTCCTCAGTGCTATAAAAGCATTTTTCAATTGACATTGACCTGATCTTCATAAATGTCTTGTTATAACGATTTCAATTCAATCATTCATTAATATTTCAACTTTCAACCTTTCTTCAATCGCGACAGAATAGGTTTATAATTATGTAGTAGAATCTAATAGAAAAATCGATCTGTCTACTTTCCAAAGCTTATTCGGAAATTCTAAGGTCCAAGTATGAAATTTGGTACTAGTCAAGACACTAATCCATCTAGAATCAGATCAGTAACCATTGAAGATTTCAAAAAATGAGATTTAAAGAACTTTACATTCTTTATTAATTAGAAACTGAAAATGTGTTAGGGTAGGAAGATACTAAATAGGGTATATTTTACTGTAATAGATATTTTAATGAAAACATTTAAATATATTTTTTATTATTAAGATATTTTCTGTGAGAAGAAATTTTAAATCATTGTACCTATAAGTCGCAATTTTCAAGAATCTGGAGTATGTTGAATGCTGGGAGGAAATACTCGTAATAAACAATAGTGTGAAATTTTGAGATTCTCATATTAATTTAAATTTGTTATTGTTATCACTTCGTATAACTGTTACTTCCTCAGTTTTTATTGATTATTAGTTAAGCAAAAAAGATTTTTTCCTGATCAGGGAACCAACCAACAGATTCACTTGAAATTTTACTGAAATGATATGAAATTGCTTCAATTAATTTTGTTTACTTCTCATCATTTCAGTCAGAGCTCCATGTATTTATTGTGACAGAACTACTTCGTTTACTAATAAGAAATTTGATAATATTGTGTTTAACATTTTTCAATCGAACATTTCATTTAGACCAGAATGAAGAAATTCTTGAGACAATAAATGTTCTCGTGTGAACTTTAGGATCTGTATTCAACATTGTTTGAACTGGATTTGCTATTTAACAGCTTCTATAGACATTAATTATATAGCGAAATATGAAAACATGAATAATTTTAATTATGTACCCACTTATTTGATGGAATTCATTATACCTTGACAAAAAATCTTCGTTCGAAAATACTTGATATTCGCACATCAACAACTATTTTTCACTGAAATTTTTTTCTTTAAAACCGCATGAAAAGTCAAAACAAATTATGAACTTAAAATATTGAATGAATATTCACCAGAAGCTTTTTATGATATTATCCTATATTCATATTACAAGAAGTGTTGGGCGCTTTCTTTCTCTCATCAATCATAAAATTTTGCACTCTCATTCCAGTAAAGGTTGCCCTGAAACTTTTTTGTATCATCAAATAATAATTGGACAGAGGATGATAAGGGTATACGCAAGGAGAATTTATCAAATTGAATATGGCTTTATGCATTATTTAGAGTTTATCGCAAAATACATTTCTAAATAACGCTATTCTTGTGAAAATCATTTATTATCTAAGTAGGTGATGAGTGAGAATTCTGTTAAGTATTTTCATCTGGTTATTAATGTTTATTTCAGTAGATGAAGATAAGTTGTAAATCTGATAGAATAGATGAGGAGTTGTGCTATATGCATTCTACTTGTGTTACCTATTTACCTGAGGAATCTGTTCCCTTACTAATTGTGTGTTGTGACAATGTAATTAGAGTGTCTGGAGTAAAGATCGTTGTCTTCTACCCTTTGTGCCACAGAAATGTTTTAGAGGTGAAACATTAGAAGATGTAAATAATCCGGAGTAGAAAACCATTATATTTATATAATGTGTGAATATACTGGGTGTTTCAGAAGCGTGAATTTAGAGGAAGAAAAAGCTACATTTTTTTTCGGAAGATTCTAAAAAATTTTGGTTTTCAGTAAAAAGGTCGATAAAAGCAAGAACTTGGTGTCAGGAACTTTGAACCCACGGCCATTCCTGTGCAACTTAGAGACCACATAATTGCTGTATATTACATATATGAGATCAGTTTATTATGATGTTATTGTTGTTGGTTACATTATCTAGATGGGGACTTCTAATAATTCGATCCTCCTGAAATTCGGCATAAATATTCCAATGATAAATTTAAATATACTGCATCAACTGAATTCCAACCAAGTTAGACCTGATGTTACGGAAATATTGGATTTTTTCGATATTTTGCTTTTTGTATGATGCTTTTAACGTTTTGAATAATGCTTGGGATTGTTTTCAATTCGGTCGAAAATAACGTCACTGAAATATCAGGTTTCACTTTTCTATATTGTGTTCGAGTTTTCTAGTTTCGAAAAAGCTTGATATTCATGTTTCATATCATCGAGCAAAATATCAAATCTACTGCCATTGAAATATTCAGTATTTTCTCCAATATTCTTCTTGAATTTCCTGTGGTTCTGGTTTCCAAATCAACATGAAGCCAGAAAGTATATTACTTACAATTGCAAAATTTCATCACGATCAAAGCTGTAGTATTCAAATAATGACGAAAACAAAATTTTGAATATCCATATTCACGGAAAATCTTGTTAGATTTGGGCCATTTACGAAATGCAGCATTCTGAACCCATTTCTAGGTTCTTCCGATCGAAGAGTTTTTATCTTCACGGTTGGACCGGCCAGAAGGATCGAAATGAATTTGAGAACAAATTTGTCATCAATGAGTCGAACCTTATCATTTGGGACTTTTGCTGCTACAAAGAGCGCTCCAAAACAAATCAAGATTCCGTGATAAATTTTTTCCATATAACTTCGAGAAAGTTTCAGAAACTTTCAACGAATATGCCCAATTGAATAGATCTTGAATTGGTTGATGGCTTTCGCGGCCATCATTCAATGTTACTTATTCTCTCGGGTATCTCGGATGTAGTCGTTCATTTATTTTCGACGTTTCGCTAGATCGAGTGTCTGGTATCTTCAAGAGTCTCACCGGCAAAATTATTAGGGGAGCGTAGATAATATTTACGGAAGTTTGTAGTTTGGCCTATTTCAGCAATTTTTTAAATTGTAGCTTGACCCATCAGGAATATCACTGTTCAAATGATATTCTCAGGTACCAAAGTGAATCGCTGACAAACGAGAATATTCACGAATCCTTAGGTTTTGCTTCTTCTTTTCTGAAAAATTACGATATCTTCTGAATCTGAATGAAATTACAGCACTTTGAATGGTTTCAGTAACCTGAAAAAATTGTTCATTTTATTGAAGAATGGAAATCATCAAAACTAGATTTTATTGATACAATGTACTTTTTCATTTTTATTTTACCTGTTTATCAAATTTTCATTAATCTGCCTTACAGATTGAGTAAATACATACTAAAACTCATAATTAATTTATTCATCACAGCTTACTAACAGGATTTTTATAATATTTTGGATTTTACTCAGGATTACTGAAGAATTGATTGAAATGTTTTCTTCGAAATCGGTAGCAGATACGACAAAACTACAAGAAACAAAAAATTGTAGTACCCACTAGATCAAAGTTTCTCTTTACATTTTTCTAATTTACCAGTGGTCCGAGAAAAAAAAGTTGAGGAGGAAAGAATCATGCACTGTTAAAAAAAAACAGTGCACCCTGTAGGTTTGCATTTAAAATTATCATATAACATAATGAAAACTTCAAATTGTAGTATATTTTCCAAATTCAAGTTGAATAGGGAAGGTGCTATGAGAAAAAATATCAACTTTAACAACCTTGACCCTGTTTCTCGAAAACAAAGTGTTTGTGGCCCCTGTTTCCAGAACTTTTGTTTCTCCAAATGAACCGATAAATCTGTCATTTTCGTTTGGCTTACTATTCAGTAACAGTGTAATAAACCGAAGAACTTTTCATCAAATGAATCAATCTGGAAGAGATAGTCATGCTCTTAAGAGGAAACACCTGACTACTCTGATCAAAACGAAACTAGAATAATTTTTTCTCTCAAATCACCGATTTTCTTTGGGTCTTCGCATAATTTCTTTGAACTATTATCTACATAGTAGAATTTTCATATTTTTGATTTGCGAATGAGAAAAAAATTATAATTTTGGAAATTTTTGGTTTTTCACAAAAGAATTGATGAAAAGGTATTCCTACGCAGAACTAACGTATTTCAAAAATTTTCGTAAAAAAATCCTATGAAAAATCGTTACAAAAGAGGCAAAAATCTTAATTTATGCAAATTAGAAAAGGACTCAAAAAGTATTCCCATTCGACGAAAGTTGGAACTATTGTAATATTCCTAACTTCTCATGATCATTCAATCGTTTCTCCTCCTCAAGGTGAATATTGACAGATCATGAGAATGTCATATAACAAGAATGTCACGGGGGATGTTCCCTCTTAAGAATCCCCAATTCTCAAACAGCCTCAAACCACCATAAAACGAAACGGTGAGCTAATCAATTTCGAATTTAATACAACCATCGGCAGATTCCTCCCATAATTGAGCTGGTTAAGTGCAAAACCGCCGTAAGAACTGCCGTATCAGACTAAAATCCGTATATAGGGGCAAAACGATCAGGGTTGATAAAGTTGATAGCGCTGAGCAATTCGGGTCACGGCTAGCGAAAATTGTGGAATAAACAGAGGATGTTGGCGAAATAGACTTCGAGTTCTCTAAACGGAGGAAGTCGCTAGCCGGTTATGACAAATTAGCGGACGACGAGAGGTGTTTCTCAACCAATTTCATGTCGTTAAGGTGAATTCTAACATTATTTTGATTGATCACGACAGTCTGGTCGAATGGTAAATTTTCCGCTAACGAGCTTCGATCGATTTTATCTTCAATTATGTGGAGTTTACAGTGTGGAATTAAAAGTGCAGTATGAACGTTTCGTAATTGAATGTCTCTAAATTTTAATACTCAAGGGATTTCGAATTTCTAATACATCGTTCAGTGTTGCACATATACCCAGGTTTTCTTTTTGTTTAGGAACAGACATTTTATTCCCTACGCCTCTACTATAATTTCTCCATTTTCCTACTGTTGTCTAATTGGGAGCATTTTCTCCCTTCTGTGTGTCACTTTTTTCTTCTATATGGTTCCTCTAAAGAGGTATTTCCTCTTATCTATCTTTATTATTGGGATTTGTATTATTTTTCTTAATTCCCTATTCTCATGCTCTTTCAGCGTCTCTATTGTCTTCTTTCTTTGTTTTTTAACTAGTTCTATATTTTCAATTCTTCTCTAATTTGTTGGTTGTTTATATACCATGGGGCGCCAACCGCTGTTCTGATTACTCTATCAAGCGTACTTTGCAACTGATCTTTCTTATTGTCTTTCGTATTACACCAGGTTACTCCTGCACTCGCTCCTGCATACGTAATGCTTGGTATTAGCATTAGTTTTGTTATCTCCAGCTTGTTTTCTAAGGTTTACTTTCTGGGTTGAGCAGCGGGTAGAGTCTCTCGTGCAATTGCCTTGCCTTTTTCCTGTTTTCTTCTATCTGTTTGCCAAAAATCATTCTTTCATATTTGATATTTTGCTTTCTCTTTCCATTTTATTGTCTCATTTTCTATTTTGACGTTTTCTGCTTTTTCTTTCTTTAGTGTAGTTCCTGCGAAGTAGATTGTAACTGTTTTCGTTGTATGCACTTTGAACCTCCATTCCTTGAAGTATTCCAACACAGATACAGTTCATAGAAAACTAATCATTATTTTGTGCTGAAAATTTGCTCCTTTGGGTTTGAGATAATGATCTCTCTTCTTAAAATATTTTTTTATCTTTACAACTACTTGTCGTTGAAGTGAATTCTAACATTATTTTGATTGATCACGACAGTCTGGTCGAATGGTAAATTTTCCGCTAACGAGCTTCGATCGATTTTATCTTCAATTATGTGGAGTTTAGCGTGTGGAATTAAAAGTGCTGTATGAACGTTTCGTAATTGTCTCTAAATGGTAATACTCAAGGGATTTCGAATTTCTATTTTTTAATACATCGTTCAGTGTTGCACATATACCCAGGTTTTCTTTTTGTTTAGGAACTGACATTTTATTCCCTACGCCTCTACTATAATTTCTCAAATTTCCTACTGTTGTCTAATTGGGAGCATTTTCTCCCTTCTGCGTGTCACTTTTTTCTTCTATATGGTTCCTCTAAAGAGGTATTTCCTCTTATCTATCTTTATTATTGGGATTCGTATTATTTTTCTTAATTCCCTATTCTCATGCTCTTTCAGCGTCTCTATTGTCTTCTTTCTTTGTTTTTTAACTATTTCCTCTATATTTTCAATTTTCAATTCTTCTCTAATTTGTTGGTTGTTCATATACATGGGGCGACAACCGCTTTTCTGATTACTGTATTAAGTGTACTTTGCAACTGATCTATCTTTTTGTCTTTTGTATTATACCAGATTACTCCTGCATACCTAATTTAATTTATTTATTTTATTCATTTTATTTATTTTATTTAATATATATACAATGTTCTACATGTTTGAACCCAACTATAGAACAAGGAGCATAGGAAAAATAATGCTACATATTCTGAGAAAAAAAAACGATAACAAAAAATGCTCAGTCAGTCAAAATAATGATAATAATGCTTGGTATTTTATTATCTTCAGCTCGTTTTCGAAGGAGAGTTCACTTTTTGGGTTGAGCAGCGGGTAGAGTCTTCCGTGCAATTGCCTTGCCTTGTTCCTGTTTTCTTCTATTTGTTTGCCAAAGTTCATTCTTTCATCTAGAAATACTCCCTGATATTTTGTTTTCTTTTTCCATTCTATCGTCTGATTCTTTATTTTGTGTTTCCTGCTTTTTCTTTCCTCACTGTTGTTCCTCCGAAGTAGATTGCAACTGTTTTCGTCGTATTCACTTCAAATGAATCTTCAAATATATTCCAACACAGATACAGGGTGATTCACCGCGATGGCCTATTAGACGTTTATGGAAAACTAATCTTAATTTTGTAAATTTTCATGTTGGGGTTGAAGATGATGTTCTCTCTGCTTAAAATATTTTCAGATTTCTACAACTCCCGGTTATATTGGGAACAAACTACTCCCTCATTTCAAATGGCACACCCAGTTGTATATTGAAAACAGTCCGATATATTGTTTCATTAATTCCTCTTTCCTAACAGAATATACTTACGGCTTGAGTCCTTTTTGATTTTCATCATGAATTCTGAATTGAATATTTAATTATGATTCTTAGAAAGAGATGTATCTCTGAAAAATTTCAATTTGTAATAGAATTTTTTAACTAAAGTCGTTCAAAAACTGATAGTTTGACACATTTATTTGCATTTAGTCAAAATTGATAATTAAATTAAATAGGACCTGACAAATGTGAGCTCAAGTAGTTTTATTAATCAGTGTAAATATTCTAGAATATTTGTAGAACAATTAAACCAACAATGAATCCTCAATGGAATGCAGTAATTTATCATACCAAAGCACAGATGTTAAGCTTGGAGTGATAATTTTTACTAAGCTCCACTTAACGTCGTCTTCATGCTGAATCTAATCCACTTCTCAGCAGGATACTCAAGGGGCTTTAGCTTATGTTCTCTGTAGTTACATTGACCGACTTCTGTAGGTATATTTCCTCATGTTAAAAATCCTGCCAAATATTTCTGAAAGTGTGAGTTTTTTAGAGAAACTCCGAGTTAGGTTAATTTTTGTTTGGTGTGGGTATCTTGATTGCAAATTCGTGGGTGTACAATCATTCCCTTGGGTGAGGTGGCCATCCCATCAAAAACCTTGAATATCAACAATAATTCTTCTCAGCCCCCAACAACAACAATTCTGCTTATTAACAACGCCTCCGAAATGAAAATGGGCCTCATCACTGAAGGTGATTTTTCGATGAAAATCCGGATCATTTAGATGAATTTCAAGGACCCAATCAGCGAAGATACTGGCAATAGACTGGCTGAAGCTCTTGTGTTAACTGAAATTCAAGAGCCTTAAGACCTGAGTCTTCATGCAAAATACGGTGTAATGTCGTTTGTAGAATGCCTTATTCCCAAGATCAAAGAGAAATCGACAAACCTGAGTTTTCGTCAACACTATGGGCGACGTATACAGTTTCGAATCTTCACATCAGTAACTTTTTCCAACAGCCCAAATTTTTCCGTCATTTTCACTATTATCGACCGAGATGGTGCTTCATGACGAACCGAAAGTTTAGTTTTGAGAACTTGTGCAAAATTTTTGTAGGGAATTTCAACAATTCGTAGTATTGGCGTAGTTTCTGCTAGTCAAATGTCAAAATATGACATCTTCAAAAGTGAAAGCTGTTCAGATAGCGGACTGTTCAAAATTAAACCACTTATCATAAAACTCTAGTTGATTGATTTTTTGATACTAATGTTTCTTTTTTCACACCTGAGAGTTCCAAAGGCAGCTGAAAGCATTGAACAACAATTCTATTACTGCTCAGAAGCGACTAATAAACAATTTCACATTTAGCGATGTATTCACAAACACTGGGCTGCTTTATGTAAGCTCCCATTGTGAATACGATCTAAAGTTAGGAAAACTAGAATTATTGGCTGAAACCAACGAAAGAATTCGAACTACCCCCTTGGGAGAAATCTAGCAAACAAAAAGACATTTGAACTGATAAACAGCCATTAAAATGCAGTAATGTATTAAGTTTTTAAGAGGCATTTTGATATGGCGTTGGTTCTGTGTTAAAAGGGTAGATACAGATCGTAATATAGGGTTATCAACAACCTAGAGGGTGTACGATTCTCTTCCAAATTCTTTACTAATGTACCCCTGACTTTAACTATGAGAAATTCACTTTTACTCAAGCTATGGAGTGGTCATTGAGCTCTACTCAGATTCAATTTTGTCGCTTTGGATACGACATCGACAGGTCGATCCATAATGATTGACTGACCTCAAAGACCTGGTATTCTTCCAGTGAATTCGTGGGTTCAAAAGAACTGCAGGAGAATGATAGGTTTCCCATGTCGAACAGCCTCCCAGAGCCGAAAACAAGTATTGGGTAATTTGGCTCTTGTAACGGCACTTTTCTCTTTAAACGCTGTTCGATATTCACCGTGTCTCTGCCCTCCTGAGTTTTATGACATGCGATGTGTAAAATCTCGTTCCTAGGTTACGCAACCTTATATTTTCGAGCTTATTGAATAGATTTATCCAGTGAATTCCAGTCGAAGCATTTCGTCCTATCAATCGAGTCAATATCCTCTCATTATAATGGGACATTCTGAACGGTGATATATTCCTGTTAGGTTACAGCTACGTTGAAGACCTTTATCAGATTTGGCTTTATCACATAACGAACGGATTAATATTGTTTACAAACGTTACATCAGACTACCACCATTTTCTGCCTGTCACGTTGGAATGAATGTAAACAGGGGGAATCATGGGACTGAATGTCTTTGAACGTGGTTTATCTGTAGTCAGAGCATTATTATGGTAAATATCGTTTCGAAACTTTTGAGTTACTTCACTACTGTTTCAGAGATAAAATAATAGTTTAAAAGAACCATATCATGTTCTTTGAAGAAAATTACTCAATTTTAACTGCAGAAAACTGATTGCACAGTGGTCCTAAACTCGGCCGTTTCTGAAAAATTGGTTTGCCTCCATTGAAAATTTGGCCACTTGGGTAGGTAATTAGTTTTGTTTCATCTATCTAAAAAAAAACAAAAGTGAGATATTACGGCTTATATCGAAAAGTAGCGCCGCCAATTTTGATGTTTTGAAAAAACTGGACAAACGTATACATCTGTGCTTAATAACATGAGTTTTAGAAGCATAAACGAGATAGAGGGTGTTTAACTACATTATTGAGAAATATTTGGTTCATGGGATGAGATATGTGCGATCTTCTTATTAACAGTTTTTGCTGACAACTCAATTTTTTGATACTTAATTGCAAAAAGGGTTTAAAATTAAAAAAAAAAATGTACTCGATTACGAAGAATATTGCAGAATTATTTCATCTCCTATTCTAAACATGAATATGGAAGCCGATTGAAAAACTATTGATAGGTTTAATGATTCTAACTTCTAACTAGGTTTCTTCTGATTTATAGGTACTTCTATGTTTTGTTTGCCAAGTTCATGATGAAACCCCCTGCATTATTTATTGTTAGATTTATTTCCAGAGTAGTTTTCGATAAATTAATTGATTTATTTATTTTCTGAGTAAACATAACTGTAATAGAATTTTTTATTATTGCAAAATTTGAACATGTAACAAGCTGTAATTCTGGATGAGTTTAGACAATATCCCCTTCAGTGTTTACCTTAAGATGATCTAATTCTCAGGGTTATTAAATTTTTCATTCCTCTGATAGACACAAAGAGTTTGAAGCGGATAGTTTCAAATGAATTAAATTTTCCCTGTGTACTTTATAATAATATAATAGTGGAGTTTATAAAATGAAAACATTGGAATATGGAATTTTTTTTTTTTTTTAATTTAATTCATTGGCCATGCAGACGTTTCATTATCAATGCAATAATTGACGAATTTTCATAATTTAAAACAATACAGTTTTCGAATAAACCTTTACTTTTATTTCGGAGACTGGGCGAATAAGTCACCAAACAATTCTTTAGCATTTGAAATGAAATCTAATTTTAGTTCAGGATATTTTGATAATATCCAGGGTGTTTTCGTTGAAAGTGAATGCTAGATTTATTAATTGAAAGAATTTCCAATGTCTATATGTTTGAGCAAATTACAATCCAGAATATTATATAAAACCCCAAAACCAAAAGAATTTTTTGGAGACATCTTAAAGATTGATACTCATCTTCGAGAAATATTTTGGAACTCGTGAGACCCATAAAACCAAAGTCATTTCCTAACCTTCGAACTCAGTATATTTCGTAGGTAGAACGACTCACGAACTATGTCATCATGTGACTACTCAAACAATACATCTAAACGTTTCAAATTAATGGCGTTCAGCTTTGTTTTCTCTCTGAGATAACCATTATAATGTAGATAGAGCAATCAACTAAACTAAATCTCCTGACTCATAAAAGGTAGTAAGACTCTCAACTCTGTGACATGTAGAAATAATACTTGGTGAATGAATAAATAGCTATTTCATGACATTTTTCTATTATAATTGAATTCAAGTTTGATTCGTATTTATTCTCCGAAAACTATAGGAATTCGAAATATTTCTTGATCATTCAAACAAACTTGCTATGGTTTTAAGTACGTAGAGAAATCTGCGAAGAAATTGTATTAGTAAATATCATATTGATATTAGAACGAACCGTTTATCAAGGTATTAGAAACATCGTGTTTATTGGTAAGGAAATACCTGAATTGTTTTCAATGCATCAACCGAGTAAATATCGAAATGAGCGATAAAACACTATTCTGCATTATAATAAGGCACTTCGTTAAATCACTATTCTTAGAATTTTTCCTGATTCAAGCATGACATAACTGTGGTGAGGTTTCCTAGAAAGATTCACGTTGGGAATTCAAGTATATAAAATGTTAGTTCATGAAATAATTGATGATAAATGATGGAAATCATTTCAAATTGGGTTATAAAGTTTCCAAAGGAATTAGGTTATATGAATTTTTTAATTTGACCGAATACTTTCTTTGAAAATTTGAATCAATTGTCTCGTTACTGAATTTTTTCCAGGAAATAGGAAAAACTAATAGAAATATCTTTCCTTGATATCCTGATCAATAAATTGTAAAGGTTTAAATTCTAGGTACGAAACCATAAAGTACTACTGATATAACACGACGCGTGATGAGTGTTTTTGTTATGAAATTGGTTGTGTTTTTGTTTCAGTTCCAGTTTTCTTATATCAAATGTAATTATGCATTCGTTTTCCTTTTGAACGTGGATAATTTTGTAGAAATTACTGATAATTATTTTTTATGACTGACATTATCGAAGTTATTATTTCAGAAATTGCTCTCTTTTATCTAATTCATTATATGATGTTTTATTATAACATGTACAAATGGAAAATGTTGTATGGTTTATGTACCTTATAATTTAAAACGGATTTACTGAATGTCAGTTCGTTGATCTCGAAATTAAATGAAAAAAACTTGATCGCTTCCGAGTGTACGATTGTTTAGGAAGAGAATATATTGTGATCACTTTTCGTTGATAAAATCTTTGACATTCGATTTTCCGCCAGTAAAAAGCATTCCAAATCGCTGTAAAAATATTGAAATTCCCTGGAACTCTATATTTCTTGTTTTATTAGTCCGATTTTGATGAAATTTGGGATGGGACAATGAAGATTTCATCGAAATGGGTGAATTAGAATTTCTCCGGAAATAATTGTTTTACAAGACAAATGATAAAACGTACTGAGGAGTGTTGAATTTTGAGGAGCAAAGGGCGATAAAGCAAAGTGCACATGCTATATATTTCAGATATATGTACATGATTAATTTTGATGGGGTCTCAAGAAAACCTCAGATTTTAATGTTTTAATGAGAAAAAGTAAAATATTGCATAAAATGAAAGCATGTTCAATTCAAGTAGGTACCGTCAACTTTTGCATGTTATGAGCCTTCTATTGTTGTAAGTCGGTTTTGTACTGAGGGGTTTTATCTGATAAGGTTTTATTTTGAACAGCCCGCTATCTGAGCCATTGTCATTTGTTAAGCTGTCTTTTTTCGACATTTGACAAGTAAAAACTGCGCCATTACTAAAAATGATACGACACTTGCTTCAACAACGCAGTAAACGCAGTGAAATTGTTAAAATTCACTACAAAAATGGTGAAAGTTTTGCAGTCACACTTCGCAAAACAAAAGCACTTTTAGGTCGTCGTGAAGCAACTTCCTGACCGGCGATTGTGGAACGTGTGGAAAAAATTGAGCTATTGGCCCAAGTTAGTGATGTGAAGAATCGAAAACGTGTGCGTATCGCGAAGAAAACTGAGAATATTGCTGCTTTCGATCGTAGTTTGGAAAAAAACCCAGGTTTGTCGACTACTTTTCGATCTTGAGAATTGAAATTTTTTAGGGCCGGAATTGGAAAGACGTTAATCTTAATTAAATAAACAACTATTGATTTCTCTTAGAATATACTCATGTTTTTTCAATTCCAAAATGAAATCTTTTATTGGAAAACCCTTTATTACAATTTTATCCTACTTTCATTGAAAATATCGTCCAGATTGTCTGGAAGAAGCGAACCAGCCGACTTAAACCTAATTTATCTTAAAAGACGTCATCACTGTTTATTCCTCATTAAATTCCATTCAAATTCGTTTCATACCGACTGATATTCCACCTGAGCGGAAGAATTCGAGTTTGCGTGAAAATATATCCTCTTCTTTTTTTTTCACCTTCTCACGGATTCTGCCCAGCGAACAGAAAAGTAATCCCGCTGTGTTACTGACGCTACAGGCAAAGCATTAAATGTGATTTAGAGATTGAATTTAGCCAAATTGCTTTCCAACCTTCCTTAACGCCCGAATGAACGTAAGGACGGATAAATATTTTCATCATACCCGATATGGGAAACATAATTTGAAGAGCTAGAAAAAGGCGGCATTGGTAGAGAGGCAGAGGACGAGAATTGGATTTTAATTAGGTGTTTTGCAAGACGTATTCGAGGATTTTATACTTAAGTTTATCATTCCTTTCTTTCTCGTATAATACATATGTCGGATAATTGATAAAAACGACTTATGAAATGAAAAAATCTTTAATTATCGAAGATTCTAACTGAGGTTTTCCGAATCAAACCCCAAAAAAGTCTACGTGAAAAAATATTCGTCTATTTCAGTATCGTAATGAGTTGGTTACAGTACTAAAAACGGTGCTGTAATGAACTCATCACAGCATTGTTTTCAGTTATATTTTTCGTTTTGTAGTTGTCTACACTGACTTCCGATTCCATCAAATGTCAATACACGTCAATTGTCAATATAATTTAATTTGGATATAGTGAAATGATTTGCAACATTATTCGCAATTTCTCTTTATTCTGGTGGTGTTAAATCGATTTCGTCAGACATAATTCACAAATTTAATGCCTATTTGTAAATTAACTCAAAATTCGAAACGAACTATTCAAATTCTGTATTCTGACAATTTTCCAAACAATCACACCAACTGTTAAGATACAATACTAAAGTCACTAGGATATATAATCTGAATTTTTCATTGAATTTCGATAATATTTCACAAAACTTGACTGAAAGAGAGAAAGTCTAATATTCTTTGCAGAAGGTAATTCCAACACTCATGCGTTCGAAAACTGTAAGATGGTCGGACTTCTTCTATTTTCAATTTCTTGACCGATTCCGAATATTCATTATTGGAAATACTAAACAAAATATCGATTACTATACCGATACTGAATTCATTCTATCAATTTTGAATGCTAAAAACCAAAAAATTTCATCGAAAAACCTATTTCTCAATAAATTAACCGAATGCTTACTTCTGAGTTATGAATATTCAACAACTTTATTCAGATTTCAGAATGAATGAATCAATGTTCAAACCTTCTTTCGGAATATGTTTTTTCTCTTTGTACGAGTTGACATATAATGCTTTACATCAGGAAATAATAACAATAGTCGAATCGTAACAATGAATACATTCATCTTTCGAAATATTCATCAGAGAATTCATCATTGTAATTTCCTCTTTAATGAATTCAAATCTTATTTTAAGCTTGATGATCGAATAAATATATTGTACATTATTAACTATCCGATCGTAGAAGGTTTAATTGAGCTTCATTCATTGACAAGGATCTTACTTTCAATTCCTCATCAAACTATGTCAGAGGTTCTACTTCACTTCTTTATCACGTTGAGCGTACAAGGATGTTCCTGTAAGAATAGACTAAGTCGAGTGAATAATAGTATACATAAAATATACAGGTATGTAATTCCAATGAATTTTGGTTCATTATTTTCAATAACGATTCAATTAAAATCATTAACCCAAAAATTTAACAGATCTATTATCGAAAAGTATTTGAATCAGTTTTTTCTGATTGTGACATAACTATAATGTATGAATTATGAATATTTAATCTTGAACTCATGAAGTTTGAATATTTGGTTCGGAATTCAGAATCAATGATTGAACCCTGAGAAATGAAAAATTTTATAATAAAATCTTACTATTCCGAAAGAACTCTCAATTCCTCTAGGACCTAGGTTATTGGTGAATTTCATAACTGAATAAAATACGATTTGTAGACCCTTCACGATAGAACGAAAACATTGACCTTCATGCACAGTTAGAATCGAATATTTATGATGTAGGTACTGTGTAACGTCCGAATAAAGTTCAATTATTTGTTTCACTTTATTCCACATGACAGACCACAAGGAACAGCCAGGGGCGTTCCTTGGTGTCGGAAAATTCAATGTACTGTATCTATTTGTTCGAGTGTATTAAAAACATTCGCTTCACCAAACAACCGACTTTCAACAAATAACGATTGACCTAAAATAGATATGACATGGACGAAAACATCAAGGAGATCAATGACGTGAACTTGGGATCGTTAGCGAGATTCATCCATCTTCTCACAAACATTTTATACATACAAATACAAATACTGAGGTCGCCCAACGACGTCTTATAAGAGACTCAATCTTCGAAATGATTTTCGAACTTAGTTCAAGACCTGTATACTGATTTGCAATGGAAATGGATTTTGAAATGATATCTGCACATATTCTGAAGCCTATTTAATATATGGCCTAAATAAGGTTATATTTATACCGATAGCAAACTTGTTTCAACATAAATTCACAAATATGAAAACAGTGCAAGGACCTACAATTTTCAATATCCATTATTTGATGGATTCGATACACAATTGATGAAAATTACCGTCCTGAATTTTATATTTATCTAATATGATGATATAAACTAATATGAAGGGTTATCCGTAAAGAATCCACATCATTCAAATGTTCTCCACGTGATCTCTTACAGGACACGATCATTGGTTACTTTCGATGAATTGCTGGCACATTTCTGGCAATATATCACCAATAATTTGTCAGATGTTTATTTTCATTCAGATCGTCAATAGTCTGAAGATTATCGGCATAAGCACGATCCTTCGCATAACCCTCAAAAAAATCTAAAGGCGATAAATAACAAGATCTTGGTGGCCAATTCATATCAATTTTGCTTGTTTGAAAAGTTCGATGCGAAAAATCGCCATATCTTCAATGCATTGTTTACGTGTCATCTGAACCTTATATGTATAGAGATGCAAAATACCGCCATAGCGTGTGTCAGGAATTGATGAGTTTCGATCTTTTTCAACACTTTCGGTCGAGTATGCATATTGAAAATGGATTGGCTTATTGTAATTTCATCAATATTGTGTAATAATTAATTGATTAATTAATTAATTGGTAGATGTCAACCTATTAATTAATCAATATTGAGGGTCATTGAACTAAATATTGTGAATATTGTATACATTTTTTTCCATATGTTGCCATCACCATGAACTAAATATATCAGTATATTTTTATAGATAATTATGTATTCTATCGAACTGTATTTCATTCATAGAAAATATATGCAACCATAAAAAAATTCTGAAAAGTGGTACATTTCAACTGACAACTATATCTTACATAAAACTTTGTACGTAAGCTTGTCCTATTCTTTTTGATTATTTACATCAGGAAATATGTAATTAAATAGTGGTATAATAGGAAGTGTTTTTGGGGCCTTCATGCCAGATAGGTTGAGTAAGGTTAGGTTATGCTTTGTTTTTCAATATGTGAATCACAAAATTTCATTCGAATAATCACACTCAAACAAAATTGAAACGTCGAAAAACAGGAAGAATTCTTGCGGTCTCTATGTTGGATAGGTTCTACAAATCTTGTCATGCATGGAATGCAATTGCATTTTAATGACACCTGTTATTTGAATTGACAACCATGACAGGGATCAACATGAGCTCGACGTTTCTTTGTTTTACAGAACGTGTTCAGAAGAAAAATATTTGGGGAATCTTTCAACTTCCTTTCAATCATTTTGTCACGTATGTTTGTTAGCAAGTAATATTACCGGTAGAGAAAATCATGTGCTTATTGTGCTTGGTATGCGTGTTGATCGAATTTCTGTGAGAACTACTCATCTAAATCAATTCGAAAATTCACAGGTGTTTTGTAATCTTTACAAAACTAAAACTTTTGAAATATCTGTTTCTGACAAGATTAATTTTTTTTTTATTGAGGGTTTTTTCATCTATATTTTAAGTATTTTCTTAATACTTAAATAGGATTTGAATGAATATTATTTCTAGTCAGAGAGATATATCAGAAGATATTTTGTTTTCCTTTTTTTTTGAGTATTTAGTAGTTGAATAATAATTAAAGCTTAGTGCAAAATTGCATGTTGACAGCGAAACCAGAAACACAGAAAATTTTGGATTATCTCGTGGCCAGCGATAATTAAGGGTCTAACATCGTTAGAATAGACTACGCAGCGAGAAGATTGAGAGTATTTTTCAGGCGGAAAGTAACAACTGAAGTAATAAGAAAGAGGGCACGTCCTAGCATTAGAAATGGTGGAGGTCATTCCAAATACAATACATGAACACATTTTCTACTGAAATTTTGAGTTTAATTGCAATAAAAAATGTTACTTTCTTTTCTTTGCTTCTTTCACCTTTCAAATAAAAATCTGCTGAAACAAAACTAACGTCTGGATTCTAACGAAAACTTTTTTAGGAAAAAGAAGGCATTCGGAGTTTTATGAAATAATTTTGTTATACATAAATCTATTCTTTTCTTCATAAACCAACTTTCAAATCATATACTAATTGTTATTCAACATCTAATAATTGCTTTTTTCATACATATCATAACTTTTTCTGATGAAAATTATCCGAAATTCCAATCAATCTTGGTCAACTTAAAAAAATTTGACGAAATATGAAGTCAGGTGAGGAAGTTTTCAAAAAACATAAGAACTCCAATAACTCGGAAACTAATTATTTTCGGCTTTCAATAAATATGGATCAATCGACAGCAAATAAGTGATACTAACACCTCTTTCAAGGTTCACGTCTAATATGGGAACACCCTATAGGTATATTTTAAATATATAGTTCTGTTATCTCGAAGAGCGCAAACAGCGCATGAATATAAAAGCTTCACTCATTTTTTTTATATTTTTCATTATTAGATGAGTTATATTCAGAATGAATAATGAGCAATGTAAAGTTTATAACAACTAACTTTTTTATGACCTATTACGATAAAGTTAATGAGAGAATCTGAATGGATATTTGTGAATGATTCAACTCATTTAGGATGATGATACATTTCAGTATTTTCCTCAAAGTTTTCCATAGGAATATCTGTTTAACCGTTGACGTAATAATATTTTCTCTCTGTCGTATTTTTTATTTCTTCTATACTCCAAACGTGTCTCTCAAGATTAAAATCTCTCGTAGTATCTTTGAACTCGTATTGTTGTCGGTAGATAAGCAGTATTAGTCACCTGCAGTAAAAAAAAGAGGTTTATTATCAGTTCAGCTTTCAATGGACCAAATTTTACCTGAACGATCTCTTGTGTCTCGTATTTTCATCGGAAACCTGCTCGACCTCTTAAGAATTTTGTAGTGGTGTATTCAACTTCCTACTCGTGTTCTCTCATTAATTCATGTGCTTCCTTTTTAATGAATCAACTTTCTTCGGTTGCACTAAAGAAGCTGAAGCATGCGCTTCTTGGGTACTTGAACTACTTTTGCAGACGATCAAGTGCATAACACCGTAAACAGGTTTGGAATGGATTTCCGGAGGATATAGGTACAAGTTGAATAGAAAAACTCACTTGATCAAGTTTATTCTCGATATATGTAGATGAGATCAATTCTCTTTGGAAGTGGATTGAATACATCACAGTGTTTTCAGTGTATATTCACAATGTTACTTTCACTCTCTAAAAATATAAGTAGGTATACTCAAAAAAAAAACATTAATTACTTCTCAAATGTTTCCAACGGATTATTATTTATTGGAAATAATTAACTCAAGTTTGGTTGGAATAAAATGAAATAAATTGTATAAATTCTATTATTTTATTTGGTTTATTATTTTGGTATAAGTAATATAATAAGGGCTCCTCTTTATTTCGAAAAAATTTATAAAATAGGTTGCTTACTAAAATTTTAATGAGAAACATTAGTACTGGTGGAAACAACTCGAAAAAACTGCTGACAGATTCTGTCATACAGTTTTTTTTTAATCTAGAAACCATTTGTAATTCAAAATTGATAGTTTGTGATTGATAAAAATTAAGAAGAGGGAAAAAAAGCTCCTTCCGTCTTTCTGAAATTTTAACAGTTTACGTTTTGGAATGGATAGAAATCCATCCAGAGAATTTCTCGGAAACTATGAGAGTTATTTACATTAAATTTAGTACAAAAATGAGTTATGCTACCGCATTGATCCTCCAAGATCGTCATTCCGATCCATGGATATCCAAAGGAAAAAATCAATGGCTAAAATTTTGAAGAATTCATATTTGACCATTTTTTCTTCTTTAAACAATTGGCTGTTTATTGAATGATTTTTGGATTTGGAATATTTTTCGAACTAAAGGAAATAATAATTTTTGCTCGATTAATGAAAGTCTGTTTTTTTCTAAATCAATCGTGCAATTTGGATTTTGTCAAGCTTATATGAATGTATTCTGAATTCAGTGTAATTTCTTATCCTTCTGGTGGAAATTGGAAACATAAAACCGAAATTCGAATGTTTACTTCTTCTATCCGAAATTCTCATATGATAAAATCTCATTTTTCATTGGACTATCGGAAGAAATGAGAAGCACGAACTTTCATATGACGATAAAAATTTTAGATTGAATTAATTTTTAATGTATCTACCATTTCATGGTTTTTACACTCGTTTACGTGCTCAGAGTTAGCGTTTCCAAGGAAACTTATTTATATTCCCTTGTCTGTCTTCGTCAGAACAATTTATGGAAGATTTGGTTTGAAATAAAACGTTTTATGATCGCACAATGAAAGTAATAATACCTGAATATTGGGTCGCAAAAAGGAAACTTTAGGATATCCGTATTATGTCTCATATTGTGGCATTAAATTGAAATAATTCATCAGGGTAGATAGCAAAAATGTACTTTCGTGAATTTTCTAGAAGTTGAAAATGATTTTTTACTCAAGGAAGAGGAAGCTATATCAATTGAGTATTAATAATGATCAATATGATAATAATGAAGGAATATTTTTTGCATTTATATTCTAATACTTCTATATTTATAATTGTCTTTTCTACGTTCCACCAATTGAGATTCAACAAAGCAATCGAATTATTTTAGGGATCGGTCCAATTGTATAGTATGCACATAGAATTGTTGTGAAGATTTCCCAAATGTCACCTCAACTGTTGAATGTGACCTCACTTTCAGTACTGTTAGTATGAGAATTTGCTAGCTAAAGGTTACATTGATGAGCCCACTCAATCACAACAGAAAATTTGAATTGTTCAAAAATTCGACATGTTTTCCATGTCAACGCATCTTTTTGTCTGCCGAAGGAAATGTTGTTAACAAAAACTATAATTTGATTTTTTACGATTGTAACAACGTGCAATCGTAAGATACTTCGTTTTATTCCGTTGAAGGTTATAATCCGACTAGTGGTTCCGTAAATATGAGCTTTCAAATTTTTTTTCTGTTCATTTTTAAAGTGCAAATTCGATTGAGATGAAAATTTATTTTGGATGTTCAAGCCTAGTTCGCATTTTACGAGCATTTTCATCATGATCGTTTTATCAGAACCATCGAATATTGAAGGAGAGAATCGAAAGAAAATTACTCAATATTTTCGTCACCACAAAACCGACACAGTTGAGATTTGGAATTTTGAAATGAACTACCAATTTCAAACACCGTGCAAACTTCAAAGCTGATCACATCATCTGAATTTATTACTGAATATTTCCGTGACACATCTTATCGGGTTGATATAGGATGTTTTTTTTCGAGGTATATAGCTTTAAGTTGGCATTACTGTTCAAGATGGCGACCGATTTAACAGCTGTCAAGTGATTTATTATCAGTTTGGTTCGGCAATTCATCATGAATAGACTCACGCCTGAACAACGCTTGCAAATAGTGCAATTTTATTTCGAAAATAATGGTTCTGTGCGGAATACATATCTCGCAATACGTCCATTTCATTTTGTTTAGCGATGAAGCGCACTTCTGGTTGAATGGCTACGTCAACAAACAAAACTGCCGCATTTGGAGTGAAGCTAATCCTCAAGTGTATGTCGAAACACCGTTACATCTAGAAAAACTGACTGTTTGGTGCGCTTTATGGGCTGGTGGAATCATTGGTCCGTACTTCTTCAAAAACGATGATGGCCAGGACGTTACAGTCAATGGTGATCGGTATAGAGCCATGATTACTAAGTTTTTCATTCCTGAATTGAACAACCATGATGTCCAGGAGCTGCGGTTCCAAAAAGACGGCGCTACATGTCACACCGCTCGTGCCACAATCGATTTATTGAAAGACAAGTTTGGTGACCGCCTAATTTCAGGTTTTGGACCTGAGAATTGGCCTCCAAGATCTTGTGATTCAACACCGCTAGACTGCTTTCTGTGGGGCTATGTAAAGTCATTGGTCTAAGCGGATAAGCCACAAACCCTTGACCATTTGGAAGACAACATTCGCCGTGTTATTGCCGATATACAGCCACAAATGTTAGAAAAAGTCATCGAAAATTGGACGTCCAGATTGGACTACATCCGAGCCAGCCGTGGCAGTCATATTCCAGAAATCATATTTGAAATGTAATGCCACAAGATTATCTCGCGGATAAATAAAATTCATGTCAATCGAATAATCCATCGTTGTTTTATTGCAGTTTAAATTTCTATAGCTCTAAAAAAACACCTTTATTTAGGATATTCTGCCTGTACATGTAGAATAATCATTTCAATTTTCTTGCGGGATTTTGTGTTGATATCTTATACAGAACAATAGAATATATCAAGAGAAAAGCACATACCTCAAGTCCGGAGCTTTCGACGGTCGTTCATTCAGGCGCCAATAGCACCCATGGAGACAACAGGACAGAATATGTATATGTCTATATACACTCCTGTGGTCTCCAAGGGTGGAAACAACTTCGAAATAAATCAGGTCTTTCACCGGAAGACTTTCTGTGATTTAAAAAATTGTTAGATGAGAGAAACATTGATTGATTTTTTCCTTTCAGAAGCTGCATAGATGATTTTTTGTAAAACTCACTGTATGAGTGAAATCTGACGTATAGATTGTAAACAATCAAAAATATCGAAATTTGACCTTTTTTTTTCGTATTCTCCAATAACACAATTATAATTCTTTCGAAATTTCGCTTGAACTTTAATTCCACCATCAATGATGATTTCGGATTTTCCCCATTTCGAGCTTAATTGAAATATTCGGATCCTGCAGGTTTATGAACTTACCCTGAACATTTCGAACCTCTATTGTTCTATCTTCTAGTTTTTGTGTACATACGACGCACGATCGAATGAACATAATTGATTTTGACCAGTAATTCGTCATCAGCAAATAGAACCCAATTGCTTGAGAATATTCTCGGCACGTAATTCGAAAATTACAAACATATGGACATAATGATAGTTCGCTGTTTCGCAGGAATAAACACTCAAAATTAGTTCCGCTTTCAACCGAAATACTCTCTTCATACCCATTCAATTCAATATTAAAAACATATCCAACCTTCATAGTCTCGATCACCGTAGGAAGGTTGGAGACTTATGCCTTTTTTACAGATACTACAACGGAAGGTGTTCTGCTGCCATTGCCTCCATGATTCCTCCAGGGGCTCAATTTGATCGACGAACAAGGCTAGCCGATAATAGTCACCAGTTTGTCGTGCATCTTTCTACAGCTAGGACATCGGTGTATCAGAAGGCTTTTCTTTACCGAACTGCAAGGCTATGGAATACTCTACCTCAAGATGTATTCCCCCTGGGTTACAACTTGCAGCAGTTTAAGACACGCACAAACCGATTTATTCTAAATTCATCTCGGGGCGCTTGAAAGGGCGTTATAAGCTCAGTCTTTTCCCGAGAGATGCGTATAAAAAAAAAAAAAAATTGATTTCGATATTCAGGAACTTATTACTAGTGAATAAATCTCAAATTACCATTTACCTCTGTTATTCATTTAATTAGAAACAATAATAGCAAATTATTACAAAATGGTTATTTTCACACAACATGAGCGTGAAAAAGTGGAAAACCCATAAAACAGAAACAAGAAAATTGTGTTGAAATAAAATGAGGGCAAATGTTACGTCACATGTTAATTTCATGAAACGAATGAGCTCTTATCCTCTGAGCTTGGATGTCTTTCCATTCAACACAATTCTTTTGTTCATTCGAATGGAACATACAGGACGAACAGAAGAAACTACTCGAGCAAAAACAATGACACTTGTTAAACTTGGAAAGGAGCTCTTGTGTGTGTTTAGCGAAAATGTTGAAAATAACGCAGCAAATTTAACACAAAGCTTTATTGTTTTCGTTTTCAACCTAATGGCTGCTCTCTTGACAAGAATCAACTGAAAATCGTTGAGTTTCTGTATTCTTTTCTCAATTTCTCCGATGTATTCAAAAGTTTTTATTGCGTCTTTATATTTCAAGGAAACAAAATGTTATTATTTTGCTGAAATGTCTGTAATTTTTGGAATTTCAGCCAAGAGTGACAAATTATATATTTTCATTAAAGTATAGTCAATTGCTCTATTTCTTTTATTAATTCTACTCACAGATCTAGGTAACGGGTGTTTTTTTTCGAGGTATATAACTTTAAGTTGGCATTACTGTTCAAGATGGCGACCGATTTAAGTGATTTATTCTCAGTTTGGTTTGGCAATTCATCATGAATTGAATTCATCATGCACAACGCTTGCAAATAGTGTAATTTTTATTTCGAAAATAATGGTTCTGTGTGGAATACTTATCACGCACTACGTCCATTTTATTTTGTTTAGCGATGAAGCGCACTTCTGGTTGAATGACTACGTCAACAAACAAAACTGCCCCATTTGGAGTGAAGCTAATCCTCAAGTGTATGTCGAAACACCGTTACATCCAGAAAAACTGACTGCTTGGTGCGCTTTATGGGCTGATGGAATCATTGGTCCGTACTTGTTCAAAAACGATGGTGGCAAGAACGTTACAGTCAATGAAGATCGGTATAGAATAGAGCCATGATTACTAACTTTTTCATTCCTGAATTGAACAACCATAATGTCCAGGAGCTGTGGTTTCAACAAGACGGCGCAATATGTCACACATCTCGTGCCACAATCGATTTATTGAAAGACACGTTTGGTGACCGCCTAATTTCACGTTTTGGACCTGTGAATTGGCCTCCAAGATCTTGTGATTTAACACTGCTAGACTACTTTCTGTGGGGCTATGTAAAGTCATTGGTCTATGCGGATAAGCTACAAAACCCTTGACCATTTGGAAGACAACATTCACAGTGTTATTGCCGATATACGGCCACAAATGTTGGAAAAAGTCATCGAAAATTGGACGTCCAGATTGGACTACATCCGAGCCAACCGTGGCGGTCATATGCCAGAAATCATTTTTAAAATGTAATGCCACAAGATTATCTTGCGGCTAAATAAAATTCATGTCAATCGAATAATCCATCGTTGTTTTATTGCAGTTTAAAGTTCTATAGCTTTAAAAAAACACCCTTTAGTATTATCAAAATGTCGAGTTTTAGCATTCCCGCTGTGAAAACTTCTTGACGAACTCTCCAACCCAAAAAAACCATACATCGAACTTCTTAAATGTCATAAATGACTGAAGGTATCTGATCGTCTCCATAACCAATTAGTAAAACGTCTGCAATTTTCGACTTGAAATTTCATGAATTCACAAACTGGTTATGCAAGTAGTACCTTATGTTGAGATGAACTCTCATCAAGTTCAATGTCTTCTTGGTCATTTCAGGCACAGTTTACAGAGAGATTGGTGAATATATGTGAACCAGAAGGTACTATGACTAGACGATCTAATCGTTTCAATTGAGAGAAGGGTTTGAGGAAATTACTAATCAGACATTTTAATAACGCATAGTCGCATACACTCCATTCCAGAGCTGATATCGTTATGTAGAAATTGAAGAAATTTTCAGTTCAATACGGAAATATTGTGAATTGGTTTTGAATGAAGAAAGTTCGTGAAAATTTAGTAGTATTCGAAAAACACCTCTCATCAATTAATCTCCAAATTAATTTAAATGAGATATGATTACTTCAAACATAATCATTCATGAATTTCCATGAAAACTGCCGAGAATGTATGATGTACATTACAAGTTATTAAAAATATGAAATCTGAAACGATTGTGATTCAAAGCATTGAAAAATGGTCATGAAATAATTGTAATTTGAGTGTATTTATCAAACTAATCAATATTTAATATTTTCAATGAAGCGAGATTTTTGAGAGTGAATTTACATTTCGATATTTTGATCAGATGGAAACCAGACGTAAATTTATAGAACATAGATTCATATTACCAACCTATCCCCTTGAATGGCTTGGCAACATACAAATGTGTCTCTTCAATGTTTAAATTGTTCATCATTGGCTTCTAAATTGTTCATCCCTCAACTTTATTACATTTTTTATTCTTGAGCGGGTTGCCACTCCACTTAGACAGAAGATTATACTGCCACAAATTTTCAATCACAATAAGAAGTCTATTTCCAAATAAAAAATTAACTATCTCGTAGTTAAATAGTTGATACTTAAATATTCGGCTGTTTTATTTGGATCACCCAGTATACAATATGTTGAAACAATGACGAAACGTATTTTCCTAATAATATATATCCATTAAAATATCTGAAATCGCCAATTAGATAAAATATGAATCACGAATTCACTGAGTAGGTAAATAATGACAACATACATGAATTAGCTTTTGTTCATAAACATTGTTTACAATACATATGTTATGGTGATGGTTGATGTCTACCTAAATCTGTGGAAAATTTATGCATGACCACATAGTCATAATTTACTTTTGACCTTCAGAATACCATTGATGTTCATTAAGTGTACGAGGGGAAACCAAAAACTCAGTTTCTTTACTGAAATAAAAAAAAAATTTGAATACCTAGCTACCGGAATAACAGTTTATTAACTTTATAAACTTTTTGAATTATTTGAAAAAAGTTTTAAACCTTTAAAATCTCAAATTTTGAATTTTGGATAATGCACTCCAATAGTTTGAATGATTTGAGGTATTGGGATAAAATATAGTGAACCTTTTTGAAATTCCTTATTGCAAAAATGAGAATTATTTCCTGGATATCCTAAATTTATTATTATAACATCATAACTATATATTTAAAGAGTTATATTATCTCATTGAACAGATATATTCGCGAATATTCATTTGATCATGATAATATATCACTTCATCCAATATTACTATTCGGGTTTTCTTTCCTTTAAGTGAGGCTTCAGATCGCAGTGATGTCAACAGTAGAAAAAAATATTTCCAAATTCGACTGTGATTTCCATTTTAAGTATGTGTTGTTATACCTGTCTAACCAGCAGCGTATAGAATATTTTACTCGTTTCAGAGTTGATATCATCGTGTTTGTAATTACTTGTATGACTCATCATTATTCAGAGAAATCTGATGATGTTCATCTTTATATACTTGTTTTTTTTTTCAGGTCGTGATTTCGTTCTCGTGTGGATTCATATGATGGAGTAGAGTCGAGGTAAGCTTCCATTCATTTGTGTCATAATCTTGATATATCCTATGATTTGAGAAAGTTTCTTTTTCGTGATTTGGATACATATTGTATATTAAACAAAAACATATGGGACTGGGTTCATAAGAAAAAGATGCTGACATAATTTCCATGTATTAATTCAAGAAGAAATTTCATGATTTATACAATGAAATATTTCAATTGATTCTGAAAGATGGTTGTGGGCGTTGGAAAAAATTGTTGAATAAAAATTATTTTATAAATAATGGTACTTGAAAAGATTAAATTGTTATCATCACAGCCATAACTTAGTAAAACCCACAATGACTGTTCTTAATTTCGAATATTAGAATGGAAATTTGCGACAACCAATCGTGTAATGGTTTCGACTTTCGGGCACTAGTTTCGAGCATTGGAGAGTCCCTCGATAGGTGGCATCTCATGCTACACATTACTCGCCAAATGTGTATACTTTCGGGTTCAAACCAAGCAGATTATATCCAGGTTTAGAGTTACTGTTAAGTGATGACTCGCTGAAAGTTGTGGTTTCAAGTAATCTACTGTTATCTTAAGCCACAAATAGATTTTCAACCACGGATTATTTTTAACATAATGTACTGTGATCTTTCAACAATCAAATATAATCTCAACATTTAGAGATATTCATAAATGTTGGTATTGGTCAGTATTCAAAAGGCAATATAATTGGAAATGGAGAGATTAATACGATACTAAAAAAGAGTTCCGTTCAAACCCACAACCATTCTAGTAATAAACTATCAGAAATGTACTTTAGCGATACGTTTTGACTGCATCAGGCTGCAATCAATGCATTGAGCTCTCATATCGTCCATTCTAAGATGTTACTGCAGTTACGAAGAAAACTCAACGAAATAGGAAAGAAACTCGAACTTTTCAGTTTGGGTTCTCTATCACTTTTGAAGGAAATGAAGGGGGCAACAAACTTGCCAGAAAAGGAGCACAAACTTCTCACATTGGCCTCAGAACCAACAGTGTCCAGAGAAAAACTCTGCCAGAATCGTCCAGGATTGGAACATTTCAAAAAGTGTCTTCGGAACTTTAACTTCAGATTTATATCTGAAGTTAAATTTACTTACTTCTTAGGAAGTATCTGCTTCTCATCAAGAATATACACTTCCTCACTGGATTCCTAACAATTTTCGCCTCAGCACCTCATGAGGATGGGCCTAGCAGAAAACAACGAGTGCAGATTCTGTGGCGAGGAGGAAGAAACTCTAGATCACCTGGTGATGGAATTCTTTGCCATCACCAGCAAATGCAAAATCTGCTTTGAACAAGAAACGGAAGTGAGGAAGTAAACTCCTTGAAGCCATCCCAGATACAGGAGTTCAATATAACTCTGGAACTGAAAGGCGATATGTAGATCACGTAAGAGTGAGAATAGCTCTGATGGAGAGCACAATAAACCATTATGTCGCAATGCAATAGAACCGCCCTTGAATCTTAATCTAAGATCACAATGCAACAACAAAATGCTGATTATTTTATCAATCATTACTGAAAAAACAGTAGACAGGATTATAATCAAACTTTGGTGATGAATAATGAACTTGTTCCTATGTTCAAAAATATTGAAGAAATATTTGAACCTGAAACTAGAGGGTTCTCCAAAAAGAGGTTTCATTTTGATGTGAAAAGGGCAAATCTCCAGACAAATCAATAGATGCTTATTTTATTGTGAAGAGGAAGATATGCCTTTAACGTTATAAAACGATATCAGTCAAATGGCAGCCTCGGATACAGTTGCAGCACCATATCATTTTCATAAAATTTTACAAGACCAATTCGCACATTTGAAGCTGTACTAATATCCTTAACAGCTACACGAATATCATCTTAAATGTCTTGAATCGATTGTGAAGCATTGGCATAGATCTTATCCTTCAGGTTGCACGAAAGAAAAAAATCTATTGATATTAAATCATATACACTCGGTGGCCAATTGTGATCACATAAAAAAAAACACGGCCAGGAAAATTTTCATGACAAATTGCGATTGTTTCGTTGCTTTTATGGCAAGTATCTCCGTTTTGTTAGAATGGAACACCAGAGCTTACTGATTCCGCATTTCTATACCGTAGACAAATGGGGAGAGGGCCTTACTGTTAAATTTGTAGTATTTATCAAAAGGCATCCACATTTATTTTTTTCAAGGTTACAAATGAAAAAACCCGGATATTATTGTTCGAACTGCGATCTGAATAGCATATCTCAGTATTGAATGGTGGAGTGTTGGTAATAGTAGTCTAATAGTACCTACATTTATAGACGTAACAATTTTCTTCCTAATTGAACACTACAGCGATGAGAATGAAGGTCAGATAAGTGTAGGTGTAGCACGAGTGCACTCATTAATTCTTCATTCCAATAGATAATTCAAATTCTTTTCTAATTAGTATGGAACTGGTTGAATATAAATAATATCCAACGAAGTTAAGGATTAGTACCTAGCGATAATCAGTCTACATGTTTGAACAGACTCATAATGAGTTTTTCAAATCTCTAATGGTAATTGAAATTCTACTCTGAATAGTGAATTACAACTAAGACAATTGCGATTTAGAAAAAAACATACAAACATATTGTTTGGCGTCTGCTCCCCTGTATCATACTCCTGGAGGTTAAATTACACAATATTAGAAATTTGATGATTATCAGATTTTATTTATTGAATTATTTTGGTTTTTGTGGCAAACAGGCAATCATACCTAGGCTGATGCGATCGTTCTTGCAGCAATATCTTCTAGCAGTAATATTGTAAATATTTTGATTAATCTCTACTCTCATCTGAAGGAAATAGATTAAATTGAATTTATGTCATATCAAAAGAAGGATCAAGGTATTTAAAAAAAAATATCAGGCAGCGAAACGTCATTTAGTTAGTTAACTTTATTTGTTGGATACATTTGAAAATATTCTTGTATTTTCCGAGCCCCAAATGCGACGTTTCAGCTTATTAACGTAGCCAGGTTGCATCCGAAGTGAATATGAGCCTCATCACTGAACATGATTTTTCGATGAAAATTTTGATGCACTTCAAGGACCCAATCAGCCAAGATATGACGCTGCTGTTGATCGACCGGCTTGAGTGCTTATGTTAGGTGAACTTTAAAGCCTTAAGCTCGCATTACACTGAGGCTGGTTCAGCCCGGCTGAAAAAATTAAAAAATGCATTGTCAACAGTCTAGCTGGTAAAAGCTTCTCAATCATCCTGGTGTGTGCATATAATTTAAAAAAAATGCATTTTATATTGCGCTTGTCCAGCCGAGATGGAAATAGCCTGGCAGGACCAGCCTCAGTTGGGCTTTAAGACCTAAGTCTTTATGCAACATATGATGGTCGCTTTTGAAAAGCCTAATTCCCAAGATCGACTCCACCATTTTCACCGTTACCAGCCGAAAAGAGGCTTCACGATTGCCCAAAGTGCTTATTAAATGATAAAAGATGAAAGCTTCAAAAGAGACAGCTGTCTAGAAAACAGGATATTCAAAATGGGACCTATTATCGGATAACCTTCATCAAGTTATTTCCATTAGGAAATTTTCAGATTCTGTTCTTCGAAAGAAGGTTAATTTTGGAAAATTTAGATCTGGTTACTAAGTTTTCCTGTTGAAGGATTCCAATGAATTAATCTTACATTAAAAACTATATTCGCAGTTTCTGATCATAGGTGCCAATTGGCAATTATAAATGAATATTTTGATGACAGTGCCTATATCTAAAATTATATGATTCAATATATTCACAAATACTCATTAATTCATATTCTGATCAGATTAACATTGAATTAATGTTCGGTCAACTAATTTTCGCCGTTTATTTATTTTAGACATGAATAAGAGTAATCTATCTTCATACATAACTAATGTTCTTCCGTTAGAAATGAAGTTACGCCACGCTTTTGAAGATTAATCGGAGGAAGAAGAAACCATAGCGGCACATCGAGGCAGTGAATGTTTACATAGTGTGACGAAACAACGGACATTGTTTAATAAGTTGATGACTTAAAGACTATGAAGAGATCCCCATTTATAATGATGCATGCAAAGAATTTTATAACTATAGTGAGGTAAAAGTTATTGGAACAAAAGATCAATCGATATTAGGTACATGAATTATATAATCAATTTATAATAATAAAGTAACAATTTTATTCTGTGGAAATAGATTTATTATACCTGATTATATGTTTTCAGTTAGGCGTTGAGCTTCAATTATCTTTCATTTATTTTATTCGCTTTATGTTTCAACGGAAAAATGGAGTAAAGCGCTGGCTGGGCATCAGGAGGCAGAATACAGAACTTATCTAGATGAAAGGTTTTGATGAAACTATCCTCCTGAAATTCCGTATGAATATTTATTTTTCATCTGATCGGAAAATGAGCATACGAGAAAAAGGATAAAAGCAGACAATATTTCCATTAAATTCTATTAGCTTTTCATTCCATTTGTAATCGTTTGAAGTGAATAAATTGCGATTCAGTTCAGGTTCATGAACATTTTTTCAAAATAACAGTTCATGAGTTTTCTACTCTATTTTCTTTGAAAAAACTTAATTCGTCAGCCAAAATGCTGTCCTCATTTCTCGGCATATTCCCTACTGCTTCAAGTAAAGAGTAGTTCTTGTTAATGTTACAACAATTAATTTCTTCAAATTGCTGCTAGATACTCGCATATATTTATTACATATCAGTTTTTCTTTCTTGGTTCCTTGGTACTTAATATGTATATTCAGTCTCTGATAATGTAATTCGACTGAATTTCAATTCTTACGCATTTCAATGAAATATGAAAGTATGTCTAGATAATAGCAGTAATAGCACCACTCCTAGAGAAAGGGTTATAATTATAAAGTTATATCAGTTGAGAGGTCAAGATCAAATTGGTGCTATAAATTTATATCTATTGTTCGAGCTCAGAAAAATATAATATTCTAAATGAATGAAATTCTAATGTGAATCGGATCCTCAACTATTAAAATATATTAATGTCTCTTGTCCATCAAATTTGAAAGATGAATAGAGTGTCTACATGATAATAGTATGGGCTCAAGATTGTTGAACTGGTTTTTGGCCCACGGAAATTCTGAATTGTTGAACAGTGGCGTGCAGGAGTATGTAATTCATCAGCAAATATTTTTGACAATCAATATTTTCTTCAGGAATTACATGAAGATCAGGAATTACCTTCTACGTATTTATAATTATGTAATTGAAAAATTCAATACAAAATCATCTATTTTGAATGAAAATATCGTGAAATTTTTATGTGATATCTATACCTATTCAATGTAGAAAACAACATTTGAGGAGGTAAAATTTTTCTCGATCAATTCAAAAATTCTCCCATTGGAAATAATCAACCTAAATTGGAAAAAGTATATTGTCAAGAACAGGAACAGTGAATATTGAATCATTCAGTGGGAAAAACGTAACCGCAAAGCTTTGCTTCGCTTGCGTTTTTGTGTTCCTGAATTTTGATCAATTTATTCTTACAATATGCAAATTGGTTCTTTCGTGCTGTTTTCCATTATATCCAATGTTTTTATAGTAATTTCTTATGATGGTTCTGATGTAAGATTTATGATACTCGAAACAGATTCCTTCGCAATCCTATGATAATATTCAGCGTAAGAACTTATTGACGGTTGGGAAAGAGTAATAAGAGTTATATCCTACATTTTGAATCTAAAAAATAAGAAATATATCACAAATTCCTGAAATCTAAATATGATGAATTTGTAGAAAGTTTAAACATGAAATTTCACTTGTCCTGATCAATCATAACATACAATCTGTAAACTTGTCCTTGATTATTTGATAAGAAGATATTTTCTGTCGAAATAGAAATTAGAATGTATAGTGTGTCAATTTGAAAGGGCACCACTTTAAATATCTCGGCTCTCATGCAAAATCAGAAAAAATACAAATGAGGTAAAACTTGGTTCGAACGAGGATATTCAATATAATTGGTTCCAATCAATTTGTAACAACCTTATCAACCCCTAAAATCTTAAAAGAGAAGGGGGTTTGAAAGACAAAGTCTTTAAGATAATTCGATTGCCTTTAAAAAAAATGCCATACACTTGATCTTTTTTTTTTGTACTTATATTTTTTTTTTATATTTCGGAAGTACTACAAAAAAAGTGTTTGCTCAATCACGCTCGCAGAGTTGATACAAATTGATTGAAATCAATTCTATAAAATGTCCAACCCAAGTTTACCCCTTTTTACTTATATTGCATTGGAGCTGATATATTAAGGGTAGTTCTGGTAATGGTGGTTCTTTTTCAAAATGACACACTCAAGGAATGAGAATATGTAGCAAAGAATTTGGATATGATTTGTAAGAAACTCATGAACTAGAGCATCTGAGGGGCCTAGAAGAGTCAGTATAGAAAATATTGAAACACTTTGCAGTATTATAGACTCTCATAAGTGAAAGAATAGTTGAACAAATCTTACAGAACAACCATTCCATTTCTATGATATGGTCCTAGTCGATTATTTGGTGTTTCAAAAGTCAAAGTAGAACTTTGAGATACCCTTATTCACTCGATAAAAGCCATAAAAAGAATTCGATTCCTGAAAATAACGCAATAACTTTCGATGAATTTGAGTTTCATTGACCAATTTCCGCTAATTTTTCTACAGGGTGGTACAACAATAATTAATATTAATCTGTCAAGGCCGGGTAAAAACTAATCTTCAAAGTGAACATCTTCAATGGGCCCATTCAATACCTACCACTTCAGCAAGAGTGTCACCTCACCATTCATAACACTGAAAGGGTCCTAACATCGACGCCTGTGTTCAAAGCCCAGAGGCAAATGTCTAGAACTAAAGACGATTTCTACAGGTAAAGCTTCGACGAGACAGGTTGCATTTCATAAATTCCACGAGTGTTACGTGTCCTTAAGAAGCTTTATGCGTATGAATAGAATAAAACAAGCTTAAAGCTCTCTGAATGACGGGAACCTTGTTTAGTGTTAAAATTTTATGTTCTCAGACGTGGATGTCACGAGAGTGAACGTGGAATATTATGAAATGAGCGTGGTATGAAGACTGGTAAACATAATGCCATATATACAATTCTCCTTGGTTTCGTCTGGACTGAAAGACAACAAGATTTATTGGTTCATTCAAAAATGGGTTGGATGAACATGTGTAAATTGATGGCTTTTTTTAACGTTTTCGTCTGGGAAAAGTTGGTAACGGTTTATGATTTGCAGACTGTCATGCTAGTAAAAACTTTCGCGGGGTTGCCAAACGTACATCCTATTATATTTGGAGATATTTTGTATTTTTGAAAAAAGTGAATTCCGCACGATTCCATAGAATTCTCCAACCTATTTCAAATTTTAGATTTTAGAAAAATGTATTTCAAAATTCAAAACTTCATTAACCTTTTATTCAAACATTTTACTTTAAAATGTTTCCTTTTCAAGATTTTTGATTCAACACCTGGTATATTCATCATAATAACACAGAGTAGAGTTCGACTGCATACAATTTCAGACCAGTATGGCCTCCTCCAGGTGTTTCCACTTGATACCTTCGAACAAATTCCTTGGCAAGATGAAGCTCCCAGGGTATCACAGAATATTATGATGAAAACTTTGTAAATGGAATCAACCTAACTGACCTAAAAGCTTATTACAAAGAACAATTTATTATGGAATGGCAAACCGACTGGAACAAAAGAAATGCCAAGCTAAGGGCTATCAAAAAAAAAACAGTGGAGAAGGAAAAACGAAATCATCTACTCCTACGTGCGAAATATGTCTATCTGACTAGATTGAGTATAGGACGCTCAAATATCACATTTCTCTTGGTAGACCGCAAAAAAATACCAAAGTATACGCAATGCATTGAATCTGATACAATTGAAACTATTTTAATGGAGGAATCCGAGCATCAAGAAGAAGTGAAGAAATTCTTAGAAACGACACATTGGCTGAGAAAAATATGATATGTTGATATGCTCGTATGATTTTATTTTGTTCGCTTTCAATTCTAGTCATATTTATTTTCCTTCTATTCTAGTCATACTATTTATACACTCTATATTCTAGTCATGTTCTTCTTATTACACTGTGATTGTGAATTTGTTTTCCGAAGTGTCCATAAATAGTCTTTTCGATTGAAATCTACATATCTCTTTACAAGGCTATTGACTATAGTGGTGGATGCTTCAACAACAACAACAAAAATGACACAAAATGATCGCGTTTTCTGGAAATCTTTCAATCCAGAAAATTATCCTTTTCTCCAACATAATCAGTGAAATGAATTCATAACTGAAAAATCTCGATTTATTTTCATCCGAAGCGAGCATTTGCAGACCCGCGGTGAAAAATTCCTGAACGTATTAAGCCCTCTTATTTCGGTTGCACGAACACAGAGATTCATTTCCCATGAAAAGCTCATTCGGGTCATCGAACCACTACGACGACTCAATTACTGAGTCAACACTCATATTTTCCAAGAAGTAAAGTTATATCGCCCCTTCGTAGCTGAAAATTCTCAATGATAAGGACGAGAGAGATTGCATCTATAATTCCACCATGTTGCAATTCTGCGAAGAGCAAACTCATGTCGTAACCGTTTCGCTTCATTGTTTCACAAACGTCTCACATTTAATGTTTCATGTGCTGAAACAAAAGACGAAGTGATAGCTTTATGAAATTCGTGGAACGAAACGTCAACGATATCAACCGCAGTGTTGAAGTTGATGCGGAACTTAATCGTCATGAATATAGGAATAGGTCATTCCGTTATAACCAGAATTGGCAGCGAGTTTTATCTCTGAAGATAGAAATTTGCATATTCCCCGATTGCTGAGAAGGAATCAACATGGTAATTACAATTGGTACGTCGATTTTCCTTTCAGATATAAAGAGGTTTTCCAATACGCTCTATTAGTGATGACGTCACACACCGCCATTTTAGTTCTCCTGTCAGTGTTCGGAATCCAAACAAACAAATTGTCATTCAAATTAGTACGTTGTCGTTGAAGAAATTGGCTTATTTTGATAAATAAGATTATTTAAGGAACGATTTTACTATTAATTGATAGACAGAAGGAACGAGATTAATGCCAGTAAGTTCGAACTTGAAGTTCAACTAATAAACACGGCTTTTTACAAAATCTGGGGAATGATACAAACTTACTGGTATTAACCTCGTTCCTTCTGTCTATACTTATACTGAAATCGTTTCTCAAATACTCTTATTTATGAAAATAAGCCAATTCCTTCAACGACACCGTACTAATTTGAATGACAATTTATTTGTTTGGATTCAGAACACTGACAGGAGAACCAAAAATAGCTGTGTGTGACGTCACACTAATAGAGCGTATAGGAGGTTTCATTTTGAATAGCCCGCTATCTGGGCAGCTGTCACTTTTGTCATATGCTGACATTTGACAAGTAAAAGTACGTCATTACTAAAAATTCACTACAAAAATGATGTAAATTTGCAGTCACTTTTCGTAAAACTGAAGCCCTTTTTTGGGTCGTTGTGATGCACCTTCTCGAGCGGCAATACTGGCAATAGTGGAAATGATTAAAATTTGAGCTGTTGGGCCAAGTTAGTGATGTAAAGGATCGAAACCGTATGAGGCACTCAAAAGCAACTGAGAATATTGCTGCTGTAGCCCGTATTCCTGACGAAAACCTCCCTTAGAGCCAGAGTTATTGTTTACAATATATGTATCGGATATTCCAGAAACGGAAAACCCCTCCGCACTGTATGCTGACGATACCGCCATTCTTGCCAGTTCGTGGTATACCAAAATGGCTACGAAGTATCTACAGAAGCTATCTACAGACTTCAATCTTGGTTTGTCCGATGGAGAATTGAAGTAAACCCTGAGAAGGGCGAAGCCGTTCTTTACAGCCGAAAGAAAAAAGATCCGCAAAAGATGCACCATAGTTGGTTGGTCAGCAACGTACGGATGCATGAAGACCTGCAAATACCATTCCTAGACGATCATCAATAAGATGAAAAATCGTGCAAACCCTCTTATAAAGAAGGCTTGAGACTATGATGAAAAAGCCCCTAGAAAGCATAAAAGACCGACTGTGCCATCTTCGGTCTTTTATGCATTCTACGAGCTTTTTCATCATAGTCGCAAGCCTTTCCCGAAAGAGGGTTCTCTTCTCAGGGTTCACTTCAATTCTCCATCGAGCAAACCAAGATTTAAAGTCTGTAGGTACTTTGTTGCCATTTTGGGACACTACGAACAGGCAAGAATGGCTGTATAGTCAGCATACATTGCCATGGACGTTTTCTCCGTTTTTGGAATGTCGGATACATATATTGTAAACAATAACGGAGACAGCAGAGATCCTTGCGGAACTCCGGCTGAAAGAGACCTCCCTAAATACAGTACCCCGTCAACTCTGGTTCTAAACTTGCGAGAATGCAAGTTCGACCATGGAGAGTGGGAAACCAGCCGCCAGCAGTTTGTATAGCAGTCCTTTTTTTACCATAAAATGAAGTCCTTCCGACTACTTACTCTACAAGATTCTATTCGTCAAATCAAATGGAGTTTTTTTTTGACTTAATCCACACGTCCGCCACATTGAAATCTTCTTGTTATACCTACATACTTCCAAAGGCAATCTTTGAATATTATGAGGAAATTATAATCTGAGGGATGCATAACAATTTTTTACTTCTAACACTTATAGACACAATTATTGTTCCAAATCTCCATCGGATAATTCAAATCATTGTTTAAACACATCAAGAAAATGCTTTCGAATAGTCAGATTATTATTATTATCTATTAGACTGTGTTTTCTTTCAGCTGACTTCAATTCTGGCGCATCTGCATGATGTATTCGATTCATAATTAGCAATTAAAAGTATTGAAAAATGTCTCTTCATCAGTTTAAACACAACAGCTCATTTGACTAGGATTTATATTGTCAAAAATCTGCTGATTGTGCATTTCGAAATAGATTGTGAATCGTTATGAGCACATAACTCTATTTGTCATCATATTTCGTGACACTAATTGAACTTGCTGGATTCAACGTTACAGCATAATAATGTTATTGTTTCGTTGATGACTCATTTTGAAGAATTCATACCGAGCACCTTGAATCCTATCTATTTGTACACGCCTACGTTCGAAAGGAATAATGCGCCAAAAGGAATAGCAGTTATGATGATCTTTTTCAATTTTCGTGAACTGATAAAAATTGAACATAAAAAAATATAATAATATACAATGGAAAACTTGAAGAAACTGAGACATGAATAATTAAAAAATAATACATAGTATTAGGACAGAAATATCGATTTTGTAACTGTATAAAACGAATAATATGTCGGGCAGAAAGTCGCTTAAAGATCTTATTTAAGTTCTTTATTAATTTTAGCCAAGCTTTCGACCATTCACATGGCCATCTTCAGGGCAAATCAATCTGAACCTAATAGTGCAAAGTCAGACAGAAACATAATAATGAGAGTCACATCAATAAATAAAATTTCTAGGTCTCAAAATTAAAAATTAAAAGGTAGGTATAATCCACAATTCAGGCCAAAGCTTCAAAGTTATGAAATTATACTAGTCAAATCCAATTTAATATTTTCGTAATCACAGATGTGATCCATTTGAGATTTGCCTAAATAAATAAAAAATCCATTTCAAGCTTCGTTCAAAACTTTTAAGCTTTTTTCATTCATGTGCCAATTGCATACATCACAATTGCAGAATGCTTGAAATGGTCATTTCATATAAACAGAAAAATTAAGAATCATTCGATTCATTGTACTTCTATATACGTATGAATAACCAAAATTTTGCAATTTTAGAACCTCCAGATTTTGTAACCAATAAAACTAGAAAAAAATGTCGTATCTCATCCTCTTGATGAAATAAGATCCATTAAAGGCATCTACTTCATTAAAATTTATTGATGTGTATGTATGCTTGCACAGTATTTTCATTGGAAAATATCTATGATTTGAGGTTACGCCATCTTAGGTGTGAAATATCCATTTGAATCGCAATGAATTGCAATTAGGTTAGATGTTTGTCCACCTGAATTGCATTCACTTGCATTCTCATTCCATAAACGTCATTGAAATGCAAAAACTGAAATATCTCCTTAATGCAACTGTGCTCTTTTTGTTGAAAATATATGTGTTTTTTGCCTCAAGTCCATTATGTTATTCTCGCGCTAGTTGGATAAATTTAAATTTAATGGATATCTATTGAGTTTTAAGTGGTTAACAAAAACTTCAATAAATAAATTTGTATAAATAGATATTCAAAAAAGATTGATTTCAAGTTCGCCATTTATATTGATTTAATTACGAAATTCTTCTCACAGCTTTCGCTCTCGAGGGAAAATTCGTCTCATTTTCGAACGAGAACTTTTAGGAGTTTATGAGTGGCACTTTTAATTTCTCTCTGAATTCGCCAGTTCAACATTCACAATCGTGACGATGAGATTCGATATCATATCGATAGATCTCCAACGTTGCTATGGAGAAATGATACTCCGATAAACAGTAGAAAGTCCTTTCATCTCTTCAGATGATTTGGGAAGGCGCTGGTTGGTGTGAGTCACTCATTCACAACTTCTATAATTAGAATGTTAATTGTTGAGATGGAATTATATATATTAACTCATCTAGGAAAAAAATGCTGGCAATGAGAACTAATGACCAAATAAAGGTACTATGATTGGAATTTGTGAGGTTGGATTGTTTTTATAATTATTACTACATTTAGATGCGAAAAGAAGAACGTAATGTTTACAGGCGCAGATCTAGGCCCATTTTTTGTGGGGGGGGGGGGACTTTCAGACGTATTTGTTTCAGAAATTCAGTCAAATTGAATTTTTGCTGATATTATATTTAATTAATTTTTTCAACATCACTATGTCAAATTCTGGGAGGGTGAACAAACTTTTAGGGGAGCCCGGGCCATTTGGGGTGAGGACGTTCCCCAGTAAACCCCCCTGGATCCGCGCTCGAATGTTTATAAATCGCAAAAAAAAACAAATAGACTATTATCTGTACCTTTTCTATCTGCGTGGCAAAATGTCGAAACAATTTGAGGCTAAAACTCAATAAATCTAATCACCGTATTCTCCTACGTAGTTTCGGCTGACATTTATATCTTTTTCAGTCAACGGAAAACATAAAAGAGGATTCGCGATATTGATATTGATTCTACTGAATCAATGTTTGAGGAATACGAAATACAGGGTTTTCCAATTTCGAATAACCTGCTATCTGGGCAGCTGTCACTTTGGAAGCTGTCAACTTCAGACTTTTGACGAGTAAAACTACGCTATTACTAAAAATGGGACGATACATGTCAACAACGGATTGGAATTGTCAAAGTTCATTTAAAAAGGGTTAAAATTGTACAGGCAAAGTTCGTAAAACTAGAGCATTTTTGGCTCGTGGTGAATCATTTTCTAGGGCGGCAATGATAACTCTTGCAGAAAAATTTGAGCTGTTGGGAAAATTTCCAGTATAGTTGACAAAATTACAAGTTTGTCGATTCTTCGTCGATCTTGGAAATTAGGCTGGAATATATTGATGTGGGGAACGTTTATTTTTAACGAGAGGGCGCTACGTGTGACACAAGCAATGAAACTATCACAATGCTGGAAGAAAAGTTTCCTGGTTGTGTTATTTCTCGAAGAAGTGATCACAATTGGTTGCCGAGATCTTGTGGTTTAACATTTTTAGACTTTTTTCTTTGGGGGCTATATGAAAGAAAGGATCTATGCTAATGATAACAATTGGCTACCGAGATTTTGTGATTTAACATTTTTAAACTTTTTTCTTTGGGGCTACGTGAAATATAGGATCTATGCCAATGCTCCACAATGGATTCAAGATCTTATTGATGGAATTCGCGAAGTTATCGAAGACATACGGCCCCAAATGTACTTTTTTCAATATAACAATGAAACCTCTTATTGGGAAACTCTTCAGTTCAGTTACAAAAAACCCTTTGAGATAGTTCACATGTCTAAATCTATTGCAGTTCCGCATTTGGTAAAGGAATAGTAATCATTTGGTATTCCTTAGAAGGAAGAAGCCTTCAGTCTTCGGCTTCGGTCTGCTACCAAGTAACGAGCTTTCGATTGTAAGAATTATCTCGTCTATTATCAATGTCCTAGGGATATGACTACTGATAATTTAGCAACAGAAACACAGAATTTACACTAATGCCTAATTTGTCCATTGTTGGACATAGGCCTTTTTTGTGTCATTCATTTTCATCTTGGTTTTCATCTTCATCTTTGGTCCAGTTTCCTGCCATTCTTCTTATGTCTACTCATTATTGGAAGACGATCTATAATACCCAAATTTGGAATAACAATTACGTTTTTAGTTTCAGACATGCCAGCCAAAATGCAGATGGAATACGGCAGTTACAACAACATTTCGCCCCTAAGCCAACGGATATCTTCCCTCTCCCTATCTTCCAAAGAAATAGACAGTCAACATTATGCTACAAACCACAGATATTCACACGATCCTTACAGGGAATTCATCTACAAAAATAACAAAGAAAGGAGAAGATTGTCATCAACCGGAGAGGGTAGTGGAGATTCTTGTACAACCACCTCTGGCAGTAGCAGTTATGGGGAAAAAGAAGATGGAAGCGAGGGAAGAACAGAAAGCGAAGAAACTGACGAAAGGGAAGAAGATAGGAAGCCTCTCGAAGGGCATATAACTCTAATGGAGAGGCAGAAGGTTGAGTCTTTTTTCAAGGGATTGAAAACTGAGGTGAGTTTCATTTCATAGGAAATCTAATATTTCAAATATTGATATAATTAAAAATTGAGGAATGCACTGACGTTATGTCAGGAGCTTTTGAGGGCTCATGTTACGCCCTTGGAGACCATATAGCAGACATCGTTACTGAAGCTCTCTGTTCGGGGTATGAGCTATGGATTTTATTTTATCAATCAAAGAACAGAAATATCAGTGAAAAGATGTGAAGTTTCCACAAACTTCTGGAATTCCGCCAAATAACTACATATTTAGATTATACATATTTTCTGCAGAACTCCAGAAATTCAAGGTTATTCCAAGAATTATCTTTAAGGCAATGAATGATTCGGTGTTGACCTTCAGGTTCCATAATGGAAAAAGCTTTCTAGAAATCCCTTTGATGCATATGAATAGAACAAACTTTCTTTAAATAGAAATCTGAAACTTGAGACTTATTCACCATTCCCACAATTAGGGGAACTAACAAGAAGGGGAGTAAATAAGTTCAGTTTGAAAAACTGAAAATGAATTCATGACTGCTTGTTGGGAGGAAGCATTTTCTTTGTAGTTTATATAATTTTAATGGATGCAGTATTATTATTTCGCGTGATTCATCTCTTCCATCTAGGATTTCCTCTTATTATAAGCTCTATTTAGCACTAGTTAACCAATAATCAATTATTAGATGACAAGTCTACTTAACTTTTGTATCGAAAATGAAACAATATTAATCTCAGGATAATATCTCGAGAAACAAAGCATCAAACATTTGTTGAAAAGTTTTTCTGCAACAATTAATTAGTTTTACTCACATTTTGACGTACTGTTTTTGTTACGGACATGAAATCCAATTAATATTAGGCATTCAATTGGGAATAGATTCAATTTTTAATAATTTAGAAAATGAGGAAAATATGATTTAATCCTGAAAACAAAAAATCGAGAACTTCATTTCATATCCTATCATTTTTATATTATGGCTGTGAAAGATCGGATAAAGAAATTCGTAAATTTTTCACCAGTAGCCTAGCATGTGGCTCACTAAGTGGCTGGTTAAAAAATGTTTTTGATCTCCGAAGAATGGTGGCGTACAATACTTTCACCAGAATATCACAGACGAGCTCTCCATGACGAGTTGACTGTCGTCGACTGCCTCTTTGATACTATTAATCACGTTGAAAATGACGTGTCTCGAAGAATGGATAAACTTAGGCTGGAACTAATTAACTGAAAATATTTTATCTTAAAAGGATTTTGTTTATGAAAATTGCGATGGAGGCACTTGATCGAGAAGAAAAATATGCGAAGGTTGTGGAAAATCGAATTATGGTAATGTGTATTTTGGAAAAAAAAGTTCTCATTCACGGTTTCAGAAAGTAGTCAAACCAAAATCACTAAATCCAGAACTCAAATTAATTATTTTCTGATTTATTTAGAAATAGATAAGGAGTGTTTTCACAAAATGATTTTCAACCTTTAAACTTGGATTATACAATTATTATTTTTTTACATTTATTAGTATTAATGAGGAATCAAACTGACATAATATTTTTATTTTCATGAAAGTTTCAGTTACCGTCTTGAATATTATAAGAGATTTCATGATAAAATTCATATTTATTTATCATCAGATCAAATAAATGTTGAGGTTTTGATTCATTATATCTTTTTTTCATTAGAGAAAAAGGTCGTTTTAGTTTAAACTATATACATATTTTTTTTTGAGTTATAGTTATTACTGATATGAGCCCAGTTTGCACATTATTTTATTTTTATAGTGATTTGTGGCTGTTCAGTAGCGCGTTTTTGTATTATTTTTATAAAGTTAAATTTGAAATATTAGAAATTTCAGAATCGTTGAAAAAAATAATTTTTTTTGGGGAGGCTTTAATCAAAGAATAAAATCTCAAAAAAAATATGTTTCAAAAAATTGATTAGAAAATACATAGGAAAATTGAGAATATTTCATAAATTTTTTACACTTATAATGAAAAGAAAGGAAAATTTCATTTGAACTTCGGAATGATGTCTCTTATTACAATTTTTTTGTATTGATATTTATTGAATGTTTTTTCAATGCATGTTGGGATAGAGGAATTCGGAGAGATAAAGAACCATGGTATAAAAGTTCTGTTCATCATATTATACCGTGAATTATCGGTAGGAAATTTCGGATTTCAATTTCCATTCAAGTCACTTAAATTCGATTTGGTGGTAGCAAAATCGAACGGCAGTCTGATATTTGCTCACGTCTCTCCTTGTCTGGGGAATATTAGATAACAAACTAAATATAGCTTCTAAAATGGTCTTGAATGGAGCCCAATTTATCATGGCATGAACTCGCTATCGGACATAATAACGTAGGGTGTGATGTGGGTTTACCCAGTTCAATATTATTGGATATCGAACAATATAAATATTGTTTGTTTATCTAACACTGCGCCCAAGGTATCTTATCGGTTCATTTGAAGTAGTTTATAGAGTCACTTTTAGAGAAACTTTTAACGTGTGGACGATTTTGGTTTCAACTATTCTTTCAATATATCTCTGGAATCATCTGATGTGATATTTTCAATCTCAGTATGATGATAATAATAATAATAATATGGTTTATTCACAATTAAATTTACATTGATTGCTTTTGACAAAAAAGTAATGTACATACTGGAAAACTGAACAAAATAATAAGCCAATACAACACAAAAAAAAAAGAATGTTGCTGAATAAACATAGATTTCCTCCAAAAACCGAAGGTTGCACGGAGGATTAATCTCTTCTTAATATGTGCATCTGTTTTGTGACCATGGCATTGAAGCAGTTTTATGAGCAAGGTACGACTTAAGACGTTGGACATCGCTATCTCTGGTTGATCATGTCTGCTACTTTAGCTCTACCAATTTGTCCCAAATAGTTTTTAATATACTTGCTGAATAATTTGCAGGAGTTTAGTGAATAAAATTTAGTTAGCAGTTCACCCTCCAGCAAGTTAAAAATACGTGGCATGATGTAAGTATATGTACGTTGTCCTACAGTCTTCTTCGTTCTATGGGTCTGTACTTTCGGCTTTTCTGTTCTACGAGTATTATATCCGTGATTGAGGTACTCCATCGAATTTCGATTTTTAAAGCTTTGCATAAGTAGGGTGAAATCTATGATGCCGTCTTACTTTTGTTGACTTTGTCTCCCCATGTTGATCTCAAACTTTTTGATATTCCTGATATTCGCTGTTCTTCTAGATATGTTATAAAGAATATAAAGTACCATACGGAGTAATTGAATAATACTAAGTTTTCGAATAATTCTCCCTCTTACAAACGGTGTTTCAGCATTCTTGAAAGCTGGCTTCGCCATTGGTGTGAATTCTTAGTTCCTATATACTTATGTCCAAAACCTCTCAACTCTCAAACTACAGGGTATTGAAATTGCAAAAAAGAGTTTCACTTCATCAATATTTGTGATTATCACTTTCAACAGCCAACCTATTCAATATTGTTTATTTTTTCTATAGCTAATGTAAGATGTTGTTATAGCAACTCTTTTGAGTAGATGAAGTAGGTATCACTTCAACCTCAAGGGTAGATGAAGTATCTAATACTTCAAAGTGAAGATAATATGTTTCAACTTTTTGTTCCGTCTTACACATCAGCCTAAATTTTTGGGGCAACAATAAACTTCTTTTTTTTTCTTTTTGTGTTAATCATTTTTGTAATCATTTCGCATAAAACGCAAAATAACACCACAACCAGAATGTAGAATTTTTACATTTTTGTTGTCAAAGTAATTCATATACCTAGTAACAGAGCAATACTGTAGCGATTTTTGTGCCAAAATTGCAATTTCCTTTGAAATTTTAGTTTTTAACTGAATTTGAAATCGTGCTATAGAAAAAAAAAGTTGTATTGTATAGGTACAAGACGATAAAATTGCATTATCTCCTCTAGCGTAATTAGACACTCTCCAATATAAAGTACAAATCTATCGCCTTATACAATGAATAACCATTAATTTATTGTTAAAAATGAATACTTACTGTATGACGTCATTTAATCGAGTACTTTTACCTCGAACGCCAAGTAATCCTCTAAGGGAGGATGTTTTTTTGCATATGAAAAAACCGTAAATGGAAGAAATGTAAAACCCATCAGGGTAACTTCTAGTCAGAGACGGAGCTTAAGGTTTTCTAGAGATAACGAAGAAATAAAAAGCGATTTTTTTTAATCATTTACAATTTGCGAAAAATTTAAGAAGGCATTCCATGTCAGAAAATATAAACTTTCATATAAACTTTTTTCCAACCTCCCTCTGCTTAGTCACAGCTCCAAAAAATAGTTCTCAATTTATGAAAAGTTCATAATCGTTTTTTTTTACATTTATTTTATGTATGTTCCAGTTGTCAATAAAAATATCGTTTTGACATCCGCCCATTGGATAAATATAGAGTCGAAAATAATTCCAGCCTCCACAACTCAGGCGTAATATCTTGTGATAATTTATCTAAATATTTTATCAAAAAATTACGAGCGACCTAATTTGTTGAGAATTGATCAGTCTATCCAAAAATTAATTTTCTTATTGTAAAATATGAATATGGAAAGACCTATTTCGAATCAAGGTTTAGGGGTGGCTTTTTCTACCCCTTGGAACTATAGTCGGTTTTTGAGAAAAAAGTCAAAAACTACTTTTCCGGCACTAGCTTTATGAAGCTGTAACTAAGCAGGAGGGCTCAAAAAAATAGTTTATATGAAAGAATCACCTCATTTTTGTGATAAGGAATCTCCATAAACATTTATTATATAAGCCCTTTTTTCATTGATTTGCTATATAAGGAAAATGCTGTTGTTGTTTTTAACTGTCTTCTGTACGACCACAAATGTTTAAATATTTATTGATATTTAGGAAATCATGAACAATGAAACATATGCTTATACTTCCCTGGATATGAACCGAAATTATTAAAAAAAATTCCCCAAAACAAAATGTTTATTATCATTATTATTGGAATAGTGAACTATCAAGCAGTGTTTAATTTTTCCGAATTAGAACATATTTAGAACCGTTCACAAATGATAAGAAAACTTTCATCATACAATAATCCATTACTCTGGAAAATTTCCTTGATACAGATAAAAATCAGATTTGTGGAACATCCATGGCCTTTCCCGTTTACCTCACGCATATGACATTCTACAGGGTCATTGCAATCAAATCATGGTTAGTCAGTTTGTTTGTCAACTCAATCGCTTTATCATTTTTGCGACATATACATCGTGGGTGGTGTTTCATATAGCAACGATAACAATATCCGATATTATTCACTGACACGAGCAGCGAATCGCTGGACTGTACAGAAGGATATCACATTGAAAGCCATCTCATTTGAATTCTGTAACGATTGTGGAAACGGAAACAAAGCAAAATTTTCGCAACGATTTATTATATCTTCTCATCTCAATGATTTTTTTTATTCGAAAAAATTGTAATACTGAATATCATGGCTGAAGGTTAATTTGAAACTCTAAGAGCTGTAACTACATACTTTATAAAATATTAGAATTTCGGGAACACAGAATACAAAAAAGTTTTCTCAAGGCTCACCTTGTTTTAATACAGTATCATCAATCTCATTTGAATGGTTTTTTGAAGACATTGCAAACCTAATCCATCTATATATACCTACTAATTTTAGCAAGATTTAAATTGTTAGAACAATTGCTATTTTTTATATGTTAATTTCAAACAACGAAATAAGACAACTAAATGAAAATACTCCTCTTGTTTTATATTATGCCATCTAATAGTATTATTTTGTTGTCATTATATCACCTCAAAAATTTCTTGGGAAATAATAAATTTTACTTCACTAAATAGGTAAATTGAAATAAAAGTGAACAGAATATTTGCTTATATGTATACACATTTTGAAGTACATCATCGATATTATTATAGAATGGCTTATATTCTGATAAATTTCTGTAATTTCCCGATTAGATGATTTAGATTAGATTTAATTAATTATCTTACAAAGTACACAAACAGAAAATGGGATTAATATGGATTTATATAAATGTTGAATGGATAATTGGTTATTGAAATTTTTAAATACCTAATAAAACAAGTACATAGTTGTGTAGGCTTTTTGAATAATGCAAAACGAAAAATTTAAGAATTAATGAATTATTCCAGACTTTACTAATTCCTAATTGATTATAATTTGGATACATATATCTACTACTTTTTTAAGTAGATCTCTACTTATTACCAATGTTTTATGGTGATTTTACCGGATTACAATAGCTATACATAAGCCAACTGAACTTTCCTTGTTAATGGAAATTTTAAAAAATTCAATATTATCGATTGAAAACTTCAACACACCATTCCTCAAAAAATTAAACGAGACCAGAAAAATGAGATTAGTTATGATTTACTTGTTGTTATCTAGAAAACCCCTCATATACATTTGACTATCCTTACACCTGTATTGAGCAAATTTCTTTTTTTTTTATATATTTATTAATTTTTTTATTTATTTCATTAAACGGATAATCGAAAACTATATCTTCCTGAAAGAACATACATAGGTAATAAATACATAGTTGTAAAAATATTGACCTACAGCAAAGTGAAGACGAAAAAACTTCAGTTACAAATATATAAGGTGCTCTTGATATCAAAGAAATACTGAAAAGTATTATATATATTTTGAAGTAATACGGAAATAGAAGAATTTAAGAAAGCAACAGACCAGGATTGATTCATAGTTTTGATTCTTTTAAATCTGTATGTTTTTTGATTTTTTCGAAATAAATAGCAAGAATCATCGAAAAGGAAGGTTTTAAATCCAGAAAACCATAAATTATGTATCGAATTTCTGAATATTAGCTCAGATATTTTTGATGAGGGCTATGGAAAAATAATTTTCGAAACAAAGTAGCACCCTGAAGGAATTTTTTCAGTATGGAATATAACCCCCCCTTTCATCGGGCTTTCTAAAACCTTCCCAGAGTTGCCTAATTGTATGAATAACATTTCAAAACTGCGTAGCTTTTCCCTTGTGTCATTGGTGTCGTGAAAATTTGTGAATCAGAAGATATCCTATCCTATGTAAAATACCTTTCGAATGGAATTAATTCTGTATAAAAATGGATTGATTGACTGGAAAATATTCAAAAACAATCGCGAAAAACATAAAATTGTAAAAAAAATTTTTTTTTGGATTTGAGGGATTTTGAATGATCTTTTCGAAATATACACATAATAAAGCATATCTGAACATTTCATAAAATCATAGAAACGTTAACATGAACGATTTTTATTTTGGGCTGTCTGTCTGTACACTCTCATTCCTAAACCCACAACACAGATTTTATTGTGATTTTCACAGTGGAATTAGGATCCGTATGGAACAATATTTAGGCTTTGTTTCATTGAAATTATTATCATTTTAAGATGGCCGAAGTCACGGGCTCACACTAGTTTGAAATCATTCCTATATACTATCCAAGACTAATGTCTTGGATAGTTTAATATAATCCCATAAGACAATTCTTTTATTGGAAATGAAAATTCATTCGCTGAAATTAAGAAGAATGAACCTTCCAATGGATTTCTTCGTTTCTGGTAAAAGCACCATAGAATTTATAAAGCATATCTGATTAAATAGGAACTTCTCTAATATGCGAGATGAAACGGAAGTATCTCGATGATCTGATCTTCTCAGTAATTAGGTGGAAGTAGGAAAGAAACCATACATTAAACATCATTGAACAAAGGAGATTATATTCACACCGTGAGGCTCTTTAATGAAATTCACTCAAGAAATCAAATAAGGATAATTATGATCGACACAAATACTACGCTTTGCCTATTCACACGCTCTACAAACTTGCGAAGAGCAAGAGTCGTCGTGATGTTGTTGTATATTAATAGTTGTTGGAATTGCCAATGAGTTTTCATGTGTATATAAATGGGAAATTTCCGTGATTATCACTCGTTCATATCTATCGCTGTCTGTGGTTTTTTTCGCGGTATCTATTTATGTTTGTATAAACTTTCTTCTTATTTCATTCTTCCGTTCTCCAACTGAGAGTATTTCCTGTTTTACAAGGAAAGATTTCGATGTCCTAACCGGCCAATCGAAAAGTCTCCTGTCTACCATAGTAAAACACATTTTTTTGGCAAAATCTGATTTAATTATTCAACATAGTTGCCTTCGAAGGCGATACAGCGATTATAGTGATCTTCCAACTTTTCGATACCATTTTTGTAGTACGGTTTGTCTTTCGCTTCAAAATAGGCCTTAGTTTCGGCGATTACTTCTTCATTCTTTCAAGCAAGCATTCTTTTGAGGTCTGAAAACAGGATAAAATCGCTGGGGGCCAGATCTGGCAAATATGGTGGATGCAGAAACAATTCAAAGCCCAATTCATGCAATGTTGACATTGTTTTCATTGATTTGTGACACGGCGAATTGTCTTGATGACACAGCACCTTTTCTTCTTCAAATCTGGCCGTTTTTTAACAATTTTATCCTTTAAACGACCCAATAACGCTAAATAATAATAGCTGTTGATGGTCTGGCCCTTTTGGAGGTAATCAATGAATATTATACCTTGCGCATCCCAGAATACTGATGCCATAACCTTTCCAGCTGACTGTTGTGTTTTTCCTCGCTTTGGATTCGCTCATCGTATGCAGTCCACTCAGCTGACTGTCGATTGGACTCCGGAGTGAAATGATGGAGCCATGTTTCATCGATTGTCACATATCGATGCAAAAATGCACTTAAACAGCTTAAAACACTGCTCAGAATCATTAACACGTTGTTGCTTTTGATCGATTGTGAGCTTGTGCAGCACCCATCTTGTACACAGCTTTCTCTTGTACAAATATTCGTGCAGACCCCGGAAACACTTCTTTAAGCCAAGATTTTGCTTGATCTTTTCCAAGGCGTTTGACAGGCTAGACCATGGAGTTATTCTGACAAAGTTGTCTTCTTTTGGCTTAACAACGAATTTCGCCCTTTTTCTAGAATCTTATCTTACAAATAAAAAATTGTTCGTTCAGTGTTCCGGATTCAGGTCATTTGATTTCTTAGCATCATCTAGAGTTCCGCAGGGCTCTAATTTGGGGCCTCTGCTGTTTATGTTATTTATGAATGATTTTAATTCATTTTTGCTCTGCCGGTTTCTTTTGTATGTTGATGATTCTCGGTTTTATACTCAGAAACTCCAAATACTTGTTCGAATCTCGAACCCTTTTCCTCCTTTTTACGGCGCTTGTGAGGTCAAAGCTAGAGTATGGATGTGTAGTGTGGAGCCCTGGTTATAAAGTTCACATTGATAGTTTGGAGAAAATACAGAGGCGATTTTTGTGTGTTTGTTTCAAAATTGATGACATGTATCCAATTCGTGGCATACCACAGGAATATTTATTCAATAGATTTCATTTGAACTCCATAGAAGTGCGCCGGGTTTACATGAGAATTCTTTTCCTACATAATATTATAAGTTCACAAATTGATTGCCCTTACTTGCTAGCCTCAGTGGATTGGCACATTCTAAGGCTGCCTGTTCGAAATGTAACCACGTTCTACCTTCCTTTTCCGCGTACTAACTTACTTCGATTTTCGCCTCTGTTCAGAATGTGTCAAGATTTTTGCAATGTTCAGAATATTTTAGACATTTTTTGCTGTACTCATTTTGATATAGAAAGGGCTGTTTCAGAGTCGCAATTTCTTTAAGAAGCTATCTGTATATATTCTATTTTGTGTTGTTTATTGTAATTTTGTATTTTTCCCCATTCTGTAATTGGCTTAGGCTGTAGATGGGTGTAGTAATTAAATAAATAAAAAAAATAAATAAATTCTTAGTAATGTCTTAGTTTTTACTGGTCAAATGTCGAACGATGATATCTTCAAAAGAGTCAGCTGCCCAGATAACAAACTAATCAGAATGAAATCTCTTATTGGAAAACTCTTTTTAAAATCAAGCTTGGTATGAAATTTCGTTATGATCGCTGTTTTAGGACCATACAAAATTCAAGTAGCATATCGAAAAAAATGTTCAATATTTCTGCAACCACAAGGAATATCTTTCTAAGCGTAAAAGTTAAGAATAGGGATCCTGTACCGTCTAGGTTGAAATTTATTTTATTTGTAAAACATCACATCACATTGATCTCTTAGGTTGTTGAATTTTTATATTGAAATATTTCCTCAGCTCAGCAGCAATATCTGCCACCACAGGGGCTCTCTAGACATAAGAGACGGCCAGTTGATAACTAAATTTATGACACTACCGCAATAAAAAAAAACTGTACGAAATAAAACTGATAAAACTCCTTTCTAGGTGTACGTGAGTGAGTCCCTCGCCAATCTCTACACAAAGAAACCCCTGGACGTCGACTGGCAGTTAAAATACACAGGCATTCCCGTCATTATCCTGGACATCGGGGAATCTCGAGCAAGAGACAAAAGGAAAATCCAGATAGCCCTGGCGGAGCGAGGGACAAGTTTTATGCTCTGGAACGACACAATCGACAACTTGTCCGATTACAAAGTATCAGCGAAGTCGTTCCACACCATGTGTTACTCCCAGGACCATTCCATGCAAGTTGGATTCAGCTTCGACACGGCTCCTGCAGCTCACAATTTGTGGACGCATATCGAGACTTTGATAGCGTGTCCGGAGAATATATCGCTGTCGTTGCCAGGTGAGACGAAACTTGAATGGCGAATCTATCTGCGATTAGTACAGGCACGCTTGTTGAATTTCTGTTGAGTTTTGGATTACCCTAATGTTATCCAACTTCAACTTGTGGTCGTTGTTATTCGTGTTTCTTTTACAGGACCGATACGAGCAGATATTTGAAATTTTTTTTTCGACAGTCATGTTCAAAACATCTAGCACATTTTCAAATTATTATTTCTACATACATGTTGATTCACCGAGATGGCCTATTATTATAGAGGTTTATGGAAAACTAATCATAATTTCTAGCTGAAAATTTGCATATAGGACTTTGAGACAATGATCTTCCTCCATAAAATATTTTCAGATCTCTACAACTTCCTATTATACCGGAACACTACCTCCTTATTTCAAATGGCACACTCAGTATATTATTGCATCATGAGATAGCTTGGCAATAATTCATTACCTTGAGTAAAAACCCAACGGTTCATGAACTAATAGGATTCTTATGAAAAAAATGGTGGCACTATTTTTGTACATAGAATCGACTGAAATTATAAAATATAGAGGTTCTAATGAGTTTTAATGAATTTGAGTTGTCCAAGTTCATGATCTTCTTATAAACACCCTGTACATTTTGGTCCAAACCTCAGTCTTATAAAACTACGTGTTTGCTGAATCGAAAAAGAAATGAATGTATTCAAAAAAATGTAAGTCATCATCGCCGCCATTTTTTATAAGAATCCCTTTAACTCATGAACCGTTGAGTTTTTACCCAAGGTATGGCATATTGCCGAAATTGCCGTCAAAAAAAACTTTCTAATGATGCAATAATATACTGGGAGTGCCATTTCAAATAACGAAGTAGTAGTCTGTTTACGGTACAACATTTAGTTGTAGAGATCTGAAAATATTTTAGAAAGAAAGATCATTGTCTCGAACCTCCCCAATATGCAAATTTTCAGCTCGAAATTATGATTAGTTTTCCATAAATATCTAATAGGCCAACCCGGTAAATCACCCTTTATACATGTTTCAAGAGGAATTAATCACACTTATGTGTTTTCTTGTGTGATCATTTAATTTTTTAAAGTATTCCGATTACCCAGAAAAATTCTTCGTGAAGGCCTTGTTAAAGTTTTCAGTATATTCTTAATTATTTGAAAGAAACTGAATTTTCAAGGACTCAGTAAATATGAAGAATTCTTCGTGAAGGCCTTGTAAAAGTTTTCAGTATATTCTTAATTATTTGAAAGAAACTGAATTTTCAAGGACTCAGTAAATATGAAGAATCATGAGAATATTCAATGATTCATCATTTTATCATTTCAGAGACAGCTACTTCGACTCAAATATAAAATTCAACATTATTATATAATGTTGTATATAATGGTGTTCTGAAGTGTAATTCGAATTTTACAGAATCGAAGAGACTGCACTGATTGATATCAAATGGAATAACGTTCAATTTATGATTTCATGAACTAGCAGAAGAATTTCCTATCGATCATTTTCAGGAGTGTATCATTAGATATGCAGCGTGATTCAAAGTCCAGATTTTACTTCATAGAGTAATAGTTTTAGTACCAAGTATTTTTTTCTATCTTGAATCCCTTCGGAGATACAGGCTATTATTTTTTTTCATGATTTCTGAACGAGTTGCGACAATTAATGTTTGAATTCTGGAGGATATTATGTTCAAGCATTTCCAATTTTCATGTTTTTGTGCCTCGGTGACGTAATTTTCGAGGTTATGGTAGCCCCTAACTTCTACGCCAAAAAGGATAGGGCCATTCCTTGATTTCCCGACTTTTCCTCATAAAAAGGTTTCCTTCTTGAAATCCGCTAAGACGTACCGTTTTCGATGAAAATTACTTCAATTTAGTTCGAAAAAAAAAACTTTCATACGTCGCCAAAAAGGGGATCGAAATGAAATTATTGATTTGTGTTTCAAATATTGGTGTCTCGATAAAATATAATTCGTTTTTCTTGAAAAAAGTACGTCCTAGCTGCTTTTTAGAGGAGCATGAAAATATTGGAAATCCTCTTATTACAATGTCCTCCAAAATTTAGACGCTTATTATTTCAACACGTTTAGAATCCATAAAAACAAATGAAAAAAAAAAAACAAGTTCAATAAGCCTGTACCTCCGAGGGTATTCGAGATTTTCACTTAAAATAACTTCTTATTTTAACAAGAACTATCACTCTATGCAGTTCTGACCTAGACATTTGAATCACCCTGTATAAGCGAGTTTGAACCATTCAAAATTCGATAAAATCCAACTTTTACTTCAGAAAACCCATTATCTATCTAATAGTGTTTAAAATTTATATCTGAGACGAATTAGTAAAGTATGGATTGACTGATTGACAAAATAACGTCTTATTGAATGTTTTTATGATTTCTTTCCACTGATTTTTTAAGCATTATATCCTTTACTCGACTTGGACTATTAGTGGTTAGAATGCTTTTCTTCAGTACTTCCGCATTTGCAGGTCTGATTCTGATTACTTTTTCCATTTTATAAATCGCTTCTTATTGAGAAACCATTGGATTTCGAATTTTCTTCAATATAGGAGAAAATTGTGAATGATTTGCTGTTTTTTTTTAAAGAGTGCAGATATTCAGAGATGAAAGAGGCAGCAATAAACCATAATATATACAACGTGCAGAGCTTTTTACTTCACTTTGGATGCTACACGTTGAATTTGTTGAAATTTCAATCGAGTCCAAGCGATTTTATTTTCGAACGCAAAAATAATGTGAATATTATACCAAAAGTCACACGAAACTGAATATAGTAGGTAGATGCGGTGCCTCTGCTATGAGACATTTTCTTGCGTGGAGAATCCATTGATTAATCCGCCATAGTTGTGGTTGTTTTCGAATTCACCCAAATGATATGAGCCAAGATAATACTTATTTTGTCGGGAGCCGATGTATGTAGATTTCGAAGACGTTGGCGGTTTTCATAACTTTGATTTGGCCACTTTCATAAACAGTCCGGATATTTAATTTCTTGTTTATTTTTTCCGCAATATTCTCACTACAAATCGAACAGAGAAAACGGTGGCTCAAGCAAAATATTGATAACCTTGAATTTCCTACATCGATAACGATTCGAAGTTGTGTTATCGTATGCAATAAAAAAATGGTTCCAAGAAATGGAACTGCGTTTCAATAGCAAATACCCATGGAACCCAAATAGAATTTTATTTGTAAATCCCCGGTTTGTTTGTACTTAGGTCTTAGACGGGTTTCACTTGATTACCTTTTGAAATGCTTTCTCAACGATTTCTTTTCATTACTTTGAAAAATTGAATTACTATTGCAAATTGATTTATTTTTTGATCAACTTTAATTCATATGTTATAATGATTATTGCTTTTATAAAGCATAAATTATGTATTGATTTGTTTCCCTGAAAATATTTAAATTATAAATAATTTCAAAAACTTGTCGGTTATGAAGATCGTTTCAAGAACAAGACTTTTTTATTGCTAAGTGGTACACGTGGGTTTTGAGTGTCATTTTCTATTCAGTTTATATTTTATTTATTTATTTATTTTATATTATTTATAGTACTATATTTTGTCTGCTTATTTCATTTTGGTATATTATTTTCGTAAGTTATATCATGAGAACATCTAATTTTCCCGAAAAAATCAGAAAAACACGTTGCTAAGTTCTATTCAACAACAGAAATCCGAGTTGAAGACGTTGACTAGTTTGCACCTGCACGATTGCTTTTTGTTGAAGAAATATTACTTGGGATTGTGTTTTTTCGATTTTTTTTATAGGAAAAATTAAATGGCCGAATGGTATTTGACAAGACTATTTCAGGAGACCATAAATACAGGTTTTCAAAGATATTGTGATATTTGAAGTAAATACAATAGAATAATGGGTTGATGAAATTTTTGTTCTTATGGACAACTTCTCAGTACTTTTTCACATAGCTGAAAACCACCTAACAAGAGTCAATGGAAAATTTGAATCTCAATTTTTTTATGATTTTCATGTCACTGAAGGTTATTTTCTTATTTCCAGGTAAAAAGAAGAAGAAGGATAAAAAACGAAAACAAAAAGCTGAGCCGTTACCACCAAAAAGTCATATATCCACACCTTGTTTCTTCAACCACATAACGTCTGTTGACGTTGTTGATGCAAGAAGATATTACTCTCTGAAGGAATATTTACCGAATGGTACAGAACTCAACTCAAGAATTCACGAAGTTGAAGAAATTTGAAACAATTTTTCTCCTTCCATGTCATCCAGTGAATGGAATACAATGAAGGGAAATAACGCATTCGTTTGAACTACATCTGTTTATTTCAGATATAAAGGACTTATTTCTACTTTATTTTTATAATAATTTCATATTTGTAGAAATGTTTTATTCTGATATTTTTATGCCATAATTTTTTATGGAAATTCTTTTACCTTCAAGTGAGAGTGTACTGACTGAAATAACTTAAGGTATTATTTTTTCTTCTCATAATATAATTGAGTATGAATAAAAATGCTTTCTGTCTTCATGAATATTGATGTATCATGAATCATGTTTCATTATAGTTGCTTTAAACGGAGCAATCCGAATTGAATATCTATTATATACTTATCAATTGTAAAGAAAATAGAACTGAAGTGTTTTTTTATTTTGAACCATCTGTAGAATAGATTATTCTGAATTTCAAAAATTTTTCCAGTGTCTATATTCAAAATATAATTATAAATTAAGCTGTGATATTACAATTCAATATCAATTATCGAATCATTATTAATGAAACTTCTATGTTCTACTGTAAATATAAATTACATTTATTATCATGAATATATATGTAGTGTTTGAAATTATGTTTCATTACATTTGATGAAAGGATATTTTCATGAATCCCATGGAATGGAGTATTGCTTACCTTCGCCTTACATTCGAAATATTCATCAGTTATTTTTGACCCTGGTTCTCCCAACAGATCACTCTATTATTTCGTCACATTGTATTTAATTATCGAATTTTGATACGATGATGATCTCAAGCTATAAGGTTCAACTCACTGAAGACGAATCCGTCGCAAATTCGATTCTCTCTTGAATGCCAAATTTCATTTTTCGAAATTATTCAATAATTCATTTCACAGAAGAAAAAAATTTAGTCGGTTTCAATTATTTTCCTCATTAAGAGAAGGTTCATTATTGGAATTAGTTATAAACGACAAAAAGCATATTGAATTCTGCCTTATAGTACGAAAACTGTTTATGGTAGAAAAATAAAAATGGCGAATGCGCCAATGTCATTTCATCGACATAATGTAAGTCTTATAAAACGACAACCATGGCATTTCATTGACTGAAAAGTAGTTTTCAATGTAGAAATTTATATTCTACAGTCCCAATCATATTTTTCAATGATGTTCGATATTATACTTAAAATTGATGAAATTTTATATGTAGGTACGGCCTAACAAAAATGATCGGAATGAAAATTGAAAAAAAAAATAAAACAGAAAGTATGAATGTTAGAGTCCATCATTATGAAATTCTTAGATTCAATGAAAATAAAGAGGAATAAATTTCAATTGATAAATTTGATAATTTATTATGAACAATTGTTGAATACAACATGAAAATGTTAGAGTGTAATGATGACTCATGAAGAATTTGATAAAATGTCACTCACATAATGAATGCAACTGTTCAACAAAAAATAGATATACAGTTAAAGTATTAAAATCGAAATATACTCCTTGTTTGTCTCCAAACATTTTTCCAGCTAAAATTGTGGAACTTCTGTGAACAAAATATCACACATAATCGAAATAAATTGAATGGTACAAGGTGATTTTAAGTTGAACAATACAAATTTAATTCCATACGAAATTGAAAATAGGCCTGAGAGGAATAACAGAGTCTCCTCCAAAAAAAAATCGGGAAAATTAGGCAAAGCAGGGCGGCGAAATTTTATTTTGCCGAGGCGCCAAAATGTCTGGCGACGGCCCTGATTTTACTGCATCCACTTGCAACTCAAGGGGGCTTAGAGAATGTTGGGATCCATGATTAAAATTGCCTGAATTCTAAAAAACTACACAAAGGATCGAATTCAGATTTCGGGGAAATGTCAACGAGCCATAGTCGAAAATAATGGCGTACGGCACACTTAATAAATAATAAAACAAGATTAATTTTTCAAGATAATATTTATTTTACTTACTTAATACATATAGTGTGGTACACGCCATTTGATCCACAAAGATAAAAATGATGTCAGAAGCAAGGGCGGTTCTAGCCTTAAATTTTGAGGGGGGTCACCATTATGGGCTTCAAGTTTTTTGATGGGACCATTTCGTACATTTTCTGCTTATTTAGTGTTAGGTGGTTTCATTTTGGGGGAGGGGGGGCATGACCCCCTTGACCCTCTTGGTCCGCGCTTGGTGAAAAGGGTGACGTCTTTCTTCCCTCAGGAAATTATCTCCAAGAAACTCCTTCACATTCGTTTCACTGCCTCCTCAGTTATCAACGTCACCTCTGTACATATCGCTGATTTCAAGTCTTCTACAGTACGGGGTTAATATCAATAAACTTGCTCCTTCAAATGTGCCACCAAATAAAAATCACACATGTTGAGCTCAGAAGATCGAGTAGACCATTGCACATCACCAAATCTTAAAATCTGATGATCTAGAAACATGTTCCGGAGCAGGTTCATTGAAATTTTGGCAGTGTGAGCAGTAGCTCCATCTTGCTGAAACCATACGTTGTCTTGCAACTATAATCTGTGCAGTTGTAGAAGAAAAACGTGTACCTATTCGAGGTCAAAATTACTCGTGTCGGTCTATAAACTAAAGTTTTTTTGTGATTCCACATCATATTCCCGTTCTTTAAATTAATTATTATATATCAATTAAGAAAATCTGTTGATAATTTTTCAAATATTTATGAAAAAAAATAAATATCTCGAAAATAATTCAAGGATTGAAATTTTGTAATTAGACCTGAACAAGCGTCAAAAAAGCATTATGTAAATATCAGACATCTTTGAGAAATAGGCCTAGAAATAGACATGAGAACAGATGTCACAATAGATAAGAAAAATGCCTATTGTATCACAGGGTTCAGACATGAAATTCAACCAAAGTTTTCTCCCTGAAACGTAGGTCTATATAAACACATTAGTGGTGTTCTTTTATTCAGCAAAGTATTCAACGCTTCAACCACGGTTGTATCAAATCGTACTGTCCCTCGTTCTTTTATTCTACACCGTATGAGCCATCTAACAGCTCATCGTGTTTCAGTCAGGGTGGATCTGTGATGAATAAAAGAACACCACTATTGTTAAAACGGATTTTAAGGATTGCTTATTGTTATAGTATCTTTTCATGGTTTCGACTCAGTGTTATAGTTTGCCTCAGAGGGGCCCTGTATACAAATGTATCAGAGTCCCAAAGAAAGGTTAAAGTTTTTCATATAGGATTATAAGAAACAGACCTGATGCTGGCCAAGAAAGTGAATCACGACGAACCAAAAGTGCGAATTGTGTTTGAGAAATTGTCAATATTTTTCTAGTCAATTTCAACAATTTCAATAATAATAATAATAACCTTTATTGATGTCATAAGACATACAAATATGTATAAGATAAGTCAAAGTGAAAAAAGTAAAGAAAAATCAATCCTAATACTATAAATAAGTAAGAAATAGGTTATTATCAACTAGATATTCACTAATGGAATAATAGCATTTTTTAAGCAATTCACATTTCATCAATTTCTTGAACTTTATTACACTCAACAGTTTAATAGAAACAGGTAAATGGTTGTACAAAATAATTGCCTGGTAAATAGGAGAACATTCAAATTTAGTTGTTGCATGAGCTGGAATACATAAAGTTGTAATATTTCTGGTGGAATAGTGATGGAAACCTGATAATTTAACCATTAATTGTTTATGTTCCTTTACATAAATTAAACATCTGTAGATATATAAACTAGGAAGAGTAAAAAGTTTATATCTTCCAAAAAAAGGCTTACATGAATCACGTGAATTCAAGTTGAAAATTAAACGTAATATCCTCTTTTGAGCCACAACAACTCTACCGGAATCAATCGAATTGCCCCACAACATGACATTTTAATCAAGAAAGCAATAAACCAAACTATAATAAATACTTAAAATGGACTCTATGGATAACGAGTCTTCAATTCTGCTGATAGCGTAATAAGAACTACCCAATTTTTTACAAACTGACTCGACTTGGTGATCCCATCTCAGCGAACAGTCCAAGTGTATTCCCAAAAACTTAACACTATCTCTGGAAGTTACTTTTCCTCACCGAAACACCCCAATACCAAACGATCCGTATAAGAGTTGCGAATGCGAAAGTATATACATTCTGTCTTGTTGATATTTAAAATCAAACCATTTGAGTGATACCACTCCACAAGCTTGCAAATAAGTTTATTACATATTGCCGTGAGTCCATCAGGACTCTGTGCTGAGACCGCCATCGACGTGTCATCAGCAAATATATAGACAATGCGTTGTTGAAGCGAGTATTGTTTCATTTTTAGTAATGACGTAGTTTTCACTTGTCCAATGTCGAAATATGACAACTTCAAATTTTACAGCTGTCTAGATAGCGGAGTATTCGAAGTGAAACCTCATATTAGAAAACCCTGTAGTACTCATTGAATAATAGACTATCAGAACAAACGTATGCCATCACGAACCACCAGGGTAGTCGACGTTTTTTTCCGTCAAAGGATTAAATCATTTCAAATAATAATGGACTAGTTTAGTGATGTTGATAATACTATATTTGACACGATAGAATTATAGAGCAAAACTGATAAATTAGTGGAAAAATGTTGAAAATCCATCAATAAATGACTGAGAAATAGATTATTTAAATTTACAAATTTTAGCGCGGAACGTCTTTGGTCTGTGACGTCACGGCTCTTGCCTGTGATCGCTACACCATAAATTACGTTTGAATACTTAGCCGCGCCAAAGCTCTCGCGCCGTTTGTAGTTGTACAGTGTAGTTTTCACTCGAGTTTTGTTTTTATGTCACCATAATGGAAGAAGACTTCGTGAAAAGACAAAGTGACAATTTGCCTAAAATAGATATATTCGCAGTGATGCAGTTTTTTTCTTCAAATCCATCTTATGTCAGTGCAGAAATGAAAGGAGTTAAACTTTTCAAGTAAGTATCTACTTTTGAGTTTGCTTCATCATGGTTCAACTTATAACGATGATTTATTCAAAAAACGTTTCATAAACAGTTTGTAGTTGAGTACTGGTTGTTGAAATCTATCAATGGCAAAACATATTTATGTGAGGAGAAAAAAGTAAAAAGAGAAAAAGGTAATTTATATGTATGTATATAGTAAGTTATTTCAGCCATCGTGTAACGAACAAAACACGACACGAACGGCACAAGTGATTGTACACCAATGAATTCGTAAGCACTCTGCGAATACCAGTCGTCTAGTGTGTGACGTCACGACACTTACACGTACTATGAAATTATTCTTCCAAGCGCAAATTCAAAGTTCCATAACTTTTTCATTTCTAGAGATATTTCAATGATTCTTCCACATTTTTGTTTAATTTTTCTTAAATTTTTTAATTGATCCTTAACAAAAAAATGAAAACTAGTCCATTCCGAACTGAATACTGAATCCGAAAGACATCATTATACCCCCAACATAATAAAATCGACAGACTTCCATCAGTTTAATTACTCATTATGCGTGAAATTGAGCAACTAATGAAGAGAAATTTCTCCCTGCGAAGGTTTAAAAAGAGAAGTTTCAAGCTTGGTGGCGATTCTGTGTGCGGCGCGACACCTGTGGTCCGAAACCTGATCAAGGTCCAGCTGAATAACATGCTTTTAACTGTTTTCTGTCGACTATTGTTTATTGCGTCAATTATCTGCCCCGTATTGACGGGGGTCCTTTGAGGGCCAATTGCGAGATCGCTTCGAAAGATCACAGACTGATTTTAATAACGTTCGGTTGTTTATGTGACAATTTCAGAATCGGGAGGAAACGTGGGGTATCAACTTTATTTATTGAAGACGTCTATATCGGAATGAAATGTCTCAGTGAAAGGAAGTCATCGATGAAGACCTCGACGAACGTCTCTGCAGGATGGCTGCATTTCAACATTTCATCAACAGAAATCGAAAAAATTCGAGGAAAACACGTCTCCGTGAAGTGAGCACCCTCCTTTTCGAAAGTGAAGAATTTTTTTTATATTCGTCAGTACTCGTAAGTGAGCAGTAGTATTACAAGAGCACTTACTGGAAGAAAAAACAAAAGCAAAGATACCAAAACTAAAAAGGGAGCTAAAGCAGACAAATGTAATCTGTTAGTACTAGGACCAGAAGATCCCACTCATATCCACGAAACCACAAGTACGATGGACGAACACAACATAGCAATAATGAAAAATATTACAGCGAATTATGAAAAAGAAACCAAGCTGGATCTCTCATCGGATCACAGCACAGTTGTCTTAACATTAGAATTCGGAACAGACAGACTACCCACGGACCGAAAATCAATTAATTGGGAAAAATTGAAAGAAATCATTCAAGCAAAACGTGTGAATATAGAAAATAAAGAACAGCTAGACGAAGCAATCGAGGATCTACAAAAAATATTAATGGAAGCTGAAGTACAGTCCACCATGATAAAAAAAATACCGAAGAAGAGACCGCTACCTCTAGACGTGAGAATTTTGTTAGAGGAAAAGAAAAAGGCGAAGAAACAGTATAGACGCACAATAAACCCCGGTGACAAACAGAGTCAGACAAGTGTTCAACGATGACTGGGACAAGAAGTTTGAAGAACTAGATACGGAAGACCAATTACTGTGGAAAATGACGCCAGCACTAACAGGAAGAAAAACAAAAGAAGTAACTAAAGAAGAAATTATCAGAACATTGAGAAATAAATAGACGAAATACAAATTCGAGCAATTAAAAACTTACAAGGAGAAGCTCGAGATGAAATGGTTGAAGTAGCCAAATTCATGCTAGAAACTGGAAGAAAGGAAAAGATAAAAATGACCCAACGAACAATCGACCCACAAGCCTATTTTCGGTAATCAGAAATGTGATAGATAAATCAATTCACAGAAGATTAACAGATATCGTAGAAGAAAAGGAAATAATTCCAAAAGACCAGTTTGGGTTTCAACGGTCCACCAACTGGTACTACTAACTGAAAATATTAAAGAGCAAATAAACCTCTCTACAGACACTGGTGCACTATTCTTGGACATAGAAAAGGCATTTGATGAAAAGTGGCATCAAGGTCGGATATACAAAATGAAGTTGATGAAATTTCCAACCAAACCTACGAGATTATTACAATGACAAATACCTGACAAATAGAAAATTTAGAGTGAATATTGATAGTACTAGATATGTCAAAGACTAGAGAAATTGAGGACGGTGTTCCCCAAGGATCGGTGATAAGGCCGTTGATGATCAAATTATGCATGGCAGACATACCAAAAATGAATAGATGCAAGATAGCTCAGTTTGCAGATGACACCGCTATTTGCTATCACAGTAGAATGCAGAAAATAATTACTAGGAAGTTACATATAGACCTAGATAAACTGATAGAATACCTACTTCAAAAAATGGAGATTCTAAGTGAATCCGATGAAAACATTTGCAATCTACTTCGAAGGAACAACAGTAAAGGAAAAGAAAGCAGAAAACGTCAAAATCAGACGATAAAATGGAAAAAGGAAGCAAAATATCCGGGAGTAATTCTAGATGAAATAATAAATTTAGCAAACAGATAGAAGAAAAAATAAGGTGAAGCAACTGCACAGGAGACTCTACCCGCTGCTCAATCCAAAAAGTAAACTTTCCTTAGAAAACAAGCTGAAGATAATAAAAATAGTGCTGATACCTAGCATGACGTATGCAGGAGTAACCTGGTATAAAAGGAAAGACAATAAGAAAGATCAGTTGCAGCGTTCACTAAATACAGTAATCAGAACAGCGGTTGGTGCTCATGGTATATAAGCAACCAACAAATAAGAGAAGAATTGAAAATTTAAACTTTTGAGGAAATAGTTAACAACCCAAGAAAGAAGATAATAGAAACGCTGAAAGAGCATGAGAATAGGGAATTAAGATAGATAATACAAATCCCAATAAGAAATACAGATAAGAGGAAATACCTCTTTCAAAGAACCAAATAGAAGAAAAATGACATGCAGAAGGAAGGTCTCCCAATTATACAACAGTAGAAATTCTAGTAGAGGCGTAGGAAATAAAATTCCAGTCCTTATACAAAAAAAAACATGATACTTGAATAATATTTTTCACCGCAACGTCCTAGTATTTGCATATTATAATACTGTTTTATTGTAAGTATAAAATCTGCAGATACAAGCTACAGAAATTGTGGCTAGCTAATTTCGCACTTATTCTGAAAAAGCAAAATCAAAAAAGAAATATTCAATTGTCCGTAAGAAACAACATCTATTACACCTACTTCGAATTTAACGAAAATTTTATAATTCCATCGAAAAATTATATTCGAATCATATTCCCTTGTCGAAAGGTCTGGATGCATCCCAAGAACGTCAACTCCATTTTTCGGAGTTTTTTCTGTCATCCACTTAGCGATCCTCATCAATTCAAACAAGGGACATCTGCAGACCGCAGAGGAATATTGAATGCGTTAAGTTTTTTTCAGAATATAATTTATAGCATTTTTTGACGGTTGTTTCCGCTGCAGCATTCACCGATTCAATTATTGAAACAAGCAGATATTCGTCGATATCAAAAAAATTAATTGTACCTTGTCCCCAGTTAAAAATATATGATCACACAGAGATCGATATTCGACACAACGAATAAAACGGGATTGATAATATTGGTTTATTATTTTCGATAATAAGCTTTTGGAATCTTCCGAAAAATATTTTAACTACTAGCTTTTAGGTACCCGCAGCTGTGCTCGCGTGCTGATCTTGATAATTTGATGTAACCAGTGGCGTACCCAGACATAAGCCTTGGGGGGGGGATAAAGAAAAAAATTTTTCGAATTTTCCTTCTTTTGAAGAAGTTTTCCAAAGAATTTTGCTTGCTCATAATAAGATTGTGATATATAAGTTTGTTACATATGATGGATATTCCTTCTGGGGGGGGATATATCCCCCTTTATCTCCACCACCCCCCCGCCCCCCGGGTGCGCCACTGGATGTAACTGCTGTTATTCGAGATTGTTGATGGGACATTTTTGAGAATAAGGATATTTTATTGATGTTAAAATGTCATGAAATCCGTCACAGCATTTGAAATAGTAAAATTGCTAAACGTATAAGATTAATGAAGCGTCGAACTATTGGCTCAAGTCCAGTCAATTTGTGCTCCAGAGAGACGCTTACAGAAAAGTTTTGGGGTAGTTTTGATTTCTTTGATCATGTTTATTGGGGGGCTATATGCCACCAAAATTTCGTGACGAAAAAGAAAATTAAAAAAAGATGGAATATTTCATAAGATGAGTAGATGAAATTTCCTACAAATTTGTTCAATGAATTTTTTTTGTCCGACAAATCATTCTGACTCAAATGATAGTTGAAAATTGGCGTATTTTTCTGTCTCTACGAAAACTCAAATTTTTTCCCTCCAAAACTTTCAATTTTAATGGCATGTCATTTACTCAATAATTCTTTCTTCCAATAGAATCCATACAAGCATAAACAATATTTAAAGCCATCATCAGTTCAGAAAAAGGCATTTTCAAAATCACTTTTTGAATTGTTGTTTATTCCTTTATAATGATTCCAATGCAGATGTTGGGGAAATAAGAATAAGATCTTCATTTTGCATAAGGACTGGAATTTTATTCCCTTCGCCTCTACCTTATTATCTCCGATTTCCTAGTGATTCTAAGTGGGAGGCTTTTCTCCCTTCTGCATGTCAGTTTTTTCTTCTATTTGGTTTTTTTAGAGAGGTAGGTATTTCCTCTTATCTGATGTCATTCTTATTTTGATTTGTAGTATCTTTCTCAATTCCTTATTCTCTTGCTCTATCAGCGTCTCTATTGTCTTCTCTCTTTGTTTGTTAACTATTTCCTCAAGGGTTTAAATTTTCAATTCTTTTCTGATTTGTTGGTTGGTTATATACCATGGAGCGCCAACTGCTGTTCTGATTACTGTATTTAGTGTACTTTGCAACTGATCTTTATCTTTCGTATTACACCAGGTTACTCCTGCATATTATCTATATTATCTTCATCTCGTTTTCTGAGGAAATTTTACTTTTTGGATTGTGCAGCGGGTATAGTCTCCCGTGCAATTGCCTTGCCTTTTTTCTTTTTTTTTCTATTTGCTTGTTAAAGTTCGTTCTTTCATCTAGAATTACCTACTCCCAGATATGTTGCTTCCTTTTTCCATTCTATTGTCTGTTTTTCTATTTTGAAGTTTCCTTCTTTCTCTTTCTTTACTGTTGTTCCTTCGAAGTAGATTGCAACTGTTTTCGATGTATTCACGTTGAATCTTCACAGGGCCCCCGCAAGGGTCATCAACGCCCGCGTGCCGAAAATATTTTGGCGCCCCTTAAAGGGGGGAAGTGGAGAAAAACGTCGCAGGATAATCGGCAAAAAATGTTTCAGTTTTCGTTTGGAATTTATTTGTAGAAGGGTTAAAAAAACTATCAGCAACCTTTTTTGGATGCCTTAAGAACTTTATGCTGTCAGTTGTTGCATAATACATTTTTTAAATTTTTCATTAATATATTCAAGCATTCGATCAAAACCGCATTTTATTTTAAATTTGTAATGAAACTGCAGAGTTTTCAAAACCTTAGCTTTATTCTTCTTTAATCTATTCATAAATATATAAACCAAACAATAAACGAATAACAAATAAAATATTTAATTAAAGGATAAAATTAAATGGATGTTTTTCTAGATTTGGCTGCTGCGAATTCTGTTATTATATCATCAAAATCAATTTTATCGAGTATCTCTTGCTCTATAGCTAAGATGGCCAATCCAGATAATCTTTCTTGTGACATAGTAGACCTCAAATATTTTTTAATTTTTTTTAATTTAGAGAATGATCTCTCACCAGAAGCAACAGACACAGGTAAAGTCAGAAGGATTCTTAAGGCAATACTAAGATTCGGTAGAGAAGAAGTTAGATTATTTTCAAAAATATATTGTAGAATTTCGAGAGGATTTGACGCTTCAGGTAATGAAAACAATCTTAGGGCTTTTATCTCGTTGAATAAATCATTTTCTTCCACGTCAGCCTCCTTCTTTTCCTGATCAGTAAGCTTTTGTTGAAGAGCATGACAGCATTTTAATAGATCTTCGTCATTTAATTTAAGAAAATCACAAATAAAACCAAAAACGTTATCGTATTCAGATATCATATCGAACCTACTATTTAAAGAACTTAGCGTTAGATTTTTCAAAAAGAAATTAATTTTGAAAGCGATTTTTGGATCTTGAGGTGCCTCATCCGTGTGTTCATAATCGAACAATTTTGGTTTATACTTTCGTCTTACACTATATAATGGAGGAAAACTTTGCTCTATCTCAAGAGCAGCTGCTAGTTTTCCAGCTTCAGAAAGTTTTTCCTCAAAAACATTATCATCTCTATAATTTTTAAAATGATCAACTAAATTCTTTAAATAGTTTTGGCACACTTTAATGTCAATCGCTACACTCTGCATCATTTTGCTTACAATATTAATTTGGAATAAAACATCATACCAAATTATTACACTACAAATAAATTTGAAAGTTTGAATATTTGATAAAAGAGAATTTGCTTTATGTCTAGTTTCTATGGTGAAAGTATCATTTTCAGCTAATTCTAAAAGGCTATCACATATTTGAATTAAATGCAATTTTAGTGGTTTTATAGCATCAATCCTACTTGACCATCTAGTATCACTTAGGGGTTTTAGATGTAACTGAGGAACATGCTTTTTTATAACATCCCATCTTTTTGTGGATGAGGAGAAAAATGTTTTAGTTCTTGTACAATATTGAAAAAATTCAGTGTTTCATTTGAAACCTTAGCAGCATCATTTACAGTTAAATTTAAGCTGTGTGCAGCACATGGCACAAAAAAAGCCCTAGAATTAGCATCGAGTATGCGTTTTTGTAAACCAATATATTTTCCGCGCATATTCGCCCCATTATCATACCGTTAACCTCTAATGTATTTAATATCTAAATTTAAATTTTCCAAAAATCCCATAACAAAATTGAATAGCCCTTCCCCTGTGGAGTCGAATATTGGACTAAACGCTAAAAAACTTTCTTGTATTTGAACCATTTTAGAACTGTCATTTAGAACAACATAACGCAAAACGAGGCTTATTTGCTCTGTATGGCTTGCATCCGGTGTACAATCTAAAATTATTGAATAATATTTGGAACTTCGAACCATATCCAAAATATTATTTTTTACTTTAGAAGCAATAATTTCATTTTGTATCTGGTAGCCTAAATAATGGGTCATCAAGAATTTGTTTGTGAGTTTTGCACTCGACTAATGTGCTCTCTCATCACAGGATCAAAAGATGAAATCATTTCGACAGTTTTGAGGAAGTTCCCATTATCATTTTCAAAAAGTTTTTTAGAAGAACCTTGAAAAGCTAGACACTGCCTGGATAAACCTCGGGATAAACATTTAACAATTGAAACAATTCTTCCTAGAACGTCATGCCAATATTTTTTTTCAGTTTCTAAAACCCGTAAGTGATGATCGTTCACCGTTGTGGACAATTTCAACATTTTTTTTAAATTCATCCATTTATTCATGTGAACTTTATGTGCAATTGATGTTTCATGTCTTGTAATGGCTGAGGATAAATGTTGCCAATCAGAAAAACTAGTAGAATTTTTTGCGTCTTGACCTCAACCCCTAAACGTTTCGAAACAAAATAACTATTCTTTGGATAGGTTTCTGCTGTTATAGCATAGCAAGCAGATTTTGGTAGTTTCAGAAATTCTCTGTAACCTGTAGTATTTTTCCTACAGATGGTGGCGAAAGTTTCAGTAATTCCCCTGGCTAAAAGCTATTGCTTCGGTATGTATGATTGTTTATGTGTACCATATGCGTTTTAGTGATGATCGAAGAAATGGTGCCCGCCGTCCGGTGCAGGTGGTCCATAAAAAAATCCCGTACCGACAAAGGGATGATTATTTATGATTTGTTTACTCGAAAAGAATCGTATAATTGCAATCTGTGGCCGAGGTTATTTTATGGGGATTGCGACGTTCGGGAACTTGTTTGGATGTGTAAAAGATGTCTTTGCACGTTCAAAATTGTTGAAAAAATAAAAAAAAAATTTCAAAAACCTTTGGTCTTTCGGTTTTTCATGTGGTCTATAAGAGATTTTGGCGCCCCTATAGAGTGGCGCCCGCGTGCGGTGCACGCGTTGAACGCGCGGTTGCGGGGGCCCTGAATCTTCATTCCTTGTATAAGTTGAACACCAGCAGTCCTACGGCTTCAATTTCTTTAATCATCGACCTGACACAACAAATCAATTCAAATAAGATACAGATAAAAGATTGCTTCCAATAGCCTATATGATGTCCTTCTACCAAGATTGAAGTAAGTAGAGGGCACTGCAGTAAGTAACCTTCAATTTCTGATGATGACAATATAGTTTCCAGAATGGCATCAGACAAAATAAAGATTCCGTGTGCATCTCTCTAACCTCCAATTCATGTTATAATTTCAATTGCTGTTGTGAAATTGTTCAAAATGGAAAGAAAAAAACAGAAATACTTCATAAACATAAAAACATAATACAATTTGACCTGTGAAAGCAAAGGTTCATTAAAATTAACTTTTTCTGGATCAGTTGTAAACTAAATAAGACATTATTACTATTCTCTAATTCCAAGCGATCTCATGCATGAATAATAAACATCTATAGTTCCATCATAAGAAAATTGGTGTATCATTGGTAGAAGATCTTTCAGTATCAAGGTCATTACATTGCTGAATTATGAACTATCGCATTTTCTAATAATTTCAATATTCCGTCATTAAAACGTGAAAAAAATATCTAGTTGATGAAAGGCAATCCATTGCAAATCTGAATGAGGAAATTCTTTATAAAAATTAGATGATTTCTAGATACATCCTTATTCCTCTATAAATTTCAATCAACGATTTCATGGTTTCCTAGTCTGCAATCTCCTCGAGTATCTGTTGCATCAGCCACTCGCAGACAATTTTAACTCTCATTTTCACTTCGATTGAGATTCATGAATCCGAAATTAATGAATGAACTCATATCTAGAATGCCTCGATGCACTAACATGCCCCATTGAAGAAAGAGTAGAAGATGAGGCCACGATATATCCCCTGGGGGAGATCCACGTAAGGAGAGACGCTACGTTTTAGCATAGAATGCGTTCCTGGAATGACCATCATGAATAGACATAGATATGTCGGTGAAATCACCATTAAGGAAATGCTCAAATACTTCAGATGCATTGTTGTCTCGGCCATATACCATTCGATGACCATTCTATCGGTATAAAAACCAGACTGCCAAGTGTGTAACTTCCTGTGGAGGAGAGAGGAAATCATTAGTTATATTTTTTCCTACTATAGAACTAGATTATAAATTAGATGTAGAAGCGTGCTTGGCATTACTTCTTCCCTGACACACTGACACACACTCAACTGTCATTAAACAATATTGCTTTTAATTACAAGAAAATCAATCATTCGAGAATGTTTTCCTCAAATGTCCATTCTGTTTCAAACCAGTATCAGATCAGTCTGAATACTTTGTATTCGTTGTTTTCTCATTCTCAATATTGTTATATTTTTTCGTAGAAGGGACAATTTTCGTCTTTTTTCATCATATCTGCATTATAATCCTTGTTTTTTTTGTTGTGGACTAAAAACGGTTTATAATCTAAAGATTAAAACACGAGGTGTTTTGAAGTATGGTGGATTAGGTGCACAGACAAGTAGGTCTGTGTATCTTGATTTTGGGGTAATATCTTCACTATTTATTGCATTAACTTTTTATTCATCAAATACAAATTTCTCGATTATTGTGCAATCAATTTTGATTGGTGATCATTCTCCTTGATTCGCAATAAATTTATAATTATCATGTGTACCGTTAAATAAGCTTGTAAACAACAATTGGGAAAATTCATTTCTCCAATTCTGTGGTTATTCCGTTCATTCTTCCACATCTTGTAGAACAAAATCGTGCGAGAATATATCAGAAACGCACAGTTTTCATGGTTATATTTTATTATTCTATGTTGGTACTCCGAACTTTCCGCCACGGCTTTATCTGTCAATTCATCAATTTTCCTTAAAGAAATCAGTTCTGCCAACCAACATTTTTCAATGCAAAAATCACTAAATTATATTTATGGAAATATTTCATTAATTTCAATGAAAATTCAATGAATTAGAGAAAATAATGTATAATACTCGTACAGAAGGCTCATTCTACCAATGCCGTCTGCACTTGTATTATAAATAACTATTCCAGCATTGTATGAAAAAGGTACCTACTGATGCATAAAGGTTGCTTCTTCAAATTCAAATTCGAAATATGATTTTTCTTTTTGAAATGACTCTTCCCAAAAGATTCGTTCTTTTCATTTGGATTTACAAATATTTTAGCAAAGCTTCCTCCGCATCAATTCCATCCTTGCATCTTTCGAAATTTCTTCGAGAATCCCAGCGAATACCTGAAAAAATTAAACAGCAATCAGCCCATCTTCTGAAAGATATTCTATGGTAAAAGTATTATCAGTTCATTATTTCCCATAGCTTAGTTTGGAATACTTTACTGCCTTCATCAATAAATTTTGTATACATCAATTTCATTGAAATTAGATAGTGAACTGTTTTCAAAATTTCAGATCGATAGGGTTATATTTTTTCAATGATTGAAAAAGTATTATGTGTTTAATCCCGTAACCATCAAATGAATCAAAATCAAAATATTTCAGCTCTGAGTCTATCCTGATAATTACATGTATGTATTTAACTCATTATGTTGACTTGAAATCAACTCAAGTTCGAGTCTAGTATTATTTATTTATTAAGTATTTGACTCAACATTGAAAAACTACTACTTGACATGATTTCAAGTCAAGCTCGAGCCAAGTAGCTTGATCATCAAGTCAAGCCGTGAATCCCTAGATATCTTGTCTTGTTCTATTAACTGAAAACACCAAATCTATCAGTACACAGGAGGTTCTAAAACCACGACTGGAACTGAAGTATTCGGGGCTGGCATCAAAACTAACACTCTCTAACCTGCTGTTCAAGTGTCTTTCAGAAAGAGATATGTACTTGCAATCGAAAGATGTGTGGAAATGATCCTAGTATCAGCGATACATTCTGATAGTCAGGCTGCAATCAGAGCACTGAGCTTACATATTATCGATTTTAAGATGATATTGGAGTGACGAAGAAAACTCAATGAAATATGAAAAAACCTGGGGGAATCTTCCAGGATTGGATCATTCCAAAAAGTTCCTTCGAAACTTTGACATCGCGAAATCCAAGAAGTACTGCATATTAGCAAGAATATACTAAATCCCCTCACTGGATTCCTCACAGGGCATTGTCGCCTTTGGAAACATCTCATGAAAATAGGTCTCGCAGAAAATGACTAGTGCAGATTTTGTAGGGAGGAAGAAGAAACTCTTGATCTCCTGGTGATGGAAATCCTCGCTATCACTAGCCAACAAAAATATGCTTTGGACAAGAAACTTATAGAAGCAAGAGAGTAGCATCCTTGAAGCCACCCCAGATACTGGAGATCATCAGAACTCTGTAACTGAAAGGCGATCTATAGATCACGTAATAGCAAGAACATCTTTTATGGGGGACAACATATGGTTGCAGCAGCAGAACTCCCTTAAATTAAATCTAATCTTTGTTGAATGACTGCGCCCCTACAATTTGGCGCCCCAGCAAAATGTCCGATATGGCGGTCCAGCTTGTATCTTTGCGCGTGCTTTGAAATTTGACTTATTTTTTCACTTGTATCATAATATTTCAGGTTAATAATAGAAAAATAGCCATAACACTCGGAATTCAATGAAGAAAGATAAGGCCAATGAGGAACTCAACCTCCGCACTTGGACCTTTGAAATCATCTTTGTTTATTTTCAGCCAAATATGACAATAGGATAATGTCTATATCCTAAAACAAACTCGTGAATATATTATGTATTCTCCACTATATTATACATTCTTCTAAACTCTTTATGCAGGTTAAATTTGACACCGGTGTTTTCAGTTGATGAAAGGAATAATGTATATCACACAGAAAGTCCATTACTTTTTCTCTGTCATCATAAATATCCAAGTACCTTACTCGAATTAACTAGTAATGATTTTACCACAAGACTTGAATTCGTTATTCTTGTTATCCAAGAATCTAAAATAATTTGATTTTTTGCCATTAATTATGGAATCTTCTATGTAAATCAATAAGAATAACAATGGTTTTCAGAAAATGAATATTCAAAAATGTAAAGATTAGAAAATATAATCGATTTGAATGTTGCTGTATAATCCTTTATTGTTTCGTCTTTATTGGATAAAAATGAGTTTCAGATAATTTGAGCCTGCGTATCTTCATTTTATACTTATATTTTAAAAAAAAATCCACCTTATGGAAATAATTCTCACAATTGTTTTTCTGGCTGAATAACAGTAATAGGATGCTGATGAATGTGTTAACTAATCTAACACTAAATAAAATAAAAAGAAAACGATCGAAATTATTTATACCTTTTTGAAATGGGGAGAATTCAAAACTGCTCCTCAGTAAGACTTATTATTCGAGTAGAAAGTTTTGGTTTCTATAAAAATATCCAAAAAGATCTTTTAAAATTTCTACTTGAACTTATCTAGAGGTGCTAGGTCTCTGGTATAGGCTCCTTCTATCCTAGTTTAAACCTTTTTTGTACACAGTCGTTACACAAATCGTGTAATTCCTTTTAAATAACCAATAAGTTTCTCATGAAAATTGGCTCTCAGACACTTTCATCAGTTTTCGTCTATCCAGTATTGAAACGGGACAATTTGGCCCACTCTGTACCTATATTTTGATCTCTGTATCAATAATGACATTTATTATTATTTTTGTTGAAATCACCCAAATTTCAGAAGGACCATTTCATCAGATCTAACTAGATAAAATAGACGATTACATCATAATGAATCTGATAGCAGAATGAACGAGCGGTCGAAAGCTACCCACACCAAGGCAGAGCAATTTTTGAATATTCTTCAAAATTTTATTACACCCTGTAAAATATCTAATCTAACTCCTTCTTTAATATATCGTTGCCGCTTTCGTCACAACGAAAGCGGCAACGGGTTCCATAATACCAAAAATTCACTCTCGATTTCAACGGAGGAGTGAAAAAATCATCCCGAGGAAGTGGTCCACGACGAAAAAGATATCCATCACGCATTCTTCGATGTTGATAAGCGGGAATATTGCACAATTTTAATGCAGCATGAAAGTCCGAAGATTGTACAATCTATAACAGTTAATTAATGCAATCCTAAGTGTTTTTCATGCCATAAAACTTATATGTACCCACATGAGTTCAAGCCCTCATACCAAAACGTTATTTACATACCAAACTAATTCGAATGTAAAAATAGAAAATGAGGGTATCACTTTCTTCGCTACAGAATTCCTGAGCTTCCGCTCATTTCACATTGAATAAATATATCACGAACTATGCAGAATCGATAGATTCAATAACAGGAGCACGTAAGCAGAGCGTTGTGTATATGGCTCTTTTCGATTTCACTCGAACTTTTGTTACCGTAGAAGGTGGACTTTGAGAAACTTTCGGTATCCTAAAACGATTTCCTGGAACATGGGACGAAGAATAATATTCTGAACATGTATCTGGTTTTTGCTAATATCCGAAGACGATTCCGATAGAAATGAAATTTTGCATATGAATGTAGAATAACAGTCTGAAGTTTCAACATAACATAAATCGGATGAAATACGAGGATAATATTGAAAAATGTCTTTCTCCATTTCAGTATCCTAATGAGTTCATTACAGCACTGAAAACAGTGCTATAATGAACTCATTACAGTACTGAAAATAGTGATGTAATGAACTCATTACAGCATTGTTTTCAGTTATTTTTTTCGCTTTAGGTATTGTTGTCTACACTGACTTCCGATCCTATCAAATTTCAACACACTTCAGGTGTCAGGTGTCATTCATTCATAACTCATAACATTTCAAATCATTTGTCATCTTGTAAACAAAAAACAAAGTTAATTTTTGCCGAAAATGTCGAGTGATGTGCTTCGAAATGTCGGAAACTTGCAGAAGTTAAAAAGAAATTATCCCATTTCACAAAACCACACATTCTGGAAAAAGAACTATATAAGTAATTTTATTAACTTATTTATTTTTATTAACAAGTTTAACTGCTTCTTAAATAATATTTCAATCAAACATATCAATAAATTATTCTTTGCAATAAATTTCATAAAAAACACAAAAACAAAGTTTACGTGTATTTTAAATGGGAAATATTGAGTCATATTTTTATAAAATTGACCCAAAAATTAGAAATTTCCGGAAAAATAATTACATAGACAAGAGTTCCATACTGATAAATAATTATTAATCTCAACTTGAAAGGTTATAATCCTCCAAAAATTGCCGATAGGTGCTAAATCGCGATTGGTCGATTAAATGGCGCTTTGGAGTGTGGTGAAACGCTACATTACATTAATCGTGATCTAAGGCCTCACTTAAGAGCCAAGTCAAGATTAAAGCATTTGGTGAAACTGGGCCTCACATCCAGAAAAACTGACTGTTTGGTGCGCTTTATGAGCTGGTGGAATCATTGGTCCTTACTTCTTCAAAATCGATGATGGCCAGAATGTTACAGTCAATAGTGATCGGTATAGAACCATGATTACTAACTTTTTCATTACTGAATTTAACAACCATGATGTCCAGGAATAATGTTGGTCTTAAGTATGGTCTCAAGATAAACATAAAGAAGACAAAATTTATGGTCATCACTAAAATAAATATTGATCATGTCAGGATACGAATAGAAGATCAGGAAATAGAAAGAGTAAGAAGATTTAAATACCTGGGATGCTGGCTGAATGACGAATGGGATCCTGATGAAGAAATTAGGAGTAGAATAGAAATAGCTAGAAGTACCTTTTTTAAAATCAAGACATTGCTTTGCAACCGTGATCTGAGTTTGACTACTCGATGGCGAGCCACCCAATGCTATGTACTGTCCACACTGTTATACGGAGTTGAGGGGTGGACGCTGAAGGCGCGGACCATGTCACGTTTGGATTCTTCTGAGATGTGGTTATACCGACGGATACTAAAGATATCATGGATCGAACGAGTAACAAATGATAGGGTACTCGAAAGAATGGATAAAGAACAGGAGCTTTTAACAACAGTAAAGCGAAGAAAAGCAGCTTATTTCGGCCATATTTTTAGGAACAGCAAGTACAGTTTTCTGCAACTAATCGTTGAGGGAAAGATCGAAGGACGAAGAGGCGTCGGGCGTAAAAGATTCTCTTGGCTGCGAAATCTACGCCAGTGGTTTGATATAAGAGAGGCCAGTACGATCATCCATTTGGCACGAGACAGAGAGGAATTCCAGTTGATGGTCGCCAACCTCCGTTGAGGAGACGGCACTTAAAGAAGAAGAAGATGTCCAGGAGCTCTGGTTCCAACAAGACGGCGCAACATGTAACACAGCTCGTGCCACAATCGATTTATTGAAAGACACCTTTGGTGACCGCCTAATTTCACGTTTTGGACCTGTGAATTAGCCTCCAAGATCTTGTGATTTAACACCGCTAGACTACTTTCTGTGGGGCTATGTAAAGTTATTGGTCTATGCGGATAAGCCACAAACCCTTGACCATTTGGAAGACAACATTCGCCGTGTTATTGCCGATATACGGCCACAAATTTTGGAAAAAGTCATCGAAAATTGGACGTCCAGATTGGACTACATCCGAGCCAGCCGTGGCGGTCATATGCCAGAAATCATATTTAAAATGTAATGCCACAAGATTATCTTGCGGATAAATAAAATTCATGTCAATCGAATAATCCATCGTTGTTTTATTGCAATTTAAAGTTCTATAGCTCTAAAAAAAACACCCTTTACTATTACCTCAATGATAACAGAGCTGGGAATATTGCCGTGTTAATGTAGTGCTTATAGATAGTAGGTTACCGAAAAAGTAAAAAAAACATTATCTTAATAACAACATGAATGATTTCAAATTTCGCGGGTTTTTAATAATCACAATTTCCAACAAGATGTTATCTTGGATGTAATATTTCATTTCACATTACAGCAGCAGTACAGTAGTAAACGGTTTCATTTGGAAGAACCCGCTATCTGCTAGGGTGGCACGAGCTGCCAACCTAGCAACGGAACAATGCCAATTTTGTAGGAAAAAAATTTCTGGGGTTTTTATTTCTCGAAAAGGTGATCAATTGGCCACCACGATTTTGTGATTTAACACCTTTAGACTTTTTTTTTGGGCCTCGTAGAAGATATGGTCTATGCCTATGCTCCACACTCGGTTCAAGATATTTTTAATAATTCGAGAAGTTATCAAGGACATATAGCCGCAAAAGTGCGAATTGAATGAGAAGTGAATAAACTTAATGTCATCAGGCATCCACATATTTTTACAGAATTTGTTAAATGCCAGTCTCTGTTTAATGTCTGCCTTCTTATTTTAATACCTCGGCTAATACACAGACAAGAAAGATTTGATTAGATTAATAATTCAACTCAATCTATGGGAATTCCAAAACTGAATTATATCTCAGAAATCCAGTTGAACTAAAAATATTCGAGAGTGATGACGCACTTGGTATATAATATAATATGCATATCCCATTCTAGTCTAGATTCTCCGAAGCAATAAGTATAGCTGTTGTAGCCTAAAACTATAATAAGCGTACTAAAACATAATTATTGACGAATAAAATAATCACCAATTACTCGTACCGTAAATCGAAGGCTTGTTTAAAAAAATTGTATATTCTAGAAATTGGGGTGCACTAACTGTCTCATAACAGTCCAAGAAAAAACAGCACAGGGAGTAATCACTTCAAGTATTTATATCTAGTTCAATTTTGCACAATATTTTTATATATGAAATTAATGAATTTCCATACTCTTTTGGAATCCCATTCGATGTAGATAATAAAACATACATAAAATTTAGGTTAGGAAGGGGCCGTAGGGAGTTCAGAGAATATTGTGGCAAGTTATCTAATTAACATCTGTGAACATAGAATTTGAAGTACTAGTCAATTAACTCTCCTTGCATCGGTTCAAATGAATCAAATAAGGTTAAATGTAACTTATTTTTCCAATATCTTTTATTATAATGGACTAGTTTTCATTTTTTGTTAAGGATTAATTCTGAAAATTTAAGTAAAATAAAACAAAAATGTGGAAGAATCATTGAAATATCTCTAGAAATGAAAAAGTTATGGGACTTTGAAGTTGCGCTTGGAAGAATAATTTCATAGTACGTGTAAGTGTCGTGACGTCACACACTATTCATTGGTGTACAATCACTTGTGCCGTTCGTGTCGTGTTTTGTTCGTTACACGATGGCTGAAATAACTTACTATACACATACATATAAATTACTTTTCTCTCTTTTTACTTTTTACTCCTCGCATAAATATGTTTTGCCATTGATAGACTTCAACAACCAGTACTCAACTACAAACTGTTCATGAAACGTTTTTTAAATAAATCATCGTTATAAGTTGAACCATGATGAAGCTTCTCAAAAGTAGATACTTACTTGAAAAGTTTAACTCCTTTCATTTCTGCACTGACATAAGATGGATTTGAAGAAAAAACTCCATCACTGCGAATATATCTATTTCAGGCAAATTGTCACTTTGTCCTTTCATGAAGCCTTCTTCCATTATGGTGACCTAAAAACAAAACTCGAGTTAAAACTTCACTGTACAACTACAAACGGCGCGAGAGCCTTCGCGCGGCTAAGTATTTAAACGTAATTTATGGTGTAGCGATCACAGGCAAGAGCCGTGACGTCACAGACCAAAGACGTTCCGCGCTAAAATACGTAAATTTAAACAATCTATTTCTCAGTCATTTATTGATGGATTTTCAAATTTTTTTCACTGATTTATCAGTTTTGCTCTATATTTTAATTCTATCGTGTCAAATATAGTATTATCAACATCACTAAACTAGTCCATTAATGGATTTAATCAGACGCTTAATGTGATACATTTCAAGAAAACACCTCTTTCGCATGTTGTTTTAACACCTAACACTGCAAAATTCTAACTGATTGATTCATCCAGAGACAATTAACTCGAAAATTTGTCGTTTTTTCCAGTATCCTGAGACATGGCCGTTTTCATTTAGAAGGTGACATCTTGTGATGACCACCCACTCAAGAATCTTAAATGCAGTAAAGTGGAAAATCTGTTCATGAATATGCAAAAAATATTCTGTTTATCATTCATTTCGGTGGGACAAAGTTCGTTGGATGTAATGGCTGAACAACATTAAAAGTTTACGTACGAATTTCAAATAATACTCGAGCCTACAATGTTTGAATTGTATACCTTGTATTTCTAAATAGTAAATGTAATTTTATTTAATATTTTCACCTACATTCTGCAACATTTCAGGTTTTATTTCTCAAACACGATATTTTATAAATGACAGCAGACAGCACATAAAAATTAAAATCTAGGGGTGTCAAATCAGGAGATCTTGGAAGAGGTTTGATAGGACCTATTTTTCCTGATTTTCGGGAAAGTTATCGTACAGAAAATCATATAATGAAGCCACAATAAGCAACTTTTCAAATCACTATGAATTTGTGTTCATCTTCAGACAATATACAGCGAACTGAAAATGAAAAATAGTTCTAAACTGCAGTTACAAACGATACTCACCAAAACGGGTAGTGAAAAAAATATTATGTATACTGACAGAATTCGGAAAGATTTACAAGTTTCCCCTTTAGGGTATAATAATTCAAATCTCACCCAATTCTTCCACTGAATCTGAAAGGTAGCTCCACCTAATCGAAGTTGGAAATTAACCTGACTAGTTATCTCATTTAGTAGAGTAAATTTGTAGAATAATGCTATACGTAAAATATGACCAGCACACTAAAACTTTTTGTGATAACATGGAGAAGGAATTAGGAATTTTTTGAAAATTTCAACGTAGGTAGAAAGTTGTTTCAACGAATCCCTAAGACTTGTCAAACACTCTCTGTGAAGTTGGTAAATGCATCTGTCTGAATCTTCTCATCAAAAACAGGGAAAGAACTATTTTGACCCATGATCTTCGACATTTTTCCCAAAAAATGGTCATTTGGGTCATGTAACACTTTCACAATATCCTAAGCGAGTACAAATTCTTCTGTTCATAAGGGAATCGGACTGTCCATCTCCGAATGAATATTCACCATTTTAATTTTATGTATTCTTCAATTTCCACTACACAAGCCAATCTATAAATTTAACAGTCTCTCGCTTGAATGAAGCAAACTCGAATTTTATCCTCATTATGTTAACGTATTCTGTGGGTTGAACGTTCAGAATATGAATACAGACGAAATTCTGATTATGAGCTCTTTAGCATAATTTTTTTCACGTGTGAATTATTGGGATATGTAGATAGAAGCACACATTTTCATTCTGAATGGGCCATCCGTATAGATAGAATGTATAGATGCTGCATCGCATCTTATCTATCTAATGGACATAAACAAAGTTCATATCGGTCCTAGATATTTCTGCTGTCTGCGAATTTTTTAGCAGTTTCATTGGTTACGTATACAGTCTGGGAGCTCATGATGCACTCTCTTGAATATTCAATATATTTGGGATTGTTATTTTCGATAATATCCTATAAAATTTTCATGAGTTGAATGAAATTTGACACCCTAAAATATTCACGTCTCACCTTATTTTAAAAATACCAGCATCATTTATAATGCTCGATTGAAGAATTGTCGAAATGCTTTTCGCCACAGCTATCATTGATCATGTAAAGCTTGGCTTTCATCTGCTATTGAGTTTGATCCACTTTGTTGGTTCTTCCCAAGAATATTTTGCGGTTTTTACATTAGCTAAAAATACTGCGAATTTGGTTATTACTTAATGATAGAATCAATCAATCTCCATCATTAATAAAAAAGGTTAATATCTACAATATACAGGTTGTGTATCCATTATTAATGAAAAGTGTTTAATACAATGTATAGATTGTCCCATTTTCGATGCTTCCTGATGAGAGCATCTCGAGAATTATAAGACTTAGAGAAAAAATCTTCGAGGACCCCGATCTCTTTTTTCGAAATGATGAGATATCAGAAAGCAGATCATAGATATCTTGATTCATTCTCGAGTGATTGATTTCTATGATCTGAGATGAGTATCATATAAACCCTATAAAAATTATTAAAAAAAAACCTTTGAGAATTCAACGAATTATCCGAACAGAAAACAAGATCCCAATATTTGAAAGTCATTTTTCAGAAACGCCCTTTAAATTTGAAGATTTAAAAAAATTCAAATTTTTTTCTTAATTCGACCCATATTTTTTGGGAAACGATAGTTGTTGCTTCAGGTTTAGGAGAAATTCGGTTGAGTTTTTCGTTCACATAGTGTGAACGCCATCTTTCCTTCTCAGTATTTTCATGTTGGGGCAACTATCAATACCTGTCAGCATCTATTCCCAAAATAAGTATTCCACAAAAAGGAAGATTTTGTAAAATCTGCAAATGCTAGGTCAAAAAAAAAACAACAATATTTCATCTTAAATGATGAGACTAGATACAGCCATCGAAATTATTAATATAAAATCAATATTTTCAAAATTATGAGGCAATTTCAAAAAGTGGAGCATGAATCCTTACCACACTATCCTGAACTATGAGTGAAGGATGATTTATGTTATTTGATTACCTGTGTTGCTTGATTCAGTATCAAAAGTATTGTTCAACGAATATATAAAACATTCATTATACTTATTATATTTATCATTGCACGATTTTTCATATTCAAAAAATTTCTACTTAGATAAATCATTTTCGTGAATGATGTTCATAAGAACTCTTTTTGCATTCAACATTTTATTAAACAGTTGGATATATTATATGGTTTATGCATAGAGAACCAAAGCTTACTGAAAAGGTGATTCTTGAGAAATCTGGTAGGTTTTCATCCTAAGAAGCTGTAAATTGCATCTACATCAACAAAATTCGGCAACTCTGGCTCTGTATTGGATCCCGTATGTTGAACAAGAACAAACAGATTTATCGTGAACTACCAAAGAGGCTCCTCAAAGGAGATTTGCACTCTCTAAGACTTAGTCACCTTTAATACATTCAGATATAATCGAATACATCAGTGAAGAGAAAACTTTATCCAAATTGGTATCGTATCCATAGCTGTCGAAAAAATTTTCTGTCGATATCTGCTGGAAGTAGTGAATATTCACATTTTTTTGCATACTAGTTTTTTGGGAACGACATTGTTTTGAAATCTGCGAATATATTATAATTTGTCTATAATTAATTTATTGAAACTTGTAATAGTCTGCAACAGTTTTAGTTTTAGACCATAATTGACAGTATTCGACTTATTAGTGAATTATATGAGCTTGAACACATTTCTGATGTTCGGATGGTGAATAATAATTATAATTCTGGAATAATTATGAGTTTTTGTGTTGATTCTGTGATTACTCTGAAGTGCTATTTTTCATTACAAAATATATTAAAATTGGAAAATATCGTTTCAAAAATAACATTTTAATTATATACTTTTGTTTATATGAATAGAATTTGAAATTTGAAATCATGAATACCTAGAATATAGTACAGATGCGATACTTCTTTCATATACCAAAATTTTGCTAATTTTTCTGTCAACCTGAATTTTCGTTTTAGTAATTGTTAGATGCTTCCTCATAGTTTCTTGAATTTTGTTCTATTGTTCTGACTTTGTTATGTTAATATTATTTCGAACATTATATTCAATTCACAACATTATATTTCAATTCAAGAGAAAAAGATGCTGATATTTCTTACGGCATTGATTAACTGTTTTGTATACTCTATTGTGAAAAATCATTGACGCTCCGAACGAAGATCAAAAAAAGACAATAATAATTGCTAGTAGTTTTCAAATGAATTATGAATTATTTTTCAAGGGAAATTTTTGATTGTGGAATAGGTCAACAAGATATGCATAAAAAAAAAATTTAGTTTCATTCATTTTTTTACTTAATACCAAAACCTAAAAAAATATTAAATTTATGACAATTTTCTCTTCTAACAATTACAAAGATTAATATAAAGAAATAATAAAGCAAAAATTCAGAAATATAAATCACTCACATATGAACTAATCGTGAAATATTATAATTGAAGAAATAATAATGATCTCGAAAGTGAAATTCTGAATCTTCTTTGAGGATTCAAGCTTCAAAGGACATCGAGAGTGAAATTATTATTGTTTATCTGAAACTTTATAGAAGCGTGGCACCCGTATTTGAGAGAAATTGGAGCATTTCAATTACTGAAGTTCGCTCGCCTGAGCTAAGATTTTTTTTTCTGTAATTATAATTCTATTCCTTGAATATCAATTCACTATTTTATTTTCTGAATAGCGCCACCATTAGTCTACATCGAAACTGATTCATTCTCAGAATACACTATTGTTTTCCATCAATATGTAAAAGGAACGAGATCATATATTTGTAGAAATAACCTATTCAAAGAGAAACTACGTTTACTGATATTATGTTGAAATTGTCGCACCTTCTGAATAGCAATGAACCCATATAGTTACCCAGCGTATCCACATTTTCAATGATAAGCTATCTTCGTTGGGTATATCTGAAAAAATGGCGGTTAGGCCTTCAATTGGTGGTTTAAAAAAAATAGACCGATCCCCTCGTATGCTGAATCTAATTGTTGATTATTCATCCATAATGTTGAATGTAGTCAACGTAGAAATGTTGATTTTGATGCCTTTCACAGGCTGCATAGGTCAAAATATTAGTTTTGTCGCATCCCGGAATACTGATGCCATAACCTTGCCAGCTGACTGTTGTGCTTTTCCTCACTTTGGATTCGGTTCATCGTGTGCAGTCCACTCAGCTGACTGTCGATTGGACTCCGGAGTGAAATTATGGAGCCATGTTTCATCCACTTAAACAGCTTCAAGCACTGCTCAGAATCATTAACACGTTGTTGCTTTTAATCGATTGTGAGCTCGCGCGTCACTCATATTGGACACAGTTTTCTCATGTACAAATATTCGTGAATGATATGATGTACACGTTCAGATGATATCTTCACAATGTCTGCTATCTCGATCAATTTCACTTTACGGTCATTCAAAATTATTTTGTGAGCTTTTTTGATTTTTTCGTCGGTGACAGCCTCTTTTGGGCGTACACTGCGTTGACTGTTTTCGGTGCTCCTTTCACCACGTTTAAACTTAGCATACCAATCAATTGATTCTCCTGGTGCGGACCCCGGAAAGAAATAATCTTCCCCATACACGTTAGGTCAGGCGATTTAGCCGGACACCGGAACTTCGAACATGACTTCAGAAAAATATCAAGTATGCTTTGTTTTTGGAATGGTAATTTTGAGTTTTATCCAAATATGTAGAAATATACGGGGTGTCCTATTTGAAAAAAAAAATCATAGAGATATCTCAAAAAATATCAGTTTGCTGAAAATTCAATTCACGTCATTGAATTTTACGTAAAAATTGCTTCAGGAATATTTTCACACATAGAATAATATTTCGAAAATGAACATTTTCGAAAAGCACCCAGTAACTATGTAACAGTGATAGCTATGGAGTTGCGGTTTTCGCAATGAGTTTTTCATGAAAATTTTAAAATTAAGTAGGTATATAAATAGGTCTTCTCCTTCAAAAATTTCCAATTTGGCCTACCCTGCACATAACCTCGAAATTTTTGATGGAATATGCTAATAAACGAAATTTGTGGGTTTTTCAGTTCGAGTTTTCTGCTGGCCGAACGGACGAACAGAATTGAATTTGACTGCGAATTTTATTCACTCATTCAGTCAAATTTAAGCGGTTGTGATCAATATTCTAAAATTCCAACAAAAAACAAAATAATGCATATTTTAACGTTTAGAGAATGAGCGCCAAAAAATAAAACTCAATTTATGGCACTGTTCAAAACCATCTGACATGTCAAGCTCAAGCATTGCTGATGTGCCAATGCGAACCGCTACATCTTAACATCGAAGCTTTCAGCTAATGCGAAAATAGAAATTCTGCAAAAAAAAATCAAACCCATGTACATAAGCCGACTTGTTACTACTACCTTACACAATGGTAGTTTCTTCGTTTCTTCATCGAGGAATGAATGAAATCGGTAGAGAAGGCCATGCTCTGTTGGAGAAAATAAATGAAAAGAAGAAGTGGGGATCACACATTGGTGATTCTTCGGCTTTTCAGTGGTCAGTTTCTTTAAAGAGCGTTGTTGAAGAACATATCATATACGAGCATAATAGATTGTTTACTGACAGTAATCGGTTATTAAGTGCGACGACCGGTGTCCGATGAAATTCGGTTCTTTATGTTGTTCTGTTGCGATCGATTACTTTGATGTTGCTAATTTCTCAAAATGTGTTACTACTTTAGTTTCGGTTAAGTTACAGAAGCACTGTATTCGTCGACTATTCTAATTTATTAGGATACCTAATACCGCTAAAAGTGAGTCGATTTTTAATTTTCATGATTTATCATTTAATTCAATCATTAATACTAAAGTATTTCTCACTAATTGGAAAGATAATATCACTAAACACCTTGATTTATCATCTATTTTCTTAGGTGGTTGAAAAACCGAAAATTATTTTTGAATACTTCTTTGTCAGTTAACAGAAATGTGCTAATAATACAAATCGATTATGATTAATTCACAAATGTGATGTCATTTAAGTATAATCAATTTTAATAATATCTCACTCATTAATATCAATTTGCACCATTTAGAGAGATGTTGATCGGAAAATTTTTTTTTAAAGTAGAAAAAAAACTCTTCGAAAGAGTATGGCACCGTGGTTCCTAGTCCTCCTTTCCAAAAAATCAACCTTCAGCATTACGTTATTTGGGTGTTTTGTGAAATAATTAGGTGTATTCCTTAACCCATACAAAACTCACATCGTATATTCATAAAGCTGAAATTTTCATGGAACCTCATATCAACGAGGATGTCCATGCCAAATTTCATCAAAATCGGACTGATAGCACAACGTGGGATATGATGATCCATTCACGCATCCTTAACACGTTTCCTATATCTTGAACAGGCTCAAAAAGAATACCCACAATCCATTTCATTTGGATAAGAATTTTTAGATGAAACATGATATCAAAGTTGTTCAGATATGCCTCGAATGCATTTCGCGAGTGGAAATTTGAAAATAGAAGACCAAAATTTTTTTTAATATGAAAAATGATCACATATTTTCCTCTTTATATGGTAGACTCGGAAGAAATGATGCTTCTCCAAGTAGAAGGTTTGTAAGAACCATTAGAATCGGTGAAGCAGTAAGAACCAATTTATGGAGGATATTTAAATTTTTAATTCGACTGTATATGAATCTCTCATCCAAACAGAATAATTGGAAATGTGGTAATCTCTGATTCACCCATTTCAAAATGAACAAAGTAATTATTGAAGAATTTCTATGAAATGATCGAAATGAAAGAATATAGATGAAAACATCATCCAGTATTTTCGTAAGTTTGTATGAAATAGGTTTATGTGAATTCTGACTTCCTGAATCGATATTAGTAAACGCATTTTTTATCAAATTTCGTTGAAATAATAACTACTGAGTAGAGCTCCGAACAGCAAACAATTTACAGAAGCAGATTTTTGAATACTCGTTCTCTGAACAGATGACCATAATATCAATTCGTCACAATGTCTATAATTTTAGAATTTTTTATTTTTACTGGGCAAAATTCGACTAGGAGTTCCGTTAATACGCCCGTACGAAATTCGGTTTTGTTCTTGATTTCGAATCGAGATAGAAATTTGTATTTCGATAGAAAACAACAATTTCAAGATTTGCGCCAAATTTCATTTTGATCGCTTGACAAGAATCATAGAAAATTCTAGAAAAATACTGAGCAAAACTATCCAAAATTAACGTGTATATAAAACAATTTCGAGATTCGAGCAAAATTTTATATTGATTGATTGGTGATGTGAAGAATCGAAACCGTATGCGTTTTTAACGAGTCACTGTTTGTTGTGGTTTTTGGTTCCGTTGAAGACATTTAAAATGAGATTCGAGAAGTTTTCGCTGATTTACAGACACAAATTGGTGCAAATTGGTCATGTGAAATTTGTGAAAAATTAAAGTATATGGTCCTGCAACCGTAGACGAGGCAGTCATTTGTTTGATATCATTATCCATAAATAATGTCATATTAGGCCAATTGAAAAGTCCCCGGTCTGATGCACAGATGGCGGTGCTTGTATTAACTCCAAATGATTTTTAGTTAGTACCAACCTTCAATTCATTAGTTTGTGAGATATTGCGTTGTAAGTGTAGTTACTTTTGTTATTTGAAAAAAGATGGAAAAAAAGGAATTTCGTGTGCTGATAAAATACTGCTTTTTAATAGGAAAAAATACAGTTGAAGCAAAGTCTTGGCTTTGAACGTGGTGAAATGGGCGCCGAAGACGGCGAACGCAGAGGACGCCCAAAAGAGTCACCGACGAAAAAATCGAAAAACTTCACAAAATAATTTTGAATGACCGTAAAATGAAGTTGATCGAGATAGTAGACATTGTGAAGATATCATCTGAACGTGTACATCATATATCATTAACGAATATTTGTACATGAGAAAGTTGTGCGCAAAATGAGTGACGCGCGAGCTCACAATCGATCAAAACCAACAACGTGTTAATGATTCTGAGCAGTGTTTGAAGCTGTTTAAGTGCAATAAACCACAAATTCTGCTTCAATATGTGATAATGGATGGAACATGGCTCCATCATTTCACTGTGGAGTCCAATCAACAGTCAGTTGATGAGTGGACTGCACTCGATGAACCGAATCCAAAGTGAGGAAAAAAAACAGTCAGCTGACAATGTTATGGCATCAGTATTGTGGGATGCGCAAGGTATACTATTCATTAATTACCTCCAAAAGGGCCAAACCATCAACAGCGATTTTTATATAGAGTTATTGGATCGTTTAAAGGATGAAATCGTTAAAAAACGGTTCCATTTAAAGAAAAAAAGGTGCTGTTTTATCAAGACAATGCGCCGTGTCACAAATTAAGGGAAACAATGGCAAAATTGCATGAATTGGGCTTCGAATTGCTTCTGCATCCGCCGTATTCGCCAGATCTGAACCCCAGTGACTTTTTCCTGTTCTCATACCTTGAAAGAATGCTCGCTGGAAAGAAATTTAGCGCCAATGAAGAAGTAATCGCCGAAACTGAGTCCTATTTTCAATCAAATGGTACAACAAAAATGGTATCGAAAAGTTCGAAGATCGCTATAATCGCTGTATCGCCCACAAAGGCAACTATGTTGAATAATAAAATCGAATTTTGCCAAAAAAATGTGTTTTACTATGGTAGACCAGGGACTTTTCAATTGGCCTGTTAGCTTTCTTTTTACAATGAAATACATATCCATTGATTTCTTTTGGATTATACTTGTTTGTTTTTAATTTCACAATGAAACCTCTCGCTGGAAAACCCTCTACATGTAATTTTCTGGTGATTAAGGGTGCAATTTGTGCTTCAATTTTTTCTTATTTTCATTCGATAATTCTTCATTTTACAAGTTCTTGAAACCCCAAAAAGAACTAGAAAAGTGCCTGAAACCGAAAACATAAAAATCTCAGTGCGTATAATCAATTTCCTCGCACCCACTGACTCTCCAAACTGTTACCAAATAATACACGGCAACCTCTTGTTACGATGATGCTGAAATTAATCCTGATGGGATATATGCCCTCAATCGAAGACAACAGATTTGTGAGGTTAACGAAAAGGCTAAATCGCCCACGTCCGATCTGTTCTCACGCTGGATGTACGTCCAAGTATCTTGTGGATGAATCGAGAAATAAGTGAACATTTCTCCATGTATTCATTCCGTTGTGAGCTGGAACCCATTAGCAACAAGGGTTTTGATATACGATATACTGCGTGAGCTATTGTGATCGGAACAATGGTCTTCCTGATTAAATCGCGAGAAAGACTTCCCAAATTTCGGGTCGAGATATAGTCCTTGAATACGGTTTGAAAAAATGTCTAATCCTTCCTGAAATCTATACAGTTTTGATTGGTGGAGAGCATCTGAACTTTGAATAGTAATATTACGACTTTTAGACAATGGTTTATCATTTTTTGTTATCGCGATGAATATATCGTTTGATTGAAAATATCTAATGAGACTTATATGCCGCAAGGTTTGAACCTGAGGTTATTGTTTCAAATTTCAACGTTAAGAATTAGGAATTAACGATGAAAAGTGTTTTTAACTTCTAGTCGAAATATTGATTTTTGAAACTTAAAGTATAAATGATTTGATATATCGTAAAAGCAATAGGGCTTTTTTCATCGGATCAATATTTTTATCTATTCCTATTGAATTATATCTTCATTATTCAACTGCTTTTGAGCAATTAATAGTATATATTAACAAACAACGTGAGTTATAATAACTCACTATAAATAAATCGGAACAGATGGCTTTGTACTTCTATACTTCTGTGCTTCTATTCGGTTGGCCGAAAAAGAATATTGAATATTCCATTATTGTTATTGAGGAATGTCACTTTGACAATTTTGACGTTTATTGAATATTAAGGTTTGTCAATAAAGTTCTTTCTCCATTCTTGTATTTTAGTATTTATTGTTATACTCATAGATAAAGTATAGTACTCAACTTGCGGTAATGATCATAACTCACTTGATGAATTACAGCACTCGCCTGCGGCTCGTGCTGCAAACTTCATCTGCGTGAGTTATGACCTACATTACCGCTCGTTGAATAATATACTATTATTAAACACATGATAGTTATGACTGTCATTATTGATGATACTATTATTTTTTTCGAAAACTTCAACGAGAACATACGATACTAATGTCTAGTGTATTTATTCGAGTTGATTCACTGAAAATAAACCTGATTTGGGTTAACATTTTGAAATTTTTCTGATCGCAAAAAAAATCAACTGCTTTTTGGCTAGATAAATTAGAAACCCTATCTAACAGTTAATTTTTGAGCGTTACCTCTTTATGTAAGGCTATCTGCAATTTTCGAACTGCAGGAAACAATATCAAACGATAAGGTTCTACATACTGATGAGGAATACATAGTTAAATTCAAGCCGACCGGCTGGCCGTAAACACGATTGCTCCCTAGAGAGAGACTAGACCTAGAGTCCTAGAATCTCGAAATTTTCAGTTAGAATAATGGAAAAGTAATAGCCAATATTTCCGTGTATTACGTGTTCATTTAGAATAACAAATTCAATATTCCTGTTGAATGTCGTATTGAAAGCAAGATCAACACCATAGACAACTTAAACAGAATGTAGAAAAAACTTATAATTCAACAGATCCGACTAATTGAGTATTTTTTAAATGAATATAAAATAATAATTTCAAGCTTCATACAAAAATTTATGTTAACTTTCTCATCAGAATTACACCCAATATTTCCGTGATTTCATATACGATGTGGTTGATATTTAGCGTGTATACATACATAAGGTGAGTTTCGTACTTGTAGGTACATATATTTCAACCAAAAATTCCCAAGTTATAGAAAAACACTTTTTTTTTCGTCAGCATTTCTTCCGATTGGATTTTTTTTCTCACTTAGTATGGCGGGCATTCTGCAGTTGAACGAACTTTGAAGGAAATTTATGTTTGGAAAAGAAATAAGTTATTTCAAGCTTCGTGCGAAAAATCATGTTGATAGGGCCTTCAGAACAATATCAGTATATCGAATATAAAAATGAGGAAAACACCTTGTTGAAGTTTTGAGCCTTTAAGTGCTTGTCCTTCAGAAAAACCTCTCTTGTTCAATTTTGTATAGCTCATTTTCTTCGTTGCCATAAGCAAAATAACATATTGCTATTACTGAATTTGCGATTGAATTGTTGAAAACTGAGTAGAGCACAGATGTGAAGTTGGTAGCTTCTGAGCGCTCGTTGGCTCATGCACCAATTGTATCCTTGGAGACCACATATGCACCTAAATGCAGTTTTTTGATCTTCAAGGGTACAATTGAAAAATGAATCAACTCACAAGAGCGATATGTTATGTTGCTTATAGCAACAGTCCAACGAAAAATATTGGTTATAGTTAAATTTGAGCTGGAGACTTTTTATCGCATTAAAATACTTCATTTCGAAGATACTATAATTTTCTACTTGATGAAAAAATAGAATATAGGGTGCGCCATTTAGAATAATCCCGATAAAAACGTTTGAATAAGTTATCAATGAATTGCCTCATTTTGAGTAACCAGTAGAGTTCTCAGTGATAATTAAAAAGTCAGTACTTACCTCCATTCCTTTAGTTTACATTCTCCAAATATCATTGTAATAAATTTATTTACTTCGAACTTATTAGGTTCCCAAAGACCCTTCAATTTATTCAAAAACTAATTTATCCAGAAAAACGGGATGTTTCAAGCATATAAAACTTCGAACTAAGTTAATTATATTTATTCAATGCAATCTGATAATTCAATAACACAGGGTGTTCCATAAGAAAGAAACAAATGTTTGGTTATCAACACTTTTTTGGTACCCAACATTATCACAGTTGAAAACAATTTGAGATTGTAGCCCCAACGGAACCAGATGATACTTTTTCGAAAAAAAAATCGAAAATCTCAGTGCTCAACCGTAAAAGAACGTCATGGCAATTATGGAACACCCTGTATATATTGTGTAATTCTCATCACTAGAAATAACCGGCTTCATCTCAAATACAATGAATCAGTTTCGTATAGTAGTAACCTACTAACCTTTAAACTTTCTTCATGAAGACGTATCATTTTTATTTCTCATAAAAGACCAGTAGAAAAACAGAATAACACTTTGATATCTGCATTCTTTTTTTAATGACTCTGATTTGACTTAATTTTACATTATTGAATTTCTGAATGGGTATAGATGTGTGAATTTATTTTTGTTTATTCAGAACTATTAGGAACACCTAATTCTTCTCGATGAAAAATATCTAAATATACAGGCAAAATCTTATCCTGTTTGAATTCGTTGTCTCAAAAATATTGGCTTTTTCTATGGTTTAGCTTACTTCATCTGCTTTTTATTTATATTTTATATTCAATTTTAATTTGCAGTTTTGAATTTTTTTTTTAACTTTTGGAACCCTCAATAGAATTTTGCCCATGAAAATTTCGAAATTACTGACATTGTGAAGAAATGTCAAGAATAATCAGAAATTTTTGAATTCCTTAAATCTGATTCTTAAGCTTATCAATAAATTATACAATAGATAGGTACCGATTTCGTAGCAAATTTCTTCTACTACTGTGTCACATGTTTTTTTTTTTAACAATTCCAAAGAAACAAAATTGAAAATGATCGAAAATGAAGTATCGATTCCGCTGACGTGATATAACCAGATATTTAGCGGTTCAATTTTTTTTTGTATTTCTGAAAAGTTGGAATGATTTAATTTCCGATTAATACCAACTAAACACTAATGAGGTTGACGAAATATTTGATATAGAAATCAGAAATCTATACGAGAGAGAACAAATCATTTTCGATACAACGTTTACTTTTGACCAATATTCTAATTTAGTTATTTATAGATTTTACATTATATTTTATGGAATTTGTGAATCGCCAATTTTGACCGAATAGTTTTGAAATATTATATAAGCTATAATAATTTATATTTTATCAATATTTCATCTTAATGTTCTGGGTTCGAATTTAATGATATGATACGGTGACTTAGAATAATAAAAAAATGGAGGAAAAACATTTAATTAGTCCAATGAGCATTCGAGTGCAGATTCATTCATTTGTCTATAGCTCGATGAGAGGTTCATATGATCGTCATTATTCAGTAAGGTCTTATTACTTTCAACTCAAGAAAATCTGATTTAACCAAGTCACTGCCATGTATTTAAGGGTTGCAAAGCGAAAAAGTTATTCACACAACATGAGTTGGAATGCTCTTCGGATATCTCTCCAGATGAGCAATATTAATTGATGAAGGTTGTTTTCATGGCAGATGAGTTACAAATTCTGAGCGTAATTCAGAATATTTCAACTCACTAGTGATTTAATTTTTTTTATTCACTGAGGGAATAAACGTCATATTATCATTGTAGCTATGGGTTGAATACTGCATTAATCGTCAAAATGAAATAAAAATAATAAATGCATGCTTTGAAAGATTCGACCCCCTTTTTATTGGCACCAAACCAAATTAAAGAAAAACATTCTTCAATCGAATATGTCTTTTCCGGATGAAATCGATTCAATAAAAAAATATTCAATTTTTTAAACACTAAATTGCCTTGACACCTCACGAAATTCTCTCCTTCCAGTAGCTTCTTGCATTAGGCAATTTCTGTGAACCTCATTGATCATAAATCCGAATATTTGCTTGTTTATTCATTTGTTCATCCTCGAACCGTTGTCAGAATCAGATAGACATGAAATTATGCAAAAATAATGATCGGCTTCAGGAAGGAAATTCTTCAATTTTAACTCCAAAATTTTCCAAGTGAGGAAATATGTATTTCAAAAATATTCGATCATTTCTTTATTTCAAAGGATCCGAAAGTCATTAACTCATTAAAACACATAGGCTCGTTAAAGTACCTGTAGTATTTGTTATCTTTCTCGTTGTTGAGCATGTTTTTATTTTATTCAAATATGTATATAATACTTCGGAGGATAGAATGAATAGTAGTGCTGAAAGTGAAAATAGAGGTAATGTATTCAACGGATTAAAATAAGATTATTCTCATACACAGCCGTCTATAGAGATAGCCTGAAACACGGTTTAACAACGCTGTAAAAAGATAGCGAGTGAAGGCCTGCTTCAGTTCGTACAATATATGCACTATATTTTGAATGTTGAAGTCTGTTTTTTAATTCAAAAATACTCTCGTTCCAACGAATATATAGAAATAACATTAATACTAATATGTATTACCTACTTGCTCAATTTATTAAAGAGCTGTATTAGTTCTGCACTTTAATATTCTACCTCGGCTGTGGCTGTCCATCATCCACTCCTGAATGAAAACTTCCTCCATACTCTTCCTTATTTGTCTCTGACCTGAGTCAGCCAGTTTCTACCTGCCATCTCTTGGATATCGTCCACCCATTTTCTTTTGTGGTCTTTCTCTAATTCTCTTGGTTTCATGAGGTATCCATTGTAATGTTCTTGTTATCCATCTGTTGCTGTCCTGTCTGGTTATGTGACCACCCCATCTCCACTTTTTGACCACCTTCTCCCCCATGAATGTTATTTATGCCACAATCTTCCAGATCAACCATATCACTGCACATTTATAATTGTCAATTAATGTTGAAATTATCAAAAAATAATTGTTTCATTCCTCTTCTCAATGCCCGTTCCAGGATCCAGATACTTCAATTTTTGTCCAATAATTATCTATTTTCCTCTCTGTTGAGCCAGAACGGTTTATAGGACAAAAAAACCTTAATTGAAGAAATTGGTAGGAAATTTTCTCTACTGTTTTTTTGTATGAAAAGTTAATCCGCGAAAAATTTATATTTCTTGAGTTAATATACAAAAAACCGCCAAAAAAAGACTTCTTGAACCTTTTTTTGCATTTTTATCTATTTTCCTTCATAAAATTTTGGTGGCAAAACTCAGATTCAGCACCCAAGAAACATATGAAATCGAAAAAATCAAAACTACCCTAAAAAGTGGATATTAGCAGATACGGTATAACTCGCCAATATTAAACTATCGTTTGAGACTGGTTGCAAAAATTTTTAGAAAATTTATTATACATACTTCATTTTTGTGTGGGGAGGTCATTCACAAAATATTTATTTTTTCCGAGTTATATGCAAAAAACCGTCAAAAAATGGAATTTTTCACCTTCTTTCGCATTGTTTCCAATGTTTCGTCACGAAATTATGAAGTCAAATATCAGATTCGGATTCAAAACCCCAAAAAACATATGAAATCGAATGAATCAAAACTACCCAAAAATGTTGATTCGAAAAACAGATAATGATTGGACTATGAAAAGGTGTAGAAATTGCAGATAATCATTGAAAAAAAACCTTGTTTTTCTCACGGAAAATTGTAAGATGCATATGATGACCAAAGAAAAGGCACATAATATTGTCGACAGATAGGCCTATTGCTAAGTTCTGCTGAAGTAACTTTTCAAGGGTGTTATTTTGCGAACCTAACCGGAATGTTCGTATTACACGATAAAAAAATGGGAAAATACCTAACAAACTTTCAAAAGTAAGTATTCATATTAATCATCGAGGCAAACTTTCATAAGGTCGAAAGGTAATAATTGAGTGCGTATGAATTTTGCGCATTAATTAACAAAATAAATATTTTCTATATATCAACCTTACCAACACTAATAATTAATTGAATCGTTGAAAAGCGTAATTGTAACCAAACAGTTTACAACTTATCACTTCCAACCATGTTATGAACCAGTCGAATCTGTTGATGACCATGAGTGTAAATGACCGTGATTCTTTAACCATGACCTTTCTCGCGTATACCTAATGATTATTATGGGAACAGTTGGAAATTCGACAGATAATTTCTCTGCGAATCGTAACCTACTACTTCCTATCTTGAAAGTGTTCAGAAATATGCAACTTAATAAGAGTTCGTCCATAAAAGTGAAATTTAATTACTCATTCAAATACTGGGGGTTCCCGTATCGGATTTACAGTATCAGAACGCAGTAACACACGATCCTATTATTTCTGAGAGGTCTTCTGCCTAAGCAATTAGAAGTTCATCAGTTCGAGTGAAAATTCTTTTTGCTTTAAAATTCTTTGTTTTCTGAATTCGATTTGAATCAATCCAGTTAATCACAAAATGCAATTATTAGCAGACTTCAACAAAAAACACTGCGAATTTTACGCTATATGGTTACCCATTTCCTCATAGAATGTCTCGAATCATTTTGAAAGAGATAAAATGAAAAAATGACGACAACATTGACGCGAAGTCAATATTTCAGCGCTCGTTCTTTCGTTGCACTGTTGGATATCACCCAACTGTATAAAATATTATATCAGACTCTTATTTTTTATGTCATTAATTTTATCTGAAACATTGGCGACGCTGGGGAGGGGGGCAGGGGGAGCCCGGGCCCCCCTAAAATTCTGCTGCCGCCTCTTTCTAAAATTTGACATACTAAGGCTAAAAGAAATAAGGAAATAAGATGACTCTACTATGGGTACCAGGGCACTGTGGGGTTGAAGGAAATGAGAGAGCGGAGACCTGCTGGACCTGAGCCTTTCTGTGGGATAGGAAAAGACCAATACAAAGCTGCGGTCCAGCTATGGGAGTTGAACAGTAGGACAATCCACTGGACTAACACTCCTAGACTTGCTCAGGCAAAGAAATCCGTGAAGATTTCACCTACCTACATCAGAAAGCTCCTGAAGCTGTCGCGAGCAGAGCTTCGGGTGATGGTGGGACTGCTGACGGGGCACTGTCGGTACAAACATAATTTGTACCGTATGGGTAAGTCAGCAGACGAGATTTGCAGGCTCTGTGGATCGGAAGTAGAAACGGCTGAACACTTGATATGCAAGTGTCCAGAGCTGGCTGGCCTAAGAACCATTCACATGGGCAAGCCGGTCCTGGATACCAGAGAGGTAATGGCCAAGGCCCCTAGGGAGGTTGTCAATTTTATTAACGTCGTTGACGACCTCTTTGGGTTTCTATGAATGAGTAGGGTAGTGAACAAAAAATCTGCATGGTCGCAGTTCCCGGAAGGCTTACCAAAGCAAAACGACCTGTTAGGGAATTATTGGGCTTTTTTTTTTTAATTTGGCTCGATTTTTCGATGATTCTGGCGATAAACATAAAATTCAGCGAATAGCCTGAAATTGTAACTCTATATTATGAACACGAAAAATCTCAATATTCTCAACTCGATCGGATCTGCTGTCATGAAAATATTGATTAGGTTTTTCTTTTCTAATATTCTTCTTGAATTCTATGATTTTGATGATGTGATCTGCTTGAAATTTTGCATGAAGCTTGAAATTCTTAATTAATCTTTCGAATAATGAGTGTCTACTTTTTTTCAATATTCAAGCAGGAAAATTTCAAGTTTCTGCGTTCGAGAGTTACCGTGTTAACTCTCAGAAATGTATCGTGGCAGATTCAAACGCAGGTCCGTACTGAGGCCAATCAGCCATATACAAGAGTCTATTTCGAATTTTTCTTCACATACGCCTCAATAGAATGAAAGCGTTATAATACAATACGTCAATATTTGTACTTTCATTTATCACTAATGGGAAAATTTAAAAAATTAATTTTTCTATATTTTCGTAGATAGTGTTTGCTTTTTACTCGATTATCTCGAAAATAGTAATTCTATCAAAAAAATTAAGAAAATTTTTTATGGGAAGCTCTGTTGTTTCCAGAAATGAAATTATTTTTTCGAAAGAAAGACAGTAGTTTAGATTTTTAATAGAAAAAAAGATAATAATGTTAATAATTTTATTGACCGAGGATAGCACTCCTATATCTATTTTGACAAGGAACATTTCGAAACATTACATTATCTTAGCTCTAATACCTAAAAATTAAAACAATAAATGTAATAGTTCTAGAGTTATAATAAAAAACACTAAAATATGGATCAACCTTTATAAAGGATTCGGTTCTTGCTTGATGGAAATTCATTATATATGTAAAAAGATGCTTATTTTTCAATATTATCATTGTAAAATCATTGGATCAAATTCATCCTGTATATTTTGACAGTTTGAAACTCAACAAAATTATTTAGTCAAAAATGACATTTGAAAGAATAATCTTTTCAATACTGATTAATATTCGCATACATATATGAATTAAAAATGGGAAACAAACTAAACTCACGGCCAACATTGTATTACAATGCTCGATATCATCGAGATCAATGATAAAATCACAGGTTACAATCGCTGATTTCACTTACAGAACCGCTATTGTAGATCGCGTGAGATTTTCTTTTCCCAGACAGCTTGACGCTAGTGAAATATTGTGTAACTCAAATTAACTCTCTCGAGATATGGACCTCAATCGATGTCAATGGATACATTGACGATTTTATAGGTATATTCGAAGTCTATGTAGGTATTACGCATCGGAACGTAAGATTTTTTTGATTTTTTTCAATAATTTTCCTTCGGATAAAATACAAACTGATAGTATATTGTTAGGTCACCAACAATAAACGTAATATATGTTCATACAGAGTTCGCTAATAGGTAGGAATAATAAAGAAATGAGAAGAGAATGTGATCCACTTTTGAAACAACTGAGATACCAGTTTTGGTTTATAGACGTTGTTGGGTTAGGTTTTGCACGTTCTTCTGGGCTTCTTAATGTCCTCGCTTATCTACTACAATATTAGTAAGGAAGCAACGTTTGAAATTTTTATAGCAAGCCGTTAACATTATTCGAATTAAGTAGAATATTCTGGTGATCTATTTTTAGAAAGCAAGAACTCGATTGTAGAAGTAGAAAAAATCACAAATTTCACTCAAATATTCTCATTTCGAATATTATTGAAAAAAATAAATGAAAAAAATGTAAACTGCTGGATTTGAAGAGATAAGAGAAATCAAGAAACTACACAAGAAAATGCGAATAAAGATTATGTTATACGAGTAAGCTGGAATATTCAACTGTAGGACAAGACACTTCCATCATTAGGAAGCAAAGCATCATATTATGATGTTAACCGAATCCATAATAATAATTTATATCATCATGATCTTAATATATATTCTAGAATTTTATTCCTTCGAAATTCAATTAGGTGATTCAATTGAAATATGGTTTATTTTGAATACAAATTCGTTTTCCCTTGCATGAAATGTAGGAAAAAGTGCCCAGAAATTTTGAAATAAAACTTTCATTCGATGATTTACCCAATTGTTTCGTATTATCTTCATGTATTTCGATATTTATTTTTAATGGAGCACTTAAATATACTTAAACCAATTTTATATAATTAATATATAAGTAATAATATAATGTTTATTTACTATAAACATTATACAATTATATAATGTTTATTTACTATAAACATTATACAGTTATAAGTAAAAAACAATTTTTTTCAAACTTTAACACTCTGTATCTCTAAAACGATGCTTGTTACGATACCTATACGTTTATATGAACTTTTTTTTTGAAAAGAGTTGTTCTTTCCGACACCGGAGTTACTAAAATCTGGTTCACCCTGTATTTCTAGATTCAATTGAATTTTTGCCCATTGTATAATTTTAATCAAGTCATATATAGGGTGTGCCATTCAATTATAAATTAATTATCATTTTAGAGATATAGAGGAGAGTTGGTGTTTTCAAATGTGAGCAACGAATTTGGGACACCCTGTAGTGTTAGGTAAAATGAGTAATTCCGTGATACGGAGTCATAAGAATTTATCAATATGGATATCACAAACATTTACATCAAAGTTTTTCCTTGGAAAAAATTGAACATTCAATTTATTAGCATAAATTAGATTCTTGATGAATTTTTCCCTTAGTAATAAATAGAAATAGATATCAATACATATATTATAACATTCACACGAATGAAAACCCAAATAAACCTGAAAGAATGGGTGTCCTCTTCATCTTCAATCTACAATTACATAAATACATAATGAATATATTAATTCATGCAGAAGATTGTAGAGATTGTGAGCTGCTAAATTAACGTACAAAGCCTCTAGCAGTCATGCATCTGACATGCCTTGGACCACCCAAATTAGACTTGCATTCGAACCTTTCACCGGTTGGTCAGAGAATGATTTCAATCGAAAAACAAAATTTTTGAGTTATTATTTCACTCATTGTGGAATTCAATAACTAGGGTCAACATTTTTTTTTTATAAATTTCGTTTGAATAAATAAGCGGAAAAAAACATTTCTAATATTTATGTATTGATTGAACGTAAGAAAATAAGCAATTTCATCATCGGTAAAAGAATGTTTAAGACATAAATTCAAACTATCCAGCAAATAGTCTTGCTGTAGTTCACTCGACCTATGAATTTTAACGGATAAACTATAAAAATAGCTAGTTCAATATTTCACTTTTATATATTCTTATAAATAAATAATAAAATAAATAATTGAATGAAATATGACATATTGGCATATTGCTCCTCTCGCCACAGAATTTCTGCGTTGCAGAGAAGAGCTGCAGGTTATCGCGATGATTGTGAGCCCCTGTGCATAAATAGGAAAATTCAAACATTCGCCCTTTTATATATTCTGGAAGTGTTGATATTTGCGCATAAGAATAGGGGTAAATTCGATATTATCGGGTTTAATAATAATAATAAGTTTATTTACCCAACAGGAAAGTTCCCAGTAACAGGGTAACAAATTACATCAACTTAAAGAAAATACATGTGAATTCCCTAAAAACCTAAACGAAATGGCAAGTACTGCAAAAAAACCGATAGATATAAAGAAGTAAAAAAAAACTTAAAATAAACAACTACAATACACTAATATTGACTTTGTTAGCACAATCACAAAGCCTATACACTGGTGCCCGCTGGAGAATGTTGGTCCGAGGCGTGGGTAGACAAAATGTAGGAGAATTTCTATCTGTCATCCTCGGGACGTGAATGTTCACCCGAGAGAGTAGAAATGGACAGTCAATCCTTCCACCTAAAGTCCGCCACTTACGAGGCGTTTTTTCGAGACTTTGAACGCCAGGCGTCCAAGAGATTCCAGTCGGGCAGTCAAGTTCATTCTCTGATTTACAGTGGTGCGACCGTGTCCCGAGCTGCCCGACTGTAAAATTATCCGAACGCTCGAACATGGGTGCTTCGTGAGTGGCCGCCTTAAGAGTTTTTGAGCGAATCTCGCGCACTGCTGAACCTGCCGCTCAAATAACGTTGAAAGCATCAGCTCCTCCATTATGCCGGAAAGATCAACACCACGCTCCGCATATATGCCTGTTCAATCATGATTATTGTACGCGAGGAAAACATCAATTAAAAACTGAAGTTCTCTCAAAGTGGTGTTTCTTATATGGGTATAAAGCTTCTTACTAGGATCCCTTCGGCTATTCAGGACTTGCCCACAGATAAGTTCGAGCAAGGAATTAAGAGTCTGCTGCTTCAATGTGCTTTTTATAGTATTAATGAGTTTTCGAATTGTTATATAGGAGCAGTTTGGTCTAGCTGTTTGCTGGTTTTTTTACCTTTTATTATATTTGGATTTTTAGGAAATATTTTTTTCCTTTAAAGGAATACGCTCTATTAGTGATGACGTCACACACCGCCATTTTTGGTTCTCCTGTCAGTGTTCGGAATCCAAACAAACAAATTGTCATTCAAATTAGTACGTTGTCGTTGAAGAAATTGGCTTATTTTAATAAATAAGATTATTTAAGGAACGATTTTACTATTAATTGATAGACAGAAGGAACGAGATTAATGCCAGTAAGTTCGAACTTGAAGTTGAACTAATAAACACGGTTTTTTACAAAATCTGGGGAATAATACTGGATTCAAACTTACTGGTATTAACCTCGTTCCTTCTGTCTATCAATTAATACTGAAATCGTTCCTCAAATACTTTTATTTATGAAAATAATCCAATTCTTTCAACGACACCGAACTTATTTGAATGACAATTTTTTTTGTTTGGATTCCGAACACTGACAGGAGAACCAAAAATGGAGGTGTGTGACGTCACACTAATAGAGCGTATTCGTGACAATTACAAACAAATATGAAAGGTAAGGCATGATATTAGTAAATAAATAAATGAATATACTGACGTTAAGAGTACCCAGGGAACCAGACTTCATTTTTCTGTTTTTGAGATTAAGTAAGCCCACAGACCAAGACGGTACTTCTTTGTATGTCATAATGAAATCTCTTATTGAAAAAACCCTTTACAAAATCTGATCAGTGGACACACGAGACACTAGATCAGTTTTAGATATCCGAAAATAAAAAAATAAATCGTGGGCGTCAGAGTAATCTTATTTGGGCCTTGAAAATTTTTAATATGAAACTGGCAATTTTTGAAGGAGAAGGATCCAACCTTTTTGTATTTGAAGGAGACTGACGGTACTTCACTCGATTTCTGCATCACCAATATTTAATACATTTTAACCATGACCAAATCATGTCTGTGCTCAAAATTCCATTTATTTCATCGGTATAGATCAAAATTTTTTTGGAACCCCCATTCTATCTAAAATAAATTTTGAGCAAAATCCGGTTCATCTGCATCTCCATGAAAATTTTAATCACCTCTTCGAAAACAATGGATTAGAAACCAAAATAGGAGAACAAACAAACAAAGTATGTAACAGAATATTTCCACTCGATGAGATCAACTTTCATTACTTTAACACGTTCTTCTGAATTGGCGTTCTGACTCATATCAAGCATTTTAACAAATACCGTGCAGGTATCAATATCAACGTATTTGAATAACTCAATTTATTTACTGCATTTCCGCCGATTCGCTCCGTCCTAGTTTCGTACTACAACACGCAATATTATTTAAGCTCGTAGTAAATATCTCGAGAGACTTGCCATTGACAACTTCCTCACAGGTAGCTATACAAGGCTCACTCGAGAATAAATCAAGACTTTAACACTGCAGAAGTCTGTGGCCTAACCAGTAAAAATATATTTTTCTACAAGCGCACGCTTTCAAGTCTTTTTCTACACGCATTTTAAGTCACAAAGAGTTACTTTCCCACACAGTGCGGAAAAAAACCCTGCTATTTCTTTTCCGCATGCACATGCGTGCGAGAATAGTAATTCCCTTTAGTAATTTCTATGAAATCTATTGGTAGTTTCAGAATAGTTATTTATAATACAAGTGCAGAAGACATTCTTCCACTAGTTCAAAATTCAAAAACGAGCCACGAAGTGGCAAGTTTTTGAATGAACGAATGGTAGAATGAGCCTTCTGTACGAGTATTATACATTATTTTCTCTAATTCATTGCATTTTCATTGAAATTAATGAAATATTTCCATAAATATATTTTAGTGATTTTTGCATTGAAAAATGTTGGTTGGCAGAACTGAAATCTTTAAGGCAAATTGATGAATTGACAGATAAAGCCGTGGCGGAAAGTTCGGAGTACCAACATAGAATAATAAAATATAACCATGAAAACTGTGCGTTTCTGATATATTCTCGCACGATTTTGTTCTACAAGATGTGGAAGAATGAACGGAATAACCACAGAATTAGAGAATAGTTATTTATAATACAAGTGCAGAAGGCATTGATATTCTTCCACGAGTTCAAAATTCAAAAACGAGCCACGAAGTGCCGAGTTTTGGAATGAACGAGTGGTAGAATGAGCCTTCTGTACGAGTATTATACATTATTTTCTCTAATTCATTGCATTTTCATTGAAATTAATGAAATATTTCCATAAATATATTTTAGTGATTTTTGCATTGAGAAATGTTGGTTGGCAGAACTGATTTCTTTAAGGCAAATTGATGAATTGACAGATAAAGCCGTGGCGGAAAGTTCGGAGTACCAACATAGAATAATAAAATATAACCATGAAAACTGTGCGTTTCTGATATATTCTCGCACGATTTTGTTCTACAAGATGTGGAAGAATGAACGGAATAACCACAGAATTAGAGAAATATCTTTCCAAACATGGCCAAATGGCCAAGGATTTTTTATCAACGCCAGCATCTTCAGCTCCCGTTGAAAGACAATTTTCTAGAGCTGCTCTTGCAAAAACGCGCAATAGGTGTTAGGCGATAAATCTATAAGATGCCTCATGTGTCTTGGATTCTGTATGGAAAATTATGAAATCAAGCAAAGCCTGGAGGTTTCTCGAAATCAAGAAACTTTATTTTTTTATTTTGTTAAGATTTATAGTAATTTAATTCATATTTCTATCTGAAAAAATTATATTTTCAGTTCTTTAATACAATAAGTTCAATAAATAATAGTATATTGTGCAACAAGTGGGGAAAGTCCAACTTTTCTCGCGAGTGTGGAAGTTTGTGGCACGAGCCTGAAAGGCGAGTGCCGCAAACACACGAGCGAGAAAAGGACTTTCTCCACATGTTGCACACTATACTTTTCCTACAACTGCACAAATTTCAATAATTCAAGTAATGGACTTGATTCAAATCAAAATGGCCTTCGTTGACAGTATGTGCTAATTAATTGAGTTTCTATAGAAACGACTCAAATGCCCAATTTCATTGGTCTACCAAGCGAGGTGTTGGCAAAGTGCCGTGGGAATAATATTTCCCACATTATGAGCAATACATAGTTTTGGAATTGAGTAAGCTGTGGAGAATGCGCTACTTTTCATGGCAGTTGTAGGAAAAAGTGTTTTTTGAAGGTTTCTCCTCATTTCATCATTTTTTTATTGATGTGACACTACATAATAGAACTGCTAAAAATCAAGTAGCTTGATATGAATCAAGTACTAGATAAATGAATACTTGATTTGACTTGAGATTGAAAAACTATACTACTTGACATGAGCTTGACTTGAAATGAAGTCAAGCGCAAGCCAAGTAGCTTGAAAATCAAGCCAAGCCGTGAGTCCCTAGTACCTACACATTGGGCGCTGGTAGTGCTTGTAGGTATTCATTCGAAATTTTGTTTTCCTTATTGTATTATTATAATTATATTTTCCTCAGGATGACTCGAAAAATGCCGTTGCGAAAGAATTGAATCTAAGCATTTTATTGTAAATTAACTAAACAAAGACTCGTTCAAAATTTCGCGAGGTTAGTTAAACTAGAAGATTAAAAAAACAATTATTTTAATATAACTTTCGAATACAACAAACGCATTTCATTGTCGATATGAATAGCTCGTGAATGCATATCGATAAAATTAACAATACAAATCTTTCCGTTATCCCCCGTATCATCATATCTGGTTACTTTATGGAGTCTTGCTTAAGATGTGACTCCTATTCAAGCCATATATCAGCCCACCTGTGAGAACTGTTTTAAAATTGAACGGAATTCGTGCTGAGAAGCAAGTACGTACAATTTGAAATAGGGTCAATACTTTTCGATGTGGCTGTTTAATGTTTGTTTAAGTAATTAAACAAAAACTGCAGCGTTTATCGCTATTTGCTCCTAATAAAACTCTTGTTTGTGTGCCAATGGTAATGGACGATTGAGGTTTTTTCTTTTTTGGAATTTCTTACAGGTGTTGAAACGGTATTCTGATGGGTTGCCAGTTTATGGTTACCTATTCCGAATAATGTTCACTTTCTCAATATTATAGAAAAACTATTGTAAATAAAATACAAGAGAACTCAAGAATTTACAGAAATTCTGAATTAACCTAGTTACTTATACGCGTTTTCTCATCACCGCCAGTTTGGGGTCTATTTCAACTTATCTCATATTCAATAACCTTCATCAAGGATGACTCAATTGTTTCAGACAATCAAGCACCTTACTCAAAAACTATTGTATTGATCAATATATAAATGTATTTTTAATGTAGTCTATATTTTCTTCTTAACTTATGTTGATATCAATCATGTATTTCTTACAGATCATGAGACGACGACATATTCAACAGTGGATTTTATGGATATTATGGTCCACCTTATTCCATGGCATTTTCTGTGCTGATGACGAAATAACCAACAGAGGTCAGTAGTTGAGTTACCCCATGATGGCCAAATATTCATTATATTCATATCAATTTATTCCCTCAAAATTTAGAGATTGTTATATTTATATTGTGAACATGTTTCTAGCTACCCTTAACTTTTAGTGGTATCTAATCAATCGTCAATGAATTTTGTGCCGAAAATTTTCTTTAATACAAAGTTTAATACAAACTATACACTATAACTAATAATTCGTTTGATGGCAATTCTTTATAGGATATCATTCAGTCCTGAAAAGTTGAAATAACTTTTTTAACATAAAATACTGAGTAATCCATGTTGTGGTACGGATTTTACAGCCCTCTTTCAATGATATGTGTCAAAAGAACTGTAATCCGAAGCGTCATATGTTTAGTTGATCATTAGTCATTAACAATATGGATCGTATCTTTGCTGAACGAGTGAAAATTATGAATACTTACAAAAAAATGATTCTGTCGTAAGTACGTTTCTTGCGTTTCAGGCAGATTATGGTCGTCATAAGCGTCCATGATTAATCGTCAATGAATAAACTGAAGAGACTGGATCTATTACTGATGTCTTAAGGCCCATACATCATTTAAATGCACGATCGAGTGAAAATATTGCTGCTTTAAGTGAAAGTATTGCAGAAGATCCAAATTTATCCATTACTAGGCGCGTATAACATTTGGGCCTCTCTCACGGCAAAGTATGGTGTATTTTGGATCTTAATTTGCATCTGCATCCTTATAAGATCCAGTTGACCCAAGAACTAAAGCCAACAAGCCATGGAATGAGTAGAACATATGCCTATTGTGTGCTTGAACAGCAATGACGATTTTTCGTATAGAATTTTTTTCAGCGACGAAGCACATTTTTCACTGGGTGGATATATAAACATGCAAAATTGCCTCATATGGGTCTTACTCCTGGAAACCATCACATCCACGAAAAATTAGTGTAAGGTGTGCAATTTGGTCTGGTGGAGTGATTGGTCCGTACTTATTTGAAAATGAAGGCCACTCAAATCATCAATTCCCATCGGTATAGACACATTTTTACCGATTTTTCAGGGCCTGAAATTAACGATATGGAAATGGAATAAATGCATGATGCTGCAACAAGCCACACAATACGACGCACTTTGGCTTTATTGCAAAAAAAAATATCAGGACAAGTAATTTTTCGTTTCGGCGATGTGAATTGGCCACCAAGTTCTTGTGACTTATCACCTTTGGAAATTTTTGAGGGAGTTATGCGAAGAATCATGTTTATGCCTATAATCCTCAAACTATTGACTACCTGAAAACCAACATCCGTCAAGTTATTGTTGAGATATTGCCCAAAATGGGCTATAGTCATCAAAATTACGTCACAAGAATCGAGTCCTGTAAGAGATCACATGGATATTTAAATGATATTGTATTCCACAACTAATCTCGAGGTCTAAGCTCCAAGCATTATATTAAAATGAAAATTTGATCGATATTCTAAATGAAAGTATGTTTTATTTAAGTTTACGTTCGGAATCAGAAAATAGATAACCCTTTATGAAATATATATTATTAATATTCAGAATATTGAAATCTTGAAGAGTTCGAAAAACTATTTAACACAAAATAAGAAATAATGAATTATGTATGTTCAAAATATTGAAACCTTGATGGGAGATATTGAGAAGGATTGAATTACAACGAGCAGATACTACAAACCAGTTATGCACTCAACATCTTCTTTGCATCCGTCAATTAGAGAGACACTAATGCCAGCCATTGTTATTATGGAGCTTTTGTGAAATTTAATAACAACACCTAGAGCTAATATTGGTTCCGATAATTTCCAATAATCTGAGGCAATTTGTGACCATTACTTATGGATCTGATAGCGTCAATAATTACACATTGTTAAGCATTCGAACAAATAAGCAAACAATACAACCATTATTTGAAGAGTAAGGTGGAAGAGAGTTTGACACACTGACCTCTTATGTTCTTAGTAGATTTACTCATACGTTTTAGATTGATGCAATGTTTATCTACGTCAGAAATTTTCGGATACTTCTTCCAAGAATTTTTAGTCGATTTCCGAGAAGTATTCTTATAAATATGCTTAGTACTATTGTGAAGTGAGGAGCTATTGCACGATCGTTCAGTAATAACTTTCATTAATGAGTTAGATAAAACGCTATCCTGTGTCCACGGTTAATCTATACCGAGTGATTTTTTCAAGTTCAATCAGTCAAAAATCTTGAAAAGGAAGTATCTGACGAGAAAAATGTTTCTTATAAAAGGTTAATAGTTATCAGACAGACGTTTACTTATCCCAGAACCTTTTCCATTTGATTCCCCTTGTCGGAGGAGTACTGATCAACTTTGGAATTTCAAATGAGAACCCTTATTTTTTCAGAGCAGATTCGAAACTCATTCGAAATGATAAAGTATAGGGTGTTTTTTTTCGAGATATATAACTTTAAGTTGGCATTACTGTTCAAGATGGTGACTGATTTAACAGCTGTCAAGTGATTTATTCTCAGTTTGGTTTGGCAATTCATCATGAATAGACTAACGCCTGAACAACGCTTGCAAATAGTGCAATTTTATTTCGAAAATAATAGTTCTGTGCAGAAAACGTATCGCGCACTACGTCCATTAGTGATTAAGCGCACTTCTGGTTGAATGGCTACGTCAACAAACAAAACTGCTGCATTTGGAATGAAGCTAATCCTCAAGTATTTGTCGAAACACCGTTACATCCAGAAAACTGACTGTTTGGTGCGCTTTATGGGCTGGTGGAATCATTGGTCCGTACTTCTTCAAAAACGATGATGGCCAGAACGTTACAGTCAATGGTGATCGGTATAGAGCCATGATTACTAACTTTTTCATTCCTGAATTGAACAACCATGATGTCCAGGAGCTGTGGTTCCAACAAGACGGCGCAACATGTCACACACCTCGTGCCACAATCGATTTATTGAAAGACACGTTTGGTGACCGCCTAATTTCAAGTTTTTGACCTGTGAATTGGCCTCCAAGATCTTGGGATTTGACACCGCTAGACTACTTTCTGTGAGGCTATGTAAAGTCATTGGTCTATGCGGATAAGCCACAAACCCTTGACCATTTGGAAGACAAAATTCGCCGTGTTATTGCCGATATACGGCCACAAATGTTGGAAAAAGTCATCGAAAATTGGACGTCCAGATTGGACTACATCCGAGCCAACCGTGGCGGTCATATGCCAGAAATCATATTTAAAATGTAATGCCACAAGATTATCTTACGGATAAATAAAATTCATGTCAATCGAATAATGCATCGTTGTTTTATTGGAATTTAAAGTTCTATAGCTCTAAAAAAACACCCCTTATTTCCAGAATTTCATCAAATTGCGTTGGACCAGTACGATATTGATGAAAATTAGTATGGTTGTTCGGATTGAGATGAAAGTAGTGCTATATTGAAATTTCAGCTCTTTTGGATAACGGAGTTTTTTGCTCATGGGCAAACGTGCAATTTCCAGGATCTCGTTATTTCGCGTTCGGTAAAACGATTACGAATGATCCTCGTAAATTTGCATAAACTTGTGTCACATTATTGTTCATCTAATTGCTTAGTTTCAATCGTATTGGTTCTTGGAGAAATCTTGGTGGCTATAAATTCGAAAGAACTCAGGAAATCCGCCTACAATCAATCGACTAAGGAAATCGGTCTTGAAAGCTATAGTCCAGATACTTTGAAGAGAATTCATACCAAATCACTCGAAATATCTCAAGAAGTTTCAATAATTGAAATAAGCATTTATCCCCAGCGAGATATCGCATCACAGTTCATCTCATATATTAATTCATCATCTCAATAACAATTATTCGAATTAACTAAATATTAATTTTTTTCAGAAAGAAACAAAACTAGTCGAGACGTATTCAACCCTCGAATGGACTACGACCAATGGAAACCATTAGGAAGAGGTGATCCACTGAAGAACGACCCAACGTACGACTACGTACCACCAGTCCTCGATCGTGTCCACTATTGGATTGATCCATCGTCAAGAAAACCAGATTCTTCAGTCTCCGAAAACCACAAAACCGAAATTTTGCTTCTTGGCGTTTCATCCAAAAAACCTAGCACTGGAAGTTACTCTGCAGATTCAAGAAAAGATGTTTACGATTCTTTTATTAAATTCGTTGACGGTCCCAAACTGAACAGCAATCAAAGAATGTCGCGACCACAGTTCAATACAGATTACTACCATCAATTCAACAGGAAGCAGTTTTCTGAAAGAAATGCATATTCCAAAGGAAGCGATCAAAGAATTCCTTACACTATCTTAGTGCCACCACCTTTATCCTTCAACAAACCAAGTACTTCTCAACCCCTTCCCTTATCGACATTTTCCGATGTTGTATTTTCGTCATCTCCAAGACCTTCAGATTCTTCCAAAACTTCTTCAACCGTGACTTCATTCACAATATCACCCCCTTCGAAGGAATTTTCGTCAACATCTTCAGATGTAACAATTCAACCGTCCAACCTAATTTATTCTTCGAGTAGCTACAGCAATCCTGAAGAATGGAAAAAGCCTGTTACTGAAATGACCAGATACACGTGGAAAACCACTTCCTCAGCAAATTCCATCCATTCAAACAGGAATAAAATCAACAACAATTATAAAGATATTGTATTCGCTGAAAAACCAAACCCTGAATCCTTCATACAGATAGATTTCAGCTCACCCAATTTGAGTTACTCCCACAATCCATTGTTAGAGGCTGGAAGTGATCATAATATCAATTTCATAGCCGCTCCATCATTTGGGCCTAATCTAGAAATAATGCATAAAGGAGAAGTTTCTGATGATAATCTCGACATTTCTAATACCTACGTGAAAATTGGTAAAACTGAGGCTCAGGTACATGCTTCTGATGATGTTGCTCTGCCTATAATTGCTCAACCGATCAGTCCACCGGATATGAACAATATGAAAGTCTTCTCCCATATAGAGCACCCGATGCAAGATGATATATTAACCTATACCCCATTGACTCTACAGACCTTGCAAGATATGCAAACAATGCAACCTCCTCCAGTTACAATGAGTCCAGTCTTCACCAAACCTAGTACTCCAATGATGTTGCCGAAGAAGCAAAAAAATGAGAACTCAAATGAAGTGTTCCCAACGCAATCTAGTAACTTCCGAACCCAACCCTTAAGAGGAGTGAATGTCGAAACAACTACTGAGTTTTACACAACAACTTCAACAGCGTTGACAACGGACCCCATTTTCAAACATTACAAGCAACCTATGGAACCAATGAGGGGTCCTCTCTATCTTATTATACAAGGCCACTCTAAAGTAAAAACTTACGGAGCGAGCAAAGCTCTTCACGGAATAGCTATACAAGAAACCAATGATATTTCAGACGGAAGAGAGGAAAATGACAATTATGCAGTTGAACATTTACACAATTATCCAATCAAACCGGAAGAAGATAAGAAGTTTCGACACGGTCGATCTGAAGCACTTCAGACTCTTAAACACGTTGTTGAAACTGGACTAGGTGCCATAAAAACTTCCGATCTTGAAGGTGTTGACAACATCGATAGATCAGATATGAAAGAAACAGAATTACAAAGTGGTTTTGAGGTATCTTCTGGCATTGTTTCTAACGAGAAGTATCACAAGGGCATAGTAGAAGCTGCTAGAAAGCTGAAGAATTTCAGTGAAACTTGAAAACGTTCATCTGACTGAATATTCAGAGTATTCTGAGATAATAGACAATTTTTATACTGCTAAAGAGGCTAAATTCAAAAATATTTGTGATTTAAAAATAGGTTTTAAGTCGTATATTTAATTCTATTTATTTTTTTATGGAATGAATTTTCAATAAAATGAATTTTAAAAACTTCCTTATTTATGGTCAATTCAATATCACCTTATTTATTTCTTTTTTTCATCTGGCGAGTACCTATATCTTGTAGAGTAATACAAAATTGATGGCGACATAAGAAATTGCGGAATAAAATATATTCCCGCTAAAATAAATAACATTTCTATAGAAAACCTGCATTCAATTCATTCCAGATTTCTAGACTTGTTACGATTGAAAAAACTTGTTTGAAATGAGCTTTCCATAAATCGAAAGAATGAACATAGGTACTGAATAAATCAATCAAGAGGTAGGTACAGGATGATCTATCATCATGTAATTTCGAATTGGATTCTGTCCTTAAAAATATTCAAACAATTAGCTTTCGATATGACGATTGAATGTTTTGTTGTTATTTACTTTAATACATCAACATAAAATCAAATGATACAAAGATTTTATTACGTAATTATGAAGCAAACACTAATATCTCGAAGAAAATTGAAAATCTATTCCTTTCATATTCCATAAGAGCTGGTGGGATATATAGAGTTTGGTCCGTATACACGGTGTTTCATGAATAATTCACGCTTTCAGTGCTAATGCGGGGCAATTTCAATTGTCTGAATCAGTATTGAAAGTCCAGTGTCTAATCGTTTATGAGATTTCATGTATTTTATAAAACATATATTATTATAAAATATCGAATGCTTTCATAGATTTTCCTGAAAGGAATAAGTTTAGGATCCTTATCGTATCCTCATTGTATGTAGCATTCTGGGCATTGTATGGAATGAACTTTTACCAAATAGCGTCATGTCAAACATTAAATGTAAAATAAATAGAAAAAACTGGTATGCTAGATCCCCTGATGCTTGTCATATTTTTTTCTACATTTTTAGGATGTTGTGTAGTTTTTTTGTTACCATATGAGAATTAATTGTACTGCAAAATAGATTAAAGCAATAATACTCAAGGTATAACAGGTCGGTATTAACAAGATAACAATGATGACACGGGTTAATTTGATCCAAAACCAGCCTAAAAATTTAAATTTCATTATTTCGAAACTAATAAATTGGCTGGAGCTGATCGCCTAGTTTTGAAAGTGGCCAAATCTGAAGAGTAAAACGTCTGAAAACGTCATCAATGACGTCATCAACTCACTTTACTCGTTGCGCAGAAATACTCTCGTTTCGAAAATACTGCTTTTCCGAACAGTGACATATAATTTAACTTACATTATTTTTGCTAATAGGTAATATTTATTTCACGTTTGAAATGTGATAATTATGGGTGCGATGTTTTTATCTCCAGGATTTATGAACATTAAATTGCAACTTCTGTTTCAAAATACTTATTCACGAATAACAAGGGGTCCGTATAATATATGTACGAAGAACGTTACATCGTTCGATGAAATATTAAACCAATTTCAATATACTAGCGATATAGGTAAGTATCATACCCATAAACGGAGCAAATTGAATAGGTAGGTATCTCTAAGACAAAGATAGTTGAATTATTTGTTTCTGAAATTAATTTTTTATTGGAGGGTCAAATAACTACTCTTCTGCAATAAAATAGAAAAACCCGTAAAAAACGTCAAAACAAATTAATGGGTCAGTTTCAAATGAGGAAATAGATTTCGTATGAAAAATTTTCCATCAGTTCTATTCAGAAAGATATCTTAAAAGAGGATAACCATCAATGAAAATGTTTTATAAATTGAGACGTTACTAGAATAGGTATATAACTATCATAAAACAGATATAAGAGACTTTTTCAAAATTCGATCTTCTAACATAAAGGTAGGTACTACAGAATTGTAATGTTGCGCAAATTTCTCAAACCACAAAAACTCTTTCAAGTTTCACCTCTATATATAAGTGTATGGATCTCATTTTTTAAGTGGATTACCTAATTAAGGAGATGATTTTATTATTTTCTGATGTGGAAATAATAATCAAAGCTTACATCGATTATTATTCTGTTTTTTACAATAAATACCACAGTTTACATTGAAAAACTATGCAGGTGAGTACACTTGTGCATGTCCACAGTTAATAGCAATGAATTGAGATATTGATTGACTTATTGAAACCAAGTTACGATAGAAAGATAAATGAAATGGACGCTTGGTGGTTCGAAATATTCCCTGACATCTTTAATTATTATAAATATGAAGGAATTATATTCCTTTCATATGATACAGAAATGGATTGCGGAAATGTTTCTCAGTTTTTACCCGCCAACAAATCGAGAAAACTCTTCTTTAATTAGCGCAACATTCTGGACTGGAGAACCCTGAAGCTTTTTCTCGAAAGATATCAATGCAATACTTTCTCCTATCAATTAACTCAATTTCCGAGTTGTGTCTAGCCCTAAAAACATCAAAAAGAAAAGTTCAACGTCAATCACTGTTTCTTGGAAATGAAGTCTGGCATAAAATATGGTTTAAAATTGTAGATGACAAGTACATATTTCCTTATACGACAGTATTTATCAACTACAAAATCTTCTCTGTCATATCAGATACCATATACAGCAGGAGATATTTCAATCTACTTATAGGCTTTCATTCCTTTACTGCTTGTTTTCTTAGCGATTTTTTCGAAGATATTAGCAAAATTATACTTTACTTGGTCCTTGCTACATCTGAGCGTCCGTCTGGTTCATCAGGCTATCTTGATGCTGGTGACGCAAAGAAATGAAGATTCAAAAACTTCCTTGAAGTTTCCTGGTGTAAACGAAGACAGAGGAGATGAAATGCTAATTAAACTGGAAGTTATATTTGAAGAAATACTTGAGAACTAACTCATCAACATAGTCATAAACAGCTTAGATTGCTTAGAAGATGTGTTGAGGTTCTGGAGTGCAAATTACTTAAGCAGATAGTACCTACATTCTCGTCTCGATTCAACTTAGTTGGAGAGGGCATATTCACCCTTGGGATTGAAATTGTTATTATATACAGGGTGAGTCTTCTCACTTAGTATGAAGGGTATTCTTGAGTTGCCCGGATTTTTATGGAATTTTATGTTTTATGAAAAAGAATCATCGCATCAATAAAATACTATTTTCCGAAAATAATTTCTTTCGATTCCGTTCCATTTTCGAAAATTAACTGAAAGTTACATTTTTTTTTATGGATTTTGAACAACCTGTATCTCATCAACCGAGCCGAATCGGAAAAAATAGTGTAGGTACCTGTATACCTTTAGAGATTCTAAAGGCAAAGTCAAATTTTTTTCTGGTTTCCATCGTTCCAGAGACGAGATAGTCAATTTATTTTTTCTGAAATAATGCGTGCGAAATATTTCCTCCTTATCTGTTCTTTGGAAATAATAAATATCTCAATGAAAATAATACAAAATTTTCAACAATCGATCGACTTGGTAATAAGGCACGTCTGCAAAATATTTCCTTTCTTATTTTGCTCTCACAAGAATTATTCAGCTTCATTTCATCGGTAAAAATGGTAAAAAGAGTGCCTAGGTATCTTATCTTATCATTTTATTAATTGAATGGTCAGTTATTTCATTTTTTACCTATTGTCCTATACAAATTGTTCCTAAACTAGGGCTACAAAAAAAAAATAAGAAATTCCCCAGGTAATTTTAAGAAGATACAGACCTATATAAATATGAGCCCGCAAACACTTTGATTTCGAGATACAGGGAGATCCATTCTAGAGTGAGAATATTTTTAGGTAAAGTGAAAATACAAGAAGAAATCTTGAAAAAGATACCTACAGGTGAGGACATTTTTTCTATAATCAATACCTACATTGTGTTAGAACCCGTATTAATTAATTTGGCTGTTTCTTTGTACCTTCTCTTTAATTTCAATTACCTTGACTAAAAGCAAAAAAACATTTGACATTTTCGAATAGCTTCAATATGATCAGATTGGATTCCTCAAGTGTAAACATTGGTCTGATTTTTCCACTGCATTATAGAGGAAAAAATTAAATCAAGAAGCGGCTTTAAAGTAAAAGTTTTTACACCTTGAATTCAAATTAAGATGTGGAATAGACTTATAATGGCTTCGAAAAAATTATGAAAATTTATTACTTGTGACTATAGATAGGTACCTACATATAATATTCAAATTTTTGTTTTTCCTAATATCTCAGTAGGTATCTATATTAGATCGGACGAAGTAATATCTAATGGTGTCCGATTCGGACGACAAAAGCGTAAACAATAGATACCACTCTTTTCCGCTACAAATTGAAATAATAGATATGGGTAAACTTGTGGAAAAAAGTTCATCACAATATCTCGAAATTTTTTAGAAACTACAAGCTGTAAAAGGTTTTTTTTACAACACTTTTTTAACGTATCTAAATACCACCATTTGAAAAACCGCCTTTAAATTTGAAATTTTATTGATTCCTTAATTTTTCCCAGTAGGGTTTTTCGTATGGAATTTTTTTTTTTTTTAATGTATTGCTGAAGTTACGATAATAACAATATCTCTTGAAAATTCGAAAAAAATTTAAAACCATCATTTTGCGTTTTTCTATAGATCATTTATAACCTTTATAATTCTCTTCACGCCATCTGATTTTTTTCGAAAAATTTCTCTAGGTGGAAAATTCCGCTGCGAATGGATGAAAATAATTCGCAGTCAAACACCCAGTTGCAGGAACGTGCATTCATATTTAATGCCATCATTAAACTTTTAATCCTGCAGTGGAAGGAGCCTATTGGCTACCTGAAATTTAATTGAGGATTAAAATTTTAATACTGAATTAAATTTTAATGAACATTCCTGCAACTGATTGCAGGAATGCAATTGAAGGAAAAGGTGCATCTGGGCTAGAGTAAAAGTGAATAAAATCATTCAATAGGGCATAAATATACAAGAACAGCAAGAACAATTATAGATTATGTAAATTATAAACTATGTGGAAAGGTTATCGAGGTTCAAATTACAAAGCAAGGAAAAAGAATATTAGACATGCTCTCAGGAGAAGCGCAAACCGTAGACACGTGTTTCGGCCCTCATCAGTACGGTGAAAAAGTGTTAGATGAGCAACACTTGAAGAAAAACAACAAACAAACGGACTCCGTTTGTTTGTTAAATTATAAACTAATTATAGGATATTGATATAATCAGTATTAATTCACAGAAGATGAGAAATTAAAATTCATGTCTGGTAATCAAAAGCGTAAGGACAGGTTGATTTGGCAATGGCAACAGCAATGAAAAGACGATGATTTTATTTCAATTCGCCATTTCGTAAAAATCTCAGAATGGCGGAAGCGCCTGGGGTCCCGAATTCATATCCCACCGGGGCCCGTTATTCCTGTCGAAGGCCATATCATGGCTTCGACAAAAATTCGTAGAATTGGGATCTATTTGTTTGCCTATAGGCCCATCAGGTACCTTAGAAAGATCATTTATTCGAAATATAATCTGATACGTACTTAGATACTCTTTTCTCTCTGCATCATTCATCCCAGAAAAATAATGATCTTATTTAACAAAAATATCATCAACACAGGGAAAGATAATAATGAATATGTTCATGAATAGTTTGGACGTTGGAGAGTAACAAATAAACACATATTATTGGGATTCATTCAGTATAGATGATGATCTTTCAAAAGTATATGCTTACAAATTGAGACATACCTTCAGTAATTTGAAGAATGAAGGATCTTCAGATACTTTTAAGGAACCAAGATCCTTTTGAATTCTTCTACAATAACTGTATGCAGATTTGAAATCTCTGGCATTAATTCTCCCAGTCTAGCACAGGAAATAAATCAATTGACAACAATTAAAAATAATTTTTCGTAAAAGAGCAGAATAATAATGCTAGAAATAAGTGTGAAGCCATTATTTACATTGATAAATATATATTATAGTGAAACAATGTTGTTCAAATCTGTGATTTGACATTCCCAGCACAATTATTTGAAAGAAGTAGCAATTCTATAGAAAAAAGTTTAAGGAATTACCCACAAAAAAGGCAAGGAAGGGTTATTCAGCATGTCTATTTGCTAGTGATTTCTAGGTAATAAAAACTATAAAATTGTAAATTATTTTCAACTGGAATAAGTTTTCTATTCAACTAGTCAATATTGGTGATGAGGAGAATAGGAGAAGAATGACTAACGCAGTAGAAAAGTTACGCACAATTCTATAATAATTCATCAAATTATTTGTACCTACAAAGCTTTCTTGGAAAACGTCAACAATAAGATCCGGTTCACCTCTTCTAAACCGAACTTTAGGTTTCTCAAGACTTTTTTGTGGTGATTGCCTTTATCGAATAATAGACCTAATAATAATAATCGAATAAAGGGTATTTAGTGTCCATTTCATCACAGATTTCAAATTCAATTATACCAACAATCCTATGATCTAAGTTTTGTTAAATCAATAGAGAAATTGTCATTTTCTATTGTTCAAATTATATAGGCACAGTTTAATCTTTCAACAGACAACGCAAGATTTTGAATAATGAAAAATATATATCAATATCAAGTTAATCATGCAGAAAAGTCAACTGAACAAATATACATCTTTAATTTTCAGAATTTTAAAGAACTTACAGAATGAAACTACAACTAATTAGATCAACTTATTTTATTAAATACAAATTATAACACCTATTATTATTATCACTGAGGTAGATGGTAATACAGTTTTTCAGAACTGCAACCACAATTTGATCTATTGTTCTTATACCCCACTTAATCAATTTCCAAGGATATCATCACTAATGAATCCCCTCAAGAGCTTTCGTAGTCACATCATTAGAATTAAGAGCCAACTAACACAAGTGTAGAGGAATGTCTTATTTGCAACTCCAATTACTAGTCATATAGTGGCACTTCCCAATTCTACAGAAGGGTTCAGATTGCACAGGATTTGTCTTTGATGCACCCTTAGCAACCTTTGAAGCAACAAATTCAGTTAACACTACTCCTCTGTCATCTATACATACAAAATGGATAAAAATAGTTGAACAAAGCAGACACAAAAAACCAGAAAAATGAAGAAACAAGTAAAAAAGAAAATTATTCTTTAATTGCATCTAAACATACTGAAATTTCAATTGTTTGTATTGATTCTTTGGATATCTGTTGACAACTGGTGAACAGTAGGATTATCATTTAGTGCACTCATAAAAATGTCTAATTCATCTTCAGAAGAGTCCTCATTTAATTCTTCCACAGGTATTGTAGCGGGTTCTTCTGAATCGAAATATTTGTCCTCTTCATCATGCTCCATAGTTTCTATACAGTCATATTTCGAATTACAATCAACAGTTTCATATTCAAAATCCTTATCTGCTCCATCTAAGAAGCTTTGATACATCGTTGTTATGAATTCTTCTCTGAGTAGCTTCTTCTCAGGAGCTGTAATGAAAATGTTTTTCTGCTTTGGTTTTGCAGGTTTATCTTCGTTCTGGTATTCACCCCATAAAGTTCTGGAAGTGTGAGGATTTAGGGAACTTTCCCCATCATCCATTGATTCGCAATCTGAATCAGAATCACTTTCTTCTAGAGCATTATCTTCATATATTTCCTGATTTTTTCTTTCAGCTTCAGCATCATTTCTTTCTATACCTTCCATCAAAATTTTCACGAAACTGGTTTGGTCTTCTGTACAGTATTTATCCCTTTCTTTTATTTCTTCTTCTGTTAAATACTGCCCTATCAACTGGTCATAAAGTAGAGGATTTCTTTTCATCATCTCAATTTCTGAAAAATATTTATCCTCTACAATCATCTGTTGAAGTGCTTCAAATCTCCTATTTTTGACATTGCAAACTTTCTTGTTGTGAATTGCCTTTTCTGACAAATTATTAATAACAACACGTATGTCATCTGCATCTTCATTATTATCAGTTGTGATTTTGGTGAAGAAATTAAGATGTTCTAAGAGAAGGTAATCGCCAAATCTAAGTAGGAATTGAAGTTTGTTTTTGGAAAATATATCTACACCTATTTTGAATTTTTCTTCTTTCGTTAAATCTGCTTCCCCTTTCTGTTGGCTTTTGAAACTTATCTGGTCCAAACCTACTAGGTAATTTAAAATTGGAATAAATTCCTTTTCTAATTCAGTATTTTGGTAGATGTTAGAGGGAGGCTCCACTACTTCCGGATTTGGCTCAAAATCCATCGTCATCTTGAATCTGGAAAAAATGTAATGATCAATATATCTCATGGATTTTTTTAATTTGGAAACTTAAGAGCTCTTTTTTTTCATCGTTATTATTGGTAAGCCTTTCAAATAGTTCGAGGAAAAGAAATTAATTTGAAATTTGACTAGTTTAGGTTTTGGAATGTGTAGATTCCAAAAATCGAATAAAAAAATCAGTCTGTTTGCAGTCCAAAGCTTTCTAGAGAACTATAGGTGCTATTTGCATGAAATTTGGTACAAAAATCGATTGGTTCACCTCATTGATATTCCTTCTTCGAGAACACAATCTATAAATTTTGAAGGGGAAAAATTGAGTATTTTATTGCAAGCTGTATATTAAATTTCCAGAGATAGTTTGCGTTGAGTATAAGGCTTTATTTAGAAATTTGATTTTGAATCATTCGAAAGAAATTCAAATACCTTTACTTTCATTTCAAACTAGATGCATAATTAAATTAAAGATCTTTTGAATTTTGATGCGAGGGAGACATCTAACGGAAATTATTTAATGTACAGGATAAAGCAATCTTTGTGTATGGACAAACGTCAGAAGTGGATGGGCTAACCTAACAATAAGTTGTTAAACATTAACGATAAGATAAACAATTCAGAAGTTTGACTAAATAATTGATCAATGTGATTTCTTACCAATAGTTAGAAGACCATCAGTGAAAGAAATATTGTTATCCAGGAATGACTCCAATAAGGTTAGTATTTTGTCGAAAGGAAACCTTTGTTGTCCCACGTAATTTGCAGTTGAAATTTTTTAAGCTTTTGTTAATTCACTATTCCTTTATGGTTGAATTATATCTCACTAAACATGACAGAATTCACAACAAACTTTCAGATAATTTCCTTTGATTGATAACACTTCTTTGCAGTTAACTTCCCAACATGTCAACAACAACCGATAACTTCACCCATTCGACACCGTGGCGCTGGGATTGGGATTCTCTGTGTGGCGCGGGAGGTTTGAATATATGGACTCCTGATTCTCAAGACTTGGGTCTTTGCTTCCAACAGTTATGTCTTCATATTCCTGTACTTGCTTGTTTAGCTTTCATATCAGCATATTTTTTCGGGAAGAATGAAAAACCAGTTATTCGAGGGGCAGTACAAATTTTGGCCATTAATTTTCGATGTTTTATTGTTCTTATAATGTCATCATTACCACTTCTTCAAATCTATATAGATTTATATAAAAGTGAGGATAGAATTCTGAAAATTTCCTATTTTTTATGTGCAGTTCAAGGAATATCATGGATAACGCATTTCTTTTTTTGTTTATCCTTGAGGAGATATTTTGGAAAAAGTCCTAGGGGTCCAGTTTTGATTAGAGTAATTTGGACAAGTATTTTCGTTTTGACCGTGATCTCCCTTAGAAGTCATTATTTGAGATACAGTCATGCAACTGAGCCTGATTTCAGTGTATACTTGTCCTACACATTCAGTGTGATCAATTTTTTGCTTCAAATAATGTATGCCCTTAGCTTACTTCCTGGTAAGGGAAATACTGTGCCATTAATGTACGAAGAACGGAGAAGAACAGCAGAGGTGAGTGATCCAATATTTTAATTAAATAAAAAACAAATTTTTACATAATATGTGATTCGCTGATATAAATCGTGAAGAGACTTTTTTCATTCATGTAAATTTAGGAAATGTAGATGTTGATTGATTATTATTGATAAATAATTACGAATTGAATCATAATATATTTCTCGAATGTCATATTTTTTATGCATGTCATTAATATGAAATTCTCCACATATATGGATTCATTATAAGTAAGTAGAACCTTATAGTTTGAATCCATTTTGTGCTCAAAATTCTAAGAATTCAAGCATTGTGGCGAAATTATTGATTATCTGTTCAGGGAGAGAACGCTCAAAAAACAGGAAAAGTAGGGAATTTGCGCCATGAGCTTTAGAGCGCTCACTCATTCATGCGTCAATCACGCTCTTGGAGACGGAATGATATACAGGGTGGCCATTTGAAAACGAAACAGACGAGATTACAGACGAAATAAAGTTTTTCGATAGAAATGCTCGGACAGGTCGATTTCTGTTTCGAGGGGGACAACATAAGATGTAGGTTACGGACGCATAGCGCTTCAACCCTTGCTACTACAACCCTCACCCCCAAATTTTGAATAGGGAAGATGGGATGAGTGATACCTCATTTGAAAGGTATTTTTATACTGATTTCAGCACAGTAATTGTTTTTTCATTTTATGCATTAGTTCTCGAAATATTCTTAACTAAGTATTTGAAAATGAAGTAGTGTTTTCATGGCACTTGTAGTGTTTTGTGAAAAATCGACATTTTGAGCTTCAAAACAACCATGACTGTGGCTTCCTTCCTAACTAACTAACGCATGAATATTTCGAGAACTTATGCATAAAATGAAAAAAAAATTACTGTGCTGAAATCAGTATAAAAATACCTTTAAATTGAGGTATCACTCACCCCATCTTACCTATTCAAAAATTGGGGGTGGGGGTTGTAGCAGCAAGGGTTGAAGCGCTATGCGTCCGTAACCTACATCTTAAGTTGTCCCTCTCGAAACAGAAATCGACCTGTCCGAGCATTTCTATCGAAAAACTTTATTTCGTCTGTAATCTCGTCTGTTTCGTTTTCAAATGGCCACCCTGTATACTGGTTGGTCCAGATTTTAGATCAATGCTAAATGAGGAACCATAATTAATTTTTTAGATATTGTTTGCTTTGTATTCAATTGTCTCGAAAACGGTACCTTCTATGGAAAATATCAAGAGACCTTTTGATTTAGTAAAACTGTTGATTTCAGAAATGACATAATATTCTCGAAAAAAAGACACTAGCGTACATTTTCAATAAGAAACGAATCATCGCACCCCTATATCTTCGCCACTGGATATTTTTGGCAAGATACACTTACCTGATTTGAAAGATCATATTATCCAGATTTCAATATTTGAAAATTGAAACAATGAATGTAATAATACTAGAGTAATAAATGTATTCATATACAGGATGTTTCCTGATTGAATGTCAATATTTATTGGGGGGATTTTTTGGCCCATTTAAAAAAAAACTTCATATGAACATATGTCTTACCTTTTGAGATACAGGGAGGTAAAGTTTTCAAAAATAAAAAATAAATAAATCTGTATTCAGTTATGATCAAATGCGTGGTGATATTGTCATATTTATGTATTAACGATATTGTTATGAGCATGCAGTGAAACGGTTTCATTTTTTTAAGCGAAAACCGTGCATCAGATTGAAAAAAGTCAAGTGATCAACTTTGGTAAGAAATTATTGGAGATTTCAAAAATAATTTTTATTTCAGGAAAAATTTGTGGCATACCATCAATATCTGCCAAAATAGGCAGGTCAAGTTACGTACGAACGCCTCTGGTGGAAATTAAAAAATGTGATATTTTAAAAAATGCCTCTTGATTCATACTACATTTCATTAAAATATATGGAATGGTTGTGTAGATATTAATAATAAATGATTGTTGAAAACTTTATCACACTGTATCTCGAAACGTAAGACGTTTAGGACATATGTTCATAAGAAGTTTCTTTCTTGAAATGGGCCCAAAAATCACCCTCATAAATATTGACCTTCAATTAGGAAACTCTCTTCCTAATATATTTTGTAACATATTCTGTTCTTTGTAGCCTGATGAGAGTTCTTTGCTCATAAGTCATTCCTATGTGAGTTTGGTGAATGACAATGGTGATTATAGTTATCTGGGAATAGCTATGGAAAATGAGAGCTGGTTATCGAAGCTCCTTTTCTCTTGGGCCAATCCGTTGATGGAGAAGGGAGATAATGAAATGCTGCAGGAATCCGAGGATTTGTTCGATCTCCCTTGCGATATGCATTGCAGTTATATCAGCAATAAGATGGAGAAACATATGACTTCAGGAAACGAAACAACACCCTCTACTGAAACCGTATCAGGTATGTAAATGGATCATCTATTGGGATTGAATGGGTACATCAAATATATTAATTTTTCATTATCGGTATATTTCATTGGAATAACTCTTGAAGAAATATTTTAAAGCGAACGCAAATAATTCATGAATTTTTGACGTTTTAACTTGAAACACATACCTATCGGACCAAGTAGACTTGCATTATTTATTTTTATTGTAACGATCAAGCCATTCATATCTTTGCTTTCTTTCGAGAGAAGTCTAGAAGGATCGAGTCCTTTCCATAGGGTCAGTTCGGATACACAGGGTGCTCCTATATTGGAGTTACCAACAAAAATGACAGAATCCTCGTACCATTTTCAGAAAAAAAGGCTTATAAACATGATACTTATTTACCCAATTGGTATCGAAGATCAATGAACTGGTATGATCATCATAAAAAGTAGGACTACATCGAACACACTGTATCTCGAAATAAAGCGTTTGCGGGTCATATTTCTAGGACTTTCTTTTCTCCTGAAATTATCCAAGGAATCTCTAATTTTCCTTCGTACCTCCAATGTAGAAACAGCCTTGATTTTAGCTATGAAGAAAGATATACAATCACTGCAAGAAAATTGTACCTGAAAAATGACCAATTTGCAAAAATGGCAAGTTGGTGTACAATCTCAAGAAAATTCCAGATGGATCCATTGATAAGTATAAAGCACGTTTGGTTTTTAAAGGATATTTTCAGAACGAAAAGGTGAAGATTATAATAAACATATAGCCCAGTGGCCAAAGGTGGAACTATAAGATCATTATTGAGAAAAATAGATGTGAGATGACTCATTTTGACGTGCACAGCTTCTCTATATGGAAAACTAAGTAAGGAATTCTACATGAATCAATCTGCTGGTAACCACAAAGTTTGCAAACTTCAACGTAATCTTTATGATCTGAAACAGATTCCGAGATGTTGGAATCCAATATTCATTGATCGCATTCAGCAATTTCAAAAGATCTGATGCATATTGTCTCTTGGTGGTGAAGAAAAATGGAGAAGATATGAAGTTACTAGCTCTTTATATGGATGATGGGTTATTGACTTCTACAGGTGAAAAAAACAAGACGCATTTCAACTGAGTTTCAAAAGTGAATTCGAAATCACAACGAAACCAGCATTTTATTTTCTTGGTATGGAAATTAAAAGTTATGCTGAAAAAGTCCAAGTGCATCAGTCTACAGTAAAAACAATCTGGAGTGCCTCGGTATGCAGATTTCTTAACCAGTTTCACTGCCCATAGTTAAATAAAGGCTTTCAATAAGAGAAGGAAGATATGAAATTCTTCTTTTCTCATAGAGAAGCATATTGCTTATGCAGTGAGTGTGGTTCCAAGAAAACTTAAAAAAAAAAACTCAAATTAAGGCTATTCAAACAGAAAAGTACTGCTGAACTTGGATTTACGTACCCTTCTGGAGTCATACATCAATTGAATCAGCAAAGTAGATCATGATGAAGATAATACAGTAGGCAGATCAACTGCTGGAATTTTGAGCATGTAGGTACGCAGAAGGAATGTCAAACATCATCAGTTGTAATTTTTACAACGGAAGCTGAATAAGTTTTTTGCTAGTGAAGCTGCAAGAGAAATTGTCTGAATCTGAGATGAAGAAATGATCAATTTGAATTCAGTTTCAATTCAATACTGATGCTTGACACAAAATCCTGAATATCATCATCTCACAAAGCATATCCAAATTCGACATTTCTTTGTACGTGAGCTGGTATTTGATAATTCCATTGAATTAAAAAACGTGTCATCAGAAAACCTGCTAGTTGACATAATATCAAAACCGTTGTTTTAACGTAGACTGCAAATATTGAGATATGATATGGGATTGACTGGAATTATCCAACGAGAAAAAAAGTCTTTAGAAGACATTGAGTATTCCATGCAATCTGACTTTTTAAGTTTCTTTGTACTTTGTGAAAACAATATAATATTGATTGAATGAAAAATAAGTGTGTCATCAACATCGTTTCTCTTTCTTTACTGAAAAGATCATTTGATAATTAACCAATACAGTGTTATTCAATCTGTGATTTGAATAGAGTAGTTTTCTAGACTGATCGTTGGTATTTTTCGAATAATAATCCTCTCAAATCTTCGAAGAATAATATATTCTAAAACAAGTTGCAGAATGGGCTCCTATTCCAACATGAATGCGAAATTCGAAGACGAGCGACAAAGAGCGAGTTTTAGAACGCATGAGTGTTGGAATTGCCTTCTGCAACGAGTATTAGACGATATTTTCTCTATGTCAGTCAACTTTTGTGAAATATTGTCGAAATTCAATGAAAAATTCAGATTGTAAATCCTAGTGACTTTTGTATTGTATCTTGGCAGTTGGTATGACTGTTACGAAAATTGACAGAATACGGAATTTGAATAAGAATCGTTCATTTCGAATTTTGAAATAATTTACAGTTAAGCATTAAATTCGTGAATTATGTCTGACGAAATCGATTTAACACCACCAGAATTAAGAGAAATTGCAAATAATGTTGCAAATCATTTCGCTATATCCAAATTATATTATATTGACAATTTTTGACGTTTGTTGAAATCTGATAGGATTGGAAGTCAGTAAAACAAACACACCACGAAAAATTTAACTGAAAACGATGCTGTAATGAGTTCATTACAGCACTGTTTTTAGAACTGTAATGAACTCATTAGGATACTGAAATAGAGAAAAACATTATACAAAATATTGAAACATTGATGACCGTTCACATAAATTGTGGTCGAATGTCGATTGAATGTAATTGGTCGTTTTACATGTATATTGAATGAAGACAGAACTGAAGCTGTAAATTTCAATTGATGAACTTTAAATTTACTTAGCACCCACTTAGTGTCGAACATATTGTCGTAGATTAACTGGGCATAGTCTGTGGAGGTGCAAAGTTTCCACCCCTCCCCTCTTATCCTACTTATATTCTATAGCGTTTAAATCCGTACAATGGGGTGGCCATGGAAAATATTTACCCTATCGTTAAGATTCGACTCACCTATGAGGAATCCGTCCTCAAGTTGAAGAATGTTCGTCCGTCCGCTCGTAAACACGATCATGTCCGACCGAAAAGGTCTAGATCTAGAATATTGAAATGTTCAGGGTTGGTTCGAATATTGAATGCAATAGTTGAGTTCGTTTATGAACGTGATATTATTAGGGGTTTCCTAGGTGAGAGATGCTCTTATAGCAGAAATAAGTATTCAAATTCGCTTTTATAGTAGAAATGAGTATTTAAATTATTGCCTGATTTAATTTTCTATTTGGGTATATTAAGTGTACAACTTTGCTTTCGCCGTTTTCAATAGATGGCTGTAGCGGTAAATGGTAGTCGAAATAAATAAATCGCAGATGTTATACAATAAGCTTAGGTATTTATATACATAACGCCATCGAAATATTAGTCGACTTATGTCTGGATCATGAAGTTATTCTCGATTAAATATGTCAACTTAGGAGCCAAATTTTCGTCATTTGCGGGAGGTTTTAATTTTCTGCTCTATGGTGAGGCCGCTTTTAGTAAAAAACGTGCCGAGAGTGGTTTCAACGCTTCAAGAATGTTGATTTTGACGTCGAAGACCAGCATGGCGGCGGAAGAGAGAAGATTTTCGAAGATGCTGAATTGAAGCCATTACTTGATCAAGACTCGTGTCAAACGCAACAAGTATTGGCAGGATCAGTGGGAGTGACGCAACAAGTCATTTCAAAACTCTTGAAAGTTATGTAAATGATTCAGAAACAAGGAAATTGGGTGCCGTAAGATTTGAAACCGAGAGATGTTGAACGGCGTTTGTTTGATTGTGAACTCAACTATTTCAAAACGACTGAAAGTCATGGAAATGATTCAGAAACAAGGAAATTAGGTGCTGTACGAGTAGAAGACGAGATATATTGAACGGCGTTTGTTTGCTTGTGAACAGCTGCTTGCAATGCAAAGACGGAGAGGATTTTTGCATAGCATCAATATGAACAATGGGTTCATTACGATAATTCCAAGCGAAGAAAACCATGAAGATATCCCGGCCATGATTCCACGTCGACGGTTTCAACGTCATGCTCACTATTTGGTGAGACTAGTTCAGCGTAGTGTATTATCAGTTGTTAAAACTGACTGAAACAATCACAAGCGATCGTTATCGAACGCAATTAATGCATTTGGGCCAAGCATTGAAAGACAAACGGTCGCAATCCAACGAGAGACATGATGAGGTGATTTTATAGCATGACAATGCTCGACCCCATGTTGCGAAAGTGGTCAAGTCATATTTGGAAAAGGTATCATAAAACCGACGGAGGTGTAAAAAACGATTTCCAGCTTCATGCGAAATTCAAAGTTGAACACATATTCTGAACAATAGGAAATTTAAAGTGAATATCGAGAAAATAGCTAATATTTCAGTGACAAGATTGTGCTGAAATTTTGAGAGTAAAAATAAAATAACAAATTCAAACTTCGTACAAAATTTCAGGCTGATTACACTTTCAGAACCGTAGGAAATTCAAGTAAATATTGAAAAAATGAAAAAGTACTGAGGTCAGGTCATGAGTTTTTGCGCGCTCGGAATCCATTTATGTATGTATACACCTATAGATATACAATTCTATAGTCTCCAGAGCGCAATTCTTGCATGAATGAACTAGCACTGAAAGCTATGACTTTTGTTTTCTTCATGTTTTCGTTGAATGTTCTGTACTCAAAAATGAATCGGTTAAGAACCCATATTCATAAAAAATTCTCTTGAAATCATCAAGGGAATATTGCTTTCTGAATCAGTATTCAATTATGAAACATTTATCCAGCCTTTATGAAAATAACGAAGTTATTCAATAAAAAGTGGGTATGCAGCAGTTATTCATTCATGCATTGTGCAGCTCAAAGCCATGCTTGAAAATAATGATTTATGGTATTCTGAAGAATATTATCCCAGTTTTCACGGATACGGTGAGGAAATTTTTAATTAGAGACAGAACAGACCGGTACAGAAAATTTCATTGCAGTTCGTTGATTCTTTGTATTGAATCTGTAGCTTGTTCTCCTTAAAAAAAAATTGGAATTCGATTCAACGTTTCGTAGAAAATGTGCCGAGATGATACTTTGCCGTTCTCATATTTTATCGATTCCCCAGTCTGTTTTGTTCAACCTGCGTTTTCCACATTTCTAACTGCAGAATAATTCCAAGATTGCGATTGACAACAGTGCGAGTATGACTGCAAGGTGTGAATATTAAATCTTTTGTCCTCATGTATCGAAGAATATACGCTCTTCCGTAGTTGTAATCATTGCTATTGTAATCCGCTGAAATGGAAACAATAATAGAACACGCGTCATATTTCCAGGAATGTACATACTCCTTCACAAGAGTTCGGGATTTGAAGGCACAGGAGGCGACTAATGCTTGAAACATTGCATTGATAAACATTATATCACTGTGTAGATCATTGTTTAAACATCTGTACTATTCTATTCGGATACTGAAAGACTTGGGTCTGAATTGACTAGTTATCGAGGGAATTTCCAGACTTCTGACCATCCATTTGTAAAGGGTGTTATTTTTAGAGCTATAGAACTTTAAATTGCAATAGAACAACGATGGATTATTCGATTGACATGAATTTTATTTATCCGCAAGATAATCTTGTGGCATTACATTCTAAATATGATTTCTGGCATATGACCGCCACGGCTGGCTCGATTGTAGTCCAATCTGGACGACCAATTTTCGATGACTTTTTCCAACATTTGTGACCGTATATCGGCAATAACACGGCGAATGTTGTCTTCCAAATGGTCAAGGGTTTGTGGCTTATCCGCATAGACCAATGACTTTACATAGCCCCACAGAAAGTAGTCTAGCGGTGTTAAATCACAAGATCTTGGAGGCCAATTCACAGGTCCAAAACGTGAAATTAGGCGGTCACCAAACGTGTCTTTCAATAAATCGATTGTGGCACGAGCTGTGTGACATGTTGCGCCGTCTGGTTGGAACCACAGCTCCTGGACATCATGGTTGTTTAATTCAGGAATGAGCACCATTGACTGTAACGTTCTGGCCATCATCGTTTTTGAAGAAGTACGGACTAATGATTCCACCAGCCCATAAAGCGCACCAAACAGTCAGTTTTTCTGGATGTAACGGTGTTTCGAGATACACTTGAGGATCAGCTTCACTCCAAATGCGGCAGTTTTGTTTGTTGACGTAGCCATTCAACCAGAAGTGCGCTTCATCGCTAAACAAAATAAAATGAACGTAGTGCGCAATACGTATTCCGCACAGAACCATTATTTTCGAAATAAAATTGCCCTATTTGCAAGCGTTGTTCAGGCGTGAGTCTATTCGTGATGAATTGCCACATTAAACTGAGAATAAATCACTTGACAGCTGTTAAAGCGGTCGCCATCTTGAACAGTAATGCCAACTTAAAGTTGTATTTCGAAAAAAAAACACCCGTTAGTTGGGAGAATAACTATTGATGCTTTAAATACGGTGGCGGTGTGGCACAGTGAAAAACACTGTAAAAAAGCCTACCTCCAACAAAACATTTTCTTCTTGTACAAGCTCTGAGGAGACTAAGCAAAGCGGGATAAGAATAGGTATAGAATATTTTGCCATAAATATTGTTGGGATGATTTTCCCTACAATAGTCTTCACATATTGAGAAGCATTAATAACAAAAATAACTAGCAAAAATAAGGAATGATGAATCATTTTTACAAAAGATAAAGAAAGATAATAAAGGATATTTTCTATTTATTTTCAATTTTCGTGCAAAATTGGAGCTGAATCGTAACCTCAATAATGTATATACTACTATGTCGAAAAAGCAATCTATCGTTTTATATGAATATAGAGTTCGAATTTCAGAATAAAGAATAATCCATTCATGTTAAAGGCATTTTCGAATTCACCGATTATTATTTATTTTAAAAACCACAAATCACTCAAAATGAATAAACAAAATAGAAAACCGTAAAAGATTTAGCGACAAAAAAATGTCGGTATCTCTGCTGGCCTTCTGAAGGATTAAATCAAGGTTTTTTACCGAATGTATAATAGCTTTGATACCTTTTCATTTCTATTCATTACAGTCAGTATATTTTAAATTTGTTTTTATTCGTTCATAATCGTTGTTTAGAACTGTTAGTTTCACAAAACTTTTATTTACCAATGAGATTATTTTTTCAAGTTATAAATCTATGGAGAAACTGTAAAAAATCAACAAAAGCATTGACATCAAATCAGGAGATTTTGAACGTTCGTTTATTTATGCACCGTTCCAGACCACAAAACTGTTTACCTATAGGCTTACATACAGGGTGTTCCTGAATTGGAGGTATACAAAAAATGAGAGATTTCTTGTATAATTTCAATAAAACGAAGTCCTTTGAACATGGATGAGAAATGCTTTGTTTTCGAGATACAGGGTGTTCCTTGTTTTGTGATGATTATACCAGTTTATCGAATATTTATTAATCTTCGCTACAGATTGGGTAAATAAGTACAAAATCTTATGATTAAATTATATTGTTCAAAGCTTACTAACTGGATCTTTTAAATAATTTGAATTTTCCTTAGGATTACTAGAGAATTGTTTGAAATTTTTTTTGGAAATTGGTAGCAAAATCGACAAAACTACAGGAAATCAAAAAGTGTAGTACCAAAGTTTCTTTTTTATTTTTCGAGACTACCGGTCGGAGTACAACCACATGGTCTTTTTCATCCTGTATAAATAAGCTATCGACATTTTTGGAAAACTTTTCTGGAGTTTGTTTTAATACCAAAAAATTTATCTTTGATTCAGCGTAGAAACAATAGAAATCGATGAACTTTAGGCGGCCGAGTTTTTTCATCAGTGAGTGCAAAATGATCTGTTCGGGGAACGACAACTCAAAAATGTATCCCACATATAAATACTTATTATGTTTTAATATTTTTTGTGATAACCTTTAATAATGAATTTCTTCTGAAAATTTCAGGTCAAAACCCTCCAGAAGTAATCTTTACCAAACGTAACAACTTGAGCCTGTTGAAAGCATTGCACAAATGCTTCTGGAAAGAGTTTTACGGAGTTGGAATCCTCAAGTTCATATCCGACTGTTCTGGATTTGCTGGACCGTTGTTGCTGAATAGGTTGGTCACTTTTATCGAGGATAAAAACGAGCCGATCCATTTGGGTTATTTGTACGCCGCTGGTCTTGCCTCTACTACCTTGTTAGGTGAGAAATATTCGATCATATGGGCTATTTTTGTCTCCATCGAAAATTCAATCAATTTGAAGTGTAATAGACTTCTGGAAACTATTACCATATTCAGATAATGGTTCATTATTTCCTTCTTTCTCGAAGAATACTCCAAATTTAATCAATTGATAGCGACCTAAAATAACAAAACCAAAATATTCAGATTTCCCGGAATGTTTGCTTTGAACTCGATTATCTCGAAAATGGTACATTCTATGAAAAAATTTGAGGAGATCTTTTTTCAATGGAGCTCTGTTGTTTTCAAAAATAAAACATTTTTTCGAAAAAAGATATGTTACAGTCTTCTATTACATAAAAAAGATGTAGCTTATATCTATTACGTTTTGTTACATGCTGGAAAAATCTATTATACTTATATCTTTGCATTTTATTTTTCTTTATTTTTTTTACTACTCATCTTTTTTATTTTTACAGGAGCGTTGTGTGATTCACATTTCCAATTTAGGATGAGCATCGTGGGACTCAAAATGAGAACTGCTCTAGTGACAACGATTTATAGAAAAATCTTGTCCGTCAATGGATCCGTCCTGAATTCTTCTTTTTCCGTTGGACAAATTGTTAACTTCATGTCGACCGACACCGATAGGATCGTAAACTCTTGTCCTAGTTTTCACGCTATTTGGAGCATTCCATTTCAGGTGGGTACTGTTATGGTCTTTATTGTTTTTCATTTTAGAATAGAATATTAAATTTCAAATTAGCATTAGCAACTCCCTAATACTTTGTTCATTAATCAATGGATTCCTCATACATTCTTCTTCGTCTTCATTCTCTCCAATCTTCGTTTTACTTCTTCTTTCCATATTAGCCCCACGTTGGGCGCCAATTGTCATGAATCGTCTTTATTGTTTTTAATTTAAGAAAAGAATATTTAATTCCAAATTTCCTATTTCGATCCAATAACAAAATATAATTTCTGACTTTCCAATATTCTAATGACTTTTTTCAGGGATTACTCAGGGTTCAGAAACTCAATTTAAGGAATCTGAAAAATTCAATTTATAATGAAAAATTGAAAATGAAACTATTAACTCTAGAACCTGATTAAATCTAAAATTACTTATCTATAATTCTTCAATCTCCAAGCACACTTCAAATTTCCATCCAGCAAATCCTTTTCTATGGTATATTCTTGTTTATGTCTATAGAGCTAACCTCAATCTTCAATCTTTTATCTTTCAATGTTCAATTATATGACGTCTTCTATTTTTATATTTTTTGATTTAATATTGCCTAAATTGATTCAAGTGATGTTACCTATGCTATGTTTTTTTACTGACTACCAATTTTTGATTAAGAAAAATCCATAACCGTACATTTGATTATTCCGATTGTATGGTGTGAGAATTTTAAGAGAAAAATTCAGAAAAGCACTGACTTGTCTAACTCATGCACCGGTTTTAAATTCGATGAATTACACCTTAATTATGAAGCCTCTCCTCAGAAAGGAAAAGCATTGCGTACAATATCGTGTATAAACAAATTAAGAAATTGTTTACTTCCTTACGAGGGACATGCAAATTTTTTTTTTCGACGACTACTACAGAAGTAAAGCTTCTAAATTGGAATTTGACCGGAACGTTAGCTTTGAATAAATTGATTTAAACTGAAGTTTATCGCGTCATCAAAACCATAGAAAATTCAAGCGGACTGTAGAACAACAAATGCAACATTTCCGTAAGAACATAGCAGACAAGATTGAAATTGAATTTGTTTATGTAGAATAATCACTCGCATCTTCATGCCGAATTTCAGGAGGTAAGTTTCATCAGAACTCCTCATCTAGATGAAGAAACGGACAACAATAACATAATAAAACAAATTTCATAAAAGCCTATATATATTGTTGTGTCTCCAAAGGCCTTAACGCCAAGTCAGCGCTTTTTCTTCTTGTATATTAGAAAACATGAAATTTTGCATGAAGTTTGATATGTCATGTTATTTCAAATATCAATCCAAAAATATCATCTCGATAGAATTCGCAGTTATCTTTCAGTGCAAAGATTTCTCCCGTTACAAATATACCAATTAACAAACGGAAAGTCCTGGAAAATGATGCAATCCAGAGGCGTATCACGGAACGTGAAATCATTAGAATGTAGTCAAAAGCACGAGTAGTGTCCAATTAATGCCTCAACAATCTTGCGAGAACACAATGAGGTAATCACCTGAGTAGTGGTAGCCATTCCTAGGTATCTTTTAGTGTGAAATTGCTTCCATTATCCTACAAATGGATCTGTCAACACCTAGAATGGAATTATCAAGTACAAAATAGACATGAAGGATTGATAGCACTCTCTTCGGAGGGTTCGTTTTAACGTTGTGGACTAAGAGACATAATAGAATATCATTAGTGCCAAGTACAAGGTTTTGTTTTTTCGAGATTATTTTTAACCAAAAATTTTTTTTTCGGAACCGTCCATTTGCAAATCGGCTTATGATTTTTTTTAAGAAATTTTTCGTAAAAAAGGATATTCAAGAATATTTGAAAGATAATAAATTATCGTTTAGTATTTCAAGTTTCGTGCCAAATTTTGAGAAGATCACATCCTCAATACCATAGAAAATAGACCTAAGTCAAGTTGAATATTGAAAAAAAAACAAACAATATTTCGGTTGATACAAATTTTATCGAGTTGATAGTTGGCGAATAACCATTTCAAGCTTGTTGCAAATTATTATGTGGATAGCATAACCAGAATCGAAGCAAATTCAAGAAGAATATAAAAAAAAACTTATAAAGAAATTTCCATAAGAGGTTTTGGCTTGAATATCCCGCTATCTGGGCAGATGTCACTTTTGAAGCCGTCATATTTTGATATTTGACAAGTGAAACTCCTCCATTACTGAAAATTAACCGATTGTTAAAATTCACTACAAAAATGATGAGAATTGTTTAGTCACAGTTCGTAAACTCAAGAACTTTCGGGTCGTGGTGAACCACATTCTCGGCCGGCAATAGAGAAACTGGTGAAAGAATTTGAGCTGTTGGGGCAAGTTAGTGATGTGAAGAATCGAAACCCTGTGTGTCGCTCAGAAACAACTGAGAATATGGCTACTGTAGGTCGTAGTGTTGAAAAGGTCTGTCGATTCCTCATCGATTTTGGCATTCACCAAACGACATACAAGAACTCTATCCGATCGATCACCTCACCAGCAACGTCTCATCTTCGCTGATTGGTTCCTTGAAATACTCGAAAATGATATGTTTTTTCATTAAAAAACCATCTTCAGGGATGAAGCCTATTTTCACCTCGGAGTAGGGATTCACGGCTTAATTCGATTTTCAAGCTACTTGACTTGGGCTTGACCTGAAATCAACTCAAGTTCAAGTCAAGTTAAGTATTTATTCGAATAAATACTTATCTTGACATTGAAAAACTACTACTTGACTTGAACTGTTCACAAGCAAACAAACGCCGTTAAACATCTATCGGCTTCAACTCGAGCGGCACCCAATTTCCTTGTTTCTGAATCATTCCCATAACTTTCAGGCATTCTGAAATGACTTGTTGCGTGTCTCCCAATGATCTTGCCAATTCTTGTTGGTTTCGACACGAGTCTTGATCAAGTAATCCCTCCAATTCTGCATCTTCGAAAACCTTCTCTCTGGTCTTCGTCGACGTCAAACTCACCATTCTTGAAGCGTTGAAACCACTCTCGGCACGTTCTTCCACCAATAGCGGCTTCACCATAGGTATTTGAGAGCATTCTATTAGCCTCAGTCGCAGATTTCTTCATATTGAAGCAGAAAATTAGAATCTCTCACAAATGACGAGAATTTGACTATTAAGCTGACATGTTTAATTGAGAATAACTTTATGATGCAGACACAAATCGACTAAAATTTCGATGGCGTTATGTTTACAAATACCTAAGCCTATGGTATGACATCTACGATCTCTTTATTTCGAGTACCACGAGTTAACATCATCTAAATCTATAACACATGTTTATAGTAAAATATCTCATTTCTCTAAGCATCAACGGTCAATAACCGTTAAGAATCAAAGTTGATTCCTTCTCTAATAGATAGGTAAACATATTATTTCCAAATACAGTATATCCTGACTGTATGACAGGAATTCTCTATTTCAGCAATGAATACGAAATAAATTATTTCCATTCACTGAACTGAAATAAAATATCTCTAGCCTCGTAATTAAGTTGAAATTCAACTTACCTCAATTGATATTTTTCTCGTTGTGTACACAATAGATTTTCAGAATCAGTGTTTACCTCGTTGCGCAGTTAAGCGAGCACTGGAGCAGATAACCTGTAGGATTTATAGGTTTAGCAGAGGATTCACTAATACACAGTTAATGTTTTAATAGCTTAATATATTCTCTAGAATGTCTCTCTCCGAGCAAGCTCGATGTCGAATAGACTCATATCTTAGGTTAGAACTCTGTCATTCGCTCTAGATCATTGGAGATCTATTCTTGTTCAGTGACGATACTACGAGTAGGTAGGATGTAATGTTGGTTGTCTCTCGTAATTTGTTCGGATGAAGTAATATTCTAACAGTCAACAATATATGTCAAGGAATAAAATAGGTAGTTACAATTAAAAAAAAAAATCCATCAATATCAATTTAACAATCAGGTATATGACACTTCAACATTGGGAGACAAACTATCTAACAAAGATGATCTGTTCAGTACTCGTCAATTGTGTAGTATGCTTTTTTGTATAATATCTTTTTCAGCTCTTGTTTTAGTCTTTTTTTGTTGTTTTTCAAGTTTGCAGGAATACTTTTGTAGATATTTATTGCGTCATGGTTTATGATTAACTGAAATAATAAACTATTACTAATGGATTAATGTTTTTTATGTGTTCCCAATATGTTTTCTGCCCAACTTTCGACTACAGTCAAATAACTCTTCATCTATTTCCAGCTGGGCGTCACCCTGTACCTCCTCTACACCCAGGTCGGCTTGGCCTTCTTGGCCGGCGTCGTATTCAGCGTGGCTTTGATCCCCATCAACAAGTTGATCGCAAATAAAATCGGTCAGCTCAGCACGAAATTGATGGCGGAAAAGGACACGCGGGTCAGGGTAATCACCGAAGTTCTGCGGGGCATTAAGGCCGTCAAGCTCTACGTCTGGGAGCAACATTTCATCAGGAGCATAACAAGTAAGTATGGTGGGATCGGAATTGACCAAGTTCGTTATTAGTTCGCGAACTGGACCACCTTAATCGGCTTTAAAGGTACGTGTGTCAAAGGACCCGATCTGTTCGAATTTTATTAAGGGAACTCGATAGTAGGTATAACTTCATGATTATGAAGCATCGGAAAATTTTGAGCTTCAGGAAAGTCTAATGAATGAGATATTTCTCGATCTATCCATATTCAGAGGGACTGCTCAGTTCAAAATGAAATTTTAGATTTTTCCTCCTACAACCACTGATGTTTATGGGGTTTCCACATAATTTCCTCAGAAAATAATTCTACATTATAAAACGACAATATTTTTGATAATATATGCCAATGAAAAAAAATGTTGATAACTTTTTGTTTTTCGCAAAAAAATTTGTGATGTGTTCAATCTACAAAGCATTGATATATTTGCAAAATATTCGTGAAAAAAAGCCTATAATAATAATTAATTACAGAAGAGGTGAAAAAAATATTCGACCGTGATATAGTGCTGCCCTCTATATGCTTCGTGAAAAGGAAGAAGATAAAATGAATGTACACAACTTCGTACACCATACAATGTTTGGTCATCGCAGGTGCGCCAGAGACTGATACGTAGAAAGCTACGTGGTGGTAATCCCTCTTAAGTGATGATTGCTAAGATTTAAAAGAGGGAACACCACCTCGTATCTACTCGGTTCAAAAAGAAAGTGAAAAATTCACGGAACCTCCTTGAACGATAGCCTACATTGGAGTATTTTAATATTTTTAAATTGCGGATGAAGAAAAATTATAATTTTGTTAACTTTTCGTTTTTCGCAAAATAATTGCTGGAAAATATTCGTTAGAAAAATCCTACAAAAACATAATGAAAAAAGAATAACCCTAATTAAAAATTCATAAAAAGAGTCGGAAGTTCTTTCTTTCGACGGAAGTTGTATTTATTGTAATATTCCTAGCTTCTTCTGATCATTCAATCGTTCTGTCAACACCGCACAATTTTTTGATCCCTCCTACTCTGGGAAAATAATGACAGATCACGGGAATATCACATGGTATTGTTCCCCGTTATAGTTTTCACTGATTTAAATTTTTCGATTTTTCTTAATATATAGGCTTTTCCAATAAGAGGTTTCATTTTCAATGGCCCGCTGTGTGAGTAGCTGTCACTTCTGTTTTTTGACTGGTAAAAACAACGAGACACACTTGAGCAACGCATTCAGTTGGTTAAAATTCGCTACAAAAATGGTGAAAATATTCAAGTCACAGTTCGCAAAACTGTTGGAACAAGTTAGTGATGTGAAAAATCGAAACTATGTGCGTCGCTCGAGAATACCGGAGAATATTCCTGCTCTAGCCTTAATGTTGACAAAAACCTAGCTTTGTCGATTCGTCGTTGATCTTGTTCTTTGTAGTGGAATTGGAAGATATTGATGTAGGCGAGGTTCATTTTCAACAAGAAGTCCCTAAGTGTCACAAGAAAAGTGCATGAAAAGTTTCCTGACCTCTTTTAGGAAAATACTTTAAAATAGAATATGAAAATTTCGATTTCGTAGTCCAACTGCTGTGGACAGAAAACAGATACAAAGAAGTTAATGGAAGCAGGTCAATCTTCTGTCTTATAATTCGAAATTTCTGAAGTAGCCATATATTGATTCGAGTCAGCATCAGCCATAAAACAATATTGAATTCTTTGAAATAGTTATTTCAATTGTAAATGTCGATTTGCATATCCATTTCACAGAAGAGGAAGATAAAAGATCTATAACTTACTGTTGAGGTTGCTATTTCTGTATATCTCACCAGAGAAACTTTCTTCTTAGTAAGCCTATGGTGTTCTCAAATACAAGTTAGTGAAATGAATATACAAGTTGTAAGTTTGTAAATACAGTTTTAAAAGCATCAATATGCTCGCTTATGGATGGGTTAGATAAAGAGTTCAATGAAAACATATCAGATATCTGAAAGGTCGTGTGGGATTATCTAATCATAGCAATTCTGGTTCAGACGTAGAGAAAAGTACTGCTTAGGCGACCAAAATGCCATATAAAATCACCTGAATGTTTCGAATCTTACGTGATACATTGTGCAGTACATAAAGAATGGGGAAAAAATTGTGAAACAAACCGACGACAAAATGAATGAACCCTGGAATAAAATATACACCTTTCTTTCTTCTTATACACGACTCACCACGCCATTTTCAATTCATTCGATTCCGGCGCGAAAATATTCTACTTTGTGCGAAATATTAATTAGGCTAATGGCGTGTCGCGAAATTCGAGGATTTGGGTAAGTATACCAGAAGGTGCATTAGCCCGAGATGAAAGACCTTGTGGCAAGAGTTGGTTGCTTTGAGATGAAAGGGGAAACACAAGGCGGCCGTCAGAAATAGACACCGGCTCCATATTTAAGTTATCAGTGGCTCGATGTTGCGGTTTTAATAGTTGAAGAGAGGCGCAATGGGAAGGATCATAATGGTGACTGGAAAGTGGGTAGGGGGGAGGAGTGGTTGAAATTAAAATTTTACACCGCGACGGAGATGTAAAAGCTTTCAGGGTTCTTTTCTGTTGACTATTCTTCTTTGCGTTCTTCGCGTTTGACTTTGGCGAATTTGACGCAGGTTGTGCATATTTCTTGAATGGCGTGTTTACTGACTGTGGTTCGAATATTTAGAACCTAGCAATAAATTAGTCGATTAGCTCCGGTTCGAAGTTGCGAGCTGACCAAGGCTGACCCAAGGGAAGGGTTAGAGGGGCTAAACCAAACCTCATCCCCCCTAAAATTTTCTGGACATAAGTATTTACAAACACCTGGTTTCCTTATATTGAATGAAATATACTCGTTGTTTCGCTGTCAGTCATCTTTTAATTTATGGTGCTTATGGAATCTTGGCGTGATGATGCTTCAAGAGGAACATCTGTGTAAACAGCAAGCTCACTGCTCTGGTTCAAAGAGATCTTTTTTTTTAAGAGGGGTTTTTACCACGTGGTATTCCCGTGATCTGCTAAAGTTTAACTACTCCTCTCTTCTCAGCCTTTTTTATATCCCACCACTTTTTAGGATGAGTGAAGCAATCTCCAACATTGCTCTGATTTGCCCTCCTTTTTTTATCACATGCAGTAATTCAAAATTACATTAAGTGATCGCTGAAACGGTCTAAATCCCTCTTAAGGCTATTATTGAAACTCAAGAAAGTCTTTGCGAAAGTCCGGTCATTGAGAGATCTTCTAAGGCATCGTCGTTCTTAAAGTAAATACCTACTAGTGAATTAGTAGAGTGCCTTTGTTTATTGGCTACCAAATTCTCCGACACAATTTCTGTCTACAGACTGCTTCATTAATCAGTCTCTCTATTGTGAGTTAAAGTCTGCAGTTGAACACATTGAAAATATTGTTGTACATTTATTCGAAGAATAATCGATCTTGAGTTTTCAAGATTTTCAAGCAGCAGAAATCTTATTGAGTGCTGTTGGATTTAGCAAAACTCACTCCTCTCCGGAAGCTGCATTGAAGTTATTACTCAGTAAAGATCTTGAAACTTTCGAATATCGACGTTCTTATAGAACACCTTATATGAAAAGAGATTCTGGGACAACTTCAACGTTTTATACCAACCTACACAATTGAGACAAGAAATGTTGAATCTTCGAAACTAGATGAAAATATTGTTGATCTAGATTCTAGAGCCAGCATCTGGTGAGTACCCATTCTGGAGATTGCTTCGGGAAGAAAAATGAAAATGGATAAACCTTATTTTTTCATTGAGGCTGAACTTTTCCCTATCACATTCACACTATTGAATATATTTCCTTTTCCAACCATTGCAACTTTTGACGAGAACTTCTCCACTAACTCTATATTTTTGTAAAGTGTGATACATTGTTGAATTCGTTATTTTTTCTTTATCACCCTGAAAAAGAAGAAAAGAAGAAAAACCAATATGGTATCCATAAGAAAAAAATTGACTATCACACTTCTCAAAAAATGGAAAACAGAAAAAATCTGAAGACACCTTTACAATCTCTTAGTTGGATAATGGCTACAAACCGAATTTCGTGATGTTATCTCTAGAAACGAATGAGTTATACAGAAAAAAAAAAAAATCTCGATTTTTAGTTTTTTCGAGATATCTCGGGAACCATTGAAGATATTTTGGATCACACTCATCCCTAAATAACGCAACTTTTTTCTAATTTAAGCCACCCTGTATTTCTAACGGTTTTCGATATCCCTGTAGTGTCCCTTTAAATAGTTCTATGCCTGTATATTATCAAAACTAATAAATCATCTGAAGAGTCAATCATAGTTCAATTATTTTCTTTCAGATTTGCGAAAAAAAGAATTGAAATATCTGAAGGGTAGGAAATATTTGGACGCTTTATGCGTATACTTTTGGGCAACAACACCAGTGCTTATTTCTATCCTTACATTTGGAACCTACGTCCTCATGGGAAAGCAGCTTACCGCTGCCACAGTTTTCACCAGTATTGCATTATTGAATATGCTCATCAGTCCTCTCAACGCATTTCCATGGGTCCTGAATGGATTAACAGAGGCTTGGGTTTCCCTAAAGAGAATGCAAGAGCTTCTGAATGTATGTATAATTTTGTTTGAATTATTTTGAGTTGAAATGTTGCTTCAATAGCTGAAATTATTCATTCGGCTTCATTTTTTTAGAATGAATGTATACTTTTTCGTTGTCCATACCTACCTTAAGATTATAAAATAATATAAATTTGGCTTCAGTGGGTCAGAGTTCAGAATCAAGCTATTATGACACTTTAATCCATAATTCTAAGCAAAAAAAAATATTTCAATGAATAAACTAAATAAACAATGAATAATTAAAATTTTGTTTAGTTACACGAATTGAAACTGGAAAAATATTACGACGACAAATTGATGGAAGAAAACGGACATTGCGATGTAGTACTAAAAAGTGGATCCTTCAGTTGGGGCAAGTCCCTAACAGCCGAAGAAGTGAAACAGTTGCATTCAGAAGTCGAGCAGAAGCCAGTTAAAGGAAAAGGAAGGGGCAAAGGAAGATTATCTGAGTCCTTGGAAGAATCTTCTTCAAGAGGAGAACAACGGGTTTTCGAATTGAATAATATAAATATAAAGATAAAGAAGGTAGGAATTGAATAAAATATTTATTGAGAAAAGGACTATAAAACATATTAATTTTCTACTATCAAAATATCAAATCAGAAAGAATAAGTTTTTATTGATTACAGGGGGAATTCATTGGGATTATGGGGACTGTAGGCTGTGGTAAGTCTTCTCTGCTGTCTGCAATTCTGGGAGAACTTCACATGACTGAAGGTGACATCGCTATAAGTCAAGTTGATGGAGGTAAATTCAATATATCTAATAAGCCTGATTTTTTTACCTAGGTTTTTTTTTACTGGTAACATTGAAACGAAAAAAAAAATCTGACAAAATGTGTGACATTAGGTTATCTTGTCGTTAACTCTATCTAAGATCTGCTCAACTCTAAATGTATTATGCGAGTTGTTATTTTAAAATTGCAGATTTTCATTTTCTTCATCCCGAAATTGATCACTAAGCTCCCTTCAACTTCAGTAGACATGGTAACGGTTATTCTGAATAGCTGAAGTTCATATTGAACCACTCATGGTTTGTTCAGATCAACACTTCGAATAACGAAGCGACCAAAGAATCTTGTTGGCTACTGATTCATTATTCTATTCCTTTTAAATAATTTTAATGTTGCTTTCCACTCTACCAAAGGTGAATGAATGAAGATTACATTTGGGAAGAAAAAAACATTAACTCCACGATTTCTGAAATTTTGTTCGCAAAATACATTTTAAATCATTGCTGGTTTCTTGGCTGTCTGTAGATTTGTGTCATCAACCTCTTATAACAACTTCTAAAAACCTTAACTCCAACAATTCTTGTTCGATTTTAGTAAAATTTAGTATGATCCCGGATGATCCTATACGAATTTCAGCTTTTCCACATACTCTTACAGGGCGTGATGTCCATCCGTAAATTTTAACTTTTCTGAAGATAATATTGTTTCAAAATTAAAAAAAAACTGCTGATGTGGATTTTTTCAAGCGACGCTCAAGAAATCATAATGCTCCACCTATTGGCAGGGTATTTTTTTTATTCCTCGGTGGCTCGATTGATCAGAGCGTCGGATTAGTGATTCGGAGGTTGCGGGTTCGAGTCCCGCTTGAGGAGGTAATTTTCCCAGAATTGAAAAATTGTCTGCAAGCCGTGATGTTATTTCCTTATATTAATTCACAGACGTTAGACCATTTCTTGAGTGACAATGAGATTTTCCTTCGGTCGCTTACGTCATGGCATTACTAAAATATATGGCATAAACAGAAATTTATAATTTCAATGATGAAGTTCTAAAACAAAGTTCTGTCACTTTCCATGCTTCCATTCCACGATTGTCGTAAGATGCTATCAACTCAAGCTCTTTCTCAAATATGCATGCCCCTATTTCAATTTCACGAATTTCAACGATAACCAAGTGAACAACTTCTCGAACGAGATTAATGTGTCTGACTTCTTCAGGTTTCGGCTTCGTTTCTCAGCAGCCCTGGTTGCAGCGAGGGTCGATAAGAGACAACATACTGTTTGGAAAAACATACGACGAACAGAGGTATAAATCTGTGCTTTTCGCCTGCGGATTGGCTGAAGATATTTATTCGCTGCCTGCTGGAGACCTGACAGGTGGGTATGGTTTCTAACCTCAATTTATTCCGACCCTAATCTGCATACCACCGAAGTGGGGGACGGTGATGTATAAATGTAATAGTTCACTCTGGCATTCTTTGGATTCCTTTATAAAGGGTCTTTCAATTTCAAAGAATTTTAATTTTGCAGGAAAAGTGTCAATTGCTTAAAGCTTTTTATTTTTATCGGCTAAATATTTTTGAGACCCAAATAAAAATGTACAGATTTAACTTCTCCCAGATTGGTGACAAGAATTATCCTACAAGCTGTTGTATTTTGACATATTTAAACTTGGCTACGGTATTAATAGAAGTCAGTGATTGATGCCGACAAATTCACAACCAAAGCATTGAATAAATAATTCAATGAGCGGTAATGTAGGTTATAACTCACGCAGATGAAGTTTGCAGCACGAGCCGCAGGCTAGTGCTGTAATTCATCAAGTGAGTTATGACCATTACCGCAAGTTGAATACTATACTTTATCTACGACTATAACAATAAATACTCAAATACAAGAATAGAAAAAGAACTTTATTCACAAACCCGAAAATTTACCTATAAACGTCAAAATTATCAAATTGACATTGGAATGTTCCCTTTTGGCCAACCCAATAGAAGCACAGAAGTATAGAAGCACAGAGTCATTTTTTCCGATTTACTATAGTGAGTTATAGCAGTGAGTTATTATAACTCACGTTGCTTGTTGATAGATACTATTTATTGCTCAAAAACAGTTGAATAATGAATGAATAATTAAATAGGAGTAGATAAATGAAGTAACTTGAAGTTCCAAAGGGTTCTACTTCATTTTGTATATCCCGTTATCTGGGCAGTTGTCACCATTGAAGCTGTCATCTTTTGACATTTGACAAGTAAAAACTACGTCATTATTGAAAATTTCCTGATCACGTCAATGATTTCCTCATTCTAATGATATAAATGGACATTTAAACAATTGTGCATTCGAAAATATTCATATTACAATCTGACAACTTAAAGATAGTCATGTTGGGGACACTTTAGAATTTCGTATACTCCCTCTATCTATTTTTATAACTCTGAGGATCGACTCAAATCCAGCCCTCGTCTATTTGCTTTATGTCATCTCCAGTTTATTCCAAAAAATCCAAATCTGCTTAGATCTTCATCCGGATTTCTTTCATTTCTGCGGGATGCACTATTTTCTGGACCATCCATCTGAAAATGTAACTTTTTTGTGACAGGCATAGGAGACGGAGGAACGACTCTCTCCGGAGGCCAGAGAGCCAGGATCGCTCTAGCCAGAGCGGTGTATCAAGACAAATCGGTTTATCTCTTGGACGACGTTCTGTCAGCAGTCGACATGAAAGTGGCCAGACACATCTTCCAGCAATGCATCATGAAGATGCTGAAGGATAAGACTCGCATCCTGTGCACCCATTTAGTCGACTATCTGGTCTACGCTGACAGGATTATCCTTATGGAGAACGGAGCGGTCAAGTTACAGGGTGAGTTGGAAAATATGTATTGGTTTTCGAACGTTGCACTTTTGATTTTCAACTGGTCAATTACAATAAGGATTCCATAAATATCAATGTTTGTTATTATTTCCCAAATTCTAGGATCCATAGAGGATAGCAAAAGGAGTGTAGTTTTTTTCTATAAAATTATTTCTGAAAATGCAATTTTTAGAATCTTAAGAGTATTTATAGGTACTAACTGACAAAGAAACTGCAACACCCAGAAGGAGCTGTTTAAATTTTATTTTTTTTTTTGGTAAAACATAGATATTATAGCAAGGATTAAATGATTGAATTCGGAGAAAAAATCGTGAAGGTTCTCTTATGTAAATAATTTTTGTTACTTAAATATTGTAATCGTTTTTTGCAAGTTTTCTAAATTTTATAACAAACCAGCTGTTTGAGGAGATCCAAAGTCGATGTTTAGTTGTTGTTAAAATGCCTAGAGCACTTGTACACGGAATTTGGAAGAGGTCGAATTATTGGTTTTCGGGAGGCAGGGTTGTCATTTCGAGAAATCGCTAACCGTGTGAACAGAAATTTAACTACTGTTATGAGGTGTTGATAATGCCCAAAATCGAAGAAGAGTAGGCACCGGACGTCGAAGGGGCACAAATGAAGTTCAAGATCGAAGTCTAAGACTTATGGCCATTAGAGACCAATTTTCGACAACTCGATCTTTGGCTGATGAGTGGTTAGGAGAACAAGATCATCCTGTAACTGTCCCAACGGTTTACCGCCGGGTAAGGTTTTTTGTACTGCAGCATTATCGACCCCATTTTATGTTACCTCTGACGGTTGAGCATCGAGTTGAGCATTGAGAAATAAAATGAAAAATTATAAAAAATTTTTCTTCAAATATTTTCATTTCGTGTATAACTGGAAGTGCCGAAGTTTCGAAAATATTTTGGCTGAATAGGGAATCACGACCGAAATCATATGCCGAATTTTAAAATTTTAAATAAGCCCCGTTCTCAATAAGCGTCTGATAGGCACTCAAACTTGAAACATCATGTATATCAATAAACACTGTATATAAAAAAGATACACTGAGAAAAATTCTGTATAAAATCTCAATTCCATGTGTAATGAAAAATATTTCATAGAGGTACTTACAAAATTGTGTAAATACTTTTTTGAAGTTTCGCTTCTCGGTAAATGTGTACACGTTTGTTCATGAATTTTTTCAGTTTCTCACAACATACGGTAAAGTATATTCGAATGTTATACATACTTCTTTTCAACTTTTATTATTCTTTTAACATTGATATCACTAATGGTTGTAAAAATCAGAAATCGTTCAATTCAAAATAAGGTCGCATATTGAAATCAAATTCTACTTTTTCTTGTAAGCAGTCAACTTCAGATAATTAAAATATTCGGTGAGCACCAAGGTCTCCGGATTCAACACCGTTAGATTTTTTCAACATTTTCAAATTGATAAATGTTGTTCTTCTTTAAATGTGACCAAAGGAAAAAATCTAATGATGTTAGATCCGAGGATCTTGGTTGCCACCGAATATTTCAATTATCTGAAGTCAACGAATTATTATAGATAAGCACAAAGTTGATTTGAAACTGAAACTTTTAATGATTTTTATAGTTTTATTAGAAATTTATTTATCATGTAATATATTTTTGAAAATAGGAAAAAAGCGATATTATTTGTTATAGAAATTGTTATGGTCCACATTTAAAAGAACAACAGTTGGTATTATAGCTTCGAAACTAATGGCAATAAAAAATCAATTATTACACCAATGAATTCTACCAAAAAAAGTACCTGTAGGATGTTTTTGTTTCATGTTGATAGTACCAGTAATAAAGAAGTTATGAGAACTTTTCATTTCACGCCATTTCCCAAATTTCTTTTATTGCTTGAAAACAGCAGAATTTACAAGGTTGCGATTTTATAGATTGATTCTCTCAAAAATCCCCTCATTAGTAAACGAATTTGAGACACCCGATACATCATTAGGTTGACAATTGTTGTTAAATTGTACAAACATTTTTAGGAGTGTTCATATTATTTGTTCCGATATTAGGAAAGTGTTTCTGATTGATTTTTCCCCTATCTTCCAGGAAGGTCAATGGACGTCCTCAAAAACTTCGACCGAAACCTCTCCCTGGACCTGGAACTGGGCGAAGACACGTATTCGAACTCGACCCTCGAAAACTCTCTCCTTTCAAGCATCCGAATGGACTCCAAACAAGAGGACTCCGACAGCCTCCTTCTCGACGAAAGAAGCCAAAGAGGAAGCATCCAATTCGGAGTGTTGCGATCTTATCTGAACGCCGTCGGTTGGTTTTTAGTCATTACGATCTTGCTGTCCGTCTTTCTGATGCAGGCGTCGAGAAATATGACGGATCTATGGCTATCGCGCTGGGTCACGTCCACCAATACTGGGAACAGCACGAACAGATCCACGAAGACCCTCTTTACGTATCAGGTTTATCTCACGGAAGAGCCGAAATTTGCAACCGTCGATTTTTATCTCAAGATATACGTGCTCTTGGGCGTTCTCAACAGCGTTTTCACGTTGGTGAGGGCTTTCCTGTTCGCGTATGGTGGAATTGTGGCTGCGAGGAGAATTCATAAATTGCTACTGAGATCCGTTATGAAGGTGAGAGTGGGTTTTTAGCTGAGTTATGGTTGTTGCTTTTATTTACTGGTATCTGGGTTAGGTATTCCTAAAAGGCCGTTTGAGAGATGTATGAAAGGTAGCAGTGAAACATGATGAATTGCCTCCAGTCCATAATGAGTTTTATGAAGGGAGCGTTGTTTCGAAAATAGTTATTTTCCTAACAAGTGCACCAAGTGCTTCTTAAGGGTTTTCTAATAAGATGTTTCGTTTTGATTTAATAAAAAATGAGTAAGTTGATAGAAATCAATGAATGTTTATTTCATTGTAAAGGGAAAGTCCAAATGACCGCCAGGGCTACTGTTGCAAAACCATATTCTTTTCAAGAAATATTCCATGACCAATTCGCACATTTGGTCAGTATGTCCTCAATAACTCCACGAATTTTATCTTTAAGGTCTTGAACCGATTGAAGGACATTGGCATATATTTTATCTTTCACATGGCTCCAAAGAAAAAATTGTAAAGGGGTTAAATCACAAGATCCCAGTGGACAATTGTGTGATCACCTCTTCTTAAATAATACAGACAGGACATTTTTCTTGTAAAATTGCGATTGTTTCGCTACCTGTGTGGCACTTAGCTCCGTCTTGTTGAAAATAAACGTCGTTCACATCAATATCTTTCAAATACGACCTAATCCCCAAGATAGACGAGGAATCGACGAATCTTGGTTTTCGTTAACACTAAGGGCTATAACAGCAATATTCGCAATTGTTCTTCAGCGACGCACAAAGTTTCGATTCTTCACAACACCCATTTGTCCCAACATCTCAAATTTACTCACCAGTTTCACTATTTTGCCGGCAGAGTAGAAGGTGCTTCACGATATCACAAAAGAATTTCAGTTTTGCGAATTTCCACCATTATTGTAGTGATTTCAACAACTTCATAGCGTTCTGGAAGCGTGTATCGTTCCACGTTTAGTAATGGCGTAGTTTTAACTAGTCAAATGTCAAAAGATGACAGCTGCCCAGATAGCGGGCTTTTCAAAATGACACCTACCTCTTTTTGTAATAACCAATAGACTAATAGAGTAATAAACATACATAGAGGGAGTATACGCAATTTTAACATGTACCCAACTTGGTTAGATAACGTTGTCGAATTGTGATATATTTTCAAATCCACAATTTTACTATATAGTTATAAATGTGTATTATATTGAATGAAATATATTTATTTGAGTGATTCCCGATTGAATATGCAAATTTGATTTTTTGGAATCCGATATTTTTCCTAATTGTCGAATCTTTAATAAGCGGAATATTTATTATTTTCTGTATCTACCTGCTGCAATCCAAGGTTTGGCAATTTTTGCTCTCCTAATGTCATCGGTTGTTTCACTACGTTTGGTGCGCTTGAAGTTTGTTTTCTATGTATTTAGGTATTTATTTCAATATACTTTGAGTTAATATGTTACGTTGATTCACAATGGATCATAAGAAGTGCGTTCTTTGTAGAGAAACTCGCGAATTGAGTACAATATCGTATCACTGATATGTTTTCATTTCCGCGCGCTTCATGTCAAATTTGATAGTTCATATTGGGGACAAAAATTGCTTACTGAAAATGACATATGCTCCCTCTATCTACCCTATGTCAAAATATGACAACTTCAAAAGTTACAGCTGCTCAGATAGCGGACTATACAAAGTGAAACATCTTATTGGAAAATCCTTCATATTAATATCCCAGCAAACCATGTTGTTATATGCGCCTTCCCGTTACATAACATCCCTAAGAAATGAGGTATATACCTGATACATCTCAAAACTAATGTATCTGATACATAACATTTCATACGTCCATGGAATTATTTGACTTATTCATATATCATATATGTAACATTGTTATATTACTGAAGTTACGTATATGATACATCTTCCAGCATCCCTAAAAACAATATAACTCTGATATCTACTAGTGTGTAATATAGTTACATATCATATATGTAACATTCGCAATATATATTTTACATTGCTAATGTTATGTAAAAGCTATGTAAATATAGCATATTCATGATATATTACTCAGATCTATACAAGTACTCTTATAATACATAACCTTTATTAAAGTTGAACTGTTTAGAGATTTTTGCCAGGACTAGTGCAGTGAAAAGTGATATGCATTTTCTAACTTTTGATTGTTAGTTAGAAGTGATGAACTATAATAATAATAATATTCAATATTCTTTGATTTTTCATCAATTCCGGATTACTTTCATCGTGGAAATATGTGAGATAAGAAGTGAAAAACTGTAATAATAATATTCAACATTCGATGATTTTTCACCAATTCCAGATTAGTTTCATAGTGAAAATATGTGAGGTAAGTGAATATAAGTATACTTCGACAACGTAACTACATTTAAATATATAAATGCTGTTGTATGTGCCTTTCATTTTGCTTTTGTACTTGCATGCCTGTTAATAGCATAGGTATATTTGCTGCATGTTTTTGTGGATCGTTAATGGAATGTGTGCATGGTTTCTGTCTTCTTCATTCAAATTATATGCATTTTGATATTTTTCCTTTTTATGGTAATTTGCATTTGGGTGTATATAGTTCTGAAGTAATACCACAATTGTTTTATCATCTAAATAAGAAGTATCTGAATAGTGCGCTAGTTTTTACTACTTAGACTATTTTTCTGCTATACTTTATTTATGTTTGTGATGTATATACCTATGTTATTCTCTGCTATTCGTGAAATTAAAACATCTAGATTTCATATATGCACAATACACTTTTCTTCCATCATTATTAATGACCAATGTCAGATCACATAAGGATGCTTTTTGAAAAATAGATTCTGATAAGTTTAATCAAATGTTTTAGTATGATATAAATAATTTTGCTGTTTCAGAGTGAGGAATCACCTCCTGAAGTTTACTCATGTATTCAAAACTTTCATAACTTTATATTATGTAAGAAATTTGTTATTTATTCAATCAGGAAACCTCGTTACTGAGAATTTTAATTGTAAATACCATTTTTTAATAACATTCCAATATGTTTAGGTTTTGCATCTCAATCTTTCATCCAATGTGCAGACTTTGAGAAGATAGATATCAGCTGAGTGGATAAGGCTGGCCACATTGAGGATCAAGAGACAAACATAAGTTTTGGTTGATGTAGGTACTTTGATTACATTAAAAATTTTAAATAATTCTATGATCTTTCATTTAACAAACACCCAATAGTTAAATTATTAAATCCTGTTTTACTATTCATAAATTATTTGTAATATTTCAAATGTGGTGCATACCAAACGTAGGAATCTGGTTTTTGTTGAATTTTCTAGGTTCAAAATAATAATATTGTTGACTAAAAAATATCTTTCTAGCAAAAAATGAAAGATGGAGTTTAAATATATATTTTTGGAATGCACCTTAATTCATAAGTATCTCTTTTCATGTAATTTATAAGTGATATATCTCTTATTAATTGATGTTGGCTAGATACCAGCAGTTTTAGTTTCAATTGGTATTGTGTATCATTTGTTATATTTTTGTTTGGAAGGTATTGAAAAAAATTCCAACAAATTCACTAAAACATAATTTGTGTGGTGTCGGCATATTTAGATTTTTTATATGTAGTTTGATTAGTTTTTCCTCCAGAAAGAATTGTACAGGTATGTATTGTTTTTGAATTGCATAGAGAATTTACTTCTGAGTACCTATATGTAATATAAACATTCAGATAACTATTACATTTTTCTTATGTCTCTTGTTTGTAGCAGATATATTTCTTTTGGTTATATCACATAGAACGGATAAATTTTTTTATATTGATATTACTGAGTATATATTATGTAATATAACCATATATAGGTTGGCCCAGTTCTTGTAGAGTAACTTGGTGTATTCACTTTTAGGATGAAAGCGTCATAGTCACTTTATAGGTCAATAAATTCACAAAAACATAAGGAGGTTATTGACATCAGGTTGTTCAAAATTAAAGATTTTATTGATAAATCTGGTAACTTGAACAACCTCGATATAACTTCCTTATTATGAAATTACGACCCATATTCATATTATGTTTTCATCTTAAAAACTGAAAACTCTCACAACTGTTATTCTACAAAAAACTGAGCCAGCCTGTATATATTTATATTACATAAAAAGGATGTACCATAAATATTACAGATGTAATATACCAGCGATGTATCATGTATGTTACATGAAATGTAACAGCTACGTATATGATACATAAAGGATGTACCATAAATATTACAGATGTAATATACCAGCGATGTATCATGTATGTTACATGAAATGTAACAGCTACGTATATGATACATAAAGGATGTACCATAAATATTACAGATGTAATATACCAGCGATGTATCATGTATGTTACATGATCTGTACATGATACATGGCAATTTTGTTACATGTTATGTAACGGAAGGCGGACATAGAGCGGTCGTTGAGCGGTACTAGAAAGGCGCGTGTATGTTACATTGTTATGTAACATAGATCGTTGTAATATATATGTTATGTCTATGATACGTATTTGTGTTTGCTGGGATTGCTATTTACACATCTTTTTTTTGTCCTGAGATCTGTGCTAATTGTTTCGCAGGCTCAATCAACATTTTTCGACATCTCCCCCGTTGGCAGAATTCTGAACAGATTCTCAAGCGATACCTACACTATTGATGACTCTTTACCATTCATCATGAATATTCTTCTGGCTCAGTTCTTTGGACTGATGGGTAAGTTTACCTAAATCCTCTCAATACAACTTATCTTACGAGATTCTTGATGCAGGTACCGTGATAATTACCGTTTATGGTCTGCCATGGATCTGTTTGATTCTATTCCCGCTAGTGCCTGTGTACCATTGGTTACAGTACACTTACAGGAGGACTTCCAGGGAATTGAAGAGAATATCTAGTACGACGATGTCCCCTCTGTATAGTCACTTCAATGAAACACTGCAAGGTAGGTTTGGCATGATTGTTGGAGTATTTATCTCTTCAAATACTTGATGCAGTCAATATTATTTGGGATATAATATAATTGAGAACTATTAGTCATATTAGGAATTATCTCCAGTTGTTTAAAACACAAACATCTTCCTTTTTTCCGAAAAACGAAAAAAATATCCTCATACTAATAGATAGGGGCACAATAGACAATTAGGTCGCAGTGAAACGTAACCTCCTTAATTAAATCTGAATCTACTAGTAGATAATTCACACTCGAAAATGGTCTCGATTAGATTTTTTTCATTTCTGTTTTCTCTAAATCTATCAATCACAATGAAACTTATAAATGCACCTCTCTTTGTAAAAATCATCAATTAGTGAAATCATTGATCAATTATTGTAAAGTTCATTCGAACCACTCTCAACTATAACAAACAGTATAAGCACTTTGCAGTAACTATATATCTAACTCATAACAACAACTTTGAAGACTTATATAAAGTTCTTTTGTACATAATTTTCTAGATAATTATTTTCGGGATTCAAATCGCCGTTGAGTCTGTGCTCTTCTGATTCAACAATTTCCTATGCTACCGACTGGTGTTATCGAGAACGAGTGAAAGTACCAGAACTAGAAGATACTGTTCGGTGTTGCTTTCAATCAGGCTCAATGGTCTAGGGGTATGATTCTCGCTTTGGGTGCGAGAGGTCCCGGGTTCAAATCCCGGTTGAGCCCGTACTTTTTTTTAAGTAAAAATCTTGAAATGGTACTCTTTATTATATCCATCGAGTGAAAGTAGGTACCAGATCTACTTGCAGATATTGTTCAATTCACCTTTCAATCAGGCTCAATGGTCTAGGGGTATGATTCTCGCTTTGGGTGCGAGAGGTCCCGGGTTCAAATCCCGGTTGAGCCCGTCTTTTTTTACAGAGTAAAATATTTTAGGTGGTACTCTTGATTATACACATCGAGTGAAAGTAGCAGAACAAGAAGATATTGTTCAATTCTTCTTTCAGGCTCAATGGCCTATGGGTATGACTCTCTCGCTTCGGTGAAAAATGTGAATAGTCTCATCACTTCAAATTAAAATATTGAATTACGTTTATTGGTGCACATGTTTATGGAACTTTTTATTCTTAAAATTATCCCAGGAATCTCTCATTTTCCTTCGTTACTCCATTTTAAGAAAATCCAGTATTAGATAAGAACAATTGGTAATAAAAAAATTATTTCGAGTAAATTGGCTCGAACTTATTAAACCTCATTTTCTCACATTACAGATATGGGTTAAAGTTGTTGCAGAAAAAAATTTTTTTCGATTACGGTTTTCAAATTGGTAAAAATGATTGACTAGGAGGACTACCTTCCAATGGGACATTCCAGGGAAAAAAGATCTTCAATTAATGAATTTTTATTTCAATATAAAGAGGAAGATATGCCAATAACAATGGAAAACGATATCAGGCAAATAGAAATTCACATCTACTCTTTCATTCTGTAATTTTCCTTTGGAATATTCTACTAGTTCCCCATAGGCTTTATTTTTGATATTCCTGTTCGTGTATGCTGAACTTTTTATTTTCCATCGACAGGTTTTCTGTCTATATTTTTCGATGAAACCTATCAAAAATTCTTTCATTTTGCACAAGAATTTGGTACGCTACGAAGTTCCGACGGTACCTGATAAATTGCCAGCTGTCTGTGATCATCTGTAATCCGACCCGGGTACTCAATAAAACAACCTCTTGAGTGGCAGGTTTCGATGGACGCATGGGATGGTAGTTAGTGTAGACTAGCTACCATTTGGACGCAAGCCATTTGAACGCAAGCCATTTGAACGCCTGCTTCCAAACCCTCGAAAAAACCCCTCGTGAGTGGCGGGCATTAGATGTCTAAAAACCTGGTGTATGGACTGATTAGATTTTGTTTTGCCAATTTTGAGAATATTAGTTAGGCTTCTGATTGGCTAGGATCGGGTTTTAATTAATGTATCCTATCGAAATCAAAGGAAAAAAGATCGAAATGAAAACTATGACATTGCTGACACTTCGAAATTACAAAGGCGTACAACTTTGCTTCCGTCGTTTTTTTTCGAAATTCGAGGCTTTATTGTGGAAAACTGGTTATACATTTATGATTTGAAGTATTTTCTATCGCAGCGTACGAATCCCGCGTTGAAAAAATTGATCATCTTTCAAAGCGATCTGAATGATTACTTTTAGGCGTATTGAAATGGCTTGTTGCGTCACTCCCAATTCTTGTTGCGTTTGACACGAGTCTTGATCAAGTAATGCCTCCAATTCTGTATTTTCGGAAACCTTCTCTCTTCCACCGTTATTCTGGTGCGACGTCAAAATCACCGTTCTTGAAGGTTTGAAACCTCTCTCGGCTTGTTCTTTCACCAATAGTGGCCTCACCATAGGTATTTGAGAGCATTCAATGTCCCTCAGTCGCAGAATTCTTCATATTAAAGCAGAAATTAGAAAACTCCCGCAAATGACGAGAATTTGGCTCATAAGCTGGCATGTTTAATCAAGAATAACTTCATGATGCAGACACAAATCGACTAACATTTCGATGACGTTATGTTTACAAATACCTAAGCTTATTGTATGACTTCTACGATATATTTATTTCGACTACCAGTTACCGCTACAGCCGTCTATTGCAAAACGGCGGAAGCAAAGTAGTACACTTAATATTTGAAATCATGGCAAAAAATTACTGTAGTGTGAACAAGGATTCCACTTCATTTATATGTATTTCTCGTTGAAATCCATCTCCACTATTATTGTGGAGCGTCTTATTACTGCAATTTGTATTCCTGTCCCTTCTTTTGAGCGTCAAATACAAAGAAACTGCGGTGTTTAGTTAACTGTGCAAATTGAAGTCCGTAGATAGGTTGCCCGTACAGCTCAGAATGTTTTCATGCGAAAGATTCCTTTTTATCCTGCGAATAAAATGAAAGAATCACATTACCGAATAAAGGGTTCTTATCAAACTCTCAGAAAAGGTGCGATGAATGTTTCATGAGTTTTTCGGATTATTTATTCGGGTTTTGTGCGAACAGTTAACATTAGCACGAAAAAATTGTCTGCCTGTTAAATTGGACAGAATGTCGACACTTTAATTAAGGGCCTTTGATATCCTAGCTGTGATGTGGGCATTTTGTACGAGGAGAAAAGTATCATCCTTTTCCTCTTAGCAAAAAATGTTGTTTATTAGTTATTAAGTGTACAACTTTGCTTCCGCCGTTTTGCAATAGATGGCTGTAGCGGTAAGTGGTAATCGAAATAAGTAGATCGAAGATGTCATACATTGAGCTTAAGTATTTGTTAACAGAACGCCATCAAAATATTAGTCGATTTGTGTCTGCATCATAAAGTTATTCTAGATTAAACATGTCAGTTTACGAGCCAAATTCTCGTAATTTGCGGGAGGTTTTAATTTTATACTTTAATATCAAAAAACCCGAGGCTGAGGCTCATCGAATGCTCTCAAATTCTTATGGTGAGGCCGCTATTAGTGAAATATCGTGCCGAGAGTGGTTCCAATGCTTCAAGAACGGTGATTTTGACTTCGATGACCAGCATGGCGGTGGAAGAGATGAGTTTTTTGAAGATGCAGAATATGAGGCATTACTTGATAAAGACTCGTGTCAAACGCAACAAAAATGAACAGTATTATTGGGAGTGACGCAACAAGTCATTTCAAAACGCCTGGAAGTCATGGAAATGATTCAGAAACAAGGAAATTGGGTGACGTAAGAGTTGAAACCGAGAGATGTTGAACGGCGTTTGTTTGATTGTGAACAGCTGCTTGCAAGGCAAAGACGGAAGGAATTTCTGCATCGCATTGTGACTAGGAACGAATGTGAGAGATCATTTAAATGATGTTGTATTACACATAAAAAGGCAAGGTCCAAGCATTATATTGAAATGAAAATTTCATCGATATTATACATGAAAGTATGTTTTTCACGTTTACTTTCGGAATCATAGAATTAATAACCCTTTACTACTGAGAGGTGCTGATTCTTCAGTAACGAAGGATAACGTTTGTATTTAAATTTGTTTGCGAAGTGTTTTGTTCCATAACCATATTTCAATCGTATTTCCAATTATTTTATCGAATTTTTCGTGATTGTATTGCTCCACGTCAGGAATTAACTGAAATAATGATGCATATTTTCAATGATTTCTTTCTAATATAAGGTCAGTATTAGCCCTTCTAATATAAGTATTAGTTCTTCCAATATAAGGTTAGTAGAGGGTGTTTTTTTTAGAGCAATAAAACAACGATGGATTATTCGATTGTCATGAATTTTATTTATCCGCAAGGTAATCTTGTGGCATTATATTTTAAATATGATTTCTGGCATATGACCGCCACGGTTGGTTCGGATGTAATCCAATCTGGACGTCCAATTTTGGATGACTTTTTCCAACATTTGTGGCCGTATATCGGCAATAACACGGCGAATGTTGTCTTCCAAATAGTCAAGGGATTGTGGCTTATCCGCATAGACCAATGACTTTACATAGCCTCACAGAAAGTAGTCTAGCGGTTTTAAATCACAAGATCTTGGAGGCCAATTCACAGGTCCAAAATATGAAATTAGGCGGTCACCAAACGTGTCTTTCAATAAATCGATTATGGCACGAGCTGTGTGACATGTTGCGCCGTCTTGTTGGAACCACAGCTCCTGGACTTCATGGTTGTTAAATTCAGGAATGAAAAAGTTAGTAATCATGGCTCTATACCGATCACCATTGACTGTAACGTTCTGGCCAACATCGTTTTTGAAGAAGTACGGACCAATGATTCCACCAGCCCATAAAGCGCACCAAACAGTCAGTTTTTCTGGATGTAACGGTGTTTCAACATACACTTGAGGATAAGCTTCACTGCAAATGCGGGAGTTTTGTTTGTTGATGTAGCCATTCAACCAGAAGTGCGCTTCATTGCTAAACAAAATAAAATGGACGTAGTGCGCGATACGCATTCCGCACAGAACCATTATTTTCGAAATAAAATTGCACTATTTGCGAGCGTTGTTCAGGCGTGAGTCTATTCATGATGAGTTGCCAAACCAAACTGAGAATAAATCATTAAACAGCTGTTGAATCGGTCGCCATCTCGAACAGTAATGCCAACTTAAAGTTATATACCTCGAAAAAAAACACCCGTTATTAGACGGGATCATAATCTGGAATGGTGACCACTGTTCAAATATTTAACATATGTAGCTTTCTTGAGAAACAACTCACGGTGAAAGGAAAAACACAAAAAAAATAAAGAAACAGATATCTGTCAAAATTATTTCGGTCCGGAATATTCTATCAGACTGAGCCACGAAAAATATTTGTCTCAAATGTGAAATTCTCTTCTAGGGTTGTCCACCATCAGGGCGATGCGAGCCAACAGGAGATTCAAGAAGGCGAACGAAGAAAACGTAGAAGAAAATATCAAAGCCCAATTTTCTAGTCAGGTGGCAGCTAGATGGTTGGGACTGAGACTCCAATTTATTGGGGTGGCCATGGTGACTGGAGTAAGCTTCATCGCCGTCATCCAGCATTATTACGATGTAGCTGATCCGGGTAAGTGAGCCGCTCAATTTTGTTGTCTTTTTTATATTTCGAGGATTTCCGGTGGCATTCAATCGTGATATAAAAATGATGGGGAGAAATTGGGAATTTGTAGGGACAATCTTCTTATGGAACGATTGTGCACTGCTAGCTAGAGGATTTGTTTCTATGGCAATTTTACTGTTTATTTTGTCTAGTTAATATTTTTTATTTACTGCAGATTATCATCGATGCTGCAATTCTGTTAATAATTGAATTTTTTGGATCGGGAATTATTTATCAGTAGGTAGCTTTTACCCGCAGCTTCGTTCACGTGGTGATCAGTGAAAATACTGGTCTTTGTGTTTGAAATATTTATTTTTTACTCGATGACATAACCAAAAATTATTCAGATATGTATAGAGAAGAGCAATATTTCACGAACTGTGATTTAATCACTGATATCAGAATGTCACAGGTAGTCACGGTTCCGAAAAACGAATACACAGTTTCAAAACGAAATCACAGTTTGAACATTTCAATTTCACAGATCTTTACAGGGCATATCATCGTTTGTTGCAATCGTAAATTATGAAAGCAGCCTGATGTTTTTATTGCTTCGCAATCTTTTTCGACTAACATAATTGCATATTTTTATGACAATCCCAGCATCGTAGGCAACTTCGCCTGCTTTTGGAAGTATTTTTGTAGGACTAGTTAAACAATAAATACTTGCTACAAACAAATAATAACCATTGAATTACTGCATAATTGGTGGTGGCAATATAATTCTAATTTTATGCTTATCTTTGATAAACAATAAATGTTACTCTGTATTATGAAAAATAAACGAAAACACTCCAGAGACATAATAATAATAGGCGAAAGAATAATAACAGGCGAAAGACCAGCAATCTTTGGGCTTTCTTCACAAAAGTTGATGTAAATTATGCTACTTGTAATTTATGCAAGTTGAAATTATCTTTCAAAACCACCTCTTCAAATTCGAGGAAACATTTGAAAAATCGATATCCTTCGGTTACGTTCCTAACTAAATCTGAAATAAGGAAAAGAGTTGAAAATGTAAGAAAAATGGATGTTTTCATAATAATTTTTCATTAATTCTGCTTTGATTTATGAGAGTGACCAATTCTAGTTGCAAAGATAAACGAACTAAGGTTTGGGTGATTCATACAAATATTAATAACAAGCAACCTAAACAGTGATCACGTCACGCTTTAATTTCACTGATATCATAAAGTAACGTTCACGTTTCACAACGTGATCTATAAATCACGGTATCGTTCCTCTCTAGATATGTAACTTTTATATGAATCGAGGTGTTATGGAGAGCGATTCAATAATTAAAGAAATATCTTTACAAACATTGGTCCTTGGAGACCACATAATACCTATACAGGGTGAATCACCGCGATGGCCTTCTAGACTTTTATTGAAAACAAAACATAATTTTGTGCAAAAATTTGCATATTGAGGTTTAAGACAATGATGTTTCCCCCTAACATATTTACAGACTTCTACAACTCACGGTTATAATGGAAGCAGACTACTACTTCCTTATTTCAACTGGTACAACCAGTATATTATATTATTGCGACATAAGATAGATGATTTGAAGAAAATTCTAGTCATAACTAACGGTTCATGAGTTAATGCAATTCTCATGAGAAAAAATAGTTGCTACGAGGAGTCACAGTTTTTTGAATATTTCTATAGAAAAAGTTTTTTTCGAAAAATCCTATTTCATTTCAGATTCAGCCAATACGTAGTATTATAAGAATGTATGCGTTTTGGACCAAGAATGTTCAAGGTGTTTATGAGAAGAGCATGAACTCAAATTTATGTTATGTGTTGTGGTGTCCCAGGATGCAAATGGTGCATGAAGGAAAGAACACTGAAAAGCTCTTTGACTAAAGCAAATGACTTCACATCAGTGCTTTCCAAATTTTTTTTCTTTATTTGATTTGAGCCCTGTAAACAAAGAAAATTGTGCAGTTGTACCTTTGAAGCAACGCATGATATTGTCTACGTACCTACTTACACCAATAAAGGAAGAATTTCCTGATATTTTCAGAATGTATTTTGGATTCGAAATTATTTACGAAAACTTCAGCCAGAATTTTACCTTAATCAGACTTATAGGTTGTTTCATTAAAATGAAAGTTATTTGATTCATGCATATTCCTAGACAATTCAAAATATACTTATCGGGTTTGTATTATTTTTAATCAGCAATTCCTTTTTATTTTTATTGTTTCTTGGGGGAAGAAATAAATTTTGTTCAGCGAAAAAATTTAATTTATACTTATCGGGTAACTAAATATGTTGTATTTTCTCAATTACTTCTACACTATTTTTTATCGATTATACTAATTGAAATTTAAGTTTTGTTTATATAATTGCTTTTAAAGCTAGATAATTTAATGCTAAGTGCTAAAATGTAAGAAACTACAGCACTAATGAGGTGATTTATCAACTAGTGTAATAATAGAATTTGTGGCTTCCATAAAATAAACAATAAGTACTATTTCCGTTATCGCAACTAGTAAAAACTGAATTATTTTTGCTGTAATAATTGATTTGAAAATTTCTTATCGATTATACTGGAAATGGGATCCGTTTTTTGTTTTCAAAATGTTTATAACATTATGGTTATCTAAATTCATATTTAAAATTTCTGCTATTGATTATGATTTCAAAGCTAAATCTGCATTTGCTGAGTAGCAAATGGTTTTAGTTTCAGTTGAGCTGCCTTTAAGGTTATATTTAAATCCTTTTTCCAATACTTGAATGCAACATTTGATGAATTGAAAAATTTTGGAAAGAACTAGTGGTTTCAAAAGAAATTTGGATTTGTTTTAGTATTTATGCTTTTTTGTTTATTATGAATGAGGTTTTCGACTTTTTTATTTTGATTCGAAAATTTTTGTGGCTTTCATATAAAAAATGCAAGCAGAATATCGAAAAAGAATGTAGAAGAGAACTGACCTAAAGTCAAGTGTTTTTTGAGCTTTTGCTGATTCATGAACGAATTCTGTGGTCTCTAAGGGCGCATTTTACGCATGAATGAACGAGCGCTCAAAATCGCCTGACATCACGTCAGTGCTTTACCCATCATTATCAATTTCAGTAATTTTGATATTTTTGAACGTTTTGTTCCATTCTTCTTACATCTTACATAATGCTACAGACTGGATAAAAATATTTCGCATGCAGAAAAGAGCCATCAGAGCACATAACACTAACTCCCTATACTGAAACATGCAGACACATTTTCAAGAATTTAAACATTGTTACTCTCTCATCGTTGTTTATATATCACTGTCTATATTACATCAAAACTAATGAGCAAAACTTCTCAAAACAAAATACTCTTCACTTATATGACACAAGAAACAGAAATGATCTAATAATCCCACAACATAGACTCACTTTAACTCACAAAAGCTTTATCAACCTATCTGTCAAACTTTTCAATAAACTTCCCAAGCAAATGAAAGATCTTCCAACAGCAAAATTCAAGATAGAAACTAAAAATATGCTTCTAACAATTAATGCTTACAATATCCAAGAATTCTTTGACGCTAATGTTCTCTCCTCAATGAGTGTATAGCTGTGATATTTCAACTGTGTGTTCCTGAATATTCCGGTGTACCTGTACTGTACTTTAATCCATTATTATATCTATATTTGTCTATCTAGAGATACTAATCCATGTATATTCATGTGAATATTTTGACGATGCTAAAACATCATTTGTTATTTAAGCAAATAAAGTATATTATTATTATCTTGTCCATCAGCAATCCAGGTCGAGAGTCGGTTGTCAAATGAGACACTCCATCTACAACGTGGAGACCATCTCGAGTCCAGGACGCATTGAAGCGCTTCTGTAGTTCTTTCTTTCTCCTTTGTTGCAGGGTTAATTGGATTGGCGGTGTCGTACGCACTTTCTGTGACAGGCTCCCTTGGCGGGGTGATCAGCGCCTTTACGGAAACGGAAAGGGAGATGATAGCGGTGGAGCGTGTTAATCAATATGTCACTCAAGTACCCCCCGAGACGACTTACTTCTCGTGTGAACCGCCCTTCGGCTGGCCCAACCAAGGGGTCGTCCACTTCGAAAATGTGGTTCTGAAATATAGGTAAGTGGATATAATGGCCCTTTTGTTCGCCTGGCTCGATTATTCGTTGAAACGTCGATGAACTTTGACGTTTGAAAGGTTAGGTTAGGTTAGAATCAAGAAATATGTATATGCCTTCTTTCTTTATCATTGATTTTACAGGTCTTTCTGAACAGAAATTTGGACGGCAGACTTCATACTTATTTTATTTTTATCATTTCTAATAAATTATGTTCAGAAATACTGTTTCTTTTAGTCGTTTTAATTTTCGAAGTTTATGTCTCATATCGAATAGAAAAATATTTTTTCTACAAGCTTGCGCTTTCAATTCTTTTTCCACGCGGATTTTAAGTCACAAAGAGTCACTTTTCAACATAGTGCGGGAAAACCCCTGCTATTTCTTTTTCGCACGCATATCCGTGCGGGAAAGAAAAAACAGGTGATATAATTTTTAGTTATGTCTCGCAAATGGAATGGAATCGAAGGTAATGATTTTCGGAATAAAGTTTCTATTGATGCGATGAATCTTTTCCGAACATAAAATTCCAGAATGTCCTCTATACTGATAGGTGTAGGTATACAACTTTGCTTCTACTGCTGCTAGATGGCTGTAGCGGTAAGTGGTAGTCGAAATAAATAGATTGTAAATGTTATACAATAAGTATGCCATCGAAATATTAGTTGATTTGTATCTGCATTATGATGTTATTCTCGATTAAACATGACAGTTTACGAGCCAAATTCTCGGCATTTGCGAAAGGTTTTAATTTTCTACTTCAATATAAATAAATCTGCGGCTGAGGCTCATAGAATGCTCTAAAGTACCTATGATGACGCCGTTTTTAATGAAAGAACGTGCCGAGAGTGGTTTCAACGCTTCAAGAATGGTGATTTTGACGTCGAAGACCTGTATGGCGGTGGAGGTGAGAAGGTTTTTGAATATGCAGAATTGAAGGCATTACTTGATCAAAATTCGTGTCAAACGCAACAAGAATTGGCAGGATCATTGGGAGTGATGCAACAAGCCATTACAAAACGCCTGAAAGTCATGGGAATGATTCAGAATCAAGGAAATTGGGTGCCGTACGAATTGAAGCCGAGAGAGGTTGAACGGCATTTGTTTGCTTGTGAACAGCTGCTTGCAAAGTAAAGACGGAAGGGATTTCTGCATCGCATTGTGAGTGAAGACGAAAAATGGGTTCATTACGATAATCCCAAGCGCAGAAAATCATGGGGATATCCCGGCTATGCTTCCACGTCAACGGCCAAACAAAATATTCACAGTTCCAAGGTCATGCTCAGTATTTGGTGGGACCAGCTCGGCGTAGTGTATTATGAGTTAATAAAACCGTCTGAAACAATCACAGGCGATCGTTATCGAATGCAGTTATTGCGTTTGAGGCGAGTATTGAAAGACAAATGGCCGCAATACAATGAAATCCATGATAAAGTGATTTTACAGCATGACAATGCTCGGTCCCATGTTGTGAAAGTGGTCAGGGCATACTTGGCAACGTCCTACCCAACCGCCGTATTGTACATACGTTGCTCCCTCAGACTATCGGTCTATCACTTGTTTCGATCAATAACACACGGCTGACCAGTACTTCCGGTCTTACGAAGAAGTAAAAATTGGATCGCTTCAAAAGATGACCAGTTTTTTCAACACGGGATTCGTGCACTGCCCGAAAGAGGGGAGAAAGTAGTGGTCAGCGATGGACATTACTTTAAATCATAAATTTGTAACCAATTTTTCACAATATAGCCTCGAATTTCGGAAAAAACGGCGGAAGCAAAGTTCTACGTCTATTTCATTGAGAAAAAAAAATTGAATCGGAAAAAAATAGTAGGAATCTTCGTTTGAAATATACATATGTACAAGTCATAGACTCACTCTGTGACGATCTGAAGTTCCTAATACCAAGAAGGTGCTCGTCTAAATTTTATTTTTTAAACAAAACGTATAACATTTCTGGTATTAGAGTACTTGCGAATCTATTGTTTAGGTACTAGAAATGTTATTAACTGAAGTTCATTTCTATGTTGATTTGAGAGTTATCGAAGCGTAAATTATTTTTGTATCAAGAGCGGAAGCGCTTAATTTATTGCACTACTACTATAAAATGGAGAATGTTCTGCCTATTCATGTTTTATTGATTGTATCCATCGAAGCCAATATCCCGCAGACTCTAAAATATTCTCACAAAAGTCTTCTAATCGCCAATAGAAAAAAAACCAAATCAAAAGAGCCATTCGAGATGAGTCAAGCACTCATCACGTCAACATTGTCCGTACATCTTTCATGCAATTTCACATCATCAATCTATACAAATCGAATAGAAGACATCAACTGTAATCCCCCCTCCCCAAACCCCTACTCCTATTATCCCATCTCGCGAAGCAAAAATTGCGACCATACGTCGTCCTTTCAGAATGGCAATTCATCAAATTATCAATAGGGACGATCTCTCGCCCACTCGATGATAATCAAATTACAAATCACCACTTTTTGCCCGCAGGGAGAATCTTCCACCCTCCTTGGCCGGCGTGAGCTTCGAGACCAGACCCTCCGAGAAGATCGGGGTGGTTGGCAGGACTGGAGCCGGCAAAAGCTCCCTGATTACAGGGCTGTTCCGGATGGTGGAGGTGCACTCGGGCTGCATCTACATCGACACGGTCAGGGTGAAGGATGTGGCGCTGTCGTCGTTGAGGTAGGTTGGATAGAATGCTGTTAGTTTGATGACCCAAAAGCTTTAGTTTGGCGAACTGTGACTCTAAATTTTCCACTTTTTTTTAGTGAATTTTAAAAATTTCAAAACATGTATCGTTCTATTTTCAGCAATGGCGTAGCTTTCACTTGTCAAATGTTGAAAGATGAAAGCTTCGAAAGTGACAGCTGCCCAGATAGGGGGATATTCAAAATGAAAAATCTTATTTGAAAACTTTTTAATTTTCATATCAACTGATACTTTCTTCATTCGGTCAACTTTTAATTCAAACATGAAAATTAATTATTTCAAATTCTTCCAACTTCTAAATGAATAAGAAACGGAATGTTCAGCATGAGCACAACTATAATTTGTCAAAGTTTGTCATGGAGTTTGTAGAAAACACTGTATAATGGCATACATATATGGGGAAACCTTTCAAACATGCATTCATCAGTTTGAAATGCGTTTTTTCCCATAAAAATATTCCAAAAAATGATATTTGATATTGTGTTGAAAGTGCAGCACGTGGTTCATGGCATATCACAGGCAAGGAAGATTCGACTTCATATTTAGAAGATAAAATTGAGCATTCAATTCACCTATATACGAAATTTCGTAAAGAAAAAATTACATTAATAGGTACGATTTTCAACAAGCATGCAAAGATGCAAATAAAGCTCCTGACTTCAAGCTAATGTTTTTCTCATTCCCCCTAGTAGGTACCTACACTTGTAATAACTCTAGGTAGTGAGAAACTAAAATAATCCCAGCCACGAAACTTTATCATCCGAATTGATATATATTGTCGTCCACTCTAGGTCAAGACTCTTCTGCATCCCCCAGGAACCATTCCTCTTCAGTGGGACGCTCCGTGACAATTTAGACCCTCTGGGAGAGTTTCGGGACAATGAAATTTGGTCGGCGTTGGCCAAGGTTAACTTAGTTGACACAATTAAAACCCTAGGAGGACTGGAAAATGACGTAGGATGTGGCGGAATGAATTTTTCAGTAGGACAGAAGCAGTTGGTGTGCTTGGCCAGGGCTGTTCTTCACAATGCTAAGGTGAGTAGGGATATAAATATACTGGGCATTGAGCATTAGCTTGTACTTTTTTCATTTTCAATATTCTTCACGTGTTTTCGATCTTATGTCTTCAAAACCTCTATTGCACAAGAAAACCGTAAGATATTCTATCACCATGATGCTAGATGAAAAATTTTTTAGGTATGCAAATTCATGACTTTTCGGAATTTCAAGTTTTGCGAACGAATTTTATCTCGAAAAGTTCTGTAATCCTAAAGGTTGCATCAGACACATCAGAAATTTTTCTGTTTCTTTCTCTAGATACGCGCATTCGTTGGCGCTTCATCGGCGACCAATCACACACAACGAATCGACAAATTACCGCGTCTTTGAAAATTCCAGCAGCGTAACATGAATTGAAGCGAGTAAATTTGTTGCAATTTTATGGGTGAAAGTTTGGTTGAATTTCTTGCTAAACTCATGTGTTGAAATACACACATACAACTATTTTTTATATAGGTATTTATTGTTTTATCAGAATCATAGAAATTTCAAGCAAAATATAGGAAGAAATCCTTATATTTCAGTGGCAAAAGATCTGACCTAGTCTAAAATAATTCTTGGACGAAGAATTATTGAGGAAAATCCCCGCACCCGTCGATTTTCAATTTCAAAAGCAATTTATCGTATTTTTTGAATTTGATATTTCTCAACAACTACACTCTTCAACTTAATTTTTTCAAATGATAATATATCTTTGGACTGTGATACATCAAATGGAAGGTAATTTGATTACCTAGCGATGTGGCTAAAAGTAGAAGTGGTTGTGTCGTTTTCTATTGAAAAATTAGGAAATAAGATACAATTTGTGATTAGAGATAGAGAGTAACTGTAATGAAACCATTATTCTTTTACTAATAATTATCGAGAGAAATCCACGAATCCATGGATTTCTAATTTCAAAAGAAGGCCTCCCCATATGCTTTTCTGAATTTATGCTTTACACAACTGACTTTGACGAGCTCTTCTTCAAGTGTCTTTACGCCCTTCTGAACCCCTTGGAATCTATTTGACATAACTGTCATTATCTCTACGGCCTTCTAATATATATGCCTAATATTATGTCCGAAATAATCACTAGTATGTTTATACCAAATTTGAGGAGAATCGTATAAAAAATGTTTGGCGTGAACGCTTGAATCGACTCTTGAAAATACGTTTCAAAAAGTTTACTTTTACGTAAGTAAAGGGTGTTTTTTTTTAGAGCTATAGAACTTTAAATTGCAATAAAACAACGATGGATTATTCGATTGACATAAATTTTATTTATCCGCAAGATAATCTTGTGGCATAACATTTTAAATATGCTTTCTGGCATATGACCGCCCCACGGCTGGCTCGGATGTAGTCCAATCTGGACGTCCAATTTTCGATGACTTTTTCCAACATTTGTGGCCGTATATCGACAATAACACGGCGAATGTTGTCTTCCAAATGGTCAAGGGTTTATGGCTTATCCGCATAGACCAATGACTTTACATAGATCCACAGAAAGTAGTCTAGCGGTGTTAAATCACAAGATCTTGGAGGCCAATTCATAGGTCCAAAACGTGAAATTAGGCGGTCACCAAACGTGTCTTTCAATAAATCGATTGTGGCACGAGCTGTATGACATGTTGCGCCGTCTTGTTGGAACCACAGTTCCTTGGCAACATGGTTGTTCAATTGAGGAATGAAAAAGTTAGTAATCATGGCTCTATACCGATCACCATTGACTGTAACGTTCTGGCCATCATCGTTTTTGAAGAAGTACGGACCAATGATTCCACCAGCCCATAAAGCGCACCAAACAGTCAGTTTTTCTGGATGTAACGGTGTTTCGACATACACTTGAGGATATGCTTCACTCCAAATACGGCAGTTTTGTTTGTTGACGTAGCCATTCAACCAGAAGTGCGCTTCATCGCTAAACGAAATGAAATGGATGTAGTGCGTGATACGTATTCCGCACAGAACCATTATTTTCGAAATAAAATTGCACTATTTGCAAGCGTTGTTCAGGCGTGAGTCTATTCATGATAAATTGCCAAATCAAACTGAGAATAAATCACTTGACAGCTGTTAAATCGGTCGCCATCTTGAACAGTAATGCCAACTTAAAGTTGTATACTTCGAAAAAAAACACCCGTTAGTATTATTTCTGAGGACCCCATTCTGTCAATTAAGTTTTTGTAAGAAATAACTCAGACGCATACATTTTTCAGAGGAGATTCAACGTATGAAGGATGGATAAACAAGCGTATAAAAGCTCTTGACTTCGTCTCAGAGCTGTACTCTGCTTTTTCCTCAGGTTTTATCATATCTTCGGGTCTCCTATATCCAAACTACATCCCGAAATTGATAAAACTTCCCATCCTCCTTCCGATTTCTCATTTTCAGATGGGAGTTTTCCATACACTGCCTCGATATATTAATCAGTGTCCCGGAGTTTTCCACTTAATTTAAAAATTCGAAGTAGCATAGAAGTGGTCTCTCGCATCGTGCTGCAGTGAATCTTCAGAATGGGAAAAAGTTCGATGCTTAAAAAGTGGAACTTAGGTCCGCTAAACGGGAATAACAGGGCTGCACACAGAGACGACCATATTTCACTTGGAGCTTCTTGCTCCATCGAGTGCGACCCGGCCGGATAGGATTTCTGTTATGACGTACGCGTCCTCGGGGAAAATCCGTTAGAACATTCGGAAAGTACATCTGGCTAGTAATAAGAGGACGAAATCTATTGGAGGGTTGAAATTGATGGATTTGGGATATTTTTCTCTGGAGAGAACGATTGATATAATCGACACCTACTTATTTGATATAGGAAAAAAATGAGGAAACCACTGGTGTAACGTTAAGGGACCACAGGAGAAGAAGGCACAATAGAGATTAATTATAATAATTAATAATGCAAATGTTCACGAATTATTTACTAACTGACAAAGAAACTGCAACACCCAGAAGGAGCTGTTTAAATTTCAATTTTTTTTTATTAAACATACGAGTAGATAGCATAGCAAGAGGTAAATGATTGAATTTGGAGAAGAAATCGTGAAAGTTTTTCGTGGTACTAACTTAAATATTGTAGTCGTTTTTTGCAAGATTTGTAGATTTTACAACAAACCAGCTATTCGAGTAGTTCCAAAGTCGATGTTCAAATGCCAAGAGCAAGTGTACGCGGAATTTATCTCGAGCTAAGTGAATTTGAAAGAGGTCGAATTTGGTCTTCTGGAGGCGGGGTTGTCATTTCGAGAAATCGCTAACCGTACGAACAGAAATTCAACTACTGTTATGAGATGTTGTCAAGCGTGGTTTGATAATGCCCAAAATCGAAGGAGAGTAGGCAGCGGACGTCGAAGGGGCACAAATGAAGTTCAAGATCGACGTCTAAGACTTATGTCCATTAGAGACCGATTTGCAACAACTCGATCTTTGGCTGATCAGTGGTTAGGAGAACAAGGCCATCCTGCAACCGTCCGAAAAGTTTGCCGACGAATAAGGTCTTTTGGACTGCAGCATTATCGATCCCATCTTGTGTTACCTCTGACGGTTGACCATCGCCGGCAAAGATTACAGTGGTGCAGAGAACGTTAACATCGGAATGTGGAATTGCATCAGGTCGTCTTTTCTGATGAATCTCGATTCATTTCTCCTTGGGTGCACATAATAGCCGAAAAAGGGTAAGGCGACGTCGGGGAGAAAGACGTGAACCTCAGTTTGATGTTGCGTCATGTACACCGGACAGTAGGCGTTATGGTATGAGGTGCTATTGCACATGCAAGTAGGTCACCTTTAGTCTTTAGTCAAGGTAACATGATAGCGATGCGTTACCTTCAAGAAATAGTGGAGCATTAGTTCTTCCTTACCTTAACAGGCTCCTGAATCGGATATTTCAGCCAGATAATGCCCGACCTCATGTTGCCAGAGTTAGTTTGAACTTTTTCGAAGCGACCCATGTGAATATTTTGCCATGGCCGCCCAGATCCCCCGATCTTTCGCCCATAAAGCATGATTGGGACATCATGGGTAGAAGGGTTGGAAATTTACCCCAGCACCCACGGACTTTGGCGGCTCTGAGACATGAAGTACAGGTAGCTTGGGATATTATCCCTCAAGAAGAAATAGACCATCTTATTGCATCAATGTCGAGATGTGTTGGGGAGTGTATATATAATCGCGGTGGAAAAACACATTATCACAAAATTCGTTAAAGAAAATTGTAAACCCTTCGTTTTTTTCTCCAAATTTCAATCATTCACTACTTTCTATTCTACTTATTTTTCACCAAAAAAAAAATTAAATTTAAATAGCTCCTTCTGGGTGTAGCAGTTTCTTTGTCAGTTAGTATATTATTTCAAATTTACCTTTAGAGCTGTTACTCAAATGGTTCAATCTAAAGATCATATCTTGAAAACTGTTCTATATAATTGTACGATTAATTTTTTATTGAATTCCAAAATAGTGTTCAAGTCTTCTGCGTATCACTCTACAGGTGGGCAGAAAGACACTGCAGTTTTTTAAAAATGATCCTTGAAAAATGTCGATAAGTACATCTTTTCAAATAGCACGCCCTTAATATTTTCTGCCTGTCAGATAGCCTAGTGAATAGTCTTCATTTTTTGTTGTGCCTAAAATGAATAATTTTCAAAATGCTTCGAATTTCGTGTTTTGTACTGGGGCTGGCAGTAAACTATTTCAAGGGGATAAGATTACTCATATTTGGAAACATTCATTTTGACAAAATGACATAGGGACTACTTGAAAAAAAACAGGTACCTACATAGTTTGAATTCTGTTAAGAAATTCGAAATTACTGCATAATTAACTGCTGAGAAAGTCTCATCAATATTTATTGCTCATTTGATCTGCTCAGCTGTATACAAACTTTTTTAATTATTTCAAAATGATTGAAATGAAGTGCTATTCAAAAAAGTTTGCAGACATTTGAGCACCTCCTATGAGCGATAAATATTAATGAGACTTTTTCAGCAGAAAATATGCAATTATTTCGAACTCCTTAGGACAATCCAAATATCCAGTGAGTATTTTTCTTAAATTTTCTTATTTCATGCAATAGGAGCTGGCATAAACCGTTCATCTATTCTTTTCAAGAACTGAAAATTTAATTCTGAATTCGAAATAAATAACCACGGAATTGCATGTTAGTTTATTCTCTGAGACGTAAAAAATGATGAATCTACGCTTGAAGATTGCATTGAATATTATTTGATGAGTTTAACTTAGTTCTCCACCAATAATCTCGTGGTTCACTTTCAGATACTCTGCATCGACGAAGCAACAGCCAACGTGGATCAAGAAACTGACAGATTAATTCAACTAACTCTGCGTTCGGCCTTCAGACACAGCACCGTATTCACGATAGCTCATAGGGTTGAAACTATTTTGGACTGCGACAGGGTTTTAGTCATGGGGGATGGAAAGATATTAGAGTTCGATACTCCAGACAGTTTATTAGCCGATACTAATTCCCATTTTTACCAGATGGTCAACCATGAGTAATATCCCTCCACTTCCAGCATATTACTTTCAGCAGTGAACAGCAGTTGGGTGTTGAGGCGATAATGTTATGTTGTATTAGACAATTTCGTGTTGAAATCAAATGAGAGGATGGACTTTTTTTTCGGCATAATCTGCATGACAATACTAGGATATCCAGACCTTTAAATAGTTCATATAGGTGAAGAATAAAAGCTTTAAAATTGTGGTTCGATATTATGAAGTTACTGTAAGTGAAGTAGTTAATTAAATCTATTTTCATTGGAGGATGAAAAAAAGTACGATTTCATTTTCATCTCAGTGTTCTAATGAAGGCACTTTGAAATAAAGAAATATTGAAAATTACTTCTGTTATTTCTAAAGTTTCTGAGGAATAATCTACCATCAAAATCAATTTTATTTTGGTCGAATTATTGTAATTTTAGGAAATTCATTTCATCATTACACTTCCATATTTCATAATGATTTTAATTTGAAATAATTTTGTGATTTTAATTTTTGTTCAATTTTTATCCAGAAAAGAAGATATAAAAATAAAGAAGAAAAGAATTGTCATTGGAAATAAAAAATAAAAATTATGTAAAAAATATTTGTCCGAATTCTTGTAAAACCTATCAACTGTAAAAGAAGTTAGACAATGAATGAAAGTTCGCTTCATTGAAAAACGGTAGGATGTTATATTGGGAAGAGTTTGAAATAACGAGAATATTCGAAATGTTCAATGAAATTCAGTGGCGCACTACAGAATCCTTATCAAGTTGAAATAAGATAATTGAATTGAAATAACTAATTTCTTCTTTTATTCTTTCAAAACTGTAGTGAAAATGGCATAGTTTTAAACATTTCTCTTCATTGGCTTTAGAATTTTTCGGGCAAAATAAATTCGATCTTTCACTTTGAAGAAAGAAAGAAACCTGAAAACGATTCAAAATAATGACTGGTTGTTATTATTATACCTCTCTTCCTCCTTCTTGATAGAAAAAAAATTAATAATATCGTGGCTCTCGAACTGTTGTTGGTAATTGGAAAAAAGGAACGAAAACCCTTGTTAAAATGCCAACATTTCGAAATTATAGTGGTTATTCATCAGAGCCATTCAACTAGTGTTTCTTTGAACTTTTTTTCATGTCATATTTTCTCTGGTGAACTTTCAGCAATATTCATATAATATATAGGGTGTCCCGTAAACCGACGTCAAACTGGCGCATGCTGATGCGTAGGTGATGCCCGACCAGAATATCCAAATTTGATTTTCGTATAAGTGTATTAGATTTAGAGATATCGACAATTTTATGAAAATCGTCAAAATATGCACCTTATTCATTGTTTTGAGTGCCACAGCTGCGAATGTTGGTGTTTTGTGATTCTTCGTTCGATCGAAAATTACAGACCGATCAAATTTCGTCAATCAACTTTGATCGTCTATGTTATAAAAAAATTATATCAGACTAAATCGGCATGTTACGTCGAAGGTTAGCATTTTCAGTAAAATTTTCGTAAGTAATTGCACAAGTGCATCAAAATTACCGATAATTTTGCATGACAGCGTGTTGTCATAAAAACTGCATGAGTTCATTTTCATTTTTGGAGAAAGAGCCCGACACCGAAGGTGGAGGGCTCTTTCTCCAAAAATGAAAATGACCGAATGCAGTTTTTCAAAGAAAACACGCTGGAATGCGAAATTATCCGGTCATTTTGATGCACGAGTGTAATTCGGAGGAATATTTCCCGAATGAACTGTTACATTACTTGTCAAACTGATGTAGAATGGAATTGCCATAGATTTGAACTGTGTAAGATGCATAGAAACTATGCATCTATGAACAGAACAATTATCGCAGTGCAGTTTCGCTTCCTACAATGCAATTATCGCTCTAATTTTCGATAATTGTTCTCCAGATACATAGAATTCTTGACAGGAGGGAAATATTCGATAAAATATCACTTCCTGCTTGACACAATGAAAAAAAATGAAGATATTGACATTTTGATAAAAAGGGAGCTTATTCTGGGATTTTTATTTCATCATCAAAATAGTGTAAATAAAATATCAATTCCATTTGATCAAGAAATATTCAAGAGAAAATAATGGGAAAATCATAGAAGCCATGCGTTATGACGTTTGATGGGATGATGGCTTACTTATTAGATTTGGTGAGTATATCCCGACACTATAAATGCCACGTTACACGAAAAAATCCAAAAGTTTGTTCTTCTGATTCAAATATTCTGAAAATAATGATAATACTTTATTTTTTTAATGAACTGAGAAGAAGAGAATAGTGTCTTAAGAAACAATAAGTTGGTAATCAGGCGATAAAGTCGAAAACGTTGACGTAGGAGTATCTTTCAAAATTAATGGTTGAATTTTTGAAGATTTTGTAGAAACCTTTCAGGTTTAGGACTAATCCGGTAATAGTATATTATTCAACGAGCGGTAATGTAGGTCATAACTCACGCAGATGAAGTTTGCAGCACGAGCCGCATGCAAGTACTGTAAGTGAGTTATGACCATTACTGCAAATTAAATACTATACTTTATCTACGACTATAACGATAAATACTAGGAAACAAGTACAGATAAAGAACTTTATCGACAAACCCTAATAATTACCTGTAACAATGCTATACAAATTCCAGTTGTAATTACTCATTTTGTTCATTGATAAAATTGAGTGTGAATTTTGAAAAAACCAATAGAAAGTTCATAAAGACGATGCTTAATAAATAGTGCTAAGTTCACTAAAATATACCGAAAAAATATTCTCTGTAAATGATGACTTAATGCTTTGACTACTATTACAATCCTAAAAACTTTTGTACACACCTTTAAATTTTTTTAATTTTTATGGCAAGAAATTCTGTCTGGTAATATTAGCTACTTGTCTTCTGGAGTTGTATATAATATTTCATCTTCACTATCTAAATTGATCTCTTTCAGCAAAACATTCACAATAATTAGGTATAATCTTAATTTGAAAACGTCAAAATTATTGAATGAAGAGACATTCCTCCCCTCAATAAAAACAATTGAATGTTCCGTTTCGGCCAATCTAATAGAAGCAGCGAAGAATAGAAGCCCAGATCCATCAGGTTTATTATAGTGAGTTATTATAACTCACGCTGTTCGGTAAAAGATAATATTAATTGCTCAAAGACAGTTGAATAATGAATATATAATTCAAAAGGAGTAGATAATTTTTTTTTTAACAGTAGGTACTTATAGAGTAAAAAGGCATTCGTCGGACTAAAATCAAGTATGCAAAAATGTGTTGTACAAAACAGTATAAACTAAAGGATATTCCCTACTTGTTGATTTCACGCATGGATTATCACTATCTAGTTGTCAGTTTGGGTAAAATTCATCTCGAAAGAATAAAAGATTCCGTAATTTTATTTATTGGTATCATCGGAAGCGGAAAAGATGATAAATTCATAATCATACCTACTCTTTCGTTATCGTGATCTGAGACCAGTACATCTTTCTCCCTCGCATTATAGGAGAAAAGGGCCAGACAATGAATAAAAGCCCTAAGTGGTTTTTTAAGGGGATATTTTACATAGTGCAAGGTACTCATTCAGCCATTGTGTTGTGCAGTGAATAAAACTCGCTCCAAGTAGTCAGACCCCGAGTTTTACAAGTAGTATTCACGGCACTTCATTGTACGTAACCCCGGCAGAATCGGTCAACTTTAAATTTTAATGTAGGCCTACAAGAAACGAAGAGATCACTTATCAACCAGCCATCTGAGTGAAGTCGTTCATTATTAATCAGCAATTTTCTGCTCCTACAATACGGACAATTATGCCGAGGATGTAGATATACATATAGATCGTGTGGAAATTTGTTGCGTTATGCGCGAGGAGGGATGAAAAAGTTTGCATTGACTTTTATAAACTGAGACCATAAAATAATTTTTTTTATCTACTCTTATTGAATTATATATTCATTCAACTGCTTTTGAGCAATTAATAATATCTATTAACAAACAGCGTGAGTTATAATAACTCACTATAATAAATCGGAAAATATGGATTTGTGCTTCTATACTTCTCTGCTTCTATTCGATTGGCCGAAAGGGAACATTCCATTATTGTTATTGGGGGGAGGAATGTCCGAGGGAATATCACTTTAATAATTTTGACGTTTTTAAATCAAGTTGATATCTAATTATTGTGAATGTTTTGCTGAAAACGATTAATTCAGATAGTGAAGATGAAATATTATATAGGTATGCATTTCCAAAAGACAAAGAGCTAATGTTACCATACAGAATTACTTGCCCGAAAAAAATATAAAGGAGTTTGAAAAAATTTTCAAGATTGGTGTAGCAGTAAGATCATTAAGTCACCGTTCACAGGGAATGTTTTTTGGTATATTTCAATGCATTTTTATAGGCAACTATTGAGGTTTTTCAATAAAGTTCTATGTTTCTACTCTGTATTGGATTCGAGCTAGCCGAAGCTAGTTCGATTGTGATTGGTGATACTAAGTTTCTATCTCTCTTGTCTCGGGATCTAGCACATATGTTTATTTCTTGTTCCTTCTGTCTATAATCTAAGTCTGTATTTTTTCTTAGTATTTATTGATATAGTTGTAGATAAAGTAAAGTATTTAACTTGTGGTAAAGGTCATAACTCACTTGATGAATTACAGCACTCGCCTGCGGCTCGTGCTGCAAACTTCATCTGCGTGAGTTATAACCTACAGTACCGCTCGTTGAATATTATACTATATAATGTCTATGTTTTCAAATTTTGAGCCAGGAATGGATTCAAACGATAAGGTTCAACCCGCAGATGACGAGGGTTTACTAGAGAGCTGTTTGAATTTTTTTCTCGAAATCGATAGCAGATACGACGATACTACAATAAACCAAAAAGTGTAATACTGGAACAGAGTTTTTTTTACATTTTTCTAAACTACCAGTGGTTCACCAAAAATAGTTCTGGAGGAAAGAAGCGGGCACCCTTCCAGAAGAATATCACCCTGTAGATTTGCATTCAAAATAAGCATATCACATGATGAAAACTTTAAATTGGAATATCTATGGCAAATTAAATATCTTGTGAAGGGAAGGTGCTATAAGAAAAAAAAACTTAAACTTCACAACCTGTGTCTGTTATAAGACCTTTTTTCTGAAAATGATCCGAGAAATCTTTCATGTTTATTTGTACTTCCAATTTAGGAACACCGCGTAGATATAGTCAATTCAAAACTGATATCTTCATAAATAAATTGCTCAGTTCTGTTCTCTGATAACTTCAGTATCGAAATTTTGTGATGAGAATAATACAAAAAACGAAAACAACAGGAAAGAGTATACCGATGATGAATGCAAAAATCACAGATGGCAAATAAGGGCCGACGGCGACAAAGCGGATAGATGAAGGAAAACTTTCTCTCGATTTTCTGCATCTCGATAAAACTGAAAATTTGGTTTTGTATGTAGAATTACAATTACTAGGAAACTGTCAAATAGACTGCCTAAAATAAGCGTTTTTATAACATTGAAATTCGAGATTTTGTTATATGTGCATATATACTTGAATGGATCTTGAATGGAAATTATTCTTCGTTCACCCTATAATTATTCGTATGACATTGTGGGTAGATCTTTTTTGGGGATGCATTACTCTAGAATATTAATATTCATAGGTACATCCTTTGTATTCGTAGAGTGTAATAATTCAAAGATACATTCGGGAAATGAATTTGCATAATCTAGTCTAAATATATCGTCTATCGTAGGATAATACTTCAACAATTTCATCTATATAAGATGAAAATTATTGGTACACAGCCACATTCAGTCACTACACACAAACATGGTAAGTTCTCATATCCCACTATGCCGAAAATTATTATAAGAAGATCATTTCATCATATATCATTAACTCGCTCTGCTCGCCGAAGGGGCTCCGCCCCTTGGACCCCGTCACTATGCCGGTAGATCCTTCACTGGGTATCCCTCTAGAAAATAAAAGATTTTTTTCGGAAACCTTGTATCGTTAGCTGATTTTAGACGATTCACTCGGTATCCTATGCTGATTCTAGGGTAGAATTCTATATGACTTTTTTCCTAGAACATACCATTTCGCCCTTGCTCACATGAAAATATTTGATGCAAATAACTTTCCATGACGACAAATCAAGGGCGGTCCTAGCCTTAAGTTTGAGGGGGTTCGCCGTTAAGGGTTTCGAGTTTTTCTATGGTACCAAATCCCAGATTACACCGATATCGAGCTTAACCTCTCAAAAATATTCATATTTAGATATTTATATGAATATTTATACAGGGTGTTTCAAGTTCGAAGGCCTATTAGACGTTTCTGAAGAACGGGGCCGATTTGAAATCTGAAAATTCAGAATATGACATTGTTCATGATGCCCTATTCAGCTAAAATATTTTAGAAGTTCTGGCACTTCCGGTTATACAAGAATTAAAAAAAAATTCTTCGAAAAAAATATTTGTTTTCATTTTATGTTTCAGATATTATCAAGATTTCCATTCTCAAATACTCTTTGCTAAAATTATTGCGTTAGTTCTCATAGTTTTCAAAATATTAAGAAAAAAACGTAAAAAAGAGAGAATTTCCATAGTCACTATCACGTGAATTATTTTCACTGTGAATATCGTATGCGTGTACTCAATTCATTTTCACAAACTAGAATGATGTTGGAATATCGTGCATATCTTGAATTTGAAAAATATCATCACAGGGTGTTTCAAATATTGTGCTAAAAATTGTGAACAAAATTTGATCATAACTTTCGATTTTCAAAACAGAACCCTATTTTTTTGTGATTTCGTTGAATTCTACGGTAAAAATAAGGGTAGTGTTCAAACATGATTATGCTCTCAAATTCAATAATTCAAGAGTTATTCCAGATTTTATGAATTTATGTTATACGTAGGGTCAATTTCATTCAATCTGTTTCTAGAGTGCGTTTCAAATATTCAATTATTTCAAAGTGACAGGTGTACTCATTATTGAATCTAGTAGATTATAATTTGACGATATGAATCCCCGTTATTCAAATAATGAAATTCTGGATCTATTCCATATCCACGGTGAATGTAACAGAATTGTTTCGAGAACTTGTCGAGCATTCAATCAGAAATATCCACATTTATCACCAATTGACGAGAAGATAATTCGGAAGGATGTTTCAAACTTTCTGTTACTCCCTTTTCATCACCACGCTGATTTTTTCCTGAATTCATAAAATGTATTCTACCGCTTTTTCATATCAATAGAATTGGCACACAGGAGTCCTGCATGATTTTATTTCATTTGGTAGGTAGAGGTTTTTTTCTTCTAGGTAGGTACTCCATCCAGTATAATGGATATTCATGAAGTATGCAACATCCTTTCAAGAAGATGAGGAAATTTCTGATTTAAAATTTGATGAGTTCTACCAATAATTCTAATGCATTCATCGTGAATATGGAATAAGATATTTATAATACAAGTGCAGAACTTATTGTTATTCTTCCAAGAGTTCAAAATGACCGAGTGGTAGAATGAGCCTTCTGTACGAGTTTTAAACATTATGTTCCCGAATTCACTGCCTTTTTATTGAAATTGACGGAAATTTCCATAAATATCTATTAGTGATTTTTGCATTGAAAAATGTTGGTTGGTAGAACAGTTTTCTGTATCACAAATTTGACAAATAATAGATAAATCCGTTCCAGTCTATTTTGTTCCACAAAATGTGCCGGAAAGAATTGATTTGCCACATAATTAGAGAAAAGTATATCCAGAATTTTGTCATTTGAATATCGGAAATACAATTCGTGAAATCAAATTAGTGAAGCTTTGATAATGAAAATACCTGTCACATGTAAAGTAATTAGATATTTAAATTTCTATGGTCATAGAGTATTATTGCTAGTCTGTCTGGAAACAGATCGAATAAAATTGACCCTACGTTACCCTTATGTTATAACATAAATTCATAAAATCTCAAATAACTCTTGAATTATTGGATTTGAGAGCATAATCACGTTTGGACACTACCCTTATTTTTTACCGTAGAATCCAGCGAAATCACAAAAAAAATAGGGTTCTGATTTGAAAATCGAAAGTTATGAGCAAATTTTGTTTACAATTTTTGGCACCCTGTGATGATATTTCTCAAATTCAAGATATGCACGATGTTCCAACATCATTTTAGTTTGAGAAAGTGAATTGACATAGGCATAGGATATTCACAGTAAAAATAATTCAGGTAATTGTGACTAAGGAAATTCTCTCTTTTTTACGGTTTTTCCTTGATATTTTGAAAACTATGAGGACTAACACAATAATTTTAGCAAAGAGTAATTGAGAATGGAAATCTCGATAATATCTGAGACATAAAATGAAAAAAAATTTTTTTAATTCTTATATAACCGGAAGCGCCTGAACTTCGAAAATATTTTAGCTGAACAATGTCATATTCCGAAATATTAGATTTAGGCCTACAACTTTGCTCCTGCCGTTGGGCAATAGCTGGCTGTAACGGTAAGTGATAGTCGAAATAAATATATCGTAGATGTCATACAATAAGTTTAGTTATTTGTGAACATAACGCCATCGACATGTTAGTCGATTTGTGTCTGCATCATAAAGTTATTCACGATTATCCATGTCAGCTTACGAGTCAAATTCTCGTCATTTGAGGGAGGTTTTAATTTTCTACTGAAATATGAATAAATCTGCGGCTGAGGCTCATCGAATGCTCTCAAATACCTATGGTGAGGCCGCTATTAGTGAAAGAACGTGCCGAGAGTGGTTTCAACGCTTCAAGAATGGTGATTTTGATGTCGAAGACCAGCATCGCGGTGGAAGAGAGAAGGTTTTTGAAGATGCAGAATTGGAGGCAATACTTGATCAAGACTCATTTCAAACGCAACAATAATTGACAGGATCATTAAGCCTACAAGCTATTTCAAAATGCCTGAAAGTCATAGGAATGATTCAGAAACAAGAAAAGTGGGTGCCGTACGAGTTGAAGCCGGGAGGTGTTTGAACGGAGTTTGTTTGTTTGTGAACAGCTGCTTTCGAGGCAAAGACGGAAGGAATTTCTGCATCGGATTGGGACTGGAGACGAAAAACGGGTTCATTACGATAGTCCCAAGCACATAAGATCATGTGGATATCCCGGCCATGCTTCCACGTCGACGGCTAAACCGAATATTCTCGGTTCTAAGGTCATGCTCAGTATTTGGTGGGGCCAGCTCGGTGTAGTGTATTATGAGTTGTTAAAACCGACTGAAACGATCACAGGCGATCGTTATCGAACGCAATCAATGCGTTTGTGTTGAGCATTGAGAGACAAACCGCCGCAATACGACGAGAGAGTAGATGAATGGATTCTATTGCATGACAATGCTCGACTCCATGTTGCGAAAGTCAAGATATACTTGAAAGAGTTGAAATGGGAATTCCTACCCCACCTGACGTATTCTCCAGACGTTGCTTCCTCGGATTATCACTTGTTTCGATCAATAGCACACAGCCTGGCTGACCAGCACTTCCTATCTTATGAAGAATTAAAAACTTGGATCGATTCGTGGATCGCTTCAAAAGATGACCAGTTTTTTCAATTCGTACGCTGCCCGAAAGATGTGAGAAAGTATAGTGACCAGCGATGGGCAATATTTCGAATCATAAATGTATAACCAGTGTTTTACAATAAAGCCTCAAATTTCGGTAAAAAAATGTGTACGCTTATGTATTTGTTATATTATAATATATTTATTTACTTATCACGGTTTTAGCCATTCAGGTAGAAATTAAAAAAAAAATAGTAAATCTATTGTTTCATTAAAAAAAAAAGAAGACAATTGGCAAGTATAACACAAAATCTAATTTGGTCTGTGAACCCCTTGAAAACCTTGTAATCACAGCGTCCTCGTCATCATCAATGTCCCTGTATATGTTCAGGAGGACTATACTGAATTCGATGTCAATATCGAAAAAACCAGAATAACACCATATGAACTACCATTTATTCATTTCGAAAATAAACTTGCCGAATTTTCTGCTCGAATAGCTGTGCGAAAATTATGAGTTTCCATACAGTTTTATAATACGTCATAATCTCAAACAATCTATTAATATGAATTTCCACCAAGTAAAAAACCGATCCCATCAAGAAGATCTGGCATACAGGCAACGTTGCAGATTATTTCGCATCTGACCAGCGTTGCCGTTCGTACGATAATTATCGTTTTGTACGATAATTTGCTGATCGGTACTATGTACGATACCGCATGTACGATAATAGCGTTTTGTACGATCATTTCAGTGTACCTATCATTTGAGTTGAAATTTCCATAGATACTAAAAATATAATGAAACTGAGTATGGCCAGATTTAGTAGAAATTTTCTTTTTTAGTAGATTTTTCGCATTTTCATGAAGTTTTTAGTAGGAAGAAATCATTTGGTAGATTTTAGTAGTTTTAAAAAATCTAACCGAAACGGTTGGGAAAGTCTAGACTTTAGAATGTTCCGATGAATCAATTCATAGTTCATTGGGGTTCTACGTTCTACGTGGATCTAGAAGAACGAACCTACTTAAACATAATAAAATTTCTTTTCTGGCTGTCGGTTGAAAATAAATACAAAGAATCATGGAATATCCGAAGGGTAGGTGCCTCATTAAAAACAGATGGTGTTCAAACTTCAGTTGAAAATATACCATTATCTCATATTTGGTATTCTATTTAGTGAAAAAAAATTGTTTGTAACAGGTATTTCATTGACATATTTGAGTGGCTGAATATTTCAGATTTGAATATATTCATTTCACACAACAAAATCGTTTTTTTGATGACCCTTATTTCATAGAGAATTTTTACGAAGATATTTCTTCGTATTTCCAATCAATTCAAGTATTTAGATTCATATTATTTTATAATATGTGGATATGGGAGCAAATGTTCAATTGTTGAAAGCACATAACAAAGACCATCAAAAATATACTGCTATTTCAATTGAAAAGGGCGTATCTGCAAAAAAGCACACTAGAGATATTTAATTGAATTAATATGAAAAAGAAATACATGACATTGCATGTTAAATAAATTCATTAATTTTAATTCAGAAAGACTATTGAAGTCAAATATAATTATCAAAATAAATTTGTTACTTGAAATCGTACTTACAAACTTCAACCCTAAGTATATGTATAGGTATCATTAAATAATAGGATCCTTGAATTATTTCCGAAAAATTTTTCATTTTTTTTATTATTATTTTTCATTAGTATTTCAGATTCAATTTCGAAACGTATCTAGTACCTCGAACACCCATATTCAAAGAATTTTGTATTTGGGTATTGTTTATTCGGTTTCCTTTACATCTTTGTCGACGATTGCATGTTTTTTGCAATATTCTAAGTTATTTGGGAAAAGAACTTGTATGAAAATGAGTAATTTTTAAAAAAAAAAAACACAAAAATAACAGAAACAATTTTCACGATGTTATAAGTAAAATTCGATCCATTCTTTCACGATTTCCTTAAAAAATTTCTTGTTTTATTTTCGAATCTGTACGCATCTCTACTATCTATCCTATTCATAAAGTAAAATTTAACCATAAGAGACATTAGAATAAGGTGTATTCTGAATAAAGTGAAAATACCGACAATCTGTGAATAGGAAAATACAGGTTCTCTGATCTTGTCTGATAATTAATTAATTATTCATTAACCGTTTTGTCTAAATAAAAAATATATTACTTAATCGATACATTGCTTGTTTTTTCATCCTTTTCCACAAATTGTCATATTCTCGCAAAAATTTCCTTTATTTCGAATGTGTACGATAAAAATCAGTGGGATACGATAATATGTACGATAAAATACGATGATTTTAAACACGCGGTACGATATTTTAGGCTTGTCGACCTGGCAACGCTGCATCTGACAGACTTTACGTATTAAACATGATGGCCGCCGCCATATACAAACAATGGATAAAACCATCGATTTTGACGAAAAAAAGGCATTTTTATTTCAGGGAAAGCTTGAAATGTGATTAATTAATCATTTCTTACGAGAATCAGTTAATAAAATACAAGAAAACTAGCTATTAATGTGGATAACCTCACCTTCATTAGGCCAATTTCCCAAATAAAAAAAAAACTAGCTGGATTAAGGAATTTATGAAAGGGGATTCGTGATCTAAGATCCAAAATAAGTAAGTCTGCAAAATTTCATCACTTTTGAATCATTATTAAAATTAATTATATATAGTAAACATTGTTTTTCTTTTCAGAATATGGATTATTTTCGTTTGGATGAATAATTATACAGGATATTTATTTGTCGAATATCAATTAGAAGTATCTAGAGATGTTGGACCAATTCAAGTCTGAAAATTGAGATTAAAGCTTCAAATTATTAACTAATTTGTAAAGAAATACACAATATTTGATCAACAATTATATAGGGTGTATATATATTTGAAGTAGTAATTAGACATTTTGAAATCTGAAATTCTCATTTCTCTAGAAATGGCAATTCCTTTCTTCTTTGAAAAATTTGGGAAAAATGCATAATCAAAATATGAGAGTTATTATCAGTCAATAGAAATACTACCTGAAAAAGAAACTGCATTCAATGTTTATTTTCAGTTTTGACAAATATTGAATTTACATAATCATTCGATAAGATCTATGAAAAGACCTACAGTGAAATTTTGTTTTAGGAATATTCAGTATAGCTATAATAAACTAAAAAGGGGCAGAATGAATAGATCTGCCTTTCAAAAACCCATGGCTAATGTTGCCTTACAAGCAATCGTAATCATATCAGTAACATCTTTGAGAAATCAGGTTATTAGAAGTCCCTCATTTCCGAGGTTCATCAATACTTTTTTCAGTTGAGCAACAAATTACTCTTCTATTTCATAATTTATTGAGAAATACAAGGAAGGACACCTTTTGAAATCTAAAAATTTGGTTAATAGTAGGTTATTTTCCATAATTTATAATATTGAAAGACCAATTGGACATTCCTGAAGAACTAAGGCGTTTTTAAAGTCTGAAAATTGTATCGATGAATTTTGCATACTTTTCTGTTCCATATTTCTTGAAGGTATATGGACAAAAATGATTTTTGTGGGTTCTGGTGAATGATCAAAGGGATACAGGTAACAATTTCATTAATACCAGTCGAGATGTAGTTATCATAGATAAGAGATGATATAGAAATTTCACTAGATAATTCTGATTCAGTGGAGGACAGCTGAATTAAAGCTTAATCGTGATGGTTCGTTACGTTATAGAGCAAGCTTGTAGCTCTGGGTTTCACTCAGAAGTAAATTGAACAGGGAAATATATATAGTAAATGAAATTTTGACAGATATTAGTTAAAAAAGATCAACAATTGAGCATTGTATTCACATAAAATCAAAAAATAACTTGCTAACTGTTGTTGCATTGTACGTGGTTGACTTTTTTGTTTTAACAAATGTTAATTCTGAATGAATATATCTGATAGAATATTTAAGTGATAATTTCATCATAAAGAATTCAGGGAAAGCTAAAAATGTTTAGGGATGAATATCACTAGAAATTATGAAAAAGGTAGTATAGTAATTGTTTATATTCTTCAAGTATGTATTGCAATAATTCAGCATGTCTAATTGTAAACATATGAAAACTCCTTTGAAAACTTAATTGAAATTTGATTCAACAAAAGAGAGTTGTAATGATGAACCATATAAGAAATTAATAGGTTTATTAACGTCTTTAGCAGTATTAACTAATCCTGATAAAGCATACTCTGTTAATCTCTTGAGTCAATTTAATAATTATCTCATTATTGAACACTGAAAAAGTGCAAAATTCATTTCAAGATGCAAGTATAAAGTATTTTATACCTACATTGAATTGCTGGAAAATTTATACCAATTTCGAAAGTAACTGCCATGTCAAAATTCTTCATATACTGAATGATCCTTCAAATTTTATTTCTGTTGTAACATTTTGACTAGTAATTCAAGTGAAAAATTTGAACTGATTTTATATATGTATATAGTATAGCTATAAATGAACAACCTGAAAAGAGACAGAATGAATAGACTTGCCTTTCGAATACCCATGGCTTATGTTACCTCATAAGCAAATTTAATATCTAGGTAGAACCTTTTTGAGAAATCAGGTTATAAGTTTGAGAGTCTCTTAATTTCCAAGGTTTCAGTTGAACGACAAATAATATTATGATAATATAACAGGGTATATATGGTTGAAATTATTCGTATGAAAGATTTCACAACGATTTGATTTCTTCATTAAAAATTCAACAGCACTGCACTCAAATTCTTCAAAAACTGATAGGTAACTTATATTTTTGCACTCTTCAGTCGTAAAAGTGTATATTTTAGATATTCCAAAAACACATGGAAATTTTTGAATGTCATCTGACTAACTTGGCTCTTTTTCCAGTAATAAAGCCAATTGTGAATTATCTATAAGGAGTTTTTCTATCTGTTTAATACATGATCAGATGAAGCTTCTGTTCTCTTTTGTAGTTCCATCTTCTGTCGCAATAGATTCAAATTCTCACGAAAGAGAATGTAGTTTTATAGTTTGTGGAAAATAAACGAAAAATTCCTGAAATAAAGTAACATTCATATCCAATTGAATGATACAAACACTTAAAACAAACCTGAATTGAGGAAAATGCATTCGATGATATCAATGTTCATTTCCAAATTTTGACAAATATCTATCGAATTTTCGATTCGCCGAAAACTTTGCATTTTATCTGTCGGCATTTATTTAAATATTGAATAACAATTTTGGAAACTGCAAACTTTTTCAAGAACTTTCATATATCGAAATGGAATATTTATTATTAACATGACACTGACAGCCAAATTGTCCACAGATACCACAGAAATATGGGACTTGAAATGTCAAAATGATCCGAAACACCCCGTATACTCGAAAACCGCGGGGAGAATCGAAGGTTTGGGATTTTTCCCGGGATCTCCAGACGATTTTGAGGGGGGTCTTATTCTTGTCATTTTTGCTCTAGATGGTCCCGTTTGGGCTGTGATTTTACGTTTAAAGTTTGACGTATATGTGCAAGCGGTTTTATATATACTTAGATATGCAATATCAAATTTCGGAATCCCGCGAAAAATTATTATTTATATTATATATTATAGTAGGAACAGCTGCTGTACCTACTTTCAATTTATTGCTACATTTAAATTCTTCACGTAAAATGTTGATCCGGAAATGGTCTAAAACAATATCGAATCATTGTTAACAAACCCGTCATAAAATTCGATTCTGTTGGCCCGGCAGGCTGTCCTAAATAATAACATTCAAACTGAAGGGCCTAGAAGCTTGAAATCTTCAAGTTAAGATTCGGACTTCAAATACAGCGGATTATTTCGTCAATGGCCAAATCCGACAAGGGGTTCCGTAAATATAACCGCTGGAAATTTTGTGCTCTTCTGAATTGCAAAACTGCAAATTATATGAATATTAGATTTAGAATGACTATTCAAAGCCTCGTGCAAAATTTCATTTTGATCACTCGACCAAAACCATAAAAGTTTCAACAATAATATCAAAAACATTTTAGTCGATATTTCTAAGACCATCAAATAGATGGAATTGATTGAGATTTTGGGTGCTGATATCTTCTTCTTCTCCTTCAACTGCCTGTCTGCATCCACTCCTTGACATAGGCCTCCCCTTGAATTCTCCAATTTCCTCTATCTTGAGCCAACTGGTGCCAACATCGTCCAACCTTTGATTTCATGTCATCTAACCAGCGTTTTAGTGGTCTTCGTACACTTTGTTTATGATCTCGTGGTCTCCAATGTACAATTCTCTTAGTCCATCGATCGTCTTGCTGCCAAGCCACTGCCGAGGGTGCTGATATGACAATTTCAAGTTTCGTGCATCATTTCAAGCAGATCATAACATCGGAACCATAGAAAATGCAATAGGAATATTGGAAAAAAATTATCTTAGTTTTACGTGGTTGAAGATCAAATCGGGTTGCAGGTATATTTGGAATAACTATTCCAAGCTTCCTGCAAAATTTGTTTATGTATAGTGTTATCAGGACTATAAAAAATTCAAAAAGAAGAGTGGAAAATAAATACCCAATATTTCCGTGATTATGCTTTGTTTTCTATCCCGACTCTCCTGCCTGGGACTCTGTGAAACTTCTCAGAAGCTTTATGGATCCGATATGGTTGAAATTCTGCCGTGTACAGGGTGTGCCTAAATTGAACGTACCAACAAAAATGTCCTTTAAAGATTGTCTTTGTATTCGTGAGACAGGGTGTTAAAATTTGAGTTTTTTCGAGTTTTTGCCTCATGGCACCTTCCATTTAACACCATTTCAACTCAAATTACGCATAGATATGCCAATTCAAAGTTTCCATCATTTGATGTACTTATTATGCAAATCTGTAGGGTTATATTTTTTCTGGAACAGTGCCCGCTCTTTCCGCCAGAACTTTCTTTGATGGACCACTGGTAGTTAAAAAAAATTGAAAAGAATCCTGTATATAGAATAAGCATGTGATGCTCCAATGAAAATTTCGTTTAGATGGCTTTGTCAGAACCATAGAATATTGAAGAAAAAATAAGCACTAACGTGAAGTCATGAGCTTTTGAACTATCGTTCATTCATTCGAGAATTGTAGCCTTGGAGACCACATATATACCTGTATACACTTATGCAATCTCATGAAGTACAATTGGCGAATGAATGAACAAGCACCAAGAGCTCCTGTTCTTCAATGCTTTCCACGATTTTTAACGATATCTAGAAATAAGCGTTGGAAGATATTCACTATTTTTCATTGAAAAACAATTTTTTGTATTAAAAAGAGATTTGTGATGGTTATATGCCTATAGAGGTTTTTCACTAAAAAATCATAATCATACTTCTGAACATGGAAAACTATCACAGCCGTTCCTTTTTTACAATTCAATGAAATAAATTTCGAGCATGTGAACTGTTCATTTGAATTTTTTTTCAGTGTCGCATGCTGTCCATTACCATTTTAACTTCATTCATCCTGGCTACTCTCCTCATCACAAGTTCGGTTCAAGAATGGCCCAGACGTAGATGTGGTGATGAATTGACCAAATTTTGGAACGATGTTTGCATTCCATATCTGTTATATGGTAATAAAGGTTTATTCATTATTAATTAGATTTTTGTTGTGTACTAGGAACTGTATGTTTTCTATCAAATGCAACACTATGAAAAATTTAAGAAAATAATCGTACCCACTTTCGATCAACTTTGATTTACTATTATTCATATTTATGAAAGCATGCATCTAAAAAATAATCGTACCCACTTTCGATCAACTTTGATTTACTTTTATTCATATTTATGAAAGCATGCATCTAGACTATGCAAAACTTGGAATTTTGTTAATCATATTGGAATAACGAAAAAATGTTGTATTGAAGAAATATTCTAGTGGAGAAAAATAATCATAAAGTCCTAAATTCCCCAAGGCGTAGTAAATTTAAAAAAAAACTACATGGGGAATGAATAAAATTCATCTGCATCCATCCAATCGCCTTGATGAATCTTTCGTGACAGTTGTATAACAACTCATATAAATTTTTTTCAATAGATCAATTGCCACAATTCCACAAGAGGACAGACAACAAAAACATTACAGGGGAGTGCTGTGAAAGTCCATTTGGTTGCAATTCTCATTCCATGCTAAAATATTGTACTGATGAAGCGCCTCCAAATGAGAACGACTCCATTTGAATATAATGGTTTTGCTCAGGAAATTAAATGGATTTCTTACTAGTTAATTAATAGAATGATAGCAACAAGTTACTGTTGTTTCATTTTGTGAGAGAAAATTGTAAATATATCAAAAAATATATATGATTATATGATATTATAAAGGAATTCAATTCCTGGTTTGATTAATGTTGAGAAAAAAAAATTTCAATACCATTCTCCAGAATGAAGAGTTACAATATTCAAGTCACCTTAAAAAAAATTAATCCTTGTCTTTCGATTTCTTAACAATTGAAATCCTATAAAGAATTATAATATATAGACTGAATATAATGCAAATCTCTGTGAGTACTTTGTACAGGGTGGGCGAATTTCGATGTTTTAGCACTACAACTTTTAAACCAGATGAGATAGACAAAATCTGATACCCCATTATCGGTCTCTTTTTCTGAGAAACTAACAAAAGTAGTATTCATTTTCGGCCACCTTCTTTTGTTTTCGAGTTATAAGCGAAAATTGGAAAAATGGCGATATCGGAAACCTTTTTTTACTTAAGAGTCTCAATATTTCTATGGTTTCAACTGTTGATGAGCACAGAAAAATTGAGCTATCTATAACAAGAGCAGTGTCGTTCCGTCAATCTGATTATTTCTATGCTTTTCACTGATTTCTACAAAATTCGAATCTAGACATGTTTTATAAGTTTTTATCTAAAAATTGATTTTGAAATAACGGAGAAACCACAAGATCGAATTTTTCAATCGAAAGAGTTGTATTGAGATGAATGTATCAGGAGATTATTTACATAGGTCTCCAGAATCAATACGCATAAGTACCAATCCATTTTAAACAGCATATGAAACAATGCATGTATGATTGCACTCAACATTTTAATTACGAAGGGACAAACAAGAAATAATATTTTACCTAATGATGACAACAATTGCACAATGCACAGTCGACACCTCTTCTCGATATTTCAATCGAGAAGAGAGAGAGAGAGAGAGAAAGAACCCTGTATATAGAATAAGCATGTGGAGCTCCAATGAAATTTCCTTTAGATGGATTTGTCAGAACCATATAATATTGAAGAAAAAATAAGCACTAACGTGAAGTCATGAGCTTTTGAACTATCGTTCATTCATTCGAGAATTGTAGCCTTGGAGACCACATATATACCTGTATACACCAATGCGATCTCATGAATTAAAATTTGCGAATGAATGAACAAGCGGTCAAGAGCTCCTGCTCTTCAATGCTTTCCACGTTTTTTAACGATATCTAGAAATAAGCGTTGAAAGATATTCACTATTTTTCATTGAAAAACAATTTTTTGTATTAATAAGATATTTGTGATGGCTATATTCTAGTGGTTTTTCACTAAAAAATCATCATCATACTTCTGAACAGGGAAAACTATCATAGCCGTTCCTTTTTTACAATTTAATGAAATAAATTTCGAGCATGTGAACTGTTTATATGGATTTTTTTTCAGTGTCGCATGATGTCCATTACTATTTTAACTTCATTCATCCTGACTACTCTCCTCATCTCAAGTTCAGTTCAAGAATGGCCCAGGCGTAGATGTGGTAATGAATTAACCAAATATCTGTTATATGGTAATAAAGGTTTATTCATTATTAATTAGATTTTTGTTGTGCACTAGGAACTGTATGTTTTCTATCAAATACAACATTATGAAAAATTTAAGAAAATAATCGTACCCACTTTCGATCAACTTTGGTTTACTAATATTCATATTTATGAAAGCATGCATCTAGATTCTAGACTATGCAAAACTTGGAATTTTTTTAATCATATTGGCATAACGAAAAAATGTTTTATTGAAGAAATATTCTAGTTTAGAAAAATAATCCTAAAGTCCAAAATACCCCAAGGCGTAAAAAATTGAAAAAAAATTACATGGGGAATGAATAAAATTCATCTGCATCCATCCAATCGCCTTGATGAATGTTGTAAAACAACTCATAAATTTTTTTCAATAGGTCAATTGCCACAATTCCACAAGAGGACAGACAACAAAAACATTACAGGGGAGTGCTGTAAAAGTCCATTTGGTTGCAATTCTTATTCCATGATAAGATATTGTACTGATGAAGCGCCTCCAAATGAGAACGACTCCATTTGAATATAATGGTTTTGCTCAGGAAATTAAATTGATTTCTTACTAGTTAATAAATAGAATTATAGCAACAAGTTACTTGTTGTTTCATTTCGTGAGAGAAAATTGTAAATATATCAAAACATATAGGTATATATAATTATATTATATAGGAATTCAATTCCTGGTTTGATTAATGCTGAGGAAAAGAATTTTCAATACCATTCTCCAGAATGAAGAGTTACAATATTCAAGTCATCTTAAAAAAAATATTAAACCTTGTCTTTCGATTTCGTAACAATTGAAATTCTATAAAGAAAATGCATTATAATATATAGACTGAATACAATGGAAATCTCTGTGAGTACTTTGTACTTACTGAATATAACGAGAAGACAATTTTCCCATGGATTTTCCTATCCATCTCATTATCAATATAAGTTGTTCAATAACCATAATAGTTGATGGATCCTCAAATTGATAACATTATATCAATTGAGGTTAAAAAATCATTTGAAACAATAATATAGTTATCAATTATCTAAACATAAAATAGTATATTCTAAAACAAGTAGCAGAATGGGCTTCCTTTCCAACACGAATGGGAAATTCGAACGCATGAGTGTTGGAATTGCCTTCTGCAACGAGTATTAGACGATATTTTCTCTATTTCAGTCAAGTTTTGTGAAATATTGTTGAAATTCAATGGAAAATTGAGATTATATATTCTAGTGACATTTGTATTGTATCTTGACAGTTGGTGTGACTGTCACGAAGATTGACAGATTATGATGGAATTTGAAGTTGAATCGTACGTATCGAATTTTGAAATAATTTATAATTACGAATTGAATTCGTGAATTATGTCCGACGAAATCGATTTAACACAACCAGAATTAAGATAAATTGCGAATAATGTTGCAAATCATTTCACAATACCCAAATTATACATTATGTTGACAATTATTGACATTTGTTTAAATTTGATAGGATTGGAAGGCAGTAGAGACAACCACAAAACGAAAAATAGTACTAAAAACGATGCTGTAATGAGTTCATTACTGTAATGAACTCATTACGATACTGAAATAGAGAAACAATCATTACAATTTCTAACTAGGTAATACGCAAATAATCTAAATATTGAAAAACGAATAGATTGAAAGTAATAAAATTGAAAACAAATTATCAACAGGTAAGAATTAGTTTACCAAATTTCGTTGAAAACCTTTTTACCACAACAACCGAACATTCAGATCTTATTCATTGCCATTCAAAACAACTCTTATCTAAGCATCAGGTTTATCTTCAAAATTTCTTCTTGATGAGCTTATAGACTCATTTGTAATTTGTATTGTAAATAGAACGATGTAAACAATCAGACAGATCTGAATTTCTCTATATAACTATTTTCCTTCAGTTGCTGCTGTAGAGTGGAAGAATGGTGTTCGTTTTAGTTGTTCGTTCCAATAATCAATTTCAAGTGTATTTTTTGTGGTATGTGAATCGGTGTTTGGCAAATGATTTGAATTTTCCGTGAGAAGTGGTTGAATGGTGAGTAAAATTTCTTGATGATAAATAAGAATTTTCTTCACATGAAAAAACAGTTTATGAAAAATAACAGGAATGATCAAATAATAGTATTCGCAGTACATATATCTTCGTGGCCAAAATAACTACAAATAACTTAATAATCTAATATACAGGGTGAATTACTTTCCAGTAATGACGTCACCGTCATTTTTTTGAAGTGGAACACCCCCATATTTTCTCAATTTTCCGATTAATCTAGCTGAGCTGATTCCAATAATGTATCACATGTTGATTCCAATTGGTACAGGGTGGACAAAAATACAATAGTTTTGTGTGTGCTCATGAAGTTGTGGTTTTGATAATAAGTAACGCGTAACATTCTTTATTAGTTAAATTAACAATATTATCAAAAATACTTATTGTCTAGTGGCAATAAACAAATAATGACATTTCATGAAAAACTAGACTACTATGTTTTTTTAAATTGATAAGAAATAATTTCTTTCATATTCTGTCTGCTAGATCACAAGTACCAAACATATTTGGAAACAGCTCATTTTTATTAATCTAAAAATGTAACAAACTACAGGGTCTTACATTCAAACCAATTGCCGCTAGACATAAGTATTATTGATAATATTGTTAATTCAACTAATAAAGAATGTTACGCGTTACTTTATGAGCACACACAAAACTATTGTATTTTTGTTCACCCTGTACCAATTGGAATCAAAATGTGATACATTTTTGGAATCAGCTCAGCTAGAGTAATCCGAAAATTGAGACAAAATGGGGGTGTTCTATTTAAAAAAAATGACAGTGACGTCATTACTCGAAATTAATTCACTCTGTATATTAGATTATTATTTTAAAATAGGGTAAATTAAAATAAAAAAACGACGTGTTTCAGGATTATTCCTTAAAATGGTCTGTTCAGCTAAAAATGAATTTCTTCCATACTTTACGGACACAGTATAGTACAGCCTCCTATGAAAGAGGCTTCTCGAAATTTAAACTAAATAAAAATTATCTAAGAAATACAATGAGTCAGAAAAGACTTTCAGCTTTGGCAGCCTTATCTATTGAAGCTGATATAGCATCCCAACTGAACTATGATACGATTATTGAGGACTTCAGTAACGCTAAAAGCAAAACATTATTGTTTCAATTTTGCTTTTGAGTCTACAGAAGGTAGTGGAAGCATTCACTCTGGGAATTCCGAAATGGAATCTTCACTCGCAAAATGTGTTTCAGACCATTCTGGATAAATTTGGTTTTGAGCCTGTCGGTCAATTTGTCCACAAATCCTCCTTTAATTTCTTCATTCTTATTTGATTTTAATAGAACTTGTTGTGGGTATCTTAGACCAGCTGACACAGGATAACACACCATCCTGGAATGTCGCTAAGGCTCTAAGGAAAAAAAACGTAATTCGTTCATAAAACAAAACGGTCGAACAACAACATCTGGTGAAGACAAATCGAAAATATACGCGAAGAATCTAATAAAAACCTAACAAAACTGAAAATAAGAAATTCAAATTATGAATACTCGCCACTTTCCATCAACATGGAAGAAAGCAGGAATCATAGTGATTCCAAAACCTGGAAAATCGAGAAATTACTCAAAAAATTATCGTCCAATTGACCTGCTGTAGAGTCTAAGCAAGCAAGCTGAAAAAACTATCTCAGAGAGACTCAAAACTATAACAGAAGAAAAAGAAATTCTACCTGATGAACAACACGGATTCATAAAGAACAGGCTCCCAACTAACCAGAATCACTAAACTTCATTCTGAGAAAGAAAAAAGGAAGAAAACCGCAGCCATTCCATTGGATATCGCCCAGGCGTTCAATAAAGTCGGCACGAAGACTCAATTTACAAAATGTTAAAAGCTTAACTAGCACTAGCAACACTCATAAAATCATACCTTCCTTGAAGGAAGAAAATTCTACGTGAGAATTAATGAGCAAACATCTGATAAAAAAGAGAGACGTTCCTCCCCTGCTAGGCCAAATTTATGTAACATTTTCACCTATGATACCAGAATCAGACAACGCTGTAACTTTATGCTGACAATATAGTAATCTTAGTGTCGTCAAAAAATTGCAACAACAGATCAACGAATTTACAACTTTGTACAAGACTTGGAGAATCGGCTTTAACGAAACGAAAACCCATAATAATTTTCAAATATAAGAAAAATAAAACAAAACCAGAAAACAAAATAAAAATTAACAACAACGAAGGTCTCAAAGAGGTCAAATATTTAGGAATTACTTTGGACGAAAATCTAACTCTCAACAGACACATCGACAATATAAGAAAAGAGGCAAGGACGATTAAAGGATATTTATACCCTCTCGTGGACAACAAAAGCAAATTGGACGATTCATGGAAAGTGAGAATTTACCACTCAACTATAAGACCCATAATGTCTTACATGTGTGAAATACTGATTCTAAATGAAAACAAAATGAAGGAAATAGAAACAATACAGAATAAGACACTGAGAGACACTCTTAATGAGTCCTGGTGCATTTGAAACGAGAAAAGAGACTAAAGACAGAAACACTAAAAAAAAAATACCATATCAAGAAACAGACGGAGAAATCCTACAAAAGAATGAAGGATCACACAAAATAAAAAATAAGGAACTCATTACGCTGAAGACCATACTAAATCAAGTGGAATAATCAACACAATAAATAACATAAAAGCAGTAAGTGAATCTCACTTCTACACTGCAAATACAATGGACACAGGAGTCACAGGACACAGGCAGAGTAACCATGCTCCACTGAGGAGATGGAGGGCGTATTTGACAGAGATCACTGAGTGCCAAACTGATGATTCCATCAGTGATCTCGGGATGAAACACTGCAATTCTTGCATGATTCACCTTCGGAATTGGCTTCAGAATGCCTTGCCAAAGTAGTCGTAATCGATAATGCGTTGCTTTTATCGATAAGCGGTGAGTAAGCACGGCACTCAATTTGAGCAAATCTTTCTCATGGACAAATGGTCATGCGAAATAGTGGATATCAGAATACAGTGTTTCTTATACAGGGTGGCCATTTGAAAACGAAACAGACGAGATTACAGACGAAATAAAGTTTTTCGATAGAAATGCTCGGACAGGTCGATTTCTGTTTCGAGGGGGACAACTTAAGATGTAGGTTACGGACGCATAGCGCTTCAACCCTTGCTACTACAACCCTCACCCCCAAATTTTGAATAGGGAAGATGGGGTGAGTGATACCTCATTTGAAAGGTATTTTTATACTGATTTCAGCACAGTAATTGTTTTTTCATTTTATGTATTAGTTCTCGAAATATTCTTAACTAAGTATTTGAAAATGAAGTGGTGTTTTCATGGCACTTGTAGTGTTTTGTGAAAAATCGACATTTTGAGCTTCAAAACAACCATGACTGTGGCTTCCTTCCTAACTAACTAACGCATGAATATTTCGAGAACTAATGCATAAAATGAAAAAACAATTACTGTGCTGAAATCAGTATAAAAATACCTTTAAATTGAGGTATCATCCACCCCATCTTCCCTATTCAAAAATTGGGGGGGGGGGTTGTAGCAGCAAGGGTTGAAGCGCTATGCGTCCGTAACCTACATCTTAAGTTGTCCCCCTCGAAACAGAAATCGACCTGTCCGAGCATTTCTATCGAAAAACTTTATTTCGTCTGTAATCTCGTCTGTTTCGTTTTCAAATGGCCACCCTGTATCTTCAACTCCACTAAAACCTAACGCGACTTCAATTTGCAATAACTCAAAAAGGATCATTTTGAGTTATCGCAGCCTACCACTTGAAAACTGCCAGCTTGCATGCCAGGTGGTTCTTAAAATTTGAAACTCTGTGGTACTCAGAATAAGAGAGATAGGCCAAACATATGTTATATATTTGAAATCAGGGGAAAAAGAGCTAGAAAAATATACAGGGTGTTCCATTTGAAAAAATGAATTTGCTATCAATATGTGGCCCACTCTGTATATATTTCGTTTTGTGAAATCATTTTAAAAAACTCTTTTCGATTTCGTGAAACTTTTGTAAAAAACATTTTTTTGTACCTCTTTTAGTAACAAAGTTAAAGGGGGGGTCAAATTATGGTGAAAAACCCGGTACATATCAAATCAGAAAATCAGTCATCACACCTGGTGGTAAATTACAAAAATATGTAATAAGGTTTCTTTTTAATGTTCAATTATTTTTTTCATAAGCTCCATTTCATAAACTGAATTTGTTTTTTCCAGGATTTCAGAACATTAATCATCTTGTATGCAGCAGCTACGATAGTTGCTGCAAGTAATCAAGAAACAAAAAGCCAAAAATATTGTGGTGAGAGGTTATTGAAATCCTTAGAAATCCTCTGTCAATTTGAATTTGAAAAAATGGAAAGACGTATGAAGAGATCTGGTAAGTATGTTTTGGAATGAAATAGTTTTTCTATAAATCTTCAGTTGATTCATACTTTTGTTGACTAAAACGTTAAAGATTTGCTTGGGTTCAATTTATTGAAGTAATTTATATTCATTCATTCATTATTCATGCCGTTTATTTTTTTTGTGTAAGAATTAATTTTTTAAGTTTGTTATCTATTTTTTGATTCTACAAATTACGTAAATTTTAGCGTTGGTTGAATACTTTTTTCTTGACTCCTTTTTTTCTTGAATACTTTTTTCTTTAATACTTCCAAAGTTTTCATTATTGTACAAGATGTCACAAAAGAATGTTTTATATGTAAAAAGTGATAAAAGAAAATAAGACGTTTTTCGAAAAAAGTTTTATTAGTTAAAAAAATAGACTATTTGTGGATTTACATATTTCTTAAAAATTATGTTGTCAAAATATCTACCTCCGCGTTCACGACATACTCATTCAATTTCTGATGAAGGCTTGGCAGGTATACTCCGGGTTTTGTTTACTGGATAACGCAAGTTGGTTTACTTACGTAAACTTTAGATTCAAGGAAACCTCACAAGTAAAAGTCCATAGGCGTCATTTCAGGACTGCGGGGTGACCAATGATTGCTACTTCTCTTGGAGATTAATTTGCCTGGAAAAATTTCACGAACTTCCGGCAGGGACGCATTGGACATGTGTGAAGTCACACCATCCTGTTGGAACCATGTTCTTTGATCATACCCAGGAAAGTTTTGCTGTTCAAGTTCATAAAAATTCATCTAACCTCCTCACCCAATGCTCTTAATTCACAGTAAGTGCACCCCACTTTCATTAACAAAAAAATAAGGACCTATACGCATACAATTTCTCGCTATCACATTACAGTGTATCCGTATACTGCCAACTGGCGAATCAAGGGGTTTCTGATGCTTTCGTTTCTGACTGGTTGCATTCCAGTAGAGGCAGTTTTGCATATTTACGTGTCCATCAAGGTGCAAATGAGCTTTATCCGGAAACAAGTTGTTGGTAAACGTTTGTATATGCTCAATTGACTGGTTTACGAATTGTGACCTCTAAAAGACTTTTTGGGTGCAAGCTTTCGAATGGAGAGGTCGGGAACATCACGAACAAACCTATCAACCAGTTCCACGTTCTTATTCGTTCTCAATAACCTTGAGTGCCCGGGTTTTGGTTTATTTAGTATTGAACCGGTCTCTTTAAAATTCACCACTCATTTCCTAATGAGAGGAATGCTCAGCACATCTCATAAGGGTGTAAAACCTCAAATATTGAAGACATTTTTTCGCGCTATAGTTGCGAAATTGCCATTTTTCTTGAATTCGCTTCCTCAGCTCCATTGCGACCTAAAAACGCTCCATCGCGACCAAATTTATCCCCTGCCCTTCTGAACTATTGCGTAATAAGTAAAGCTTTTTTTAAGACACCTTGTACAATAAATTATTGTATAATAAACCATTAGCAAATAATAACTTCAATCAAATTATTCAAGAGAGCTTCTACGCTCAATCAACTCGAAAACTAAGTAATATTTATTGAATTTTTTTTGCAGTTCCTTCTGGAAATGATCCGCAGCAAGGTCAAGATGTTACAGAGTATGATAAAATCGTTCCGTTATGTTGTAAGCGAGGGTGTTCCAAGAAGATACTTTTACAGTTTTGCGTTCTAGATGTGGACGAATTGCAATGAGAAGATGAATGAAGAGAAATGATTTTCATGACGTACACGAATATGAAATATTTGCTTAATTAATTGTAAGATAATAATCATGTACTATTTTTTATATTACCTACAAAACCTTGTCAATTCTTTGATTCAGCAATATGATAAGGCTCCTGTTATTCTTTATTTTACCTGTAAATACATTTATCTACTCCTATTGAATTATATATTCATTATTCAACTGCTTTTGAGCAATTAATAGTATCCATTACCGAACAACGTGAGTTATAATAACTCACTTCTATAACTCACTATAATACATCAGAAAAGATGGCTGCTCAGTGCTTCTATACATCTGTGCTTCTATTCTGTTGGCTGAAATGGAACATTCCATTATTGTTATTGAGGGGAGGACTGTCACTTTGATAATATTGACGTTAATATTGGGTTTTTTCATTGAAGTTCTTTCTCTATTCTTGTATTTTAGTATTTATTGTTATAGTCGTAGATAAAGTATAGTATACAACTTTCGGTAATGGTCATAACTCCCTTGATGAATTACAGCACTCGCCTGCGGCTCGTGCTGCTTCATTTGCGTGAGTTATGACCTACATTACCGCTCGTTGAATAATATACTATTATTACCAGAATTCATCCAATCATTTTAATTGCTCTTGATTGAGAATAGTAACTTTTTCATTAGTTTGTCAATTGTCTAGGACGAAAATGATAAAACAAAATAGAAACCGTAATTTTTTTGGATTTCACTGCTTCTTAAGTTGTTGCAAATTATTCAAAAAGACATATGAGGAAAAACCCTGACTTGGCGTCAGGGGGTCTAAGCGCTCGTTCATTTTTAATCCTATTGCTCCTTTTAAGACCATGAAACTGTACATAGATATAAACGAAATGAGATTTATAATGATGCTATTGTTGTTAATCAGTTTATTCAAATGAGGTATCTAATGCTACGATTCTTATTAAATAAGCATAACATTCAAGTGATTATTTTGAAAGTATCCTAGTCGGATCTGTTAGGTAAATACCGTTTTTTTTTCTAATATGTTATTGCTTTCAGTGAGCAGCGAATTTGAGATACCCTGTACTCATTGAAATTCAAGAACTTTTAAAAGCTCGTTCATTTATGCGCCATTTGCGCCCTAGAAGATTACAAGGGCTTAGAAATGGGGGGTGATTACCCTCCCAAGATTTTCAAAATTTAAAAATTCGTAAATCTCGCAAATACGAAGAACGAAAATTTCTCCATAAAATGAACCAATAATAATCATTTTACTTTCCTTTGAAATCTACACGACAGTAAAAAATCGAACCATTTTACGGTTTGAGTTTATTTTAGCTTTCAAGATGACTACTTTTATTGCACTACGGGCTCGTCTTTGTCCTAGTTATATTATTTTCCTTTATCTATCGCCTTTTTCGGCCTCGCCCCTTATTTGCCATCTCTGATTTTTGCATTCGTCATCGGTATACACTTACCCGTTATTTTCGGTTGTTTGTATCATACTCATCACAAAATTTCAATATGTATTTATCAAAGAACTGAACTCAGTAATTCGCATCGAAAAATTGTCTGGGCTTTGTTGTTTAATTTATTCATTAAAATAGCAATTTATTTGGGAAGACATCAGTTTTGAATTGACTATATCTGCAGGATGTTCCAAAATTGGAGGTACAAATGAAAATGACACACTTCTTGGATCATTTCAAGTAAAAAGTCCTATAACATGAGTCCGCAAACTCTTTGTTATTGAGATAGGTACAGGTGTTAAAGTTCAAGTTTTTCTCTCATAGCACCTTTCCTTCACAAGATATTTTACTTAAATTGGCATTGATATTCCAATTTAAAGTTTTCATCATGTGATATCCTAATTTTGAATGCAAATCTACAGGGTGAATTTTTTATGGAAGGATGCCCGCTTCTTTCCTGCAGTTTTTTTTTGTGAACCACTGGTAGTTTAGAAAAATTTAAAAAGAAACTCTGGTTGAGTACTACACTTTTTGGTTTGTTGTAGTTTTGTCGTATCTGCAATCGATTTCGAGAAAAAAATTCAAACAGCTCTCCATAGTTATTTTCAGGAAAATCCAAATTATTATAAAAATCCAGTTAGGTAGCTGTGATAAATAAATTAATCATAAGTTTGGGTAATTATCAACCAACTTTGTAGCGAAAATTAATAAAGAGTTGATAAACTAGTTAAGCATCACAAAAAAGTAGGACTACAAAAAGCACCCTGTATCTCGAAAACAAATCGTTTGCGGGCACATGTTTATGGGCCATTTTACTTTTAAAATTATCCAAGGAAACTCTCATTTTCCTTCGTAACTCCAATTCAGGAACACCTAGTATAAAATAAGAACAATCGAATTGGTAAAAAAAAATATTTCGAGTAATTTGGTTCAAACTTCGTTATCAAATTTTTTTTTCTGACCTTCTATATATGAGTAAACATGTAGTCGGAATTTTTTTTTTTCGATTCCTCCCACAAAAAAAACAAAAAAGATCTACGCCCTTTGTTACGTCGTGAATGTATCCTGTAGCTCCTGGAGAAAATTTGTTGTTTGTTGGCGCCACCTGCGGCCGCGGAATGAACCCGGTCAGTAAACAAACATCGCCATTAATTAATAATTTTCTCAAGTATCGAACTGTGCTTATCTATTCGAAAAGTTATCAAACTTAGGTTCATTGCTTACTTAAAAATTCATCTATCATCTTTATATACCTATTTCAAGTCCTGTTCTTCTGTTAAAAACTGATTAAGCAATTTCGAGTGAACTGTGTGATACTCGAATTAAGTGATAACCACGAAGCCGGTGCAGAAAAGGTTAATCATCCCTTTCACCTTTCCACCTAACCATCTTCTGCCACCAGATTAGGGGGTGAATTCACAGACACCATCTCTTTTAACTCACGAGGTAAGTGCATACAAAATTCATTCAACAAATTGCTTAATCTCGTAATAATTATTGTCGTCTGAAATTGGTTGTAATCATTTGCAACCATTTACCCTTGGAAGATAACATATCCCTACATACAGTGTGGTCTCCAACGGAGCCAATGGCGCATCTAAGAACGAATGCTCAAAAACTGTGTTTACGCCAGTGCTTTTCCTGTTTTTCAATAGTTCTTTATCCCATTATCGTCTTTATACCAGCAAAATATTACATTCGACCTTCCTTAAGGTTGAGATTATTTTTGTATGATACCTAACTGAGATTGTTTTCAGAACGTCTGCTTTGAAGTCTTATCCCATACCAGTTCACCTTTTTGACCAAAATCCGGTGAAATCTCATAAATCCTAGAGCTATTGGAGCGCGAAAGTTATTTATAAAAGATGGAAGAAGCACAGCTTTATATTTTTCTGTTTTACTCATGTCGTCACAACATTGAAAAAAATGTTTTCAGTAGGATACCGCGGTTTATTATTGTTTACCGTGTAGATTCTATAAATACGTAAGTTGATTTCGAAGTCTTTAGGGAGATTAATTTGCCGTGGTGGAAGTGAAGAGCAGGAACGATCCCATCAGGTATAACATGACATTTTTATGTAGTGCTGGCACATAAAAGTTTTCAGTATCCGTTTCGAACGGTTGGGTTTCGATGGGGAAGATGATCTTTTCCATTGGGAAGAATTGAGTTTCTATTAACGATTACTTACTGATTAATTCCTCCTTAAGAAAACGGAATTGGCTTTTCCAATGGTATCAAGTGACAATTCATTTGGAAATTCTATTGAATGAAACGAAGGAACGGGAGGAGAACCTTTTATTCAAATTTCTTATCGACATTTCCCAATAAACTTAAACTGATATGAAGTAATATTGAAATAAGTTAGAACAGGTGTATCAATATCGTCCTTGCGCTTTCCAAAAACCTTTGGACTACCGATAGACCTGTTGATCCGAGTTAATTCTGTGATAGAGCCAGAATAGTTATTTATAATACAAGTGCAGAAGGCATTGATATTCTTCCACGAGGTCAAAATTCAAAAACGAGCCACGAAGTGGCGAGTTTTGGAATGAACGAATGGTAGAATGAGCCTTCTGTACGAGTATTATACATTCTTTTCTCTAATTCATTGCATTTTCATTGAAATTAATGAAATATTTCCATAAATATATTTTAGTGATTTTTGCATTGAAAAATGTTGATTGGCAGAACTGATTTCTTTAAGGCAAATTGATGAATTGACAGATAAAGCCGTGGCGGAAAGTTCGGAGTACCAACATAGAATAATAGAATATAACCATGAAAACTGTGCGTTTCTGATATATTCTCGCACGATTTTGTTCTACAAGATGTGGAAGAATGAACGGAATAACCACAGAATTAGAGAAATGAAATAATACTATATTATTTCATAAGGAGAAGTGTCACTTTTAATGGCGTGCCTGTGTTCACCCACCAAATGTAGTGAGGCGCATTTTTAGTATGTATTACTTATCAAGATTTCTACATTTTCATTCTCAAATTGATAAATGCTGTTCTTCGAATGTGACTAAAGAAAAAAGTCATACGATGTTTAATCCGGAGATTTACATTAATGAGAGATGCAATTAGATTTGAAGATATAACACAAACTTGTGTTTTTTATAAATGTAATCCATACAAATTTCTATAAGAAATAACGCCTCTTCTTCTCCTTTTCTAAAATATATAAGATGATATATAAAATTTCTTCTATTCTCTCTCTTCTCTCATTCGTAGGGGACGACACCTACTCTTCTTTTTTTTATGGATATTCATAACTTTATTGAAAGTGCTTCTAAAACATTTTTCAGTGAAATAATCAATTCCCCTAAACTATCTACGTAAGAAAGCTACAATTCGCTATAGGCCATAGTTTTCTGGACATTTGGACTAATTATTACCATTATTTTGCATTTTTCATAAGAATGCTCGGGAATTGAATTTGAGATTTGAGTAAGTAATATCACATAATATGTGACAGTTGAACATTCTGTTGTCTTGTTGAAGTTTCTTTAAAAATAAAAAAAAATTAAAATAAAACTTATAGCAAGTATCTTGGAAACGAAACGTTTCCGGACCTATATTTATTTTTTATTCATATTGGAATATTGTGAGGAATCACCTACTGAAGCTTGTCAAAGTACTTTTGAAAATTCCTATACAGGTTGATCAACTCGGATGGCCTATTAGAAGTTTATGGAAAACTAATCATAGTTTTGAGCTGAGAATTTGCATATTGGGGTTTGAGGCAAGGATCTCTCTAAAATATTTTCACATTTCTACAACTTCCGGTTATACCAGAAATAAACTACTACTTCCTTATTTCAAATGGCCCACCCAGTATATTATTGCATCATTAAATTGCTTTTTTGATTACAATTTCGGCAATATGCCATACTTTGTGTGAAAACTCAAGGGGTCAAGAGTTAATGGGATTCTTATAAAAAAAGGTGTCACATAGTTCTCCAGGTTTCTCGTAATGGAGTCAAGGGCGTAGATCTTTTTTCTTCTTCGGGGTGGATAATCGAAAAAAAATTGTTGACGCCATTGTTTACTCATATATATAATGTGAGAAAAAGAGGTTTGATAAAACGAATTGTTTTCTCACTTAAATCATTTAATGGGTCTCCGCGCTGTGTATATCTCCGCTGATCCATTTGTTCTACATAATCCAATAGGTCCATTAATAACAATTGTACTATTACGTCTTACATTATTTCAGAGGAATAAATATGACTTATGAATATATCTCTATGGCAATCGCTCGCAGTAAGCATTCGCAAGTTCACGAGTCAAGAATACCAAAACGTGTGACATTCGAAAAATTCGTATACGTTTTGAAACATCACTTGTCGAGAATAGGGTCCCAGACAATTTTTCGATGCGAATTAATCAGTTCAGTTCTTGGATAACTGCATATTGAAATGTTGTAACGAGAATGATACAAAAAACCGAAAACAACGGGTATGTGTGGCGAATGCAAAAATCACAGATGGAAAATAAGGGGCGATGCCGGGAAAGCCGATAGATAAAGGAAAATAATAATACTCGCACAAAGACGACCTCGTAGTGTAATAAAAGTACTCATCTTGAAAGCGATAATAAACTCATAAATCATAAAGGGGTCCGATTTTTACAGACGTGTCGATTTCAAAGGAAAGTGAAATGATTATTATTGGATTATTTTATGGAGAAATTTTCGTTTTTCGTCTTTGCATGTTTTCTGAAATGTTATCTTTTGAAAATCTTGAATGGAGTGATAAAGGAAAAGGAGCTAGTAAGTCATAAAATCCAGTGATCTGATAACCTTTAACACACTCAATATTGCAGGCGCGGATCCAAGGGGGGGGAACTGGGGGGACGTTCCTCTCCGAAATGTCCCGGGCACCTTTTAAATTTTGCCGGCCCTCCTAGAATTCGACATACTAAGGCTCAAATAATTACAAGATCAGCATTAATTTCACCTTTAATAATTTTGTGAAAACCCTCGTGAAAACCCATATTAATGAACGGCAAAAAAATGACATCCCAAAATGTCGGAAGTGTCTGGGGTCCACATTTTCAGCATTTTGAGTATCTAAAAGTTCCTCCCCAAAAGTGGGTCCTGGATCCGCGCCTGCAATATTGTCGACCTGAGGAACAATTTGTTTCATAAAACCCCCAATAAAAAAAAAATTCAAAGTAAGCCACCGAACAATCTATTTCCATCCGTTTTCAAAAGAAGACATGTCATTAACCCAACAGTCATCACCTACCCGTCATCTAATCAAAACTTCGGCAATAGGCAGGCGTAGAGCGGGAGCCTGCATCCCATGTGCCGACAACGCTGCCGGAGCGCCGGTAAACAATCCTTCGCGCCCTTCCGTCAAGGCAGCACCTCCGCTGCCCGAAGCGTAGCGCTCTTCTGCACGTATTTTTACGCGCGTTTTCAATCACCGGACGCGGTGATTTTTTTTAAAACGGAGTGCATTACGCACGTGGTGAACATGTGTTTCTAAATGTTATCAATTTGTGTATGGACCGCCACGGCTGATTGATCGAGGGCTAGGGTTTTTGTCCGATCGGAAAAGACAGCTTTAGTTTCTGTGTCGGATGCGTTTCGGTTTTTTGCGCGTGCAAAAGTTTTCGTGTGTGCGGACTTTAGTGTTTTTTTTTGGTTTGAGTTTTGATGTGATTTGTTTTGGTGGTGATTGAGGAGGGATATTGTCAAGGTATGTTTGTTTTTTTTCTATTTAATTTGGTATTATAATACTAGTTTCGTAATATTTAGAGTTGAAGATGAAATGTGGGACATTCCTGAATTTTATGACAGAATATTGAAAACTGGAGGTTCATTAGTGATTTGAATATTCAAATATATTTCTTCAATATCTTTTCATTTCATTCAAGTTGAAAACAAATGGAAACTGACTCGGAAAATGATTATCGTCAGCGAAGGAAAAGCTCAGAATTTTGTCAAATATTGCTTGATATGAATCATAAATACACAAGTTTTCGTCAATTTCCTTTCCGATCGGAAATATTTCTTATTTTTTCTCATAACTGACACGTCAATCGCAATGGAATGTATTTCTTCAAAGTAATAATAGATAATGCTTCGGGCATGGTAAATAATAAAATGCATACCTATGTGTATAAAACTTTCTTGAAAGGGTTAGCCCGAGGGTTAGCCAAATTTTCACATCAAAGATATTTAAAACGACAAATTCAAGAAAAATTTCATATACTCAGCGAGATACACGGTGTTCCTAAATTGGAGGTAAAAACAATAATTACAGAATCTTCGAATTATTTCGAGAAATAAGGTCCCATAAACATAAACGCTTTGTTTTCGAGATACAGGATGTTTCTTGTAGTTAATTTTTTTTCATGATGATTAGGTAACCAGTTTACCGAATCTTCATTTAGCTACAGATTGGGTGAATGAGTAACAGAACTTATAATTAATTTATTCATTGTAGGTTACTAACTGGATGTTTATTATAATAATTTTGACTTTTCTGAGGATTACCTGAGAATTGTTAGAATTTTTTTCCTCGAAACCAGACTACCAGTACTTCACCAATTAAAAAGTTCTGGAGTGAAGAAGCGTTCCCTGTTCCAGAATTATAATCATCCTGTAGATTTGCATTCAAAATCATCATATCACAAGATGATAACTTTAAATTGAATTTAAATTAAATTAAGTTGAGTTGTGAAGGGAAGGTGCGATAAAAAAAAAACAAGTTTTACCACCCCGTATCTCAAAATCTGCGGATCGTTTATACGTCTTCTCCTTCTCAAAATGTTTTGAGGAATCTGTCATTTTCGTTTGTACCTCCAATAGAGGAACACCCTGTATGTATTTGAAAAGTATGGACATTTTCAAATTTAACTACTCTTATCCTACTGTCGTCTTGAATATCCTTTATTTGTAATCAATGTAAATACTCTTCTCTTTCTGAAACAACATTATAATAACTTTATTCCTCCACAAGAACTTGCAAGGGTACACCAAGGATAGATCAGGAGAATAATATATACTATCCCAAAAAAGCTTGTGTTATAAAATTTTTATCATCGAAAATTTTGATTTACTTCCTTAGTGGTGTAGTTTATTAATAAAATGACATCGAGTTTAATAGGAAAGATTGACTTAAATAGCATCTAAAACATCAAATTGTGAACAATTTGAGTACCTACTATTACCATAAATAATATGTAAAATGAAACATGCAAAATGTGAACGTAACATATCATGAAATTTGAAGATATATAGTTGGTCATGTTGGTATTCATGTGGAAAATCATGATAGGTCACTGTTTTATGCTTTCTGAATAATGAATTAGTAGATAGTAATTTCAATATGAATTGCTGAAAATTTAATCACCTTCATTGTGGCATTTTATTTCTTAATTTTGTTCACGTAACAATGGGAATAGGAAGAATTCAAACTGAGGTCGCAATATAGTGATACAATCTTGGAAATCTCAGAATTTTCCTTATCTCAATATCGATCAGGAATAGACTGGTGTATAAATGTATGTACTTTGTATAGAAATGAGAACGATCTAAACTTTTCAGCAGAGGTGGCTGAGCATTTCATCTGATATTATTTGACCGAGATACCTTTCGTATTTGACTGCAGAATTGAAATTCCAAAAGACCATGGTTTAAAAGCCCAGAAACTTTCAATGTCGATATTAAATTCCTCGTCAAATTCATTCTTGAAAATATATAAAGAAACTTGTTTGTGATTTTGATGAGAATAAGATGAAGAGTCATTTATAAATCATTTAAATGAATATATTTCCAAATGTCCCTTAGTATAGCAAATGAAAGAAAATGCTTCATTTCATCGCATAAGAGACCATATCTTTGAAATGTAAGGATACGCTCGGGTATACGTGTGAAGAAGTTGAAGAAGGTACCATGTTCATTATAAAAATTTGATTTCCTTCATCCATTGCATAGTTTGGGAAGTAATAATAATTTAATTTATCTCTTGAAAATTGAAACATACAGAGAATGATAGATCAAGAGCATGATAACTTGAAAATAAATTACCGAATAAATATCATATTACCAAGAATATTTCTAAGGTCATATGAATTCATATGGTTTCGATTTTGTGCATAGATATCATTAAAAAGTTTATTCAAATTTGGATTGGTCCAGATAAAAGTTGGTTATTTCGGCTTTAGCTCAAGATACGTACCCGTAAATCATTCGCTTCATTCGAAACTTTTCGTTATCTTATTGAAAATCATTTAAAAGAATGTAATAATGCTCGATGTTATTTTCATTGCATTATTTCATTACTCCTTATTTTCTAATTTGCGAATCACAAGTTGAATCGTTAAAAATCAATATATTTGAAAAGAATTGAATTCTATAAGAAGTTTGATCGGGTATATTTTCCACTAATCCTGCATTTAATAGAATAGATTTATTGCTACAAGCTACAATATTGTTCTATCAATTTGTTCCCGATTTTCTATAATAAACTCTGAAGTACATCAAAAATAAACTGCTCTAGTTACAGGCCTATATTTGGATTATCGAAAACTGGAAGCTTCCAATGATGAACGTATTTAACCACAACAATGGACGTCCTAGAGTAAGTTGACTGTTATCAGTGTTGTCGTGGTGTGGTTTATGTGAAAGAATTTTTTCAATGTTTTCTGGATGAGAAAAAGTACGCATACTATTGGATATTGATACCAAGAACTATCAAATATATGATATTTAAATATCTTTTTTCTCGACTTTTTGTATGGAATTGAGGGTTGTCAAATATTTGGCGCAATTTATGATACCAAGCCATTTTTTTCAAGTCATTTACCTGTTTTTTGAAGCTATAATTACTCTCAGGGACGTTGAAAAAATCAACTCTTTATTCTGCCTATGAAACTTTTTCATTTATCATTTTCCTTGTACCTCGAATTTAGGAAAAACCTGTATTTTGATGAAATCATAGAGCGATCTCTTCAGGAAACTAGAGACTAAAAAAATTTTTTTCCTTCACGATAAATTCTCTAAAGTTATTGGAATAAGTTTCATTGATGGCATTAAACTTTATAGGGGTGGCAAAACTCACACTTACCAATAGACTCTTTGGTTTTATTATATTCCACTCTCACCTGGTGTGCCACAGGTCGCGACTCCAGTAATGTATGCATGCAGTAGATAACGTAGTTGATGTAAGAAACAGCGTGAAATCGACAATTGTGGTCGAGAGCACGATAGAGCACATGAAATGTAAAATCTCCCGCCGTTGCAGTGCATTAACATTCGATTTATAACCGTTGAAATTTATAGTCTATCATAAAATAGGGATTAGTACAAAAAGGGATAGATTTGATTCTGAGCAACTTTAAACCTTCATTTAAACCGGATTAATTGTATTGTTGCAGTCGCAAAACAGAGAGTGCGCCAAATGTGCTTACTCCCAAATCAGGACTAAACGTAATTTATGGGTTCGATCATTATCAGAGAGATGCATGTTTGTTTTCCTTGTTTGGTGATTATACTGGGGAGTCATCTATCCAAACGCTGAAAAAGAATAGCGATAGTAATGCGTTGCAATTGATAGAAATAACATGAATTTTATGATATTTCGAGAGATATTTCGTCGTGAAGTTCGAGATAGATGTCTCCTGAAAATAGATTTTATTGAGGATTTTATTAATTAATAGCATTTTATTCACGGAATTTCGCTTGAACCTGCAAACCTTTATGAGAAAATACAACAAACTTCAACAAAATGTCATTTTCCACTTTTTTTTTCGAAAACATTCAATAAGGAAGAAATAATATAAATATTTCAAGTGCGTATTATTTATAAAATGGATCCTTACTTGGCGGAAATTCATTATAAATAAAATAAAACAAAATAATTAAATATAAATATGAAAATAATAATTAGATTATTTAATTGTAAGGAATAATTGTTTCACCACACTGTGGCTTCATCAGGCTACATTCCTGACTGATAAGTGTACAAAATTTTTCGGAAACTTATATAAGAACAAAAATTCGACATTGGCAGAAAATATTCGATAGGATATCATAAACTTCAAAGTTATATTGGACAGTCATGTCTATTTCATTATGAAGAGGAAGGTATGATATTAACGATGGAAAACGATATCAGCCAAATGGCCGCCACGACGATGATTGCAACACCATATCCTTTTCATGAAATTTTCCAAAACCAATTAGCACATTTGAGGCTGTATGTCCTAGATAACTTCAGGAATACCATCTTTAAGATCTTAAATCGATTGTGGAACATTGACATATATGTACGTTACACCCAGAAGGTGTTTCAGAGGGTGGTTCACGATGACCCAAAAGTGCTTTAGTTTAACGAATTGCGGCTGTAGAAATTTCATCATCCTTGTAGTTAATTTTAACAATCTCAATTTTGAACGTGGATCGTTCCAATTTTAGTAATGGCGTAGTTTTTACTTGTCAAATGTAGAAAGACAGCTGCCCTAATAGATGACTTGCTGGCTACTATACTCAAAATAAAATCTCTTATTGGAAAACCTTTATATCGTCATCAAATCATGGGAGAAGAACATTATGCATTTAAATTTGTCTATTTATTGATTGTAGATGTCTCCATTTATGCAAGGATAAAATAGAGCTAGCTAGAAACACTTTTTTTCGATCTCTCTTGTTATTAACCAAATAAATTCAAAACAAATGAGTCAATTCTACGAAATACGTTTCGAATATCATACTAGAAGAAATAAATTTTTGATGTTTTTTCTCATGTTTATACTACAGAGCTTCGTAACCTAACCTAATTGATGAATTTCATGTACGTATACACCGAATTCCATTGAAAATTTCAGTGAGAGATTTAAAGATATCGAAATTTTACATTTTTTTTTTTTTAATATTTCAATAATACGATCATCATGAAAAGTTGCAAAAACCTTCGGTCTCTTGTTTTGTTATCGAGATATTTGGACTCTGAATCTACTATGGATATGTTGTGTCTCTAGCACATTCCAGACAGACAAAACAGATCTGTCCTTGAAATCTTCGTCAGTGACTCTGACTCGGAAACATGATTTAAGAGCTTCATCGACTAAAATTCCGAGATTACACACATTTGGCAAAATGATAGACCACTGATGCCCACAAACAAGCGCGGAAAAACAAGCAGTTATACCCGAGGTTATATCCCTTCCGTTACATATAAGAAGACATTTTTTTTTAATTAATTAAGATAGTATGTGAAATATGTATGAGAATATAATAAGAAGACATCATGCAAAATTCTTATTGTCCCTCCCTTGTATTCTAATTAATATAGAAACAGGGAAGTAAGTTTCTGATTGGGATTCCACGTAGGGAATTGTAAGAGCTACGTTGCTTAATTAGAGCCCCAACAACAATTGTCACAACTTCATATTGCTGCATTCCTTTCCTTCTATTAAGATTCTTCCGCAACCTCTAACATTTCATACTGAAGATGTGAAGCATGCAACGTGTGTACATATAGCGTTCTTGTTGATAAAGCGTAATTAGAAGCAGAGCTGACTATTCTCATGGAGATCTTCTATAACTTTTTCAGTGATCGTTCTCGAACAGATCGCTCTTTCATTTTGCCACAATGGCAGTTAGTATTCTGTGGTGCCTGTCGTACTGAAAAGTCAAGGATTCTAGTTTTAGGTGAATACTAAAAAGGATAACGCACACTTTATAAAAGAAATTGGCCCCCTGTCAAATGGGCTGAATTTTTGATATGTTATAGTCCAAGCCAGTCCAAGCCATTCCAAACAGAGAGTTTCAATGACTTAAGTTTTCTATAGGCTAGTTTTGACGCTAGAGGCTCCTGGAAACTCTCATTTGTTCTCCATTGTTGAACAATACTATTCTGAGTAATCAAGATGTAATTAATATGATATACTATTGAAAGCATTGTTCGTTGGTGTTGTTACATTTGGTGAATTATACAGTTTGTTCCAGCCACTTACAATTTTCAAAGTTCGGAACGTTTCGAATATAACTTTCGCTTTTTTTTTAAAGGAACGTATATTTTTTCGAATATGATATGGCATGAGGTATAGAATAGGATACATCAACATTTTTTGATTGTATTAGATGTACAACTTTGTTTCCGTTTTAATTTTTTGCTTTAAAATGAAGAAATCTACGACTGAATCTCATCGAATGTTCTCAAATACCTATTATGAGGCTGCTATCAGTGAAAGAACGGCCTGAGATTGGTTTCAACGCTTCAAGAACGGTGATTTTGACGTCGAAGACCAGCATGGCGGTGAAAGAGAGATGGTTTTCGAAGATGCAGAATTGGAGGCATTACCCGTGTCAAACACAACAAGAATTGTCAGGAATTGGCAACAAGCCATTTCAAAACGCCTGAATGTCATGAGAATGATTCAGAAACAAGGAAATTGGGTGCCGTACGAGTTGAAGCCGAGAAATGTTGGACGGCCTTTGTTTCCTCGTAAATTTGCAAGGCAAAGACGGAAGGGATTTATGTATCGCATTGTGACTGGAGACGAAAAATGGGGTCATTACGATAATCCCAAGCGCAGAAAATGATGGAGATATTCGGACCATGCTTCCACGTCGACGGCCAAACCGAATATTCACGGTTCCAAGGTCTTGCTCAGTATTTGGTGGGATCAGCTCGTCGAAGTGTATTATTAGTTGTTAAAACCGACTGAAACAATCACAAGCGATCTTATCGCACGCAATTAATGTGTTTGATCAAAAGACAAACGGTCGTAATATACAAGAAGAGACCTGATAAAGCGATTTTACAGGATGACAATGCTCGACCTCATGTTGCAAAAATGGTCAAGACAATCTTGGAAGTTCTACCCCACCTGCCGTGTCCTCCCAACGTTGCTTCCTCGGAGTATCACTTCCGGTCTTAAGAAGAAGTAAAAAATTTGATCGATTCGTGGATCACATCAAAAGAGGGCAAGTTTTTTCAACGCGGGATTCGAACGCTGCCTGAAAGATGGGAGAAAGTAGTGGCCAGCAATGGACAATACTTTGAATTATAAATGTTCAACAAGTTTTTTACAATAAAGCCTCGAATTTCAGAAAAAAACGGCGGACGTAAAGTTGAACGCTTTTGTAGATCGCTAAGGCGATTTGTAACTTTGAACTTTAAAAACGCACTGTATAATTGACTAAATGTAATAACAACAAAGAACAATGCTCTCAATAGTATCTAATATCAATAAATTTTCACATCTTGATGACTCAAATTAGTGATGATTATCCAGGATAACTTGTTTAACAATGAAGAATAAATGAGTATTTTCAGGTTCCTCTAGCCTCGAAACTAGCCTATACAAAAACTTGTGCCTTTTGAACTTTAAGTTTGGAATAACTTGGACTACAACATATCAAAAATTCAGCCAATTTGACAGTAGTCCATATTCTCTTATACATATAGTGTGAAAAATACATAAATAATTTGTGTTTCATATATGAATTTTTGATATATTTCTGACATACTAGCAGATTATCTATCGAAATTCTACATCAACCATAAATAATTTTGAAATCTCATCTGGGAAAGTCAATAAAGAAACATCAGTCATGGCGAGAATATGGTCGTGAATTGAATCATGATCAGTGTCGGAGTGATTGATCATTCTATCATAAATATATATTTCCTGCTGAAGAAACTATACGTTTTCAAGCATCCTCATGAAAAACATGGCGAACAACATACATCAACTGTATATCCAATCATCATAACTGCAGAGAAAGAACTGAGATTATCCATAAGTCATTTGTGTAACAGTAAATACATATACTTGATATTCTCGTAATCGTTCCTTATCGCACATATTAGTTTGTATTTTAGATACAGTTTGGTTATAAATTAAACTTGAGTTAATTGAGTGTCTGATAAGTTCGCGTTCGATGTTTAAGGTTCTTTAAGAGGATTCGTTAAAAATATCATTTTAATATCTTTCCGAACGATTCTTATCGCTGTAATAAATACAACGAAAAGGACTTGCTGTATGAAATATGTTTGATTGCAACAGTTGGTTGGAGGGGACTCGATATGAAAGAGAATATAATATAAAGCGACTGAGGAAGATTTTGCTGGGACTCTAAATAGAACGAATGAATTTTGAGGACAATAAATGTCAGAGTTAATTTCAAGTTAATATACGTTTAATTGTTCTAGCTCTTTTCTATAGAACGAGAACTGTAAAGTGAGTAAATGAAATTTTCTGAAGGACATAATGAAAAAGCTGTTTTGAAATAAACTCAGCCCTTTTATAATTATTGGAGTTCTATTTCCAACTCTAACATTTTGTTGGAATACATGTTTAGAACAAAAATTATTATCATATTCATTAACCTATTAATTTGTTACACTCACTTCGAGCATCCTATAAAGATATATTTATATGAGCGGTTCTGATGTTATAAGCCTCCTGAAATTCGTCATTGATCATTTCAAATACAGGTGTTCCTAAATTGGAGGTACAAACTGATCATTCAAGATGAGAATGTTCTATGAACATGGGTCCTCAAACGCTTTGTTTACGAGATACAGAAAATTAAATCATTTTAATGTTTTCATCATGTGATATGCTAATTTTGGATCTACAGGGTGATATTTTTCTGGAACAGTGTCCGCTTTTCCCCCAGAACAGTAGACCACTGATAGTTTGAAAAAATGTAGAAAGAAACTTTGCTCCAGTACTACACTTTTTGGTTTTTTGTAGTGTTACCGTATCTGTTACTGATTTCGAGAAAAAATTCAAACAATGGACTAGTTTTCATTTTTTTGTTAAGGATTAATTCTAAAAATTTAAGTAAAATGAAACAAAAATGTAGAAGAATCATTGAAATATCTCTAGAAATGAAGAAGTTATGGGACTTTGAAGTTGCGCTTGGAAGAATAATTTCATAGTACGCAGCGTCTAGTGTATGACGTCACGCCACTTACACGAGGCGACTGGTATTCGCAGAGTGCTCACGAATTCGTTGGTGTACAATCACTTGTGCCGTTCGTGTCGTGTTTTGTTCGTTACACGATTGCTGAAATAAAAAAAAATCCTACAAATATTGTATTGTGCCTATGTGTGCAAGCACGTCAATTAAAAACCCCAATAAATTGTTTTTTCATGTACCAAATGACATGAATCAAAGGAAGAAGTGGTGCAAATTAATGAGGCGTGACTAAATTGGACCTAAAACTACTTCATATGTGTGTGAAGATCAGAATTGATTCATACCGGATTTTATACGGGCAGTAAACATTACTTTTTTCTCTTTTTACTTTTTACTCCTCACATAAATATGTTTCGCAATTGATAATGGATAGACTTCAATAACCAGTACTTAACTACAAACTGTTTATGAAACGTTTTTTAAATAAATCATCGTTATAAGATGAACCATGATGCAGCAAACTCAAAAGTAGATACTTACTTGAAAAGTTTTTCTCCTTTTATTTCAGCATTGACATAAGATGGATTTGAAGAAAAAAACTCCATCACTGCGAATATATCTGTTTTAGGCAAATTGTCACTTTGTCCTTTCACGAAGCCTTCTTCCATTATGAACCATAAATGAACTCAAGTTTGTTACAACTAATATTTTTTATGGGACATATTTCGATTTTTCATTAATTGAAGGATGACTCCAAAATGAATTCATTTATTCAAATGAGATTTTGATCACGACTTTCGAAAGAATAGAGGAAAGTGCTGACTTTCCGATAATCATTTAGAACTCTACAGGGTGTTCAAATGGCATTTTTCATTTGTTAGAAAAGTTTTCGTAGAAAATAAAATTTGCTACCTGATAAAAAAATGAAATACAGGGTGTGTCATTTTGGAATGAGCTCGATATTAATGTTTGAATAAGTCATCAATGAATTGTCTCATTTTGAAACCCCAGTAGAGTTCTCAATGATTATCAAAAAGTCAGTATCTGCTTACCTCCGTTCTTTTGACACTCACTTTCAAAATTATATTTGAATAAATTAATTGATTCTGGAGTCATTTAGTTTTCCAAACATTCTCCAATTCATGCGAAATCCAAATATCTCAAACAAGATAAGTTTTAAGCATATTAAACTTCTAAAAATTCAATGAAAAATAGAATGTTCCATAAAAAAAAAACATATGTTTTGGTCCATCGTGTGTATTTCCAAACAATTTGAAAATGTAGCTTTAATTGAGCCTAATAATACTGTCAAACAAAATTCGGGAATTTAAGTGCTTAACACTGAAAGTACATTTGAGTAAATATAAAAAAAATGTTTAGAAAGTTTGTCAGCGTTATTGTTTGCTTTTCCCTTTTTTCCAATTTTTATGATTGATTTGATTCTTCATGTTCATGTATAATATTTGTATGAATATGGATACTTTTGTAGCAATCATCCAAAATAATTCAACTTATTTTACTTAAACAATGAATTTCCACCGAGTAGGTATCGAGTCTATTTAATAATTTAAATTATCATATTATTGTTTATATTTTGTCGAGTCGTTTTATTTTTATTTATTTATTATATTGTTGCTAAGTTCAGGATATCATAACCATTCCCCAAAATACATCCACGAACAAGCAAAACCAACTAAACTCGAACAGAAATACTATCACAAACATTCTTTCTCCCTCTATTTCAAACCTCAGCTGATCTAATCCACAAAGATTAATGGATCTGAACCCCGAATTTAGTCATAGTTCCACATACGTTATCACCAGAAACAGGCCAATTTGTCGTTACAGTTACCCCGGAAACACTAAAAATGATTTAAAAATCAACAGACAGTCGTTTGTCAACGTCAATTCAAGAAATGCCTGCACCCAAGGAACGGGATTAGGGCTGGAGGGTTGTTGCCTGACTTCGTAACTCCAAGAAGAGCCATCCGAAAATTTCCTGTTATGTTAACAATGAAACTTGCCAAGTCCGATATAACGAGAAAAGTCGAAGTCGTGATCCAAATTGGTTCCATTCCTCCCGAAAGAATTGCGAATGGAACGGAAAACGAGTTTGGAATAAGTCTTGAGATTTAGAATTTTTAAGGGCAATTTGAATTTTGGACAGTGCAGACTTCGATGGAAATTTGTATTACTAGGATCATAATTAGGATGTAATAATGAAATAATTACGTTTTATTATTCCTCTTTGTGGATCAGCTAATGCAACTATCAATTATTTTAGAATACTGCTTCAAAAAGTATAATTTCCCTCCATAAATATAGGAAACAATGGGAAAAACACTAGTGTAAAGTCATGAGCTTTAAACCACTCGTCATTCATGTGCCAATTGCATCCTTGGAAACCATAAAACTAACGGGTGTTTTTTTTCGAGGTATATAACTTTAAATTGGCATTACTGTTCAAGATGGCGACCGATTCAACAGCCGTCAAGTGATTTATTCTCAGTTTGGTTTGGCAATTCATCATGAATAGACTCACGCCTGAACAACGCTTGCAAATGGTGTAATTTGATTTCGAAAATAATGGTTCTGTGCGGAATACGTATCGCGCACTACGTCCATTTTATTTTGTTTAACGATGAAGCGCACTTCTGGTTGAATGGCTACGTCAACAAACAACACTGTCGCATTTGGAGTGAAGCTTATCCTCAAGTGTATGTCGAAACACCGTTACATCCAGAAAAACTGGCTGTTTGGTGCGCTTTATGGGCTGGTGGAATCATTGGTCCGTACTTCTTCAAAAACGATGATGGCCAGAACGTTACAGCCAATGGTGATCGGTATAGAGCCATGATTACTAACTTTTTCATTCCTGAATTGAACAACCATGATGTCCAGGAGCTTTGGTTTCAACAAGACGGCGCAACATGTCACACAGCTCGTGCCAATATCGATTTATTGAAAGACACGTTTGGTAACCGCCTAATTTCACGTTTTGGACCTGTGAATTGGCCTTCAAGATCTTGTGATTTAACACTTAGACTACTTTCTGTGGGGCTATGAAAAGTCATTGGTCTATGCGGATAAGCCACAAACCCTTGACCATTTGGAAGACAACATTCGCCGTGTTATTGCCGATATACGGCCACAAATGTTGGAAAAAGTCATCGAAAATTGGACGTCCAGATTGGACTACATCCGAGCCAGCTGCGGCGGTCATATGCCCGAAATCATATTTAAAATGTAATGCCACAAGATTATCTTGCGGATAAACAAAATTCATGTCAATCGAATAATCCATCGTTGTTTTATTGCAGCTTAAAGTTCTATAGCTCTAAAAAAACACCCTTTATCTACTTATTTTTTGGGTGTTTTGCAAATTAGAAGTTGGATCTTTATCACTGCTTTTTACTATTCTCCTGCTTTTTCTTAGTTATGTAATTTTTTGGACAGCCTTTTTTTCCTTCAATTCCTGCATGAAAGGATCAACTGTGTAAATATCTTGATATCTAATACCTTTACAAATTGCCTTTGGCTCATTCAAGGAGCTGAGGAGTTTTGGTTATATGTATCTACTAAAAATGTACCTTCCTTGGCTGAATATTTCGAAAGAGTCTCAAGATCCTTATCTGAATATGTCTGATGTGTGATTGTGTGTGACTTTTCAGATCTCTTTATTGGTAGAAACCAAAGATCTGTATTTTATCAATGACTGCAGATTACAGATTACTTGTTCCTCTCTATCTTTGACTTACTTGTGGTTCCTTTAGGTCTCTTTTAAATTTCGATTATTCGAAATGTAACAGCAACCTGAAGAAGCCACAGTGCTGGCTAAACAATTCGTGTTTATAACAAAAACTTTGGAAATTAATTTTGTTTCATTTTATTTGTAAAATAATTGAAGTTCATATTTGTTCGAATTAGGGCTCACTGAAAATTCAGTTTTTGGGATAATACGAAAAAACTGAAAACTTTACAATATCACAAGTTTTTTGAGAATAATCGAAATATTTGCCAATTTTTTTCGGTTTATAAAAGAAAGAACATGATGATTTATTTCTTTATATATCTCTTTATACAGGGTGTCCACCATTGACGGGATGCTGTATTGCGGTTTTGCGATGAAATTCTAGAATTTTATTTACAGAATCATTAGGCTCTATAAAACCCACGATAAGACCAAAATTCTCTAATTGTTTGGAAATATACAGGGTGTACCAACAAAGTTTAAATCTCCAAAAATATGTCTGTTTCTTATAGAACACCCTGTTTTTTATCATGAATTTAATGAACCCAAGGTTGTTGCAAGTTTCATGCTTAAAATTTAACGTTCAAGAGATATATCATAAATTTGAAAAATCTAATTCCGATTTTCGAAACGAATAAATTTATTTCGATGAGATTTTGAAAGTAGTCCTAGAACAACGGAGAAGTACTGATTTTTTGATAATCATTGGGGGCTTCGAAATGAGACAATTCATTAATGACTTAATCAAAACGTTAATATCGGGCTTATTCTAACTGGCACACCCCGTATTAATTTTTTTTATGAGGAAAAATTTTATTATCTTTGAAAAATTATCTACCAAATGAGAAATAATATCAACGTTTGAATGAGCCACCAATGAATCATAGCAAACAATACAGTTTTAGATGATTATCGAAAAATCAGTACCTACCTCCGTTCTTCTAGTATCCACTTTCAAAATCTCATTGAAATAAATTCAGTTATTTCAAAGTTGTAAAGTTCTTTCAAAGACCCCCCAAATTATGACAATCAAAATATCTCAAAAACGTCAAGTTTTAAGCATATGAAACTTCATACAAACATAAATTTAAAATAAAAAACAAGGTGTTCCTTAAGAAAAAAAATGTTTGTTCATTTAGAATTTAATGTTATTGGTACACTCTGTGCATTTCTGAATAAATAATGAAACAAAATGATGAATCGAAAAAAATAAAGCGTCGCGTCAATGGTTGGACACCCTATATGTGGAAATATTTTGAGAATGTACATACTAGAAAATGTTCTCAACAAAGCTGCAGGTGAAAAAATTCAAATACCTATCCGCTCGTACTGGACGTGGCAAGGAAACCTGAAAAACTAAGATCACCCTGTATGTATACAATCGCCATTCGACTAAAAATTTATTTTAATGAATAAGACGAAATGAGCGGACGAAATCGATATCTGAAGGACTCCAAAATTCAGATAATTACCATCTTCAAGTTTCATGGAATGTGACGACGTATTCTAGATGGCCATGTTCGAGAGGTATTTTTCGTACCGATCACATGCTCGGAATCTGCAATGGAGGATTGTTGGAATGAATATGAAATTCATTAGAACAGGGTTTATGGTATGAAGTCTGGCTCCACGCAACGGAAATATTGAATAAGCGTTTTCTACGTTCATTAACGAAGGTTCTGTCTTAACGAGGGTTGCATGGTAAATATCTGGCGTCGGAAGACAAAAATATCCAACATGCAAATCACACCTTTATTGGTGTCTTATGAATTTCAGATTGTTTCGAGGATGGAATTTAACCTAGAATGTTTACAGTTCAGTTTTCGTGACATCAAATTAAACTCTTACAATTCGGAAAATTGACCTAGAATTATACAAAGGGTGTCCCAGTTTTTTATAAGAAGAAGGTCCTACGAAAATAACGGAGTCGACTAATCACAAAACTGTCAGAAAGGTTTTTGTAGTATGCCATCTAGTGAAAGCCGATGGGATTTATACAACGCGAGATACAGATGAAACTAAAGCTATTTATTTGAAAAATTAATTGATTTTTTTTTTACTACAACGGTAGGTATTTATGAATTATCGTAAATATTTTTTCTTGTATTTCAGTTTTGTCTTCATATCAATATTTGTTCTCAAGAAAAAAAAGCACGTTATTATGATTTTGTCTCCACACGCAAGTTCAGATTATGAAATAGAGTGGCTTCAATTTTTTACTCGAAAACGAAGCTAAGTATAAAAAAAAACAAAGGAGACCAAAAGTTGCAATTTTAGTTGCTCAATCCTAAAAAACTCAAACAATCAAAAAAACTTAAGTGGCGTACTTTTTGCCTCAATATTAGATATTGGGTGTTGTAACCATTGATACGCCTATGAAAAAATAATTCCAATCTAGTTAGGGCTGAATGATGGCCTAAATACTTAAAGCAACTTTACTAAATTTCAACCAGATCGGACAATAATATTCACGATAATTTAAGAATACCTACCTTTTTTTCAAACTTTTACGCCCTGTTCGTAGGACCATTTTTTTTTAAACGATCTAATGAATTACCCTCTGAAGTTTTGTAGCGTAGTTAAGATTTTAATATGATAGCACCTTACATAGATTTTGGACAAGAATGTATTTTCTCTATTTCTCGAAAATCCAATTTTATTACATAGTTCGATATGATCAAAATTAGCTATCAAATTACTTATCGTTCCAATACTTGTGAAATGCTTATTCTCCATACTGTCAAGTAAAACTTTTTCATCTTTAGTATAATTATCTAATATTGAATCAATTCAAGTCTTCTATTTGTTATATTTTTACTTAATTCCGAGTAGCCTCATTTTTATTCTCCTCATCATTTATTTATTACCTATTATTGATTATTTAGGTCCCTTTGGGAACGTTGTTGAGTATATTTAAGTATATCTCATGATAATCACTCAATTTAATTTCACTTTCAGTGAATAATGTTCTATATTTGGCAGTTATGAATTTATCCATTTCATCAGATCAGAGCAAATTAACATTGATATTATTATTGTAATTACAAGTTTTCACAAATACATATGTTATCTGTACAATACTTCGTTGTCTTTGTTACTCAATTGAGTTCATTAATTATAATCAATCCAAAAGCTTGAAATTTCCGTTGTATACATCGAGTGTTTAAAATATCAATTCGCACAAATTGAGTAATCACATTCCTATTCATAGAGAAATCAACATACAAAATGAATATTTCACTAACAAATCATTCACCATCTAAATCAGAAATCTATTGTTGCTGAAGGCATTGTCCTAGGATATTCAAATATACTTCCAGGTGAAAATCACTATAGAAGCTAGTGTCGTATTAATGTCCAAAGATACCAAATTTCCCTTCTACCTTGTCATTATCCATCAACTTCAGTCATCCTAATGTAGTCAATTATTCACATCTAGTCAGAGCGGCTGAGTACTAAATATAAACACTTGACAAACGACTAGTAAAAGGACACCATCTAACAAGTATCTGGGTAATTAGAGATGATATATTCGGTTTTTTTCAGGGAACAGTCGGATATTCTTCGTATGGCTAAGAAGAGTTACAATTAAACAGCATCCAAAGTCTGAAGTGTAATAAATTCTTATATTCCTGTTCTCTCAAGTTGAAATATTATACGAAAACGTAGGTATTTATTTGAGTAGGTACATCAAGAAATTGAGCACTGGAGGAAAATATACTCTACCTCGTATTTAATTTCTATCTAAGTGCTGAAACTGAAGATGTACCAAAAAGAGAAACATTCCACTAAAAGCACTTCCTTCAATGGACACATTGAAAAGAATAGTGTACCTTTTTTGCATCTCAATTATATGGGGTGATTTATAAGCTCACAGACAAACTTTGTCATATAAGAAGTCATGTTTTTTAATAAAAATGGGCATATATGTCTGATTTCAATTATTTTAAGAAATTAAGGGCTTCAAAAATTTCATTCATGTCTGTTAATATGATTCCTTAATAACAAAATAAAGGGTGTTTTTTTGTAGAGCTATAAAACTTAAAATCGCAATAAATCAACGATGGATTATTCGATTGACATTAATTTTATTTATCCGCAAGATAATCTTGTGACATTACCTTTTAAATATAATTTCTGGCATATAATCGCCACGGCTGGCTCGGATGTAGTCCAATCTGGACGTCCAATTTTTGATGACTTTTTCCAACATTTGTGGCCGTATATCGGCAATAACACGGAGAATGTTGTCTTCCAAAAGGTCAAGGGTTTCTGGCTTATCCGCATAGACCAATAACTTTACATAGCCCCACAGAATGTAGTCTAGCGGTGTTAAATCACAAAATCTTGGAGGCCAATTCACAGGTCCAAAACGTGAAATTAGGCGGACACCAAACGTGTCTTTCAATAAATCGATTGTGGCACGAGCTGTGTGACATGTTGCGCCGTCTTGTTGGAACCACAGCTCCTGGACATTATGGTTGTTCAATTCCGGAATGAAAAAATTAGTAATCATGGCTCTATACCGATCACCATTGACTGTAACGTTCTGGCCATCATCGTTTTTGAAGAAGTACGGACCAATGATTCCACCAGCCCATAAAGCGCACCGAACAGTCAGTTTTTCTGGATGTAACGCTGTTTCGACATACACTTGAGGATAACTTCACTCCAAATGCGGCAGTTTTGTTTGTTGACGTAGCCATTTAACCAGAAGTGCTCTTCATCGCTAAACAAAATAAGATGGACTAGTGCACGATACGTATTCCGCACAGAACTATTATTTTCGAAATAAAATTTGCAAGGTTGTTCAGGCGTTAGTCTATTTATGATGAATTACCAAACCAAACTGAGAATAAATCATTCGACAGTTGTTCAATCAGTCGCCATCTTGAACAGTAATGCCAACTTAAAGTTATATACCTCGGAAAAAAACACCTGTTAGTATGCTTAGAATTGAGCGTAAATATACTTTTGAGTTCTTTGTCATTAATTAATTGCAATAACCATAAATGATAATGATATCATCTTCCATTTTGTAAGCTTAGTCACATTTTAAGGTGTAACTTATACAGGGTGTTTCCTAAACATGCGGCAAAAATTCAGGGGGTTGTTCCTTGGACTATTTTAAGCATGTTTTGTCCTTGGATGATTTTTGAAAAACCTCTTTGTTTCGAAGATACAGGGCGAACAACATTTTTCATATTTTTAAAATTAATAATAGTTTAAATAAAAATGCGTACCGCACTGTGTTTACTAAGTAGGTACAATTTATTTTTAAATTTGTTTAACAACATTCCAATTACTAAAAACGGCCAGTTTTTTGACTAAAAATTGATAAGTTTATACCACTCCAGTAGAAAATGTGGAAGACTTGCGAAATCGGATCATTGCTGGGTGTAACTTAATAAGAAATGATCCTGGTGTTTTTGAAAGGGTTCGGCAGTCAATGAGGAGAAGATTGGATGCTTGTATGCTGGCTAGAGGTGGTCATTTTCAACAGTTTTTGTAGGTTGAGTTGAATTTTCATGTAATTTTTCATAATAAAATGTTATTATCTGAAATTTTGTTTCCCCTATATTTTCGAAACAAATAGGTTTTTCAAAAATCATCAAAGGACAAAATATTCTTAGAATAGTCCAAGGAACAACCCCCTGAATTTTTGCCGCATGTTTAGGAAACACCCTGTATATGTACTTATTACCAAGTCTTAACTTTCTGCTGAAGTGTATCAGAACACAACAATTAGAATACCTACTGACAATGAACTGACGGATGTATTTACGCTTGTTTATAACAATATAATATTATACAGGGTGCTTCATTGGTGAATGGAAAAATTTGAACAGTGAATAGAGGACACCGAGATATTTATGATATACCTCATTTATTAGGTCTGACTGTCTTGGTTATCGAGATACAGGTTGATTCATGAGTTTTGCTCATTTCTTTCCGAGGTCACAAGCTAACCACATCTTTCTTTTTCAAAGCTTAAATGAATCACTTAATGATCACAAGAAAAATCAAAGTCCAGAGTACCAAAAAATTAGGAAACGATATTGCATCATTGAAACAACATAGAAATTTTGAATCCGGTTTTAGATTTGTAAATAGCGTAAAAAACAAAACTGAATCGCGTTATTGAAATTTCCGCACAGACAATTTTGGTGCACTAATTTTCAACATGAAAGTGAAGTTTTCGAGATATTGTATATCCAAAAGTGGTTGTGATTCATTTTTGGTTATGAATTATTGAAACTATCGATTTCCTTTCTGTCACTGTTTTAGTTTTTCCGTTCACCAATGAAACACCCTGTATAAATAATAAACATTTCAAGTAAAATATAGAAAAAGTGACACCAGAATCGACCAAGTTGATATTAGCCTGCACACAGGGTGATTCATCGCGATGACCCATTTGACGTTTATGGAAAACTGATTCATAATTTTATGAAGACTATTTCCCTCGTCCTAATTTCCACCAATCAATTCATCTTCAGCGTTTAATTTATATTTTGTGAAATTTTGATTGATTGCTATTCCCAATAGAGTGCTGCACTTTATGCGAAAAACGCATTTTTAACTGGAGAAGGGGCGAAGGCAAAATGAAAAACCGCCATTGTGAAGTCCCCTTCACAAGGACTCAAAGAAACTTCCTAACATAAAAAGTTCTCCATAATCTTCAATAAGTTCCACAAGCTTTAAAACACATCCTGTAAAGGAAAAAAAAGATGCTTCCATTCTAATTTTTCCGTGAGAATCACCTCGGTGCGTAAATCGAATTTGGGGATATACCGCCCCAAAAGAAGTTGATAATTCAAGGGCTGAAATATGCAGATTGAATTATATCCGATCAGATAGATGGAAGCTGGAGTGCAAAGCGCTGTAATGCAAAATTTGCATGCCTCACCTTGTCATTAATCGGTGCAGATTGAAAACATGACTGGCTCGTTCTGAATACATGCAATAAAAAGGTGCAGGTGTAACCAAGGAAACCCCACTAATTTATAACATTTCAGTGAAATTGAACGATCGAGTTCTATGTTCGTATTCGATGTCTGTACTCGATGGCAAATCGACGATTCATTGTACATTGTACTCTGTAATCCTCTAAGGACCGTTCGATCCCTCAAAGGATTTGGAACTGAACCAAGACGAAATTGCTAGATCGAGAAGAGGAAGATTGCAATACTGCAATGTTAGTTGGAACGTTGATAAACAAGCGGCATTTAGAGAACATACAATTAAGTCTTGCATCCTCCTCGTAATTGTTAAAATTAAATATATGGAAATATCCAGTATTCTTTTAAAACAACTTTTTCATAACTGAGAACTGTGGCTAATCAGCATTTGCAATCCAAAGTAGAATTTAAGACAAAGATGAAGACGATCGTCAAGTAAGTACTTAATATTTTTTACTCGATATAATATGCTGGATTGGAGACAATAAATAGATTCAATTCTCAAATCAATTTTATTATTTTCACTCATTGAATTCTCATGTATACTCGTATACTAATTCTGATTTTGTTAACTAATTTCAATATATTGATTGATTTATTTTGTAGATTTTTGTGGATAGTGTTCGATTTATACTATATTATCTCGAAAATGCTACATTCTATGGAAAAAATTCAAGACACCTTTTTTTTTTGTATGGCACGATTTTTTTTTTGGCAGGAGATGCTTATCAAATTCGATACATTCTCTTCGAATATATACTTCAACAGGTAAATTCTGATTCCACATTCATGAATTGTATTGAAGGTATCCATAACACAGCCAACAAAAACCTAAAAAAGATCATCTAACTGGATCTAAATTGAATAATGCTAGTTTTTTTGGATTATCGAATTGTTTCTGCATTCGAATTTTGGTTAGATTAGGTTAGGATGGGAATAAAAAGTTATGCGTCTTTCGTTGACATAGCAGTACCACAGTTCTTCATTTTCGGAAATTATTATCGCACGACAAAGTTTAATATATGCATTGGAAAGGCATATATTTATGATTTAAATTATGTCCATCGCTGACCACTACTTTCTCCCATCTTTCGGGCAGCGTAAGAATCCCGCGTTGAAAAAACTGAAAATCTTTTGAAGCGATCCACAAATCGATTCAATTTTTTACTTATTCATAAGACCGGAAGTGCTGGTCAGTCAACCGTGTGCCATTGAACGAAACCAGCGATAGTCTGAGGGACAAAGTCTGGACAATACGGCGGGTGGGGTAGGACTTCCCATTTCAATGTTTCCAAGTATGTCTTCACCTCTTGCAACATGTGGTCGAGCATTGTCATACTGTAAAATCACTTTATTATGTCTCTCGTTGTATTGCGACCGTTTGTCTTCCAATTTTCGACTCGAACGTATTTATTGTGTTCGATAACGTACGCCTGTGATTGTTTCAGTCGGTTTTAACAGCTCATAATATACTACGCCAAGCTGGTCTCAACAAATACTGAGCATAACCTTGGAACCGTGAATATTCGGTTTCCCCATGATTTTCTGCGCTTGGTATCATCGTGATGAACCCATTTTTTGTCTCCAGTCACAATGCGATGCAGGAATCTGTTCACAAGCAAACAGACGCCGTTCAACATCTCGCGGCTTCAACTGGTACGGCACCCAATTTAATTGTTTATGAATCATTTCCATGACTTTCGGGCATTCTGAAAAGGCTTGTTGCGTTACTCCCAATGATCCTACCAATTCTTGTTGAGATTGACATGAGTCTTGATCAAATAATGCCTCCAATTCTGCATATTCGAAAACCTTTTCACTTTCACCGCCATGATGGTCTTCGACGCTAAATTCACTGTTCTTGAAGCGTTGAAACCACCCTCGGCACGTTTTTTCACTAATAGCGGCCTCACCATAGGTATTTGAGAGCATTCATTGAGCCTTAGCCGTAGATTTCTTCAAATTGAACAGTCAATTCAAACCTCCCGCAAATGACGAGAATTTGGCTAGTGAGCTGACATGTTTAATCGAGAATAACTTCATGATGCAGACACAAATCGACTGATATCTCGATGACGTTATATTAACAAATACCTCAGCTTATTGTTATACGATATATTCATTTCGTCAACCTTTTTTCGTTACAGCCATCTCTTGCAACACGACGGAAGCAAAGTTGTACACCATGTATAATATAACATGTTTGGTCATGTGCGAGGGTGAAAATTCCCATGAGACCATTTATTTTCACCTTTGTGGATGATCAACACGCACCTAATATTTTTCAAAGCCATACGGAATCATCTACGACCCATATCAAATTTTATCAAAATTGAAGGTGAGTTGAAGTAGTGCTCTAGCGTTTTAGTACCAACAGACGCATAACCTGAATTTTGTATTGAGGGACAAAATTTTTTTCATTCCGTACAGAGACCGCGATGCTTTCATATATCTTCGGAATCGAAATATGTAGAATTTTAAAAAATTCACTGAAAAGCAACAAATTTGCGGGAGGAATACTAATAAAATTTTAATTTGATTTGCTATATCTACAAAACTTTAGAGGGCAATAAAACTTAAAAGACGTGCTATATCATATTTCCTAGAAACGATTCAACAAATTTACAACATCCCATTAAAATGCACGATATCCCTAAATCGATCGAAATAAAGCACCCGACATTGCGGCTCTAATCCAATATTAACGCCAGGTTCAAATTCAGCGGAGGTACCAATTCCTGTCCGAGCCAAAGCTCGCGAGCACATCTCCCAAATTCAATCTTCGCCTACGAACTATACCCAGGGGTAATCGAGCAGGCCCTGGAAATGGCGAAGTTAGAGAATCACTGAGACGAACCCGAAATAATTCATTGAATTTTCACCTTTGATCTGAGGTATATCATGACCAGAATGATGCCGCACCTAGAAGCCTGCAAACGAACGTTATGAATAAGCGATTGGATCAATCTCATCGCGCATTTGAGTCGAAATAGTACTTCGGTTGAAGAAACGTTGCAAACTTTACACAAAGGATTATTTCATCACTCAGTGATCATTATACACTGTGTCCGTAAAGTATGGAACAAATTCATTGGAATAATCCTCAAAACACGTCGATTTTTTATTTTAATTTACCGTATTTTAAAATAATATTCTAATATACAGAGTGAATTACTTGACGTCATTTTTTTTGAGTGGAACCCTCCCATTTGGCTAAATTTTCGGATTACTCTAGCTGAGCTGATTCGAAAAATGTATCACATGTTGATTCCAATTGGTACAGGGTGGACAAAAATACAATAGCTCTGTGTGTGCTCATAAAGTAACGCCTAACATTCTTTATTAGTTAAATTAACAATATTATCAAAAATACTTATTGTCTAGCGGCAATTGGTTTGAATGTAACCCTGTAGTTTGTTACATTTTTAGATTAATAAAAATGAGCTGTTTCCGAACATGTTTGGTACTTATGGTCTAGCAGACAGAATATGAAAGAAATTATTTCTTATTTTCATACATTTTTACCAATCTAAAATGTAACAAACTACAGGGTGTTACATTCAAACAAATTGCCGCTAGACAATAAGTATTTTTGATAATATTCTTAATTTAACTAATAAAAAATGTTATGCGTTACCTTATGAGCACACACTAAACTATTGTATTTTTGTCCACCCTGTACCAATTGGAATCAACATGTGATACATTTATGGAATCAGCTCAGCTAGAGTAATCCGAAAATTGAGACAAAATGGGGGTGTTCTATTTGAAAAAAATGACGTGACATCTTAACTCGAAAGTAATTCACCCTGTATATTAGATTATTATTTTAAAATACGGTAAATCAAAATCAAAAATCGACGTGTTTCAGGATTTTTCCTTAAAATGATCTGTTTAGGCTAAAAATGAATTTGTTGCATACTTTACGAACACAGTGTATTAATTTACGCTTGAATGAATCGGAAACTTACTATTGTAAACGGATTAAACGATGCAGATTTCAAAGGTTCATTATAATTTCCACTTTACTGTGCACTCGTTACCGGTGCCTACGTTCAATGTCAGTTTCAGGAATACAGGATGCTCGGATATATAATCTGCAAATAAAAAAATCAAGAGAAAAACGCAGATGTGAAGTTGGGATCGTTTGTTTATTCATGAGCGCTTGGAGACTGAATTGAAAGTTATCATTTAGATTCAAATGAAAACAGATAAACTTGTGCAAAATTTCGTGAGAATTCTTTCGACTAGAAGTTCAGCACTCTCATAAAAACATATTGATTTGCATCACTAAGTTCAATATGTTTGAAGCTTTCAGTATGAAAATATGAAAATGAATTGAAAGAATGTTATGACTATGTATTTAACGGATAATGGATAAGTTAGACTACTCGTGATCAAATGTGCACCCACACCAACTGCTGTTCTATCCAAAATTGATATCTATCCTATAATGGACTAGTTTTCATTTTTTTGTTAAGGATTAATTCTAAAAATTTAAGTGAAATGAAACAAAAATGTGGAAGAATCATTGAAATATCTCTAGAAATGAAAAAGTTATGGGACTCTGAAGTTGTGCTTGGAAGAATAATTTCATAGTACGTAGCGTCTAGTGTGTGACGTCACGCCACTTACACGAGGCGACTGGTATTCGCAGAGTGCTTACGAATTCATTGGTGTACCATCACTTGTGCCGTTCGTGTCGTGTTTTGTTCGTTACACGATGGCTGAAATAAAAAAAAATCCTACAAATATTGTATTGTGCCTATGTGTGCAAGCACAACAATTGAAAACCCCAATAAATTGTTTTTTTATGTACCAAATGACATGAATCAAACGAAGAAGTGGTGCAAATCAATGAGGCGTGACTTAATTGGACCTAAAACTACTTCATATGTGTGTATACGGGCACTAAACATTACTTTTTTCTCTTCTTACTTTTTACTCCTCACATAAATATGTTTTGACATTGATAATGGATAGACTTCAACAACCAGTACTCAACTACAAACTGTTTATGAAACGTTTTTTAAATAAATCATCGTTATAAGTTGAACCATGATGAAGCAAACTCAAAAGTAGATACTTACTTGAAAAGTTTAACCCCTTTTATTTCAGCACTGACATAAGATGGATTTGAAGAAAAAAACTCCATCACTGCGAATATATCTATTTTAGAAAAATTGTCACTTTGTCCTTTCACGAAGCCTTCTTCCATTATGGTGACATAAAAACAAAACTCGAGTTAAAACTATACTGTACAACTACAAACAGCGCGAGAGCCTTGGCGCGGCTAAGTATTTAAACGTAATTTATGGTGTAGTTATCACAGGCAAGTGGCGTGACGTCACATACGAGTCGGGGACCAAAGACGTTCCGCGCTAAAATACGTAAATTTAAATAATCTATTTCTCAGTCATTTATTGATGGATTTTCAAAATTTTTTAACTGATTTATTAGTTTTGCCCTATTTTTTAATTCTATCGTGTCAAATATAGTATTTTCAACATCACTAAACTAGTCCATTGTTTTATGCAACAAATACTGGAATTATTACTTGCACTTCTGCTATTCAACATTTTATTTTACAGGTACTTGTCAATTACATTCTTCATATTATAGTCAACTAAACCTGCTACTTGATCCACGGACACTGTTCTATATCGAATGAAATTTTATCTCTTTGAATACAGAACCCTGACCTATAATAACTAAAATTACTTAAGGTTCAGCAGAGCGTATAGAAATTGCAGAATATGAATTTACGTCAGTTTGACAGTCGCTATATTAGCTGCCAATCATAAAGCCGAATGAAATTACAATTATTGGTGATCACGTTTTGTGTTTATATTGTTCAATTGCTCATTAAAATTCATTCAACCCTTACTGGACAAGTGTGCATAAACTTGATGAGACATTAGGGCCTTCTTCTTCTAATGTTTTCCTTGCTTATGATGATTCCAACAAGAAGAGCATATTTTTGCATATGGTACATCATGAGTCCTGTTTTCTTAATATTATTATTATTTTCGATGCTATCGTGATAAAATGACTTGCAATTAATCTCTGTTGAATCTTACTTCACAAGACCATTTTTAAGATACATATGACATAATCATCAAAACCATCCTGAAATGCATAACAAAGTTAAAGGGAAAGGTATCAATACAAGGTCAATATTGCCAACATTTTATTGGTTCTTTCATTCCAATTTGGATTTAATTCAAGATCCGAGGACCTAATGCTAGAAAGCTAGAGAAATGCTTCACTATTTCATTCCCCCTCTTTATGGAATCTAGAAAAGCTACTTGAATTTTGGCTAGACACTCGACCAATATTTTAATAAATTGATCTACTACACCACCCAGTCGTTCAACAGCCTGAAAATATCAATCACAATCAATTATTCCAGTATGCGACTGATTATTCTCAGCACAAATATAAACAATTTCATAGAAATTATTGAAATCTAAACTTGTAATTGATTACTTACAGCAGCCTCACATGTGAAACATAGTAGAAATATGACAGCAAAAAAAATGTAAATCCGCATATCTGCAAATCAAAATTTAATACTCAAACCAATTGGAATAACACTTAGAATTGTAGAAAAATGTGTGCTACAACCATCATTGTAGAAGATCTCAAACATATATTACCTCAACTTTATATTTAATCTGATGTTTAACTCAAACTGTGGAATCAGGTTATGAGCAATAATAAATTTTTTCGTAGTTTGGAAATTTCAATGAAGATAAGGCTGCCGTAATTCTGAGATATTTATAGCCAAGTTAATGATTCATGTAACATTATTTTTGTCAATTTTTTTTAATGATAACTCATTGAATTTGAAATGAAACTATAACATTTTAATCGATTCCATTTTATCTCTCAAAATCAACCACTTTGGAATCAATTTATTATTTAAGCACATGTTCAGATATCTTGATTTTTTTATATTCGAAGATTGAAAATATATATGACTTTTATCAAAATACTATGAATTTTGGGTCCACTACATGACTTGCACTGATTTCGTCCTCCCCTTTGTAGAAAAATTTCGAATACTGTTGGTGAATTTAACATCTTATTTCGAATTAACCTTATTTTAAAAAACGCTAAAAAAATGTTTATCCCATGGGACAATGTTACCTATGTTTCCCATGATAAAGCTAGAGAAAGGATTAACTCTTTTATTGTTTCTGGTAATTATGCTTTTCGACACTTGACCCAAGAGTTAGTAATATTATTTTCCTATGACTGCAACAAATTGTATAATACATAGTAAAAGTATACAGGCTGACACAGTATCTAGTACTTGAGCGGCCGATCACTCTTGGAAATTTTGGCTGAGAGAAAGATTCAAATTTTGATAGAATCGACAGTAGGTATTCAGCGAATAAACTTAAATTATTTCAGAATCTACAGACTGGTCTAAAAGTGGTGAAATATTGTGTACAACTTTACTTCCGCCGTTTTGCAGTAGATGGCTGTAGCGGTAAGTGGTAGTCAAAATAAATAGATCGTTGATGTTATACAATAAGATTAGTTATTTGAAAAGATTTGTGTCTGCATCATAAAGTTATTCTCGATTAAACATGTCGTCAACTTACGAGCCAAATTCTCTCATTTGCGGGAGGTTTGAATTTTCTGCTTTAATATGAAGAAATTGAATGCTCTCAAATACCTATGGTGAGGCCGCTATTAGTAAAAGAACGTGCCGAGAGTGGTTTCAACTATTCAAAAACGGTGATTTTAACGTCGAAGACCAGCATGGTGAAAAAGAGAAGGTTTTCGAAGATGCAAAATTGGTGGTATTACTTGATCCAGACTCGTGTCAAAGGCAACAAGAATTGACAGGATCATTGGGAGTGACGCAACAAGCCATTTCAAAACGCCTGAAAATCATGGAAATGATTCAGAAACAAGAAAATTGGGTGCTGTACGAGTTGAAGCCGAGAGATGTTGAGCGGCGTTTGTTCGATTGTGAACAGCTGCTTACAAGGCAAAGACGAAAGGGATTTCAGCATCGCATTGAGATTGAAGACGAAAAATAGTCTCATTACGTCGACGGCCGATTCGATTATTCCCGGTTCCAAGGTCATGCTCAGTATTTGGTGAGACCAGCTCGGCGTAGTGAATTAAAAGTTGTTAGAATCGAGTGAAACAATCACTGGCGATTGTTATCGAACGCAATCAATGCGTTTGAGTCGAGCATTGAAAGACAAACGGCCGCAATGTAACGAGATACATGATAAAGTGATTTTACCGCATAACAATGCTCGACCCCATGTTGCGAAAGTGGTCTAGACATATTCCGTATTCTCCAGACATTGCTCCTTCGGACTATCACTTGTTTCGATCAATGACACACGGCCTGGCTGACCAGTACTTTTGGTCTTATGAAGAAGTAAAGAATTGGATTGATTCGTAAATCGCTTCAAAAGATGGCCAGTTTTTTCAACGCAGGATTCGACGCTGTCCGAAAGATGGGAGAAAGTAGTGTTCAGCGATCGAAAAAAACTTTGAGTAATAAATGTAAAACCAGTTTTTTACAATAAATCCTCGAATGTCGGAAAAAAATGGCGGAAGCAAAGTTGTACGCCTATGTAAATATATCTGTGGCAAGAGAATTCCGAGTACCAGCATATTATAATAATGAGATATAATCATGAAATATTTGTGAAACTGAGATATTCCCGCACGATTTGGTTATATAAAGAATGAATGGATTTTCCATAGAATTAGAGAAGTATTTATAATAACTGTTCTTTATTGGCCATTGACCGAAGTCCTTCAGCCTAGAGAAATATTATAGGATGACTGAATCTTAAAATCTCCAGAAAAAATCCACTCAGGAACAAAACGAACCCAACTCGCGAAATTGATCCATACCAACAGCATGCAGTCGTGTCCCCCATTCATCCCCCCACCCTCCTGTCATCGCATCAGGCTTGTTATTGCCTGTACACTTTGGATTATGAGTTGTTAGAAACACCGGGGCTATTTACAATCAGGGCTTTGTGTTCGAGTCACTTCACTCGAAAAAATGGGGAAATATTCATATAGGTGGATGTCGAGTGCATCTGGGGGGGCGAGGGCATGACATGGAACGAGTTGTTGGGGTGAATAGCGGAAGCAAATGGGGGTCTTGACGCAGATTCCTTATCTAATCCATCAGATTTATCGTTTTGACGGATGGAAAGCAGACTTGAACTGTCTGCTGAGAAGTCTCCGTTCGCAGTCGTGTTAGGGGATTCTGAATACTCGTTAATACACATCTCGAGACGAAATTGGATAATATAATATATATTCATCGTCAAAGTTTACATATACATAAACATACATATGAGGGACTAATGAATATTCAAAAAATGGAGAAAACCAAGTAAAATGGGATATGTGGTGTCTTCGTGGAAAACGGAAACTTATACAGGGTGTTTCCTAAACATGCGGCAAAAATTCAGGGGGTTGTTCCTTGGACTATTTTAAGCATGTTTTGTCCTTGGATGATTTTTGAAAAACCTCTTTGTTTCGAAGATACAGGGCGAACAACATTTTTCATATTTTTAAAATTAATAATAGTTTAAATAAAAATGCGTACATACGGAGATCGCTGGATTGGAAGAGGTGGACCTCATTTATGGCCTGCTCGTTCCCCGGACTTAAACCCCTTAGATTATTTCCTATGGGGCCATCTAAAATGATTAGTTTATACCACTCCAGTAGAAAATGTGGAAGACTTGGGAAATCGGATCATTGCTGGGTGTAACTTAATAAGAAATGATCCTGGTGTTTTTGAAAGGGTTCGGCAGTCAATGAGGAGAAGATTGGATGCTTGTATGCTGGCTAGAGGTGGTCATTTTCAACAGTTTTTGTAGGTTGAGTTGAATTTTCATGTAATTTTTCATAATAAAATGTTATTATCTGAAATTTTGTTTCCCCTATATCTTCGAAACAAATAGGTTTTTCAAAAATCATCAAAGGACAAAATATTCTTAGAATAGTCCAAGGAACAACCCCCTGAATTTTTGCCGCATGATTAGGAAACACCCTGTATAGGTACACTGCGTCCGTAAAGCATGGAACAAATTCATCTTCAACTAAACAGACCATTTTATTCTATTCATTTTAAGAAATAATCCTGAAACACGTCGATTTTTTATTTCAATTTACCGAATGAAGAAATAATAATCTAATATACAGGGTGGATTACTTTTTTTTTTAATTGAACACCCCCATTTTGTCTCAATTTTCCGATTACTCTAGCTGAGCTGGTTCAAAAATGTATCACATGTTGTTTCCAATCGGTACAGGATGGACAAAAATACAATATGATAATAATACTAATATTAAAACATTCACGAATACCAAAACTATTGTAATACTAAACTATCATTGAACACCAATAAATTACTAAACAAATAATGACATTTCACAAAAATCTAGACGATTTTTTTTAAATTGATAAGGAATAATTTCTTTCATATTCTGTCTGCTAAAACACAAGTACCAAACATGTTTGGAAACAGCTCATTTTTATTAATCTAAAAATGTAACAAACTACAAGGTGTTACATTCAAAGCAATTGCCGCTAGACAATAAGTATTTTTGAGAATATTATTAATTTAAGTAATAAAGTATCTTACACGTTACTTTATGAGCACACACAAAACTACTGTATTTTTTCCACCCTGTACCAATTGGAATCAACATGTGATACATTTTTGGAATCAGCTCAGCTAGAGTAATCGGAAAATTGAAACAAAATAGGGGTGTTCCATTCAAAAAATGACGGTGACGTCATTACTCGAAAGTAATTCACCCTGTATATTAGCTTTAAATCAGTCGTCATTTATTTGCCAGTTGCATCCTTGGAAACCATAAAACTATATTGAGAAGAGACGGGCAAGTTGGCGTACAATTCCTGCATGAAAGGATCAACTGAAAAAATATCTTGATATTTCATACCTTCCCGAATTGTCTCTGGCTTTCTTGTGAAGCTTAACAGTTTTGGTTATATGTAGTGTCCGAAAAGTATGGAACAAATTCATTTTTATAGCTAAACAGAACATTTTAAGAAATTTTCCTGAAACAAGTCGATTTATAATTTTAATTTACCGTATTTTGAAGTAATAATCTAATATACAGGGTGAATTACTTTCGAGTAATGACGTCACCGTCATTTTTTTTGAATGGAACTCCCCCATTTTGTCCCAATTTTCCGATTACTCTAGCTGAGCTGATTCCAAAAATGTATCACATGTTGATTCCAATTGGTACAGGGTGGACAAAAATACAATAAGTTTGTGTGTGCACATAAAGTAACATTCTTTATTAGTTAAATTAACAATATTATCAAAAATACTTATTGTCTAGCTGTAATTGGTTTGAATGTAACACCCTGCAGTTTGTTACATTTTCAGATTAATAAATATGGGCTGTTTCCAAATATGTTTAGTACTTGTGGTCTAGCAGACAGAATATGAAAGAAATTATTTCTTATCAATTTAAAAACATAGTCGTCTAGTTTTTTGTGAAATGCCATTAATTGTTTAGTAATTAATTAGTGTTCAATGACAGCTTAGTACTACAATATTTTTGGTTTTCGTGAATGTTTTAATTATTGCTTAGATTTAATTTAATTTTTGTCCACCCTGTACCAATTGGAATCAACATGTGATACATTTTTGGAATCACGAATACTTCGGTTTCGTGTGTGCCCATCAGTATGGAATTAATGTTATCCATCTCTTTTTTTCTCCTTGTTCAATTTCTATAGAATTTGTGTGTTCGGATTGGGTTGCTGGTGATTCCACATGAATTTTAGGAAAACGTGGAATTTTCAGGACTTCTATATTTCATGTTTTATTAGTTTGATCAAAATCGCTATGGGTTTTCGGCTCATAATTGAGGTTCAAAAAATCCAATTCTACTGGATTTAACACACGCATTCCGTATTCGCAAAACTGAAATTCCAGTTACCTCAATATTTTGCATTCTATTAGTCTGAATATGATGAAATTTGGTATGGATAGTAGAATTACGACATACCTGAATGCTTTGCACATTTGTGAATAACCGAAATATAACATTTACAATACGAATAGTACATAGCTACTATGTTCGGCCGATTTCCAGAAGCGAATAAGAGCATTTTTATGACATCAAGAATTGAAAGTTATCATAATAGTACTACATATAAGAGCAAGCTTCTCAGTACTCCTGGCTGCGACACCAAATGAAGTGTTGTCGATAAAAAAAATAAGAATTATGCTACCATAGAAGCTCTGGACGATCATTAATGAAATGGAGAAATAACAAAGGTCGCAATACGTACCCCTGTGGAACTCCTAATGTCAAATCATAATCTCTATACCACGTATCTTGTTCTTCGACTCAAAAAGTTCTATTTGGGATGTAACTTGATTGTATCCAATTAAGAAATGTAACTCTAAATCCAAGATTGTATAGTAAATCCAATATAAAATCAAAGATGAATACTGTTGGAGACTTCAACGCTACCCAGATAAACTTCAAGCTAGAAAGTAATATAAGAGGAAAGTTTTGAGTAATAATTGAATACACAGGTATGTAAATTTGTCTAAATTATTTAAATCTAGGTTTTTTTTTTTCGAACTGGAATTAGTACTGATTATAATAATTATTGACTTCGATATGGCTTGGCGTGTATAACCTCAACTGAATCGTGAGTTCCATCTTATTGTTTGTAGATTTTTGAACAAGAGAATATCACTGAATATATTTGTAGATTCCTGAAGATGCTAATAAAACAATTAGCGAAAGCTCGAATGAATTAAAAAGAGTCTTCTAATTTTAACCTGACTGTTTATCCCAATAATTTTTGTTGTCTCAATCCTATAGTCGATAACATTTCTTTACTCTACATAACTCTAACATAAAGATTTGATAGACAAAATCTGAGGTCTTTTTCGGATTTTTCCCAAAACAATAACCAGGAGGAAAATCACCTGCACCAAAACGTCTATTGCTCTGCGTTATTTCAGAATGGAGAAATATTTATTCCGTCAAATACATCTGGCTTTGTAAATATCATATGAGAGGAATCCATTCTACAAAGTGATCATCAAATAATGTTTATGCGTACTCTTTTCTACGAGCTCCATATAGTGAACTCCTTTCCAACCTGACTTATTTTCGTATCCCCATGGCGGCCTTAAAATCGCACATGAAATCAATTTCCTAACCCAATTCGTCGTAAAGACTTTCTTTACGACATACTCAAAGCGAACATAACTGTCATAAACGAATTAAAAGCGCCGAAAGTATGAAGGAAACCCAGTATGTATATACAAATCTTGGCGAAACAAGTTTACTCGCAACGGATACACATAATGGAAACGGTTTATAATCTTGAAATTTTAATTGCTGCGACTTTAAGAATCCCTAGGTGCATCGCTCCTGCATGTTAATTTTAATTAGAGAGAATAAAAGCTGTGCAAGAGTCTCTGGAACTGTGACTCTAATTATTGTGAATGGCTGGTATCTGTATGGCGTCTGTGGAAATAGATTTTGAGGTCAGACATTGTATATACTGGGAAAGTTTGTTGGGCTCGATATTGTGTATACTTGATGAGATCCAAAAGTTTTAAGCAATGAAGTATTGTCTCATTCGTTCTCTATGAATAGGACAAGTGAAAAGTCCCCGGTCTACCATAGTAAAACACTTTTTTTTTGGCAAAATTCGATTTTATTATTCAACATAGTTGCCTTCAAGGGCGATTAAAGTGATCTTCAATTTCGATTTCAATACCATTTTTGTAGTACGATTTGTCTTTCTCTTCAAAATAGGTCTTAGTTTCAGCGATTACTTCTTCCTTAGCGCTAAATATAATTCCAGTGAGCATTTTTTTGAGGTCTGAGAACAGTAAAAAGTTGCTTGGGGCCAGATCTGGCGAATACGTTCGATGCAAAGCAATTCGTAGCCCAATTCATGCAATTTTGCCATTGTTTCCATTGATTTGTGACACGGCGCAAAGTCTTGATGAAATAGCACTTTTTTTTCTTCAAATGGGGCAGTTTTTTAACGATTTCATCCCTTAAACGATCCAATAACGCTATATAATAATCGTTATTGATGGTTTGGCCTTTTTGAAGGTAATCAATGAATATTATACTTTGCGCATTTCAGAATACTGATGCCATAACCTTGCCAGCTGACTGTTGTGGTTTTCCACGCTTTGGATTCGGTTCATCGTCTGCAGTCCACTCAACTGACTGTCGATCGACTTCTGGAGTGAAAAGATGGAGCCATGTTTCATCCATTGTCACATATCGACGCGAAAATTCAGGTTTATTGCACTTAAACAGCTTCAAACACTGCTCAGAATTATTAACACGTTGTTGCTTTTGATCGATTGTGAGCTCGCGCGCACCCATTTTGCACACAGTTTTCTAATGTACAAATATTCGTGAATGATATGATGTACACGTTCAGATGATATCTTCACAATGTCTGCTCTCTCGATCAACTTCACTTTACGGTAATTCAAAATTTTTTTGTGGACTTTTTTGATTTTTTCTTCGGTTACAGCCTCTGTAAAGGAGTCCACTGCGTTCGCCGTCTTCGGTGCTCATTTCACCACGTTTAAACTCAGCATACCAATCAATGATGGTTGATTTTCCTGGTGCAGACCCCGGAAACTCTTCATCAAGCCAACGCACGATTTTTTCAGAAAATATTTCACGATCGTAATAGTAAAAAGGCTCCACTATTAATCATGAAAACCTAATAAAATACTACTGAAAACTTCAAGTCATAAGTAGCATATCAACATGAACCAACTAATCCAAGTAATCCTTTCTGCCATCTTGATGAGACATGTTCAAATATAGCATCTTTCAGGAATTAGAAGTGCTTAATGAGATACAGTATAAATTTCGATTTAATCCCTCGGATAACGTTGATTGACACGAAGATAATCCATTCGGGACAAGTTCTTTTAGTTAACTCCGAATCAAACCATATTGAATGCTGTGTCATAATCGGAGAGGAAAAGAGCTTAAAGTTGCAAAAGAATTAAAATTTTCGAGGATCTTTCCGTTTAACCGTCGAGCGTTTGTCATCATTTTCATCTATTAATTTTCTTTCAATTGAAAGTTTTAATTCTATCATTGTATAAATATATAAACAAAAAAATATTTTCGTATGTTCTTTGCGATCTTGAAATTTCGAGAAGTAAGGCCAATGAAAAAAGAAGTAATATTTCCACCCGACAATATCACTGTCTGGTCTGATGGAATTATACAGGGAGGCCTACATAAGGCCTTCGGAAAATGCCGAAACAGATTAATTTTCATTTCGAGAGGAAAACCTTGTAATAGTAGATTCGTTGCACGAAGAGCTACTTAAGAGGTGTTACCACCTCGTGGCTTTCCGCGTGTCCGATGTACATGACGCCCAACATCAAACTTAGGTTCACGTCTTTCTCCCCGACGTCATCTAACCCTTGTTCGGCCATCATATGCACCCAGGGAGAATCGAAATTCATCAGAAAAGACGATCTGATGCCATTCCACATTCCAATGTTGACGTTCTCTGCACATTGTAATCGTTGCCGGCGATGCTCAACCGTCATAGGTAACACAAGATGGGGTCGATAATGCTGCAGTCCAAAAGACCTTATCTGGTGGTAAACCGTTCTGACAGTTACAGGATGGCCTTGTTCTCCTAACCACTCATCAACCAAAGATCGAGTTATAGCAAATCGGTCTCTAATGGCCGTCTAAGTCTTAGACGACGATCTTGAACTTATCAAACCACGCTTGACAATATCTCATAACAGTAGTTGGATTTCTGTTCGTACGGTTAGCGATTTCTCGAAATGACAACCCCGCCTCCCGTAGACCAATAATTCGGCATCTTTTAAATTCATTTAGGTGGCGAAAATTCCGTGTACACGTGTTCTAGGTATTTTAACATCAACTAATCATCGACTTTGGATCTCCTCGAACGGATGGTTTGTTGTAAAATTTAAAAAATTGCAAAAAACGACTACAATATTTAAGTAACAAAAATTGTTCACATGAAAAACCTTCACGATTTTTTTTCACAAATTCAATCTCAAATTACTTCTTGCTATACTATCTATGTTTTACCAAAAGAATTTGAAATTTAAACAGCTCCTTCTGGGTGTTGCAGTTTCCTATTAAGTTAGTATATGATGCTATTACAATTAATTCAGACATCAACCAATTTTTCTAAAACGGAAAAACGTTGTATCAACGTTCTATTTGTTTTCACAATATATAATAATGGGACTTTCATGATCCTCTATCGAAAAAGTTCACAATGTATTCTCAATAACAATTCGTCACGAGATGTACAAGCTATTAAAGTTTTGTTGTTTCGAATTCTGCAAATAAAGGATGACTACACTACACGAGTGTGCGAAACCATCGAAATTACCGGCCCACACACGGTGTGGTCGTTTTATAGGCCACCATTTCATGACAACGAAAAGAAAACAAACAATTTAGTGGCTGTACTAAATCGTCCCTTACAATCCAAGTTGGAATTCGATACTTTATTTTGGATGTTTGAATTTTATTGGCGCTAATTAATCTCCTCTGAGTTAGGAGATTGGTGGGGGAGAATTAATTGAAGACTATTTAAAACAGCAGTGCCAGGCGACGAATGCTGTTTTTATTCTGACTGATGCACTATGAAGAGTATCATAAATTTTTATCTTATTTCTTCATTTGAACTGTTGGGGGTATGAAGACGTTGGTTTCGATGTTTTCTTTTATTAATTGAATAAGGGATAAAATTAATCTTTGGAGAGAAAAATGAAATTGGACTACGTTGACCCCACTAGAGAGTAGAGATAATACACAGGGCCACAAAAAAAAATTTTTTTGGTGCTTCGGATTTTGGAACTGATTTTAAATATATTTCGGACGCTAAATCTGTACATGCAATCAAGTTGAACGAGAAGCTTGGGCATCATTTGTTGCAGCTGTAGAAAATTTTCTAGGCGAACATAAAGCTCAAAACTATGTTGAAATGATTAACAAGATGCACAAATAACTATTTTACTCCAAAATAAATGCCAAACTCATTAGATGTTTCAAACAAAACGATATATTTCGTAAAAGGAAGAAATAACGGGTTTTCAAATTTGTTTTCACAGGGAATTATTAAATTTTCATAAGAATCCTATTGAAATATAGAAAGAAAAAGATATCATCGATTTATATGAGGTTTTCACTATTTATTCATTTTAAAGAGTTCGTCATTGTCCTTATTCATTAAATGTTTTGCAATATGAAAAAAACTAGTATTTTCACATAAAAATATAATACAAAAAGGTCTTGTCAAAGGCTGAAAATTCGTTTTCATAAAATAAAGACGTAAAAACGTATTCGAATTTTTGCAAAGGATGCTAAATCAAAGGAACATTTGAGATTGCTTCACTCATCTTGAAAAGTTGTGAAATCTCAAAAACGCTGAGGAGAGAGGAGTAGTTAAACTTTGGCAGATCACGAGAATGTAACGTGGTTAATAACAAAAAAGGTTTGAAATATGATGTTCCTGTATGCTTATAGGTATAACTCTTAATAAACCCATAATATGCACCTATAACGTTGGGTTTATCCTAGGAATTATTTCTCACACCATGTCTTGGACGCGTATCGTATAAATTATTAAACTCATAAGAAATGACTAGGTACCTTCCGAACAAACCAGTTCCATCTGTATCTCATTTGTATCTCGAAATATGTAAGGTTCATAATATACTCAACTGACAACATATGATAACGGGACGAAACTAATTTGTGAACTAATTGCTTCTGTTTGCGGTCTTGACAAAATACCCCATAATTATGTCAGCATATCTGAAAGTATACATTCCCTTGCAGCGAACTGCTGCATGCCTGGGAAAGACCTTTTTCGAAACCAATTAACGTGATCCATCGCGAAAAAAAAATGTATATGACATCTGGATGAGGAAAAAATTGAAGTAATTGGATATTTTTGAGAGGGATCGAGTACAGCAGAACACTAAAAAATTTTGATTGAACAAACTATGTGACTAATCAAATTTCATCGGAAAAAATTGAAGAGCATTGACATGGAGTCGACGGAAGCTATTACGTATCAGTTCAACGAGATACTTATCAAGTTCAGTTATGGTTTTTTTGATGTCGGAAAACACAGAAGTGGAGAATTTTTCAATAAGAATTTGCATTTTGATAACGGGTGTTTTTTTTTCGAGGTATATAACTTTAAGTTGGCATAACTGTTCAAGATGGAGACCGATTTAACAGCTGTCAAGTGATTTATTCTCAGTTTGGTTTGGCAATTCATCATGAATAGACTCACGCCTGAACAACGCTTGCAAATAGTGCAATTTTATTTCGAAAATAATTGTTCTGTGCGGAATACGTATCGCGCACTACGTCCATTTTATTTTGTTTAGCGATGAAGCGCACTTCTGGTTGAATGACTACCTCAACAAACAAAACTGCATCATTTGGAGTGAAGCAAATCCTCAAGTGTATGTCGAAACACCGTTACATCCAGAAAAACCGACTGTTTGGTGCGCTTTATGGGCTGGTGAAATCATTGGTCCGTACTTCTTCAAAAACGATGATGGCCAGAACGTTACAGTTAATGGTGATCGGTATAGAGCCATGATTACTAACTTTTTCATTCCAGAATTGAACAACCATGATGTCCAGGAGCTGTGGTTCCAACAAGATGGCGCAACATGTCACACAGCTCGTGCCACAATCGATTTATTGAAAGACACGTTTGGTGACCGCCTAATTTCATGTTTTGCACCTGTGAATTGGCCTCCAAGATCTTGTGATTTAACACCGCTAGACTACTTTCTGTGGGGCTATGTAAAGTCATTGGTCTCTGCGGATAAGCCACAAACCCTTGATCATTTGGAAGACAACATTCGCCTTGTTTTTGCCGGTCATATGCCAGAAATCATATTTAAAATGTAATGCCACAAGATTATCTTGCGGATAAATAAAATTCATGTCAATCGAATAATCCATCTATAGCTCAAAAAAAAACACTTTTTATTAAAACAAAATCGAGCATATATGTCAAGGATGTTTATTTCATTGTAAAGACGAAGGTATGCCATTAAAGATGGAATACGATATTAGCTAAATGGCCGCCACGAGTACGCTTGCAGCGAAATTATCCTTTTAATGAAATTTACCATGACAAATTCGCCTATTTGCCGTTGTACGTATTCGATAAGTTCATGAATTCCATCTTTGAAGTCTTGAATCGACTGTGAAGCATTAGCATAGTCGTTATCTTTCTCGGGGTCCCAAGGAAAAATCTAAAGGTGTTAAATCACAAGATCTCGGTGGCCAATTGTGATCACCTCTTCAAGAATCAACACGGCTCAAAACTTTTCTTGCAAAATTGAGCCGTCTTGTTGAAAATAAACGTAGTCAATACTGCTTTTGTTTCTTGACCATTTTTCTTTGTTGATATAAGTTCAATCCTCAGAGTAATAAATAGAGAGAGGATATGTCATTTTCAGTAAGCAAATTTTGTCCCCCACATAAACTTTCAAATTTGGCATGAAGCGCGCGGAAATGAAAACATATCAGTGATACTATATTTCACTCAATTCGCGAGTTTCTCCACAAAGAACTCACTTCTCATGTCCCAAAGTGAATCAACGTTTCATATTAACACAAAATATATTGAAATAATTACCTAAATATATCAGAAAACTTCAGAAAACAAACTTCAAGCGCGCCAAACGACGTAAAAAAACCGATGACACTAGGAGAGCACAATAGGCCAAACCTTGGATTTCAGCAAATTTCAGTAAATAATAATAGATATTCTGCTTATTATAAATTCGACAATTAGAAAAAATATCGGATTCCAAATATTCAAATTTGCATATTTAATCGGGAATCACTCAAATAAATATATTTCATTCAATAAAATATACTTTCATTACGATACTGCTGTTGCTGCTTGCTTACTTTTTTTCATTGTTTCTTGAAAACATGTAATTTGGTACGGGTTTGCTGCCTTTGGTCTTGCTTCTTTGGTCACTTTCTTTCTTATGTATCTTGAGGTTTGAATTGCAAGCGTCTTAGTTCTTTATGTCATCGAAATGTCAAATTAATTTACGGCCAGAACAGAATCCTTATAGAATTCTGATAACTGTTGGCCTTTTGTTGTTCTCCCAGATTAAGAATTATTTTAGTTATTAATTGGATTATGTATTTTTTTGGGTGATACAGACAATAAAGATTATTATTATTATTATACCTAGAGTAAAATTGTGGATTTGAAAATATATCACAATCCTATCGGATTACGTTGTCACGTAATCTAACCATGTTGGGGACATGTAAAAATTGCGTATACTCCCTCTATCTATGTTTATTACTCTATGTTTGCCATCAATATTGGCTTAGAGTTCGAAAATTACAGATATTGTGACAAAATGATCTGATCGGTGAACCAGCGCTTATAGACGATATTTTTTCCACAACTTTAAAACCCAAAGTCAAGAGGTATAAGACAAAGGATTATATCAGCTTTTTTCTCAAAATAACTTGAAGACTTCGCCCTTAAGGATCAACATCTTATTGTGGAACATTCCAAAGTTGAACATCTCATTTGCACTTTAATAATCATTTTCGCTCATCATTTTTAACAAAACCTCATTCATTTTTGAATATATAATCAAAGAAAACCGTTGCTTTCTGTATAGAACATTGTGAAAATTGTTCACCATATTTTAATACTCCGAAATACTGTTGTCTTCGCTTGTATAAATTGGTTGAACCCTACGAAATCCGAAAAACCCAGGTCGTTCCACCACAAAAATCAACATCGGGATAACGAATTGCAGCCGAGACAAAGAGAGGCCTTTGCATACTGGTCATTCTAAACCGTACAAAAAGCAGACCAGATTTGGCGGTATCGGACTGGCTATAAATCCCAGTCATGTCCTCGGAGCGGTGCAGGCTTCCTTTTACGGCCAACAATCTAAATTATAAAGATTAAAGGCATTCTTCTAATCCAGCAGCGTTTACTGCTCCATTTCTCTGGCACATAAGAACAGAGTTTGGGAGGTTAGTTCTCGGAAAATGTAATAACGAGTCTAAACAGAAACCGACGGTTTTATGGTTTCGTTTCTTAATGAAAATAATAGCGTTATTTCGATAATACATGTGGTACCTATGTTGTCTTATAAATTTAGTTCTGGGTGAAACACAAGGAGTTACTGCCAAAATAATTAGATATATACTGTCCCCGAAACCAGTGGGCAACACTTGTTAGCTCAAAAGTGACTAAGAGGTATCAGGGTTCAAATCCTCCAATCAAGATAAAAATCAATTTTTCATTGTTTTGTTACATATAGAGCCATAACCATTTACGTATTCCTGCGTTCTATAGTTGGTTTCAAACACATAAAATTTCCTCTTTTGTGTTAGCTGTAACTTTTTAGATCGTTCGGTTATGTTCTCACTGGACTATTAGGTTTTTTTTGATATACTGCTTAAATTTCCTATGTTTCTGATCAATACGTAATTTCCCACGGAGCTTGAAATTGTCGAGTAATATCTACAAGCAAAATCTTAACACCTTCGCATATGCTGTCGTTGAGGTATTGAATACTGCAAGAAGCTTCAAACAGTTATTCTTCATCTAAATGGAAATTTTCATACAATTCCAATGGGTCTACTTGGTAAAGGTTATTTAATGTCAACATAAATAACATAACATAAATAATAAATGAAATAATTGTGTGAAATCTTAGTTGGGAGTACATCTATTTGATAAATATGTATTTATCGCCTAGAAATATATCTCCAACTCGAATCAATTTTTAAAAAAAAAGTTCTAGACATATCGGCCCGCGAATGCTTTGATTTCGAGATACAAGGTGTTAAAGTTCGATTTTTTTTTAAGTTCCCTTCTCATAGCATCTGCACTCCACAAAAAATATTCAACCCAAATTCGGCTTATATGTTTTATAAAGAGTTTACATCAGGTGATTTCGAATGTAAATCTGCAGGGAAATATTTATTCTGTAACAGTGCCCGTGTTTCTACTCCTGAACTTTATTTTAGGTGGTTTAAAAAAATGAGAACAGGTACTTTGATTTAGTGATAATTGTTTTGATATATCTTGGAGTTTTATCGTATCTGCTATGGGTTACGAAATAAAAATTTTGAACAATTCTACCGAAATCCTCATGAAAATCCGAGGAAAATCCAAATTATCATTAACATCTAGTTACTGATTGAATCAAACAATATTTAGTTTTAGTACTTATTTACCTGATCTGTAACAATGAATCATAACGATTCGATAAATTGGTTTCTCTATTTCTGTATCGTAATGAGTTCATTACAGTTCTAAAAAACAGTGCTGTAATGAACTCATTACAGCATTGTTTTCAGATATATTTTTCGTTTTGTGGTTGTCTATGCTGACTTCCAATCCTATTAAATTTCAACAAACGTCAATAATTGTCAATATAATATAATTTGGGGTTATAGAGAAATGATTTGCTACATATTCGCAAATTCTCATAATTCTGGTAGAGTTCAATCGATTTCGTCAGACATAATTCACGAATATAATGTGTAATTGTAAATTATGTCTAAATTCGAAACATACGATTCATATTCAAATTCCGTAATCTGTCAATTCTCGTAACAGTCACACCAACTGCCAAGATACAATACAAAAGTCACTGGGATATATAATCTGAATTTTTCATCGAATTTCGACAATATTTCACAAAACTTGACTGAAATAGAGAAAATATCGTCTAATACTCGTTGCAGAAGGCAATTCCAACACTCATGCGTTCCAAAACTCGCTCCTTCGTCGCTCGTTTTCGAATTTCGCATTCGTGTTGGAATAGGAGCCCATTCTGCAACTTGTTTAAGAATATACTATTCATCTTTACAAAAAAGTTGGACTACAAGATACACCCTGTATCTAAAAACCAAAGAGTTTTGCGGGTCCATGTTCATAGGAGTTTTTTCCTTGAAAATGCCCAACGAATCTCTCATTTTCGTTTGTACATTTATCCAATAGAGGAACATCTTGCATATCTCTTTGATAGGGTTTTTCAATAAAGGGTTTTATTCTGAATAGTCTGCTATCTGGGTAGCTGTTACTTTTGAAACTGTCATTTTTTGACCTTTGACAAATGAAAACAAAGCTATTACTAATAAATGGACGATACACGCTTCAACAACGCATCGAAATTGCTAAAATTACAAAAAAACCTTTGTTACTATTGCTGTATTAGATTCCGCCTGTTCCATATAAAAATTTGTGATCACTGATCACTGATTATTCACTTTTTTCATGATTTAATATTCACTAAATAGTGAATATAAATTTCTTTATCTGCGACTAGACTCTTTATTGGTGTATCCTTCAATCTGCCAAAAGGAGATTCGATAATGCTGACATTACCTCCTCTAATTGAACTTGACGCCCTGCGTATCCCTTTAAAGAAGGATTATCTTCGAAATTGGATACGGTACAGATCAATCAACAACCTTTTGAAGCAACGTCAAATGTGTGCAGCAAGAACGTCTGCCGACAATTATACAATGCGCTTCTGACATGTGCCGTTGTAAGTCACGTGGATTACACGTGACCCCTGTAGACCCTATGAAATTCTATTCTCTACTTCCATAGACCTGTGCAACGGTCCTGACCTATTCTCCTGTTAACAACAATGAGACGTCGGTTGATTGTGTACCCCGCCGAGTAATCAGAGTTTGTTAGCATCGACAAATATTATTGAATGTCCTAGAGTGTACCAAATGATCGGCAAACATGACAGATCTGTTTGAATAGTTCAACATAGGAAGAATTCGATTCACGTGGCCCGAATTGATCTGTACATAGTGCTTTATGGGATTCGAGTATCTGTCCAATCGACTTAAATGCGATACCTATATTCCAATGACAATAATTTTCTTTATGTAAAATATCGATTTCTATATCCGGTGTTGATTTTTTAACACAAACTAAACACACTAGGGACCGTAATGTAGGTTCATGAAACTCTCATTATCTGAAATGATTTGAATAGTTCAACAAATGAAGATTTGAGTTCACTTGGCCTAAATGGTTAGTACATAGTGCCTTATGCGATTCGTCTATCTGGTATTGATTTTGATGAGTTCTATCGATATCAATTTGAATCTTTGGTATTGTTTTAGAATGGAAAGCTGAGCACAATAGGAAACCTAATGTATGTTCATGAAAGGCTTGTGATTTGAAATGATAATATTTTTATCGGTAAATGCGAAGCGGTAGAAATAATCAGAGGATGAATGAATAATAAGAAAATGAATCGTAATTAGTGCTTTGTTTTATTATGAATGACGCTTTAGACTTGTATATTTCTTTCTTTTCCAACTTTGCCCAATGGCTTTCCAATATTAGTTTACTATTATTTTTATTATGAACGATTAACTTTTAATGACTTCAGATATAGTTTGAATGTTGGAAAATGAGCTTTATTGAACTCAAAATGAAAAAGTATAATGCCAATTTCGTTCAATTATTGATTGTTTGTTCAGCGTTCGTTTCCCTAACAGTACTCCACCTACACCCTACACTATTTTCGATTTTTTGTCAGGAATAAGTCAAACTTAACATATTCACTGTTATGTATTTTCTGTTTTTTCCTTGACATTTCCCAATTTCATGGTGAATTGTAATGATGATTTCTGGTGAATAAAGTCTATTATTATTATATCATTTCGATATCTGTATTTTTTCAATTTTCCTATTCTCATGCTCTTTCAGCGTCTTTATTGTTTTCTTTCTTTATTTGTTAACTATTTTTTCAATAGTTTCAATTTTCAATTCTTCTCTGATTTCTTGGTTGCTTTTATACCATGGGGCGCCAACCGCTGTTCTGAATGTTCTGATTACTGTATTTAGTGTACTCTGCAACTGACCTTTTTTATTGTCTTTCGTATTATACCAGGTTATACCCGCATACCTAATGCTTGGTATTGGTACTATTTTTATTATATTCAGCTTGTTTTCTAAGCACAGTTTACCTTTCGAGTTGAGCAGCCGTTAGTCTCCTGTACAATTGCCTTGCCTTTTTTCTGTTTTCTTCTATCTGTTTGCTAAAGTTGATTTTTTTATCTAGAATTACTCCCAGATATTTTGCTGCTTTTCCATTCAATTGTCTGATTTTCTATTTTGACGTTTCTTGCTTTCTCTTTCTTTACTGTTGTTCCTCAGATGTGGATTGAAACTGTTTTCGTCGTATTCACTTTGAAAGTATTCTATCAGTTCATCTAGGTCTAGGTCTATCTGTAACAGCCTAGTAATTGATGTTTTCCGCATTCTACTGTGATAGTAAATAGCGGTGTCATCTGCAAATTGGGCAGCCCGATCCTTGGGGAACTCTAGCTTCAATTTCTCTAATCATCGACCTGGTACTATCGACATTCAAGTTTCCTAAAATACTTTTGAAAAAAAAAACAGGCTCTGTCATTTGTAATAATCCTGAAATTAACGTATAATTGCGTTATCAATGAATTGTCTCATTTTGAACATCCAGTAAAGTTATCAACGATCATCAATCTGGAACTTTCTAAACGATTCAAAAATGTAGCTCTAATGGAGCCTAAAGATACTGTGTCGAAAAAAAAAAAAGAAAATTTCAGTGCTAAACCGTAATAGAGCGTCGAATCAATGGTGGACGCAGAATGCTGTAATACCCCAACTTGTCTGACCATGTGGAAGCTGATATTGTCACCTATTCAGTCCGAAAACCTTGTTTTTCCAGAACACCCTGGCCGTTCGAACTTATGTTTTTACCTTAACGTTAACAACAAGTACAAAAATAATTAGAAACTTTACACAAAATCACTCCTTTTCAACAGCATCTAAACAATAGCAATATTTATTAGATACACCCTGTTCCCATCAATCAGTTATATCTGGGGAAGTTTTACCATGAGGTTATGCCAAAACATGAATGTTTTCTTTGTAGAGCTGAGTACACTTACACAAATTTAATATTCCAATTGGGTATATCCAATTTGTTAGTCGCTCAAGATACATTTTTTAGCAGCTGTAGATATAAGTTATCGACCCTTCAAAAACCAATAACGTCAAACTTCATCATAGCCTTATGGTTGTAATAAAAATGGAATCCTATTATAAACAAAAAATGATTTACAACCAACCATCTAACGCAGAATTGACAGAGAAGAGACAGATCTGAAAGACACCGACACATATCGCTTATCAAAAACAAACTTTCAATCCAGGATATGGGATGTGTTCCAGACTAATAAACCTCCCTACGCCGATTGCCGTTTGAGCCGTTTCTGTGCCTGCAGCAGGTGTGGGTTTTATTTTCAGCCCGCCTCACACATGTAGGCACCCTTTGAGGGAACGGTGCCGAGATGGGACTTGCGTGCGATTAAAATGTCATATTTCTCCTCGTTGAAACCGCCACGCATAGGTAGATCCCTCTGCGTATTTTCGACTCGTTCAATTAGAATTCTTTCGTGGAAATTATGACGGTAGATGTTGATGTTGATTGATGAGGCCATACCTTCTCGTGTCAGGAAACCTGTGGGGATTTTTTGCACGTCGAGGGATTCGCCCGAGATGGGTTTAGGGCGCGCGTATTTTGCTGCCGGAATTGATTTACTAGAGTCGAGTGATGAATGGGTTTCGAAGGATGTAAATTTCTACATGTTGCCTACTGTGTCAGAGTCGTGTTGGTGAAATGTAAACGATGAATGGTTAGACGATTCTTTACGAACGAATGTACCTATGCGGTGACGTAACGGGAAGGAGTTTTTCGAGTCCACAGTGGACAAGAGTCATTTTCTGTTTATTTAGTCCTGTAGATTAATGGCTGGACGACAGGGAATGAGAATACTTTATGAAATGCCGATGTTTCAACTTTTTCGGTCTTTCTCAAGGCTGAAAAGTGCAATATGAAACCATTGGATATGTGAAATAACTTCCGATATCATCATTACTGAGACGTTTTTGAAATATGATAAAATTACACAATTATTTGATAAATATTCTGAAATTTCTACCTGTTTGCATAAATAAGCAATGTTAGGTATTTTCATTTTTGATTTCTTTATCAATCAATATATTTTCAGCCTGGTTGAAACATTTTTTCTGCAAGCTCATTAAATTCTGGTTTTTGAAATAAGCTTTCAGTGATATCAATTTTTCAGTTAGGACTAATTCGAAAATGTTTTCTTCGTTTATATATTTTACTGGTGAAATTTAAAGTAGATGAATAAATGATCACTTTGATGATATTCAAGTGGAGGGATTGAAGAGGCGAACACACTCGCCAGAAAAGGAGCACAAACTCCTCTCTTTGGCCAAAAGCTTTCTGGTGTAGGTAAATGTACGTACAATACATACTTTCAGGAGAAGGAGAAAACATAAAGAGAAACACTCTTTCTGGATTGGATAATTCTAGAAAGTTTCGAAGAAACTTTGATACTGCTAGATCTAAGGAATATCTGGATCTTTACAAGGAAATGCTACATCTCCTGAGTGGATTCCTTACAGGGCATTGCCACCCCAGAAAGCACGTCACGAGAATGAGCACAGCAGAAAACGAGTACATACTCTGCGGACAGGATGAATGCATTGATCGTTTGTCTACCCAATAATTTCATTTGTCCACCACAGAAACCAAAATATCGATCATTCGAAATTTCGCAAAATGTGAAGTTGGCACCCCAAATGCGAATTTTGAGATCAAAATTTCAGGATCGTTTGTCCATCGGATGTTCACGTTTATCCACTCAATAATTTCATTTGTCCAACCACAGAAACCAAAATATTGATCATTCGAAAATTCAGAAAGTGGCATCTCCTAATGCGAATATTGAGCTCAAAATTTCATGATTCCCATCGTCCATCGTAGGTCCACGTTTGTCCAGCCAATAATTTCTTGGGGTTGCCAACTTCTTCACACTTTCCGAAATTTCGTATGATCGATATTTTGGTTTCTGTGGTTGGACACATGAAATTATTGGGTAAACAGTCGTGGACCTACGATGGACAAATGATCTATGGCATTTCAAACACTTTTTTGCAATTTGGGGTGCTGCTCATAATATGAACGGAAAAGATGTATGTACTAATATCTCTCGAACGGTGCCTGGAAAAATGAAAAAAGGGGGGGGGGGGAACGTAGTTTTAAAATTTCTATATACAGGGTGTTGTTTCAAAGATACAATCATAATTTTTTGGTTATCCGGATTTTCCTTATGATCAGGGATTCATTTAAGTTTCAAATAAGAAATATGTGTGCCAAATATGAAGCAAATATGCTGGGTGGTTCGCTTGTTATCACCTCGGAAAGAAAAGAGCTAGTCACCCTGTATCCTCTATCTCGGTAACCAAGGTAGACCCAATGAATGGGATATATCTAAGAACCACTTCAGTGTCCTCTATTTACTGTTCAAGTTTTTCCGTTTACCATTGAAACACCCTGTATATAAGATGTGTCATCAAAAAATGAAGTCGAAACCTTCAATATCTTTGAAACGGATGACATTTTTGAAAAACCGATAACAGGATGATTTTCGACAAATCTGCTGCTGAAAAAGTGCATAAAGAAAAAGAAACTACTCTCTATATCACAAACAAAGTAATTGATTTCTATGATCTGTTATCAATATCATCATCATCAACTTATTGAAAAAAAAAGTTGTAGATTTTTTTCGACAGAAACCGATATTTGAAACACTTTTCAGAAACACCCTGTAGCTCGAGAACGAATCAAGATATATATGGTTTGCTTGAAGATTTTTTCTCTAAGTCTTTCAGTTCTCGACATGCTTTCAGTGAGCATCAAATTTGGGGTACCTGTACAAGCGGTAGACGGATCTGTGAACAAGCCTTTTTTCATTACCTTTTTCGATAATGATAATTGAAAGTTTTCCAGCAACTAAAGCTTTTACCCACATCCTTTCTCCTCCAAAGCTTTCATCTCTCCCAGATATGTCGACCCCAGGCAGATCGCATAGATGGACTCACCGTCCCATTATAATAACCAGCTCTGACTTGTCGATCGGCCCCATTACCAAGTTCCACAGGAACGAATCCCATCCATTTCTGCATATTCGTTCAATAACAATTATTAGCGTCTATTATTCGTCATCTGAACGTTTCGCATGGACAAATTGAAAGCTCCTATAGGTATGTATTTAGCACGCCCGGGCCACCGTGGATTCGAATTCCCTACAGAGAAATATACTCTTCATAGTTTCACTATAACACAATTGCTTCATTGCTGCGTAATAAAAGCTATGCAGGTTGCCGTTCATTAAGGTGAATAACGGCGGAAAGTTCGACTAGTGATTTTATGTGGAGCTTATGTGGCCCCTATAAGGATTTGAAACGTAATTGACAAGGCATATATCGATTTTGGAACTGTACTGGGTATATGACAAAATATCGGCAAAAAATTGAGCTTCGGATAAAACCTCGAGAATACAAAAAAGGCTAAATAATAGATTCATCAAATTAAAAAGTTAAAAATGTTTTTGGTTGGATCGATCAACTGTAATTCTATTAAATTGGATTTCTTAACTAATATATTGAATTTGGCTGTACAAGTTATGTGTTTACAAGGTAACAGCTACGAGCGCACTAAATATGGTACCCCGATTTCCTGGAGATGATAAGCATCGCTTTGGATTTTGCATACCAAAGCGCAATCCAAGTCCCTGATTGGTCCACGTCTTCATGCCTTGCCCTTAGATGTGACTTCAGGATGACCATATGTAGCGCCAAGGATGTTCCTGTTCTATTTGTAGCCCTCGCTGTACCTGCTGGGGCTGGTTTTTCGACCTAAATGCGTATCTCTGAATATTCAACTGCCCGTAAAGTTTGTATGAAATTCACTTGACACAACAAAAAAGTTAGCTTACTTATATTGTGAAGATTACAATCAAGATATTCATTTTGAATAAGATTATTTTTGTTGAACTATAGCTTGCAATCGACGATTTGAAGACTTTTATCGCCATTGAACCTTTTATGCTAAATAGCTTTTGAGTTACGATGATTCGATTTGAAATTCGCTCTCAAAAATTCCTTCGCGATATTAAATTTGACTATATCGGAAATTTAGGTGTACAACTCTGCTTCCGCCGTTTTGCAACAGATGCCTGCAGCGGTTAATCGACATAAATAGATCGTAGATGTCAATAAGCTTAGGTATTTGTTAACATAACGCTATCTGAATATTAGTCGGTTTGTGTCCGCATCATAAAGTTATTCTTGATTAAACATGTCAACTTACGAGATAAATTCTCGTCATTTGCGTGCATTGGCTGAGGCTCATCGATTGCTCTCAAATACCTATGGTGAGGCCGCTATTATTGGAAGAACGTGCCGAGAGTGGTTTCAACGCTTCAAGAACGGTGATTTTGACGTCGAAGACCAGCAAACAGCAACAAGAATTGGCAGGATCATTGGGAGCCTGAAGTCATGGGGATGATTCAGAAATAAGTAAATTGGGTGCCGTACGAGTTTAAGCCGAGAGTGTTGAATAGCGTTTGTTAGCTTCTGAGCAACTGCTTGCAAGACAAATACGGAAGGAATTTCAACATCGTATTGTGACTGGAGACGAAAAATGTGTTAATTACGGTAACCTCCAGCGTAGGAAATCATGGGGATATCCCCGCCATGCTTCCACATTGACGGCCAAACCGAATTTTTATGGTTCCAAGGTTGTTAAAATCTAGTGAAACAACCACAGGCGATCGTTATCGAATTCGATTAATGCGTTTGAGCTGCGTATTGAATTTAAACGTCCGCAATACAACCAAATACATGATGAAGTGATTTTACAGCATGACAATGCTCGACCCCATGTTGCAGAAGTGGTCAAGACATTCTTGGAAACATTAAAATGTGAAGTGCTACCCAGACGTATTCCCCAGACGTTGCTCCCTCGGACTATCACTTGTTTCGATCAATGGGAATTGCCTATTTTATAATTTCATCTATGATTATATTCAAAGATCAGGGTGTCCCCTTGTCGTATCCCTGTCTGAATTGAAATATTTTTCTTTCGTTCATCCTGATATGATCTTCTGATGTTTGGGTCTACTTTTCGTTGTTTCAGTAACTATACTATGTCAGTTAGCCATAATTTATCGAATGAAGGTACTTTTTCAACATGATTTTCATTTTATCAATAAATATATCATTATCACTTCATATAACATGGAACAAATACAGGAGAGAACTAGGGATATCCAATAAGAATTGAAAAGATCTGGAAGAAATGGGATGGAAAAAGAAAACATGTTCACCTTTACTCCTATTGCTATCCAAGGAAAAAGAAGTCCTTGAAAACGAACCTATTAGTAACATCAGATAAGCACCATTAAAAAAAGATCCATAACTAAAGTATATCATATGAAATGAAATACGACAACCATTTCCAGGCCTCGAATCTAGTGCTAAGCAAATGAGACAAGTTTGCATGAATGATAGCCCATCTCACGAGGCCATGGCAGAGGAAGTCAACCCGTTAATATGTAACATATGTAACTGTCAAACGACGAGGAGCAGCTTGGTGTTTTTAACGCCGTGATATATGTTGTTGAAATTCTAAACACTGCCATTTTCGCTAAGGCCAATCTTGATGCAATTAAGCATGAAGCCCGACTTATCTTAAGGGGGAAATTCGACACGTGAGACGATACAAGTTGTACAAGTTGCATTCTATTTATAGTCGACTGGTCCATCATAAATCTGAGCTAAGAAATAGGTTTTATTCTCATACTTTATGATCGTGTACGGAATATAAAAATTTAATGTTGGATTCGACGTTTCTGCTGGAATTGAAAAGCTGCACGCGGAAATAAGCTCGCAATTGGTCGTAAACCGGTGGGATAAATAGAAGATATTAAGCGGACGAGGAGATATTTAAAACATGCAATGAATAGTTAAACGTGAAGTAGTCGCAAAGAGGCCATCGTTCAGGAAACTTTCTCTGTGAGTACTTTGAGTTATTGGGAAGCGACATTTGTTGGCCTTGATTGCTCTTCGCCTCATTCAAGTCTGAAATGTATAATATTGTATATTTGTGTATAAGTACAGGGTGCGGCAGAGCCGACTGACGAGTTTCAAAGGGTTATTTGAAGAAAATGGTGATAGTTGGAGAGAAAAGATTTTATTCATTCGAAGCAGTAGGAAATATAGTTTTTTTGCTCATGTTTTGAGAACGATATCACCAAGATGGTGGCCGTCAGCAGCGAGACACTGATGTAATCGATATTGGAAGTTTTCGACCGCTTTTCGGCATATCTCGAACGATATGGCCTGGATTTTTTCGGTTATTCGCTGCTTGAGTTCTGGCAGGGTGTGTGGGCGAAGTTTGAAGACCTCATATTCAAGGCGGCCCCAAAGAAATAAGTCGCTCTGATGTGGTGAGCGCGCTGGCCGATCCACGTTCCCTCTCAGTGAGATCAATCTACCTGGGAACATCTGTCTCAAAACAGCTAATGAAGTTCGAGCTGTGTGGGCTGTAGCGCCATCCTGCTGGAACCAGATGTCTCCCAGATCGTGATCTTTGGTAGCCTTGCCCGGAGACCGGTGCCTGATCGACCCAGAGTAGCATCTGCAAGGAAAGACCATTACATTATCGCAAATTTTACTGGAAGGAAACGAACAGTATTTTTAACAACCTTCGAAGTCATTTTTTTAGGACCTATAGACGAGTATCCTCAAATTTAAGAGCAAGAAGAACTTTGAGAGTACCTCAGCTTCACCTGGACATAGAGCTACCCTTCGGCAATGGGCAGAACACCACCAGGACGGGCTTTTACCACAATGACACAAAGTCCTTTTTTCGGACTACTCACGATTCGGTTCACAAAGTTTATAGTGAACGAGAAAGGGTTTGGAGAGGGCTTCACCCTGGAAGCTGTGCACTTTCAAGGCGGATAATTAATGTCCTGGTGGACATGGTTTTTGGTCGCCGTACCCATCTAATTATCATTGAACGAAGAATGACCGGCGCCATCTACGTAGAAATCATTCTTGAACCAATCACTGTTTCTCTGCTCAACGAATTTGGGGATAATTTCATTTAGCATGATGATAACACCTCACCACATGGAGGGTTCAAAACATTCTTCAAGAGAACAATATCCAGAAAATGAACTGGCCAATAAACTCACTAGACATGAATTCAATTGAGTACGTATGGGATTTCTTAGGGAGAGCAATATCCAATCGCCCAAACCCACCTCCAACTTTTCAGGAATTGAGTTTAGCCCTTCACGAAGAATGGAACGATATGTCTGAAGATTTCATTAATGACTTGATTCGTGGGATACTTAGGCGTATTGGGCAGTTTATTGAAAGAGAAGGTGGTAATACGGACTATTCAATTTGGATTCAGTTGTGAAATAACTATAATTAATCGAAAATAGATTATCGATAAATTTCGATTTTTCTCATTTCACCTTTGTGTCTCATCCTGCATAAAGCAAAGAGTAACAAACATAGATTTTCTATCAAATTTATTGCAGTTGAAATAGAAGAAAATATTCATCTGATTTCCAGAACATAGATTGTTCATTCATTGAAAAACCTAGGGACCCAAAACTTTAGACGATGTGAGTATTTAATAACTATCATCTATTTTCACTAACATTCGAGAAATACTCATTCTAAGTATTTCACGAACAATAAGTCCTAGTTTCTCATCAGGAAAATTCATTCAAAAGGACAATCTAACAAACAGAAACGAATTTTCTTTTCAGTCTGATGTATGACACATTCTAATTTGTAACCTCCACAAACACGTAATGAGTTCAAAAACATATCTAGTTCAAAGCTCCACTCTTACAATAAATCCCATTGATTCATTACCTAGCTCATTCGACTAATTCACGTCGGATAAGTAAAGAATTCTCACATTTCATCCCGTAATTGAAACCGAAATAAAAAGGCATCATTCAGCGTCCACTCCGAAAAGAACAGAAAGAAGGGATCTTGAATGGAAATGATGAATGGTCCGTATGTATTCTGACTGTTTGGCGCCCGCTGAGTTTTATTCCTCCTAATTAATACATAAATCATATCTTTCTTCCACTGAATACATTAAAATTCTGATTTCGCTCCTCTGGTAGCTTGTAAACGGACCTTTTAGCGACAGTGATATATATCTATATCCACTTAAAATACTCCGTTCCTGAGACTGTGTTATATCGTGGGAAGATATCTTGTATCTTGCGTTCACGAGATAATATTAAATAGGTAGGTACTGATCGGATAGATATTTCTAGTCGATTTCATGTTTGAGCGGTCGTTCTTTGAATAGATCGCATTTTCATTTCATCACAATATCTGTAATTTTCAAATTTTGATCCGAAAATGGACTCTCAAACGGAGAGACCTAGTAACTTGACAAAATGAAACTACAGATTCAATCTGTATTCTGGATATAGATGTAGACTGGAAATTTCAAGCGCCATGAAAAACAAACATCGAAAACTTCCAACGCAAAACGAAAACGCTAATGACTAAAGCAAACAAGCACCATCCGAAAAGCAGCATTGAAGGAACAACACTGCCAAGAAATAAAGGAGGCATGATGGTCTGGTCATCATGATACTTGCTCGTGGACAGATGGAAAGCTTACTAAAATACTTCAGAGATCAAGCAAGTACATCTTGTTGTCTACAAAACATTGTGTGAAGCATGCAAATCAATATCTTTACAATTGCACAAAGAGCAATTTTCATACAACCACCAAACAATCCAAGAAAAACTGAAAAGATGGAGAGAGAAGTCCCTACATGGGCGACATTTCAACGGAGTGAACCAGGATCATGTCGACATCGAAGCGTCAAACTATTGGCTCACATCAAGTGCGATGTATCCAGAAACGGAAGGTTTTCTTTTAGCCATCCAAGATCAAGTGATCTCAACGAGAAATTACTGCAAGCAAAAAAGGGATAGAACTATCACTGACGATCGATGTCGATATGGGTGTCCAACGAATGAGACAAACCAACATACCACGGGAGGTAGTAAAATGTTAACAGGAAATTAATATAAAGAGAGACATGATGAAGTAGAAAACATACTCTTCCAAGAATTAGCAATCATATTAGAACTGATTCACTCTTCGCTGTAAGAAATGAAGGGATTATTATTAGTGTTATACCTAAATGCAGTTCTGTGGTCTCTAAAGGCGCAATTGGGGCTTGAATGAACGAGCGTTCGAAGGTTCCTGTCTTCACGTCAGCGCTTTTCCAATTTTTTCTTTCGGCGAGTTTGCTTCCCCGAATTTCGCCTAATTACCTTCAAATTCAATTTTTTTTAATTTTTTCTCAACTTCTGGTCAAAATTCCAAGTCAACGTTTTTTTCTACCGAAAAAATTGTAAAAAAAATTGTTAACATCAACTTCATCATTGTTTTTATTCGGTGGATTCTACGGCTTCGTTGTTTTAGTTTTTCTTCAAGCATTTTTTTGTCTTTTATTACTTTTGATTTAACCTTCAAGGAGGAGTGAGCGTCTTTAGAAGAAAACCTTAAATCAAGAAATGAAATGGGTATGAAGAAGATCAAAGTTGTCAATGACCCCGCCATCGGATTCATCGGTTCATCTGAAATTGATGTCAAATGATACACCGTGATTATATTGTATGTTACATAAATCAAAGCCATTCGGGAATAACTACCTAAATTATGAACTATAAATTTACAAATTATATCCTAATATTTGATATACTCTCTTCGGAAATGTAAGTAAATCATTTTGATGCCCGTATCAGGGTATTGAATCTGTTACGATGATAATATATCGTTATTAAATCGACATACACATAGATATTATATTTTAAGCGTAGTACCATTTGTCTTTGGCATTTGAATACCCCTAAGCTTGGGGATAATCTGATTTGTAATATTATGAAAATTACCAAAACGCGTAATGTTATTCACATAGTTACCGTAATCAATTATTTACGCTACGCAAATTTTAACTTCATTTTTATTTTTTGAGTAGTAGGCTGGAGCCAGAATTAAACTTTTTTGACACTTGTTATGTGGAACCATCACTTGAATTTTTAAAATTATGTACAACAATTTCTACAGAAAGTTCAAACTTGCGCAGCTAGATGCGATATTTCTGTAGAGAGTGATACATTGTTGAATCCGTAATTTTTTTTGTCGCCTCATAAAAAGGACCAATATGGCGTCCATAAGAAAAAAAATGACTATCGCGTCTCTGAAACAATGGAAAACAGAAAAAATATTAAGACACCATTACAATCTCTATATTGGATAATGGCTACAAACCGAATTTCATGAAGTAATCTTCAAAAACAAATGAGGTAAACAGAAAAAAAGAAAATCTCGATTTTTAGTTTTTTCGAAATATCTCTGGAACCATTGGCGATATTTTGGATCTGTTCACACCATCACACTAATCCCTAAATAACGCAACTTTTTTGTGGTTTAAGGCACCCTATATTTCTAACGGTTTTCGATATTCCTGTAGTGTCCCTCTAAATAGTTCTAACCCTGTATATAATTTCGTGATTATGACATTTCGCAACCCCGAAAAACCTAGAAACTCCATATTTTTAGAGTACTATTGAGTTCGTTCGCAAATTTTTTCTGATTCACTGTAGATAGGGCCCTCCGTAATATTTCCCTGATTATTTTTAATATCAGAATCAGAATCCTTGATTATTTTTAATATCGATTGACATGAAATTTTTTCTTTTTATGTGAAATAAAATTTGAATTATCCCAAACCATGTAATTCGATTTGCTCTTGAATGGAAAAACCTTAAAACTTGAAATTTTCAAGGTTCGGATATTGAATAAGCGGCTGTATTTAAAAAAAAAAATTCTCCGCCCCTTATTCAAAAATTAAATAACCTGATGTATGATACATGTATGAAACTTACTCGGAAACCTACAGCTTATATCTTGCGAAGTTGATCTACCCATTGAGCTGTAAAATTAACCATTTTACAATGGATGTTACCCGAACAGAATAATCTAACCCTTTAGATGAACAACCCTACCCCTTCTGATATAATAAGGATTGTATAGAAGAGTATAGTAATTGCGAGAGGACACTGGCAATTGTGGCAGGTTTTACCGAATGTAGGAGGGTGCACAAAGGGTTGATGTTTAGTTATGTGCTTTTATGGGACGTTAAGAAAATATCAAATATTTACATATATGAAGGGGCACCCCTTATCTAGTTACGAGAATTGTTTCAAAGAATTCTTTATGTGATTAGGGTAGTAGGAAATGAACATTATTTTCGACGTGTCTTAAATGTTGCAAAAACCCTTAAACAATGAGAAGCTTGTCACTCAATTGTTTTTTGATATTATGTTTTTATCGATAAAAAAGTTCAAAGTTTATCATTGAAGATAATAAGCGTATAATGACGATTTATTATCGAAAATAATAGACTTTTCGAGTCATCCAAGGACTCTGAAATTTATAGTTTATGCTCTGAAATGTTCTCAATCCAAAAAATTTTTCAATATGGTATATTTTTTCCATTTCTATCAAAAAAATATCATTTCTAATTAATGAAAATGATTCAATGAAAATCGATATCGCAATAATACCAACTATAGCTTGAGATTAAACGAAAAGACTAAAAATCAAACCATGATCTTAACTCTTGAGATACATATATTATAACGGTGACAATGAATAATTTTTTACTGTGAAATAATAACTGCAATATTTTTGGAGTGACCATATCTTTTTACATGAATATCATGTGAAAGCTCAGTCACATAAGAACCATACATTTTTTCAGTTTGTAATCCAAAGTTTCTAATAATTTAAAATATTTTAGGAGACAGAATGAAGCAAAATATTGTTTTTAAGTTTCAGTACGCCCGATTTTTATTAATATAATCAAGTAGTTAGATTTACAAAGAAAAATGAGAGATTCGTTGGATAATTTGAAAAAAAGTCCCGTAAACATGGGCTGTGTTTTCGAGACAGGGTGTTTCTTGTAGTTCTACATTTTTATGATGGTTATACCAGTTTATCGAATCGTTTTCAATCTTCTCTACATATTGAGTATATAAGTACCAAATTGTATTATCTGATGTGCTAAATTCTAGTTGAATATCTTCTGAAGGGAAGGTGCTATGAGAAAAAACACGAAAACAATGCGTTTACGACCCATGTAACATGTTTATAGGTCTTTTTTCCTCAAAATTATCCGAGCAAACTATCATTTTCGTTTGAACCTCCAATTTAGGAGAACCCTGTATAATCTATGACCACGAGATATAGAAGTCTCAGGAATTTTCCCTTTGCTCATGTTCCACACGAAATAGTTTTATGGAAACATCTACATAATAAACTAAATACTCATACACCGAATTTCATTAAAATTTTAATACATTTTTCTGAAGTTGAGGCAGGAGAAGCATATTCGAACCCACCATAACGACAGAAACGTTGTTCAGGGTGATCTGAAATGCATTTTGCTATTTTGAAATTTATCCATCAACAACTTTTCATTTATCTTAGTTGAAAGGTTCAACTATAACTAAAAAAGGATTCTATAGAATAATGAAATTGCATTCTAAAAACTAAATATGATTCAACAATTCGACAACAATAAAAGTAGAAAAGACATACTATCCACCCGGTGCAAACCGCAAATGTACCACAAAAACCGATTCAATCGTTATATATTTTATGTCCGATATATTCCCAATACGATTTCAACTCCGTAATGAGACGAAACGACCTCTTCGTTTTGAAATGTAACACTTATTACATCCCGGTAGAACGGAAGTATAACCAAGTATTGGTTGTGGTTCCCCGAAAGCCGTTTGAAGTGTTGACACGCATTCGGTATTTCAGCATGAATTTGACATGAGCCCACCTTCAAGAACAATAAAATCACGACGAACAGTAAAGGGAAGTAATAAAAATCTATTTTACAAGACAGACGTCTGAGTGAGGTCCCCGAACGTGTACGTGTCTTGCTGGGCTTAGTAGAATACTATGTTTATTCTGCTCTTCTATTCGGATATCCTGCAATCGACAATTTTTTTATGTACATTTTATGATTTTTAGTTTTTGAAACTGATCTCGAATGAAACCTTATTTCAGTAATTTAAAGTTTATTATTTGATAATTCAACACAGGTAAGATTGAACGGTGCACAGTTCTAATGCCCGCCACTCACGAAGCGTTTCTTCCAGCGTTTGGTAGCTAGCGTCGAAGAGATTCCAGTCGGGCAGTCAAGTTCATACTCTGATTTACACTCGTACGGCCGTGTCCCGAGCTGTCTGACTGGAATTTCTTCGACGCTAGCTACCAAACGCTGGAAGAAACGCTTCGTGAGTGGCGGGCTTAAGTGCATGGTTATCGGATTTTATGATCAATTCAAATGACTGAAATGAAGACCATTATCATTAACATTATACAGGGTGTTTCCAAATTAGACTTGAACTTGGAAGGAGGTGTTAGTATCACTCATTTGCTGTCGATTGAGCGACATTTATTGGTAACCGAAAATCAAGAATTTCTGAGATATTTGAGTTCTTATATTTTTTAAGAAATTTCTCACCTCATTTCTTTTTTCGTCAATTTTATCTAAGTTCACCAAGTTCGATTTGAATTTTGGATTATTTTCATCAGAAAAGGATATGATATTCATGAAAAATGCATGCTGTATTTGACTGAATAAGTATTAGTATGATTTGAAAGTTTGTCTGCGAGGAAAAGAATGATAAATTTCTAATATAAATGTGGCTGCAACTTTTGAATTTCACAATTTATGTATTACAAAATCATTTTGAGAACTTGCCAATTCCTTTTTTATTTCCTAAAAAAGTTTTTGTTAGGATGCAGGTGCTAGTTTTGCAGATTTTCATTTGAAAGTGAAAAAAAGCGAAGAAAGGAAAGTAATGTATCAAATATTTTTTTATTGCAATTAAACTCGAAATTTCAGTAGGAAATGTATTCATAAATTATGTTTGGAATGACCTGCACCATTCCATACAAGCACGTGCCCTCTTTCTATCTTCTTCAGTTGTTACTTTCCGTCTGAAATTCACTCTCAATCTTCTCGCTGCTTCGTTTATTCTAACGGTGTTAGATCCGGACTTCTCGCTGGCCACGAAAATAATCCAAAATCATAATTAGATTTGGGCAACGTAGAAAAAATTCACGAAAAATTAAGTGAGGTGAGAAATCTTTTCAAAATCACAAGGACTCAAATAACTAGTAAACTTTTGATTTTTGGTCACTGAATATGGCTCAAATGACAGCAAATGAGTCATACAAACACGTCTAATTTGGAAACAGCCTGTATGTATACTAAAGATGTTTGAAAAAAGTAGTTGTTCCAATGATAAATTCTCTTTCCGTACATTATTCTATAGACTCACAGTAAGTAAAGATCTGCCAATTTTAAACAGCTCATTTTCACACATTCGAAATGAAAGAGAGTGTTATCAGTTCATCAAGTTAATAAGTTCTGCTCCCGAGTCCAACGAAGAGCAAGTTGTGTGATAATTTTTAAGTGAAAAAAAATTGATTTCTGATTTTAAAACTTACCTATCTATTTTGTTTGGAACGTAGATGGTCCTCTTTGTATTACAGGTGTTTCAGATATACAGTGTTTCCAAAAAATGGCTAAAGTCTTTAGGGGTGAATCATGGAAAGGCTTGAGAATTTTTGTTTTCATGAAGGACCCCTTCAAATTCTTGGCAAGTATTAATCTCTCGAAAACTTTGGCACTTATTTAGAAACACCCTGCAGAGTGCTCGTTCATAGTTCATTGTTTCATAGGTTTTTATAGGTCCATAGTTTACGGAATATAATAGTAATTCACGTAACAAGTCCGGAAAATAGGTTTTTTTTGGACGAATAGACAAAATTCCAGGACGAGCGTAAGCGAGTCCTGGAAGTCTGTGAGTCCAAAAAAACCATTTCCGGGCGTGTTGCGTACAATATTTTTTCGGCAACCATGTAAAATAACACTATCGCTGCTGCTTTCCATATTTTATTGCGATTGCTATCAAAAAACATTCAAATTGTTGACAACTAATTTTATATGAACTGTCAACCGTTATCTCGGTTGCTATGGATTCTATGATTCTTTTCCGGCCTAGTCCGGGAAGTACGTACTTTCCGGACTAGGCCGGGAAATGCTACTTTCTCAGAGAAAAAGCGTCCGGGGAGTGAGCACTTCCCGGACGGTTGCCGAAAAAATTTATTTTGATAACTTACTGGAATTTTTTATTTAATGTTTTGAGATAGCTACGTTTAATTTGAAATGTTTCAGAAAGTCCGACTAGTATGAGAAAAAAACATTTTATCGAAGTGACGCCGCGAGCTTAGAACTTGGGGTTAGACATACAATCTGAATATATAAATCTTTCAGAATTTATCCAAATAGATATGTCGTTTAACCAAAGTGTTTTAGAAAATTATTGTTTTTAGTATTATGTTATAATTTTTTTGAGTTGCATGATTATGTATTGTCAATTCCATCTGAAAATATTTCTCAATTTGAATTTTTTGGTCTTGGAATTTATGTAGGGTTGAACGCGTTTTATTCATTGATTTCAGAATTGACTATATAACTAAATGTAAAAGACAAAATCTCGGAGCTTTGGAAGTTGGAAAAAAACATATTTTTTCATTCGACTAGATTACAGTTTGAAAACTCCGATTATTTCAATACTTTTGGAAAATTGCCTTGAAAGTCTTCATCATATTTTTTCTGACGCGTTGATGAATTCTGTAGATGCAATATGAACAATTTAGTAAGATAGTAATATTTCCGAAGTATCTACTATTTCCATTGTTCAAAGTGCTACTGGCATGTTTCCTTTGAACAGACAATTCACAATTTTCTAAGAGAACTAATTTCACAAAGTCAAATGACTACTAATGCAAAGTTCCATAATAGAATTCCATCTCTTGAAGTGAATGCGATCGAATCTCTGTATTAATACAGTTAATGAACCTTTTAAATACTCCTTGTATAAACATCCTGACTAAATGAATGAACTTCTCGATTTCAGACGAGAAGTTTGTTGATGGACTTTATAACGTTGACTCTGTCGACTCGACATTTGTTTACAATCTTATGGTTCCACTACAAATATTTTACTTTCGAATTTTCGGAGTAAATATAATATCTGGATTGAAATGCCGGACTTGGGATCATATTTGATATGATGATTCAGGAATATAAAATTGCTGAATGTTGATTTGGGATGAATTCAGGACAAAGGATTAATTCAGCGTTTTATTCATGGGAAAAAACCTCTACATGGGAAATACAAGCGTAGTGTGTTATATTGAGACGTTGAGTATAAGAAATTGAACAACACTCCACATAGCAGGAACCTACTTGACTTATACAAAATCATCTAGTCTGAGTACTTACTATTTAATTCGCACCAAAATTTTTTGAATACCAAAGTATTAATTTTTTTCAATATTCTTCTTAATTTTATATGATTCTGGTAATGCTGTCCCTATGAAATTTTGCTCGAACCTTGAAGTGGTTTTTCCGTATTTAAGTTTCGACATCCTTTCATACGAAAGTTGTCGTGTATACAGCTGGACAGACGGACAAAATCGAATTCGAGTTAAGATTAGTCATCAATAAGTCAAACCTTATCATTTGAAATCATTCTTGGCTCCAAATTCGAAAAATACTCAGTCATGCTTCTCCTGATGTCAGGTCACTGTTTTTTTCAAATATTTGTTATAATTTGTATTTCTAAATCATGTTATTATAATATATTCGACCAACCAGTGTTTTTATCCAAAATTTAGGTATATAGAGACTAATAACTGTTCCTTCTTTGATTCACTTCCTTTCTCTTCGTTCTGATGGCGCCACATATCAAAGAAGTGATTACTTATACAGGTTTCGTCTGCTTTGTATATCGCATCCTCTCTTGTTCTTGGCAACGGAAATATGAAATAAAAGAATCACCAGTAGGAATCATTAATGAAATTCGTTGTTCGAATCGGTATTCTGATCAGTGTTGACTTTTAAGTTGCTTAAGGATAAAAAGAAATATCATTATTATTCTTATATTCGTATACGGAACCAGAAGTATAACGTCTGTTATTAGAAGAAATAATTCTTCTAGAGAAAATTTCGGTATTTATTATTTCTTGAGAGTCTACTTGATGCAGCTAAAATTTTTGTGATTATTTTTGTAATTAAAATAATTTTCCCTTACTCGAAATTCGCAAAATAGGGTTATTCAATAAGAAGTTTGATCTTAATGAGAATAATGATGTATCTTGAGATATATAGGGTGTCTTTTTTAGAGCTATAGAACTTTAAATTGCAATAAAACAACGATGGATTATTCGATTAACATGAATTTCATTCATCCGCAAGATAATCTTGTGGCATTACATTTTAAATATGATTTCTGGTATATGACCGCCACGGCTGGCTCGGATGTAGTTCAATCTGGACGTCAAATTTTCGATGACTTTTTCTAACATTTGTGGCCGTATATCGGCAATTACACGGCGAATGTTGTCTTCCAAATGGTCAAGGATTTGTGGCTTATCCGAATAGACCAATGACTTTACATAGCCCCACAGAAAGTAGTCTAGCGGTGTTAAATCACAATATCTTGGAGGCCAATTCACAGGTCTAAAACGTGAAATTAGGCGGTCACTAAACGTGTCTTTCAATAAATCGATTGTGGCACGAGCTGTGTGACATGTTGCGCCGTCTTGTTGGAACCACAGCTCCAGGACATCATGGTTCTTCAATTTAGGAATGAAAAAGTTAGTAATCATGGCTCTATACCGATCACCATTGACTGTAACGTTCTGGCCATCATCGTTTTTGAAGAAGTACGGACCAATGATTCAACCAGCCCATAAAGCGCACCAAACAGTCAGTTTTTCTGGATGTAACGGTGTTTCGACATACACTTGAGGATTAGCTTCACTCCAAATGCGGCAGTTTTGTTTGTTGACGAAGCCATTCAACCAGAAGTGCGCTTCATCGCTGAACAAAATAAAATGAACGTAATGCGCGATACGTATTCCGCACATTATGTTCGAAATAAAATTGCACTATTTGCAAGCGTTCGTGAGGCGTGAGTCTATTCATGATGAATTGCCAGACCGAACTGAGAATAAATCACTTGACAGCTGTTAAAGCGGTCGCCATCTTGAACAGTAATGCGAACTTAAAGTTATATACCTCGAAAAAAAACACCCGTTATCAATGGATGTTTATTTCTTTGTAAAGATGTAGGTATGCCATAAATGATACATATTTTAGACAAATGACTGCGATGTCATTTCATCGAGTACGATAATGATTGAGTTTTAGCTTTATGTCTGTTGGGGATAAATTCTCATGGTTGATGTTAAAAATATTTTCGAACTTTCCAGGTTACCTTACAATTGTCAGACATAACGATTCCAATTTCTACGAATGTACACGCTATGCCACTCACCATTTACATCAATTCATCGATAGAGAACTCCATACACGAGTTATATAATGCAATATTCCTTGCATAAGAAGTAAACCACTCAGCTGCTGGTAATTCATCGTCCTCCAGAAGAAATAAAGTGTATGTAACGGTTTTATGCCATAAAAGGCATAAACGCCTTATAAATATTCTCCAATTTTTCGCGAAACAAGTATCCCAGCGGACGTTATTAATGGATATCCTTTCAATGACATTAAGTGGCTAATTTATTTCTTGCCGATATTGCGATCGAGATGCGAATAAATCGTAGATTTTTCGAAATTTCAGCTGTTTGATTATAGCATGATCGTAATGATATGGTTTTCTGCTCCAAATGAGCTAATTGATCCTCGTTATTTGTGTTGTAATCATTTGTATAGAAGCTCTTATTAATCTGCTTACTTGAATGTATACTAACTGACAAAGAAACTGCAACACCCAGAAGGAGCTGTTTAAATTTTGATTTTTTTTGGGGGAAACATAGATAGATAGCAAGGAGTAAATGACTGAAATTTGGAAAAAAAAATGAGCCTGTACTTCATTTCTCAGAGCCGCCAAAATCCGTGGGAGTTAATTTACAAACCTTCTACCCATGATGTTCTAAACATGCTCTATGGGCGAAAGATCGGGGGATCTGGGCGGCCATGGCAAACGGTTCACATGGGTCACTTCGAAAAAGTTCAAACAAACTGTGGCATCATGAGGTCGGGCATTATCTTGCTGAAATATTGGATCCTTGATCCGGTTAAGGTAAGGGGGAACACATGGCTCCACTATTTCTTGAAGGTAACGCAGCGCTGTCATGTTACTTCGAATAAAAAACTAAAGGTGACCTTCTTGCCTGTGCAATAGCACCCCATACCATAACGCCCACTGTCGGGTGTACATGACGCTCAACATCAAACTGAGGTTCACGTCTTTCTCCCCGACGTCATCTAACCCTTCTTCGGCCATCATGTGCACCCAGAGAAATCGAGATTCATCAGAAAAGAGGACCTGATGCCATTCCACATTCCATTGTTGACGTGCTGCAGTCCAAAAGACCTTATCCTGCGGTAAACCATTCGGACAGTTACAGGATTGCCTTGTTCTCCTAACTACTCATCAGTCAAAGATCGAGTTGTCGCAAAGACGGTCTCTAATGGCCATAAGTCTTAGACGTCGATCTTGAACTTCATTTGCGCCCCTTCGACGTCCGGTGCCTACTCTTCTTCGATTTTGGGCATTATCAAACCACGCTCGACAACAATCCATAACAGTCGTTGGATTTCTGTTCGTACGGTTAGCGATTTCTCTAGATGACAACCCCACCTTCCGTAGTCCAATAATACGACCTCTTTCAAATTCACTTGGCTGGCGATAAGTTCTGCGTACACGTGCTCTAGGCATTTCAACAACAACTAAACATCGACTTTGGATCTCCTCGAACAGCTGGTTTATTGTGTAATTTAAAAAACTAGACTTACAATATTTAAGTAACAAAATTTGTTTACATGAAAAAACTTTCACATTGTTTTTCTCTAAATTCATTCATTTACTCCTGGCTATACTATCTATACAGCTCCTTCTGAGTGTTGCATTTTCTTTGTCATTTAGTATAACTGGTTATTATTCTTCATTGAAATGCACTAACCGTGGCCCATATTTACTTTACCACCTGTATGAAATATGTGTTTGCATAAATAGAAGTTCTGATGAATATCGAATAAAGTTATTGGGGGTTGTCCATTAATCATGTGAGGCTTGAAAGGGGGGGGAGGGGTTTGATAAAAATCACGAAAATATCACAAGGGGGAGGGGGGGTGTAGTAAGATATCACGTGTATTTATTTTTTCGTCAAACGCGCGATTTTTAAACAAATATTAAGCGGCACGGCGCGGCGTGTAGTGACCTTGACTACATTAAATATATTCATGTACTAGTACAATACATGTTTTTCCTATGATTACACTCTTCGTTTATTATTATTGTTATGGCAATCAAAAAAAACTTGTAACCTGGTGTAGACATTTTTATTATGGTCCTTAATTTCAGAATAAAATAAGATTATAGTTTATACCCGTATTTAAATTAAGATAATATTCAGAAAATTTTAAGATTTGTTGTAGGTACTAAAAATACACGTGATGTTGAGAAGGGGAAGGGGGGTGGTCTTAAACCTCACTACGTATCACCAATGGGGGAGGGGGGTTAAAAAATGCTAAAAAAAGATCACGTGATTAATGGACAACCCCTTGGACCTTTAGCAAATAGTAATGTACACGTAATAAATTATCACAAAATATCACAAAAATATTTACCGTTGTCCATTTAATTTTGCTGAAAGGACACATATTATGTAACTAGGGTATCTATTATCTTCGAAATCGATTAATTATAAACTGACTGTAGTAAATGTTGTTTAAATGCTTATGAAAATGAACGATTCATGTAATTTTTTTCATACTTTGTATACATGGTGATAACTTTGAGGTTAAACTTAAGTTCTAACGGCCGCTAATGGACTGAATAGTTCATAACATTAATTTACACATGGTCAGACAAGTTGGGCTCTGGGGAATGACACCATTTCATGTGGAAAATTATATAGAACTTGACATTCGAATCGTCACTCAACAATCATGCTAATGATAGATGCACAAACAGTGACATCAATACTGATGCAAAACATTCCATTTTCTGTTTCTGTTTTTCGGAAAAGGCGAAAAATGTATGGGTTGGTTTTTCGGATCATAGTGGACTATGCCAACGTCTATTCGTCAGTGATAATGAATATTTAAAAAATAAATCAGTAGTGGATTAGGACTTACTGATGAATATGTCCTCTAATTCGATTCTGTCCGTCCTTTCGGCGGTATACCGATAACATTCGAATATAAAACAAGAAACTAGGAGCAATAAAAAGTATTCACAAACATTGTTTATTATTTAAGTGTCTGACAAATGTTCTTTCTGGAATGTTCAATTAAATGCCATCTGAAAACGTTATACCTAATACACTACGTCAATTTTTGTACTTCCATTCATTCGGATTTGGTTATTATTCTATCAGCAGTCTTGTCAAAACTAAATAATATTTCTATTTTCCATCCCATATGAACCAGATTTGAAATCGCGAGTAATACAAGCTTTTAACACCCCAAGCTGCATCCGTAGACCGAGTTATCAGAGGCCAAGGGGTGTGACTCACGTGGCCACCACCGAAATTTACTGCCTCTTGTTGGGACATTGATAGCATAAAACCCAAAAGTGTATGTGATATATATGCACTGCAAGGGGGCTCAAACGATTTGTAGTCGAGGAAAAGTTGATTAAATCGGGGATATATTGGAATTCCTAGCATGGAAGATGACGGTACACGTGTTGAAGTCATAATCTAAATTAGTTCGGCCAAGTCCCTTCGAATAAGTGACAATACTGGTAGGGATGATAGCGATTATGGGTTCACTAACGAAGTGCTCGGAAAGGGTCACGAATCGGTCTCTTATCGTGTGAAAGTTCATTATTTAACTGAAAAACGAAAATTATCTATACGATTGATGGTTTTTTATAGACATTTATCGGGTTTAGGAGTTTTCAGGATGGACATAGTGGTGCCCACATGAGATAAATTGAAATATTTATATGGACATATGTGATTGGAGGAAATTTTGGAATGTTGTTTTAGTTCTATTGCTATTAAAAGGGATGGATCATATTTAGTTTCAATTGGTGAATATTATACGCTTCTGTGTTTATTTTTTTTTATTTACAAATTGTTCTGATTGGCATTACATTTTCTGGTTGTCAATATATGTTCTAATAATTCAATTTATCCCCTTTCATTAAGCTTATTAACTCCAAGAACTTTTTATGTCGGCATACCCGCTGTCAACGTATATTCGAAAGAGGAGATACTTATGTATGCTTCAATGTACTAATGCTTATCAAAACCTGATATATTATAAAAGGTGTTCCACTAAGAGCTTTCATTCTATGGATATTTATTTCAATGTGAAGAAAAAGGTAATGATGGAAAACGCAAATGGCTGCCACGTATACGGTTGCAGCACCATATCCTTTTTATGGAATTTTCCATGACCAATTCGCATATTTTTTGTGGCTGTATGTCCTCGATAACTTCTGGAATCGATTGAAAAGCATTGTCATAAGGCCTCTTCTTCCACGTGGCCTCAAAGAAAAAAGTTTGAAATTATTGAATCACAAGGTTTCGATGGTCAATTGTGAACGCCTCTTTGAAAAATGACGCAGCCTTGACGCAGTATTATGCATAATACGGTGGTATATTATTTGTGGATCGACTAGGAATCGAGAAATCAGGGTATTCATCAACACCACGGGCTACAGCAGCAATATTCGCAGTGGTTCTTGACCAACGCACACGGTTTCAATTTTCCACATCAATAACTGGTCCCAACAGCTCAAAATTTACCATCAGTTTCACTATTTCTGACTCCAAAGTGCTTTAGTTTTGGGAACTGTGAGTGCAAAATTTCAACCAACTTTGTGGTGGATTTCAACAATATCATTGCGTTTTTGAAGTAATTGTCAATTATCAAAAGGTAACATCTTTAAAAGTGACAGCTTCCCAGATAGCAGGTTATTCAAAACGAAACCTCTTATTGGAAAACCTATATGTCAAAACTTATAGTTAATAGTCAATAAATAAAAGCATTGTAAATTTTTTTACAAGTTTATATGGAATTGGTGTTTAGAAAACATATGATTTCTGAAAACACTATAGGAATTTTTCTTTTGGGAATTGATATTAAAATTTCTATGATTGATGTTAAAACATTTTGGGCGCTCGTTCCTCGAACGTTAAATAATAAGTCACACAAATATTCAAGCCGAATTTCAGAAAGATTTTTTCACAACCCTTCATTTAGATCAAAAAACCGACAACAATGGCATCACAAAAGAATTCATATCATATTAGTATATTCTAAAGCACGAAGTCGTGTAGGGAAAACACCTTTTAACAATTAATCTTCTAATCAATTTAAATGACATATGATTACTTCAAACATGATATTCTAAAACAAGTTGAAGAATGGGCTCCTATTCCAACTTGAATGCGAAATTCGAAAACGAGCTAGTTCTCGGAAGAATGAGTATTGGAATTGCCTTCTGCAACGAGTATTAGACGATATTTTCTCTATTTCAGTCAAGTTTTGTGAAATATTGTGAGTGACTTTTGTATTGTATCTTGGCAGTTGGTATGACTGTAATGAAAATTGACAGATTACGGAATTTGAATTTGAATCGCACGATTCGAATTTTGGAATAACTTATAATTATGCAATAAATTCTTGAATTATGTCTGACGAAATCGATTTAACACCATCAGAATACAGAGAAATTGCGAGTAAAATTACAAATCATTTCACTGTATCCAAATTATGTTATATTGACAATTGAAGTATGTTGAAATTTCATAGGATCGGAAGTCAGTGTAGACAACCACAAAACGAAAAATATAACTAAAAACAATGCAATAATGAGTTCATTATAGCACAGTTTTCAGTACTGTAATGAACTCATTACGATACTGAAATATAGACATTTTCTTACAAGTCTATATGGAATTGGTAGACAGAAGCTGACCTCATAAACGCGTGTTGGTTTTTTTCTGAACACGCTATAGGTTGTTATTTTTTTTCAAGGAATTGATATTGAAATATTTATCGATTGATGTGTACATCGTGATTTTGAGCGCTCGTTCCCCGAACGTTGAATAATAAGTCACACGGATATGCATGCCAAATTTCACGAAGATTGTTTCATCTCAACCCCCCATCTAGTTTAGATCAAATAACCGACAACATTGGCGTGACAAAAATCATATAATATACTGCTAAATACAGAATTAGGTAACTCTGAATTTTACACACGTATATAATTTTCTGAAATGCGAGTTTGTTGCTAAGTACATAAAACACATAAGCATGTTCTGTGGTATTTTCTTACTTTACTATGCTTCTTGAAAAAATGATTTCAAAAGGAAATATATATCGATATTTTCTTAAGTTTGCTATCTTTTGAAGAGTAGTTTTTAATATACAACAGTTTTGTGGTCTCCAAAATTCTCCATATATTAACTAGAACTCAAAAACTCCTCATATACAAAGTCAGTTCTTTTCTCGATTTTTCCTCATAATTTCCCGATAACAAATTAGTCGTCAAACAAAAATAGGTCGAATCCACAAATGGAAAGACATTCATACTGAAAAGTTAGTACATTCCGGATAGCCATAATCGTTATCGCTAATGCGCCGAGTGTCACAGAAAAATATCCTTGAAATTAATGTAATTGGCAATATTGACCCTTTCAGAACTGAATTTTCCATACCGTTTCCTAATAGAGGCCTCGCGTGGAACCAACCAATTCTTCTCCTTCATTTTGACGTTGAAAAATCCCCCAGATTTGTAAAATGTGGGCGTTTGCCCTTATTTCGATATACAAATGTGCCGCATTGACTTACGTTTTCATGCATTGAAACTGACATATATGAAATTTCAATCCCTATTTTCCACGTTAAGTGTGAATTATTGCGTGTTGATTCTACCGAACGTTTTTCATAGCTAAGATTTTCCCATTCAGAATTCAAATGAGGTTCAGTCGAATGCTGTCAAGTTGGGAACTTATTGAATTTTAATCTTACGTCAAAATTGTTTTTTTGTTTATGTAAGGAAGGTGAAGATTGGGGAGAGAACAATGAAGAATATGAATTTTCTTTATTTGGGCATTTCAATAAAATTTGTGCTTGTTTTATGGAGAGAAAAAGAGGACTAAAGTTCAATGTTAATCATACACATCACATAAGATATGGGAAAAAAATTTGATAAAAAAATAATATTCTATTATTCTATGGGAGATAAGAACTTCATATTCATCTGATGTTAATCACATACCACATGGAAAATGTGGAATGTTCGGCTAATAAAATAATATAATATTAGGTGTAGAACTTTGATTCCGCCGTTTTGCAAAAGATGACTGAAGCGGTAAGCGGTAATCGAAATAAATGGATCGTATTAGATGTCATTCAATAAGCTTAGGTTACGAAATATTAATCGATTTTATATCATAGTTGATTATTTATTATTTCTGTCCAAATTCCTGTGATAAATTGCTTAATTAATCGATTTGTGTCTGCATCATGAAGTTATTCTCGATTAAATATGTTACTTTTCGAACCAAATGCTCGTCTTTTGCGGAAGTTTTGATTTTCTGTTTTAATATGGAGAAATCTGAGGCTGGGGTTCATCTAAGGCTCTCAAATACCTTAATAAGTTAATAATAAGTCGGACACCAGTGGTGTTTGCATGAAGGTTTTCGAAGATGCAGATTTGGAGGTATTACTTGATCAAGACTCGTGTCAAATGCAACTAGAATTGGCAGGGTCATTGAGAGTGACGAAACAAGCCATTCCAAAACGCCTGAAAGTTTTGGAAATGATTCAGAAACAAGGAAATTGTGTGCTGTAGGAGTCAAAGCCGAGAGATGTTGAACGGCGTTTGCTTGCTTGGGAACAGCTCTTTGCAAGGCAAAGACGGAAGGATTTCTTCATCGCATTGTGACTGGAAACGAAAAATGGGTTCATTTCGATAAGCACAGAAGATCATGGGGATATCTCGTCCATGCTACCACTTCAACGGCCAAACCGAATATTCACGGTTCCAAGATCATGCTCTGTATTTGGTGGGACTTGCTCGGCGTAGTATATTATGAGTTGTTGAAACCAACTGAAATAATCACAGGCGCTTATTATCGAACGCTATTAATGCGTTTGAGCCGACCATTGAAAGACAAACGGCCGCAATACAACGAGAAACATGATAAAATCATTTTACAGCATGACAAAGCTCGTTCCCATGTTGGGAAAGTGGTCAAGACATACTTGGAAACTTTGAAACGGGAAGTCCTACCCCACCCATCGTATTCTCCAGACATTGCTTCCTTGGACTATTACTTTCGATCAATGGCACACCGCTGATCGATCGATAAGCACTTCCGATGCTGTGAAGAAGTAAAAAATTGGATCGATTCGTGGATCGCTTCAAAAGATGACTAGATTTTCCAACACAAGATTCGTTCGCTGCCTGAAAGATGGAAAAAAACAATGTCATGCGATCGACAATACTTTGAATCATAAAAGTATAACCAGTTTTCCACAATAAATCCGCGAATTTACAGAAAAAATAAGTGGAAGCAAAGAGGTATGTCTGTGTAGATCAATGGCAACCATAGGTAGTAACATCCACTTGTGAAAAAATAATAAGTAACAGTTTTTTAGCTATTCGTGTATTTGATTATGATGGACTACACCCTCTAAACATAAACATTTTCACCATGCTTGATATGGTTTTCATAGCCTCTATTGGGAAAACCTTATGCATGAGAGTAGGTACATTGAACTGAATATAATTTCAACTCAGCTTTCCATTTTGTGAACAGAAGGGATGGAACATTAGCTCATTCTGACTCCATTTCCGACACATTTAAAATGAGCTTCTCGGGTTATTTTTATCATCTCTTCGTGTTCATGCAACCCCAGGGGTGAAGATCAAATATTCAAAATAAGCATTAGTAGCAGGACGCATTCCTAAATCCAAACCATTGCATACCAGAGTGCAAGTCATTCTCTTGAACAACCCCTTAGATGGGGGTGCTTTGACGTTACATTAAAGTAATTCATCATGGCTAATTCGATAAGGGGAGACATCACGTGCTCAAAGGTTGCGAGTGACAGATTGGTAATGTAAATATTGCTGATTGTTCAATAAGATCCAGAATATTTCACACCAGCTGTTGGAGACTACCTATTGTATTTTCTACGAAAAGGGAAATAACTTCGGGGTCCATTCACTTAGATGTAAACAAGAATAAGTGACTACTCAAATGAAATAATACCCCCTCAAACGTGCCCTGGCACTGATGGTGAAAGCTGTTACAATATGATCACTATGAGACGAATTTCAAAACATATTAAATGTATTCTTATGAAAAGTGTTAATATGAAGAAAGAGCTAGATTTTTTTATTCCTAATTTTTCTTTCGTCAGCACCTTGGAATCCATATTTTATCATCGAAGAATTATGAGATTATAAGAATGAATTCGATAAAATCTCTCTAAAATTATTATTTAATTACAATGTTAGCATATTGCCAGTGTAAACGTTTTTGATATTTGTATGTGTTTGGTTCGGGAACATGTTAAAAAGATTTGGAACAACATACTGAGCACTTTTATGTCCAACTGTTTCTAGGAATCATAATCATAACATATTATTTTTACTTTCCTTCTACTTCTGTTTATAAAGAGATTCAGTGCGAATAGTTTTCTAACATACAATTTCTTTCTACTGTTATTCTTGACGCTTTAGTGGTTTCCGAATTACTAAGGATATTATTGGTTTTTAAACTTCAACCCCGTATTTATGTAAGGAAGTCGAAAGTCCAAATGGAGAAACAATTGGTGAGAAATGTCTCTAGACCTTAATATTTTGAAAACCAGTAAAATTTTCAAAAATATATTTTTTTAATGGTTTTTCCTCAATAACTTTCTATGCCATCGTTTGATAGTTTTTCCGATAACATATTTGGATAACCCGTGATAAATACTATCATTGTGATGGGTCAATTATCAATATTGCTCAAAGGATAAGACACAAAATCCAGTGACCCGCTTAAGTGAAACACCCTATGCGTCATGATGAATATTCTTTATATTCTTTTCAACTCAATGAAATCATTGAACTATTACAAAACAGTCATATAGCTGAAACCAACCCTGTAACATGTTAAAAGCTTTTCCAGATTGAGCTCTTGTCTGTTTTCCATCTAGGAAACGGGGAAATAAACAAAACTGTCCAACAATAGCTAGAAGAATAATACTCAAGTCGAAAAACTGAATAACCAAGACGCCAGTGTATTTGTCTGGTTGGAAAAGTAGAAAACTACCCTTTCTTATTTTCATGGATTCATATTATGTCGGAATGAAATTGCCAAGATGACCGTTCATATATGTGATAAGAATACCTCACGGTATGTTTTTATCCTACAAGAAATAACGTAGTGGCACTGGGATATATATGAGATTGCTACTGGGGAATGTAACCGAGATTTCGTTGCAATTTTTCAGATATGGAAAGACTGGGTATTTCAGCGGAAATAATTCGCATCTGACAAGTGTGTCTACATTTATTCCATTTAGGATATAAGGAATTTCATGAACGTAGAAAAATACGAATAGAATACGTGAAATATTATTACAGCTAGTTCAGAATATAAATCTAAGTTGCATGAAATAGCGTTGAAATTGAAGATATCAGAAGGTACTGTATTCACTATTTCACGTGAACATTTGTCTATGAGAAAGCTTTGCTTGAAATGGGTGCAACAACGCTGCCGAGAGGGGTCTCAAATTATAAGGCTTGGGTCACTGATGATGAATCCGTGTTCAAATACAAATATATGCCGAATATCAAGTTTGTGTCAAATAAATTTTCATAGACACATATATATGTATATTCATTGTTTAAATTAGGGATTCACGGCTTGACTTGATATTTGAGCTACTTGACTTGGCTTGACTTGAAATCAACTCAAGTTAAAGTCAAGTACATAGTGGTTTTTCAATGTCAAGTTAAGTATTTATTCATCAAGTACTTGACTTGACATGGAGGAACTACTACTTGACTTGAACTTGAGTTGATTTCAAGTCAAGTAGTTTGAATATCAATCAAATCAAGCCGTGAATCTCTAGTTGAAATATGTATTATCTTTAAAGGGTTTACAATTCCAAGTATTGAAGGGAAAAGGATTCAGAAGAATATTTAGAATTATGTATCATGCAATAAAATTGTTTGCATCAATTTGAAAACATCCTGTATATCAGTATGTTAGTTTGTTGGAGAATTGTGTATTATTCCTATGGAATATCCCTACAGCTCTTGAATCGATAGTTACATGTATCCTCTTATCGCACAAAATATGTTAATTATACCATATTCTACGTGTTTTTATTTACGATACCACTCATTTCTCACCTGACCCGATAAGAATGTCTGAATATTTGCCTTCAGTTCAAAAAATATAGAGTTAGCTTAGTTCTCACCCAATGAAACACAAAATGAATGCTCCCAAATTAGTTTTGATTTCATCTTTATTATTTATTCTCGCTCAAGGAGGTTAGTATTTATTTTAAAAACTCCATTTTCTTTATGTCGCTGAATTTCCACAATGATCGTGGGTTTCATAAAACTTAATTCGTGCTGATTTGCTTGATCAAATCATTTTTGTGTTAAATTTACAGCTTATTTTGGACACTTCCATAGATTTAATTCTACAATTAACGAATAGATCGGTCAATAAAAGTTTCATGGAACCCGCTGTGAAACTCTCTATAATGTGATTTTCGATAATTCACCATATTTCAATTAGCAATAAATCTCCATATTCATTTTATACATATCAGTGTTTTCTTATGATCTTAGTATCCTCACAGTTGGAATGCCATTCCTGTCAAGGAGGCTACAAGACCTCTTGCGGAACCGCTAATGCTCTAGGTACCACGGAACTATGTGAAGGAGCTGATGCCCAATGTTACGAAGCGATAAAATATTTCCAAAGTGAGTTGACCAAACTAGCAATGTTAACGTTGTGATTTTATAAAACTTTTCAATATTTCTTATCGTAAAATCTGTATCTTAACAACAGTTATGAATCAGATAATTGAAGTTCAATTGATAGTTTGATAGATGTCACCTCAAGATTCCTTAGTAGTATCTAATAATGTTTTGTTCAAAATTTCTTATTTAACTTCTGTAACAACTTGCTAATACCATTCTCTGGGCAGGAAATTATTGAGAAGTAGGTTCTGTCTGGAAATCAACACTTCAACATTATCAGAAAGATATATAAAGGTTTTGAAATTTTGGCATAATATTGTTATGTTGTCATATTGGAATATCGTCACAATTTTGACATTTAGATTAGACTGCCTTCATCAAGTCGAAATCACAGTCGTTACAATAAACCAAAAGATAAAATTAAATTAACGAAAATTGTCATTCCAACTTTAAATGTTGATTTGCATATCCATTTCAAATGAAAGAAACAGAGAAGATCTATGACTTTCCCTTCTAAGATTACTATCTCTTTTACCTGAGAAATTTTCCTTTCATTCAACCTACACATGTTCTCAAATGCTCAAAAGATAGTGACATGAAGATACAAGTTATAAGTTTGTAATTACAGTTAATTTTTTGAACTAGAAGACACTTATGAGGACAAATTTTATGAAACGCACTTGTGTCTTTATGTCAATTTAGTAACAGTTTTAGATCATTTTTTGTTGGTTGGTTTTAATATTTTGTCAGATAGAATTATATTTCAAGGTAAAAAAAAGTTGACATCGAAGAGATATATCAGATAGTGAAGGATTTGACAAAATGATGTCATATAGTTTTGATATTTTCATTTGATTGCCTTCATTCATTAGGCTCATTTGAATATTATATTTTTTTTTAGCATATTCATAAAAAGAATTGCTAATTAATATGTCACTCAACTCTTAATGTCATTTGAGTCTTTTGAGGGGGTTGCAATCCCCGCTCAAGGGGATGATTGTACAACAACGAATTTGCATTCACAAGATATTTCTCTTCTGGCGTTTCCGGAAGAATTTAATTCTTACGAAAATGGTCGACTGGACTGTGTTAAGTGGACCATCCTGTATAAGATTTACCATAATTAGATTACCGTTATCTATGTTTATTCCAAAATTTGAAGCACGTCTAGGTATTCCATAAATATAATCAGTGTTTCAAGGTTAAAACATTACTTTGTTATCTTTTCCGATGAACTTACCTAAAAATTTAGAGTTTGTTGGAAATATATCTTTGTTTTTATATTTTAGGAGGTGCTATCAAATATGTGGAGAGAAGATGTTGGGTTCCAGATAAAAAGTCCAAAACAAAAGATTATTGTTCATCGTTCAACAATCCAAATGGTCAACTCATATACTGTAAAACTTGTAGAACTAACAGTTGTAACACTCATCCTTATGGAACTTGTGGTTTGAAGGATTCTCGGCCATCACCTTCGAATTTTACTGATTTTCATTATGTTGGCTCCCAGAAAGAATGACAAACTGTATGAATATGCACAATAAAATAAATATTCAATAATGTGACATGGTATTCTGATTTCCAGTTTGAACTATTTTCCATTTTTACTTATTCCTTAGTGAATTGAATGTTGATCAAAATTGAAATCATATGTCGGGCTTTACGTTAATATAAACTTTCATGTTCCAAATATTCCATTTCAGCGTTATAAGTAAAATATCTTTATGAATCACTATAATATTAGTGATCTTTGAATTTTTGAATATTTTCAATTTCCTTTTTGGAAGTTTTGGAAATAGAGGGTTCATAATGTTTCATTGAGAATCGATAAAACGAAACTAATAATTGTCGATTTCGAAAATGAATTAAGTAGAATATTTAGTTGCTATTAGCTATTAATGAAAAGAGGTAACGAACAGTCTTAAGGCCAATATTATGTGAAAATAATTTATGAACACCCTATATTTTTCTTGATTCTTTCAATAAATATGAAGATTAGTGTGAAAACAATTTCTTTGATGAATATGATACTCTTTGCTTTTGTTATGAACGAATTCAACAACGTTTTGTGCAAAGTTGAAAAACATGCCAACAAAAATTTGTCTAGACTCCTTACTCCCTCAATTCTGTACAGCAACGTGAACATAATTTCGCCCAACAGAAGCTGCATTGAGGTTCAGTGATGAGAGTTATATCTCAAGATTTTTTGCAGTTCTTTTTATTCCTTTCAGGAAGTTTACCTTTGACTTTCCGGTAGTATACAATGCATTCTTTTTCTTCAATACATGGCTTATTCGTTTATTTGCTAATGAAAGTTTTCCTGTTCATCAAAAAAAAAAAACAAATGCAATGAAACTTTACTGGAATGTTGAAAAGTTTACCAACATATTCAGTTCAATATAATATTCCTTGAATAAGTATAGTTCATACTGTTGGTTAATAGTCTTTATAAGACACTAGGTTCAAGAATATGGCCATTCAAAATTCTATTTTAATTTTAATTCAAAGCTGGAGATTGTTGGAAATATGTATTTAGATGTGAAAAAAGTTTCGAGCAAATTTTATGTTGTTCGCGTAACCAGGAGCATCGGAAATTTAAAAAAATGACTCAATATTTCCGTGACCACAATACAGACAGTGCTGAAATTTACCATAAGAAATTCAAAAAATATTGTGAAAGAATTATTTTCTTGACAACTGATCGAGATGAGATTCTTCGTTTATTTACAATAGCAATTATAAACTTTGTACGGAATTTCGTTGGGATAGCGCCATCAAAACTCAATTTTTCAGTGACAATAGATCTGATTGAGTTGAATTTTTGCGTGTGGAAGTATAATGATTATCTCAAACTTCATGTTAATAACTTCATCAGGACCATACAAAATTCAAGCAGAATATAAAAAAACTAGTATTTAATCTGTTATTTCGTCATTGTTATGACGAAGAAATCACATTTCAAATATTATATATAGAGTCCCGTGGTCTCCAAGGGCGTAATTGTCATATGACAGGTACCAATTCAGGGCTTATCTTGGTTTTTTTGTGGTTCGTCCAGAATTGTCGTCACTACCAACTACGTTCTGACATTAAACAAAAAATTACAATTCTACTTCTACCGAAATTATATTCTATTTTCTGGACTTATGAGAATTTATGAGAAAAGAACAGTTTCTTGTAGTTAAGAGAATTAAAAAAAAATGAAAAGATAGATTCAAAATGATCTCAAGGGGTTATGAAAATTATCAGTTTTACGTATTTGCTGTGTAAACACACAGACGTTATTCCTCGGTTGTTAGTCTAAGCCTAAGGATTCCATTTCTATTGACAAGAAAACTGACAGTCGTTGTTTTTCTTCATTCTTCAGAACCTCCCGAAGCGTTCAAATCTAGATTACTTTTATCAAAAGTTGAATAGAGGCCGGGTTGAAATTCGTTCCAACTCAATTTCGCAATTACATCGCTTTCGCGATAATGTGAGAGGGGCTTTAGCAGTCGTTCCACCGTAAAAATACACATGAGGGTGGACTTTTGTGCAGTTGAAATCGATGTGCGTGAACATGGGGGTTAGTTGGGTTAATCTGGACTCATATGTTGTGCTTTTGATGTTTTTCATTACTATTCAGGTTCGTTGGTAATGCAATCAAAACATCTGCTGTGTATTTCAGTCATTGAAATCTACTGGCGAAACGACTATTGCATTCCTGTTTCTGTTAAAAATTCCAAATGCAACGTCAAAGTACGTAATAATCCTTCATGGGGACATACGAGTGCATTTTTTCCATTGATTCATATATTCTCAGGACTTGCAGTATTCGCAATAAGTACCCACTGAAAATTCTGCGAGACTTTCTGGACATGAGATAATTATTATAATTTGGCCTTCATTTATACGGTTATATAAAAGGTTTTCCAATAATATATTTCATTTTGATTAGCCCGGTCAATTTTGAAGCTGTCATCTTTTAACACTGAATAATTGAATACTTCGACCTTACCAAAAATAGATCGATATACACTTCATAACAAAGCATTGAAAAAAATGGTTAAAATTTTGCAGTAACCACTCGCAATACTGAAGCACTTTTGTATTGAAGATCCTTCTCGTCCGGCAATAGTGAAACTAGTGGAAACATAACAATAACAATAGCTTTATTCCCTGAATCCTATACAATAATATACAAAGAAATGAAAAACCGTCTATAACAGAATGAAAAATTCAAACTACATTCTAGAATCTATATCACAATAATTCTGAAATAGAGTAAGGTTCTATATTTATAATCAAGTCTGTGAGATTTTTCTTGAATTTCCTAATATCAACTATGTCTAGTACATTTTTGGGTAGATTATTATAAAATTTAATACACCTATACTTAGTATTTTTTCAGTTAACAAACAGTTTTTGTGTTTAATTTTTATTTTTTAGATCCTCGAAATAATGGGGACTTGTTTTCACAAAATGAACGCACTCCAAAACAAACAATCCAAAGAAAGTGAGAATTCTATTCTGTTTGAAGTGCCCTCTGCATGATTCTCTGTATTTTTGACCAATCATAGATCTAAAAGCAGACTTTTGAAGTACAAACAGTTTACTGCAATCGGAACCACAACCCCAAATCGCAAAATAAATGGATCTTAAGTTGCTCATCTACCCGTCGAGATAACACCCTTATCATAGAAATAGCCTGATAGAGTCTTTTGCATAGTTGATGAATATGTTCGCACCAATTCAATTGATTGTCCACATAAACTCCCAAAAATTAAGTAGTATGTGATATTTCAACATTCATTCAACATTCGAGCTGTTTGATGATGCGAAGAATCGGAACTGAGTTTTGTGGACAGAATTGGAAGATATTGATTTGGATGACGTTTATTTCCAACAAGATGGCGCTACCTGCCTCATAAGAAACGAAACACTTCCAATTTTACATGAAAAGTTTCTTGGCTATATCATTTCTCGAAGAGGTGATCACAATTGGCCACCAAGATCTTGTTACTTAGCATATTTAGACTTTTTCCTTTGGGGCCACGTGAAAGATAAGAAATATGTCGGGGGTCAGCAACCACCGACCTATTTTGTGCGGACCCCAAGAATGTTAATACAAATTGACGAAATTTTACAGAATTTTCATGAAATTATTCCATTATGTTATTAATCTCAACATCAATCCAGCGGTAGTTTTTCTATTGAAACTAAAGCCTACTTAAATGTCAAATTAATTTCGTAAGAATTCTTGTGAAAAGTGCAAAATAATGGTAATAACTTCAACACACATCGATTATCAGAATTTTTAAGTCCAAATATCTAGATAACGGTTGCTTATAGCGACTTGTAACAAGGGTAGCTTGATATCTAAAAGAATATCTTAAAGAAATCAATTATTTCACAGAAAAATTTGCTAAAAGCACGCTCAAAAATGTTAAGAATCTCCATAAAAGAAGGTGGCGCACCCTACGAATGAGAACAATAATAACATCAGGTTCGAATTTGGCACCTCAAAAAACATTTCAATACCAATTTTCGTTCAATTAAAGTACGTATTCCGAAAGTTATTCAAAAAACGTATATAAAAATAAAACTTTGACACCTTGTATCTTGGAAACGAAGCGTTTCCGGGCATATATATATATTCAGACAATTTATATCAGAATATTGTGAGGAATCACATACTGAAGATATCAAAGTACTTTTGAATCACCTTGTATAATAATTATAATATAAACCTATAATGAGAAAACATGACGGTAGCTATAATAATACTCATCGATATCAATAAAAAACATATTGAAAAAAACCGTTTCTTATGTTTCTCAATTGATCTAATATTTTGGAGGTGCAGGCAACTATTTCCTAATATTATCCACATATTATTCAAGTGAAAAATCCTCCCATAATTCTTCTCCAAGAAATTTCAATCAACTATGTGGTCCGTCAAGCGCTAAATTATTTCCTGTCCATCCCATATTGGTAGACTAATGTCCGAATTCAATTTGCTAGAATTAACATCCAAACCAACACCGTAATACTTCCCTGAATTTAATGATAGCTTCAAGTGACAACCGTCGAAGTGTTACTAATATCACTTGATTAGAACAATCGAATGATTGTTCTCTGTTCCTAACTTTGAGTTCGGATGTCACTTACACCCATAATCATCTATTATGATGACAGTTATTACTGAGAAGCAAATTAAAAAACTCTGCTACTGGTGGTACTATGCTTCCTCGTTCTTTATTCCTGAAAAATAAGCACTTAACATTATGTTATTTTTGTTCTTGAAACATTATCTTCAAAATTTACAAGGCACACAAAAATTGAAGGAATCACATTCTGATGAATTCATCTTCACAGGAATAGACTACAAAGAATCGTTTACCGTAAGGTTCTAGCTCAATTAGTTTCGGAGTTATGTATTTTTCTATAGTCTTCTCTGATGTAAGTGCTTATTCAACATTGCAAGCTTTCCGCCTATAGTAGATTACGTGTCGTTTCAATAATTTTATCGCCACAGGTTGAAATCCGAAGAATTAGGTTAATTTTTTTCATTTCGAAAGCAGCTTCGGATTTGAAATATTCTCTTAGATAGATGGAAACAATAACCAAACCCATAGTTTAAAATGTGAACTGTTTTCTATATTTATTATAACGACTCTTTTATGATGTCGAATATATCAATTTATTTTTGAATTTTGTTTCAGATGAGTGCCGATATATCAAAGAGCTTTCATCCTGGAAAAAGACGAGGCACTCCTATTCCTGTAGCTCCACCAAGGATACCAACACCTATGCCTGTGGCGAACAACAATAATAGTGCTAACAATAAGTAAGTATTGCAGAACAATTCTATTGCTTTTTCTTCAATTACTCTTCATTGAAATTGGAAAACAATATTTGCATATATAGATTAATAAGGTATTATTTGAAATAATGATATATTCACGAAACAATTCCAATCCAAATTATTTCAATAGAATTGAAATTATTTTCTCGAAACGACATCTAACTACATTTGAATCAAATTATTTTCTGGGTGCTATAGATTTTTCTGTTTGTTCAGGTTAAACATTTGGATATATTCGATTGGAATCAATATATTCTTTGTAATACAAAAATGAGAAAAGCACTAACGTGAAGTCAGGAGGAGTGAAGTTAAGTCAGATCTGTGAAGCCGAAAATGTTTGGTATTTAGTATTTCATTCCCAGTATTCTTCATTAATTTTTCATACTTCTGATGTGATCCTTGGAATTTTGTACGGAGACGAATTCAGCCTTTGAATTTGAGATCCGGAGCTACCTTGAAAATTCTAGTTTGTAGGTTTTATGATAAAGCAATCGGTTAGAAGAATGAGCTCTACAAAAACTTTTTCTTGCAATAGGTTGTACAGATATATATTGCAACAATAATTGCAATGGGTTGTACAGAATAATGTATTACGAGGATGGACGATTGACGTAACGTCACGAGTGAAATATGTGTTTTCCACACGAATTGTACTCTTCACTTTTTCTACAATTGTGAATAGTCAGTAAACTCCCATAAAATAGAAATAAAAAGGCTCAAGTCGAATTGATTCAACTCAAAATGGCCTCTGTTGATAGTATACGAGTATTTCTCTTCATAGTAACGACTTTTTAAATTGCATTGATCTATTACTCTGCAGAATCATTTTGCACGGTCTAAACTGTGTGAAATGATTATGTACGGCTTTTGACCGTTCAATATAATACTACATGATTGTTGCAGTGGTTGAAAAATGTGTGTTCTATTTCAAAACATTTTCAAGATACGCCGAATCACACATTTCATATTTCCTCCAGCCTTTTGACAACATTTATGGATATAATTCAATTCATCTAGGAACATGTTGAAATTTTATAGATTACGGGTCTGTGTTATGATGTTTAATATTTGGATAATTCAAATGGACTAGTGATACCTTTGAAGTTGAAGATGATGAATTATTAATGAATACTTCTCATTCACTTTATAAATATTCTCAAATTCGATTATGTTCTGGGTTTAACATGATTCTGCTCGATTAATAGTGGAGTATAGACTAGTCATGAATGCATATGAAATGAATTTCAATCTGATAAGCGATGGAATCGATTACTGTTGTAATATTGCAGGTAGAACCTGTGAAAAATAAATTCACAAAAAAGATGGAAAATAAGGTCATTTCTTGAGTTGGGAAATTACTGGATCTGTTAGGTTGTGTTGCGTAGCACCAACACCAGTGAGACTCTATATTAAGTTATATTTCCGATCCTTTGTATATTTTTTTTCTAATGCCTATTGGTGAATTCGTTTCTCTTTTGGGCGGTGCGAACCAAAGTTGAAATAAATGGATCCTAGATTTATGTGTACATCATGAAGTTATTCTCGATCAAACATGTCAACTTACGAGCCAAATTCTCAAATCCAAATTTTCAATTTTCTGTTTTAATATGGAGAAATCTGCGGCTGAGGCTCATCAAATGCTCTCAAATACCTATTAGTGAAAAAACGTGCCGAGAGTGGTTTCAACGTTTCAAGAACGGTGATTTTGACGTCGAAGACCAGCATAGCGGTAAAAAAAAGGATTTCGAAAATGCAGAATTGGAGGCATTACTTGATCAAGACTCGTGTCAAACGCAACAAGAATTGGCAGGATAATTGGGAGTGACGCATCAAACCATTTCAAAACGCCTGAAAGTCATGGGAATGATTCAGAAACAAGGAAATTGGGTGCCATAAGAATTGAAGCCGAGTAATGTTGAACGGCGTTTGTGTGTTTGTGGACAGCTGCTTGCAAGGCAAAGACAATACGGATTTCTGCATCGCATTGTGACTGTAGACGAACAATAGGTTCAACACGATAATCCCAAGCGCAGAAAATCATGGGGATATCCCGGCCATGCTTCCACTTCGACGGCCAAACCGAATATTCACGGTTCCAAGGTCATGCTGAGTATTTTGTGGGTCCAGCTCGGCGTAATGTATTTTGTGTTGTTAAAACCCACTGAAACAATCACAGCCTCTTCAGCCAGTCTTGTAGAAGAAATCCTATAATTTAATCCTATATAAAATTGTAAATCTACAATTTCAACACCTCGTATTTATCTGATTTTTAATTTCTAAGTGAGAATTGGCTGAACATCTTCAGTTTTGATAATGGGATGAAACCCGAAACATGCATGTCAACAAGATTTTATATATTTTATTAATAAATTGTAGAACGTATAGCCAAGTGTTTTTATTCATTTCCTTTTATTAATCTTCAGCCAGTCTTGTAGAAGTAGCTCTATGATAAACATTCTAAACCTCACACCACGTTTCGATATTGAACCCACGCTTCTGAATCTACAGGAACTTGTCACATTTTTAATAATGGCGAAAATTTCACTTGTCAAATGTCAAAAGATGAAAGCATCAAAAGTGACAGCTGCCTAGATAATGGTCTATTCAAAATGAAACCTCCGTGATCTAGAGTTTTCCTTGGAAAAATAAATGAGTGCACTTGTGGGATCCTAGAATATACAGGTGGAAATAAGATTCCATATCTCAATATTTCCCATCCTTGCTTATTAGCGCCAGTCTATTCAGCATCAAGGAAATTCCTTTCAGGACCCAGTCCGAATGGAAAAAGAAACAAAAAGACACATTCGAGTTCTCCAGACAAGATGAAATATGTTCTCAATCCCCAATTAACCACTTTCGAAAGAAGAGCCGACAAGAAATAATTCATTTCAAATTAAATAGAGGAGGAGATAGAAAAAGGGAACTATTCACCAGCTTCCAGACGTCCTGAAAGAACTCCGGCTTTGGATAGCGCCGTGAAAAAAAGTCATACTTAATTAGTGGCCATCTAATGAGTGCGGTTTTCTTTAAAGTTCCATTCAAAACGAACCAGTGACTGTTTTTCAAGCATTCTAATTTGGTGCGTTTTATCCGTGAGTTTCAGATTCTATGACCTGTAAAGTGTTTCATTAGTGATTGTCGCCTTTTCAATTTGAGAATAAGGAGAAGGTTAATTAATTGGTCATAGCTAATTTCAGGTTATCAACCGCATAGGTTGATAAAGGATTTATATAATTACTCGTACTCGTTCATACTGTGTCTATACAAAGTATGAAATAACTTCATTTTCTAAAGAAGAAAAAGCTTTTCAAAAGAGTCGTTATACACGTCCTTTTTATGTTGAAATGCACTTCTATTGAGGCTTGATTCATTAGTGTTCCCGATATGATATCTTGGACATTTCCCTCCCAATGGTAACCTTGGTTTTTTTATATCTCATGTTGTGCCATGTTATATAAAACTGCATTTGGAAAAATTATAATGGAAGTTATAATGTCATTCAGTTGATGGAACAACCTAATTGAGTAGGTGTTCTAATAAAAGGTTTTCCAATAGAAAACTTCATTTTGTATAGCCTGCTAATTGGGCAGCTACCTTTTTTGAAATCGTCATCTTTTGACATTCGAGGAATAGAAACAACGCCATTACTGAAAATGGAATGATACACGCTTCAGAATCGCATTTAAATTCACGGCAAAAATGGTCTATTCTCAATAAAACGGTGTTTTAATTAATGAAACAATCTCAATTTTGTAAGAAGAGGTTCCTGGCCATATTATTTATTATTATGAGGTGATCACAATTGGTCACCTTCTGAATAAACAACTTTATACTTTTTCCTTTGGGTCTCGTGAAAAGTAAAGTTTATGCCGACCAATGCTCGATTAAAAATAAAATTCATGAAATTATCGAGGACATACACCCGCAAATGTGCGAATTAGTGAAAATTTCATGAAAAGGATATAGTGCTGCAACCATAACCGTGGCGATCATTTGACTGTTTTCCATAGTTAATAGCATACCTTCATTTTTACGATTAAATAAATATTCTCTGATATCTCCTGGAATATACATCAGGAAGGAAAACCTACCTAGAATAATCAGTCGCATGAAGAAGGAGAAGTGAATGATGGTAGTTTTGAAGGTATTGTAAACTATTTCTGTTCAATGCTTGTGATTCAACCATCTATTATACTTCATGAAAATTGTTCCGAATGATAATTGTATCAGTTATGGTAAAAAAAAACACAAACTTTTTTGTCTATCATTCAAATCAGTTATTCGTTATGGAATTCGATAATATCTTACAAGCAATGTCGACATTTCAATCATCATAATTTATTCTATTACCTACATTTCAAGTATAGGATCTAATACAAATGTAACCTTATATGGCCATCGGGATGAAAATTTGGAAACTTTACAATTTAGGTATCTTATTATATGCAGGTCATTTCATTCAGAAAACACCCCTTTTATCATTTTAGTATGTCTCGGTAAAGCCTGTGATTTGAAACAACCCTGTTTGATAAAGGACGTATTTCATTTCACGTAAATAATATATGGGATATTGGTAATCCATACCCGAAATTTCAGCTTTCTAGGATTCCAAGTACCGAAGTGAAGAATGTTCAATGGAAGCTATGTTTTGCACAAAAAAAAAGAAGTGAATGAATCAATGGCTCGAAAACCGCTAAAAATAGAGAAGAAGGCAAATAAAAAAAAATAATAATATAAAAGGTGTTAAATTTGAAATAGCGATGTTGTTAGTATTTTTTCATATAAGCAGAAACACAGGAGCGCTGATAATATTTTAGATCGATGGAGCAGTGGTTCCTAGCCGAGAAACCAAATTTTGAATAAAATCATAACTTTCATTCTCCGTAAAAGACAAGGGTGCCATCGAATGTGGCCCACTTGTATATTTTTCCTGATACCTGAAATATAAGTTTCAGAAAATTCAACATATTTTTCGTTGAAAAACAACCAACTGAAAATCTCAAGATAAGTGGACGGAATTCTAATAGCCAAAATCATTCACAAGAAATTCATTAATTTATAAGTACAATAAGTACATATATAATGAGATCTGCCTATGTAGAATCTTCTGAAGGGAAAAGCATATTGCGCCCTCTCGTAGTCGGAAGTGAATACATAAAAGTTCAGCGTCGCGACGTTGCTTCATCGACGTCGGGAAAATGTGTACGCTTTCGGAATCGGTAAAGTTTTAAATCTGATCGTTAGGGTGCGCTATAACCCACTCCGAAGTATTCCCTATCCTGCAGAGTAAGTTTCAGCGCTCTGTCGCTAGAGGACGCTGATAATGAGAAAAAATGAACCCTGTTCCTATTTGCCATATTACTGAAGTTTAAAGGCAGAAAGTATTGAAAAACGAAATCATTTGAATTGAATTTGAATTGAATTCGAATCGATATTAGTCCAGAAGTTCAGAAGGATAATAAATATGTTATTTGTCAACATGAATCATATTATTTCGAAACTCATTTCAACTTTCATGCAAAAGTAAGCTGTAAAGAAACAAAAACGAATTGATACCTCTCAATTCTCATTTCACAACATTTTGATTATTGTTGAAAATTCTTAGAGAAAACTATTTCCATTTAATAATTACACTAAAGGGAATAGGTATCTACTCAAATGTTTCTTTTCGATAGATGAGAACAAATATTTCAGAATTTGAATTCATAGCTCCTAAATCAGAAACGCAAATAAGATTTTCCTTTGCTCAGCAAATGAATAACATCTCGTATTCTTCGATGACTAAATGGAGCGTAAATTTGACATCAACACATTCATAAAAGAGAACAAAGAGAAATGTTTGCTTGTTACCTTATAATGCAGAACATCATGATATTCTCAACTTGATCTATTAAATTTATTGAACTCTAACAAACGATATTATTTTCAATAATAAACTTTTGGAATCGTTCAAGGAAAAAATGTTCAATCCCCTAATTTATACAGAACATATTCATTGATAAACGGAAGAACTTGAATAATGTATAGAGGACACTGAGGTGATTCTAGATATAGGTACCCCATTTATTGGATCTGACTGCCTGGGTTACCGAGCTACAGGGTGATTCATGAATTTTGCTCATTTCATTCAGAAGTCATAACAAACGAACCACCCAGTAAATTTTCTTCATATTTGGCACACATCTTTCTTATTTGAAGCTTAAATGAATCACATAATGATCACAAGGAAGATCCAGGTCCGTGTAGAATATTTCCTGCCAACCCACCAAACACACAACAAAATCTTCTTGGCCGTTGATCCTAGCTTGGTCACGTTCAGGGTCGCTTCGATGGTTTTAGACCACGATCTCTGTACTTTGATTTTGTTCCAAGAGATCTATTTATCATCCTCAAACAACGTTCATCTCTTATTTTTTTGTAGCACTCCTCGAAAGTCTCAGTTTCATACCATATTTTTAGTTTTGAGTTTATAGGTTCACCTTTACCCTTGTCATATCGTAATAATAATAATAATAATAATAACGTTTGGTTCAGGAATGGATCCATTTTGTTGCGTTCGCAGATGGATATTCGGTCCATCAGGTTGTTTGCGTCAGAACGTGTGGCATCCAAACATTTTTTTAGCCTTCTTAAAATGATTCAGAATGGTTTTATGTTCGATGATCAGCTTCTGGGCTATGTTTCTACTGTTAACATGACGACGATCACCATGATTTTGTGGACATTTTCGACGATATCCCTGCCAGAGCATGGAGAATCATTCACCTCCACTACTTCAAAATCACTGTTGCACAATACGAACCGAAGGATTATCGGCCTCCTATACATTGCAATTTTTTTGTGGCTTTCTACATACTTCTCCATTTCAGATAGTAAATGTGTTAAATAAGGTGAATTTCTTCTTTTGAGTCTTTCTTTTTGTCAAAGAAGCGCCTTGAACTTTGAACTTCAATCTATTTCGCAGTTAGGCTGTTGAAATTTTACTGCTTCATCTCACTGTTATTCACCTCTGGTGAAGTCATAAGTTCTGTTCTAGCAGGTGGAAATATTATGCTAATAAAAAGCATTTGTGTAAACACTTATAACACAGTCTGTGTCAGTCAATATTTGGCTTAACACGCACTTCCTAAGGAAGTGCCACCTTCGATTTCTTCTGTTTCCTCTGGGCTTTTTAATCGTAGTTGCAAAATCTTCCTGTTAGTGATTTCCCGTTTTGTTGGAGGCCACACTTCACCATGCAGCATTTAGGGCTCATCTCAGGATCCATTTCTGTTTCACTTGAAGTTTCTGAAGATGGGATTTTGCAGCGTATACCCAAGCCTGGCATGCGTAAGTCATGACCGGATGAATGGTGGACTTAGTAGTAGTACGAGGCGTGTATTTAAAGTAAGGTCTCCAAGGCCATTGCATCGCCGCAAGTAGCGCTAGATGAAATCCGGCAACATTGTTATATACGTTAGGCCCCCCTCCACCAATCGACACCTGGTATAGCTCATTAGGACGCTCAGTCTTGACGTAGCAACCATTTGCAATGGAAGTGCCGGATGTCGCTCCCGCCAGGTGCGATTTGCGTTCGGTCATTAAGTTTTTGCACTAAAAAAAAACTCCACCTATAGAAATTCATCGTCAATTGGAAGAAGTGTATGGTGAGAAATGTATGGACGTGAAAAACGTTCGAAAATGGTGTAGAGAATTTTCTGCTGGCCGACTAAACGACGAGGAGCGCAACGGCAGGCCGTCACACTCGGACGAAACAGTGCGGAGAATTGAGGCGCTTCTGCTGAAAGATCACAGGTTGACTCTCGATGAGTTGGCCGAAAAACTCCAAGAATTGTGCAGTAGAGACTCTATTCATTCAATTTTGGTGAATAACCTGCAATACTGAAAATTGTCAGCCAGTTGGGTCCCGAAAATGCTTACCCCGGAGCACAAAGTCAAACGTGTCCAATGTGCCCAAGACTTTCTCGCCAGTTTTGAGGAGGAAGGGGAAGTCGTCCCTAGTGACTTACACATGTTTCCTGCTCTATTCAAACATCTAGGAGGAATGAAATTTGCGAACGATGGAGAAGTTCATAAAGCGGTTATTTCGTTTTTGCGCGAGGCGGTGGGATCGTGGTTCGAGGAAGGGATACAAAAGTTTGTCGTACGAATGAGGAAGCTCATCGAAGTGAATGGCGATTACGTTGAAAAATAGCTTAGATTTCAAGCTTTACAGCAATGTACAAAACTTAGTGAATAAATGTTATTTAATGTGAAAAAAATAAATGGAGACCTTACTTTAAAGGACACCGTTCGCCTCGTAGATGATAGGTGGCTATTTCGCTCGTTTCCTTCACAAGGCCGTATCGCATGATCCAATAATATAATGTTTATTTACTATAAACATAAAAAAATTACAGAGGTATTTATATTTCACGAAATATTTACCTGTGCGTAATTATAAATAAAAAGTGTTTCTAAAATATTTGAAGTAATATACATTATTTATGATATTTAAATTAGTAGTGAATTCTTTCCATTCAGACAATATTGTTTCACGTTCTAGTACAAGTCACTTCCGGGTAAAAGTCCAATCGGGTGGGTTTCTAAGATTCATTCTAGGGTGAACATAATTTCGGGGGTGAAGGTCCAATCGGTAGGTAGGTGTCCATATTCGGGTTCATAAAATGTCTCTAAATTGTAAGTATTAATTTCAAAATTTTTTTTTTTTTTATTTATTTTTTAATCTTCCTGATTGATTATTCTGCTTATACAATCTCTTCCTTTTTCTATTAACCATTGTTTAGCCTTTCTTCTGTAATATATATAATTTTTTATTTTTTTCAGATTTTCAGGAATTCTTTGATATATCCTTGGGGCTAGGTAAAAAGAGGATCTTTGTCCTATCCTTTTTTTGGCTCTTGGTGTTTGGTAGCTATATTCTTTTTTTCTTGTAGAATACAAATGCTCTGTTTTATTCAACCTGATATTTCCTTTAAAGATGTTCAGGAGTATTTGGAGTGCATATGTCTGTCTAATATCGGGAATCCCTGCTAATTGGAATAATTGATCACTTGGGAATTTCAGGTTTTTTCCATAAATTATCTTCAATATCCATTTCTGTATTGTATTCAGATGTTTCAAGTGTGTGTCATAGACTCCTCCCCACCCTATAATTCCGTAGTTGATCTGGGATTGTATTAATGCATTGAATAACATCATTAGATGTTTAGTGTCATTCAAATATTTTTTCATAAGTTTGAACTTATATAGAAGTCCTCTCAGTTTTCTTACCGTATTTATTATGTGTTTATCCCATTTCAGATTAGCATCAATCATTATTCCGAGATATTTTATTGATGTTGTTTCTGGTATCCTTACAATTTCATTTATCTCAAGATCTCCCATTGATGGCAGATCTGAATCATAGGAGGAAAAAGCCATGTATTTCGTTTTCTTTAAATTCAGTGTAAGTTTATTTGCTTGAAACCATTTTCCCAAAACATCAAAATCCTCTTCAACTTTATTTTTCAACTCATGCCACGTGGGAGCCGTGTAATGAATCACAGTATCGTCAGCAAAACTGAGTATTCCACCCGTGCTTCCGGACTTCAACAAGCTGTTGATGTAGATCAGGAACAGTAGCGGGCCAATCACTGTGCCCTGTGGAACGCCGTAATTAACCATTTTTGGGGAACTTTGATTTCCGTTTATATCCACAATTTGTTGTCTTTTGTCCAGGTAAGATTCAAGTAATTTAAAACTTGTACCACGAAATCCGTATCTCCACAATTTCTCGAGAAGTCTCCCATGGCATACAGTGTCGAAGGCCTTTGCAAGGTCAACAAAGATGCATAGGCTAGGAATCCGTTTATCCAAAGATTCATATATTCGTCCAGTTAGCTCTCTTATTGCATCCTCCGTCGACCTCCCACTCCTAAATCCATACTGAGCGTCCTCCAAAACATTATTTTTCTCTAAAAAGCTGACCATTCTATTCTTCAGAACCTTTTCAACAATTTTTGAAATAGCCGACAACAATGATATAGGTCTGTAGTTGTACATTTCAGTTTTGTCACCAGTTTTGTAGAGTGGTTTGATTAAGCCCACTTTTAGAATATCCGGAAAAGTACCATTCTGGAAGCAATAATTGATTATATAAGTCAGAGGTTTGGAAATTTCTACTTTTATCAGTTTCAACGTTTCTGCTCGCAAACCATCAATTCCGGGTGACTTTCCTATTTTGAGTTTTTCAATGTTATCTTCTATTTCTTGTGAGTCTGTAGGCTTCAGAAAAAAGGTTGTATTCTGCCAAGTGTCAATCTCTCTATAACCTTCAATATCTGGTATATTATCTGCATATTGTTGTCCTAATGTGCTAAAGTATTCATTAAATGCTTCAGCAATACTCGATTGATTGTCGATCGAACCATGTTCCGTTCTAATGTGATCTATTCTTGTCACAGGTGCATCCTCTCTACATATATTTTTCACATAATCCCAGATGGCCTTTGTTTCTGATTGGTTTTTTGCCATGAACTTTTCTAATTCTTGTTTTTTTTCATGTTGGGTAAGTTTTTTTATTTGATTTTTCAGTTCGGAATATTGTTTTTTCTGTTGGGGATTTTCTGGGTTTCTTTTGAGTTCCATGTATATATTATTTTTCTTGTTAATCAACTTCAATAAAGATGGAGATAACCAAGATTTTCTTTTGATATTTACATGTTTTTGGTTCACACTTCTTGTGTGCTTTTTAATATAATTTGTCAGGGTGTTCATGAATTCTTCAGTAATTGAATTTGCGTCTTTTTGATCATACATTTTTTGCCAGGTTTCTTTTTGTAAGTCATGTTTCAGTTGTGAATAATTAATATAAGTTTTTTTTTTACTTTTTATTTTCATTTCCTTAAATTCCTCTATTATATCACAAGATATCATTATTGGGAGATGGTCAGTAATCAAATAATCAAAAATGAAGCCATTGATATTATGTGGAGTTTTATTCTGATTCAATCCTTTAACATAAATGTGATCAATACAACTTTGGCTAGCAGGTCTAGTAATTTTATTAATAAATGACATAAATCCAAACGTGTTCATAGTGTTTTTGTAATCTTCCACGTGGTCTTCGTTAGATAAGATGTTGATATTCATGTCGCCCACTATTATATGATCTGAGCATGGAGAATCTGCCAAATAACTGAACAAACATTGATTAAAAAGTCTAGGGCATTGTTGTGGTGATCTGTAAATTGCTGTAACCTTGTAATAGCTTTTATCTTGTTTCAAGAGTGAAATTTCGATAGCCTTAGCTTCACCAATATTTATAATTTCATCTCTGAAGCAAATATTCTCCCTAACATACGTTATGACCCCATCATTCCTATTATACTCTCCACCATTGTAAATGCAATGAAATCCATTTATACGAAATAAATCAATATTTTCGATCTGGAAAGTTTCAGATAATACGATGATCTCATAATTTTGCGATATATATTCTAGAAATGTGCAGAACTCGACGAAATTTTGTGATATGCTTCTGATGTTCATATGCAGAATGTTGAGTTTTTTGTTCAAGTTGTAGTCTTTTATTTTATTGATGTTTTCCAAAACGGTAGTGTCATGTGATATAAATTCGTAGTCTCTGATAAACCGATTCATAGCAACAATTACAAATACTAAGCGTAACTTGAGTTAATTTTTTCAATTTTTTGTTTTTAGTATCTGAAATTTACTTTGCTTCATAATGTGTACTCAACTCATTCATATACATATATATGTTTTTTTTTTTTTCAATAATAAGTTTATATTTTTGCATACGAATAAAATTTTTTTTTTTTTTATTTATTGATTTAATTTTATCTTTTTAGATGATGTAGACTTATATCAGAATTATGCTATTGTAATTATAATTTTTATTTATTTTAATTTTTTTTTTTTTTGGCAATACTATGAATTTCTATTTGTCTGTCGTTGACTTATGTCGAAGTTTCATTCCACCAACGTTTTCTCTTGGGGATGATTCCTTCATGCCACCAACGTTTTCTTTTGAGGGTGACTTCTTTTTAGTCAAAAATTGCTTTTTGTGTGTTGCCAAATGTGGTGTCAATATTTTTTTCACGCGTTTTCCTTCATTAATGGTCGATGGTCCAGGAGCCAAATTTACCGGTTTGTATCCAGTTTCCACCAGCGTTTGATTACTATTCCTAATTGTAGGAGTACCTGGTGCACTATTTACTTTATTTTGTTCCTCGGAACACTCCAAATCCTCTAAATCGTAGGCAACCTGCCCAACCACCAACTTATTTCCCTTTATATAAGATTTTTCTGTATACTTCTCTCTGGCCTCCAACAAGAATGATCTGAGCCTCCTATTCTCTTGACGCTGTTTCGGTGTTAAATCATTCGAAATCGACACCGTTGAACCCTTTAACTTTTTAACGTGGTTGAATATTTTTTTTTTCGTTTGGTATGACACAAATTCTATCTTCAAAGGGCAGTTTTGTGTTTTTCCTAAAGTATAGTAATCACTTATTTCCGATGCCTCAACCCGAGTGCCCAACAATTTATTCAGCTCACAGCACAGAAGTTCCGGTGAGAGCTTAGAATCCTTCTCCAATCCAAAAACTATGATGTTTTTTTTTGTTTCCCAATCGGTTAGCGCTCTCGAGCCCCTCTCTCAATTCCTTATTTTCCCTCTCCAATAGATCAACTTTACTTCTCAGCTCTTGAATATCCAATCGAAGTCTTACTTCCGATGCAGATATACAATTCTTTACCTCTCTAATTTCTATTAGAAGTTGTTCCAAAGTGACCTTTTGTATCTCTTGGTTTGTCATTATATAATCTTATAGCAATAATAAAAATATTTCGCTATTATATTTGAGGGAAGAGAAAACGAGGACACACGCTTCACTCCACTGAGACCGACCAGGGAGACTTTAGTCAAAACAAAGACAGGAAGGTCTAGGTCACCCAAGGCAGAAACAGAGGAACGGAAAACACAGGAGTACAGTTTTTGAAATCTTGTAGTGTATGGAATGCCTAATCTTAACTACACAGGCATATGCCGCTAAACATGCGACCTGCCAATTTCAAATTCAGATAGTAAATTTAAATATGCTGATAAAAATCAACACTGAAAATTCAAATCATCCAATAATATCAACTTCAGAAAGAATAAACCCTTTAAAAACCATATAGATTGCGGTAGAATAACTCACTATCCTTCCGATGGTCACAATTAAGTAAATTATTTCACAATAGTTCAGCCTAAACTTGAAAATTCCTCAGAGAGCACTGTTTGACATCTTTATCTTTCGCTTATCTCACAACAACAACAATGCAACTCATAATGAACGAGATTCACTTGGGAAAAAAAAGGACGCAAAGTTACTTTTTTCCCAACCTAATATCCACCTGATTCATTTATTTATGATGGTTAAATCAATATTTCTCTCTCAGATTCTTCAGAAATGCAATCCAAAAATTTCCAATAATATCTCCATCACTACACCTTCTGAATAAATCAGTCTGGAAGGAACCCTGAAGGTATGTTTATCCCACGCGTGCGGAAGGAGCACGTAAACCGTGCACCCCAAGCACGAGGCCCGTTCTCCTTGGAACTCACCCCCACATCGCAATGATTTATAACTTCGAAATTCGTGCTTTCTACAACGTGACTTTAATTTTAAATTGTTTTATTGTTTTTTCGAACATCTGAGGAGTGCACATAATTTGATCTCGAAATATTTCCCTTTTGATTAATGGCTTCTGGGTGCGCGAAAACTGAAAGGGGGAGCTTTTCCCTGGACTGCATTCAGATCCCTCCTCTGTATTCCCCAATTTCTCAGACTTCGGGATTCGAACTGGATGACAAATTAGTTTTATTATGGATAGGAAGGCAAACATGCGTGCCATGGAGATGGAAACGTATTCGGATATTCTTCTAGCGTTCCGACATTTATTATTTCTCTGTAATCATTCATCATTGTTTTGTGCGGAATGAGGAGAATACAACAGATCTCCATGGAAAAGATCCGATCCCAGCGATTTTTGGCGTATCTATTACAGAACGAAATTTCCTTCATTTGTCATCTTCTATGATTTGGTATGAGTTTTTTCTTCTTCATTTGTCATCGGTTGATGTTCTATTATTCTGATATTTACCATCTAACTAGCCAAAAGGAAACTCCACATGAGGTTCATTAATTTATCAACAGATATGATACATTGAATCTGCCATTAATATATTTTCTCGTGAACTATGAGAATAACTGGATAAGATTCTAAAATCAGTTATAAGTTATTGCTTTTAAGTCTATCCAAGTTTGATAATCTTCAGAAAGATATCGAATGCAAACATTCAATGTTACCTTGGAGTTTGACTTCAAGGTCATGTAAATGTTTTCAATAAGGATTATACACTTTTCCTCGTAGAATATTGATCTTCTTGAAGAATCAGAAGTGATAGTCGGAGGAAGCAACGTCTGGAGAATACAGCGGGTGGGCTAGGACTTCCCATTTCAATTTTTCCAAGTATGTCTTGACCACTTTCGCGACATGGGGTCGAGCAGTGTCATGTTGTAAAATCACTTTATCATGTCTCTCGTTGTATTGCGGCCGTTTGTCTTTCAATATTCTGCTCAATTGCGTTCGATTACTATCACCTGTAATTGTTTCAGTCGGTTTTAACAACTTATAATACTGCTGATCCTACCAAATACGGAGCATGATCTTGGAACCGAGAATATTAGGTTTGGCCGTCGAGGTGGAAGCAAGGCCGGGAGATTCCCATGATTTTCTGTGCTTGGGATTATCTCAATGAACCTATTTTTATGTCCAGTTACAATGCGATGGAAAAATCCCTTCCGTCGTTGCCTTGCAAGCAGATGTTCACAAGCAAACAAACCCCGTTCAACATCTCTCGGCATCAACTCGTACGGCACCTAATTTCCTTGTTTTTGAATCATTTCCATGACTTTCATGCGTTTTGGAATGGCTTCGCTCCCAATGATCCCGCCTACACTTGTTGAGTTTGACACGAGTCTTGATCAAGTAATGTTTCCAATTCTGCATCTTCGAAAACCTTCTCTCTTCCACCGCCATGCTGGTGACGTCAAAATCACCGTTCTTGAAACCACTCTCGCCACGTTCTTTCTCTAATTGCGGCCCCACAATAGTATTTGAGAGCATTCGATAAGCCTCAGACGTAGATTTTAAAGCAGAAAATTAAAACCTTCCGCAAATGACGAGCATTTGGCTGGTGAGCTGACATGTTCAATCCAGAATAACTTTATGGTGCAGCCGTCTATTGCAAAACGGCGGAAAAATAGTTGTACACCTGATAAATCTTACAACTTTTAATTTAGATGCTTTGTCCCATACCGAAAATTTAATTTTATACAGGATGACCCACTGAAATAACTCCTTGGAAAGAGACATCATCGAAAATGTTTTAGTCTTGAACTTTGACCTTGGAATTTGATTTCAAGTCAAGTAATTTTTTCAGGAAATTCACATTTTCTTCGGAGAGTAAATATTCTTAAAAAAAACAATTTTGTGTTTTTCGTTTTTTCAATAAAACGTATTTCTATGGAGATATGAAATGTTTCATACTTCAGAGAGTTATATTGAAGTATTTTTAAGTTATTTCTAATAGAACAATTGTCTTTATCTTCCGAATGAACATATTCAAAAATAAAAACTTAGTTTTCGGATTTTTTTTGCCAACACATGAGTTGGCAATGCGATACTAAATAATAAAATGAAATTATTACTACTACAATCAGATCCATTGGTACATGGTTGGGGATTTTAGATTGTGCGTAATTTCATACAATTTTTATTGTATTATTTCTTCTTATTCATTTATTTCTCCTCATTATTTTTTCGCGTTAGTTATGGCTTTTATCAACCGTCTGAAGCTTTGAAGAGAGGATATAACAGTGCATTGTCAATCCTGGAAAAATTTCGAAAATTTAAATACTTTATTTTTGTTCTTTATTGGTCTCTCCATGTATAATTAAAATGTGCTGAGTAGTTTATGCATGGAAAACTTTCATCGAAACTATTCTAACATAAAACACATCATATCCCCACAACGATTCATTTTATCGCAATAACGAAGGTGCTTTTTAGGAAGAATGAGATTCTGAAAAGTAAATGTATATACCCTATTGAAAAAATTTTTCTTCACCTTGACATGACCTTAGAATCAAATTTCAAGGTCACATTGAATGTTTTGATCCAGGCTCTTCCCTAGAAGTTATTTCAGTGCATCTTTTAAAATGGGTAATCCGGCATAATTTCAAGAGATTAAACTAAGACATCGTCAAAACAGGTCATTACTAACATCTATCGGCAGTTTCGAAATAGCAGATAATTGTTGCCACAGACATTCTACCTACTCGATGAAGTATTCTTCAAGTAAATTTCATATTTTTCCACACAGATTTGTCCTCTAAGACAAAGAAATCACTTCATAATATATTGTCAACTGCAACACAGCAACTAAATTGAGCCCTGGAAGGAAACAGCATCATTCCCCTTAATCCTTGTATTCTTAACGGGATAACAGCTATCCATTCCAATCTTCCCCAGTTAAACTTTCCGTAACTCCATTTTCATAATTTATGAAACCAGACTCTTAGGTCTTTTCCTCTATGATTATGTTGTCTCACTTAATTGAAGCAGAGATTATCTTGGAGATGTGTTTATAACATGCAAATTAGGTTATGAAATTTCATTTGCCCCCGCATATTTATCATTCTCATGGTGCTCTGGAGGCTTCTATGGGCTTATGGGATTTTCGGAATATACTCATATCGGTTAATTCTGAACATCCGTGACTTTGAAAAAAAAAGGAAATTATGGAGCGAAAACATAGGTAAATATTTAAAGGGTGTTTTTTTTAGAGCTATAGAACTTTAAATTGCAATAAAACAACGATGGATTATTCGATTGATTTGAATTTTGTTTATCCGCAAGATAATCTTGTGGTATCACATTTTAAATATGATTTCTGGCATATGACCGCCACGGCTGGCTCGGATGCAGTCCAATCTGGACGTCCAATTTTCGATGACTTTTTAATAATAATAATATAATAATAATTTTTTCCAACATTTGTTGCCGTATATCGCCAATAACACGGCGAATGCTGTTTTCCAAATGGTCAAGGGTTTGTGGCTTATCCGCATAGACCAATGACTTTACATAGCCCTACAGAAAGTAGTCTAGCGATGTTAAATCACAAGATCTTGGAGGCCAATTCACAGGTCCAAAACGTGAAATTAGGCGGTCACCAAACGTGTCTTTCAATGAATCGATTGTGGCACGAGCTGTGTGACATGTTGCGCCGTCTTGTTGGAACCACAGCTCCTGGACATCATGGTTGTTCAATTCAGCAATGAAAAAGTTGGTGATCATGGCTCTATACCGATCACCATTGACTGTAACGTTCTGGCCATCATCGTTTTTAAAGAAGTACGGACCAATGATTCCACCAGCCCATAAAGCGCACCAGTCAGTTTTTCTGGATATAACGGTGTTTCGACATACACTTGAGGAAGGATTAGCTTCACTCCAAATGCGGCAGTTTTGTTCGTTGACTTAGCCATTCAACCAGAAGTGCGCTTCATCGCTAAACAAAATAAAATGGACGTAGTGCGCGATACGTATTCCGCACAGAACCATTATTTTCGAAATAAAATTGCACTATTTGCAAGCATTGTTCAGGCGTGAGTCTATTCATGATGAATTGCCAAACCAAACTGAGAATAAATCACTTGACAGCTGCTGAATCGGTCGCCATCTTGAACAGTATTGCCAACTTAAAGTTATATACCTCGTTAAAAAACACCCGTTACAATCGCAATGTGCCCCGAAAGACGTATTCATTTGCATTGAAAATTTAAAAACCACGCAAATTTCACATCAGCTCGTATTAAAATATCGTCCAATACTTGTTGAAGAAGGCAATTCCAACACTCATGCATTCGAAATTTCGAATTCGTATTGGGAATGAGAATTAGACGATATTTTCTCTATTTCTGTCAAGTTTTGTGAAATATTGTCGAAATTTAATGAAAAATTCAGATTAAAAATCCTAGTGACATTTGTATTGTATTGTGGCAGTTGTTGTGACTGTTACGAAAATTGACAGATTGCGGAATTTGAATCGTACGTTTCGAATTTTGAAATAATTTATAATTACGCTTTAAATTTGTGAGGTCGATTTAACACCATCAGAATTAAGAGAAATTGCGAATGATATTGCAAATAATTTCACTTTATCTAAATATTAATGTATTGACAATTGACGTGTGTTGAAATTTGATAGAATCGGTCAGTGTAGGCAACCACAAAACGAAAAATATAACTGAAAACAACGCTGTAATGATGAGTTAATTACACCACTGGTTTTAGTATTGTAATGAACTCATTACGATACTGCAATAGAAAATAGTATATTATTCAACGAGTGGTAATGTAGGTCATAACTCACGCAGATGAAGATTGCAGCTTGAGCCGTAGGCGAGTGCTGTAATGCATCAAGTGAGTTATGACCATTACCGCAAGTTGAATACTATACTTTATCAAGACTATATCAATAAATACTAAGAAAAAAATACAGACTTAGAATATAGACAGAAGGAACGGGAAATAAACATATGTGCTCGATCCCGAGTATAAGAGAGATGGAAACTTAGTGTCACCAATCACAATCGAATTAGCTTCGGCTAGCTCGAATCCAGTACGGAGTACAGACATAGAACTTCATTGAAAAACCTTAATTGTTGCCTATAAAAATGCATTAAAATATACCAAAAAAACATTCCAAATATTCCCATAAACGATGATCTTAGTGCTACACCAATCTTGAAAATTTTCTCTAACTCCCTTATATTTTTTTCGGGCAAGTAATTCTGTATGGTAACATTAGCTGTTTGTCTTTTGAAAATGAATAGGTATGTACCTATATAATATTTCATCTTCATTATCTGAATTAATCGTTTTCAGCAAAACATTCACAATAATTAGATATCAACTCAATTTGAAAACGTCAAAATTATTGAAGTGACATTCCCTCGGACATTCCTCCCCTCAATAACAATTACGGAATGTTTCCATTCAGCCAATCGAATAGAAGCAGAGATGTATAGAAACACAGATCCATATTTTCCGATTCATTATAGTGAGTTATAGTAGTGAGTTATTATAACTCACGCTGTTTGTTAAAAGATACTATTAATTGCTCAAAAGCAGTTGAATAATGAATATGTAATCCAATAGGAGTAGATAAAATATATTAGTATACATACTCTATGATATAAGTCAGTTTTTCTATATTATTTTTCCAATTTTCTATTTACAACTGAAAACTCGGTCCTATTTTGAAAGAATCGAATCGAAAAAAAAAATAGTTGTACTGTATAAAGCAAAAGGAAAATCATGCGTTTCTCTACTAAATCAAATCTATCTCTTTATAGGACTGCTTCTCAAGCGAGAGAACAACACAATTGGGTCCATCCTACGTCATCTGTCCAAGACATCCCCAAGCTTATCACAAAGCCGACATACAGGTTACTAGATAACGATGTCAAAACTGCGTGGATCAATCCCAGGCTCATCTCCAAGGTAGGTTGGGTTGCAATGAGGCATGATATTGAATTAATTCAACAATGGACGGACTTGATACTGTCGAGAGTATTCATAAGCAGATGATACGCTCATATACTGGACTGTACAAAAAGTTATGGAATTGTTATTTTAAGGAAATTCGCTCTATGAATACGATGAGTTTCATTAATTTGATAACTATAATAAATGTCCATTGTGAAATGACAACCATTCCTATAATTTGTGAGTTGAGAAGCTGCTGTGGTTGTTTTTAGCTATGGTGGCTAAAATAGGTTCGCAAAAATAATAAGAAAAATCATTTTATTTGATATCATCGTAGTTGTCATGTTGAACCGAAAAAATTAAAACTCGAGAACTCGAGAAAAGTACTGATTGGATGTCAGAAGCTTTTAAACCATAATTAATTCATGTGCCATTGAAGCCCACAGAACTTTTGTATATATTCTATGAAATGGAATTTATCATCATGTCTTTGTTGTGGGTTAGTATCTATATAATGGATTGTGATGATGATATCGTCCTAAAATTTGGCATTTCATGAATTGTAATCAATTATTCGTAATTTAAAATTTCATTGGTTTATGAATTTCTCAACCATTCGAACGAAGGTTGAGTACAATACATGAAATGTCAAATTTATTTACCGAAATATCGAATTTTAGTTTCTTTCTGTGTTTTACGGTCACTGATTACTCCACACATCCAGGAAATGCGGTTTTTTCTCATTTAATGTTCTTCCTCAATAATTCTTAAAGTATTCAGTTCAGGTATATGGTTTGCTTAAGGAACCTACACTGTTTTTAACGTTGAATTGACTGATTAAATGAAAAATATAGGTTCTAATTTGAAAATCTTGTGTTCTGATCAATTTGAGTTTTCCAAGTTTATGATCTTCTTATAAACATCCTCTACATTTTTGGTCCAAACCCTAGTCTTATAACAGTACGTATTTTCGGAATAGAAAGAGAACAAGATATTCTCAAAAAAAATTTTTTCTGCAGAAATATTCGAAAATTGTGAGTCCCTGTCGCCACCATTTTTTTTCATAAAAATCTCATAAACTCATAAATCGTTGAGTTTTTATTCAAGGTTTGGCATATTGCTGAAATTGTCATCAAAAAAGCTATCTAATTCTTCAATAATTTACTGGGTGTGCCATTTCAAATGAGGAAGTAGTAGTCTGTTTCTCTTATAACCGAAAGTTGTAGAGATCTAAAAATAATTTAAATCATTGTCTCTAACCTCAATATACAAATTTCCAGCACAAAATTAGGAATTGTTTTCCATAATCGCCTAATAGGCCATCGAGGTGAATCACTCTGTATAAGGAATTTTTTCGATATCCTGAATTTTCTATGGTTCTAATGAGAGTGCCAAAAGAACATTAAATTACATTAAATTTCGCGTGAGGCTTGAAATTGTTAGTCTACATAGCAAATTTTAACTTGATCAGAAATACAATATTTCGAACATCCATATTGCAACCTGCCGTAAAAATTTCTTCAAAGGTCTCTAAATTTTTCCGCTCGAGATTAACAAAAATTGATTAGGTATAAGCAAACAGAAGAAGAAGAATGAAGGTTATAGAAAAAATGAAAGCTACTTAGAAAGAAACAAAGTAACTGCCAAAAATCCTGATGTTAATTTTTCCATATCTACCTGACTGCAGCTTCCGATGAAAAAAGTTCTAACCAAGATATCACATAAATATGGAAATAAGGTTTTGAGGGAAATTTTTGTATTTCAACGTTACACAAAATGTTATTTTGAATCGGTGAAATGCAAACTATAATAATAATTGTAATTTCCCTTTAGTTAACTTCCCTTTTTTGATTTAACAGACTTGAGAGGCGATTTGCGACGTCTCAGAATTCAATCTCTAATATAATGAAGAGGCATCAATCTGTTCTACTCAATTTAGACGATTCCGAAAAAAAAACAATTCGTATATATCATTGAAATCCCATGTTCGTATATTTACCCATGTCTTACTCCTTTCAACAATACCCGTTGAAAACTATTATCCTTCTCTGCTTTCACGCCATTACGTCTTCAATCGTCGCCTATCCTCTATTGGAGATTTTGCCGCCCACTGAATGCACCCGAAAGCACGCCATCCATAATTTATGAGTTTTATAATTAAGCAATATATAAAAGCAATAATCATATCTCGCCTTTCATCTTCCAATCAAAAAGGCTCAACGGTTTACCGCAATACTTGGCACTTATTCCCAACATACGTACTCTTCGATAAATTGCCTTTTGCTTTCGGAATTAAATATTTTCGAAGACCGCCTTTGATGTCGAACGTCGGTCGCTTTGGTATTCTAATAGAAAACTAATTTTTGCGGAAATTGATTGTGGGATTCTTTATCTCTTCTCGTGGATCAGCTAGAGCCGGCGCAAGTCTCGAAACATATAGCTAAAGAAGATTTCAAGTGTCAGAGGTTCCAGTCTATCTCTTTTTATTTCAAAGGAATCGAAATAAATAACCTCGTAGACTTTTGTGCAAGTTGAAATTTCGTTTATCTACTTTGTTATTCTGAGGGCTTATTTGAATTTACATTAACATTTCGAGTTTACCGTTTTGACAGATGAGGAAAGCGATGAAAATGAGATTGTTGGAAAGAACCTCATTGTATATCATCAAAATTATAGAGTGCCTTTTATGTATGACGAAATATTTGTTGGCTGAAAATAAATGAGAAATAGTATATTATTCAACGAGCGGTAATGTAGGTCATAACTCACGCAGATGATGTTTGCAGCACGAGCCGCAGGCGAGTGCTGTAATTCATCAAGTGAGTTATGACCATTACCGCAAGTTGAATACTATACTTTATCTACGACTATATCAATAAATACTAAGAAAAAAATACAGACTTAGAATAAAGACAGAAGGAACGGGAAATAAACATAATGTGCTCGATTCCGTACAAGAGAGATGGAAACTTACAGACATAGAAATTTATTGAAAAACCTCAATAATTGCCTATCAAAATGCATTAAAATATACCAAAAAATATTCCCTGTAAACGATTACTTAATGATCTTACTGCTACACCAATCTTGAAAATTTTTTCAAACTCCTTTATATTTTTTCGGGCAATTAATTCTGTATGGTAACATTAGCTGTTTGTCTTTCGGAAGTGTTTACCTTTATAATATTTCATCTTCACTATCTGAATTAATCGTTTTCAGCAAAACATTCAAAATAATTAGATATCAACTTAATTTGAAAACGTCAAAAGTGACATTCCCTCGGACATTCCTCCCCTCAATAACAATAATGGAATGTTCCCTTTCGGCCAATCGAATAGAAGCAGAGAAGTATAGAAGCACAGATCCATATTTTCCGATTTATAATAGTGAGTTATAGTAGTGAGTTATTATAAATCACGCTGTTTGTTAATAGATACTATTAATTGCTCAAAAGCAGTTGAATAATGAGTTTATAATTCAATAGGAGTAAATAAATGTATTATATAAGGTGTAAAATTCTGCTTCCGCCGTTCTGCAATAGATCGATGTAGCGGTAAGAGGTAGTTGAGATGAAAAGATCGTAGATGTCATACAAACAGCTAAGGTATTTGTAAACATAACGCCATCGAAATATTAGTCGATTCGTGTCTGCATCATAAGGTTATTCTCGTTTAAACATGTCAGCTTACGAGCCAAATTCTCGTCATTTGCGGGAGATTTTCATTTTCTGCTACAATATAGGGAAATCTGCGACTGAGGCTCATCGAATGCTCTCAAATATAGTGAAGCCTCTATTAGTGAAAGAACGTGCTAAGAGTGGTTTCGATGCTTCAAAAACGGTGATTTCGACGTCGAAGTCCAATAGGAAAAAAAAGGGTTTCGAAGATGCAGAATCGGAGGCATTACTTGATCAAAATTCGTGCCCAACGCAACAAGAAATGGCAGGATCATTCGGAGGGACCCAACAAGCCATTTCACAACGGTTGAAAGTAATTGAAATTATGCAGAAACAAGGAAATTGGGTGCAGTACGAGTTGAAGCCGGGAATATGTTGAACGGCATTTGTTTGCTTATGAACAGCTGCTTGCAAGGCAAAGACGGAGGGGATTTCTGCATCGCATTGTGACTGGAGACGAAAAATTGGTTCATTACAATGACCCCAAGACCAAAATATCATGGGGATATCCCGGCCATGCTTCTACGTCGTCGGTCAAACCGAATATCCACGGTTCCAAGGTCATGCTCAGTATTTGAAGGGACCAGCTCGGCGTAGAGTATTATGAATTGTTGAAACAGAATGAAACAATCACAAGCGATTGTTATCGAACGCAATCAATGCGTTCGAGCCAAGCATTGAAAGACAAACGGCCGCAAAACAATTTCAGATATTTTATTTTGTTGGTTCCAATATTTTATCAGTTGATATTTCGATCTTTATATGAGATTGCCTCCATCAAGTAGACTCATTTGAGCTCCATAAGATTGACATATAGGTCATAAAATTATGATTTCAATCTTCATGTAAATGTACTTAGAATTCAGTGACAGTGACAACAGAAAATATTGATTTATTAGTGAAATCTTCAAATGACTATCTACAATTATGTGGTCTCCAAGGATGCAATTGGTGCATCAATGAATTAGCGATCAAAAGCTATTGACTTCACGTCATTGCTTTCCTTATTTTTGTATCGTACAATTAATATTGATTGATATATATTTCTCTCCCTTTCAACGGAGATAATATTTCCTTTCCTTAACGTAGCACAAAATACCAAATGAAAAACCGAAATCGCATCCAAACCACCGCCAGTCACGTTCATCAGATGATGAACGAACTCCCCAATTTTCAATCATCCCACATGACGTTTCCCATTAACGTCACGTCAGATCTCCAGTTCACATTCCGGAATGACTTATCTTATTTAAATTCATGTTTTAAAATCGACATAAAATGTTCGATGCACTGTTAAAATCTCACGGCATCGGCGCAAAAACTGCGGATGATGCATTGAACGTCAGCACGTCATCTGGTGCTGATGAATCGACCTCTAACAGCTATCAATTCCAAGAGAAACTCGACGATTACTCATCCAACGGGGAGGCTGCAAGTAGAGCAGTATTGGAGGAAAAATATTCCCTCGTTGGCAAGACCTACGGGACCTCCACGTTCGAGACGTTCGCAAGAGATGGAAGCACTCGCTACCAGGACTTGTGGTTGAAGAACCCCAGGGATCCGTTCGCGGTCACCAGCGTTCATTCTCTATCGCAGAATATACCGGATAAGATAGGCCATGACAACCTCAGGTCCAGGCTGTCTTCCTGTATGAACTTGACGAAGAAGACCTCCAATCTGTACAACAGCGTGCTGGGTGAGACTGAGAACGGCAACTTCAAGCGCTTTGACTCTCTTAGCAACCACGCTAGTGCTTCAAGCTCGGAGAACAAGCTGTCGGATATTTCCACGCCCAGACATAGCTTTGAGTATTTGAAAGGGGATGGTAGAGGTTCCAAGTATTATACAAAATATGATCTGGAGAGACCCAAGACGGTGGACGTGCCGTACCCGCAAAACTCTAGTGTTTTTGCTAAGACTAAACATAATTTATCGGACGTTATACCTGGGAATAAACTTTTTTTTAAGAGTGCGAAAAGAACTGCTGATGTGGACAAGACGATGGACTGCCTGGAACAGATTAAAAAGTGCCTTGAAGATTTGAATGTTTGAGGGGTTTGATATTCTCTTTATTGTATTAAAGACCAATTTTTAACTTTTGGTGCAACAGAGCTTTTAAGTCAATAAAGTATATTATCAATCGATGACAAGACTTCAAAATAAGAATTCTAGGTTATATTTCTGTTCAAATCCAATTTGGCCTTACAACGATTGTTAAGCCAACTCCTTGCATTTCTTACATCGTAACACCTTGAAAAAACTGAAAAGTTCTCTATTCTATCAAAAAGACTTATTTAATTTCAACTAGTTGAATTATTTATTTCGCGATAACTTACAATTTATGACTTGAAAATGTCTAAATGTGAAAACCAGTTGAAAAAGTTTTTAACAAATTTTGGCGATTCGTCAGATTCATTGAGCCCACGAAACATAAGTCTGGTTCCTGGTATGAATATGGTTGGCTTTTTCACATATTCCTTCAACATTTTTGTTTCCTCGGTCTCTTGGAAAATTTGGTCGAGTAAAGAATTGTTCTGTTGCACTTCTTCCGTTCTTTGAATTGGTTCTTCTCTTTCTTTTGGTTCTGTTACTTCATTGTGCATTTCTTCACTAACATTTATATTATCGACAGGAGGTGACAATGTTGTATTTGAAATCGTATTTTCATAGCCATCATCTTTTTGCTTTTTTTCTTCGAATACGGGGTAACATATATCGTACAAACTGTACTGTTTTTTTCTAGAGATAACGAAATCTTGCCAGTAATTTTGCTCCATCCTCCTTGTGAAAAATTTAGACCCCACAGAGTTTTCAGTACAAATGTCAAGTTTGAAATGTAATTCATTTCACAGATTATAATATTGAATGAGGGAGCTTTGAATCATGAGATTGATAAACCAAAAAGTAGTCTCAAGTCTGAGGTTCAAAAGTACTTTGACAAACTTGACAGGAGGGGATTCCTCACAATATTGTAATATGAATTGCCCAAATAAATATGTTAGCAATTCATAATTTAATACTAAGCCCATTTAATAATGGAACCATAGGATTCTAACCACATCATGCTGAGGCTATAATTTTCAGAATAAATCACGTGAATATGTCGCTATGATAGAACCCAATCAACAGGGCAGGTACCAGGGTACCGTCGCTCTAACACACTTTTCGATATGGCACGTCACTGGTATCACTTCGACTTAGTGCCTGTATAGTAAGTTAGTTAGTTAAACTGTTTTCGTATAATAAACTCTGCATTCTAGAAGATAATATTATTTCTCACATCAGAAACTTCAGTTAATCCAAATAAAGTATTCCGGAAACGGAATTTTCAAGTAAGAGGCGTAAAATTATATTCTTTTTACATTTTTCTTTAATAATTTTTTGAATTTTGAACTCAATTGAACGAAAATTGGTTATTGAGAGGTTTTTTAAAGTTTGCACTTTTGAATCAGCCTATATGGGATCATATCATACCATAAAATTTCAAATGTGGTATGGGAAAATTGATAGCTTTGAGTTCAAATCCTAAAATTATAATCACCTATTCATGGAGCCCCCTTCAAGCCATATTTTTCCTAATAGTTATGTGAATCTAATAGGTATTATTGGAAAACTCATGAAATTCGACCATTACCATGTAAAGTACGGCATCAGGTTAATGGACCTAATTATAATGCGTAGATTAAACGACCATACAGACACCACTAGTAGTCGCTATAAACCTCTCCCACGGCTGATTCAAACACATGTTTATTGGTCCATTAAATATGACACAAATGGTCGGTGGAAGAATTCGAATCCTAATGTGTTGGTTTTTCTTTTTGATAGTTCGCGTCATCCTTCGCTTAATCCATTGAATTATGGCAGTTTGAGGTGGATTATGAACGCCGTAACTAGCGACATCTTCAATATATTTTATCTTTTTACTTTTTTTATGTTTGGGTAATAAGAGGAGTGATGAAATAATTCTCCAGCTGGTATTATTTGAATTTCGTAGTATAGGTTTGAATAAATTACTATTAGTTATCCATAATATAACGACGTACTTCCATTTCCATAATTTTTATTTATAAGATACTGTAATTGTTCGGATACATAGTTTAAATTTTTACTCAATGCTGGATGAAATGGTCATCAGGTCCTGAAAAGGAATTACCCATTACACATTACCCAAGGTGAAAGTCTTTATTGAAAAAGTGAGAAGAAGCTAGCCACATAATTTTCAACTGAAGATGCCAAATGCGTGAGATGAAGGAGACCTGTTAAAATCATTTTTTCCGTTTGAAAAATCATTTTGGAATTAGCTCATTGATTCTGAGATTGTTGATTTTCAACCTAGCTGGAGTGAATATCAAAAAAGTTCATAAAATAATTTTGAATGACCGTAAAGTGAGGTTGATCGAGATAGCAGACATTGTGAAGATATCTTCTGAACGTGTACACCATATTATTCAGAATATTTGTACATGAGAAAGCTGTATGCAAAATGGGTGCCGTGCAAGCTCACAATCGATCAAAAGCAACAACGCTTTGATGATTCTGAGCAGTGTTTGAAGCTGTTTAAGTGTAATGAACCTGAATTTTTGCGTCGATATGTGACAATGGATGATACATGGCTTCATCATTTCACTCCGGAGCCCAATCGACACTCAGCTGAGTGGACTGCACACGATGAACCAAATCCAAAGCGAGGAAAACACAACAATCAGCTGGCAAGGTTATGGTATCAGTATTCTGGGATGCGCAAGGTATAATATTAATTAATTACCTCCGAAATGGTCAGACCATCAACAGCGATTATTGGATCGTTTGAAGTTTAAAGGATGAAATCGTTAAAAAACGGCTCCATTTGAAAAAAATTAGGTGCTGTTTCATCAAGACAATGCGCTGTGTCATAAATCATTAAACACAATGGCAAAATTGCATGAATTGTTGGGCTTCAAATTGCTTCTGCATCCACCTTATTCGACAGATCTGGCACCCAGCGACTTTTTCCTGTTCTCAGAACTCAAAAGAATGCTCGCTGGAAAGAAATTGCGCTAATGAAGAAGTAATCGCCGAAACTGTAGCCTATTTTGAAGCGAAAGACAAAGCGTACTACGAAAATGGTATCGAAAAGTTGGAAGATCGCTATAATCGCTGTATCGCCCTCAAAGGCAACTATGTTGAATAATAAAATCGAATTTTGCCAAAAAAATGTGTTTTACTATGGTAGACGGGGGTTTTTTCAATTGGCCTGTTAGGTAAGGGTGTGCTGTGTTTGTCAACTTGCCATGGTTCGAAGTTTGAACTTTCACAGATGAATAAGTATTATTCCTTTTTTCACATGAAAATTTGAGGTAAATGGATAACTATTGTACTAAATGAAATAAACAACGATCATTAATAATTGGAGAGGAATATCAGAGGTGATATGGGTGGTTGGCAACTGACTTCCTTATTATTATAGAAGATGAAGTGGAAATCAAGAGAAGGATATTCAATAATAATCGCTAACAAAATAGCAGTAATTCATTTAATTATAATTTGAATATTACTTCTTACATTCTTCAAATAGAATTGTGGCGCATTTCCGAAATTGAGATTGAATATCTTATTATTTGAAAAACTTCAGTGTGAAGATATCCAGGGGTAGCATAGCTTATTCTGAAAATTCAAAATTGATAAACATGATCATTATTTGTTTCATTGTATAAAAGGAAATAGAATTTATTTCGAACATTCAATATGAATAGTTTTTCATTTTTGTCCAAAATAAAATGAGACACTCCAAGAACTGTAAAAATACTATTTTTAATTGATTAGAGAAACTCATCATTCCTTTCTCAGAGAGAAATGCTTTGAAATAATTTGTCACCCGACATCTTTGTTGTAGTGTCCTCCTCCTAGAGAGTTATGAATCTCGAAATAGTGTCCTACTAAATTTTGCTATCCTTATAATATGGGAATTAGAGAAAGTGGCTCCTTTTCATTGGTAAATGATATGCTGCAGAATTTGATTTTACCATAATTGAATTTCACCACGCATCCTTCTTCAAAATGAGTTTAATGTAAGCATAGCAGACAATCTTCGGCTCGAGTTGCAAGAAGCACAAGCACGAACGCACAAAAAGAATTCCAAATCCAATTCAATCCGCGTTTCGTCGTAAATAACGTCTCCACTCGGAATGAAATAAACCGAAAATAGCCTCGAAGCTCAAAGAAGAAAACGAAGCAAAAGTGTGAATAAATCTTCTCGAAATCAAATTAACCCACCCAATTTCTTGAATGACAGGCATTATCTCAAACTGATTAGGAACGATATAAAATTTGCCCGTTATTGGCAGACCGAATGGAAAACAAAGAGTCTAACGATCTGCGACTCCACTGACAAAGGCTGAGTTAAACTTTTATAGCCGCAGCCAAATGGCCTTTCGTGTCTTTAACGTATTGTCATCGGAAATGGATGTGTCTGGGAGGCAGGGAGAAAATAAAAGATGCTCATTTTGTGGCGAAAGAATCGGATATCCGACATGTGCATTTGTTTTATAGCAATTCGAGGAAATGCAAGCTTTACTCTGGAAGAATTAAGCATGGTCATACCTGAGGTCAATCAGGCGACCAACACAGGTCGTTCTGGTTTTTACGGCAAAATGTAAAAATTTATTGCAAATCGATATTCACGATAATTCAGCAAAATGCACACCATTGCACTCAATGACATTATGTGGATGTTAAAGTACCGAAAATAAGTGAATGAATCCTTGCTAGTTTTGGTTAGCTTTTTACAGCTTATAATGATAATAATGTTTTACTTCTTCATAAGACCGAAAGTGCTGATTAACCAAGCTGTCTGTCATTGATTTGCTATCGAAACAAGTGATAGTCCGAGGAAACAACGTATGCAGAATACGGCGGGTGGAATAGGACTTACCATTTCAACGTTTCCAACAATGTCTTGACCACTTTCGCAACTTGGGGTCGAGAATTGTCATACTGTAAAATCACTATATCATGTCTCTTGCTGTATTGCGGCCGTTTGTCTTTCAATGATCTGCTCAAATGCATTAATTGCATTCGATAAGGATCGCTTGTGATTGTTTCACTCGGTTTCAACAACTCATTATACACTACGCCGAACTGGTCTCATCGAATACTGAGCATGACCTTGAAACCGTGAATATTCGGTTTTGCCGTCGACGTAGAACCATGGCCAAGATATCCACATTTTTTCTGCACTTGGGATTATCATAATGAATCCAGTTTTCGTCTCCAGTCACAATGCGACGCTGAAATCCCTGCCGTCTTCGCCTTGCAAGCCTTGCAGCCTTTCACAAGCAAACAAACGCCGTTCAACATCTCTCGGCTTCAACTCGTACGGCACCCAATTTCCTTGCTTCTGAATCATTCTCATGACTCTTGAAATGGCTTGTTGTGTCACTCCCAATGATCCTGCTAATTCTTGTTGCGTTTGACACGAGTCTTGATCAAGTAATGCCTTGAATCCGGCATCTTCGAAACCTTCTCTCTTCCACCACCATACTAGTCTTCGACGTCTAAATCACCGTTCTCGAAGCGTTGAAACCACTCTCGGTACGTTATTTCACCAATAGGGGCTTCACCATGGGTATTCGAAAGCATTCGATGAGCCTGATCCGCAGATTTCTTCATATTAAAATAGAAAATTAAAACCTCCCGCAAATGACGAGAATTTGATTAGTAAGCTGACGTATTTACTTGAGATTAACCTTATGATGCCCAATGGAAAATTCGAGAGTGAATCAATTGAATTGTTAAATATAAGGAAATTTCTGTGTCTTGTTTTATCAACTGACTTTGCGCCCTACAACTTGGCGCCCCGGCAAAATGTCCGGTTTGCCGGTCCTGGTGGCAGCCCTTCCAGAGGCACAATCATTACTATTCATTATCCTTCCGATCCTTTCTCTCTTTGATGTTGGAGTCAACGCTCAGCATTGCACGAACGTCTAAGGACGCATCTATGTCAATACTTCTTTTATTTGCCACCAACTCAGTTTTTTGCACGCAGATTGAAATATTTAGTTAAAATATTGTGACGAAATGATAGACCGATATGTTCGGAGAAAAAGTGTACTTAAATTTGCATCTAATAAAATGTTACAGGTTGAGTTTGAGCTTTACGTTCTCGTTTACATTTATGAATAGTATCATTACCTAGCTTATCTAACAATGCTGAAATTGATGTATTGACCTATTCAGCCCTAAAAAATGGGTAGAAATATGTAAATCATTATGCTGCTGTATTTATTTTGAAAGGGAATTTTCGAAATAGCGGCTATTTCAACTAAGGCGGCCATGGAATGACAATAAATCTTCATTTCTTGGAATCATTCTCAAACAATTTTATTTTGGATGAGGCGCTATGGTCCAGTGGATTGGCCACCGCGAATCCCTGAGCTAACATCTTTCGATTTTTTTTTTGTAGGGGTCTTGAAATTAGCGTGCAGTCGAATTAGACAAGACAGTTGATCTGACACTAATTATAATCCATATCTAATGCAATATCATCGTCATATAATTACAGATCATCTGTAGACATTCAATTTATTCAAGCAATATCACTAATGAATGCCTATGGATATCTAATCCACACCTACCTTATCAAATTCTGATGGGAACGCGTCTTAAGCCTTCGTCCGTTCTTATATCTACTCGCTGAAAGAATCGATCAATTACACCCATTGACACTCTTACTGTGATTGCGATTTAGGTCTCATTACTGGATTATTCCATCGGTAATGGAATAAGTGGAGGCTCCATTAGACGTCCCCTCTTGATTAAGATATAAATCATCTTGGTGCGAGGTCGCATTCCAGCGCTAACTTGATCGCGAGTGAATTGTGATGGTACGAATTGAAATGCAATACGCGTCAGTTTCATTGTAGATTATTTTCATCCCACGGTCTTATTTGGGATTTTTTTCTTCGGTTTAATCACGTGTGAAAATCGCTACAGAACAAAGATGACAATGCCTGAAACAGTTTCCAATGATTCGAATCCCGGTCAATAGTAGGTAGTTGGTTGATCAGCATAAGAATTAAAATGGATTTAATACCGTTCACACATTTGTTTGGGTTTATGAAGACAATTTACGATTTTTACGAAATTACCAACAATGGTCTACAATATGTCAAATTGTGTGCTGATAAAATATTGCTTTTTGAAGGGAAAAAATACAGTTGGAGCTAAATCTTGGCTGTGTTCAAACGTAGGGAAATGAGCACCGAAGACGGCGAACGCAACGCAGTGGACGCCCAAATGAAGCTGTCACCGACGAACAAATAATCATAAGTTCACAAAATAATTTTGAATTACAGTAAAGTGAAGTTGATCGAGATCGCAGACATTGTGAAGATATCAACTGAACGTGTACATCATATCATCCACGAATATTTGTAAAGCAGAAAGCTGTGTGCAAAATGAGTGCCGCTTGAGCTCACAATCGATCAGAAGCAACAACGTGTTGATGATTCTGAGCAGTGTTTGAAGCTGTTCAAGTGCAATAAACCTGAATTTTTGCGTCGATTATGACAATGGATTAAACATGGCTCGAACATTTCACTCCGGAGTCCAATCGACAGTCAGCTGAGTGGACTGCACACGATAATCCAAAGCGAGGAAAAACATTACAGTCGGTTGGCAAGGTTATAGCATCAGTATTCTGGGATGCGCAAGGTATAATATTCTTTGATTACCTCCAAAAGGGCCAGGCTATCAACAGCGATTATTATATAGCGTTATCAGATCGTTTAAAGGATGGAATCTTTAAAAAAGGGCCCCATTTGAAGAAATAAAAGGTGCGGCTTCATCAAGACAATGCAAATGAAAACAATGGCAAAATTGCTTCTGCATCCACTGTACTCGCCAGATCTGACCCCCAGTGACTTTTTCCCTTTCTCAGACCTTAAAAGAATGCTCGCTGGAAAGAAATTTAGCGCCAATGAAGAAGTTATCGCCGAAACTCATGCCTATTTTGAAGCGAAAGACAAATCGTACTACAAAAATGGTATCTAAAAGTTGGAAGATCGCTATAATCGCTGTATCGCCCTCGAAGGCAACTATGTTGAATAATAAAATCGAATTTTGCCAACAAAATGTGTTTAACTATGGTAGGTCGGGGACTTTTCAATTGATTGAATTGAAACATCTATGTAAGCTTTAGGTTCGTTTTGCTGAAGTCTTATTCTTGAACTTCCCGAAGATTTTCATTTGACGAAGTCTAAAACACCAGAAATTAGATTTTCATATTTAAAATCCAAATCCATACTTTCCTATCATTTACATCGTGGTCTGACGTAGTTACATTATAATCTCGTAGAGCTAGTTTCTGAAACATATATACCTTTGCAACTTCAAATTGATACTCAAGATATACAAATTGGGACGAAACACGTTCAAATTGGGAATAATCAAATTCTAATTCGGACAACATTAATTTCTATGTGGATTTATTATTTCATTTTTTGTATCTGTAAAAAACATTCAATAATGTAATTTCAAAAATTTTCTGTATCATTCATTTTGATATAGAGCATTTTTTCCTTTGGTATAGATTCGTTCGATACTTCCTTTTGACATACAAAGATGAGTGAATATCATAGAAAAAACCAAATGAAATAGCAACAAATGTCGTCCTAATTTGAAATTGATACTTCGAATTTGAATGTGTTTAGTTCCAATTTGAATTTCTTAATTCCCAATTTGATTTTGTTGAGTCTCAATTGTTGAGAAGGTATAGTCATTTCGTCACCGAAAAATAAAGTTGAATAAATTATTGCTCATTTAATTCATTTGATCTTTTTTTTTTTTTCAAACAGTATTTCATGAACTATTTTTATAGTTTATGCAAAATTCTCACTGAATATTGCATGACGTGTGTGATTTTACTGCTTATTATTCATAAAATGATTCTGCATAGGTTGTCAGACATACTACAACATTATAATATTATATATTAACCATATTTTCCACGATGGGAAAACTGTATGAAAACTAAATTCCTCCTTGAACCCTGCCCATATTCATCCATTATCCTTCGACGCAGCCTCCTGACCCCAGGTGAAATATTGAAAAATGAACTTCGCCTCGAAGGAAATAATATTGTTACAGACCGACGCTCTTTACACAAGGACCCGACGATATAAATTTCGAAATTGAAGTTTTCTTTTGTGGGCCCCTAATCTAATATTCATGTAGGTTCCACCAAGTTTCCAGCGTCCTCCCCTCAGGGGTGACATGTTTTTATTGGGGCTTACCGACACTTCGGTGGCTCTAAGAACTGGAATTCATCGTCGGCTGAATACCCACGGGCGATTCCTAAAACGTGCTCAATAGGGCAAGCATGCATTATACTTGGGGAGCTGGCGCATTGGAGTCAAGGATCATTTATTCGTGACACGAGACTGTGAAATGTCGTGGATTCGGTTCAATTCCCAGGATATCGGAACAGAAAATTAATTATCAAGGAGATGATGGGCCCAGTCTGCTAGAAAATAGTAATTTTCCGCTTCTTCCATAGCCAGGATTCATAAAATAATATTCTTCCAGTTTTTTGAGGATTGACCTGACAAATACAGGATCTTTTTAGAATTTTTATAACTTTGCAGTTACCTTTGAATTGTTTTTTGCTGTCCTAAACTGAAAGTCGCAACTATACAGATATCATAGAAGTTTAAATTACATGGAAATGACTGCCATCTTAATTGAATTGCTAATTGATTCAACATTTTGAACGTATGTTTGTCATGAGCACAGTCGCTCTAAAAGAGAGAAAAAGAGACAGAGGTATCGATTCTAACAGGTGATTTGTATACCCTTGTCAATGGTTGAAATTCAAACATTTTTATTCTAACCGTCGTGGTCACATGACACGTGACCAAGGACTTAATCTTTTTTTTTCTAATGTCGGAGTCAATGCCAGAGCATTGACTCGTGCAGTGCAGTGCAGACACTGCACGACCGCTCAAGAGCGCATCTAAGTATCCATTAGGCCATTGCTTGAATCACAGAAGAAATAGTATTTATATGAAGCGACAAAATAAAAATAATTGGGAGCCAACTGCGAAGAAGCAATCATTGAATGATATCCTTTACATCTTATTCTCTACTTTGACATTGAAATTACTGAAAACCAAAGATCTCATGTCAGGCGCGTTTTTCTTATTACATGGCGTGCACCTTCTTAAGATTGATTTATTTTTCTGAAATGTAAGGAGACAAAGAAAATGCCATCGGGGGAATTTTTATTTTTTTTCGCGATTGTTCCCGCAGAAGTGTTGAATATTTATCGCTTATGAATATTTTTCTCGTTGACTAGAAACCAAGAACGGTGTAATTTTATAAGGGAGCAACTCCATGCCTATGAAAGTTTATCTTCTCTATCGTATATACAACATCATTATCTTTTCAACCAGAGGTGTACTCAGCTCGAAATTTTTCAAAGCATTCGTAGGTATTGTTTTAAAATTTAGATAGTATCAATTGATTTTAAGTTTGGGAGTTGATTTAGATATAATGTGGTTAGCTTGAAGCGAATATAAGCCTCATAATATCCAGAATAATGAAAAATATGGAAAGTTCATCACAATGATATTTTAATATTCACGTTTTTAAAATCTCATTAAGAAAAAGAAATATTGATCTATCGTCCACCTTCTTTGGTTTGTATGTTCTATGGAAAACTATGAGAAAAACTGTTTTAATTCGGTAAATAAGTTGGTTGTCATAATCCGTATTAAAAAAATTAACATCTAAAAACATAAAATATGTAATACTATTTTGATAATGATGAATTCTGGTAGGTTAGTCCAAGTTTTCGAATAAGGATAATAAGTATTTTCCCAAGAAACATACCTCATAATATTATTATTATCCACACATTTAGAAATCACAAACTCATCATATTGATATGTCAATATTTAGAACATGTGAAGTTGGAGTTATCAAATTACATTGATTTAAAGGGAAATTACAAACCAGAGAAATAATTAATAAAATCATAACATCCTGAAATTTTTCTAATGAGTCGAAGAATTTCGAATTGATCTAATACAACCTAAGTTCTACAATAACTACTCCAGGGTTTAAAATTTTCTATGTGCATCGTTAAACTAGAAGGCAAAGATGAATAAAATCTCAAGTGAACATATAGGAAATCGAAAAAATGAGTCACATGAAAATTAAGTTCTAGTTCAATTGCTCCTTCAATACAATATAAAATTATATTATTTTGAATATAATGTCTTGTTTAATGATGCACACAACTTTTTCACTAGGTTCTTCAGTGCAGATTCATTTCAATTCTGTGTGGAAACTGCTTGATCGATACACTCAGTTTCTAGAAGAAACTTTCATATGGCAATTCAGAATAAACTCACTGATCACTTAGGAAATTGAAAGGTATTTCAATCGTATCCCAATTATTTCAATGATGAATTTCAAAATTTTTAGAATTTTTACATTGCTATGAAAACATTCAGACATACATAATTCAGAGTTCTTCAAAAAAAATTATACGTTCTCGTGTATTTCATATTGAAAATTCAGATTATCAATTAATGAAGATATTACCGAATTAATGATTAACTAGCAATTGGCTCAGAATAGTGTTTTAGAAGAATTGGTAATTCCATCCAATTTTGAAATTGAAAAACTTTCAATTATCGAAGTGATTCAAAACAAAACCTCTATTTTTTTGTGAAACAGTGATTTCATATTTTAAAGTGCCATACGAAGGTTTTTTAAAAATTGAAAGAATCGATTAAGTAATTTTCGCACATAATCAAAATGAATCTGCCCTGATGAACCTAGTGAGAAAGGTAGTTGTACAATTGAGTATGAGAGCCCCTGCATAATTGATTGTTAATGAATATATCACCTTTTTCTATTAATGAATAAAAATTAATGAAGATATTTATAGAAGCATCTAAATGATTTTTTCATAGAGAAAGTTAATACTACATTAATGAATAAATCCACATTTAGCAAGGGATTAGTTCTCTTCAATGAACTACCTGAAAAGATCAAATCATGCAATAATTATAAAGAATTTAAAAAATTTTTGATGAGTTATATTTATGAAGAATTTAATTGAGTTAGTGGATTACATTTATATTGTTTTCTATAGCCGAGTGCTGAATAAAGTTTATTTATTTATTTATTTATTTAGCATACTTAAATCAAATGTCAAATTGACATCCAACATATAAATGTGGAAAACATCACATTTGAAAAACATCATCATTTTTATGACACATGAATGATCGATATCATAACCAAAAGTTATAAATTCGTGGTTGTTTCCCATGGTGAAAATAGCCAGTTATTCCCATCCACAAACTTCCAGAAGGTATCGCGAAAATTTATCGTTACGAAAAACGTTTCGACTCGGCAGTGGCAGTGCAGACCCTGTTCATATTTTAAATCAGAATTATTCGGATATGCGAACAGCTCAAGGGCCGTAATCCGTTTTGGCAGGAGGCTGGGGGTGTACATAAAATCATATTTTACACCGCTGTGTGAAGAAATTGATGTTTCGGAATGAAAATAATATTGGGGGAACTTTATTGAGGAAATGAGATGGGGCGACTTTCTGTTAGCACGTGAAACGAAAGATAATATCTCGCTCTGCTGATCATTACCGACGCTGATCCATATTGTCAGTGTTAGGTATATCCAAGGAGTATTCGATTCATCGTTATATTGCGATTCGGGTCCGATGAGATTAGATGTTTCTATGGTTCTTTTCGGTTCATTGTTTCCTATAATTAATCTATGGTATCATTCGAATGAAATATATAAGTTGTCAATCTTATAGCTAGAGTTTGTGGTAGACAATTTCGGGTCTTTGAAAATTAAGAGCTTTCTTGATCGATATCAATCAATATTGAAAACATTAAAAGATTTACAGAATTTTTTTGTCTTTATAATAATATACCTCTCGATATTTTCTTTTTGACATGCAACAATTCACTATCATCGCATCGATGATATCCATGTCATCATTTCCTCACAACGAATTAGTTTTTACATCAACTCAAAGAAAAAACTAAGAATAACCGAAACTTATTGACTCAATGAATGATGATTATCAATGTTTCCCCTGTAGAACATCACAATTTAAGCATTTTCTCATTTATGAAACTGATTCTATCCTTATTTGATGGAAATTCATCATTGAATATAACTGAAAAAAAAATACTCTACACATATTTAATATTTGTGAAACTTATTTTGTTTCATTTTGTAAATAAGTTCAGTGGCTGAACATTCATAATTTCAAGTCCGAGATACGAAAAATGAATGAATTAATGGGGAATAAAAATCAAGTAAATAATCACTCAACAGAAAAAATCACTAACTAATCTCCGTATTTAAAATAGTTATTCATAATACAAATGCAGTGTGAAATTGATATTCTTCCAAGAGTTCAAAATTCAATTTTTGAATGAACGAGTGTTAGAATGAGCTTTCTGTATGCGATTCTTTTCTTCTCTAATTCATTGAATATGAATAGAATATTTTGAGTTGCACTAATTTGACTTGAAATCAGGTAAAACTCAAGTCAATCTTTCTCAAAATTAATTCCAGTCAAATCAAACTGGATTATGGTTACATGTTCGAAAATTCAAACTGTTTCTCAAGCTAGTTTGAAAAATAATTAATTTGGTTGATACACCTTGAAAGGGTAAAATATTCATGTTAAATATAGTTAGCAGGTACAAAAAATAAACACACTAATTTGAAACAAAAAGAAAATACATTATTTCTACCTTTTTTTCAATCAACTCCAACATTTCACCTAAAAATTCATCTTGAAAAGTAAAGTTCCTAAGTCAGAACTTCTTACAAATTGAGTTAATGCTGTGAGCCTTCTGTTAAAAAAATTACAAGAACAATAAAAAAAATCGCATATTTTCAACTTCAAGAATGAAAGAGCTGTTGTAACTACCACAAATACTACTTGATCCAGAAAGTGTAGCTTCCTGCGGAAATTCTTCATACAATTTTTTGCGGCTCTTCATCAAATGTCGTTAAATCACTAGTTTTACTATAGGCATTATGTACCGTTGTTCATCACTTTTACATAATTTGCACTTTACAATTTTCATTGTTTTGGAATTGCCTGCGGCAACATCAAAATAATTTGTAAAGTTCTTTTTCTTGTTGATTAATTTTTCCTTGCCTACAGATTTTTTCTAATAGTTTTTGCAGGGAGGAGGGGGGAATTTTAGAATCAGGCTCACTTTATTCTGGTACGTTTTCCGAGCTTGAGCTACATGAAAAAAAGTTCGGGTTCAGACATTCTCGAGTTCAGACAGAACGTACAACACATGAAATATGAACTATAACTAATTTCAGGGATGGTAGAGTACAGGTTCAGATACGTTGTGAAATGTGATATTCTAATTTCAAACTATTTGAAGGAGTTTTATTTCAAGCCAATTTTTTTACATAAAAAAGTTTGATTTTCAAGTCAAGTTTGTGAGTGAAACCAAACTAGTTTGACTCGAATGCATCTTAAAGAATATTCCCATTAATATCGTTTAGTGCTTTTTTTCATCGAAAAATGTGAGTTGGCAGAAGAGTTTCCTGTATCACAAATATGGGTGCTTCACGATGACCCAAAAGTGCTTCAGTTTTACAAACTGTGACTGCAGAATTTTTACCATTTCTGAAGTATATTTTAAGAATTTCAATGCGTTGTTGAAACGTGTGTCATTCCATTTTTAGTAATGACTGGAAAGAAACCTCGTCTAGCAAAACCATTTGTAACGGATAAATTTCTTTGCACCTCTTATGGCAATTTTTGGATCAGGCCAATTTTTGATAATATCATACTATGTAGGTACCCAAAATATGTTTTAATATGGAAGAGTTAGGTCTAGATTCAATTAAGTACTCCAATTCAAATAAGGAAGACATGTGATTCATAATATCAGATCCCTTTACTTTCGTAATTGAATGAAAAAATTCATCTCATGATTTCTTCCGACATAACGACTGACCTAAAGTATTCCCTGGTCATAAACAAGCTTTTATTCCATAGATAAAACTCGGTTATCTCCATTGAAAAGGTGACCATAACCTCAAAGTCATTCTCTGATGAAGACTTTTGATGGCCAAGCTTTGCCCACCCCCTAATCTATGAACATTTAGCAGAGCAGAAGAAATGGCCCATTGAGCACTTACCGAGCTCATAGAGCGGGATGTTGCAATATATCATGAAATGGCGCCCCCTTCTGGCCAGCTAATGACGCTTATAGTGGTCTTAGCTGTCTTTATGATCGGCCATTCTTATTAAGCGATGGGGCTGAGTCACATCAAATTCCTTCTGAGCGAGTTCTGGCAGGATAAAGGACGGTGGTGATCCGTGAAAAGCATAAAGATTCGAATTGGGTGGGTTCCGTAGAAACTAACCTTCCTTTTTAGTCGGCGAGCAAGATGTGAAAACTATAAAATGAACAATACTATTAAAACTATACTATAATGACCAAATTGGAATATCATTTAATAAGTAAATTTCCACATTAATTATTTATGCAAAGATCAATACTACAAATGATATTAGGACCGCTCAAAACACATGCGGTTCAATCTTCCGCCACATACCAAAACCTTTTCTAACCTAACAAATTCATAGTTGCACAAATCATCTATTATGAAGAATATCACGTCGACTGCAAGCAGGAGAGCAGAAACATTAAATTGGCTGCTGTATTAATTAATATATTTCAATGACAACCATATATCTTCAGACAACTAGTTCTACGAGACACGTCATATCGTAGGCTAATGATTCAGATGAGATCATAGAGCAATAAACATAGATAGAGGGAGTATACGCAATTTTCCAACATGATGGTTATATTACGTTGTCGGATTGTGATATATTTTTTAAACTATAATTTTACTGTATCGTTATGAATGTATATTATACTGAATGAAATATATTTATTTGAGTGATTTCAGATCAAATATGCAAATTCGAATATTTGGAATCCGATATTTTTTCTAATTGTCGAATCTATAATGAGCATAATATTTATTATTTTCTGTATCTGTCTGCTGATTTCCAAGGTTTGCCAACTTTTGCTCTCCTATTGTCATCGGTTGTTTCACATCGTTTGGCGTGCTTCAAGTTTGTTTTCCGAATTTCTGATATATTTAGGTATTCATCTCAATATCTTTTTAGTTGATATGAAACGTTGATTCACAATGGGACATAAGAAGTGCGTTCTTTGTGGAGAAACTCGCGAATTGAGTGAAATATCGTATCACTGGGAAGAGGAAGGGAATATTTTAATTCAATCATCAACCCATAATGGAACCTGAGATTTTGAATGCCACATTTTTCAACACAACACCCTCAATATTACTTTCTCAATCCAAAGGGCAAGGAAAAAAGGAAAGTAATTCTTGCGATTGCAAATATAATCTTAAATTGTTTTTTGTTTATTATCATTATTGTTATTATAATTGTGAATGTTACTCCCATTATTATATTGTTTTTGATTGATCTACTCATTCATTTTGCCAACGATCATATTATTAGATAGTATCCATTCGTATGTGTGAAGTTCAAAAAGTTCATAGAAAAAAAAAATATTTTCAAGAATTCGTGTGTTAATATCGGAAGTTCCATTCATAGTTAGCTTCCAACACTTGGACTTCTATATTCTACCCGTATAGTACTATATTGCATCAAAACTGCAGACATTTTCACGGATTCGTTTGTCTGTGAGATGCTATCATCAATTTCGAGACATTCTGAGGAGAATGTCTTGGCACTCCATTGTCAGATTATCGAGATTTGTGAGAAACAAATCACATATCATATGTAAATGACATCAATAGTGATCACAATTGTTATCCCTGAGGATATATGATTATGATTTTCCCATTTTCCCCCATAACAGCTCGCGATGCCTGGTTATGAACATTTCGGCTAACATATTTGATATTATTGGACATCAGCTATATGAGGATTCATTTATTATGGTCTCTCTTAAAAAAATCTCACAATATGTCCTTTCTCGGTCATGTGAATTATTCTGGCGTCATCTTGTGGCATGAAAAGATGTATGGAAGATCTTGAATTTTGTATCTCATTTCATAGCCAATGTGGAGCAGTGTATAAAAAATTATCGATGGCGGTGCCTAATATAACCAAGGAAGATCATTTCTCAGTCGGGTTCTGGCCGCCGAGCATCCAAATTCCATCAAAACCAGAAATGAGAGCTCCCCGATTGATGAGTAAAAACCCCGAAAATTGCAAAAAATCCATTTTCAAAGCTCCATATCTCGAAAACTGTCCATTTTTGAGCTTTGTGGCTGAAGACTTTTCTGATCAGTTCATCAAGAACTACAACATATCAAAAATTCAGCCAAATTCACGGAAAGCCATTTCCCATACTAAACGTGCGGGGTCCTTTGATAGTTCATGTTGGAAACAAAATTTACTTACTGAAAATGACCTATGCTCTCTCTATTTATGTTTATTACTCTGAGGATGAGACCTTTTACCGAATTTGAACTTTTTCCTGTGGTCTACGTCTGAGCACCATAGTTGCCATTGTTTGAACTGATGCAGAGTAACGATAGTTGTTTCCAAGAGAAATCTGCGATTTACCTCCACTAACCAATCTATATTGCTTTTCCGCTAGTAAAACATTAACGCAACCAGCAAAAAGTGATTTATTCATCATCATCACTATTCCATGCAAAAACTCGAATCTCGGGGGCGACATCCGGCATAAAGAATCGTCGCAAGGATAATTGGGATCCCAAAACTTCCTTCGGAACCTCTAACGCCATCGGAACATTAAAATTTATACGAGCACGGCGATATCGAATGGCGCCTCAAAGCCCGGAAGCGATGGATGTGCCTATCCGATATCAGATTTTGCCATCGTCACGTCTTGCACCTCATTTAAATATTAATTTTGCAATATCTCTCTCCGACTGTTATTCCAAGATGTGATCTGTTCGCGAGCAGAATCACCTCTCCGCTTCGTGATTGTGTCGTCGATGTTTTCATTATGATTCGACGTGAGGAATGGCGTGGATACCGCTGTCTAACGATTTTTCCTCTCGTTTCCGTGCACATGTCGTGAGTTGGGTGTTAATAGTGTATCTCTCTCAACTATGGCATATGTCGGTTGTGGCCACTTGTTGTGCATTCGAATCACGTTTAGTTTTGATACAATTTCAAGCGACTTCTTGCGTTTTGTTATTCGATTTCAGGATTCTGGCTGCATAAACGTTTTCTTGCTTCACTTAAGAGGGAATACTACCACGTGATAGTTCAGTTCAAAACGAAACTATAGATTTTTCCTCTTACAAACACCGAGTTTCATGGGGTTTTCACATAATTCCTTTAAACAAGACAGGGGAACGGCTGTTTTGGTGTCGAGATTTTTTGAACTGATTCTATATCAATTTGATGTCCTGAATTCAAATAACGTATTCATTTTTACCTAGAAGCTTAAATTTTCAAGATATACAATTTTAGAGAAATATAAATTACATTATTTTAACTCAAATCCATGTAGTTAACAAAAGTAGATATGATATATTTTTTTTTTGTTTTACTAAATACAAAATTATGTCGTACTTACAAACAGAAAAAAAAATTGAAGGAATCAAATAGTCACTCAACACTTCGGAAAATATTTTTCCGCGACATTCTTGATTGATTTTTTAAACAGTCTCATTTTAAATTCCAGCAGTAATCTGCCATCTTCCTTGGTAGGGGTTCTCTATAACTTTAATATCTTGGTGAATACTTTCACATTGTTCCTCACTTAGGTCTCCTAAATTTTCTGGAAAACGGTGGAAAGAAGTGGCTGTGTAAAAAGTGTATTTTAATACTTACCTATATTGTACCCTAAGAATTTGAAACTATCGAGCTATAAACTATATTGTTAACCATTTCAACATAGTTTCGAGCTTTATGTCTGCCTAGAAAATTTTTTACAACTCCAACAAATGATGTCCAAGCTTCTCGTTCATCTTGATTCATTGAATTCATGAAGGCAGGATCCTTAAATAATTGTCTTATTTGTGAGCCGTCAAATATCCCTGATTTGAGTTTTTCTGAGCTCAACTGATGCATTTTTACCCCTATCTATGCAAAACATGACACATTCTCATCAAGAGCCTTCACAAATTGCTCTATTAAGCCCAACTTTATATGTAACGGGTGAAGTATAATTTTTTTTTCTTTCAACCAAAGCGTCGTTATTAACATTCTTTTCCCCAACGTCCATGTTGAGGATTCTAGGAGCCCCTCAGTAGACAATGAATTTGGAACACTTGATATAACCCAAATCAAATCATTCGAAATCTGATAAGAATTATAGAAATTTAGGCTGTAGCAAGTAAATTAGCGGATATAGACCGAATGAAATCAATGTTTTTTAAAATAGTCTATCTAATATGCATTTTGCGTAAGAAATTCACTAAGCTTTATTCCGCTGTTGGTAGTTGTTAAACTCTTAGACATTTTGTTCTTCATTGCAAAATAATTTGTGAGTGTATATTACGCACCAAATAGTACACATTCATGATTGTCGATAAAAACCAGAATTTAATCAATTTAAAGAGCTGTTGCCCAATCAATATCAAATTATCTAATCGGTATATCAACTTTCTGCTATCAATAGTCTGCCTTCTTAAAATCACCCTGTATACCAATATGACAGAAAATTCCATTCCATACTCCGAAAATCAAAACATAAAACGTCCTTTGTCCCGCATCGAGAGCAATTTCCTCCATGTTTTTCCTATTGATCTTCACTCGCGAAAAAAAAACCATTGTTTCGAGTATGCCCCTCTTGCAGGCGCACCAGAAGGACCCTTGCATTCACTTTCGCCGCCAACCAAAGACGCACCCCAGTGGCATTCGCAAACGCAAATTATTACACTTCTGGGTCCCCTATCAAAAGCGATCTGTCGATAAGTAATATCGAGACGGCTCGTGTTGATGAAAACATCAAAGAAATAATCACATACTTCGATTTAGCTTAAAGAATTGCGAGTGTCCTGGCTTAATGTGCGAGTATCGAGGTGGGCAGAACCTCTTTCCGTTTTTCACTTTGATGAGGACTGTAAGGGCCGTCGTTTATTCAGAAGGAAAGGGTTATTGTTATGAGGATGCAAGGGAAGAATAAACTGCACAACAAAACAAAAGTGCAGGAGAAGAAGCTGTTTTCCTGGTGCTGAATTGTTTTATAAATCAGTATAATACAATATGCCCCAAGAGAGAGTTTATATATAAAAGAGCAATTTATCTCTACAAAATGATGACGTCCAAATATCTTTCGTCGCCTTCACGACATTTATTTAATCTAACACTAAAATTCCTGATGACGGCGGCTTGGCAAAAATCATTTATCGCATTCTTATTTGGTAATATTTCTAAATATTCGAATCAACAGACGACATACAAAGAAAAACTCTAAATATATTCTTGTATTTTGTCATCAGAATATAAAAATTCCTAAAAAATTTTTAAATACATCATTGAAATAATTGGGATGCGATAACAAAACTCTCAATTTAAAAAAAAAGTAACATGGGGTCGAACTTTGTCATGCTGTAAAATGACTTTATTATCGTTTTATTCTTTATTTTAATATATCATTTTTCTGTGGAAAAAATCAGTCAGTGAGTTTATTCTAAACTGCAATACAAAGGTTTCCTCCAAAAATTGAAAGAATCGACCAAGCAATTCCATAAAGAAACCCTACTTGTAAAAGTCCATAGGTGTCAAATCAAGATTGCGGGGAAGCTATGAATGTCACATTTTCAGGAGATTAATTTGCATGGAAAAATTTCAAAATTACGTGGCAGAGACATATTGGACATGTATGATGTTGTCTCATCTTGCTTTCATTTTCGTTGGGAAAGTTGTGCAGTTCAGGTAAAAAACTCATCCAATGAAGAATTCTATTGTTTAATTCCAAGGGAGGTTGTACTTCTAGATATTTTTCAATCTCAATAGAGGTTTCTGTTGTTCCAATCCCACGGCTTTGAGAAAATGAACAACGATATTAGAATATGTAACCCTGAATTTATAATTCCTTCTCGGATTTCTAACCAATAAATTATAAAGAAACAATTACATTTATCATTAAATAAACCTGAGAAGGAGTTTTGACGAAATTATTTGACACAAAAAGAATTCTATCAATCCTGAAATAGGTTTCCACAAGATGGATGCCTAAAAAAAACTACTGTTTCAAAATTAATTAATTCGTCCTGGTAAGATTATTACTCGTTCAATGCAAATATTCATGTCAACACTTACCGAGAATACCGACACAATTCTAACTGTCAAATTAAACAAGTAATGGCTGAAATATAAAACAAATGACGCATATTTCCTTAAGTCTCGATAATTATTGAAAATCTTTCAGAAAATCCTATCTGTTCTTTCTCTATATATGCGCATCTGTTGGCACTTCATCGGCGATCAACCACACACGACGAATCGACAAACCAGTAGCGTAACATGAATTGAAGCATGCAAAATCGTTGCAATTCTCACATAACGCTCTGAATCAACAGTAACTGCTTGCCCCCTATCATCTTCATCAAAGTAGAACAAGATGTTAGTGAACGTTCGTGAGCGCTACGAATTCTAACCTCAAAATCGTATTTTGCGGTCCCAATTCTTTCACCAATATGAAGGTTGATAACTCCAATCTGAATAGATCGTGTAATGCGATGGCCTGAGCCAAAATGATTCCTTGAACTCAGCTTCATGCTACTCGTACAAAAGCTTTCGTACTGCAGTTACAAATATCAGTAAGGAAATAAAACTAAATCAAAAAACTCCTCCAAAAACTTTGTGTTTTGAAGGATTCTAAATTACTCGATTCAATTGATCAAGAAAATTTCGCACAAGGCGAATGTAGATAACCTTTCTTGATATGAGAAACGGATAAAAAAGATCGAATTTCTTTCGACACATACTATCGCATACATGACAAGACAACACATCGACATACAGATTTCAACAAATTTTTCCATGAGAAAAATGTAAAACCTGCGAATGAATTCGCTTTATAGAACTCTACAAAACTCAGAAGAAAACCGCTACAACTTCCAAGCTAAGGAAACAAGTATTCAAAATTCACAGCAGACGTACCAACCCATCTGAAGAACATATCAATCCTAATTAAAGTGCGTATTTCTTAAACTTTCATTACCTTCCATCCAGCATAACGACATCATCTCTCATAATACTACATGAATACATCCCACAAGCATTTTTCGAATTGTTAAACCCCCAAGTACCAATTACTCCACGCAAGTACTATCACATATACGGACGCAACTTCAGCTATACACCGCCAAAGCAAGTCTACGCCCTCTAGATCCTCCGCAATTCCTTCCAGTTCAACCCTGCAGTTGCATACAAGGGCGGTACTTGACTCACTTACCGCACATCCGGTAAATGGAGACTTGGGGGAATGCCACCGCCCGATTTCAACTCCTTTAATCTTGTTACAGAAATCACTTTGGCTCAGATTCCCCGCGGTAGTAAGCATCCACCTGCGTGTATATTGTTTCGTCTGTGATCCTGTGGAGATAACTCTATATATCCTTTTTAATCATACGGTAGAGCCGTACAAAGACCGGGATGATATTGTAGGCATTTTATCCTTGGGATCCAATTCATTCCGGACAGAGATCTTTGGAAGGAGTGAAAATATCCTTTGAAATGTAGTCTTTGCCTCTACTGTGTTTCGTATGGAGTCAAGTGGGTGGGTTGTGCTTTTATTTTGGAGTGGATGTTTCATTTGCGTTGTTTTAGACAGAATTGATAGTTTGGAAGCATAATGGAGATTGAAATTCATTTTTGGAATTTATAGGATTCTGAAAACACGGGAAATCCAATAAATGTATACAGGCGTTCAACAAACGTTCCGTTGTAATCTTCAGAAACTGAAAGTTTCTCTTATATCGATCAGCAAAGTATTATTTTTCCTGCTGAGGCTACTGCCTAAGACAGGAAAGTAGTTACTAAGTAACTTTTCGAAAAACTGCTGTCAAACTATAATTATTAAGGACATATACATTTGCATAGCAACCAACCATTTCAACAATTGCGATTTCTATCAAATTTAGTTTCAATTTATCACAACAGGAAAAATAAAAAGATTATGGGAATTGTAATAATTTGCTTATACAATATCCTACATATTTCATTCTAAACAATCGAAGTAGAATTATATGTTTAACTCGGCGGCAAAGTAGATTGACTGCATTGGCTGAATTCAACAGATGCGGCAGTCAATATACTACTTTGCTGCCCAGTTAAACAAATAAGTATTCTTGAGAAACTTTTATTTTGTGAATAGTATTTCCATTTGTCAATGAAACAAATTAAATGGCCGAAATTCAAAGGAAACAAATAAGAAATATCCAATTCAATAAATCAAACATACATATCAAATATCATTATATGTTATGCTATGTATATTTTTTCTATATTCTGCTTGAATAACTTATGACGACGATACTAACACAAAATTTTGAAATGAGTTTGGAAGTTGTAATTTTTTAAATTTGCATTTTTTTCTCAATATTCTTCTCGATTTTCTTATGGTTCTGATTTTGTGATCAGCTCAAAGTTTGCACGAAACTTGAAACAAAAACAAATTCACAAAAATCTGCTCGAAGACATAAGATTATCCCTTTATAACTGTTTTGGCTACTGTTTGGGTCAACAAGATGGATTATTTGAACATTTGATTTGAATTTTACAATACTCGATTTAGTATTTCCAAGAATTTGTTTCGTTTTATATTATATTCCTTATTTTCGTAGATTTCATTTTATTTTCAAATCATTTATGCCAAAAATAACCTAAGTACTCATTTTCACCGAAGGATTTAAATATGTCATTCATTGTAGCAGATAAATTTCTTGAATACAATGAAATAAAATGTTCGTACTCCATTCAACTGTTGGAATGTAACTAATATTCATGCCGCTTCGCTAGCGCAGGCCGCATCTGTCACCATCCCCACTTCGACATTGAAAGAGAACATGCGTTTATTCAATATTGTTTTGTTTGTTGCACTGTTCCATGAGAATCACCATCAGTATTCTTTGGGATAACGTTGAATATCCGTACAATATCTCTCCGAATGCATTCACCAAACCTGTTAATGAACAATGCATTCATAATATGGCGCACCAAATTATCCTTGAAACGCCCTTCAGATCAAAAACATATCCCAAAATCTATTAAATGAAACAAACTGATGAGCGAACATTTTCGGCAAGAATTTTCCTTCGAATTTAGTTAATTTATCAACTTAGTCATTCACTGATTGCTCCTCTGTGATGCTGCTGATCAATCCGCACCAAGAATTCCTCAAATAGTTCAATGCAGCATGACACGGGAACCTCGATGAATTCCGCCATGACTCAACGAATAAACAGGGTGTTCAGATATCAATTACAGAGAAAACGCATCGTCACCTCTCAGTGTCCATCCTGCAGTTTGTTTTTGATCCTGGCCGTGTAGATAATTGGAAACAAGAGTTCTGATTAGTTATCGATCGCAATGAATCGGCTGTTCTTCGGCAGATTACTGTAAACGTTAGTTATACGTGCATAACGGCAAATTAATGATTCGCACAACATTTGTGAGTTATTGTACGAGAATACGAATGTAACTTTTCAACGATATGATGTATGTTCGAGGGAAAGCTGTAGAACACGCTCGTGAATTCGCGAATTTGCTATGTGGTTCGTGTTCAAAATGTTGAAATTGTTTTATTGAACGTGGGAGGATCATTAGCAGAAGATTGGACGGTATATGAAGTTTGAAAAATTTTTTTTCCTTTGAAGAAAAACTCCCAATAATTTATGGATTAGGTCCTCACTTGCTCGAATGTCCTTTCGAATGAATCTAAAACAACAACAATTATCGATCATAATATGAAATGAATTCTATGAAATATAAACCTGTAGCACAAGATTCGAATCAAACAATATTTTTGGCTGACATAAGATCCTAGAATTCAATGTTTTTTTTTGAGTCACATCTTGTGATAACTAGCTCGAGTTGTAAAGCCAGCTCAAGAACTATGTCATTATGTTCCGCTGTTATTTGAGAAAAACTTAACTCAGCCAAACGACCATCCTGGTCATCACCTTGTAACTTATTCCACTGAACTCTCCTTTCCTTTAACCAGTTTTATATCTGAGTTGCAAACATAAAATCATATTGTACACCGTCAATTTCTTCTTCCTTTTCTTATTCTCTAAGTTGTATGCCTGCGTCATGGTATCATGGTACCTGCACACTAATTAGGGTAGGGGAAAGATATTTTCTCTAATTCTGTGGTTATTCGGTTCATTCTTCCACATCTTGTAGAACAAAATCGTGCGAGAATATATCAGAAACGCACAGTTTTCATGGTTATATTTGATTATTCTATGTTGGTACTCCGAACTTTCCGCCACGGCTTTATCTGTCAATTCATCAATTTGCCTTAAGGAAATCATTTTCTTTCTGCCAACCAACATTTTTCAATGCAAAAATCACTAAAATATATTTATGGAAATATTTCATTAATTTCAATGAAAATGCAATGAATTAGAGAAAATAATGTATAGGTATAATACTCGTACAGAAGGCTCATTCTACCACTCGTTCATTCCAAAACTCGCCACTTCGTGGCTCGTTTTTGAATTTTGAACTCGTGGAAGAATAACAATGCCTTCTGCACTTGTATTATAAATAACTATTTTATTGTATCTTTCTGAGAACCTTATGAGTGAGAAAGATGTATGCGCAAGTACAACGACAGACTATTGTTACACTGAAGCAGGTACATTTATATCAAGTATTGTGACGGCAATTTCAGCTAGACACAGACATTATGTCTGATTGCTTTTTGTAACCACAAATATATACCTAGTTATCGCACTCCACCCTGTGGAAAATTATGTTTGGTAGACCTCCTGAATAAAAAATTCCCATGTAATTTTTGGTGGTCTCGACTAGTTTCGGAGATATGGCCCCTCAAAGTTAGAAATACGGGGTTTTCCACGAATGTTTTTTTCTATCAAATACAGTTTTTTGTTCTATTCATCTTACATCCTAATTTAAAAATTTTCAACATTTTCAAAACATTTTCACGAAAAAATCACATGTAAATTAACAAATAATCATTCTTTTTACTAACCAAAAATATAACTGAGCTCAAACGTTCCTCAGAAGTTATATTTTTGTGGGGTTAGTAAGAAGGATGATTTCTTGTCAATTTAGAGATGATTTAATGTGAAAATGTGTTGAAACTTGTTAAATTAGGATGTGTTCATTGTGCTAATGAAAAGAGGGAAAAAACCTGAGCGAAATTTGAAAAACAAACGTGAAAAACCCCGTTTTTCTGATTATGGGAGCCATATCTCCAAAACTAGTCGAGACAGCCTAAAATTTCATTGGAATTTTTTATTCAGGAAACTAAAATTAGTTCCACTAAACCGAATATTTCCACAGGGTGGAGTGTGATAACTAACGGGTGTTTTTTTTCGAGGTATATAACTTTTAATTGGCATTACTGTTCAAGATGCGACCGATTTAACAGCTGTCAAGTGATTTATTCTCAGTTTGGTTTGGCAATTCATCATGAATAGACTCACGCCTGAACAACGCTTGCAAATAGTGCAATTTTATTTCGAAAATAATGGTTCTGTGCGGAATACGTATCGCGCACAACGTCCATTTTATTTTGCTTAGCGATGAAGCGCACTTCTGGTTGAATGGCTACATCAACAAACAGAATTGTCGCATTTGGAGTGAAGATACCACAACTGTATGTCGAAACACCGTTGCATCCAGAAAAACTGACTGTTTGGTGCGCTTTATGGGCTGGTGGAATCATTGGTCTGTACTTCTTCAAAAACGATGATGGCCAGAACGTTACAGTCAATGGTGATCGGTAAAGAGCCATGATTACTAACTTTTTCATTCCTGAATTGAACACCCATGAGATTCAGGAGCTGTGGTTCCAACAAGACGGCGCAACATGTCACACAGCTCGTGCCACAATCGATTTATTGAAAGATACGTTTGGTGACCGCCTAATTTCACGTTTTGGACCTGTGAATTGGCCTTCAAGATCTTGTGATTTAACACCGCTAGACAACTTTCTGTGGGGCTATGTAAAGTTATTGGTCCATGCGGATAAGCCACAAACCCTTGACCATTTGGAAGACAACATTCGCCGTGTTATTGCTGATATACGGCCACAAATGTTGGAAAAAGTCATCGAGAATTGGAAGTCCAGTTGGACTACATCCGAGCCAGCCGTGGCGGTCGTATGCCAGAAATCATATTTAAAATGTAATGCCACAAGATTATCTTGCGGATAAATAAAATTCATGTCAATCGAATAATCCATCGTTGTTTTATTGCAATTTAAAGTTCTATAGCTCTAAAAAAAACACCCTCACTTACCTCAAATTTATATGCGATCCTAGCCAAAATAGTGTTCCCAAATCATGCGTGATGAATCTTCCCCATCCTTGTCTGCTTGCCGTTCAGGAAAACGCCAGTCTGGTTCCGGAAACTGCTACTTTCCCATCTGCCATACTTGGGACTCCACGAATGATTCATAGGAATGCAATGCATTAAAAGCATGTTGAAATTTGGTGTTCGTTGTGATCTGAAGGAATCATGAAAGTTAATTTAATACGAGGACGAGCCAGCTTATCAATGGACCAGTTGTTCTGCTTCATTCCGAAGATATTATCATGGAAAAGAGGTTTCAGCAGGATACCACACCTGACACATCCTGTTTTTAAAATAAGAATTCACAACCTTACAATTTGACACTACAACCACAAAATTACTCACAATGTATGTAATAACCTTATTGGAAATCCAAATGTGCCAACAAAACTGTGAAGCCAATTATGAGATAGATTCTTCCATACTCAGAGGCAATAATGAATGCTTTTAATCATTTTCTTCATTACAATGTGACAATATTTAGCTACAAATCATCCTTGGATTTGTCTATCACAATACGTTGTTGAAGAAAAATTGAACCTAGTTCAAATTATTGATATACCCCTCATAGACCTGAATGTTTTTTATGGCATGTGGAGTGGTTTCATTTTTCATGCTTGGTTGAACGCAAATTGGGTTCTGAATTCAAATAGAAAGCCTACCTATGCGAATGACGTATTGACGTCATTCAGTAATAAACAAAAACGAACAAGAGTTAAACGAATGCTGCTCTTTACATCAAACTATGAATTCAATGCTTTATTCAATCCATTTTTGTTCCCCAGTAAAAAATCAACGAAATGCATGCATTCATCAATTACGCTCAGGAGGTTTTTTTTTGTTATCAGATTATTTTTGCCTCAATTGACGAACTTCATTGATTCGAAAAATAAACAAATATCCACCTGTCGTGTTCAATGATGATTTTCGAGACACAATCGATTCAGTTGTACTCTGGTACACCAAGATACAGCTGCATAAACCCCTTAATGGTAGATCATTGCTGTAATCATCATCGATACGTCATCTTAAGTATTATTGCAGCGTAATGAATTGATTTAGCCCTTGATTGATAGCTTTATATTTCAACATACCGAGGTCCAAATCCGGGCTAATCCTCGACTTTGAACAAACTTCGGTGGGGACCAGACAACTGACACTAAGAGTGATTGATAGGAGAATTCTTACGAGTATTCGGGAAGAGAAATATTGCCAAAGTGATAGAATTAAGAAGGGGATGAGTGAATATCGTTGGGTGTTCTTGTTAGATATTGGGAGAGAAATGAGAGGAATTGATTATCCTAAGCTGCTAATTCTTCTTGCTTCTTCGGCAGAAATAGCTCGTGATGGTACGGGATGATATTTTGCTTCTGAGTCTACCTTGAAGGAGGTGTTACTATCACTCATTTTCTGTCGGTTAAGCCATATTTAGTTATAAAAAACCATCAACGGTTTCCAAGATATTTGAGTTCTTGTGTTTTTTGAAAAATTTCTCACCTTACTTCATTTTTCGTCAATTCTTCCTACGTTGACCAAGTTTGATTCAAATTATGGATTTTCATCTGAAACGGATATGATATGTATGAAAAAAGCAAAACTATGCTGTATTAGATGTTGAATAAGAATCAGTATAATTTGATAGTTGTTAGATGAAAAAAAGAATCGTGAATTTCTAATATAAATCTGCCTAAAACTTTTGAATTCCACAATTTATGTATGACAATATTATTTTGAAAACTTGCCAAATTTCTTCTTTATTTCTCAAAAAGTTTTTGTTAGAATGTAGGCACTAGTTTTATTTCAACAGATTTTGATTTGAAAGGGGCAAAAAAAGTAAATTTATGAATTAAATATTTTGTTATTCCAATTAAACTCAAAAAATCAGTAGAAAATGTATTTCTAAATTATATTTGAAATGACCTCAACCATTTCTTGAACAAGCACGTGCCCTCCTTCTTATTTCTTCAGTTGTTACTTTCCACCTGGAATTTTCTCTAAATCTCGCTGCTTGGTCTATTCTAACGGTGTTAAATCCGGACTGGCCATGAAAATGATCCAAAATTGTAATCAAATTTGGTCAAAGTAGAAATAATGGACGAAAAATGAGGTTAGGTGAGAAATCTTTTGAAAATCACACTCAAATCACTAAAATATCTCGGAAACTGTTGATTTTTGATTATCACTAAATATGGCTCAAAGAATAGCAAATGAGTCAAACTAACACGTCCTCCGTGGTTCAGGTCTAATTTGGAAACCCAGTATACTTTTATTTGCACAGCAGGACTCTGCACTTACCAATGATTCAACTTCATCTGAAATCTAAAAAAAAATGAATTATAAAATGGATTGGGTCCTTACTTTGCGGAAATTCATTATAAATAAAATAAAACAAAATAATTTCCACTGGATTATTTAATTGTTAGCAACAATTTTTTTGCAACACTGTCAAAAATATAGCCTGATGAAGCCACAGTGTGGCGAAACAATTGTTGCTAACAATTAACTAATCCAGTAGAAATTATTTTGTTTTATTTTATTCAGAAATGAATTAGTTGCCAATAGTTGGCATTCAAAAAAATTTTATTTCTATGACGACTAAGGGTAGCCATATTGCATTTAAGAAAATCAAAAAATTGTGCTCTCATTTCCTAAATAGTTGTAGCTGAAATACGTTCGGGCCACAAAAATCCCTGAAAATTTCTTCAAAGAATTTTATGATTGGTGTCATAAAATAAATAGATGAATTCTTAGTGGATTACTTAATTAGTATATTATGCCGTGAAGGAAAATCATTTTAACACTGGATGAACTGTTTTTTTATATCTTATTTTCGATCAACGAATATTATTCAGGATAGTTCCAAAAGTCTTGAAAAATGTTTCAAAAAAATTCATAAGGGCTAATAATTATATATATTATTTATATATGCTGAGGTGTTCCATCAAGAGAATAAAGTCGAAAAACTAAATATCATTGAATGAGATGACAAGGGTTTCGCATTTGAAAAATATAAACTCTTTTCTATATCTCTAAAATGGTTATTGAATTCCATGATCTATTGTGTTTCAAAGTTTTTTGTAACATCTCGAACAGAAACTAATAAACAGCAAAATATTTGAAACAGTCATTTTTCAGAAACTCTCTGTAACTCGAAAACGAATCAATACATCTGATATCTGCTTTCTGATGTATTATCCTTTCGAAAAAAGAGTTCAGGGATCCTTGAAGATTTTTCTCTCAGTGTTATAGTTGCTTTTCTATATATATAAAGGGATATATGCGGATGATCTGCTCTTCTTGTTCGATAGGGAGGCTTTTTCTCACGGTATTCCTTTCTTGTCCTCAATATTGACAGAATTAACCACCCCGAAATTTTCTAGCTCTTTTCGTTCGACAGTTACTGGCTTAAAATTCGAAGATATTCATGGAACTCAATACTAAATACCACATTCCAATCGTTACCCTTTTTCGAAGTGCTTTCGATCTCCCTTAAGAAAGTATCTAAACATATGACATCTATCACATAAAACACCCCAATCAAACTGCACCATTTCGAGAGTATGACCCTCAAGACATTGAAATCGAATAAAGCAACCCCATTCCGATTCAGACTTGGAGACTGCGTTGCATCAAACCATACCACCCCCACCTAGTATTTCATTGTGCTGATTGATCCATTCCTGCACCCTTCAGCGCGACCCCCGGTCGCTTACTATGCAGAAATTAATTGAATGTCAATGTAGTTTTTCCATCTGGATCCAGAATTAGTCAAAATAATCCGCCCACGTGACCAGACCAATTTGTAAAATGGGAGCGCAATTTCGAAGTGGCGGCAATCGATTATTTGAGGGTGTTTGAACGATTGGCAGGGATGGTCGGTTCGGGTAATGCGTTTTGTTTCAGTTAAAACATGCAGGGAGGTTTTTATGATGTAACTCTAAGATATAACCTGACGGACTAGTTAAGTGATGTTGATAATACTATATTTGACACGATAGAATTAAAATATAGTGCAAAACTGATAAATCAGTGAAAAAATTTTGAAAATCCATCAATAAATGACTGAGAAATAGATTATTTAAATTTACGTATTTTAGCGCGGAACGTCTCTGGTCTCCGACTCGTCTGTGACGTCACGCCACTTGCCTGTGATCGCTACACCATAAATTACGTTTAAATACTAGCCGCGCCAAGGCTCTCGCGCCGTTTGTAGTTGTACAGTGTAGTTTTAACTCGAGTTTTGTTTTTATGTCACCATAATGGAAGAAGGCTTCGTGAAAGGACAAAGTTATTTTTACTCAATAACTTATTTCAAACCAACTTACACCTTAGTATTTTTATTATCAGAAATAGACAGCTAGTACTGATAGGTACTCACATCAAAATGATCTTCACACACATATGAAGTAGTTTTATGTCCAATTAAGTCACGCCTCATTAATTTGCACCACTTCTTCCTTTGATTCATGTCATTTGGTACATGAAAAAACAATTTATTGGGGTTTTTAATTGTCGTGCTTGCACACATAGGCACAATACAATATTTGTAGGATTTTTTTATTTCAGCCATCGTGTAACTAACGAAACATGACACGAACGGCACAAGTGATTGTACACCAATGAATTCGTAAGCACTCTGCGAATACCAGTCGCCTCGTGTAAGTGGCGTGTCGTCACACACTAGACTATGAAATTATTCTTTCAAGCGCAACTTCAAAGTCCCATAACTTTTTCATTTCTAGAGATATTTCAATGATTCTTCCACATTTTTGTTTCATTTCACTTAAATTTTAAGAATTAATCCTTAACAAAAAAATGAAAACTAGTCCATTAGTAATTGAAATATCCGTAGTTTACGTTGTGAAGTGTGTAAAATCCGAAAATTTTCTATTCGAATTTGCCAAAAACCATTTGCTTCGTATTAATTACAAAAATACCAAAAATTGTATAAAATAGATTCTCATTTCCTCTTATCTCAAGGAATTATCCAAATTTAAATGAAAAAAAAATTCAACCCCTTCAGAATCGAACCAAACGCCGTCAAGTACTGGCCGAGGTGAGATGAACAGATTTCAAAGTGGCAACTCTTACATTGTATTCAGTAAAGATTAACGAAAAATTTCTCGACTCCCAAACTGTTCATGATTTTGTGTAGTCAATTTCGAGCTGAGAGGAACAATCTGGCTTAACCACTCGTTTCTATTTCAAATTTCAGGCAATTATCCCCTATAGTTTTAGAGGGGACAGGTCAATTGAAGAGTCCCCGGTCTACCATAGTAAAACACATTTTTTTGGCAAAATTCGATTTTGTTATTCAACATAGTTTCCTTCGAGGGCGATACAGCGATTATAGCGATCTTCCAACTTTTCTATACCATTTTTGTAGTACGATTTGTCTTTCGCTTCAAAATAGGCATCAGTTTCGACGATTACTTCTTCATTGGTGCTAAATTTCTTTCCAGGGGGCATTCTTTTGAGGCCTGAGGACAGGAAAAAGTCGTTGGGGCCATATCTGGCACATACGGTAAATGCAGAAACAATTCGAAGCCCAATTCATGCAATTTTGCCATTGTTCTTATTGATTTGTGACACGGCGCATTGTCTTGATGAAACAGCACATTTTTTCTTCAAATGGGGCCGTTTTTTAACGATTTCATCCTTCAAACGATTTAATAACGCCATATAATAATCGCTGTTGATGATTTGGCACTTTTGGAGGTAATCAATGAACCTTGCGCATCCCAGAATATTGATGCCATAACCATGCCAGCTGACTGATGTGTTTTTCGTCGCTTTGGATTCGGTTCATCGTGTGCAGTCCACTCATCTGGCGATCGGAGTGAAATGATGGAGCCATGTTTCATCTATTGTCACATATCGACGCAAAAATTCACGTTTATTGCACTTAAACAGTTTCAAACACTGCTCAGAATCATTAACACGTTGTTGCTTTTGATCGATTGTGTGCTCGAGCGGCACCCATTTTGCACACAGCTTTCTCATGTACAAAAATTAGTGAATAATATGATGTACCTACACGTTCAGATGATATCTTCACAATGTTTGCTATCTCGATCAATTTCACTTTACGGGCATTCAAAATTATTTTGTGAACTTTTTTGATTTTTTCGTCGGTGACAGCCTCTTTTGGGCGTCCACTTCGGTGCTCATTTCACCAAGTTTAAACTTAGCATACTAATCAATGATGGTTGATTTTTTTGGTGCACACCCCGGAAACCCTTTATAAGGCCAAAATTTTGCTTCAACTGTATTTTTCCATTCAAAAAGCAATATTTTATCAGCACACGAAATTTTTTTTTCCATCTTTTCTCAAATTACAAAAGTAGTTACACTCACAACGCAATATCTCACAAACTAATGATCGGACTGCTGTCAAATTTTGACACGTATCGTTTGAAGATTGGTACTAACTAAAAATCATATGGATTTAATACAAGCACCGCCATCTGTGCATCAGACCGGGGCTTTTCAATTGGCAGATTGAGGTCTGGACGGCGGACGAACGGATTTTTTCATGGAATTTTTAGATTTGGAACTTGAAAAGCAAACTGAAAATTTCGGGCAGAGTTCAAAATGTTTTTCAAAGATTTCAAACGTTTTTTATCTATAATAATCAATGAATCAAAATCGAATGCCTTTCACTGCAAAATCAATAGTTTCAAGGAATAAATATTTGAATTCTATCCTTCACAATAAATTGACCTTAATTGCAATATAGTTATGTTCTCTTCGACTTAGTGATAATTTATGTGGAAAACACTCAGTATAATGACAGGCCTACACCACCTTGATAGGAAACATAACGAATGGGAGGAAAGACCAAGGAAAAACAAAGATCGGAAATCAAGCATTCATTCCTTCCTGCAAAGAAAGCGATATCATAAGCGAATGACGAAGCAGTATACATCTCCTGAGTTGCTTCTTAATTCGAAGTTATGAATCACGTAAAAACTGCAAAACAAACGAACCCCGAAGCGGAAATAACGTCAATAAATAAAAAGCCACCATTAAAACAAGCGTATAAATCAACGTAATTGAATCACAACAAAAATTACAACTAACTTTACTAAATTGGTTGAATCGTTTGGAAAACGACCGGAAAGTTCTTTTTGCCCGGTGACACTTTGAGGAATTTGTTTGTGCGGTTGACAACACTTTCCTTTTTGCGGGTTTCCCGGAAAACGCAGGGTTGAAATAATATGAAATATCACCACTGAGAGTCTTCTCGGATTTATGTGGGCTCGATTGGGTTTTCCAGATCATAGGAAAGGCATTGTGAATTATCTGAATGAAATAATTTCTATTTTGATTTATTATGAGACATATCACTTAGTCTCTGATAGACTTTGGGAGAGGAAAAGTCTCTAAATTGCTTGGTTATACGATAGGAATTATAGATCGGGTAGAAAGTCACTTTGGGATCTTAGTTTTGCTGACAACTACTTCTTTCTTTCCCTACAATATATTGCATTGTTATATGTAGCGCGTTTATAAACTTGTTTCTTCTCACATGAGAGGTCAAGTTCCTGAAAGGAAAAATAGTTCAATAAGATTACAAAAATTCAAATTTAGTGAAAATCGACTTTCTCTAACAGAGCGTTGTTATCTTCATTCGATTATTATTATCTAGAATTAGGAGGACATACCTTGGTTGGATTTCAGACAGGATATCTGTAATTCAATTTCTCGCGTATTCACGAACGACTTGGGGATTGCTCAGGGTTCTGTGTTGGGGCCTCAGCATTTTATACTCTTTATTAAAGATTTGCCAGATTTTATTGTTGAATGGATTTTCATTTTTGTGGATGATACATCGGTGGCGGTCTCGTCTCGGAGCTTTGCTGAGCTTATACGACGCTGCGAGCTCATGGTCGATAGCTTTCTTGAGTGGTGTGGTGTGTAGCTAATACTCTCATTGGTAACATCCCGAATTCTGAATTAATAATTCTTCAAATCATTTGGGTAATAAGTTAGTGTCCAAGAGTTGAATTTTTAAGTTTATATGTTTTTAAAAACTGAGGGACTAATCATATACATCATGTATGTAGAAAACTGAGCTCTTCGTCCTTTTATGCTATTCGACAGATGAGAGATTCATTATCTCTTAAATCCATTATAAACGCATATTTCAGCTTGTGCTAGACCGATATTGCCTATAACTTCTTAACAGGGGAAAATTCTGTTTATTTCAATAGAGTATTTCTATCCCAGAAACGTCTCATTAGAACTATTTTCCCAGTTGGTCCTCGTTGACACTGTGAACCTTCATTGGTTGCCAACAAAATTTTGACTGTGCCTTCTATTTTTATGAAGAAGAGCTTATTATACATATATGTAAGACCATACATCTGTCTTTAAGTTGTGAAATTTTCATTGTTACTTTACAAAAAGTACCAAAACTCTATCTTTGCCTGTTCACAGAAGCAGGAAATTTGAAACATCTTCATTTTATGAATGTATCAAGCATTTTAATTACTTGCCTGATTCTATGAGAGTGAAGAATACATTAAGTTTCAAGAAAATGGTTAAATCGCTGATTATTCGTAAGGTATGTTATAATGTAAAAGAGTATCTATTTGGATGACAGAAATATATTTTAATAAAGTTTGTAATCAAAGACTTGGCCATCACCCAATATTGGGTCCAAAAGGATCAACTAATTATTGTTATTGTTATATAATAGACATTAGAAAATTATGTATGGTAAAACTCATCCAGAAACTGGACTTCACCACTCAGCTGAATTATGCGAAATGTCCTAGCAAAATTTACTTCAATATATTCTTGAGCTAATCCGGCTTTCATAGCTTTAGTAGTTGTGGGAGGAAGTGACCCCTTGTCTTGTTGGAACAACCTTTCTCTTTTCAATGCCTTATAGAAGCAACGATTCCTCATGATGAATGAATGAATGAATTTTTTCCATATCTATTGATAGATTTAAAAGCCTGGTTTATACTGGTATAATTAGTAGATCGTTGGTAGTAAAGTCCTTACTAATCCCCTAATAGAATTATTTAAACAGGTTGTCCTTCTGACAGTACACTACTACAGATAGTGCAGGAGAGATTAAAGTGGATAGCATGTATTGAATAGTATACTCGACTATCTCATTCCCACTTCCATAATATCACTATACTCTACTGGTTTGTAAACAAAACAAACATGTAAACAAACACGAGTTTGGTTTTAGCAGAGGATGGTATATCTTTCTAGCTGCTTATATGTTTCAACCATCGAGCTATCTTTTCGAATTACTAGCAAACATGAATCCAGTCACTCTACCAAAATAAGCATAGTAGAGTATTTCAAAAAAAGCATGCTAGTGAACTCTACTAGTACCAATGTAAACCAGGCTCCTATAACAGGGGAAGTGTGATTATGTATTGGTGTATTTGAACATGAAAGTATCCAAAGGTTGATTCCAGGAAGTAATAAAGCAAAATCCTAAATGAATTATTCTAAACCACCAAGTCTATTCTTCCTCACATTTATCTCTTCGGAACCCTTTGAAACACCAGCACGGAGAAAAGTTTTTACGAGATCCCACGAATCAATAAGCTGCTCCTCTAGGGTCATCTTCATGCCTCGCGTAATAACTCAAGTGAATAGATACCATCCGACAAGTTGGCCAAGTACAACATCCATCTCGGTGCCACAAAAGTGCAACACAATACGTGATACGTTGCCTGTAAATCGCTCTCTTCCTCATGGCATGATTTGTCGATGCTTATGTGTTCTACTAGTCGAAAGGGAGTGTTTGAATCCGAGTGAGCACGTAATATATTTATAACAAATGATGCCTTCGGACCCGGGTGACATGTGAATGTAGACAGAATGGTATTGTGTATTATGCCCCTTGTGGCAATAGGAGTTGGCATAGTTGAACATAATGTAATATTTATTCGGTTTGCTAGCTGGCTGGTATTTCTAGATGAAAGACGTATCAATGCTCTTGGTGCGTTCGAATGTTCTGAATGTATTACTGCTGGTTGGAAGATGAATTATTATGTTAATGCGTAGACAGGTGTCAACTCTTGTTCGCATAAGAAGTTAAAGAAGACATGGTGAGGGAAGTTGATGTCATATTCGATGATAATGACTGTTCTCTCATTCATGGCGGAAATATCAGTTGATTTCTAACATTTTGTACAGGGTTGTCCACATAAAACTGTCCAGCCGGTTCGGGAGTATGAGGTCAATTCATATTTTCATATTCATCTTGTGTATGTTGGCGCACCATCAGGGTGGAACTTCCTTAAGAATGTTAAATGGTATTAAAGATCAAGGAACATATAATTTTGATCCTTCAGAACTCAAACAAATATTTTCTATCACCATTTCCTTCACATTAGCAATTTTAAGATCATTTAGTGACTCATTGTGCATCTAAACCGCTCTCCAATTCTTTCTACTTCTCAGGTCATTTGTTTTTGATAAACTCCATTCTTCAGCAAAAGATTCAGGGATTTACACATGATATTATATTTTTGCTGTCTCAACCACATCTCAATTGATTTGAAAGCATAAAAAAGACCACCTGTTGGAATATCGAACATGACTTCAGAAAAATATCAAGTATGCTATATTTTTGGTTCGGTGATTTTCATGTAGAAATAAACGGGGTGTCTCATTGGCTTGATGAAGGATTTCCGTGGTCTTCACCAGAAAAATCAACCATAATTGATAGGAATGCTAAGTTAAAACGTGGTGAAATGAGCACCGAAGACGGCGAACGCAGTGGGCGCCCAAAAGAGGCTGTCTCCGAAGAAAAAATCAAAAAAGTTCACAAAATAATTTTGAATGACCGTAAAGGGAAGTTGATCGAGAGAGCAGACATTGTGAAGATATCATCTGAAAGAGTACATCATATCATTCACGAATATTTTTTCATGAGAAAGCTGTGTGTAAAATGGGTGCCGCGCGAGCTCACATTCGATCAGAAGTAACAACGTGTTAATGATTCTGAGAAGTGTTTGAAGCTGTTTGAGTGCAATAAACCTGAATTTTTGTGTCGATATGTGACAATAGATGAAACATGGCTTTATCTTTTCACTCCGGAGGCCAATCGACAGTCAGCTGAGTAGAGTGCACACGATGAACCGAATCCAAATCGATGAAAAACACAACAGTCAGCTGGCAAGGTTATGGCATAAGTATTCCGGAAGGCGCATCAACAGCGATTATTATAAAGCGTTATTGAATCGTTTAAAAGATTAAATCGTTGAAAATCGGCCCCATTTGAAGAAAAAAAGGTACTGTTTGATCAAGACAATGCGCCATGTCACAAATCAATGAAAACAATGACAAAGTTGCATGAATTGGACATTGAATTGCTTCTGCATCGACCGTATTCGCTAGATCTAGCCCCCAGCGAATTTTTCTTGTTCTCAGACCTCCAAAGAATGCTCGCTGGAAAGAAATTTAGCGCCAATGAAAAAGTTATCGCTGAAACTGAGGCCTATTTTGAAGCGAAAGACAAATCGTACTACAAAAGTGGTATCGAACAGTTGGAAGATTGCTATAATCGCTGTATCGCCCTCGAAGGCTACTATGTTGAATAATAAAATTGAATTTTGCCAAAAAAAAAGTGTTTTACTAGGGTAGACCGGGAACTTTTCAATTGGTCTGAAGGTGGTAGCTATGGAGTTGAGGTTTTCGCCAATGGGTTTCGCAGGAACATTCGTCCTCAGACACCGACATCAGTTTTCGTCTATCTAGTATGGAAATAGGACATCCTGTACATAGTTATGAAAAAAAATGTTTTTCGACCTGAAAAATACACCTCTGATTCTCGATACTGAATTTTGAATCACGCTTTATATTTTCCTCATTTCCTTAACCTTAATTCTTTGCATTAAGTTCATATTTCATTATATGCTTATACTTCCTCATTCATCGGATTGTACGGGCCGTGAATTCTAAACGAAATTCAGGGAAGAATTCATTCCGAATCTCCGTGATTTCCAGCAGTCAAGACATTCAAGCGCACCAAGTTTTAACCACATCACAAATATGACGAAACAGTTAAGCGATTCAAATTCCTTCCAAATATTTGCTGACAGCTCAAGGCATTAGCGAAATTTGTCGGCAGTAAACGACAAGTATTATTTGATCTTTCCTTCCTACAAATGAAACGAGTTGTCAGAGTATACAATGTCGACGTTTTTCATATTTATTCTGGCGTTCCGGACCAGAACGCAGACCGCAAAAAAGTCGTTAGATGAACAAACAGATCTGTCATTTATCTGTGTCGTCGGGTGTTCGAGTCCCTCTGATTTATTCTTTTCATAATTTCGATGTCCTTTCATTGCTCACATCTTTGAGGTTACGGAGGACATATTTCTGACGTGAAGGGGAGTTGGGAGTTCCAACTTACGAACATAGTTGGCTGGATGATATATCTTCATTATGATGAGATTCCACAGAAACAACTTGACTTATTTTCAACATTTCTATACAGGCTGTTCCTGAATTAAAGATATTTCCTGGATAATTTCAAGGAGAAAAAGTTCTATAAACAAAAACGTTGTTTTCGAGAAATAGGCAACGTTTGATTTCTTCACATAGCATTTGAAAAACACGAAATATTCAACTGAAATTTGGCGTAGTTTTTTTAATTTGAAGTTTACATCACGTGATGTGCCAATTTCGATTACGAATCGATAGATTGATACATTTTTTGAAACAGTGTCCAATTTTTCCTATAGAAGTTTTTTGTGTTCCACTGGAAGTTTGAAAAAATTTGAAAGGAAATAATCATTATAAGCGGAAATAAATTGTTCTAATTTTTAATCATATTAGAATGAATTTCCGTGAAGTAGAGTCCGAAACAATCAATAACTTCGAATGAATTCAAATTATCATAAAAATTCAATCAGTAAGCTGTGATGAATAAATTGATTTATTTGTTTTGATGCTGATTTTCTCCAAATGTGGCACTGATTCATACAGATTCGATAAAGTCGCATAATAATCACAAACAAATAGGACTACAAGAAGCATTTTGTATATACCGATATAGGTACAAAATGTCCTACTTTTTTGTGATTATTATGCGATTTCAAAGCATTTTCACTGTAGAAATTCACGGCTTGGCTTTATATTCAAGCTAATTGAGCTTGAGCTTGAGCCAAGAACCTTGAATATCCAGCCAAGCGTGAATACCTAGTTTTATGGCTCATGTTTATAGGACTTTTCATTCTTGAAATCATCCAAGGCATTTCTCATTTTCGTTTGTACCTCCAATTTAGGAACACCTGTTATATGACATACAAAATCAATATTTTCGTAACTGAAGAAATATTCCCATTTGAATTTTCTTCTTATTTGAATTGGAATTGCATAGTATGCCACACATTAGTCAATTTTCTGAGAAACAATCTGAAATCATTCTGTAAATATTATTAGTGGTCGTATAATTTGGAATACATTAATAATCATTTGAAGCATGAAAAGAAAATTGCCTTTTTATTACTATTTTCGAAAATTGGTATATTCAAGAAGAATATAGATAACACAGTTTCACCTATTTCAACTCAAAGCTCTTCGACAATGTAAGAAATTTCGAACTCGAGCACGATGAAAGACGTTTTATTTTGAGTACGATTAGATACATTTTGGCTTGCGGACTGAATTAATTTTTTCAAATTTGGATACTGGTGTAATAGTATTCCACTGCAGTTGAAAAACCTTCATCCGGAATTTCGTAAAAAAAACCACATGAATACGAATCTGAACAAGCGCTCAAACGCTCATAAGTTTATCTCAATACTTTTCTCATTTCGATTATTTCAACCATTCTTCTGTTGAGGTTCCTGTAGATAAATTGAAACTCTGTCCATACTTTGATACTTATGTTTAATATTTTTTAGCCCTAATTCCTCTAAACTTTTATTTTGAAAGTTCTTTCAAAGTTGAATAAGTTGATTTCTCTCAATATTTCAATCAATTCTCTATTGCGTACACTTATGGTTAATTTGAAACTCAGTCCATGTATGTCATCAATGTTTTATTGATATTCATGTTTTATGTTCTGTATCCCTAATTCCTCTAGCCTTTGATTCTGAAAGTTCTTCAAAAGTTGAAGATGTTGATAAAACTTGTACTTAATATAAATTACTGTTAATCATCTCCGAACATCAAAGACATTGCTAAATCAGCTACGCTCACTCATCCTAAAACGACAAGAGAATCTCGAAAACCTTTCTCCTTTTTAACATTGCATTTTATTGTTCGCGCAAATGGACGGAATATAATTGAACAATCTCTCATCCGGCAACCAGCACTCTCTTAGAATATAAAACAGCAACCGCTCAAAAGAAATAAATGTCCTTATCGTTTCAGATCGATCTGGAAGCCATCAAGACCACCGAATACATCCCGCCCCCGGAAAGGAACATGAATGGCCACTACAGCCACAACATATCGCACCAGAAGCAGTCCCAGAACCACGGAAGAACGGCGGGCGCGAAAGAGTGGGAGAATCCTGTCAATGAGCGCACAAAACTTCATCATCGTCCTGCCGCTATGGCTGCCCCAACTTCACACAACTCAGTGCCTGCCCCAACCCAGATCGCTCAAGACGCGTCGTCATCGGCGAGGCGCAGGAGAGCGACGACGAGCGTCGCGAGGTCCAAAACGACGTCGGGGGGTATGGAGCCCCATTCGCGATCTCACATCCCCATGCGGGCCCCCAAGGCCAGGCCGCAGACCCAAAAAACTGCCGGTCAGAAGAATGATAAGGGTGGCAAGGGGGTTGTTTATCAAAGTGCTGCGTCGTGTTATGTTGGCGCTGGAATACCGACGACGGTGTCAACGGGTGTGAGCTCCGGTGGTGTCAGTGGTGTGTATGGTGTTTATTCTGAGACTAAGTACACTTTTGCAGTCAATGGGTTGCCTGGTAATTTGGCTCAGGCTTCGGCTGCTGCTGCTTTTTTTGCAAGGTAAACATCGATGCATGTTTGGTCGAAATGACCGATTGGTAGATTTGTATTTAAATACTTGAATGAAGTTGTCTCGATGTTACCAAATGTGGGGTTCATGAGAATTAAATTCTTGATAATCGCTTGTGACATTGCTATGTCAGATTTGGCAACGTACTTGCTAATCTCATCTGATTGATACTACTATAAGAATTAGGTATTCATTTATTTAATCATGCAATTAAGCCTTATCCCCTAATTTTCACTAAGTAAGTAGACATCGATAGAATTACTTGAAATCCCAATGATTTCAACGAAAAAATAGACGATATTTTTCAAGGTCATTTTATCGAGCTTACACTTTTTCATGTGACCTTTAACAGTCAAGATTGATGACTTTCATTTCAACAAATGACTTCATGAATTGGAATAAAACCACACATTACTTAACTTTCCTCAAATTATGTAGTAATCAAAACTGTTCGTGTAAATTGAATGAAATATATATTTTCTTTTTTAAATGAGGTTTAGTACAAACATTCTTAACATTTGGAAACAACAAAACTTTTTGATTACATTTGAAAATTGTATTGTTATAATATTATTCATTTATTTAAGGGTAATGTGTTCAGGTAATAATATATTCCCTCCTATATTCCTAATTAGGGATCTGAAAAAAGCCAGTGTGGTGATTATAAATGGAATACCACTCTTGTTCACCTAAACGAAATAAAATATTGGAATATTTCTTCTATATTTTGGTTGGTCATCTCATCATGTTATTTTTCCTCAATTCTTTCAATAACGCTTCCATTAAGTACTCTAATTATTATCGGTTTTCTGGCCTAACCTCATATCTTTTTAATGTCCTGACCAACATTAACTATGGAAGTTGATTTGGTTTTCTTGATGTAATACCATTTTCATGGAAATTTCGACTGTCGAGAGATTCAACAAGTATTTCACCAAAACAGAACCCTTGAAACGAGTTCAATCACAATTTTTTTTTCTTGAAAATCATTACCCATTACACTAAAGAAGAACTTTCAATCTCTCCACAATTAAAATTTACCCATCTTAAGATTTATTGGTGACGAAAACAGTATTCAGTAAAATCAATACATAATTCAAGAATGTGAAATAATCATTTACAAACAGGTTGTTCCTATATTGTAGGTACAGAAAAAGGACAGATTTCTAGGATCATTCAAAAAAAGTCCTATTAACATGAGCTATAAACAATAGCTTCGTTTTCGAGATAAAGGGTATTCAAGTTTGATTTTTTTTAATGTTTTTTTTTGTACAGCATAGCACTTTCCTTGATTTTCAATTAAAATTAGGAATAAATATTCCAATTTAAAGTTTTTATTATGTGATATGCTTATTTCGAATGCATACCTACAGGGCGATATTTTTACTCTACCAGTGCCCGCTTCTTTGATCCAGAACTTTTTTGATGGACCACTGGTAGTTCAGGAAAATTTGAAACGAAACTTCGGTCCAGTACTATTAGTACTAGTAGAACTACACTATTTCTTGTAGGTATATCGTATCTGCTACCGATTTCCAGAAAAAAAAATTCAAACAGTTATGTCGTAATCCTCAGGTAAATCCAAATTATTATAAAGATCCAGGGAGTAAGCTGTGGTGAATGAATCAAATATAATTTTCGGTGCTTATTTACCCAATCTGCAGCGAAGATTAATAATAAAGATTCGATAAACTGGTATTTTCATCACAAAAAGAAGGACTACAAGAAACACCCTGTATCTCGAAAACAAACCGTTCGCGGATTTTTTTTTAACCATCCAAGAGATCTCTCATTATCTCCAATTTAGCATTTATATTTATTGATGCTCAACAGGTTCATCTTCATTGAATATTATAAATATCGAATAGTTGTTATAAGAGAAAACAGTTCGAAGTAATATTTTCAATTCTGGAATCATACTGTCATTTAAAATTTGTTCATAAAACTCACTTATCTCATGGACTGAACTTTTTAAATCTAAACCGATTGTGTCAATTTCCTGTGACGACTTCGAAGAATACTCGTTAAATTAAGTCTCCAATAGTTCAGTTGTTACGTCTGGCTAAACTCTCAACAAACATAGTCATAACTTCTAATTAATGGACTTGTTTGATTAGTACACTATAATTAAGCATTCAACATAAGTGAGTGAAGATATCTTTCGGAGTACATTTGTTGAGTGGTAATCGAGGTGGTAACCAACAATTATTATTTCTTGGTAATTACATTACATATGCTTAAAAATAAATCAGGTTTGTGTTGTGTAGTTAGTAGGCGCGGTTTGGTTTCTAATATTTCTTAATTGTTTAATCATATATCTTCTTCGTTAAGCCTTTCTCTCGTGGGAAGTATTGGTGCAGAAAGAATTGATTGAATTGATTAATTTTTCATTTTCCATCAAATCAACAATCTCAATACAATTTTGGAAATACCTTGATTGATTTGTAGCATTAAAAATCTTGACCTTCTACTCAAATAAAAAAGCTCAACATTTTCATAGAATTCCACAAATTGAAATATAAATGAAAAAAGTACCGACTTGAAGTTCGAAAACTTTCAAATTCGTATTTATGTAATTTTTTTTACGAAATTTTACAGGAACAAATCAAATACCCCATAAAGTGACTGGTGACATGAAATGGAAATATATAATGATGCTTTCAACAAGATGTCATTTATCACTTTATCGGAACAATTGTCTCGACAAAAGGTCTTCTGGTATATATATTTCGAAAAACACAAAATATTGCATCTTATTTTTTAATTACGATTCAATCGAGATATTTTTGTGACAAATAAAATTTCAATATAGTACCTATATCTCCAGAATCACAAGATGAAAACCCATCTGAGATATTCTGACCCTGGACATACCCTAAAAATTTGAAGTCATTTGCAAATTCGCAAGACGCGCAGAATCGATTTAGACCTCGAATTCTTTATCACTCTATAGAACACAATCATTTGAGATCATTCAAATAACATGAATAATGTTTCATTCTCAATATCTTACAAATTGTGTTGATGGTGCAATGTGAAACCAATTAGTAATTAAATTGAAAATGTAAAGAATTTCCGCTGACAGCATTTTCATTGATCTATAATTAACTCCTTCTTATTGCTCGAGTCTCTGATTTTGCAGAGAGTTAAAGAAATTCCTAAGAAATATGAGGTTTTATAGTGAAAAAATTTCATTATTTTGGCATGAAAAACATGGCTTTAATTACCATAATTAGAATGATCTGATTTATGTCGAATATGCGACGTTTTGTTCGATAACCTGTTGCTTTTTGAAGGTAATATCATTATACCTCTTCATTGGAGGCCTTGTGACTATTGGCAAAAAATTTAGACAGTTAGTTTTCACAAGCCACTGTTGAAGCGAATTACTATCGATGTGTATGGCCTAGCTTTGTCCTATTGGCCAAAGCTGACCGCTTCTAGGCGATTGCTTCCTTCAGACAGTCCAATTGTTAATTGTACAGTTCCGAATTAGCAGTTGTGCTGTAGTGAAGCAGCTCATAGTTGATAATTCCCTGCCAATCCCATGAAACACACAGTAAAATCGCCAAACCTAGCTTGGCCACCGTTTCCGCCTGCTCACCGCGTTTCGACCACGACCGTTTTCACTTGACGTTGTCGTAAGTGATCCACTTTTCATCACTAGTTATAATCACTCCAAAAATGGGCCGATTTAGTTGTGATTCAGCAACGATTCGGAGATGAAAATTCGATCAATGAAGTTCTTTTGCGTTAACTCGTGTAGTAATCATACATCGAGCTTTTTCTTAAGACCAGCCTCATGCAAATGGTTCCAAACGGTTTTTTGTGCAATGGAAACGACATTTTCGTCAATTGGCGTTCCAGTGAATCTTTGACATCGAAATTACCGGAACGGAATCGACGAAACTAAAATAGGCTGTTACAGCATCAGGACCATAACACCATTTACATTGTCAGACGCCTGGCTTGCATTTTCGCCTTTATCGAAAAAAAACTGTGAAATATAGCTCATTTTCTCCTGCTCTCCATCTTTGACGCGCGGTCAATACCATTTACATTTACATAAACTGAGTCACATAATCACAAAACTGTCAGGAAAGTTTTTGTAGTACAAAATCTCATTTTTCTTACACTATCTGGTGGAACCCGGTTGGAATCATAAAACGCGAGATAGAGATAACTAGAGCCATCTTTTGGAAAAATAATGCATTTCTTTTTACCATACCTAATATATAATTAGTTTCTTCGGTGATTTTTCGTTTGAATATTTGAAAACATTCCACAGAAATAGATTCTTTTGAATTCGCAAATTTAATATACCTACTCTCTATGAATTTGTCTCGTAGACAGAAGTTGGTTCATTAATTCCCCATCCTGAAATTGTAAAGGGAGAAGTAGAGAGAGGTAAGTACTTTGATATTTCGGAGGTTTCCGCTGTAATCTTTCGGACATAGAAAATTAACCACAGTTACCTTGCGGATGAAGTAATTTCTATAGCTACCTGAAAGCCCTGTATGAATCTGGAATTAAATTAGTTATCCTTATTCAGAACACGGATCACAGACACCTATTCAAACCGTAATATACCGTACCTAACGTATTATATACAGAATCGCTTTCAAGTTACGTAAAGACCACCTGTTCTCAGACAAGCACGTGCATATGTTTGAGAACTTGATGAATGGGATGATGTCAATATAATATCTTTCCTAACTATTAGCATAATGTTGTAGCCGAGAATGGGACAGGAGTACAGACTTCTGCGGCTCCCCCAAGGATATTAGTGACAAGTAGCTACTAATTATGTTTCTATCTACGTGAACCTCCAATGCATTGACCTAAGGTGAAGAATACTTGGTAGGTCACAGAGCTCTGGAGCGCAGATTCGAATATTTATGAATGGATTCAATTTGATTCAGAATAAGTGGAATATTTCGTGCATTGAATACGTTTTTTAGATCAATATTATTTGGAAATCAAGACTTTTTTCTCGATTGTGTGTTAAAGTCAATTTATCAATTCAATTATTTATTAGCGGCTTTTTATAAAGCATATATAAACTTAGATCAATTCGAGGTACATAGAATACATGGTGATGGTACTCACTTTCATATTTCAGTCGAAAATGTGTACATGAAACTCTCGGAACGGTAAATGCCTGTAGAGGTCGGAATCAGGGAATTTAATGAATTTGTCATAGGAGGTACTAAAAGGTACAAAATTCAGTGGTATGTCAAATAAAATTCAAAGGTTTTTGAGCGGTGGCATCCTGAATAGATTGCTCTATAATTTCGTCAAAATATGTATAATTTTCGGATTTTGTTCTCATATATGGAATTTATTTCTAACTACTTACTTTTAATTGTAAAATCAAAATGAAAAGGAAAATGAGCTATTAGTAATGAATGTTATTTCAGCTGAAGTGAAAAGCTTTTCTACCCATTGAATATTATATTGATTACTCAATACCCAATACTCAATATGTAGATGTTATAAATATCAAAATTATGAAATCATTGTGCAAAAACCTTCACTATCTGATAATATATCTTTTCGATATATTCTTTTTTGTCTAGAAATACAATTTCAACTGAAAAAAATATTGAAACACATTCAAAAACCAATATTTTATCCAAAATCAAAAAATGAAGTAAACTTCATAAAAAATAGTTATTTCAATTGAAAATGGTGATTTGCATATCCATTTCACAAAAGAGTATCAGAGAATATCTATACATCACTTTTTGAAATTGCTATCTCTGTAAATATTACCAGAAAACTTTCCTTTCAGTTAGACTATGGTTTTCTCGAATGCAAGTTAGTGAAATGAATATACAAGTTATACGGTTTTTGAAAACGCTGATGAGGAAAAATTTTATTGAAAAATACAAAAATTCCAGTTCATAAGTTTTTCTTTATATCAACATCAGTTAAATTTGGATAATTTATTTTTCTTTTGGTGCGTTTAGATTTTTTGTTAGTTACAATTGTACTTTTAGAAAAAAAATTGAAAATAAACAGGGTGTTATGTAATAAGTGTCAGATATTTTACAGGACGATTCCTCAATTTTTTATGAAGTGAAAAGTTCATATGAGCATGGGTTGCAAGGTCTTCATTTTTGAGATAGTGGGTTTTAAAAATTTACTTTCATTTTAGTTGTTCGTGAAGAAATTTTAAAGAAATGCCGATATTTGGACGAAAATAGGTATTTGGAGGTTTCTCAATATGGGAAATTCGAATTTGATCTTTTTTGGAGAATCACAACTTTGTCGTGCATGTCTGTGTCACATTTTATAGAAGAGAAGTCCATATTTTATCACTTTTACGTGAACAAGGTATGCTTTTCGAAAGTCGCTCTAAACAGCCGTTTTCGAGATATTTTGATTTGAATTGATCGATACATCCAATCTTCTCATTGATTCGCGAACTCTTTGAAAATAAAAGTATCAAGTAGTTTATTCCTATGTTTTTTTTGTGTTGTCATGTCAAAAATAATATATTCACGCAATTAGTAATAACTTTGCGTGAAGATATTATTTTTGACATGACATTAATGACATTATTGTTATCGTAATTATTTTTTGAAAACTTTGTTGTAAACTTTACCAAAATAAAAGTAAATTTTCAACACCCTCTATCTCAAAAATGAAGGCCTTGCGGACTCATGTTTATATGAACTTTTTACCTTATAAATAACTGAGGAATCTTCTTGTAGAATATCAGATATTTATTACATAACACCCTGTATCAGTCGCGAATTGAAGGTTCTTCGTCTTTCATTCGACCTAGACTCGACCAATAGTTTTCCATATAAAAAAACATCAATAGTTCGTCGTATCTGTGAGCAAAAAAAAATGCCTTCAGGCTCTGGTAGTATTTCGTTTTCTCTCAGCCTCAGATTAATGTGGATTATACTTTTTAAGCACGTTTCCGCCTTTGTTTCATTGGAATTCCAACACAGTGTTTTCGTAACTTTAAGATTCATCAGACAACAAAACAGTATCCAGTTCAAAAACTCTCACATTAGAGTGATTCGTCAGGTTGAATGTCAATGAATTCTGGTTTATCTGCTGCAAAATCCGTGCCTGGCTGGAAGCCGGCATTAGATTTAATCGAATTTTAGAGCTACAGCGCACACCTTGCATTTTTATAGGTGTGCATTCGATTGCCTACGTTTCTGAACACATTTTATAAATTGAGTAATACTTCCTGATACTAAAACTATTTCAATTTTTCTCACGTGAATAGAAGTGACGTTGAAAATCGCAGGTAATATGCCTATTCGTTATGTGTTCCTAATTTACATAATCTATAGTGAGTGTGATGTGATTGGTCCAAAATTACGAAAATTTCTGAAACATTTATTTTATTTATTTTTGTTATTTGCAGAGAAGAGTTCTAGCCTGATTGAATTGTTTATGGGATATTATCGGGATTTCATGATGATATGTCATATAAATTGTTAGATTTGTTTCCATTTCTGAACTGAATTGAGATTGAAATTCCAAATTCCAAATTGATATCATATCATACATTTATTAATGAAAACGTATTGAATCGAGTGCAATAAATATAATGTGTAATTTTGGATGTAAGTCTGTATATAGTTCAGTTTAAAATTGCTATTTCTAGACGAAATAGTATACCCATAATTCCTGCATATTCCTGGAATGATATTATTTCACATGAATTCAATACATATTCAATGAAGGAATACACATTTTATTTCTCTTCACAAATGTTTCATTAATCAACTCATTATGAATCTAAAACATATTTAATTTTATATTTAGTTTTAGCCCGCACGAGATTGCAGAAATATATGTTGTGCGACGCGTCAGACGCGTGCATATCAAGCTCGTGTAATATCAAGTAGCTTGATATCAAGTCGAGCAATAAATATCTAAAATCAGGTCAAGCTCAAGTATGTAATTCTTCACGAGCTTGATTTTCAAGTCAAGTGATTGGTTTGAATGTCAAGCAACTTGGCTTGATGAATCCCTATTCAAGATGTATAACACTTATTTGATCAGCCCAAATAAATTTCAAGTTATTGAAGTTTCAGTGATTCTAGGATTATCAAATCAAAAAATTTTCATCGATTGAATGTTGATTCAATCAACTATTTATTCGAATGTTTATGTGATTGGAAGTACATGTTCAGTTATAATGCCAAAGAATGCTACACAGAATATTGCAGTATGATTGATTCAAGTTACTGAAATCCATCACAAGTCTTGTATCAAAAAAACAAAGGAGAACACTATGTAGGTATATTTGATTAGAAATGTTTTCGTTTGTGTTCCGATTGATACAATTTGTGGAAGAATAGACTAGATGAATGCAATATCTCCTGTAAAGTACGAAGTCAAACACATCGATGAAAACTCATATGAATGTTATTGATTAATCGTAAACGGAGTCAAGAATTCAATACTGTTGCAACAGAAATTCAATTATATTGTATTGTCGCTAGAATCTAGTCTACGATTTTTATTCCCCATTCTGATATCCACTGGTGCATTGAAATTTCAACCCATCTTGAAAATACAAAGACAAATATTTATACCAATGTCCAATATAATACCTGAACATAAAATTAATTAGATGTTAAGGTAAGTATCAAAATATAACATAAAGAATTGATAGTAGATGAATCATTATCTTGGGAATATTACATAGAAATGTTGAACAAAAACATCTGTTTTTTCAAATTTGAGAGCCATAACCAAGTATCTCGATGAGAGTGGGTTTGAGGTATGTAGTTTATTTTCTTTAACTTTCAAATCAATTTTGGAATGTGGTCTGTTTTTTTCATGTTGGTTTTTAATCGATAGAAAAATTTTCAACATTCAAAAAAGAACTATGATTATAATGAAGCAATTGAGCTCTAGAATATCTTGTAAAGGAATCTTCAAACATGGCAATGTCTTGACTATTTCATCACTTCTTATCAAAGGATATTATGTTCCTCTTAGAGAATAGAGAATATTTCAACGCTTATTTTTTATCTAACTCCGAGTCTAACGTTCACAATAGCAAAAATTCAACTGAAGGAGAAACAAAGTACTCCTGCATTAAATTTTTCATTAGTTTGCCTTTGAGAATAGGATCTATTAATACTGATTGGCTTTTCAAAAAATAATTGCTTGTAATTAAAAACCCTGTTGAGAAGACAAGCAAGATTCTACATAAGAAAGTTTTAATTTCAGAGCTCTATCATCAGTATTAGCGAAGATATAATTTTTTTTCGATAAGTATCGCCATTTTTCCAATGTTTGCTTATAACTCGAAAACAAAAAAAGGTGGCCAAAAATGATTTCTACCCTTTTTAGTTTCTCAGAAAAAAAGGAGAATGGGGTATCAGATTTTGTCTATCTCCTCTGGTTTAAAAGTTGTAGTGCTAAAACATCGAAATTTGCCCACCCTGTACAGATAATCATGAAACAACCTGTATATCTCGTAGTTCACTAGGAAACTATTCGCTGGATATATACGGACTTTAAAAAGAGGTGAGATAAACAACAACGATACATAAATTAACAAGGAACTGACGGAATATAACCTAAAAGTGATCTAGCATCTATAATATATCAGTTCTTGTATTTGAAAAATTAGTGTTCAACCTACTCATCTCTTATATTCTCGGGCCGAAAAACACTATATGCTTCCTCATTATCACATTATAGTAACACGTGTAATAATCTGACTACGAGCTGTTCGGGGGTAGCACACCTCGAACCAATTTTTTATCCAGTTGATATTTGATACCTGAAAGCGAAGTAGAATAAATTAAATTTAATCGAAGTTATTATAAGCCCAACTTCTTGAAGATAACTCTATTAACATAGTAAGGCCTTCGAAAACAGTTGACTTTCCTAGTCCTTAGGTAATCTGATTAAGATCGGTGTAGTCGTGAATTAATAGTCCACTCTATCATGATTTCGGCCAGATTTGTATCAGGAAACCCTATTTATCATTATGTGATCAGGGCCTGTAGAAAAATTCATGATAATTTACAACGATTATTTCTACATCATTTCCTTTGTGAATGGATTAACATATTTGTCATTCGAGTTTTTGTCTATGAAATCTGATATCCTTGTTTGTGGATAAATTCAAAATATCGGGAGCTTGTCCTTCATGTTTCATCGAAACTATACAAGGTTGTTTGGTTTGGATACAACTTGAAGATCATTATCACCACTTAGAAAGAGACAGTGTTTAAAACTTTGGAATTTTAGGGTCTGAAGCAAGGATATTTATATTTCTAAATTATTGAAATGGCAGAAATGAAATGTGGAAAGATTAATTTCTCAACTAATAGAATGAAAAACTTTTTTAGAAAAAAGATGAGATAATTATGCTTTTCGAATGGAAAAGCTGTAGAATACTTTGATGAACCGATCAACAGCTAGGTTTCAGTTATAAAACATTTAAAATGCATTTGACTGGAAAATATTGATTATTAATTATTTTAAAACTATAAAATTTCATTTCAAAATATTGATTTTAGAAAGATAAAGTTTGTCAAAGCTCATAAAAATGATATGAGAGATTTGAGTTATTTTTAAATGCATGGATTACTTTTTTCTTTCTATGTTAGTTAATGATTTAGGATCAGCAATTTTACTACGTATCCTTGTTCAAGTATGATCAAGTCAGCTCTTAACTTCAATATTAGGGTAGAACTTTGCTTCCGCCGTTTTGCAATAGATGGCTGTAGCGGTAAGTGGTAGTCGAAATAAATAGATCGTAGATTTTATACAATAATTTTAGGTATTTGTACACATAACGCCATCGAAATATTAGCCGATTTGATTCTGCATCACAAAGTTATTCTGAATCAAACATGTCAGCTTACGTGCCAAATTCTCGAGGATCATCGAATGCTCTGAAATACCTATGGTGAGACCGCTAATAATGAAAAAACTTGCCGAGAGTGGTTTCAACGTTTCAAGAACGGTGATTTTGACGTCGAAGACCAGCATGGCGGTGAAAAAAGCCATTTCAATATGCCTGAAAATCATGGAAAAGATTTAGAAACAAGGAAATTGGGTGCCGTGCGAGTTGAAGCCGAGAGATGTTGAACGGCGTTTGTTTGCTTGTGGACAGCTGCTTGCAAGGCAAAGACGGTGTGGATTTCTGCATCGCATTGTGACTGGAGACGAAAAAAGGGTAAATTACGATAATCTCAAGCGCAGTAAAATCATGTGGATATCCTGGTCATGCTTCTACGTCGACAGTCGAACCGAATATTCACGGTTCCAAGGTCATGCTCAGTATTTGGTGGAACCAGCTCGGCGTAGTGTATTATGAGTTATTCAAACCGACTGCAACAATCACAGGCGATCGTTATCGCAATTAATGCGTTCGGGCCGAGCATTTCAAAACAAACAGCCACAATACAACGAGAGACATGATAAAGTGATTACAACATGACAATGCTCGACTCCATGTTGTGAAGTGTTAAAGACCTACTTGGAAACATTGAAGTTGGAGGTCCTACACCACCCGCCGTATTCTCCAGACGATGCTCCCTCGGAATATCACATGGTTCGATCAATGGCACACGACATGGTTGACCAGCACTTCCGGTCTTATGAAGAAGTAAAAAATTCGATCGGTTCGTGAATCGCTTTAAAAAATGACCAGTTTTTTCAACGCTGAATTCGTACGCTGCCCCAAAGATGGGAGAAAGTTGTGGCCAGCGATGGACAATACTTTGAATCATAAACGTATAACCAGTTTTTTATAATAAAGCCTCGAATTTCGGGAAAATAAACGGCGGAAGCAAAGTTGTACGCCTATGTAAAAACAAGGTAATTTCCACTTTTGAGAATCAGTCAAAAAATGGAGCCTGGTGAAGCAACAGTGTGGCGAAACAATTGTCGCAGACGATAAAATATTTCACTGCATATCACTTTGTTTTTATTTCATTTATAATGAATTTTCGCCGAGTTAGGACTGAATCCATCAAATCAGCTCTTGAATAACTAGGCCACAAAGAAGGTTTATACATACAGGCGATATTTAGATGTCAGATTCACATCTAGGCAAAAATTTGAAGCGTTTTGCAATGGACTAGTTAAGTGATGTTGATAATACTATATTTGACACGATAGAATTCAAATATAGAGCAAAACTGATAAATTAGTGAAAAAATTTTGAAAATCCATCAATAAATGACTGTGAAATAGATTATTTATATTTACGTATTTAAGCGCGGAACGTCTTTGGTCTCTGACGTCACGGCACTGTGATCGCTACACCATAAATTACGTTTAAATACTTAGCCGCGCCAAGGCTCTCGCGCCGTTTGTAGTTGTACAGTGTAGTTTTAACTCGAGTTTTGTTTTTATGTCACCATAATGGAAGAAGGCTTCGTGAAAGGACAAAGTGACAATTTGCCCAAAATAGATTAATTTGCAGTGATGGAGTTTTTTCTTCAAATCCATCTTATGTCAGTGCTGAAATAAAAGTAGTTGAACTTTTCAAGTAAGTATCTACTTTTGAGTTTGCTTCATCATGGTTCAACTTATAACGATGATTTATTTAAAAAACGTTTCATAAACAGTTTGTAGTTGAGTACTGTTGAAGTCTAGTCTATCAATGGCAAAACATATTTATGTGAGGAATAAAAAGTAAAAAGAGAAAAAAGTAATTTATATGTATGTATATAGTAAGTTATTTCAGCCATCGCGTAACGAACAAAACACGACACGAACGGCACAAGTGATTGTACACCAATGAATTCGTAAGCACTCTGCGAATACCAGTCGTCTAGTGTGTGACGTCACGCCACTTACACGTACTATGAAATTATTCTTCCAAGCGCAACTTCAAAGTCCCATAACTTTTTCATTTCTAGAGATATTTCAATGATTCTTCCACATTTTTGTTTCATTTTACTTAAATTTTTAGAATTAATCCTTAACAAAAAGATGAAAAATAGTCCATTGGCATCTCCGCATTTCTTCAGAAATCGTCAATTGGCATTCTTTTGCAACATAATGGCCGGATTTCTCGTAAGCACCTACGCCGAACACCGATTAATATTGCCAACACTTATCGCATCACTCCTGCCCAGAAAGGGAATTGATTCACATCTTGAATCTCTCGGCAATATTCGTAAATTTCATTTATTATTCAACGGCCATATTGAGGCGGCCCCAATTTCGCATTAATAACGAACACAATTCGTTGGAAATTGAAATACGAAAATTCGGCAGCATCGGGCATAATAAAAAGGCCAAAAAGCCAAAACGTTAATTTGAAAGGCCCCCAGGCCGGTATTGCAGGAAATTACCATACCGACCCCGGCCTTAATGTTCCCATGGTTTAGTATTCAAGTCGTGAGGTGTAAAATCGAACTCAATATCTTCAGTCCGACTCTTTTAAGGTCCGCGTGGTGCTCGTTTTAAATAGAGGTCATCAGCATGCGGCCATCTCGCGGCGAAGAATGCAGATTGTGAATTAACAACCACAAATCAATATCAATTGGATTTGTCAGGCCGTGTTCGTTAATGTTTCCTGTTATATGGGGTCTGGTAATTGGGGGCAATTTGGTAATAATAATTGTGTTACGAAAATGATATGCTTGGAGGAGAATCGGGCCTTCGATAAAGATGACCGATCAATTATATTTACTGCCATGAAATTTTCCCACAGCATAATATCGGTAGATAATTGAATGTCGCCTGATATTATGTAATGTTTATTTCAGGGTTTTGTTTCGTAGTGGTGGTAATATGTAATTTTAGGTGGAGTCACTAGGGTTCATTGGTGTGGTTCACTTGTTACAGAGCGTTCAACCTTGATTGTTGTTATTCCGATTATCGTATTTATCTACTGTCGATTTTCTTTCTCTTTAGAGCGTTATTATATTTTTGACCGCATTTCGTCATGATGTGTGTAATTTTAAAATTTTGAGTCGAGAATGGCCTCAAATCATAAGGTGCGACTAGAGATTCACGGCTTGACTTTGCTTGAATTGACCTCTATATACTCTTTATGCAGTGGCCTTCAAGGGTGGAATTGGCGAATTAACCTAGTGATTTCACGTCAGTGCTTCCATAATTTTTGCTTGGATATTCTGCTTGAATTTTCTATGATCCTGATGACGAAATCAACGCGTACTTCAACATTAAACATGAAATTGTTTTTCTTTATTTAAGTATCGTAATGAGTTCATTACAGTACTAAAAACAGTGCTGTAATGAACTCATTACAGTATTGTTTTCAGTTATTGTTTTCGTTTTGTGGTTCTCTACACTGACTTCCGATCCTATCAAATTTCAACACATGTCAATTGTCAATATAATATGATTTGGATATATTGAAATGATTTGCAACATTATTCGCAATTTCTCCTAATTATGTTAGTGTTAAATCGATTTCGTCAGACCTTATTCACAAATTGAATGGGTAATTATTCCAAAATTCGAAACGTCCGATTCAAATTCAGATTCCGTAATCTGTCAATTTTCGTAAGAGTCACACCAACTGCCAAAATACAATACAAAAGTCATTAGGATATATAATCTGAATTTTTCATCAAATTTCGACAATATTCCAAAAAACTTGACTGATATAGAAAAAATTTTGTATAATACTCGTTACAGAAGGCAATTCCAACACTCATGTGTTCAAAATTTCTCATTCGTTGGAATATGAGATCATTCTGAAACTTGTTTTAGAATATAATATTTTAAATATACTACATACATAACATCATCCTGATCAGACCTATTGCCTCGGCAATATTAGATTTTTCTTTTCTTCTTGAATATTTTATTGTTTGATGATATGATCAGTTTGTAATTCCCCGAACTTGAACCCAAATCTCCCCTAAAATCTAAACTCCGTTGTTATCGTGGTTACAAAAATATTAGCAATTCATTTCGTTGTTCTTGTCGAAATTTTTATGGTTCTGTTTAAGCGATCAACATAAAATTTCATATAAAGCTCTAAATAGTTATTTTACATTTACATCTAAATGCAAATTATCTTTTCGATTGATTCTGCAGTTTTACGGTATACCATTTTAAACCCATTAACCTCGGCATTCAAGATCCTAACTAACACTGAAAATTTCAAGTTTGCAGGTCCTGGGACTCGTCATTAAAGTGTCGAACGAGTCAGTGGCGGATCCATCATACTATTTAGGGGGGTAAATGAATATAAAATACATACGACAAACGTGAGATATGAATATACAGGGTGGCCATTTGAAAACGAAACAGACGAGATTACAGACGAAATAAAGTTTTTCGATAGAAATGCTCGGACAGGTCGATTTCTGTTTCGAGGGGGACAACTTAAGATGTAGGTTACGGACGCATAGCGCTTCAACCCTTGCTACTACAACCCTCACCCCCAAATTTTGAATAGGGAAAATGGGGTGAGTGATACCTCATTTGAAAGGTATTTTTATACTGATTTCAGCACAGTAATTGTTTTTTCATTTTATGCATTAGTTCTCGAAATATTCTTAACTAAGTATTTGAAAATGAAGTGGTGTTTTCATGGCACTTGTAGTGTTTTGTGAAGAATCGACATTTTGAGCTTCAAAACAACCATGACTGTGGCTTCCTTCCTAACTAACTAACGCATGAATATTTCGAGAACTAATGCATAAAATGAAAAAACAATTACTGTGCTGGAATCAGTATAAAAATACCTTTGAATTGAGGTATCACTCACCCCATCTTCCCTATTCAAAAATTGGGGGTGGGGGTTGTAGCAGCAAGGGTTGAAGCGCTATGCGTAACCTACATCTTAAGTTGTCCCCCTCGAAACAGAAATCGACCTGTCCGAGCATTTCTATCGAAAAACTTTATTTCGTCTGTAATCGCGTCTGTTTCGTTTTCAAATGGCCACCCTGTATATTTCCAACAGATATACGAAATAATAAAAACAAATAATATAGTTTGTAAGGTCACCAAAATGAGAAAAAAATATATTTCCTACCAACAATATCGGCCCAACATGGGAATAAGTGGAAACATTGTGTTCTTCCATTGAATAATCAAATAAAAACACATTTCCATTACCTACAAGGTGAAAATAACGTCTCACAAAATTGAAATAAGACAAAAATAGTGAAAACATGTCAAGAAATTCTTATATGACAAAATTATAATATGAATATATTTCCACTAGACATGTTAAATAATAAGAACAGTATATAGTATAGTACTGTGTTATATCACCGAAATAAGAAGAGAATATATTTCCAATCAACAATATCTGTCGAACATAGTAATAATTGAAAATTTCTTGTTTCCTGTATTGTCATATTTATAATGAATGAAACGAATAACATTCTGAATATGAATGAAAACATATTTCCATTTCCTACAAGGTAAAAATAACGTATCACAAAAATAGAATAAGTCAGCATAATATAACAAAAATATTGAAAACAAATAATGTGTATCATAGTCATTAGAGAAATTTTTCCTCTTGGATGCACCACCTGAATAATTTCCCAAAAAATGCTTCGAATAGGCGACGATTATTTTTGACAGGTGAGAAAGAACAGTAATATCTAAATGCGCTCAGATATTCAAAAAATCAGTCCACTCAGCATGATCTTCAGAGAGCAACAACTCAGCACTCCTAGTGAACGTAATGTACGGACATAACAAAAAATACCTGCGAGTATGCACACGAAGATCACATAAAATTACAATAAACCCAACCGAGCAAGGTAGGTAATATGATAATAAAGTACCAGTCCTTTTTTTCGAGTCTAGAAATACCGTAAACTATATTCTTAAAATGTTTGGCGGAAATTGCGGAACTGGTCGCATCTTATTACATGATTTCAGTCATTCTCCTCTCGGAATTATGGGGCAGTGTGAGATAAAATCGTGTGCTTGGCGTAAACCCGCGGCTATGGCTACTAAGTTGTTCGGCGTTGAAAACAAATCCGTGGCTAATTAATTTGCAAAGGACGTGACAGCCTCTTTCTTCCGAAATTGTAACAGTATATTCTGTTCGCTGCACCTGCACCATGATCGGTCGATGCAAATGATGTTAATGACATTCGACAGAGCTTGGAAGAGTGCTGTACCGGAGTACTCAACAAGGTCACAATGCATTCCACTGACTAGAGATCATTTCAATGCCGGTCATTTGAGAAGTCCTCGGTCTTTCATAGTAAAACACATTTTTTTGGCAAAATTCGATTTTATTATTCAACTTAAATGCCTTCGTGGGCGATACAGCGATTAAAGCGATCTTCCAACTTTGTGATACCATTTTTGTAGTACGATTTGTCTTTCGCTTCAAAGTAGGCCTCAGTTTCGGCGATTACTTCTTCATTGCCGCTGAAATTATTTCCAGAGAGCATTCTTTTGAGGTCTGAGAACAGGAAAAAGTCGCTGGGGACCAGATCTGGCGAATATGGTGGATGCAGAAGCAATTCGAGGCCCAATTATTGGAATTTTGCCATTGTTTTGATTCAATAACGCTATATAATAATCGCTGTTGATGGTCTGGCCCTTTTGGAAGTAATCAACGAATCTTATACCTTGCGCATCCCAGAATACTGATGCCATAACCTTTCCAGCTGACTGTTGTGTTTTTCCTCGCTTTGGATTCGGTTCATCGTGTGCAGAACACTCAGCTGACTGTCGATTGACCTCCGAAGTGAAATGATGGAGCCATGTTTCATCCATTGTCACATATCGACGCAAAAATTCAGGTTTATTGCACTTAAACAGTTTCAAACACTGCTCAGAATCATTAACACGTTGTTGTTTTTGATCGATTGTGAGCTCGTGCGGCACCCATTTTGCACACAGCTTTCTCATGTACAAATATTCGTTAATGATATAATGTACACGTTCCGGTGACATCTTTACAATGTCTGCTATATCGATCAACTTCACTCAACTGTCATTCAAAAGTATTGTGTGAACTTTTTTGATTTTTTCGTCGGTGATCGTCTCTTTTGGGCATCCACTGCGTTCGCCGTCTTCGGTTCTCATTTCACCACGTTTAAACTTGGAATACCAATCAATGGAAACTCTTCATCAAGCCCAGATTTTGCTTCAACTGTATTTTTGCCTTTCAAAAAGCAATATTTCATCAGCACACGAAATTCTTTTTTTCTATCTTTTTTCAAATAACCAAAGTAGCTACACTCACAAGGCAATTTCTTACAAACCAATGGTCGGACTGCTGTCAAATTTTGACACGTATCGTTTGAAGGTTGGTACTAACTAAAAATCATATGGATTTAATACTAGCACCGCCATCAGACCGGGGACTTATCAATTGGCCTAATTCAATTTCAATTAAATTTATTCATCCATATGAGCAAAATTCTTACAAATTTCATCTCTTATTATTACAAAAAATAATAGAAATTCGAAAGTTCTCCCCGGAAGAATGGGATGAGATAGGCAACTGAATGCCTGTTTTACCCCTCCCATCTCCCCAAAGAGGACAATAAAAACTTAACAAAACATTTCTCCTCCAACACATAATGACATGTACGAGGTGCAGAGACAGAGCAGAGGGAGAGAGAGAGCAGGGTGGAATCTCTTGATCAAGGACTGGAATAAATAAATAAATAATATAACCTGCCACGGCAGAAAAAGTCTAAAGGTGTTAAATTACATGATCTCGGTGGCCAATTGTGATCACAGCCAAGAAACTTTTCTTGCTTGTTTATTTGGATATTTCCCAAGACCGACGAGGAATCGATAAACCTTGATTGTCGTCAATACTAGGGGATACAGCAGCAATATTCTCAGTGCTCTTGAGCGACGCACACAGTTTGGTTCCTCCACACAACTAACTTGTATCAGCAGCTCAAATGTTTCTACCAGTTATATTATTACCAGCTCAGAAGATGCTTCACGACGACCCAAAAGTACTTGAGTTCTTTTCGTTTTTAGTAATGGCGTGGTTATAACTTGTCAAATATCGAAAGATAATAGCTTCAACAGTGACAACTGTTCAGATAGCGGGGTCTTCAAAATGAAACTTTTCATTGGAAAACCCTTTATCTCTTGAGTCAGACGGATAGGATTCTACAAATTTCAAAACGTGAATTTTGGAAAAAATGGCATTCACATCCGCCAATAGATTCTAAAAATATATAAGTTTCTCTATTATTTCATTATATAATTGTTTTGATATCAGAGAATTGCGCATAGTAAGGGAATCAACTTACCACATAATGTTTCAAATACTGTCCTGCATTCGGGTAATGGGTCGTAAAACGACGTTTATCCAAATAAATGATGGAAAGTACAGCCATAAAATGAATTAAAACTATGCTGCTCGTAATTCAAGTATGTCACGCTCAAATAACAATGATAATAGAATGCTGATTATGGATCAACAAATCATAAATATCATTAATTCAAATCGAATAACAATTTCACCCATTAATATTAACCAATGAACTGTGTGGTGATTTTATAATAGAAACAACATGATAGTACATGTTATAGGTATTTTGCAGACGATTTGATAACAATATGTACATACATCAGTGATACGCCAACAGTATTGTTTTTATCTATTATTTGTAATGTGATCCTGCAGATCTACCTTGTTGGTACATTTACCTTGCGGAGAGATCAACCATGGTCACAAATCTACTTTGCTTAGTGATCTACCTTGCCTATTTGGTATCCGTTAAGAATTTCGGTTTACAGATTATGCATTTCAACGAATCTTACCGTTGTATTTGAGACCCAAACCTACCTGCAAATTTAAAGTTTCTAGGTAAATCCCATGCAAGAACATTTTCCTAGCCTGATTTTCCTCCAAGTGTTGATCACTATTGGCCACCCAGATCTTGTGTTTTCAACTCGGATTTAACACTTTTAGCCTTTTTTCTTTGGAATCATTTGAAAAACAAGATTTATGCCAATGCTCCACAATAGATTCAAGGCCTTAAATATGAAATTCGTGAAGTTATCGAAGATATACAGCCTAAAATGTTCCAATTGGTCTTGAAAAATTGTTTATGGTTTATGGTGCTTCAACCGGTTATTTGGCTGATATCGTTTTCCATGGATAATGGTATACCTTTCTCCTTATAATCAAATAAATATTTATTGATTTCTCTTAAAATATACTCGTTCTTCTTAATATCAAAATTAAATTTCTTATTGGAAAACCCTATATTTATGATAAAACTAGAAATCTCCAATACCCATCTACAATATCATTAATTAATTAGCAATGTTTGTACACTTTTAATTATTTATACTTGTGTTCATTTATCTCTAAAGTCCACCATCGAATCTGATTTTGATGGGATCTACAAAACCCTTCGGCTACTACAGCCTAGGTTTTCATACTTCGGAACAATGTACACTGCACAGAAGTAGGTTCCTCAGAGGAGCGAACTCGATGGCCTCAGGGTCACTTGGAAATAGTTGTATCGACTAACTAATAAGAGAACAAGCAACCTATGGCCCGAACGGAATGGTGAACACGATCCCAAAATTGATATCTCGGATCTGGATTATTGTATCCGCCAATCTACAGTTATTAATGATGATCCTTCGGAACTGGAGAGACTACTACATAACGAATTAGGATTGATGGACCGGAGAATGAATCGTAACGTGGGTACATCTCGAATTTGATTATTCTCGAGTTTAATTAAGTACTGTATTATGAACTTGATTATCGGAATGAAGAAAGAATGGCCCGTGGTTATAAACAGTGCAGTTTTGGCTTAGGACCGAAGAGTCCAATGTTTAAATCGATTGGTCAGCGAAACAATTCTTAACCTTTTGTACTTTTGCGATTTGGTCGAAAATAAGCAGTGCCAAATTGAGTTACCAAGATTTACACTGTAGATTTGCATTCCAAATTACTAAATTAGGATATATCATGATGAAAACTTCAAATTTGTATATCTATGTCGAATTTGAGTTGAACACATTTCTTGTAATGTGCTATCTGAAAAAAACTTGGATACAATCAAACCTTAACACCCTATATCTCGAATACTTAGCGTTTGTTGGTCCATGTTTTTAGAACTTTTTTTCTTAAAACGATCCGAGGAATCAAAATCAAATCAAAAAAGTTCACAAAATAAATTTGAATGACCGTACAGTGGTGTTGATCGAGATAGCAGACATTTTGAAGATATCATCTTAACGTGTACATCACATCATTCACGAATATTTGTACATAAGAAAGCTGTGTGCAAAATGGATGCCGCGCGAGCTCACAATCAATCAAAATCAACAACGTGTAAATGATTCTGAGCAGTGTTTGAACCTGTTTAAGTCACCTGAAGTTTTGCGTCGATATGTGACAATGGATGAAACATGGCTTCATCATTTCACTCCGGAGTTCAGTCAGCTGAGTGGACTGCACACCATGAACCGAATCCAAAGCGAAGAAAACACAACAGTCAGCTGGCAAGGTTATGGCATCAGTATTCTGGGATGCGCAAGGTATAATATTCATTGATTACTTCCAAAAGGGCCAGGCCATCAACAGCGATTATTATATAGCGTTATTGGATCGTTTAAACGATGAAATCGTTAAAAAACGGCGCCATTTGAAGAAAAAAGGTGCTGTTTCATCAAGACAATGCGCCGTGGTGCGCTACTGTCTGTTCAAAAAATATGAAGAAGAAGAAAATCATGATTTTTTTAGTTTCTGCTGCGATCGTTATCGAGAAAGAGGTGAAATCATTTTTTTAATTCGCTACATTTATTTAAAATTTTCAACAAACGCCAACGCTGGGAACCTATTATCACAATGAAAAAAAAACTTTACGTATTTCATTTAAGATTTAAATCGCAAGTTTCCTTGAAAATATAAGAGAAGTAATATGATCTCGTTATTTCAAAAACTGAAAGTGTTATGAAGAAAAAACTGAAAAAATCTTGAAGCTTCAACGCTGTACAGTAACGGTGAAGGCAACGAAGCGTTTGCATACACATGTTCATAGAAAAAAGACTTATTTTGACCTGATAAATACCCCCTTCAAATCTTGACTCTGAAATTTGATCAACCCTGGATAACACCAATTTAATTATTTAAATGTTTATTTGTTTACTGCTGCATTTAGTTAGCCATTATTTTTATAAGAAAGTCTTTGTTTGCAAGTACAGCGGTTAAATGACCGTAAATAAATTTCATCCTACTGAGCTTTAAATCGTCGTCAGTGTAGTTCAAAAACTTCCATTACTACCCGAAGATTCCTGTCGTTAAACTTACTTTTCCAGGTTCTCTTCGGAAACATAATTTATATTCATTCTTTCAAATAAATTCAATCGTATTCATACCTTTAACTGCTCGGACTGGAACAAAAAGCCATAGTCGCAACTTCGCAAGATCGAATTTACATTTTATATCCCTCTTCTATAAAAAGAAGATACTTTCCGAGGAGACAGTATACTTGCATTTCATATTTGATAGATTTTATCGAACTTCGGTACTAACATTCTTCTAATGACTATGGTAAAATCGTTGAACATTTTCTGGAATGTTCTGAAGTATCTAAGTATGAGAAATTCACCCTGGTAATGTGAGCTACCGGCCGACAGCCCCGTGGGAACTTTTCATTCCACCACGGTCAAACTCACTTCGTCATTTTGGATTCTTTTATTCAATTTCTAGATGCGTGAATTTAATAAAATAAACTTCATCTTATCGAGAAATGAAAGATCTTATAGGAGCAATTTTTCGTTCACATAGGCTACATCTAGGGTCTAATTCCAGGATGGAATTAAAGAATTTCATGCCGGACAAAGAGATTTTCGTATTTTTTATATTTTCCGAATTTGCGATCAAGAATGAATTCAAGTTCATGTTATAAAGGAATATGGAGGCTATAAATATTGAAATTTCCCTTTACATTGGTTACCTCTAAGTGCCCAGTTCCAATATCTGAATTGTATGATCTCATGCCTGCCGAATAGTTTTTCGTGATTATTCATGTTTTTCGAATAAGCGATCAAAGATGAAATTGACTCCATATCAAAAGGAATTGAAATAGCTATAAATCATTTTATTTTCATTCACAATACCTCTAAAGGCACAGCTCCAAGATCCGGATTGTATGAAATGATTTTTAAATATTTTACGTGAATAATTGAATTAATACGATCATAATGTAACTAAACGAATGGCCGAAAAAGTCAAAACTGTCAAGAGATTTAATTACAATTCAGTTGTATGACTGGGAGTGAATTGGATGTGAATTATAGGGAAGTGTGCTTCTGGGTTGATGTCTAAAGGCCTGTTCACACAAATTGGTTTTATTGAATGAGAATCTCTGAAAGAAATTGCTGATGAGGATGTTAGTGAGGATTTTACATCATCAAGACTCTAGACTATGTCTATATTTTATTTTTGTTGAATATTTTTGGATGAATGAAATAACAAAAGCATGTTATAATAATATTTATGTTAATTACAGACGACAAAAGGAGTTGGAACAAGATAAGTTTTCTTGTACATAAAATACATTTAATTTTTATTGTATCTCTACCGGTCGATGCATCAGTTCATATTTTATACTTTTTGGTTCTGAGTTGCAATTTTGGAAAATTCTTTTCCAGTTTAATCTTCAAAATTCTTTTCCAGTTTAATCTTCATAAAGCATTTTAGCATGAAAGACGTTTGGGGCTAGTGATCCGGTACATTGAAATTCGACTATACTGAGATCCTAGGTTTTTTCATGATGTGGAAAGTTCTTATTTTGATTATTTGACATCTTTCATGAGATTATAGAGATGATAAATCATAACGTAAAATTTGAGAATTCCCGAACGATATTTCGCTCGAAATAAATATTGATTTTTAGAACTAAAAACTCGTGATCTGTAGTTTGAACGATAAATATTTATTTTATACCTATTATGCAATTTTACTTGTGAAGTTCTGGATTCATTTCATTCAATTTCTATAATTCGATACACCACCCAAAGCTTTTTATGGCCATAAAGATGTGGGTATTTTTTTCCTATCAAAAAATTAATTACTTTATGCTCAAACACTCTCTTAATATGTAATTTATCGATACTAAAATATCCTTTTTTTTTTGGTTGTGCAAAATCTAAAATAGTAGATGAAAAAGAAGTGTAATTATTCAATTCCCAGCTTATCAGTACCTACAGAATATAATTATTAGAACATATCATTCACAACAGGTTAAGATCAAGCCGCTGATCATCATCATCGCGCTGCCGTGTGAAGCCACCTTAAGGAGATGAATCGGACAGACCGAGGTTATTATTCTTGTTGCGTTTTTGTTTTATCTCCTTTTACGGCCGAAACCGGGCCAACTTGGCGTTTTGGTTGATACAACATGTTATCCGATTAATTTGATCTGTAATAAATTGTTGTGAAATTCATAATAATCCCCGAGATTTATGAAAGGAGATTACACGTGTCCTGTTCCCCGCATTTCTTACAGCGGGGGATATACTGAATCCTTCTCAATTATTTTTCCGGTCGTCATTTTCTGTTAGCGATTCTTCCCGTTATACCAAAATGGATTCAGGCTGTATGCGACTTATTTTCGTTTCATTATTTATCTTTCTGTTGGAATCTCTTGGATGATTTTATTGACGATCAAAATTTATCTCATTCGTCAGTATTCTGTTATTTCTTTCTTTCTATTTGCCAAATTCTATTCTCCATTTGCTCATTCATTTTTCGAAACAAAAAATAAAGAAAGCACTAACTACACCTCTAATAAATCAAATAATACATGGACTGTACAACAAGAGGAAAACCAAAGAAAAGACCCGAAAACACCGAAAACATGTCTCATAGAATCACAAAAATATTGAAGCCCCCTAACATTGAATTAGTCCACAAACCTCAGGATCAAAGAAAGGAGATTTTTAACAAATTGAAATTATCAATGTCTAAGAAATCTAATGTACTTTACAGTATTCCGTGCAAAGACTGTGACAAAGCAATACATCGGACAGACATCACGGTGACACAACGCATCAACGATGCTAAACAAACATAAAAAGCAAAGAAACATGAATTCGACCACGAACAGACGAAAATACTGACAATGAAAACAAAACGAAAAGAGGGAGAAATATTGAGATGATACACATAAAATCAAACTTAAAAAAAACAATAAATGACAAGAGTTTTGTCACAAGACGTAAAAAAACTGAGACAATTTCATGAAACTACTCCTTAAAAAACTAACACAACAAAAGTAGAAGACAATACCTAAAACATGACATATATTAGGCCAATTGAAAAGTCCCCGGTCTCATGGACAGATATTGGTGCTAGTATTAAATCCATATGATTTTTAGTTAGTACCAACCTTCAAACAATAAGTGTCAAAATTTAATACCAATTCCTTCATTAATTTGTGATATATAGCGTTGTGCGTGTAGCTTTTTTTGTTATTTGAAAAAAAAGGACAAAAAGAATTTTGTGAGCTCATAAAATATTGCTCTTTGAAGGGAAAAATACAGTTGAAGCAATATTTGTACTTGAGAAAGCTGTTTGGAAAATGGGTGCCTCGCGAGCTCACAATCGATCAAAAGCAACAACGTGATAATGATTCTGAGCAGCGTTTGAAGCTGTTTGACTACAATAAACCTGAATTTTTGCGTCGATATGTGACAATGAATGAAACATGGCTTCATCATTTCACTCCGGAGCCCAATCGACAGTCAGCTGAGTGGACTGCACAGAATGAACCGAAACCAAAGCGAGAAAAACATAACAGTCAGCTGGCAATATTATGGCATCAGTATTCTGGAATGCGCAAGGTATAATATTCATTGATTACCTCCATAAGGACCAGACAATCAATAGCGATTATTATATAGGGTTACTGAATCATTCAAAGGATAAAATCGTTAAAAAATGGCCCCATTTGCAGAAAAAAAAGGACTGTTTCTTCAAGACAATACGCCGTGTCACAAATAAATGAAGACAATGGCAAAATTGCTTGAATTGGGCTTCAACTTCTTCTGCATTCCCCGTATCCGCTAGATCTGGCCCCCAGCGACTTTTTCCTATTCTCAGACCTCAAAAAATGCTCTCTGGATAGAAATTTAGCGCCAATGAAGAAGAAATCGCTGAAACTGGGACCTATTTTAAAAGGAAAGACAAATCGTTCTACAAGAATGGTATCGAAAAATTGGAAGATCACCATAATCGCCCTCGAAGGCAACTATGTTGAATAAAAAAATCGAGTTTGGCCAAAAAAATGTGTTTCACTATGGTAGAACGGGGACTTTTTAATTGGCCTGTTACCAAGGAAGACTGAATTGGAAAATTTGACGTTGTAATTCAATAAGAAATCGAAAGTGAGCTACATTTTATTTCATTTTGATTGAGATATAATGTGGAGTGAAATTATTATATGAATACTACTTCCAAATGATTATGTTCTTTTACAGACTCCATTTTATTGAGTTTCATATTGTTAGCTGTCAAATTTATCATTTTCAACTGAAGAAGGAAAGTCTCCAATATGTCTGATTAACCATACATAAAATCAACATCTCCATTAAAAATCTGACACTTTTCACATATCTCTGTAAAACTCCGATCATGATCGCTAGAATGTTTTTTTTCAACTCATTTCAATTTCAATTCTACGTAGATATTTCTATTGTCTTTTGGAATATCGAAAGAATATTTTCTTCAAAGAGTACTTAACTGTTCTAATCCCATTTTGTGGATATTTTATGGTCTTCGTGAACATACTGTCATGTGCATTCTTCGTACTGTCATGAACCGTAACTAGATATTTCTTCAGGAGTCTAAAATCTGATATAATTGTAAATCTCCGCTAGCTATGTATAACCACATTTTATCAAAAACAGTAAAGTTTTTCAATTCAAGAAGAACGCAATTATCTGCAATCTTACGGCAAAATTACGAGCGAAAAGGTACTTTTATCTCTTGAAGACACCGTCCAGGAAAAATTAGAAACGTCATAAAAAAAGAGAATCGGAATGATGCAGACCAATAAAACGTTATTACTCGTAGATTGAAAGAAGTTATTGCTGAGGCCCTGGTACAAAGCTTTATTTCCTGGCCATAAAAGGATTTCTTCAAAATTGTCGATGGAAGCCGCCTTAGAGGTTATTGTGGATTCGCGCTATCATGATCTATGGCCTGCGCCCCTTTATTGCTAATATTTTGCACATCATTAAAAATATCTTGCGGGATGTCTTCAACATTAGGGCGTCATTTTTATGTTGCAGCATTAAATTTTTCACTTAGAGCCATTTCGCAATGGGATATAAAATTGAGAATGTCGTTTTGAAGCTGTAAATTTCTCCTGAAATTTTAATGTTTGCACGTTAGTCTTTGTGTTTATGTTTTGATATGAGGTGAAGAATTCATTTAGAACGTAACATATTAATCTCCTGAATTGAACATCTGGTAGGAAAATTAAATTTATGTTTTTTCAGACATGAGGATTAAGTTTTAATATCACTCAAGAAAAAAAAGTCAACCTCCTTCTTCGTGTCTGTGAAGAGAGCACCCTTCCTCTCGATAATGAAGAAATTCTTTCTTGTGCATTCGTCAGTAACTATTTGTAACACCAAAATTTTTGTCTGTACCTCAAGGACACTAGAAGAAAAACGTCAGATTCCGCTGTGGTGCTAACTTCGAGATTTCTATTTGTAACCTCACCTATGATGGAAAAATAACATTTAGCATTTTCATTTTCAAAAATTCTATACAGGGTGATTCACCGAGATGGCCTATTAGGCGTTTATGGAAAACTAATCATAATTTTGTACTCAAAATTTGAATGTTGGGGTTTGAGATAATGATCTTTCTACCTGAAGTATTTTCAGATCTCTAAATTTTCCAGTTATAAGGAAGAAGTAATATGTTTTCGGTATAACCGGAAATTGTAAAGATTTGAAAATATTTTAGGTAGAAAGATCATTATCTCAAACCCCAACATGCAAATTTTCAGTACAAAATCAGTCAAATATCAAAAAATGACAGCTTCAAAAGCGATTGCAGACTTCAGACCTTGTTGCGTTTTGAGTTTGGTTGCCAGTTCACAATTTTAAATTAATTGCACCTTTGCCGAATGATCTGTTGTATTCTTTTCATTACGCCAAGTGAACACAGTTTTGGAATTAAGGATTTGGGTGATTCTAACTCTTTAACACACTTGTCAAGTGAACTAATCAGGAGCTCTAGTCAAGTTTGGATTATCGATAACACCGAACATGACTCTTGAAGCTGATAGGCCTGTCAAGTTCAGTGTTTCCAGATTTGTGAACTACTTTACTTGAAAATCAAGCTCGTGAAAAATTATATACTTGAGCTTGACTTGACTTGATTTTAGATATTTATTGCTTGACTTAATATCATGCTACTTGATATTACTTGAGCTTCTTGATATGCACGCGTCACACGGCATATATTTCTGCAATCTCTTGCGCGTTTAGACTAAATAAGAGGATTTCTCGAGCGCTGAGAGACTGAGGCATTCGCCAGTGTGACTATATAAGTAGTTTTCTCACATTTCTATTAAATCTATTGGTAGGTTTTGGTAGTTTCAGAAAAATCTTCTCAAACTTAGCCAAAATGGCCAAGTATTTTTCACCAAAGCCTATAAACTCACAAACAAAGCCTGGAGGTTTCTCAATATCATCAATTATTTTTTTATTATTTTTAATTTTTTTTATGATTTATAGTGATTTAATTTATGTTTCTATTTCAAAAAAGTTGATATTTTCGGTTTTTTATACAATAAGTTTAATAAATGAAAGTGTTTTTACAAGGTTCCTTCTCATTTCATCATTTTTTTATTGATATGACACTACACTTTTAAACTGCTAAAAATCAAGTAGCTTCATATGATTCAAGTACTTGATGAATAAATACTTGGCTTGACTTGAGATAAAAAAACTACTACTCAACTTGAGCTTGACTTGAAATCAAGTCAAGCTCAAGCCGAGAATCCCTAAACCCAACTCAGTTCGGATCACTGCGAAATTTTTGTATTTCCCAACTCAATTTCGTTATGAATTAAATACACACTTATCGAGAAAATTCCATTATTACTATTGAGAATTTTATTGTTGAATCGTCAACATCTTTATCACCTTTACTTGAATTGAGTTCAATTGATGATTAAACATCTACGAAAAAATGAAACGAATATCGAAAAAACGAAATTCGATATCTAGTCAAAATGATACTCAGCTTCCTCATTATACTGCCCCTCTGAAATATCAACTTTAGTGCCCCTTAGTTATTCAAACACATTCTGCCGAAATAAGAGAAGTTCAAACCTTCCACTGCGGACACTGTCATCTGCCTGCTCTTCAAAGGAAGATTCACTTCAGTTCCGAATGAGATATTATTTAATTTAAAGCTCAATATCTCCCCTGTGAATAAATTTCGCAGCTTAGTTAAGTAAAGTGTAAGGGTTGTTGACAGAATAATACAATCAGAGGGGCGATACAAGTAATTCTATACATTTAAATTGGCTTTTACTCCGGGACATAGCTACCTAACTAACCGCTAAGTCATTGATTATTCAGTAGCCATTGAAAAACAAACTGGATGCAACACCGAAGTGATCAGCAAGTGTCCTGGCAGATGGATCTGATTAAGTGGGCTGATGAGGTTTTCTTTTTTTTTTAATTAATGTTGGAAACCGGCAGAATAATTTCTCTGGAGTCGATGGAGATGGTGGATTGTTGTGTTTTTCTAATTGATGCCGCGGTTTGAAACGCGTTTGTGACTTTTAAATTATAATTATCCTGCAGTCTGAGGCAAAAAGCAGTACGCTTCTGTTAATAATGCTAATGATGAATGAACACACTGCAATTATCTTTGATAGTGACCAAGTGATCATTGGTAAGCTCTGAAGAAGGTAATCCAGATCTTTCGGTCCCTACTTCGATACTCTTTCAATAAAAATCAATTAATTGAATGGATATAGTTCTCGGTTATTTTGATTGATTATTATCAATATCGTTCTTCCGAATGCTTTTAAGCTTTGAAGATTCTGAGGTAATGTGTTTTTAAGAAATATGCGAAATTTGAAATGTCAATAAGATGTGATTTTTTTTCGTGAGGAGTTGTTATATTAATTGAAGCAGCTCCTTTAATGTTTTGGTAGCACGTTACTTTCAACGTCTACCAAATGTTGAAATTTGTCAAAGGGCAAAAATTTGACGTTCAATTTAATCCTACAGGATCCTGTCCTCGATTCAAATCATTTATAATAATAATAATAATAATAATAATAATAATAAATCTTGTCATCGAACCGTTACATGACTCCATCAAGAAAAAACTTGTATATGTGAATCGGGTGGTATGACAAGTGGCGGCGTCCTGCTGAAACCACTAGTTGGTGAGAACAATGTTTCAAAAAGAGGAATAAAACTTGCCTACTAAGTTTTCAATTATCTAATTTTTTGTATCTGTTCTTTACGATTAAATCATAAAATTTTTCGTCGATAGGCTAATCTACATATTCTACCAACAATAGTTTGCGATATTCTCGTCTTTCTATTTTTCGGCTGAAAGTTTTGGGTTTATTTTGAACAACTTCTGAATACTATAGTTTCTTTTTTCTATCTCCATTACTTTTTCATGAAACATTTTTCAGCTTTTAAGTTGAACTAGCAAACTCTCGGTATGGCTGAATTTGGACTTCGTTGAAGTTAATAATAAATGAAGTTGTTAAAAATAATGTCAAACGTAAGAACCTTTACCGACATATTAAATTATCAACATCATTAACAATTCCAATTTTATGTATGTAGGATTTTTTTGTTGTCTTGACATTTTCAGTAGGTAAATAGGTATTAGGAGTACAACTTTGCTTCCACCGTTTTGCAATAGATGGCTGTAGCGGTAAGTCGTAGTCGAAATAAATAGATCGTAGATGTCATTCAATAAGCTCAGGAATTTGTAAACAAAACGCCATCGAAATATTAGTCTATTAGTTATTCTCGATTAAACATGTCAGCTTCCGAGCCGAATCCTCGTCATTTGCGGTAGGTTTTGATTTTTGCTTTGATAATAATGGAAGAATATGCGGCTGAGGCTCATCGAATACTCTTAAATACCTATGGCGAGGCCGCTATTAGTTAAAGAACGTGCCGAGAGTGATTTCAACGCTTCAAGAACGGTGTTTTTGTCGTCGAAGACTAGCATGGCGGTGGAAGAGAGAAGGTTGTCGTAGATGCAGAATTGGATTCATTACTTGATCAAGACTCATGTCCAACGCAACAAGAATTCGCAGGATCATTAGGAGTGACGCAACAAGCCATTTCAAACCGCCTGAAAGTCATGGGAATGATTCAGAAACTAGGAAATTGGGTGCCGTACGAGTTGAAGCTGAGATATGTTGAACGCCGATTGTTTGCTTGTGAGGAGCTGCTTGCAAGGCAAAGACGGAAGAGATTTCTGAATCGCATTGTGACTGTAGTCGAAAAATGGGTTCATAACGATAATCACAAACGCAGAAAACCATGGGAATATCCTGGCCATGCTTCCACGTCGACGGCCAAACCGAATATTCACGTTTCTAAGGTCATGCTCAGCATTTGTTGGGAACAGCTCGGCATAGTGTTTATGAATTGTTAAAACCGACTGAAACAATCACTGGCGCTCGTTATGGAACGCAATTAATGCGTTTGAGCCGAGCATCGAAAAACAAACGGTCAAAATACAACGAGAGACATGATAGAGTGATTTTACAGCTCGACCTCATGTTGCGAAAGTGGTCAAGACATACTCAGGAACGTTGAAATGGAAAGTCCTACCCCACCTGCCGTACTCTTCAGACGTTGCTCCCTCGGACTTTCTTTTGTTTCGATCAATGGCACACGGCCTGGCTGACCATGATTTCCGGTCTTATGAAGGAATAAAAAATTGGATTGATTCGTGGATCGCTTGAATTTTTTTCAACACACGATTCCTACGCTGCCTGAAAGATGGGAGAAAGTAGTGGCCAGCGATAGACAATACTTTGAATCATAAACAAATAATCAGTTTTTCAAAATGAAGCCTCTAATTTTGAAAAAAAAAACGGTGGAAACAAAGTTGTACGTCGATGTATATAACCCATTCATGATATCAATTTTTTCAGTATAGATTTTGAAATTGGATATCAAAAATTCATTCAAGAGACTTCGAAGCGAAACAATTCAAATCTCTTCCCATTTTTGTTAACCGTTTTATGTCAAACTGGACTGATGAGTAGTGATGGCACTATGCGATAATCAGTTTTGGTTAAGTTGTTGACTTTGTTTATATTTTCAGCTTCCGCTGAAAATTCACACAACTTAAATCTCCAATATGGTAGTGACCCTTCTACTGAGAAATCACTTCTGTGTCGAAATACAAGTGATATGCAGACTGCTGTGTCATCGACGGAAACGAATATATTAATTCCACCCCCCATTCAATCTCCCTACCGCCCTAATAGGAATCTCGACTTCCCGAGAAAAAAATAGTGCAGTTGCGATCGCAACTTTCACCTGCGTCCTTCAGTCAAGCGGCAGACATAACAAGGAGCGAGGGTGCCATGAATTATAACGAAAATCCTTGTCGCAATTACCAAAAAGCACCACTCACAACCCCTCCACCCCACAGACGTCAAACCGACAGCGCTCGGCACCAGTGCCTTTCAAAATCGACTGCAAACTTGACTGATTAGTCGGGAATTTGACACATGGGGCGTTGAAGCGAGAATCGACTTTAAAAAATGAGTTCACAAACATGCTGTATATTGGAGAGTGTTACGGCCTTCCCTCCGGCTCATTTTGGGGGGCCATTTCTCATCTTCCCAATATCAAACAAAGTCTGGGACTGCTTAGACTATTTGCTGAAGACCTCTGACATCTGGAACATCTCATAATTGATTTCCTGGAAGGAAAGATCAATGTTTGGGGGAGAGTGAGGAAAAAATTGGTCGAAAGGGTTGACGTGAAGTACTGGCCCTGAGGTTGCGAGGGTAAGGGTTGGTTTGGTTTGGTCTCCAGAAGTGTACATGAAGGTCGTAGCCAGTATGAGTATTAAATTGTTGACGTTAGGATCAGTTTGTGTTGTTTTTAGAGATCAATAACTGTGAATAGTCGGGTGTGAATGAATGTTGACAAAAACGATGAATTTCTCTGGTATAAAGAAAGAAGTCTTTTTATGAGTTGTTCCCCGAACAGATCACTCATGATATCTGTAAATCAACTTGTTTTAGATTTCTGTTTAGATGATTCAATTTGGTTCCGATAAAACGTATTGAATGTATGTAGTTTTCTAATTTTGTACTGAGAGTGGCAGAAATGTTTCCCGAAAACTATATTTCGAAGACGTGCTAGCTAATTTTTGAACGCTCGTTTCTCAACAAATCAATTTATAATTTCGTTACATTGTCAGTAATTTTAGAATTTCAAGCCCAGAATGATTTCAAATGAGAAAGTTACACATACTGAAGATCAATTCGTGGTCAAAATGAATTCTGTGCGTTCGACCCTAAACACGATAACTCTTGCATGAGAAAACCTATAGGAACTGAAATTTTTCAGGTTAGGTTCGAATCTTGAAGTTGATTTCTTTTCCTTTTTGAGTTGCTTTTTCCTTTTATCTTGGAAGATTACTCAAACTCAATTTTGTCAAATATTACGTAGTTGTGAACATTTCCCAGCAAAATTAATGATTCTCGATCTGAATATGAAAATGATATCGTCGAGAAGTTTTGATGAACTTGAGTTGTCCATAATCTTCTTATAAACACCCAGTACATTTTTTATTCAAACTGCAAACAGTTTTATTATACTACGTATTTGCAAAATCTAAAATAAAACTTTTTTCTGCACAAATATAAAAAAATTTCCCTGTCGCCTCCATTTTTTTCATAAGAATCCCATTGACTCATGAACTGTTGAGATTTTACTCAAGGTATGGCATATTGCTGAAATTGCCATAAAAAAGCTATCCAATGAGGTAATAATATACTGGCTGTGACATTCGAAATAAGGAAGTAGTAGTAGGTATGTTTCCGGTATAATCGGAAGTTGTAGAGATCTGAAAATAATTTAGGAAGAAAGATCATCACCTCAAATTGCAAAATTTCAGCACAAAATTATGATTAGTTTTCCATCGCGGTGAATCATTCTATATACGAATATATAGGCATACTTATATCAGATGTGAGTTATTACATATCTCATTGTTGTCGATTAGTTTATCAAGATGAGAGGTGCTGATGATACGATCTTTCTAAAATTATTATTCTTATACTTAATTTCAACAAATTCGGATCTATTGTCATTGAAATATTGGGCAATTTTTCTCATGAAATTGTGCATGAATCTTGAAATTCTTTGATGTCATTAAAAAATGTTTCTTTTTTTTTTTCAATATTCTTCTAGACTTTCCTGTGCTTCTTTTTCGATGTTATACTTTTTTTAACGGTCTTGATAATGCTATTAGCACACAATTCTGCTGGAAGCTTGAAATTGTTCTTTTACCAAATACACGCAAAATATCAACTTGGTCGGATCATGTTGTCACTAAATATTGAGTTTTTTTCGATATTCTTCTATATATTTCTGTTTTTGATGATGACAAACATAAAAATCCGCATGTACATGTACCATTGAATGAGGGTTCAAGAACAAACTTTCGTTTAAACATAAGCATAAAGATTGCATTTAAATCAAATCATGGGCATCAAAACCAATTCATTCATAAACTGATCGTGATTTTACCAATTATGGAGATCATTTCCCTTAATAATATAGAACAGACAATGAAATATACAATTTCAGAGATATCTAAACGAGTGGGAACTTATCAATAATCAGTTATTCTCAAGCGATTAGCACTTAAATTCAGGGTCTTTGGTTGAGTCGTTATCGGTCAATGTAAAAAGTTGATTATTAGTGACGAAGACAGAACCTGTTGCACCTGCATTCATGTACTGAATATAATGATGCCTTGTTTCTTGATCTGTTCCATAGTTAATCGACTTGCTGAACTAGATATCTGAACACGAATTGGATATTTTTCGTGCAACTCGGCAACTTGAGATCAACACCTGTGTTCAGTGGTTCATTGAATATGCAGTACTTAATATATTTACATTATTCATATTTTTCATATTGATACAGGCTTTCTTGAGGTTACATGGGTTTTTATACTAATGAATCGATGTAACCCACAGCACAGGTCCTTTTCAAAAATTTGAAATATTTTTTTCGTTTCCTTCTATCTTTAGACCTTTCAATTTTCATGTTGAGTAATTTTGATGGAGTAATAAACTTTTCATGAATATTTTCGAGCCAATTTTTGAAATTGAAAGAGGATTAATGTGATAAGCGAAAAATAAGTAATTTTCATAAAAAATTTAACGGAAAAATACTGTTTTCGAGATGTTCCCGAAAATTTAACTCCACTATTGATTATACACTTTAGGTATCATTTGTAAATGATGAAATTATATAACGCTATAACTCTGAGGAAATTATCATTTATCCCATTGAAAAAAATTGAGATCATAGATGAAAACAGTAGTTATCACATTCTTCTTCCAGAAATATCTATTCGTTGCGGATGTCAACTACCATGTTATCATTTGTAGATGTAAGTTGAATCCAAAAAAGCTTAAAATTTAGTCACAAGGGGGTATAGCTCAGTGGTAGAGCATTCGACTGCAGATCGAGGGGTCCCCGGTTCAAACCCGGGTGCCCCCTATTTTTTATAAAAAAATGTTGAATAAACTTTTTTCTGCAGAATAAAAATAGACCAATTTTTATTCTTCGCTCTTTTTTCATGGCCATTATTGTGAATCAAACTATTTCATTTATCGCTTATTTAGAAGATTCGAATGTTCGTTTCGAGATATTGAAAAACTGTCAATCTGAAATTTCTCTTTGTATAATTGACATATTGTGTCAAATCAAATAATATTGAATGGAGTAGTGCTAATTATGTTTTGTATTTTTTCAGGTAGGATTCTCTCTGGATATTGTTCATTTGAAGGAATGGTGAGTCCTCTACTCTCATGCATTGATTAGATCACTTAAATTTATTTTTTTTAAATATATCTGAAAGAATATTATTCTGGCTTATTAAAATAAATAACCAACATTCACTCTTCACATTTTAATAGACAACTCACAATTATAACTACTAGAATCTAAAGAGAACTAAGACTAGAAGAACTGAAGAAAACAAAGACAACCAAATCAACCAAAAATATTATATTCGGCATGAATACGACCTAGGCTGAAAATAAACAGTATATAACTTGACCTATTAATTTAATCAATCTTAAAGTGTCAGATTAGTTAAATACAGGTAATAATCTATCAGTATATCACAAAACTCATTGATTTAAATGGATTAAACCATGAATATATTCATTGTATGATTTTGTTTTCAGGAATATACATAGTTTTATTAACTTAATTCCCAGATAAATTAAAATAATTCAATCGATTAGATTAATGAATATTATGAAATCACTTATGAATACCTGAACGTTCACCTCATATTGAATATTTTTTCTCATTTATCTATGAAACGAATTCCACTACATCAATACACTATTCTATTAATTTTTCATTACTGTCATCATGCCAATTGCGGTAGAAGAATTTCTTTTCTATTTTAGATCATTTGACAAATATTAAACGAATGTATTTCATCCACAATGCAATTTATTGTGTGTATATCTCTGTACTTTAGCACCGAGATATAAATCTTCGGTTAAATACCAAAAAAAACCTTTTTTCCATTAAAGTGACGATTTTTGAAACGTTATTTTCCTGCAACCCCAAATATGTGCCCGAGTGGTTTGAATTCCTGGAGGGTTGATATGATATCAGATGGAACGTTGTGAGTAGCCGGTCCGCCCTAGACCACACACATGTGTGTGGCACGCACGCAACTGGAATTCGTCTTGTAATTTGTCAAATAAATGGCTTCGTTGGTATTCCAACAATCGGCCTCAGAATTAACGTTAAATATGAGCTATAAGATTGGAGTTATTAATCACTATTTTCTACGGTGAATATAAGTTAAATTTTCCGACTGCGTGAAATTAGAGTTGAAAAATATGATGTTTTCCAACTCTAGTACAATGGACTAGTTTCCATTTTTTGTTAAGGATTAATTCTAAAAATTTAAGTAAAATGAAACAAAAATGTGGAAAAATCATTGAAATATCTCTAGAAATGGAAAAGTAATGAGACTTGGAAGTTGCGCTTGGAAGAATAATTTCATAGTACGTGTAAGTGTCGTGACGTCACACACTAGACGACTGGTATTCGCAGAGTGCTTACGAATTCATTGGTGTACAATCACTTGTGCCGTTCGTGTCGTTTTTTGTTCGTTACACGATGGCTGATATAACTTACTATATACATACATATAAATTACTTTTTTCTCTTTTTACTTTTTACTCCTCACATAAATATGTTTTGCCATTGATAATGGATAGACTTCAACAACCAGTACTCAACTACAAACTGTTTATGAAACGTTTTTTAAATAACTCATCGTCATAAGTTGAACCATGATGAAGCAAACTCAAAAGTAGATACTTACTTGAAAAGTTTAACTCCTTTTATTTCAGCACTGACATAAGATGGATTTGAAAAAAAACTCCATCACTGCAAATATATCTATTTTAGGCAAATTGTCACTTTGTCCTTTCAACAAGCCTTCTTCCATTATGGTGACATAAAAACAAAACTCGAGTTAAAACTACACTGTACAACTACAAACGGCGCGAGAGCCTTGGCGCGGCTAAGTATTTAAACGTAATTTATGGTGTAGCGATCACAGGCCAGTGCTGTGATGTCACAGACGTGTCGGAGACCAAAGCAATCCGCGCTAAAATACGTAAATTTAACTAATCTAATTTTTAGTCATTTATTGATGGATTTCCAAAATGTTATCACTGATTTATCAGTTTTGCTCTATATTTCAATTCTATCGTGTGGAATATAGTATTATCAACATCACTAAACTAGTCCATTGAAAAATGAATATTGCATGTTTATGATCTACAACTAATGAAAAACTACATATTTTTCCTTGAATCTAGCCTATTGTTGGGAGCCAGAAGGACGTACAGAAACGAATTTGTGAACAGATTTGTCATCAGTTGGTCGACCTTATCGTTTGAGACCACTCCTGCTTAGGATTATCTTAATGAACCTGGTCTTCGACGTCAAAATCACCGTTCTTGAAACGTTGAAACCTCTCACGGCATATTTTTTCACTAATAGCGGCCTCACCATAGATATATGAAAGCATTCGATGAATCTCAGCCGCAGATTTCTTTACATTAAAGCAGAAAATTATAACTTCCCGCAAATGACGAGAATTTGGATCGTAAACTGACATGTTCAATCGAGAATAACTTTATGATGCAGACACAAATCGATTAATATTTCGAAGGCCTTATGTTTACAAATACCTGAGCTTATTGTATGACATCTACGATCTATTTATTTCGACTACCACTATAGTAACTTATAGTGGCGACAATTCGTTCAAATTGAACCTAAAAATGGCGAATAGGGACATAGAACCATAGAACTCAAAAATTCAATTGACTGAACTAACTGACACACGTCAAAATCAAAATTATTGGGCCTGATAGTATTTGATTGTATATAGAACGAATTTATTCAACTGAAGAATACCACAGTGAATGAATAAAATGGGCCTTACATTTTGAATAAATCCCAGAAATCAGGTAAATGAAGAATGCAAACAAAAAGCCGCCATATTTAGGCTCAGCCAATCAAAAACTATACCACGCTTGTCGCCACTGTGATTTATTAAGTCACCTTAACCGCTACAGCCATCTATTGCAAAACAGCGGAAGCAATGTTGTACACCTAATAATTTGAAAAACCTTTGAGTTAATGAAATTTCTTGTTCGATTGCTATAATCGAGTCAAACGATTTTCAATTTATGTGGTGCATCCTAGAGAAAAATTTGGAATACATTCCACGTCCTATATCTTGGAAAAGAAGTATTTTTATTCTAACCCCAAATAACTCGGAGCTCTCGAAAGCTCCTGACTTCATGTCAGTGCTGATTATGCTTTGATGTGAAAATACTGTAACAATTTTAATATTCTCGACTTACATTTCACCCTAATTTTCGTCCTTTGTTCGGCCCAGTTTTTACCGTTCGAAAACCTTACCAAACATTCATCTAAACGTGCGTTAATTGTGCCATCTAAATAATTCATCACAGAGGTTTTTCACTACAGGGTGTTCGTAAAACGAACCTACGTGCATCTTATCTGTGCGATAACAGCGCCCAATGGTACTCAGACTAATTTTAATGCCTTTACGCACACAACAGCACGCGTTATTGATGGGATTGTCCTGCTGCGACCCTAGTCGACTCTAGCGGACACGCAAGGATTTGGCTGGTGAAATAGGATGAAGAGATCGTAATTAATGTTTTTGTATTTATCCCGACTCTCTCTAGGACGCTTTGGCTTAGTTGGAGAACTATATAAAAACATTGCAAATTTTTTGCTATGGTTTATTATTTCCTGTTTCAACAAAAACTAGATCAACACTAAATATCAGTCTAAAAATTTTTATGAATTAGCAGCTTCGAGATTCGAACCCGACACTAGAAGCACTATAACTCTTCAGTGAAAAATGTTATATTCAGTACCATGAAGACGATATGAATTTTCAATTCCGTGCTAAATTCTTGAGAATTTTTTTTCAATTTACAGCTCAATTGGTTCCCTTAAAATTAAATGGATCCTGTTCTTGAGCTATAAGAGTTAATGAGGTGTTGCAAACGATTTTTATACTGAATTTCATGAAAATAGTTTCTTGAAAAATTCTGGATTGTTGATTTTTTATTGAATTTTTCAAACTGGATTGAATATTTCAATCAGCTCATACTTCAGTGAAACATAAATTTGAAATTTGATGCAATGTACTAAAAGGAAAGGACAAAATGTAAAACTGGACGAAATTTTATTAAATTTAATCATATATTTTTTCAGCTTTTCTTCAATCTTTTATCGTGCTCACCAGAAAATTATGAAAGCTCCGTTCACATTTGATTATTATCGATTAACGATGAAATAAAATGGATTCTTGAAATCAAATCTAACGCACAATCAAAGTTTTTGTGTTCGATAAAACAATACATTTACTAAATATACAGGGTGGCCATTTGAAAACGATACAGACGAGATTACAGACGAAATAAAGTTTTTCGATAGAAATTCTCGGACAGGTCGATTTCTGTTTCGAGGGGGACAACTTAAGATGTTGGTTACGGACGCATAGCGCTCCAACCCATGCTGCTACAACCCCCACCCCCAATTTTTGAATAGGGAAGATGGGGTGAGTGATACCTCAATTTAAAGGTATTTTTATACTGATTTCAGCACAGTAATTGTTTTTTCATTTTATGCATTAGTTCTCGAAATATTCATGCGTTAGTTAGTTAGGAAGGAAGCCACAGTCATGGTTGTTTTGAAGCTTAAAATGTCGATTTTTCACAAAACACTACAAGTGCCATGAAAACACTACTTAATTTCAAATACTTAGTTAAAAATATTTCGAGAACTAATGCATAAAATGAGAAAACAATTACTGTGCTGAAATCAGTATAAAAATACCTTTCAAATGAGGTATCACTCACCCCATCTTCCCTATTCAAAATTTGGGGGTGAGGGTTGTAGTAGCAAGGGTTGAAGCGCTATGCGTCCGTAACCTACATCTTAAGTTGTCCCCCTCGAAACAGAAATCGACCTGTCCGAGCATTTCTATCGAAAAAATTTATTTCGTCTGTAATCTCGTCTGTTTCGTTTTCAAATGGCCATCCTGTATATTGAAGGAATATAAAACTGAACGAAATTCTATTGAATTTTATCATATATTTTTCCAGCCTTTCTCTAATCTTTTTCCGTGCTAACCAGAAATTCACGATACGCATCGCAAAACCAAAATTATTCGGAGTTTCTATTGTGTTAACAAAGACAACGCCATTCACATTTGATTAACAAAGAGTTCATGATAAAATACAATAAATTCAACCGTACCCGCGGGGTGCTTTAATACCCCGACGTGAATATCTTTACAAACAATAAAACGGGCAATCATTTTACTTGTAACTTTTTACGACGCCATCAATTAGGAAATTGTGGAAAGCCGTGGAAAATGTTCAGCGGTCACTCAGGTATGGCGTCGGCTATGCCGTCATAAAATTTGAGTATCGCATACATAAAATTCTGTTTCATTTAACTCCCGACAAATACAGATGCAACACCTGTATATTTTGTGCTCTTTTCCTTTTCGCTTTTACGGTTATGGAAACGTTTTTGGTACCGTTTTATATGCGGTTATGAGGATGGGTAGAATTTTATTGAATTGTTTCAGTATTTGATCAATTTTACATAAAAGTGAATTTACTTTGATCGACAACGAGTAGATTGAAATGTTTAGTTTCCGAATTTAAAATTTCCGCTCGCGAAATTCTGAACAACGTCCATTCAAGATATCTCAGAACCTCAACAACAGGACAATGTTGATATTATTGAAGTCAAATATGATAAAATCGATTAAAGATATTCCATTTAAGGACTAGCAACCATTTATAAATTATAGCCCTATTGTTAAAAATATCCAGGAATTGAATATTCAATTTTCTTTCACAATTTTCAAAATAGATCATATTTTTATATTTCTCATGCTAATTTAAATAGAATAGTTTTTGATATATTGAATTTCATCTCTTTAGAAGTTTAGGAAATGTAATATTTGGTTGAATTTCACATAAATTATGAATATTAGAAAATACTTCAGATTTTTTGTATGGAAAAGTTTTGAATTTTGTAACTTGGAATAGATAGAATGCTAGATATGTGGTATCAAATTATGGAAAAAATAATGGAGAAATAGTCGTGATAGACTAAAAATAGAACCTGATAGAAGACGGAAAACTCACCTCAGAAGAGAAAATCAAAAAAATATAATAAATATAAATATATAACTTTGACTTTTTTTGACATCCAAGGCAATTCAGATTTCAATAGAAATTTTAAAAATGTATAAATAGCCGAGATGCAGATCAGAGATTTCAGTCAGTAATAAAACATTGTACAGTCAACATCACTTGAATCAAGTTATTAAATATCAAATCAGAAAGTATAAAATAGAAAACGTCATTCAACATTGAAAGTAATCAGATTCAAGATTGAAGGTTAACTCCATAGACATAGAGTAATAAATACCACAGAAGAGGATTTGGCTGGTTAAAAATTTGAAGTTTGGTTTGAAGATTGAAGCTTTAAGATGAGTAATTTTAGATTCAATTAGTTTTTAGAGTTGACAGTTCCATTTTAATCGAATATTTTCTCAATTTTTGAAATTGATTTTTTTCAAACCTCGAGAAACCCTTGATAAAAAACAGTAGAGTTTTTTTGAAAAGTCAAAATTTAATTTTTATTGTTATTAGATCGTTATATCGTATTTGAAATCAAATTCATCCTATTCTAAAATTTTTTATAATAATATATTCGATCCATAACAATTGGCGCCCAACGTGGGGCCCCAATAGAATACATTTGATTTCAAATTTTATATAACGATTCAATAACAGTACTTACTATTCTCATCTGGTTCAGTTTAGAAATATATACCTCATTGATGGAACATTTAAAATTAGTTGCCGTTTCTTTTGATGTGAAATGTCAACAAATTCACTTCAGAAGGTTAAAATGCGTTAGAGTAAACAAGTGTAGGCGCGACTGAATTATGGAAGGAGTTTCAGACAATTGCAACAATTAATCAAAAAGAACGAACGTCTCCCCGGAATAACTAATAACACGAGAAATACCTACAAAACATTTCCACCTTTGAAATTAAATTAATACCGGCATTTCCATTATCAAGTCCTAACCAAACGGCCTCATCCATTACGTCGTCACGTGAATACCCGAGCGTCATTTTTCATCGGAAATACACAGGGTACGCCGTTCAACATATTTGAAATATTCGCTTCGTGCGACTTCGAATTAAAATCCTCATTACGAGTACTTGTAACGACTTCAATCGTGCCAAATGATTGAACGCCTCTTCCGGAAAAAGGTTTCAAGTGATGAGAAAATTATTCAAATGCCGGAGTCGCGCGTTCCCAAGTTCGGTAAGTACTCGTATCGCCTGTCCGATAAAAATTCGAATTTTCCGTGTGTTTTTTCCGCGCCGGCGGACGTTAGGCGTTAGGTGCTCCATCATGCGGTCCCTGGGGTGACCGCCTCGCTTTTGACACATTTGACATATGAAGTCAGTGCCGCGTTATTACGATATAGCATGTGATTAAACAATACGCGGTCGCCGGAGCATTCGCCGGACCGTGTCTAAATCCCATTGAATTTCTTCGGCTTTCAGCGAATGTAAATGTGCGGATGAATTATTCGAGTTCGCTGGCGGCAGAGGCTACTTGGACACTTGGAACACTCTCAATGGGATACGTACAGGGTGCGTCGACTTTCTTGACGTGAAGTCAGTGGGAGTAGACGGGCGAAAATCGTCACGTAAGGGAAAAGCGTTATGTCCTCTCCAATCGACCATCCCTTACTTTCTATTCTTTATATGTTTCTCCAAAGAAAAAGAGAGGTAGATAAATAATTGAAAATAGGAGGATATCGCTTCTTGAAACTCTACAATAATGTAATCATATATAGGATGTTCCCAAATTGAAGATATGTGTTTTTGGTTGAATCGATCAACTGTAATTTTATCAAATTGGGATAATGAAACACCAGATTTCTTAACTAATATATTGAATTTGGATGAACAAGTTATGTGTTTACAAGGTAACAGCTACGAGCGTACTGAATATGGTACCCCAATTTCCCAAAGCGCAATTCAGGTCCCTGATTGGTCCACGTCTTCTTTCCTTGCCCTTAGATGTGACTTCAGGATGACCATATGTAGCGCCAATGTGGCGCCAAGGATGTTTCTGTTCTATTTTTAGCCCTCGCTGTACCTGCTGGGGTTGGTTTCTCGACCTAAATGCGTCTTTCTGAATATTCAACTGCCCGTAAACAATATGTACAAAAAAAATTACAGATTCCTCGGATCATTTTGAGAAAAATGTCTTATAAACCTGAGTCTTCAAACACTTTGGTTTCGAGATACTGAATTCTAATTTTTTCTTCAAGTTTTTTCTCATAGCACCTTTATTATACTATATATTCAATAGGGATTCATCAAGCCAAGTAGCTTGACATTTGAATCAACTAATTGACTTGAAAATCAAGCTGAAATTACATACTTGAGCTTGATTTGACTTGATTTTAGATATTTATTGCTTGACTTGATATCAAGCTACTTGATATTACTTGAGCTTTATATGCACGCGTGGTACGGCATATATTTCTGCAATCTCGTGCGCGCTCAAACTAAATAAGGGGATTCCTCGAGCGCCGAGAGACTGAAGCATTCGCCAGTGTGACTTTATGAGTTTCCTCACATTCCTATGAAATCTATTGGTTGATTTTGGTAGTTTCAGAAATATCTTTCCAAACTTGGCTAAAATGAACAAGGATTTTTTCAATGCCAGCATCTTCAGCTCCTGTTGAAAGATTGATTTTTGCAGACATGTCTAAATAGGTTACGGTAAATGAGGAAATAGTAATCCATACTTTGAAGTTTACTCTATTAGCCATAAAAATTCATAGCACATGCTAGAAAAAGGAACTATGACATGGAAGCTGGAAATTTAAAATAATTCTGAATATTGATGGCAAATGAAAATGAAATATTCACGAACAAAATCCACAAAACGGTACATTGTCCTGGCGGCAGGAAAATCAATGACATTAAACATATCTCCATCCCGAATTCAAACAAATTTCCATAAACAATAATTCCAGTTCAAACAGATTTTGATTTCGTACTCCTTTTGACTGCTGAACGAGTCGATCGATACTTCCGTGGATTCATTTCATACATGCGGCTGCAGGATAGTCTGTTTCGAAAGCAATTTTCTTATGACTTCATATTTTATTTTGAAATTCAGTTTTCACCGAATGAAATATCTTACTGAGATATTTTTTTTGGGCACTGTTCTAATTCTAGTACCAACAAAATGTTATTCATCACTTTTTCGGCATAATTTTTTTGGGTAAACAAGAAAGGTTTAAAAAAAAATCATGTTCAAAAAATTCGATATTTCCCTTCATGTCATTTATCGACACCAAATCATGGAAGTAGGAAATTGGATCATTTCATTGAAATTTACAATTTTTTTCAAATCTAATGATTTCTTTTTCCGTCAAAAAATGGACATCTATCAAAAATTCTGGTTGTATGTCTTTGACCCTCTGAGCTAATAATCCAAAAAATTCTAATAAAACAGTCCGTTCTCAGAAACATACTGAGGTATGAGGTTCATGGGGTTATCACATTAGAAAAACTTGATTATTTTTTCTCGTGTAAAAGCTAGACATCTCATGTTTTTCATTGTATTGATGAACATTATGTATACAAAAAAAATCAGCAAATCGCGAAATATAATTATACAATCCAAACCCGAATGAAAATAACTATATTCCTTCAATATGCATTGGAAAAACACAGATTCTAGATATCTGAAGATGAATCAAAATTATAATAATTAATTTGAAACAGTCAAGAAAATTCAATAAAAAATGATCGAAGACAAAACATCTAATAACAAGAAATCAGTTCAACTGTTATAAGAGAAAATCGTAAAATGGCGTGAAATGAAAAAGTTCTCATAACGGCTTTATTATTGGTGCTATCAACATGAAACAAATAAATCCTACAGGCACTCTTTTTTTGGAAAATCCATTGGTGTATCAATTATTTTCTATCGCCATTAGTTTCGAAGTTATAATACAGACTTGAGTTTTTTAAAAGTAAACCATTAAAATTTCTATAACAAATAAAATCCTTTTTTTCTCCTTTTCAAAAATATATAACATACAAATGTCTTATCAAACTCTAAAAATCATTGAAAGTTTCAGTTTCTCATGGAAAATCAACCAAGTGCCTATCTTTAATAATCTGTGAACTAATATATTCACGGTTTTCGGATTCAACACCGTTAGATTTTTTCAACATTTTCAAATTGATAAATGTGGTTTTTAAAACGCAATCGAAGGAAAAAATCTAATGATGTCAAATTGGGAGACCTTGGTAGCTATCGAATATTTTATTATCTTGAGTTCACAGATTATTATAGATAGACACTTCGTTGTTTTTCAGTGAGAAACTCAATGTTTTGATGATTTTTAAAACATTTTCATTGAATGAGCAAATAGACTTGAACCGATCACCTCTACTGAACTTTTTTTAGAATCCCAAAAATCCCCAAAAATTGTTCATCACCGTCATTACTCTCTTCTTCAGTTTTTGCATTTTAAGCAATTGTAAACATGCCCAAAAATTTGTAAAATTTGTATACAGTAATACTCACCTGAAGAAGTCATGATTTGAAGAAAAAATTTCCTGAATATAAAAATAGCGGGAGTAAAATATGGTTTTTATTCATAACGTACCTTTCATAAAAAAGACGAATAAATCATATACTTATCAAGATATTTTTCCAAGTTCAGTATTGTTATTTTCTCTAAAATTCGTTTCGGGAGGCACAAACATAAAACAACCCCATCCGTGGCTTTGACAGTCAGCGCAAACGAAATAAATTACCGATTAGCATAGAACATAAATTACGATAGCATTTGAAAGCTGCACTTCCACCGCAAGAAACTCAATAAAAACGCCCGATCTGCAAAAGTTAATACAAATTCCCTTCCATTCCGGGAATTTCATTATTCCCCAAGACCGAGTAAGGGAAGGGTGCAGAAAGGGTTTATGTGGGTGAATCTGAGGCCATGCTGAGATTCCTTTTCGGTCCCTCACTTGTAATATCATTGAAGGAGGAGCCCGTAATTATTGCTGCTGAAGCTTTATTACTAAGCGGGAATAAAGACTGAGGATTCTCGATAATAGAAGAAGTTTCAAGAATGCCACGGGTACTTTCGTCTCTCGAATGGGTGGAGCATTTTTCTGACGGTATCGTTGATGGGAAATTTTATCTCGAGGAAAAAGCTCTCTTCAGTCTGAGGGAGTTGGGAGGGGAACATTCGGAGTAGTGCAGGTTGGGACTGAAATTGGAGGGTAGTTTGAATACACAAGAAATGACTGAAAATTTTTTTATACCTATTCAATATTGCTGAACTCAATTATGAAATGTTATGACCTGTGACACTGATTCACTACTGTTATGTTGGGTTCAATAGTGCTCATGTTCATAAAACTGATGTTGAGCTTAGCTGATCAGAAGTGTCCAGAGCCACAAAGCTCAAAAATGGACAGTTTTCGAGATATGGAGCTTCGAAAATGGATTTTTTGCAATTTTCGGGGTTTTTGCTCATCACCCGGGGAGCTCTCATTTCTGGTTGAGATGGAATTTGGATGTTCGGCGGCCAGAACCCGACTGAGAAATGATCTTCCTTGGTTAAATTAGGCACCGCCATTGATAATTTTTTATACACTGCTCCACATTGGCTATGAAATGAGATACAAAAACCAAGAAATTCCATACATCTTTTCATGCCACAAGATGACGCCAGAATAATTCACATGACCGAGAAACGACATATTGTGAGATTTTTTTTAAGACAGACCATAATAACTGAATCCTCATATATCTGGTGCCCAATAATATCGAATATGTTAGCCAAAATGTTCATAACCAGGCACCGCGAGCTGTAATGGGGGAAAATGGGAAAATCATAATCATATATCATCAGGGATAACATTTGTGATCACTATTGATGTCATTTACATATGATATTTGATTTGTTTCTCACAAATCTCGATAATCTGACAATGGGATGCCAAGACATCTTCCTCAGAATGTCTCGAAATTGATGATAGCATCTCACAGACAAACGAATCCGTGAAAATGTCTGCAGTGTTGATACAATATAGTACTATCCGGGTAGAATAAATAAGTCCAAGTGTTGGAAGCTAACTATGAATGGAACTTCCGAAATTAACCCACGAATTCTTGAACTTATTTCCAATTGCATCTTACTTCCCAGATACTAGAACTGCCAGAATAAAGTCAAGCCAACCCTTATGGATTAATACATTCCTTCAATCTAATGAAAATGACAAGGAAATTCGGCGTTCGGAATTAAGTTCTTTTAATGTCTTCAACAAAAGTCTAATCGTTGATCCTTCAGAGGAAAATCTAGGGTTCAATCTTCCGGCTCGTGCTGCAAACTTCATCTGCGTGAGTTATGACCATTACCGCAAGTTGAATACTATACTTTATCTACGACTATATCAATAAACACTAAGAAAAAAATACAGACTTAGAATATAGACAGAAGGAACGGGAAATAAACATATGTGCTCGATCACGAGTACAAGAGAGATGGAAACTTAGTGTCATCAATCACAATCGAACTAGCTTCGGCTAGCTCGAATCCAGTACAGAGTACAGAAATAGAACTATATTGAAAAACCTTAATAGTTGCCTATAGAAATGAATTAAAATATACCAAAAAACATTCCCTGTAAACGATGACTTAATGACCTTACTGCTACACCAATCTTGAAAATTTTTTCAAACTCCTTCATATTTTTTCGGGCAAATAATTCTGTATGGTAACATTAGCTGTTCGTCTTTTGGAAATGTATACCTATATAATATTTCATCTTCACTATCTGAATTAATCGTTTTCAGCAAAACATTCACAATAATTAGATATCAACTTAATTTGAAAACCTCAAAATTATTAAAGTGACATTCACTCGTACATTCCTCCCCTCAATAACAATAATGGAATGTTCCCTTTCGACCAATCGAATAGAAGCAGAGGAGTATAGAAGCACAGATCCATCTTTTCAGATTTATTATTGTGAGTTTAAGTTGTGAGTGATTATAACTTATATGCTTTTTGTTAATAGATACTATTAATTGCTCAAAAGCAGTCGAATAATGAATATACACTGTGTCCGTAAAGTATGGAGAAGTAAAGAAGCACAGATCCATCTTTTCCGATTTATTATAGTGAGTTATAGTGGTGAGTTATTATACGCTGTTTGTTAATAGATACTTTTAATTGCTCAAAAGTAGTTGAATAATGAATATATAATTCAATAGGAGTAGATATAATAACATTAATAATGACAGTCATAACTGTCATGTGTTGGATGTTTTTTCAAATGATTTTTATACAGTTGAATTTTGTGCCAAAATTCTCGGGAACGTCGTTATCTGATCTGTAGGCGATTGTGCAATAATGTGCTCCTCCTCGAAGAAACTCAAATTCAGCATGTCCGCCCGGTTCCAAATGGCCGAACGCCTTCCATAGTCCGCAAAAAAAAGAATTCAATATAGCATGATCCATAAAACCGTTCCACCCTTTTCACGACCAACAAATTAAATATTAATGGACACGAATGAATATAAAATTCGAAAGGTACGGGAGGGTAACTGGAAAATTCGCCCGCAGAGATGGGCTTTCCCTTGTTTTTTCTCGTCGGGTTCGAGCGCACGTGTGCTCGAAATTTAATAGCTTTCCTTATGCGGGGCTTAATGTGCTCAACACTCCATTAATGCTAATTTCGAATGAATCGCGTGCTTGGGCCGCTGAAGAAAACTGTAAATCACGTTGAGTTTTACGGGTTGTGTTCTGGAGTTACGATGGCGCTCTTGGTACGTCCGAATGTTAGACATCAGAAGTCGTATTGAAAGTTGACATCATCTTGATTTGAGCTTTGTTGTTAATTAGGTATATTGTTACCAACATATATGAGCCTCTATCCGAGTTTGTTTCACGTCTATTTAATTTGTGGAAACAGAGATCGGGAGATCTGCTTGGTAGGACATCGATACAAAAATCAAGAAATCGGTCTTTGGTACCTTTCGGAATACTACAGTTAATACTCAACAACTAAGGTGTACAACTTTGCTTTCGCCGTATTTCCCGAAATTCGAGCCTTTATTCTAAAAAACTGGTTTAATATTTATAATTCAAAGTATTGTCCATCGCTGGCCACTACTTTCTCACATCTTTCAGGCAGCATTTCCCCTTGGTCATATTTTGAAGCAATCCACGAATCGATCCAATTTTTTATTTCTTCATAAGAACGGAAGTGCTGGTAAGCCAAGCCTTGTGTCATTGATCGAAACAAGTGATAGTTCGAGAGGGCAACGTCTGGAGAATACGGCGGGTGGGGTAGGACTTCCCATTACCGTTTGTCTCTCAATGCTCTGCTCAAACGCATCAATTGCGCCTGTGATTGTTTCAGTCGGTTTTAACAAACTCATAATACACTACGCCGAGCTGGTCCCACCAAATACTGACCTTGGAACCGTGAATATTCGGTTCGGCCGTCGACGTGGAAACAGCGCCGGCATATCCCTATGATTTTCCGCACTTGGTATTATCGAAATGAACCCATTTTTCGAATCCAGTCAAAATGCGATGCAGAAATCCTTTCTGTCTTCGCGTTGCAAGCAGCTGTTCACAAGCAAACAAACGCCGTTCAACATCTCTCGGCTTCAACTCATACGGCACTCAATTTCCTAGTATCTGAATCATTCCCATGATTTCCAGGCGTTTCGAAATGACTTGTTGCGTCTCTCCCAATGATCCTGCGAATTCTTGTTTCGTTTGACACGAGTCTTGATCAAGTAATGCCTCCAATTCCGCATCTTCTGAAACCTTCTCTCTTCCACCGCCATGCTGGTCTTCGACGTCAAAATCACCGTTCTTCAAGCGTTGAAACCTCACTATAGGTACTTAGGAGCAGTCGATGAGCCTCAGCCGCAGATTCTTTCATATTAAAGCACAAAATTTAATCCTCCCGCAAATGACGAGAACTTGGCTCGTAAGCTGACATGTTTAATCGTGAATAACTTTATGATGCAGACACAAATCAACTAATATTTCGATCTCGTTAAGTTTATGAATAACTAAGCTTATTGTATGACATCTACGATATATTGTACACCTAATATAACAGCTGAAATTCATATTCACTGTGTCCGTGAAGTATGGAACAAATTCATTTTCAGCTAAACAGACCATTTTAAGAAATAATCCTGAAACTCGTCGATTTTTCATTTAAATTTACTGTTTTTTAAAATAATAATCTAATATACAGGGTGAATTACTTTTCAGTAATGACGTCACCGTCACAGATTGATAAAAATGTATAAAAAGAAGAAATAATTTTTTTCATATTCTGTCTGCTAGACCACAAGTACCAAACATGTTTGGAAACAGCTCATTTTTATTAATCTCAAAATGCAACAAACTACAGGGAATTACATTCAAACCAATTGCCGCTAGACAATAAGTATTTTTGAGAATATTGTTAATTTAACTAATAAATAATGTTGCGCGTTACTTTATGAGCACACAAAACTATTGTATTTTTATCCACCAAATTGGAATCAACATGTGATACATTTTTGGAATTAGCTCAGCTAGAGTAATCGTAAAATTGGGACAAAATGGGGTGTTCCATTTAATAAAAATTACGGTGACGTCATTACTCGAAAGTAATTCACCCTGTTTATTAGATTTTTATTTCAGAATACGGTAAATTGCAATAAGAAATCGACGAGTTTTAGGATTATTTCTTAAAATGGCCTGTTTAGCTAAAACTGAATTTGTACCATATTTAACGGACACAGTGTATATGTTGCTTGGACCGTTATCTCATTTGACACTTTGTATAATGGAAATCCTTCGATAGACACCACTAAAGTTTTAGTGATTTCAGGATTAATTTATATAATAAGGTATAAAAGCTGAAATTAATGTACAATGTTATTTAGACAACTATCAAAATATGTTATTTCAATAAACTGACAAACACCGAACATTGGGGAAATTGCGTACTTTTCTTTGACGTGAGTCTGGTGACCACGGGCTCTTAATTTACTTTATTTTATCTACTTCACCCTTCATTCTACATTCATTAGATTTGTCCATTCAGTTTCATACTTAGATAATCGTCAAATTCTAAGGCCCAGTTTCACCAAATGCTTTAATCTTGACTTGGCTCTTAAGTGAGGCCTTAGATCACGATTAATGTAATGTAGCGTTTTACCACATTCCAAAGCGCCATTTAATCGACCAATCGCGATTTAGCACTAATCGGCCATTTTTGGAGGATTACAACCTTTCAAGTTGAGATTAATAATTATTTATCAGTATGGAACTCTTGTCTATGTAATTATTTTTTCGGAAATTTCTAATTTTTGGGTCAATTTTATCAAAATATGACTATATGTATTGGCTCAATATTTCCCATTTAAAATACACGTAAACATTGTTTTTGTGTTTTATGAAATTTATTGCAAAGAATAATTTATTGATATGTTTGATTGAAATATTATTTGAGAAGCAGTTAAACTTGTTAATAATAATAAATAAGTTAATAAAATTACTTATATAGTTTTTTTTCCAGAAGATGTGGTTTTGTGAAATGGGATAATTTCTTTTTAACTTCTGCAAGTTTCCGACATTTCGAAGCACATCACTCGATATTTTCGGCAAAAATTAACTTTGTTTTTTGTTTACAAGATGACAAATGTTTTGAAATGTTATGAGTTATGAATGAATGACACCTGACACCTAGCGCCAATGGTGGTCATCACTGCTAATACGATACAGAACACTATATAACTTTTTGTTCAAACCGTTGCCAAATGGTTTGACTATTTAATCGCGATTTGGTTAATCGCGATCATCTTCGGACGGGTTGATGCATGGTGAAACAGAAAACACTGTTAAGCCTGCTTTAGTAACAAGCGGAGTTTAATCAATCTGGGATCAAGTGCTGTTTGGTGAAACTGGGCCTAAGATATTCCAGTTCAAAAAATCCTCACGTTACGAGCATTGCTTTTATGGACACATAAATCAACTTTTTATCTGTACGAATTTCCTTCCCAAATCCCACCGGTTCTTTCCATCTCGGAAATAGGAAAGTGCATGTCCTCTTCAATCCATAGAGGATGCAGAAAAGAACTGATAAGGACTGAAGTTGTTCCGGCCCGGGAATATAATGGTCCGACAAACCTTTGACCGGTTTCTTCCAGCTTCCTTTCCCATGTAAATGAAGTCTTTGATAGCTTCCCCAGTTGTGCGGGGCTAGATTCGGTTTACCTATTCGAATGTAGATTTCCAGACGAGATTATTCTGCAAGAGGCTGGAGAAGTCAGTATTTGGTTTTTGAGTATTTTCACCGGACACATGCAATGGTCTTATACAAATTACAAGTAGCTGCTGTGTTTCTTCGGATGACCTACTTTTCCTGATGGGAAAAACGTTTTTTTTTCCTGGAGGAGATATTCGCTGATAAAATCTGGTGAAGTGGAAAAGTGGAATTACATATAATCTTCAGTTCCGGTAAGTTTTTGTTTCCTTTGACGGAGTTATTGACCTAGTTTCTTTTCCTGAGAAATTGTGCTCTTGTAACTCCCCTATTGAAAGGAGGAGATAACATTCATCGCTTTCTGACAAAAGACTTGGATTTAAGGCTGAATAAAAAAGATATACGGTAGATGACTATCAGTAGAATTCTTTATGAGATGTCAATTTTCATTCAGTTCAAGGGTTTCCACTAAGAAGTATTTTCTTGAGATTCATTACAAATCGTATTGATATTTCTTTCTTTCTAGAGAAAGAAATTATTAATAAAAAAAAATGAAATATTTGGGGAGAATTTTCTCCAAGTCTTATAGTTTAGCGAGATTTTTTCAGTTAGCATCGAATATAGGACACTCCGTACATCGATATCATAGCAAAGGGTTGACAACGAAAACTTTCCGCTTCTGTTTACCTTCTCAAATTAGATAGGCCAATTGGAAAGTCCCCGGTCTACCAAAGTAAACACATTTTTTTGGCAAAATTCGATTTTATTATTCAATATAATTGCCTTCGAGGGCGATACAGCGATTATAGCGATCTTCCAACTTTTCGAAACCAATTTTGTACTACGATTTGTCTTTCGCTTCCAAATAGGCCTCAGTTTCAGCGATTATTTCATTGGCGCTAAATTTCTTTCCAGCGAGCATTCTTTTGAGGTCTGAGAACAGGAAAAAGTCGCTGGGGACCAGATCTGGGGATTTTTCATTGATTTGTCATACGGCACATTGTCTTGATGAAATAGCACCTTTTTTCTTCAAATGGGGCCGTTTTTTAACTATTTCATCCTTCAAACGATCCAATAACGCTATATATTAATCGCTGATGATGGTCTGGCCCTTTTGGAGTTAATCAATGAATCTTATACCTTGTGCATTCCAGAATACTGATGCCATATCTTTGTCAGCTGACTGTTGTGTTTTTCCTCGCTTTGAATTCGGTTCATCGTGTGAAGTCCACTCAGCTTACTATCGATTGGACTCCGGAATGAAATGATGGAGCCATGTTCATCCACTGTCACATATTGACGCAAAAATTCAGGTTTATTGCACTTAAACAGCTTCAAACACTCTCAGAATCATTAACACGTTGTTGCTTTTGATCGATTGTGAGCTCACGCGGCACCTATTTTGTACACAGCTTTCTTATGTACAAATATCCATGAATGATGAGATGTACACGTTCAGATGATATCTTCACAATGTCTGCTATCTCGATCAACTTCACTTTACGGTCATTCAAAATTATTTTGTGAACTTTTTGATTTTTTCGTCGGTGACAGCCTCTTTTGGGCGTCGACTGCTTGCGCCGTTTTCGGTGCTCATTTCACCACGTTTAAACATAGCATTCCAATCAATGATGGTTGGTTTTCCTGGTGCAGACCCCGGAAACTCTTCATCAAGCCAAGATTTTGCTTCAACTGTATTTTTCCCTTCAGAAAGCAATATTTTATCAGCACACGAAATTCTTTTTTACCATCTTCTTACCATCTTTGGTGAATAAACTTATTATTATTATTATTATTATATCTTTTTTCAAATTACAAAAGTAGCTATAATATCTCACAAACTAATGGTCGGACTGCTGTCAAATTTTGTCACGTATCCTTTGAAGGTTGGTACTAATTAAAAATCATATGGATTTAATACTAGCACCGCCATCTGTGACCGGGGACTTTTCAATTGGCCCAATATAGTTGGCATATCGGCTTCGTTATGGCAATTCTAAAATAATTATACTATATTTATATATATTTCCATTTGTGATAATTTTAAACGATGAAACAAGTTGATCACAAACGAAATACAAATAACAAATTCCCCGTAAGACACTGACATTGTGCGCCTGAAGCCCATTATCCTCGCGAACATCCAAAACTGCCCCACGGAATTAAAACAGTGCCGTCGAAATTCGCATGTAAAACGGATGAAAGAGATGGCCGGTCCAATTTGTCAAGTGGATTTATAGAGGGGAATCTTTCGCGTCGGCCCAATCTTCCTGCACCGTTATTTGTGTATTGTACAAAGCGAAGTACCACCGCACAGGTCCCCGCCCGTAGTTAAAGTCATCACATGTTCCAAATGAACGTTTCGCAGCATTCTTTCAGTCCTCGAACAGCGTCCATTTGTCTTGTACAATGCAACATATTTCACGGTAGGATGAAGGGACGTCGGCGTACGCTAAATATGCGTGGCAGAGGGAACGACGTACGCCGAATTTCAACAATTCGCGTCGAGGCAAATGCGTTTTCGATATAATTTAGTGGTTTGGACGAGTGAGGCTGTTCGAGGTCTGGAATAGCGAAGATTCGTAGAATGCTAGGTGTTTTTTTCGCTTTTTAGCGTGTGCCTCGATGTGGAATTAGTTTTGTTGAGCTCGGGAGGAATATTTATAGTGTTCGAATTATACTGATCAACAAAAGTTGAGGAAGATCAGAAATTTTATGGAGGTTCCAAAAGTTGCCAATTCTTGTTCACCAAATGTTCATTAGTTCATTATGACAGGGAATCTGTTTAAATTTTAATTTTTTTTTGGTGAAAGATAGATAGTATAGCAAGGAGTGAATGATTAAAATTTGGAGAAAAAACGAAGAGTTTACAATTATTTTTAATAAATTTGTTAATAATGTGTTTGTACACCGCGATTATCTTTACACCCTCCAACACGTCTCGGCATTGATGCAATAAGATGGTATTTCTTCTTGTTGGATACTATCCCAAACTACCTGTACTTCATGTCTCAGAGCCGCCAAAGTCCGTGGGGGCTGGGTTAAATTTCCAAGCCTTCTACCCAAGATGTCCCAAAAATGCTCTTTGGGCGAAAGATCGGGGGATCTGGGCGGCCATGGCAAAAGATTCACATGCGGCGCTTCGAAAAGGTTTAAACTAACTCTGGCAATATGAGGTCGGGCATTATCTTGTTGATATATTGGATTCCCGAGACGGTAAGGGAAAACATATGGCTCCACTATTTCCTGAAGGTAACGCAGCGCTGTCATGTTACCTCAAATAAAGACCAAAGGTGACCTACTTGCATGTGCAATGGCACCCCATACCATAATACCATAATACCATATGGTATTATGGTATACCATAATACCCTGACACACAACATCAAACTGAGATTCACGTCTTTCTCCCCGACGTCGTCTTACCCTTCTTCGGCCATCATGTGTACCCAAGGAGAATTCATCAGAAAATGCGACCTGACGCCATTCCAATATTGAATGCACCACTGTAATCGTTGCTGGCGATGCTCAGCCGTCATGGGTAACACAAGATGGGGTCGATAATGCTGCCGTCTTACAAGTCGATTTTGAACTTTCATTTGTGCCCCTTCGACGTCCGGTTCCTACTCTTCTTCGATTTTGGGCATCATAAAACTACGCTGGAAAACATCTCATAACAGTAGTTGGATTTCTTTTCGTACGGTTAGCGATTTCTCGAAATGACAACCCTGCCTTCCTTGGACCAATAATTCGATTTCTTTGAAATTAATTTACTGGCGATAAATTTCGCGTACACGTGTTCTAGGCATTTGTCCAAGTTAATGATTTCATAAACACTCTGAACATTATTGATCCAAACTGTAAACAGTCTTACAATATTACATATTGGCAGAATCGAAAATGAAAAAGTTTTTTCCGAAAAACACTTTTTCTGCAGAAATATTCATAAAAATATGAGTCCTCGTCGCAACCATTTTTTTCATAAGAATCTCATCAACTCAAGAACCGTTGAGTTCATTCCCAGGTTATGGCATATTTTCCAAAATGTCATCGAATTAGCTATCTGATGATGCAATAATATATGAGGTGTGCCAGTTAATATAACAAACTAGTAGTCTGTTTCCGATTTAACCGGAAATTGAAGAGGTCTAAACATATTTTAGGGAGAAAGATCATTGTCTCAAACTGCAATATGCAAATTTTCCGTACGAAATTATGATTAGTTTTCTATAAACGTCCATAATACTCCATCGTGGTGAATCATCTGTATCTAGCTCTGTAGTTTCCAAGGGCTCAAGAGGCGCATGAATGAATGCAAGTTCATTTAAAAGATACAAGCCATTGCGTTTTTTCATTTAATATAATAATATTCCTTCATTTTCGAATAAATTACAGTTCTGAATAACTCAAATCTAAAACAAATGACGTCCTCATTTGTGAGCTTCAACTAGCTCTCAAAATATTCTATTAGACTATAAGATTATAAGTAGGTGTTTGACTTCTTCTCTTCTCCTTCTACATATTTTAAGCCTGTGGCTTGTATTTTCCAACTATTATGCCTCCTGTGATATCGAAGTCCATGAGTCTCTCCAGCGTTTTGGTGGTCTCCCCAACGGTCTGCGTGTTCCCGGTGTTCCGTCTCTCACAATCTTCGCAATTCTTCCATCGCCCATTCTTTCTACGTGGGCATTCCATAATCTTCGCCTATTGCGACCCCATCGGACTACATCCGGAACTTCACATTCGCTGCGAATATCTTCGTTTCTTCTTCTGTCTCGTAATGTGAGGCCTAGGACGTTTCTGAGCACTTTCATCTCGGTAGTTCGCAGTGCGTTCTTCATTACTTTAGTATCGGCTCTCGTTTGACTTTATTCCTGAAAATTTTATAGTTTGCAATACATTTTATATCCCATTTTAATGCGAACGAAGGTATCATTTCAAGAAATAATCTTCAACGTTAACGAATCCGAGGGTTGAAACTATAAATAAATATCTTGTATAGATCAACAGTTTCCATTAAGGTATTTACTCTCCGTGTCTAAATTCATTACTTGAAGGCGTATTGTCGCAAGTTGCAGGAAATAAGTATGATTTAAGGGTGAAATGGCGTTCCTCATATGATAAAAGAGAAGGCACGGTCTCCTTTATGACACGTTATTGCAGTTGTATTTTCAGCTTATACCCTCCCGGCTATAGGAAGAAACAGTTAAAGGTTATAATAGTCCGATATGAGATCTAGCAGGCCGTGGCCTAGAGAAATATCCCTCCAAGATTTACTAACAATGCGTTTTTGGACGAGAGTTGCAAGAATGCCCATTTATATGGAAAAAGCTAGGCTTACTGGTTTATCATCATCCTGTGGGGATGTATTATTACGCCCACGACTGATGAATGTCGATGACGTTTGAGAAGCCGATAAATAGGATTGCCTGATCTTGCACTTTTGGCGTAGTTACCACGCTTTTTCTTATTGTCGCCAAGGTCAAACAAAAGAACTGAAAATAATTCTAGGGAATAATTCGAATTTGAGATGAAATTTTGATACACAACACTTCGCCAATAAATTAAGGCACCACTATAAATTAGGCAAGAAATTTGAGATACATTTCCGTCACAACTACTTGTCAGCTTTGGACGCTTTTGTTTTTGGATGTCAGGTTATTTTCTTCTGAACCGTATGTGCAAAAAATCTTTCATTTTATAAATACCAGGTGTAGCAATTGTAACCTGCTTTTTCCATAAAATATTGGGGTGTAACGGTTGCATTAACAAATTGGAATTGAATTTACGCTTTAGCCTTATCTTTTTTCATTTTTGATTTACCTCTTTCTTAGTATTCGGAAAACAACATTTTATAGCATAACATAAGTTTTTGGAAAATGAAGATCCAAATTTAACAACAAAAAAACCAAACCAAATATAAACAAACAGATCAGGCAATGCCGTCCGTCCAAAGTATTTAACTTACGTCTAGACTTACGTTCCTTTTATAATCTTCTCCCAAGAATATCCCGGATATTCTTTATGGGATTCAAATCCGGACGTCGAACTGGCCATACCCTGGTAACAATACCGACTTCTTCGAGAATTCTATCTTGCATCAAGTTGTAAGTTTTCCATTGATGATCACAAGTTCCGTGCGACCAGTCAAAAAAGTCTTTCAATAATTCTTCGGTAATTCCAACTTTCCTCAAACAATATTACTGCTTGAGCACATTATTCGCTTGTAAGATTTAGTGTTGTCCGTTGCATATCCGTTAAGAAATGATTTAAAATGGTGTTTCTGCAGTAATAACCAAGATTATGAAGTGAATCAAAGAAGAAAATATTGAAAAATGATAAGGCTAAAGTTTAAGTTCAATTCCAACTTGATAAAGTGACTGTTATACTCTACGGTGATACAAATTTAAAAAAAAAACAGGCTTATACTGCGACACCCGGTTTTTGTAAAAAAGAAGTTTTTATGCGTATGCGGCTTTTACTGTCATTCAAAAAAAAATCGAAATCGTGCAAGTAGTTTTGACGAAAATGTATCTTAAACTTTGGCCTCATTTTTAGTGGTACCTACTTCAATTTATTGGAGAAGTATATTTTTGCAGACATAGTCGTAAGATAATTGAATAATATATCCTTGACAATTTTCAATAGAGTCAAATACAGACAGAAATTCAAAACCCGAAACTTCAGAATTTTGATGAATTTTATATTTTCTACGACAAATTAGAAAACAATTGTTTTATGTCCAGTTTGATTACAGGAGAATGATCATCCATCAAGATGATGAAACACGTTCAAATATGATGTTCTCTATCATCATCATGACTTGTTTAAGAAATTTTTAGCATGGTTGCTAGAGGGTTCGGTAATTGGAAAGTTTAAATCGATTTTGATCCCTCAGTTCTTCGACGGAAAAAAGGGTAAATCATCAGGTGAAAATAACATCAAAGGATAGCACAGTTTCAAGGATCTCCTGAACATAAAACAAGAAATAGCCATTAGACCCTTGTGAATTATTAAGCATCTTTCAGACCTGACGAAAGTGCTCTTCTGAACAGACGTTACTGTCACGTTTAGTCTACAGTCTGTCCGTTATATAATATCTATAATAGATAAAGCAGAAATTATTCAAATCTATTAGTATCTAAGAAATCTTCAATTCTTTTGAATCGCAATATCGAAATTATCAGTGGGAGTCTTAGTTATTAGAAATTGCTCATCTTGAAGAATGTTATACATCACCAATTACATATTGGAATTCTTCATTCTCAAAAAATTTGAATCCCTGAAGTTCACATTCTTAGTTCTTTCATGGTCAAAAACAAAAAGGTTTACCACTTTCATCGCTATAGATGGGGATAGACTAGTTTCATATTATTTTCAGATGGACCTGACGTACAATAAATTGAATTAAACGTAACCATATCCCGTAGAATTTTGTACATTGTGTGTCCAATAACAGCCGACAAGAGATGAGTAAATTGAGTTAGTTTTAGCCAGATACACTCTGAGGATGAACTCCCTGGAGGTTTTCCATCTTGGCTGTCATGTTCATAACAGATAGTTCGATGTTGCGTGGAATACTGATGTAGGATGACTTTGCAACGGACTTTAGTCTTGGTGAATGTTACTGAAAAGATGAATAGATGTGGAGAATGCATACTGACATCATTTCAAATCTCTGAAATGTCGATTCTTGAGATAACTTCAGAATATTTGTTATATTTACATATAAGTTTTAATTGGCAATGATTTTTGGGTATACTTACTTCAGTATGAGAATCTTCTCTTTTTTACCATTATGCATCTAAATTGTGTTTATTCCTATTATTATTAGACTCTCTCATCGAATGGAATGAAGTAAAAATACTTCCTAGAAATATTGCCTTTGGGTTGATTATTCAACGAGTAATAAGTCTTTATATTTTCACAATTCACACAGTCTGATAATTACGAGTACTAAAACTTCAGGTACTCAATCGGCTGCTTCACCGAATTGAACTTTATATCTCAAGATTCCTATCCATGATTTTTGAAGGCTTAAATATCAGGAATTTGAAGATCCTCTCGAGCACCTCATCTCGAGATTATTATTCGTATCCGACAAATTTCAAAGGTATATAGTAGTTATGTTGTTAATTTTTTGTCCAAATAAGTTTTAATTTCTTGTCCAAAAAAGTAGACGGACAATGTTTCTGATTTACCTCAGTCTACCCTACCGTGAATTTTTGAGAAAGTTACAAGTGTGTCAAAGCGATTGTAAAATTGTAGTAGAATTAAAATGGTATATTCCGTATAATAACAAACGACATCGTGGAAAAAATGTATCCGCTGCTTACATTGTGCAACTGGTTACAAAATTTGACGCTACTGGCTCAGTCGGAAACAAAAAGAGGGTGAATGAAAGAGATGAAACGAAGGAAGTGACTGTCTTAGGTCATGTAGCAGTAGATTCGACCTTGAGTACTAGGAAATTATCCGTTGCATCTTGTGTTTCAAGCATCATAATCATGAGAACCCTGAAACAACCTAAATCCCATCGTGATAAGATACGATTGGTTCAATAAAGATGATGCCGATCGCCGACATTTCTGAGTGAAATGATTAAGGGTAATCAAAACTACATGTTCGATACCTGTTTTTCGGAAGAGTGTTCATTTTATCTTAACTGTATTGTGAATCGGCATAATGGACTAGTTTTCATTTTTTTGTTAAGGATTAATTCTAAAAATTTAAGTGGAATGAAACAAAAATGTGGAAGAATCATTGAAATATCTCTAGAAATGAAAAAGTTATGGGACTTTGAAATTGCGCTTGAAAGAATAATTTCATAGTCTAGTGTGTGACGTCACGCCACTTACACGAGGCGACTGGTATTCGCAGAGTGCTTACGATTTCATTGGTGTACAATCACTTGTGCCGTTCGTGTCGTGTTTTGTTCGTTACACGATGGCTGAAATGAAAAAAACATCCTACAGATACTGTATTGTGCAGTGTGCAAGCACGATAATTAAAAACCCCAATAAATTGTTTTTTCATGTACCAGATGACATGAATCAAAGGAAGAAGTGGTGCAAATTAATGAGGCGTGACTTAATTGGACCTAAAACTACTTCATATGTGTGTGAAGATCATTTTGATGTAAGTACCTATCAGTACTAGCTGTCTATTTCTGATAATAAAAATACTAAGGTGTGAGTTGGTTTGAAATAAGTTATTGAGTAAAAATATCTTTGTCCTTTCACGAAGCCTTCTTCCATTATGGTGACATAAAAACAAAACTCGAGTTGAAACTACACTGCACAACTACAAACGGCGCGAGAGCCTTGGCGCGGCTAAGTATTTAAACGTAATCTATGGTGTAGCGATCACAGGCAAGTGGCGTGACGTCACAGACGAGTCGGAGACCAAAGACGTTCCGCGCTAAAATACGTAAATTTGAATAATCTATTTCTCAATCATTTATTGATGGATTTTCAAAATTTTTTCACTGATTTATCAGTTTTGCTCTATATTTTAATTCTATCGTGTCGAATATAGTATTATCAACATCACTAAACTAGTCCATTGTCGGCATTTTGCATTATTTTCTATTCAATTTTCAGTTCATACGATTTTAAATACCTTCGTATAAACTTCAATTATTCCGGGAGGTAGAATTATAAATTGAGGTACCTGCTCCTCGTCTGAACCCTGAAAAATAATATTCGGATGTAATATGGAGAGATTTTCCTGATTAAAATTCATCCTAGCCTTCAGGAATATCGGGTTTATCTGATATGAATTATACCATTTCCCGATTCTCAGCAAACTCCTCGATAATCTCTCTTTCCTAAACGGATACGATCGGGAAATCCGAATTTACACTACCGATTCTACCCCCCCCCTCTCTTCTCCGAATAAAAGAATGAAATCTATTCGAACTGCGTCATTTATTTTTCAATATTCCCGAACGCTTGTGCAGAACCTCTTCATTTCCGCGATTCAGAATTTAAATCGCCTATTTTATTTTCGACTAAGTTGTGTATTACACAGATTTACATATTTATTGACTCTGCTTAGATCGGCCATTCGGAAGCCTTTACGTTTTCACTTCCCCTAAGGTCTATTTAAAGTAGACTTCCACTGATGTGATGAAGTTACAGGAAATGGGATAATAAATAGTAGAAATGACGGTGAGTGTTGGTCAAAGGAGTGATAAAATTCATTGACAGTCGCACAAATAGTGTGTCAAGACGTGTCGGTTTAGTATGCTCCACTTTGACCCAAGGAATGTCTGCTTTATTTCTGAATGAGATCTATACTTTTATAAATACAGCGTGCCAAAAAAGTAACGTGGCTCGTCAATAATTCTTGTACGAAGAATTATCGAGGAACATCCTCGCACCAGTTGATTTTTAATTTCAAAAGAAATTTATCCTGTGCTTTTTTGAATTTAATATTCCTCACCCCTATACCACGCACCCCTCTACTTAATTTTTTCAAATGGGATAATATGGTTGTCATCAAATGAAAGGTAATTTAATTACCTACTCAAACGTCCGAATGTAAGGACAATTGGTTTCACATTTTTAATTATTAAAACATTAGAAAATAATCAATTGAGTATGGTAACTCGCTTTTTGAAATCGATGAGTTTCCTATTCAAGGATGGAGAATTTTAATGTATTAAATGTTCGAATTGAGCACTGTTGACTGCTTGACAATGTGCAAGCCGTTCTTTGAAATTCTTCAATGAATTCAGCAACAGGTATTCTTCCCACTTCTTTCTGAATTATAAGTCGCAGATCTTTCAAATTATCTGACCGATTTTGGTGGAAATTACTCTTCAAATAGCCGCACATAAAATAGTTGAGAGGGATCAAATCTGGAAATCTGGGTGGCCATTCAACTGATCCTCTCCTACCAATCCCTTTCTCAGGAAATGTGCTATCAAGATACCTCCTCACTTCAATTCCATAATGCGATATGGTGCGATTCACCGTATTGTTGGAACCAAATTAAAAATGGATTTCTCTTAATAATAATAATAATTAATAATTATTAAAAGAATAATGGTCTGATTGCAGTTACTCTCTCATCACAAATTGTAAATTATATGTATTTCCTAATTTTTTAATGAAAAACGGCAAAACCAATTCTACTTTTCAGCCACATCGCATTGATGTATCGCAATCCATATATTTCCATTTGAAAAAAATAAGTAGAGGGGTGCAGTGCATAGGGGGTGAGAAATATCAAATTAAAAAAACCATATGATTAATTGCTTTTGAAATAAAAAATCCACGGGTGCGAGGAGTTCCTTAATAATTCTTTGTACAAGAATTATTGACGAGTTACATTACTTTTTTGGCACGCTGTATATATTTATATATACTTATTTTTCTTGATATGTAGATACATTTTTGTGGTTCTTTGGATTCCAATGCAATTATTTGAAGCCATAACTACAAATTTTTAGATATAGTCTGTAAATCCGCACACCTTTGTAAGCAGTCTTAACTTTTATAATGCCATTCAAGGGTGTTTAGAATTTAGTGGTTTTGTATGCAACTCATCGAAAAATAAACTTATTTGAATTTCATTCTTGACTCTACAAGTAACGGATCCGGTAAAGTGAGCTAAGCTGAGGATCAATCGATTGTGCAATTTTGTCAAAAGTTGTTCTCATAATTCGAGTGAAAAGTATCAGACTGTTCTTTTTTCATTAAAACCTGTGAAATGCCTTTGGAAGATGAAAATCAAAAGATTATTTTGGCAGTTGATATTTATAATTTTCATTGCTAGCATTTTCATGAAATGAATCAATTGTGACCTAAATTATTTAATTACATAAGACATGACATGTTTTCATTTTTATTACATCCCGACAACATTCATCATATAAAAAGATGTATAATGGTTTTAACGAAAATGATGCTAGCAATGTTACGTCCCTCACACATTCCCTTCATCACTATAATCTCTTCAAGTGGATTTATTGGAGTCTGCATCAGCATGGAACCGTTTTTCGATGGAAAGCTGCTACGTTCTATCAGACATATCGCACTCCGGCGAGAACAGTGTCCCAACTCAAAAAATACGAATTCTGAGCTTATAACAGCAATGAATGCGTATTTTGTATCCTCACGTGCACGAAAAACGACACATCTCTAAGTCCCAATCCATCCGCTAGGGGGCAGTTGTGCCAGTTTTACTCTCAAGCTAATTCACGTTCATCACTGCAAGAACAGTGTCACTTCAGTATTGTTACAGGAAGGTGTGCATGTTGTCGGTCAAGAAAAGCGTAACATTTCGAGTTGTGACAGTTTTCGTGCAGTAAGGTAAGTGAAATATAATTTTTGATATTGTCATAAGCATAAAAGTGTCAGTTTTCTTGAATCAATTATCCCTAAATCTATTTTCTTGTTCCGTTGTATTTCGATTTGTGCCACTTTTCTTGATTGAAAGTGTTAGTGTTTTGTGTTATGTCACTTTTCTTGAATCAATTATCACTATATCTATTGATTTGTACCGTTTTATTTCGATTTGTGCCACTTTTCCTGATGGAGACGGTCAGTGTTTGGTGTTGTATCACTTTTCTTGAATGAATTATCTCTAAATGGATGTTATTGTATTGTTTTATTTCGACTTGTCTCACTCTTCCTGACTTAGAATATCGGTATTTTGTGTTGTCACTTTCCTTAATTCAAAAGTACGTCTCACATTGTAGTCACCTAACCTTGTGATTGCGAATAATATTACTCTACGAAATGAACATCAATAATGTAGCTTGAAATTTATTTGTTGTAGATTCGTTATGAACCCAGAGCAAGGATACCGAGGTAGAAAAATTCTAGCAGCTGCTATTGCTGCTGCTGCTGAAATTGAAAAAGGACTAAATGGGGAATTTCAGCAATTAAAACATGCGTGTCTAGTGTCTGGAATCTCCACGAAAATCCCGAAGAGTGGGCAGAGTTGTGAATTAAAAAACGAGGAAGGAAGCAAAAAACTTAAAACTTCTGACATGGAAGTCGAAGAAACCTGCTTGATTGGTGAAGTGGGAACACTTTAGAAAGCGTGAAACCTAACAGAGACCTCGGCGAAAAAAGGCTGCAAACTGAGTCAAACGACGACGAAAGTCAGATTTATGAAGAGAATAATAATATAGAAGAAAGCGAAGGACAAGAAAATGTGATTGAAGTGCCGGATTTTTCCAAAGTGATAGTACAGGAAGATCAAACGACACATTTTAGACCAAAGTATGGTGCAGAAGAAACCACAGAACAAGAAAGTGCCACGAAAGAGACGGAATTGAACAACGACACAGTACCAGAAGATCAAGGATCACATTCGAAATGGCAGTGTGTTGAAAATCTGCATACAATGCGATTGAGGCTCCAACGGGTCAAACCAAGTCCACAACAAAAAGAATCATTAGATGAAAGTGCAGATGATTCAGACATAGATCCAGATTTTCATTATACATCATCTCCTAATTCTGAAAACACGTCCGAGTCATCAGGATTGGAAGAGAATGAAAATATTATTACTAACAAGAAAGAAGGTGCCGAATCAGACAATACCCAAACAGATAATAAGCGAAAAGGTAAGAAAAGGAAAGCCAATCCAGTTGAGTGGAAGAAGACTAAAGCAAAATTTCTCCGAAATGCTGGAAAACCTTATACATCATCATCAATTCGCAAAACAGAAATGCAGGCAAGAAAGGTACGGCCAGCGTGTGGTGAAAAATGTAAGCTAAAATGTTCAAGAAAAATTGAAGAAAATAAAAGGCTCGAAATATTTGAAAACTACTGGTCACTCGAAAGTCTGAAATCCCAACGAGAATTTATCTGTAGAAGTATGACCGCCGTCAGACCTCAGTATCAGTACAAGAAAGAAGGAAGTAGGCGCCAATGTAACCATGCATTCCATTTCGTAATCAACGAAGTAAACGTACGTGTTTGCAAATTTTTCTTTATGGCCACGCTGGACATCAACAACCGAGTTATTAGAACTGTAGTAACCAAATTAAACGAAGGATTTCTTCAAGAAGATCTAAGGGGTAAACACGGACACCACTTCAAAGTAGATTCTGCAATAAAAGATGGTGTTGTTGCTCATATTAATACTATCCCAAGAATTGACAGTCATTACCTGCGCGCGCAAACTTCTCGGGAGTTCATAGAGGGTGGAAAAAGCCTGGCTGATTTACACCGTGACTACAAAAACGAGTGCATTGAAAAAAACCTTCCGTTTGCAAATCTGACGATGTATTCCCGAATTTTCAATACCAATTTTAACATCTCTTTTTTCACCCCCAAAAAAGATCAGTGCGACTTATGCAGCTCGTATAACAACGCAAGGGTAGAAGAAAGAGAAGCGATACAACAGAAATATGATAAACATTTGAAGGAGAAAGTTTTGTCAAGAACAGAAAAAGAAGAGGATAAAAAGAAGGCAAAAGAAAGCGAAGGAAAAATTATAGTCGCCACTTACGATCTCCAAGCGGTGCTACCAGCACCAAGAGGAGATACGTCTACCTTTTATTATAAAAGCAAAATCAACAGCTACAACTTAACTATAAATGAACTTCAGTCAGATAAAGTCGAGTGTTTTTTTGGCATGAGGGTCAAGGAAATCGAGGTGCCATAGAAATCGGCACTTGCATTCTGAAATACTTAGAAGAAAAAGCTAAAACCAGAAATGACGATAACCTTGAAATTGTTTTCTACTCCGATAATTGTTGTGGCCAGCAAAAGAACAAATTCATAATGGGCATGTACCTGTATGCTGTGCAAAAATTTAAAATCAAATCGATCACACATAAATTTTTGATCAGGGGACACACACAAAATGAAGGAGACAATGTGCACTCTGTCATAGAGAAGTCAATTAAAAGAGCTCTTAAATCGGGTCCCATCTATATTCCTACTGATTACGTCAGATTAATTCGGTCTGCAAGGAAAACTGGAAATCCGTATAAAGTAACAGAATTGAGTTACGAGGATTTTGTCGACTTAAAAAAACTCTCTGAACAGATAGGATCAAATTTTAACAAAACATCAAACAACGAACAAATAAAAACTAGCGAACTAAAAGTATTCAAAGTGCAGAAGACTGATCCTGGCATTATTTTTGTGAAAACTACATACCAACAAAAAGATTATGGGCAGATCAATGTCAATAATACCAGGAGAAGGCAAGAGGGCATCTCTACAATAAAGTGCGTTCCGGCATATAAGAAAAAAATGGAGATTTCTGCCATAAAGAAAGCTCATATCAAATCACTTATCTCAGCAAAAAGTATTCCCACGTTGTATAAGCCCATTTATGACTCGATGTTTGCATGAATTGTGTACTACTCTATTTTCATGTAATTTTTTTGTATTTTGAATAAGCTAATAAAGCACTTAATTTAAACTTCCTTTTTTATTCTAATTAAATGGGCTTGGAAAGTGACATAAGTATTACTCAAGGGGTCACAACACAAAACAACTGATTTTAGAAAAGCAAGAAAAGTGACAAAACTCAGAGACCTGACCTAACCTGACCTGGTAAAACCACATATTTAACAAAAACTGATTTACAGGTCCATGATATTATTCTATAGATTATAATTGAATTCACTACCAAAAATAACTACTTGAAATTTAAAAGGAGCTTATACTATTTTAATATGAGTTTTGTAGTTTTCTTTCATTTGTTATTTCTCAAATACTGCATTTTTGAGTTGCGTCACTGTTCTTGCCGGGGTGCGATATGCTGAAAAAGCCGACATATGTTTTCAACACACAGTTGAGTTTGTCAGCCAATATACGGATAGATTCGCCTGAAAGATGCCTTTTAAAATGCAATATATTTTCCAAAGTGTCGAATCTACAACCCATTTAGAGCCATAACCACTAGATGGCTATGTTTATGAATACCCAACGTTTATCTTCATCGAGAGAATGTTTATGGATTTTATTCCACATCTGCTGGGCCTCTATATGGTTACTCTGAAGTTTAGAGCTTATTTAGATTTAGTTTCTCCTCATCAATATTCTTTGTTCTTCTTCATTTAGTCTCCTAAATACATTGCGATCTGTTACTCTGCAGTACCTACCTACTTGCAGATAAACCTTTCGAATTCACAATATTAACTGTCATGGTTAAAGTAGCCACTAAGAGACTATTATTTTTTTAAGAAAAGCTAATAAAATAAGGGCCCAATTTGGGGTTCAAAGATTGACTCAATGACTCGTCTAAATCATAAAGTACTTTCACAATAGATACAAAATTAATAGCTATTATGAGAATTGTGGTAACAGCTACAGAGACCAATTTTCGAAATTTTCTCGTAAATTGTGCTTCTAAGGAAGTGCTATGAAGAAATTCATAATTATTTGAGATTGCCATTTCATTTTTGAATTCATAAACATGGCGTTACATTGAAAAAAGTGTAACTTTGGTCTGTGTATATCTTTGTTTTCGAACACCGTGTATACAGGGTTAGAACTATTTAGAGGGGCACTACAGGGATATCGAAAACCATTAGAGATACGGGGTGGCTTAAATTTCCAAAATGAGGCGTAATTTAGGGATTAGCGTGAAACTTGCAATGTCTGTAGAAATTGTTATACCTACATAATTAAAAAAACTCAAGTGATGGTTTCACATAAGAATTTTCCGAGTTATTTGTCAATTTTGGCTCCACCCTACTACTTAATCATTTATCATGTTGATATAACAATGTATTTTCGTAACCATTCCATTTGAAGAGTTCTGTCAGTGCATTAACATAAATATCAGAATTATAAAATAACTTAGGTGACAGTTGATATGTGCAACCATCACTTGAATTTTTTAAATTATGAAGAACAATTTTTACAGACATTGCCAGTTGTACGCTATGTAGAGTGTTGAATCAGCATGATTATGTTATTAATAGGACGTTACTTATCAAACAGGATATATGTTTTTACAAAAATCAAGTGATGGTTTCACATAACAATGAAGGAAGTAACGAGTTATTTGACAATTCTGGCACCAGCCTACTACTTGAACAAAAAAATAAAAAGAATGTACAAATATGCGAAGCTAGACTCAATATTTTTGTAGAGTGTGATACATTGTTGAATTCATAATTTTTTTCATCACCACATAAGGAGAACCAATATGGCGTCCATAAGAAAAAAAAATTGACTATCGCGTCTCTGAAACAATGGAAAACGGAAAAAATCTGACGACACCATTAGAAACTCCATATTAGACAATGGCTACAAACCGAATTTCGTGACGATATCTCCAGAAACAAATGAGAAGAAAATCTGGATTTTTAGTTTTTTCGAGATATCTCGATAACCTTCGGAGATATTTTGGATCTGTTAACACCAATACACTAATCACTAAATAACGCAACTTTTTTTAGTTTTGAGCCAGCATGTATCTCTAACGGTTTTCGATATCCCTTTAGTGACTCTACAGATAGTTCCAACTCTGTATACGAAAAAAAATTTAAATTAAGCTTCTGACTACCCTTTACACATCTTTCGAAAATAATTTCAAAAAAACTTCATTTACTCCCTTAAAACGAGATCCGTCTGTGGCGGACCATCCGGCATACATAGACGGAGAATTTTTCATTAAATTCTAAAGGAGTGTACCCAAACGACGTTTCCGATCGGACCGCAAGTATGATGCGATACCCAAGAAATGTGTCGAACTCGACGCCCTTTCCGGGGTTCCGCAAACGGGGCGCTGCAGCTATTTTTAGGACACATATTTACATGTAGTGTCTGGCTAATGAAAACGACCATATAGAGGTCTGGAAGTGTCGTGTGCGGCATCGTAAATTATGAATGGCTAATTGGGTTTTCTGTTCTCCTAATGTGACGTGGAGGTTCGTCACCCGTATCATATTAGGGAGGTCATTGGTGAGTTCCGGTACATATTTCTGTTACAAAGTTGAGATGGGTGTCAGGAAATTTGGATTTATTGCCATCGCGGCTCCGGGGTAACGGGCCCACGGTCTGGTTGTGGGATCGAAAAAAAAAATAGTTCATTATGTTGTTTTGCGGTTAAGTTGTTGCGTTGACGGACAATTCGTCACTTTGGATGCTATTTGTCAGTTTTTTTTAATCTGAATGGTTCCAGCTTTTTTTGGGCGTGGAAGGGTGAACTTTTAATATTTATAGTGACATTATGAGATTAAAAAGAGGCCAGTGGTGATATTTGTTAGGATATTTGGGCTACACCGGAAATTACTGCCTGGAAATCACCGGGAATAATTTGAATGGAACGCTAGAAGAGTTTGTAGTATTTTTTCTCTTAGTTCGGCACCGCTTTATATCCACTCACATGAAGTTTGAGCATCTTATTTCCTTTCAGGTGTTCTCGGTGCTTGATTTTCAGTTTAACTCGGCTAGATACCTTTATTCTGAGAGTTCTATAATGGGTAAATAGAATGGTACAATTGCAACAACTGCCCACTGTTTAGATCTGCAGTTACAAAAATACGCATAGCTTTGATGATAGCTAAACTTCGGAACGAAGAAAGAAAAAAGAAAAAAGGAGAAGATAATGGGTTGAAACATCGAAGAAAGAAACTGTCTTGAATTGTGCCGAGGCACCGATAACTTCTGAAAAAAAAAACAGATTTATTGAAAGAACAAAGACACCAATTTTTTTTATATTTATATTGAAAGAAAAGTAACAACCATGTCCATGAATATCAAAAATTCAGCGATTTTACAAAAACGCAATTTACTATTTCAAAGCTGCTTTGGCATAAAAAGAAATGTTTCCGATATGTATCGAATATGAAACACATAATTCAAAATTAGGGAAACATCAGATCCTATCAGGTTGAATTATTTGCTTACATATAATTTCAAGATCCATGCAAAAATTTGTGTCAGAACCAGACAATTCAAGTAGAATATGAATATGAGAAATGCAGAATTAAGCAGCTCCCGAACGTTTGTTCGCTTGGAGACCACAGAACTATATCATAAGTAAATGAATGACGAGCGATCAGAAGCTCATGACGCAAGTGCTTTCCTCATGTTTTTAGATATTCTGCTTGAATCTTCTTTGTTTCTGCACAAAATTTTGCACGAAGCTTGGAATTGGTATTCTTTATTAAAACACAGAATTTCAACCCCATCGGATTTCCTTTTTCAATTTTGAATTCTGTTTGATCTTTGAGCTTTGTTGAAAACATATATTATTATGCCAAAAGGTACAGTAATTGGTTATTTACTTTCCATTAACAATTTTCTTCATTTTTTATGGTTCTGATGATGATGTAATCAGTTTGAAATTTTGCTCAAAGTTTGAAATGGTCATTTTCCATCTTGGATTGAAATTGGGTATTTTTAGATATTCTTCTTGGATTTTCTCTGGTTTCGGTAACGGCGATCAATATGAGATTCTGTGCAAATTTATTATTTCATATTTAAATTGTCATGTCATTTCGATCACAATATGTGGTCTCCGAGTGCGGAATAGTCGCAAGATTAAATGAGCGCTTAAAGGCTTCCGATGCCAATTCAGTGCTTTTATCAGATTTTTAATTCAACATTTAAATTTTGTTGATCTCGATTCCGATGTCCGAGTTTCAGCATTTGGAGAATCAGACAAAATGAAAATACAGGATTTTCCAATAACAGGTTTCATTTTGAATAGTCCGCTATCTGTGCCGCTGTCACTTTTGAAGCTGTCATCTGTTAACATTTGACAAGGGGAAACTACGCCAGTACTATAAAAGGAACGATAGACGATTTAACAACGCACTGAAATTGTTGTAATTCACTACAAAAATGATGAAAAAAACTAAAGCATCTTTGATTCGTCGTGAAGCACCTTCTCGGCCTGCAATAGTGAAACTGGTGGAAAAATTTGAGCTGTTGTGATGTAGTGTTGTTGGTTACTCGTCGATCTTGGAAATTGAGCATTTTTTATGGACGTAATTGGAAGATATTGATTTGGGTGGCATTTATTTACAAAAAAAGGCGCTAGGTGTCAGACAGTGACGAAATTTTGTAAGAAAAGTTTTGTAGCCTTGATATTTCTCGAAGAGATGATCCTAATAAGCCATTAAGATCTTGCGATTTAACACTTTCAAATAATAATAATAAATAATAAAGTTTATTTGCTTTCAACACAACCTAATATAATATTCTAATAAATCTTGCAAATAAACACGATGAACAGAGGCTCACTAGAGGTTCGCCTGTTAGTTCTGAAAAAAAATACAAAAATTCTCTTCCTTGAACGTCGTGACAACAGTATACAAAAAAAAAATTTCGTTTGGTATGAACAATAACACAAATGGAATCATATAAAATCTAAAAGTCTATTATCGGGTTGAAACTGTCAAAATCTGGTTCTTAGTTCTGTCCAATTCGGGGTAAAAATGTCTTTATCATGATTAAATATTTGTCACTATTCTTGAGGGCATTTAGTAACTCTCTGTTTAGACATGATGGATATGAATAATAAGGTAAGTAAATCCACATCAACACTCACTGAATTCCCAAATCATTGCCCTCAAAGATGGAATTTCTGGGGTTATTGAGGGCATTCAGTCGCAAATGTGCGATTTGCTCATAAAAAATTTCATGAAAATGATATGGTGTTGCAACCGTAAGGCGTGGCCCCTGCCGGCAATTTGGCTGATATCGTTTTCAACGTAAATGGCATACCTCCCTCTTTACAATGAATTGATTTATCTCAAAATATACTCATTTTTTTAATATCAAAATAAAACCTCTTATTGGAAAACCCTTTACTTTATAGATGGATGTTGAGGAGCTGCAGAGGCTACAGCGCTTGTATGATCCGTTAATCCAGCTCTCCAGTTGCGTACGAGTCATTCTCGTACGTAAAAATAATCCATCAATAACACCGAAAAAACTATTCCGACGAATGATCTGCCGGAATGAATAATGGCTGCATTAATTTCGACATCTGGATCGAAAAAGGAGCAAGAGAATGCGGTATGACCGACGGCCGGTGCAAAAATTCGAACGTGATCATTTTTAATGGGACATGCGAAAGCTTTTACAAGAGAATTCAATTAAGTGATTGCAATTTATTCAAAACTCACAATTCGAATACACGGCCAACTGAGCCGAAGCTAATGCGGTAACACGTTCATGTCCCATATTATTCAATTATTTATTCGTATTGAACGAATTTACTTTTATCGAACAAGTCTGATGCAAAACCTCTTCAGTCTTGTTCGTTGTTCCCGGTTTTGTCTCGTTTATATTCAATGGGGTATTTTCCTCAGATTGGTTCGAATAATATATGTGTGTTTGCGAATTTCCTTCATGAATTCAAATTCGCAGTGAAGAATCTGAATTTGATTTACAAATGTTGTTATTAAAAATCCAATTGCTTCCTTTCTAGGCCATGTATGAGTAAAGGAGCCCATAGACTTGTGGGGACTTTCAAAATTATTCCAATATGACACTGTTACAAGAAAAAATATGTATCAAGATAAAAAATTATGTATACGCAATGTTCAAGAACTGTAAAAAAAAATTAAGAATAATATATATTTCAATTCATAAAATTCAAATTTAGGCGTACAACTTTGCTTTCGCAGTTTTGCAATAGATGGCTGTAGGGGACGGGTAAGTAGTAGTCGAAATAAATAGATCGTAGAGGTCATACAATGAGCTTTGGTATTTGTGAAAATAACGCCATCGAAATATTAGTCGATTTGTGTCTGCATCATAAAGTTATTCTCGATTGAACATGTAAGCTTACAAAATAAATCCTTGTCATTTGCGGGAGGTTTTTATTTTCTGCTTTGATATAAAGAAATCTGAGGCTGAGGGACATCGAATGCTCTCAAATAGAAGAACGGTGATTTTGACGGCGACGATCAGCATGATAGTGAAAGAGAAAAGGTTTTCGAAGATGCAGAATTGAAGGCATTACATGATCAAGACTAGTGTCAAACGCAACAAGAATTGGCAGGATCATTGGGAATGACACAATAAACCATTTCAAATTGCCTCGAAGTCATGGGAATGATTCGGAAACAAGGAATTTTGATACCGTACGAATTGAAGCCGAGATATGGTGAACGGCATTTGTTTGCTTGTGAACAGCTGCTTGCAAGACGAAGTGGATTTCTACATCGCATTGTGACTGTAGATGAAAAATGCGTTCATGACGATAATCCCAAGCGCAGAAAATCATGGGGATATCCAGGCCATGCTTCCACGTCGACAGCCAAACCGAGTATTCACGGTTTCAAGGTCATGAGCAGTATTTGGTGGGACCAGCTCTGCGTAGTGTATAATGAGTTGTTAAAACCGAGTGGCGATTGTTATCGAACCCAATTGATGCATTTGAGCAGATCATTGAAAGACAAACGGCCCCAATACAACGAAAGACATGATAAATGGAGATGATAGAGATATGGACATGATGGTATGTAGAACATACCACCCATTCAAAAAAAAACTTAAGAATTCACCCTGAAATTTGTCAATTCAATATTTATTATTTTTAGTATTTTTCTTTGTGTATCAAGAAACTAATATGTGATAACAACTTTTTGTAAATTAGCAGTATAATAAATAAATAAAGTGAGTTTGCAGTATGACAATGAATGAACGAGCGCTAAGAAGTTCCTAACTTCTTTTTCCTCGTTTTTTGATTGTTTCACTCGCATTTTACAAAATATACCATTTGCGTTTTTACATCGCTGGTCGTACGAAAATCACTAATAATATTAATGTTTCTAGAACATGCAAAATTTAAAACTTATGCCAACGACTAATTTAATATATGCCAGCCAGAAAGTTTCTGAAAAAAAATCAACTATCCCTCTCATAATTCCATAAACCTTCAGTACCAACCTTTGCCAATCAAGATTTACTAACGTCTATACACCCCAATTTCGTTACAAAATATCTGGGGATGAAAGTAAGAAAATCCTAGTTACCCTATCGAGATAAGTTCCCGCATCTCACAGGGTCTGAAGCAATGTGGCAGGAGCCTAAACAAGCTCCGGAAATGAATCCGTAGCGATAGCATCATTATCACCATGAAGATGGCGGAAAGGTACCCCTTGCAAGGGAGAAAAGCGCAAGAAATTATTGAAGCATGCTTGGATTCGGCCGAGTCCTTTAACCTGATCTAAAGCGAGTGGCGTAAGTTTATAAATACGCGTATTGCCTCTTTTCTTCAACGATCAACGCGCGTTGATTGTTGTTTGGTTTGATCATGATAATCTCCGCAATATATTAGGTGTCAAACTTTGCTTTCGCGTTTTGCAATATATGGGTGTAATGGTAAGTGGTAGTGGAAATAAATAGATCGTAGATGTCAGACAATAAGCTTAGGTATTTTTCAACATAACGCCATCGAAATATTAGTCGATTTGTGACTGCATCATAAAGTTTGTTGGATTTCACATATGCCTACTTATGCGTTTCGTCCCTGGCACACACACCGGACTCATCAGTGTGACTTTGGTATATTTGTGTGTGCCGTGTCACAGACGCTTGGGGAATTTATTATTATCGGGAGCCGCCGGGACTCGAACCCGGCACCTTGTCGCATCTCGGTGAGTGAATCTACACTCTTAACCTCTAGGCCACTGAGTGCTGTGTTTTATTGTTGCTATGTGGAGCTTTATGTGAAGCCGCCACAAGTGATTCTCGATGAAACATGTTAGCTTACGATCCAAATTCTCGTTGTTTGCGGGAGGTTTTAATTTTTTGTTTTAATATGGAGAAATTTGAGGCTGAGGCTCATCGAATGCTCTCAAATACCTATGATGAGGCCGCTATTTGTGAAAAAACGTGCCAAGAGTGGTTTCAACGCTTCAAGATCGGTGATTTTGACGTCGAAGACCAGCATGGCGATGAAAGAGAGTAGGTTCTCAAAGATGCAGAATTGGAGGCACTACTTGATCAAGACTCGTGTCAAACGCACCAAGAATTGGCAGGATCATTGAGGATGACTCAACAAGCCATTTCAAAACGCCTTTAAGTCATGGCAATGATTCAGGAACAAGGAAATTGGGTACCGTACGAGTTGAAGCCGAGAGATGTTGAACGGCGTTTCAGTTGTTTGCAAGGCAAAGACGGAAGGGATTTCTGCATGGCATTGTGACTGCATACGAAAAATGGGTTCATTACGATAATCCCAAGCGCATAAAATCATAGAGATATACCGACCATGCTTCCACGGCGACGGCCAAACCGAATATTAACGATTCCAAGGTCATGCTCAGTATTCGGTGGAACCAGCTCGGCGTAGCGTATTATGAATTGTTAAAATCGACTGAAAAATCACAGCCGATCGTTATCGAACGCAATTCATGCGTTTGAGCCAAGCATTTGAAGACAAACGATCGCAATACAACGAGAGACATGATAAAGTGATTTTACAGAATGGTAATGCTCGACCCTATGTTGCGAAAGTGGTTAAGACATACTTGGAAACGTTGAAATTGGAATTTCTTTCCACCCGCCGCATTCTCCATTTTCAGTGTAGATTTTGAAATCGGAGATCAAAAATGGTTACAAAGCTTACTTTACATTCAAAGACTTCGAAACGAAACAAAACAATTAAAAGTGTATTATGAGATGTTGAAAGCGATTGAAACAATCACAGGTGATCGTTTTCGAACGCAGTTTGAGCCGAGCATTGAAAGACAAACAGTTCTTTCTACTTCAATTCTATTTTTCTGCAATGAAAAATAAAATAGTGAAACAACATTTGCATTATTTTTCTTCCATGTCGGCGAAAGCCCCAAATACACTTTTAGACTAAATAGAACATATTTACACAGCGTGTGGTGGTTGACGATCACTGCATGATACACTCAGCGGACACGGTAAAATACCTGGGTGTTGTGTTGGACAAACATCTTAGATGGAAACAACAAATTAACAAAATAGTCCATAAATTGAGAACTCTGATACAGAAATTTAAAAATCTCAGAAGGTTTTGCGATGCCCAATTGTTGAGAACATTATATCTGGTGTTGGTGCAGCCTCATTTGACTTATGGTTTGCTGGGCTGGGGAGGAATTGTTAAAACTCATTTAAACAAGCTCGAAATAACACAGAAGTGGATTTTGAAAATCATATTGAACAAGCCCTATCGATTCCCAACTGACGAGCTCTTCAGGATTGCCGCTGTAATGGATATGAGGCAGTTGTTTTTCCTGGCGCTTGCGGTTCACCAGAGGAAGAACATTATGTCTGCAAGTTTCAATGAGCATGGTCATGACACCAGAAATAGAGGACAGCTCATATTATTGCCGACCTCATGTGGGACGAAGGGTCAGAGATCACACCTGTTCCTTGCGCCTCGAGTTTATAATGGTATCCCTCAAGTTTTGAAGATTCCTAGTATAATGACTGCATTTAAGAAGAAAATAAAAAGTTGGACCCTGAGTCAGTCAAGACACTTCATAGCCAGTATAATCGACATAAAGAACACCTATAACATACCGAATCAGTAGTGATGGAGTCGTCAGTCTACTCGTGTTGCACCTTTAATCTGCCGTCTGTTGAGAATTCGTGGAAATTACGTCAAGACTTTTAAACTTGTACTTTTTTTTTTTTTTATTCTCACACAAGGTTTAATCCTCCGGGAGCTCACCTTCGAGAAAATTTGATTTCTGTTTGTTTCATGTCACGATTTTCTTTTTTTTCTTTCAATATTTTCTTACATTGTAAAATGACTGTATTTTGTTTTGAATGTAGACTAATCATGAAATAAACATTATTACTATTACTATTATTACTATTACTATAACGATTTATTAATTCACAAGTTTATCACTCGAGTCGCTTCTTGGTCGCTAATTTGAATACAGCCCCTCTCCCTGGTCCAACTATGTAACTAATTCCGAATAGTATGAATGACGGAGACGGCGATAGGCGATCCTTCGGGACATAATCCTCCGGGAACCCGCTTTGTTTCGAAAATTCCTCCGTTATTAAGAGTAAAGTAATTGAGCTAAGATTTTGTTGCTGGGGCATTGTCTGGGTTCTAAGCCTTGGATTTCAATTTTCAATTTGCCATTCCGACTGACTTGCTCTGAAGTTTTAAGGAATCGAGGGAATGTTGGGTGTATAGTGGATGTGAATATCAGTTTACGATGTTCTCAATCAAGTTATTTCGAATTTATTAGCTCTTCTTACTTTGAATCTGGTCACAAAATGTTTGTATTCCATCACTTGATATGTAATGATCATTCTACAACACCTGGTTACATCAGTTTTTCGATTGAATTTTCCATATCTCGTTATGGATTGAATATGAAATTATTCCGAATATTTCCCTCCTGTCAAAAATTCTATGTAAATGGAATGCAATTATCGAAAATTACAGTGATAATTGCATTGTAGGAAGCGAAACAGCACTGCGATAATTGTTCTGTTCATAGATGCATAGTTTCTATGCATCTTACACAGTTCGAATCTATGGCATTTATTGAATCTATGTCACTTTGACAAGTTAACAGTTTATTCGGGCAATAATCCCCCAAATTACACTCGTGCATCAAAATGACCGGATAATTTCGCATTCCAGCGTGTTTTCTTTGAAAAATTGCATTCGGTCATTTTCATTTTTGGAGAAAGAGCCCGACACCGAAGGTGGTGAAAATGAAAATGAGTTTTTTTCCAAAAATGAAAATGAACTCATGCAGTTTTTATGACAACTGTCATGCAAAATTATCGGTAATTTTGATGCACTTGTGCAAATACTTACGATAACATAGTAGTATATTATTCAACGAGCGGTAATGTAGGTCATAACTCACCCAGATGAAGTTTGCAGCACGAGCCGCAGACGAGTGCTGTAATTCATCAAGTGAGTTATGACCATCACCGCAAGTTAAATACTATACTTTATCTACGACTATTACAATAAATACTAAAATACAAGAAAAGAGAAAGAACTTTATTGACAAACTCCAAAACTTACCTATCAACGTCAAAATTATCAAAGTGACATTCCTCCCCTCAATAACAATAATGGAATGTTCCCCTTCGGCCAAGCGAATGGAAGCACAGAAGTATAGAAGCACAGATCCATATTTTCCGATTTATTATAGTGAGTTATTATAACTCACGCTGTTTGTTAATAGATACTATTAACTACTCAAAAGCAGTTGAATAATGAATATTAAATTCAATAGGAGTAGATAAATAATAATATCTATCTGTAGTCCGTATTGATTGTCAAAGGTAATACCACGAGTGCTTCAAATATCATCGATAATTTATTCATTTCACGAAAACTTGTTTATTTGCCAAAAACATGAAAACAAACCGATTGATAAAATCACTCGTCCTGACGAACTCGTGATTTTATCTATATTCGGTTTGTTTGAAGGTTTTTGCCGCAAATAAACAAGTTTGAGTGAAGAAAATAAAAAATTATCTAATGAAATTTGATATATTAATTCGATATTACGTTAGGTACTTCCTCTCCACTCCAATTAATAGAGAAAAACCCTTTCAATTCTGAAGTATCAATCAGCCGATAATAAAAAATTCGAACTCGATTCAGACATGTTCAAAAACACCACAATTGTGACATACGCACAATCGAAAAATGGTCATCATTCTTTCACTATCGCAGACTGCAGTCAACCAGATACAAGTATCATATATCAAAACAAACGAAGCCAATTGCTGATTCGAAGCACCGCTGAAAGGCATGACAAAATTTTTCGTTTCACACTTTCTCTTTTCCGTCCATATCGTTATTTTTAATCGAGTCCAGCGACTACAGTTAATTTTGACATCACAGGGAAAGTAATAATAAGCTTTGTGGAATCGACAACTGACGTTTCGAAAATCATTATGCAGAATGTGTGCCGTTTGCTTGTTTGGTATGTATGGAAGCCACTAGTTGAGATAGCTACGAGATTGGCTCATTGCAATATTATCTTTCAAACAAAATTTCTATATTTTTAATTCAATGCAAAAGTTCATTTTAGAGATTTGAATTCCTCCGTTACATATAAAGTTAGGCTTAGTGAAGCAATTCATAAAGGTTCTTGATGGAAATGGGTCAGTTTTCGCATATAACGGGTGTTTTTTTTCGAGGTATATTACTTTAAGTTCTAAGTTGGCGTTACTGTTCAAGATGGTGACCGATTGAACAGCTGTCAAGTGATTTATTCTCAGTTTGGTTTGGCAATTGATCATGAGGGGACTCACGCGACTACGTCCATTTTATTTTGTTTGGCGATGAAGCGCACTTCTGGTTGAATGGCTACGTCAACAAACAAAACTGCCGCATTTGGAGGGAAGCTAATCCTCAAGTGTATGTCGAAACAACGTTACATCCAGAAAACCTGACTGTTTGGTGCGCTTTATGGGCTGATGGAATCATTGGTCCGTACTTCTTAAAAACGATGATAGCCAGAACGTTACAGTCAATGGTGATCGGTATAGACTATAGAGCCATGATTACTCACTTTTTCATTCCTGAATTGAACAACCATGATGTCCAGGAGCTGTGGTTCCAACAAGACGGCGCAACATGTCACACAGCTCGTGCCACAATAGATTTATTGAAAGACACGTTTGGTGACCACCTTTTACGTTTTGGACCTGTGGATTGGCCTCCAAGATCTTGTGATTTAACACCGCTGGACTACTTTCTGTGGGGCTATGTACAGTCATTGGTCTATGCGGATAAGTCACATTTGGATGACAATATTCGCCGTGTTATTGCCGATATACGGCCACAAATGTTGGAAAAAGTCATCGAAAATTGGACGTCCAGTTTGGACAACATCCGAGCCATCCGTGGCGGTCATATGCCAGAAATTTTATTTGAAATATAATGCCACAAGATTATCTTGCGGTTAAATAATTCATGTCAATCGAATACTCCATCTTTGTTTTATTGCCATTAAAAGTTCTATAGCTCTAAAAAAAAAACACCCTTTTTAAGGGTAAAAATGCATCAGTTGAGCACAGCGAAACTCAAAGCAGAGATATTTGACACCCACAAATAATACAATCAATTAAAGATCCTGCCTCTATAAATTCAACGAATCAGAAGCTTGGACATCTTTTGTTACAGTTGTAGAAAATTTTCTAGGCAAACATAAAGCTCAAAACTTGAAAAGGTTAACAAGATGCTCAATAGTTTCCAATCCTTAGGATGCAATTTGAGTATTGAAATACACTATTTACACGGCCACTTAGATCATTATCCAGAAAATTTAGGAGACATGAGTGAGGAACAAGGTGAAAGATTTCACCAAGATCTTAAAGTTATTGAGGGCTGCTACCAAGGAAGATGGGACATGCATATGAAGGCAGATTACTGCTGGAGTTCAAAAAGGGACTGTTTAAAAAAACATTCAATAATGTCGCGGAAAAGAAGCTTTCGAATAGTTGAGTGACTATTCGATTTCTTCATTCCTTTCTTTTGTTTGTAAGTACGAATTAATATTGTATTTTGTATAACTAAAATAGAAATTTCGTATCTGCCTTTATTTACTTCACTAACGAATTTTAGTTGAAATAATGTAACTTGTATTTCTCTACAATTGTATATCTTAAGAATTTGAGCTCCTAGATAAAAAAGAATACGTTATTTGAATTCAGGACATCAAATTGAAATAGAATCAGCTCAAAAAATCTCGACTGCAAAACACTGTTCCCTTGTGTTATTTTTTTTTCAAATATGTTCATCAGAAAACATTATCTACTGAAGGTGATTAATTTAAACTTTTCTTTGAGTTTTACCCTCATCATTTTCAGGTTTTCCTTCAAATCTTTGCATGTTTGGTTAAATTTTTACTATTACTTAACACCAAGAGGAGAATTACGGGTGCTGTATCACAAAAAACTCCACTCAAAACTTATGATTATTGGGTTATTGAAATTTCATTCACTTATTGATTACACACAATAAATATTTCAAATTCTTTTTCGCCAATGAAGAGTGATCGATCAATCGACCGTCACATGAACAAAAAAAAATCTTTAGCCGATAGACATCCCATAGCAACAAAACATCTCGCACACTTTCGAAAGTAAGTCCGTCGATACATCATCTTTTTTCTACCTCTCCATCATATTTTTCCATAACAATATGTCCGCAACAGGGCCGGGCGAATACTCTCGATTAAAATAATTGCTGAAGCGATGCATCCCTCTTGTAGTGTATTACCTAAAAAGTATGGCTAAGGGCACCATAAATTAGAGTTCTTATGGAGAGAACGTTGAAAGACATTTCAAAATAAGGAGCGTGCAAGGAAATGATGGCTGAGCTGTTATGTGTCTTGGAAAGGGACAGGTTAGCGCAGGGCAGGACCCAATTGGATTTTTCACATTAGTTTCAATATGTTCTTTACTCTCCTTCACTTATTTCATTGATTATATAACTCATAATTATTCATTATCTTCTTCCTCATTCTCATCTTGGTCGTTGATCTGGAAGTATCTTAACTCATAACTATCTTTTCCTGATGCTACTACTCTCAACCAATCTCTGAGGTTGTTCTTTTTCAAATATTTTTTGGTCAAATATTTGAGATACCTTTTAGAGAAAGGCATTTCAGCTGATAAAACTAGTTTCGTTCCCTTTTCCTTAAACAATGTTACATAGTGCTGTCCGTTCTTGCCACTGAAGTTGACAAGTTTGTTGTTAATCTTTATTTTAGCCTTCAGGTAATTTTCGAAATCTCCAAGATCCATGATACTGGATACCTTCAACTGGATGGGTGTTTTAATTAACCAATAGAATCCGTAAATTTCCCATATTTAAGGCGTATTAACAAGTGAATATACCCCTGACGACGTGGTATTATCGTTGTGGTGTTTCACCTCCTGCCATATTGGGATTATTTCCATAGTAAGTCAAAATCAGTGAAATTCCATTGAATTATCAAAATGCAGTGATTTGGTTATTGTTATGGAAATTATTCGATATTAACGTAATGAATACCACCTCGAGCATAGACAATATATTTCAATTATACGAACCTCATCACTAGGCGTATTTCGCGAAACACCACTCGAGCTGCGATATTTCGCGAACTACGTCTCGTGAATCTGTGTATAATCGAATATTGTCTATGCTCTTGTGATATTATTACTGATAATATTTTATAAAATAAATAATTGAAGGAAATTTTTGCAATTCTAATTGTGAAAGAATGTTGTTGATCCTTTCTTTTCACCTATCGAGGCTCGCTAGATGCAAAATGGCGAATGCGCGGATGGGGTATTCATAGTTTTGTAGTCTGTTACTTGAATTGTTCCATTTCTCTGGTTGAAGTTAGACTTCATTGGGGTTTTTCATTGATTCTGAAAAATTCAATGTTGGTTTTTGTTAACTGGGACTCTATTTCTTTCCAATACTTCGAATGAATATAATAAGACCAGTCTAAAAATCTAGAATTGACTCTTTCCACAAGGTAATGTATCGTGTTTCACTTGTTCCCAAATTGAATTTGAGGATGAAAAATGAAGAGCTCGTTTTTGTTGAACCAGGTGATTGTTCTCCTGTAAACAAAATGATGACTGCATATCATGAATTTCTAATGGATAATGATGTAGATATATTTTGTGACTGCTTGGAAATCCTGAGGGATATATTTTTTCTTAAGTTAAGTAACGAATTTGGAATGTTGCTGAGCGCAAAACCGTGGAAGGTTTCGGCTTTGTTGAATGTCAAATTTGAAATTTACCAGACGGACTATGAAACTGGCGCCTCCGCCATTTTGCACACACCACCTTTTTTGGTACAGAATTACAAATTGCATTCTATCATTTACAATTGGATCTTTTCATATCGAGGTTACTTTCTCCTGAAATCGAACCTATGAGCGTCATGTACTCATGTTACCCCAGAAAGCTCGGTACACATTTTTGACTCCCCTGTTTATGGAAGAATCTAAATAGTTTATCTGTATAAGGTATATTACATGAACAAATAAACAATGATTAAATAAACTTAATTCAATAAAATATTTAATGGTTCGAAGGAGGAATATTATTTTGTTGAATTAAGTTTATTCAATCCTTGTGTCATTTAGATTCTTCCATAAACAGGGGAGTCAAAAATGTGTACCGAGCTTTCTGTGGAGGATAGTACACTGAAAAATAAGTATAGTTTTATGATTAAACTCATGGCCCAAAATGCATATCAAGGGAGATATATCCTTCCAAAATTGATAAAATTAAGAAAATTTCTCCGCATAATTCTAAACGGTGAATGTCACCAAATTCGTGCACAAATGTGAGCTGTTAAAATACATTTTTTTATTACACTTCTACCTTTCTGATATTGTTATAAAGGGGGGTTTCAGAGCAAAGAATATTTCAATGAAAAGGAACTCTCATCCAGAAACAAAAAATTGAACCGTTTTTGAGATATTTGAGTTTTTGTAGTCACATAATCTCAGCAGATTCATTCATCGCGAGTTTCATCGATAACCATAGCAGTCTGAAAACTCCCTTTTATAACAATATCAGAAATGTCGAAGTACATATAATTGAAAAATGTATTTTAACAACATATATTTATGCACGAAATTTGAATCTTGATGTATTCATCGTTGAGAAGTTATGCGGAAATTTTTTTTTTGATTTTATTAACTTTGGAAGGATATATCTCCTTCAATATGCCTTTTGGGCCATATGTTTATTCATCAAACTATACTTATTTTTCAATGTACTATCACCCCCAGAAAGCTCGGTATACATTTTGGACTCAACCTGCATAAGTGTTGCCATTCAGATTCCGATTTACTTGAGCAACTTTTAAATCCGGCATCGTTGAAGCCAATTCCGTTCCGCACATCACGTGTCTAGTATTCGCGTGACGGCCCTGAACATGGGAAGAGGGGTACTCAGCAAATTGGTGCACTAAACGACGGGAATCTTAAAGTAATGACCTAAGAAATGGAAGACATTGCTAAACACCAGCGAACTTGATTTGAGATCACAATAATGTCCCCTTTTTCCCCTCCAAGGTACCGGGGAAAGTAGTCCTGTGTACTCTCGCCGAATTTGTTTCCCACTTATTCCCCGGGTTCGCTCATTTGCTCGATGAGCCTGAATTAACTTGAATGCTGCCATTTTTCACCGAATGCATTTCTATTGTTCGGGGACTTATTCGGTGAGTTCTTGATGTGTATTTCTTATGGGTTTTTCATTTTTGTTGAAGTAACTCTAATAATAATATATATTTATTGAGGTCTTGTATGAAGGATAAATCTCAAGATAATCTTCAATTAATCTTGCAATACAAGATTTCCATTAAGATGGTTTTTCAATTATTGATTCATAATACTTGTAAGATATGTTCAATGGTCATTTGCAAACTATTTTTGATGAATTGTTATTACATTGTATTGCAAATTATATTAGATGAACTGTTACTGTAGATAAATTATATTCACATATTCGCAGACTTCTTTTCACTGACAGAGTTGAGTTGCAGTACTTATTGATTCACAAGATTTCTTTCATCTCTTGCATTGATGTACAAGTTAGTGATTCAGTTATAAATTCCTTTCGATCCACCTATGAATATGTGTCCTTTTTCCATCCTGCGTTTGGGATGAGACTGGAACATGTTTCCGTACTTGAACGTTACATTCATTCAACAAAAATAGAGAGGTCAGAATTTTATATAATACACAAATATTGTTATAACCAAAAACTATGAAGATTTAAAAATTTCATAGTAAGCATCAATGGTCAGAATTGTATTGCTTTCTTTTCGTCTATGAATAATGCCTCTTCTTCAAATGAAAAAAAGAAAAATCAAATTAAAACAAATCAACACTACTCTTTTTGAAAGATCTACATCCGTACAACCTTTTCCGCCATTCATAGTTAACCTAGTTGTTATTCGCTCTAGTGTCTAGGTGATATCTACGAATAATAAGTTGATACATTCTAGTTAGGCCTATCAAGTACGACGTATCTACGAGATCTACTTTTATTTAAACTAAAAGTGCCAGAAAATTAATATTTTTCTTCAATGGCATTTGAAGAAACATTTTTGTTGAATAACTATCTTATTCAAGTTATTATTAGCCCCGCCTTATTCAACGATTTAATATCTAAGCTGTGATTCTATCAGTGCGAATGAGCTTACTTCAAAAACCTACACTGTATCAATCCTATCATTTTGAACACTAACTTTTTAATATTTAAATCTTAAATTTGAGTCAAATACCACCTCCCAAATGATTACATTCATATGTACTTGGCATTACAATAGTCATATCTTGATATCATATCAATAGGGGTACATTAGACATCAAGAAGCGCTCATCAGCAGCGGTCTTGTTCAATTTAATAACTAATAAGTGACTCCGTAACCAATATTTCTAAGTTTTCGTCAATTTTTAGTACCGTAAAAAACAACATCATCATCATAGCTGATAATTTGTGCCTTGGTGTTGAGTTTCAACAATTCATTCATATATGATGAACTATAAAGGTCCCCGAACGATACCTTGTGGAACTCCGCATTTCAAAATTCTTATTCCACTTTATAATGATTTATTTACATTAAGTTTTTCCATATATTTCAAATAACCTGAACAATAAATTTTCCTGAGAAGTATAAAGCTTTTTCAAACTTCATTCATACTGGAGCTCAACCGCGTTGCTGTATCATGGAGTACCATGGAGGGAACTCACTTCTAGAAGAAAGTTATACCTATATTAGTTCTTAGACTGCAGCAATATATCCTTTCGGATCTATACGCTGATCAAGTGTGAATGAAGCTGTGAATTTCGACAACTTTGGTTTCTTGTTTATTGGTCTGTGCATGTGTTCGTAAATACCTGTAACTTCCATACTTTTCATCCCATTCTGATGAAATTTGATATGGGTATTCGGTTTAGATTGTAGATCGTCTCTTTCAAATTTAGAATCAGCATGATATTCTTGTTGCGTCTGGGCAAATGTAAAATTCCTTGAAGATCTTAGGTTCTACTGGGTATGGGTATTTGGATGAGGCAGATACGTATTGCGCAAACGCAAAATTTTTGGGATCTGAATATCTCGAGTTTCACTGATCTGATATTGACTACTTGTTAAGAGTACTGCGGCCCAACTTTAATCCTTATTAAAGGAATTCAATTGAGCGAAAAGAACGAAGAAGTGCTGTGTCACACACATTGGAAATGTTTTGGTTCATGCCAAGAGACATTGATAAAAAATTCGGAAGATTGTTTTGAGCGAAATCCTTTTAACAGTTCAAGTTGTGTGATCAAGTGAAAGATATATCTCGAAAATCCGATTAATGGACGAAACGTTTGTGTGATGGGTATCCTCAAAATTTGCAAGATGCAAGTATTTTCAAATCATCTGTCAGTTTGACTGCTATGAATGACAAATTTTATTTTTCAATAAATGAGAGGCACTTTCTGGTAAAATTCACCATTTTGCTATAAAATACTAAAGCTGCGAAACAAACTCTGGAAGCAACAGTTACACATAACCTCCAGTTTAAAAACCCTGAATAGAAAATAACGTTGAAGAGAAACGGAAGAAAAACTGATATTACCCCTTGACAATCAAAGCCCGGGCCGACAAAGCTCCGCAGACAACTCTCTTCGCTAAAGTACATCCAAGGACCCAGAGGATCTCCAAACGGTCCTTATCCCACACGTAACGACACTCCTGATGTCACCTAAGCGCGGCCCCCGCTCTCATATTTATATAATTACAGTCCAGAGCTCCTCTTCTTCACATTCGGTATTCATTAAAATTTACTCCTCCCCGGATCCAGGAGGCTACTGCAGTTTATGTTCCGAACGTATTTCATCCAATTAAGGTCCTGTTATATAATATAGCTTAAGGGTGACCTGAAATTAAAATATCCCGTGAATGATTTATACCGATGATACTTGGAGAGAGTGAGAGAAGAGGTTTTGCCACGCGAAATAATGAGGTTAATGAAGGTGTTTATAATGAGTGTATTGTTGTTGCTGCTGCGGAAAGAATTGATCCGGTTTTATAGGAGACGGTTGTGGTTCTTCCTTTGAATGGATCCATAAAAAGTAGAACAAGAGCTACTTTTCCACAAGCGAAACGACTAAGCGGAGTCCGGAAGTTTTTGCGTGCGGAAAAAGCGCTTTACGCACGTTTCAATTTTTTTCATTCGAGCTCCATATCGGATAAAAGAATAATGAAAACTGATAATTCAAACAATGTGTTTCTATAAAAATAATGAAAAATGGAAAAAAATCAAATTATTTGTTCATGATATCCACAACAAAAGACTAATTATTTCTCTAATTCTGTGGTTATTCCGTTCATTCTTCCACATCCTGTAGAACAAAATCGTGCTAGAATATATCAGAAACGCACAGTTTTCATGGTTATATTTTATTATTCTATGTTGGTACTCCGAACTTTCCGCCACGGCTTTGTCTGTCAATTCATCAATTTGCCTTTAAGAAATCAGTTTTGCCAACCAACATTTTTCAATGCAAAAATCACTAAATTATATTTATGGAAATATTTCATTAATTTCAATGAAAATGCAATGAATTAGAGAAAATAATGTATAATACTCGTACAGAAGGCTCATTCTACCACTCGTTCATTCCAAAACTCGCCACTTCGTGGCTCGTTTTTGAATTTTGAACTCGTGGAAGAATATCAATGCCTTCTGCACTTGTATTATAAACTTATAAAAGTTTAATGAGTCTTCTTGATGAAGGATATTTAATATAAATCAAATAATTTGACAACTTCTTGATGAAGGATATTTAATATAAATCAAATAATTTGACAACTTTGTGTCTAATCCTTCACAATAATATATCTGTATGATATATTCAGTTTATTTTTGTCTTGGAATATATTCCAATTCTAAAAATGACAAATTTAATAATCAACCAAAAGAAAAATTCAAAATGACTGTACAAAACTGTACAAATTGAGCAAACGGTTATTAAATTTATTAACCGTTTGCTCAATTTGTACAGTTTTAGTCATTTTGAATTTTTCTTTTGGTTGATTATTAAATTTGTCATTTTTAGAATTGGAATATATTCCAAGACAAAAATAAACTGAATATATCATACAGATATATTATTGTGAAGGATTAGACACAAAGTTGTCAAATTATTTGATTTGTATTATAAACAACTATTTCATTTAACAGATTGCTTTCTATTTGATAAAGGTCGATATATTTCTGGATGGTTTTTCAAAATGGTTGATGATGTTGACACAACTTAATGGGGGTTTTTTATATGGCTTGATGAAGATTGATTGAACGTTTAAAACAGTTGTTGTGAACTTAGATCGATAAAGGTTTACTTAAATCAGATAATCGCCTGTTGTTTTGTATAGTAATGTGCAAGTTTTGTGGATTTCACTTTTTTTCACCACAGTTAGTTTCAAGTGAAATACATATACAGTATATAGGAGTAATGCCTCCTATTCTGCATATTCGAAAACTTTCTCTCTTCCATCGTCATGCTGGTCTTCGACGTCAAAATCACCGTTCTTGGAGCGTTGAAACCACTCTCGGCCCGTTCTTTCACTATTAGCGGCCTCAACATAGGTATTTGAGAGCTTAAGATGAGCCTCAGCCGTAGATCTCTTCATATTAAAGCAGAAAATGATCCAAAGCTCTCTCTAATTTAGACTAAGAAAATCTCAAGAATGACCCGAAGATTTCGCTAACTCAGACAACGTAGGCGTGCAAACTTGCTTCCGCCGTTTTTATTTTCCGAAATTCAAGTCTTATTGTAAAAAACCGGTTATACCTTTATGATTCAAAGTATTGTCCATCGCTGGCCACTACATTCTCCCATCTTTTGGGCAGCGTCTGTATCCTCGTGTTGAAAAAACTGATCATCTTTTGAAGAGATCTATGATTCGATCTAATCTTTTACTTCTCACCTGGCCGGCCAGTCAGTGTGTCATTGATCGAAATAAGTAATAGTCCAAAGAAGCAAAGTCTGAAGAATACGGTGGGTGGGGTAGGACTTCTCATTCCAACGTTTCCAAGTATGTCTTGACCACTTTTTCAACATAAGGTCGAGCATTGTCATGCTATGAAATCACTTTATCATGTCTCTCGTTGTATTGCGGCTGTTTGTCTTTCAATGCTCGGCTCAAACGCATTAATTGCGTTCGATAACGATTACCTGTGTTTGTTTCTGTTGGCTTCAACAACTCATAATATACTACGCCGAGCTGGTCCTACCAAATACTGAGCATGACCTTGCAACCGTGAATGAATGAACTGAAGCATGGCCGGGATATCCCCATGATTTTCAACGCTTGAGATTATCGTAATGAACCCACTTTTCGTCTCCAGTCATAATCCGTCTTTGCCTTGAGGAGCTGTCCACAAGCAAACAAATGCAGTTCAACATATTTCAGCTTCAACTAGTATGGCACCCAATTATCTTGTTTCTGAATCATTCCCATGACGTTTTGAAATGGCTTGTTGCGTCACTTCCAATGATCCATGCTCTTCTGAAATATTAACAATCTTTCCTCCTTTGGCAGTCTCTTCGAAGTTAACCCGTCAAGTTAAATCTTCACATCCTTTTGTGGTCGCGTTGGAGACCTGCAGAACATCTCTTTTCAAAGACTCGTTCATCCAACGAACAGCAAGGCTCTGGAACACATTGCCTAGGGAGGTGTTCCCGGAGGCATATAACCGTTATAAATTCAAAAAGAACACCAATTCCTACCTTCTTTCCCTTGGTTCTCACGATGTATCCTGGACATTACAGGATATCTCCTTTCGTGGGAACCAGAACATAAAAAAAAATCTTCTTCGTCCACCGCCATGCTGGTTTTCGACGTCGTTCTTGAAACGTTGAAACCACTCTCGACACTTTCCTTCACCAAGAGCGGCCTCACTATAGGTATTTGAGAGCATTCGATGAGCTGAGGCTCATCGAAATACTTTCAAATACTTCATTCATATGGCAGCAAAAACTCAAAACCTCCCACGAATGACGAGAATTAGGCTCGTAAGCTGACATGTTCAATTGAGAATTACTTTATGATGCAGACACAAATCGACTTATATTTCGATGGCGTTATGTTAACAAATACCTAAGCTTATTGTATGACATCTACGATATATTTATTCGATAACCACTCACCGCTACATCTATCTTTTGCAAAACGGCGGAAGCAAAGTTGTAAGATATTATTCAAACGCCAGTTTCTACGTAAAATGGTCAATATGAGTTAGGTCATCTTGCCACTTCTATACGGAGTAAACTTCCCACTGGGTGAACCTATTATTATCTCACTTCAATCCAACTGACCCTGATGCATATTTCTCATAAGAACATCGCCGAAACCATATCGGCATCCGACAGGAGAACGGCAATAAATAATTCCAACTTCAATACACAACGGGAAGCCAAACAAGTAAACAATTATGAAGGGAATTCCCGAGGGATCGGCTGTTTTAACCGTAACCGTAGCGAACATGTACATGTCGGTCAGTTATAGCAGGAAGCGGCTTCTATTCTGTAAAGCTCGAACAGAAATTCCGCGTGGCGCTGTTTCTCTGTACGGTTAATTCTAGGGGAACACGAAGCAAATTTTGGACAGGGGTTTATTGTTTCGAATTTTGAAAGAATGGCTATTGTGCGGATACAATTCAAACCTGAATATCATCCACTGTTGGGGCGAGGTAACGTTAGGTGCCATCTGTCGACCACTCGATTAACTGAAGTGAGTTATAACTCTGTTTTGCGTCATATCATTCCGTCACGATGTGTGAATTTTTTGAATTTCAAGTTATTTTCTTATTTCTGTGGGTCAAATATTTTTGTTGAATACAGGGTGCTAATGAATAAGTAAGACAAACTTTAGAGGGTGACTGTATGAAATAGTATATTCTAAACCAAGTGAATGGACTCCTGTTCCAACATGAATGCAAAAGAATGAGTGTTGGAATTGCCTTCTGCAGGGAGTTTTAGACGATATTCTCTCTATTTCAGAAGAGTTTTGTGAGATATTGTCGAAATTCAATGAAGATTTCAGATCATACATCCTAGTGACTTTTGTATTGTATCTTGGCAGTTGGTGTGACGAAAATTGACAGAATACGGAATATGAATTCTACGTTTCGAATTTTGAAATAATTCGTGAATTATGTCTGAAGAAATCGATTTAACACTACAAGAATTAAGAGAAATTGCGAATAATTTTGGAAATCATTTCACTTTATTCAAATTATATTATATTGACAATTGACGTGTGTTGAAATTTAATAGGATCAGGAGTCAGTGTAGACAGCCACAAAACGAAAAATATAATTGAAAAAAATGCTGTAATGAGATCATTACAGCACTGTTTTTAGAACTGTAATGAACTCATTACGATACAGAAATAAAGAATAGTAATTTACGTAACAAGTCCGAAAAATAGGGTTTTTTTTGGACGAATAGACAAAACTCTGTGAGCCAAAAAAAACCATTTTCGGGCGTGTTGCGTAAAATATTTTTCGGCAACCATGTAAAATAACACTATTGCTGCTGCTTTCCATATTTTATTGCGATTGCGATAAAAAAACATGCAAATTTTTGACAATTAATTTCATATGAACTGTCAGCCGTTATCCCGGTTGCTATGGATTCTATGATTCTTTTTCGGCCTAGTCCGGGAAGTACGTACTTTCCGGACTAGGCCGGGAAATGCTACTTTCTCAGAGAAAAAGCGTCCGGAAAGTGAGCACTTCCCGGACGGTTGCCGAAAATAGTAATTTACGTAACAAGTCCGGAAAATAGGGTTTTTTTGGACGAATAGACAAAATTCCAGGACGAGCGTAAGCGAGTCCTGGAAGTCTGTGAGTCCAAAAAAACCATTTTCGGGTGTGTTGCGTACAATATTTTTTCGGCAATCATGTAAAATAACACTATCGCTGCTGCTTTCCATATTTTATTGCGATTGCGATCAAAAAACATGCAAATTTTTGACAACTAATTTCATATGAACTGTCAGCCGCTATCTCGGTTGCTATGGATTCTATGATTCTTTTCCGGCCTAGTCCGGGAAGTACGTACTTTCCGGACTAGGCCGGGAAATGCTACTTTCTCAGAGAAAAAGCGTCCGGGAAGTGAGCACTTCCCGGACGGTTGCCGAAAAAAATAATTATAGATATATTACTTTTGTTCACAAAGATTTGTAGTCCAAGATATAGGGATTGAAAGTTTTTTATTGAAATATGATCATTTATTTATTGCTCTCAAACCTGTCCAGATATTGAAATAAAATTTAGGTAGTTACATATGTGTATTTATGTAACGGGTGTTTTAAGCTGCATGAGAAGTTTCGATGGTTGTTGTTTATAGTTTGATAGTTTAAGGAACCATACAAATAATGTAAAATTTTCATTCTTCGACGCAATAAATCAAGGCAACTCTCAAGAGATAATATTATGTTGTTATTCTGGTTATTCTTCAATTTGTCTGATTGAATACTGAAAATTTCAAAAATAAATGTAGTGAATGATTGTACGAAGTTTCTAGATGATTTTTGAACTGAATGGATGTAGTGCTATTAATAATAATAAACATGAAGTAGGAGTATTTTGAGAATAACAAAATCACAACACTTTGAAACCTTGACTTTGATTTTAGATTTAATTGTTACAAGTAGAATCTGAAATTCATATTGACTATTATCTCGTCTTAATTTCCACCAATCACAAACGCCCAATTTTGAGTTGAAAAAGGTTTTTAGATGAGAAAACTTTTTGACAGCACCTGTCAGCAGTTTTTTCCCCTCGGCAAAACTTGACAGCTATTTTCAAGAAAGATTACAATATCTTTGAAAACAAGTAATTATAGTCTCATGAAATAGTCTTGTCAAATACCATTCGGCATTCAATTTTTTCTGTGAAAAAAATCCAAAAAACACGATGCAAAGTAATACTTTTTCAACAAAAAGTGCAGGTGCAAAAATCCTCGTCTCGGATTTTTTTGCCACCAGCACTGATTTTTGTTGAAATATTAGTTAGCAAATTGTATTCTCGGTTTTTTTTTCGGAAAAATCAAATGCCCTCATGATATTACTCACGAAAATCTACTGGGATCCAAATTTTCAGCTTCATTGAGTGGATTTAATTCCAATTCGCGTTTGAAAATATTTTCATTTCATTTTATCCCGAATAGCAATTAACGTGAAGGAAGTAATTCCAGTCCGTCGATTGTTTTTTCGCCTTTTCACCACGTTCGAATTTCAAAAGTCCCCTCACAAAGGGGCCACTCTTGATTTTTAATTGCGTGAAGAGAAAACTCCGATTCTCCTTTTTCCGATTGTATCATCTGGAGGAGATTCAAAATCGGAAAGCGGGCGTTAATGAGAAAACAGAGGATGCAGTAATTATTTCGAGTTTCCTAGAAGAAATTATCTTATTATCCCCTTTAGTGAATAGGCTCCTCATTATTTTTATCATTCCTCAGATCGTCTCTGGGATTTTTTATCTTTGTTATTTGTCCCGCCGGTGATGGATTTTTATGGTAAGCTGCAAATAGACAATGCCTTCATTTTAGCTGGCCGCCAGTCGGTTCAGAGACAGGGTCGAACGGGCATATTTCGAATGGAATTTCAGCTTTTGATTGAGCTGATAAAAATGTTCTCCCCAAGAAATAAACCTTGCATTCAAATTTGTTTTGAAAACTTGCAATACCATATATTCAGTTATAAGACCAATTGAGTGGTCCTCGGTCTGATGCACAGATGGAGGTGCTAGTATTAAATCTATATGATTTTTACTCAGTACCAATCATCAAACGATATGTGTCAAAATTTGACAGCAGTCCGACCATTATTTTGTGAGATATTGTGTTTTGAGTGTAGCTACTTTTGTCATTTGAAAGAAGATAAAAAAAATGTTGCTTTTTGAAGGAGAAAAATACAGTTGAAGCAAAATCCTTGGCTTGATGAAGAGTTTCCGGGGTCTGCACAAGGATAATCAACTATGATTGATTGGTATGCTAAGTTTAAATGTGGTGAAATGAGCACCGAAGACGACGAACGCAGTGGACGCCTAAAAGAGGCAGTCGCCTAAGAAAAAATCGAAAAAGTTCACAAAATAATTTTGAATGACCGTAAAGTGAAGTTGATCGAGATAGTAGACATTGTGAAGATATAATCTGAATGTATACATCATATGATTCACGAATATTTGTATATGAGAAAGCTGTGTGCATAATTGGTACCGCGCGAGTTCACAAACGATCGAAAGCAACAACGTGTTAATGATTCTGGGCAATGTTTGAAGTTGTTTAAGTGCAATAAACTGAATTTTTGCGTCGATATGTGACAATGGATGACACATGGCTCCATCATTTCACTCCGGAGTCCAATCGATAGTCAGCTGAGTGGACTGCAGACGAGGAACCGAATCCAAAGCGAGGAAAAACACAACAGTCCGCTGGCAAGGTTATGGCATCAGTATTCTGATTTTCATTGATTACCTCCAAAAAGACCAGACCTCATATGTGTTTAAGTGCAATAAAACTGAATTTTTGCGTCGATATGTGACAACGGATGAAACGTGGCTCCATCATCTCACTCCGGAGTCCAATCGATAATCAGCTGAGTGGACTGCAGACGATGAACCGAACCCAAAGCAAGGAAAAACACAACAGTCAGCTGGCAAGGTTATGGCATCAGTATTCTGAGATGCGCAAGGTATAATTTTCAGTGATTACCTTCAAAAAGACCAGACCATCAACAGCGATTATACATAATTATTTAAAGGATGAAATAGTTAAACAACGGCCCTATTTGAAGAAAAAGATGTTGTTTCAGCAAGACAATGCGCTGTGTCACAAATCAATAAAAACTATAGCAAAATTGCATGAATTCGGCTTCGAATTGCTTCTGCATCCACTGTATTCGCCAGATGTGGCGCCTAGCGACTTTTTTCTGTTTTCAGACCTCGTAAGAATGCTCGCTGGAAAGAAATTTACTGCCAATGAAGAAGTAATCGCCGAAACTGGCGCTTATTTTGAAGACAAATCGTACTACAAAAATTAAAAGTTTAAAGTTACGGGTATAAAAAAAAAGCGAAAAAGTTGTTCCCCTTTGATTCAGAAATTGACGGGTACCGAGTGATTAAGTTAAGTGTAAAGTTTTCATTGGACCACCAAGTATACATTCATCATATAGAAAATGCAATAGTAAACTATTGTTGGACTTTCACTGTTTATTCAATATGAACTGAATTGCAGAAACATTATTTTATCATGAAATAATAATCCTTCGTGTGAAATACACAATACCGAAGAATATAAGATTTTTTCGTACGAATCCAACATATAGTACACCTCTCTTGCAAATACCTGTCAATTCCGATATCCGTTATCCAATGATAACATTCATTTCAAAGAGAATATTCCATGATGAAATAACAAACCTCCATGTGAAATTCAAATCACACAACATGTAAACATCGGCAATATCAAAGGATTCAAATTTTTCAGTATACGAATCCAACAAAATTGCAAATTTCGGTTCTACTCTGAATCAGCACCGAACATATCCAATTTCCCTCCTAATCCCTGCCCCCAAATCCATAATAACTGTATAAATCGCGCAGATCGCGCCCATCCACACCATTAATTCCGCATTCATAACCGATCCGAACCAATCTTCTAATTCGGATCGACTTCACTAACCTCCTGTAAACAAATTCTCGATTCAAAACCGTGCGCATCTCGCTGCCGAAGTATCCGACCCAAAACTACCCGAAGCCGGCACGTTTTGCCGGCACCGACGGCAGTCGCGCGTCGTCAACCGTCCCGACGCTCACACGCACAGCGCCCAGCCCGAATCAGCTGTCAAACACGCGAGCGAGGCGAAGAAATCGGGAGTAGATTTCGAGCAACGCCATAAGGATGCCCGTTGATCTACGCCCTATATTCCGTTAAGTGCAGTGTATATTGTATATACTACGGTTTGTTCGGCGTCCGGTGGTTTTTCGCTAGCGAAAGTTCTAGTTTCGCCAGCCGAATTTCTGGAGTTGCATACGCAAAGAGGCGTATATCGTATATGAAACTGTGTACTCTACCGCTTGTTCGGCGTCCTTGGTTTTTCGCTAGCGAAAGTTCTAGTTTCGCCAGCTGAGTTTCTGGAGTTGCATACGCAAAGAGGCGCTTTAACGCCTCGTTAAGCTCGCACACACTGGGAGTTTGAATATCGTTATGCCTGCTCAACGAAGTGATCGCGCCGATCGGTAGAGAATGGCCTCAACAAGTGATTCGCCCAGCAGGGATGGAAGGTAATTAAATAACTATTAGTGTGATGGAATTTATTAGGAGTGATTATCTTCGCGATTAATATGCGCATCGCGGCGCTGAGTTTATCGTCTAGTCACGAGTTCATCAAATACAGATGTGGGTGGAAAAATTATGAAGCTGAACCTTCGGTTATTCTTGTTGTTATGAATTAATTATTAACTTTTAACTAGTTGGTTGAAGATTTTTCTCCCTTTATTTTTATACGTTCAAAAAGAATTTTTCCGTAAAACGACTTTATTAATGTCAGTTCCTAATGTTGAAGATATCTTACAGTTCTTCTGTTCATTCGTGAATACCTTTCACTTTTTTTGGTAGATTTATTTATTTACTAATATCTAATCCAAGTGTGATATTTGGTAGTAAAATATAACCCCATCTTAAAATACTTTTGATTGTTAGTTTAGTTTCCAATTCGTAAAAATAGTTATTTATAATACAAATGCAGAAGGCATTGATATTCTTCCACGAGTCCAAGATTCGAAAACGAGCCAGAGAAGTGGTGAATTTATGAATGAACTAGTGGTAAAATGAGCCTTCTGAGAATTTTTATTGAAATTAATGGCATATTCCCATAAATATTCAAAAATTCAATGATTTTTGCGTTGAAAAATATGAGTGCACAGAACGGTTTTCTACAAGATGTGGCTGAATGAAAGAATCAGTAGCAGAATTAGAGAAAAGCATATTTTCAGTATAGTTTGTGATATTTTTCTCTTTGTACCAAGAATGTTAACTCAGTGATAGTAATGATTGTTGATTGTTGTGTTATTCAATAATTGTCTAATTATTTTTTTGCGTTGGTAGCAACAAAACTATTTTGCATTTTCTCAATTTATCAGCTACTCTACTCAAGTTTTCAATATACTCTTAATTTCATTGTTTGACTGTCTTTTATATTGGAAATATATAGGTTATTCTTTACGAAGAAAAGCACTTTTTTGCGGCTCCACTGAAATTATTGAACTCAATCATTATCAAGTCTTGCCACAAAAGATCACAATTTGGGGCGCTGATAAAACAATATACTTTTCAGTTGGTCATTTAATACGAAAAAAATTCATCTTCCAATATTATTTTCAAATCGAAATACTGAGTGTATGTCTTTGGTAATGCCCAAATGTGTGGGTTCATTGCAGAAACATAATTTAATTTGTTCAGAGGTTACGCCATTACCTAACGGTAAAATGTTACGTGATAATGACCTAGCTACTGAGTAATCTCGATCTTGAAGTCCAAATTGGGATAGCAGGTTTCATTATATTCATATATGTATAATATATGGATATTTTAATACTTTCTGTTGAACATTTTATAGACCGGTTGAGCCTTTAAAAGATATAAATACCTTGAAGTCAATATGGATTTTTAGAAAAAAAATTCGGGAAAAGTGATTGAAATGACTATGGAATTTATAATTTAGATTAGAAAGGATGATCACCAAATTAATATTGTGACCGAATGTTACCTACCTTTCTAGGCCTTTACTGGTCTTCTGAATTACTCTTCCAATATACTTTTGGATATTTTGTCCAATACCTTCCATTTATTTATCTTTTACTTCTTCAAATCATTTCTCACCCTTATCAATGTTCAGGTTGATCTTTCAACTACAATCTCTCGTAAGCTAGTTGTTTCGTTGCGCTCTTCTAATAAGTAGAGGATTCGAGGTGATAATCTATTATGTCTGGTCGCCATATACTCAATAACTCTTAAATTAAATATACTAGAGATATTGCTGCTTAAGTGTTCAATTTCAATTATATTCAAAATTGTTGAAATAAATCTCCAAATTTTAAATAAATAATGACGTTAAAGATTCGCTATTTTCAGCTCTAAACCCACACTAAACAATCGAAAAGGTTCTGCCATTTTTCTGTTCAACATTAAAGTTCGTGGAATATGAATAGTTCAATTGATATAAAATTGAAGTATTTTGAAACATAAAAAACCTTTTTTCATTTCTTTTTTTCCTTTAGATATCTTATAATTCAGAATATTATTACAACTGACATTTGATTGAAAATGGTTTTAGTTTCATGAACATATAAGCCTTCTGGGCAGTAAATAATTTATGAATCCTAAATTCTCCAATAATTTACATCAATTTCCGCTTCATTTCGAATTTAAATTCTGTTCATGCTTGGTTTATAGAAATGAATTTTGCAATAATTTTCATGCATTCTCGTTTCGTTTCACATTCCTCTAGGGTAATTTCACAAATGAAAATTCAACTTTTCAATTTTATTTGTGCCAAGCATTCAGTTGCCCTAATAAAGGATCTGGCCAATTCCAATGTTTTTATATGATAGTTTTCACCCATTCGATATGAATTGAAAAATAAAAAATAATATACCATTAAAGACTTTTGAACTATACCAAAAATTGGAAGCAAAACAGCGATTCGTGAAATTCACCCGTTGAAATTTCAATCATTCGAGAATGTACCCAAGTTTTTATTGATATTTTAAAATATTCGTCAGCCTCAGGATTTCTGTTTCAATCGTGACTCTATGAATAATTCATGAACGTTCGTTTGTTGGCTGTGTGATATCTGTATTGAAACCGCTTTTTCTGTTTTAGGTAAGCATGGTATTGCATCGATTCACGAGATTGAAGTGAGTGAAATCAGGTTCAATTCAAAAGTACACGTAAGTTATTTTTTTTATGCAAATATATCTTATACAATGAATGAAGTGGAGCTTAGGAATTCGTATTGATTGAAGGAGAATTACATATCTGTGTCAAAATGTAATAGTGTATACAATATTGATCAGTTTTTTTTTACGATCATCTCTAATGACTAAGCAAATGACTTTTATTTGAAACGATAATGAAACTTATTGACCTAAATAGTAGTAAGGGTAGACTGCAAGCATTTCCAAATTCCTAAAATTTGTTAATTTTTTTTTATATTGAACATGTTCAGATCTATAACAAAAACTGATACATGAATGCATTTGAAATAGGTCCCACCCTATTAAAATCTATGATTATGATAAGCAGTAGAAATCAGACGTTTATAAATTGAATAAATTCGTCGGAAAATTATTCAAGACAATGAAAAAAAAATCAAAAGAACCTACTTTCACAAAATTTTCATGCGGTGTGTCTGTGCACGATTATCCCAAGAAACTGAATAATTTTCCTTGAGGATTTTAAACGTAGAAAAAACTCATCTGGCTTTATTTCACTGAAATCGGATTGACTCAGTAAAAAGTGCTTTATAGATATTAAAATATAGCATTTGAGGTCAACGAACTTTTTGGACCAAACTAGTAAAAAAGGTAAATTACCTGCCAATGTGAGCTTACAGTACAGGATGTCCTAAACAAAGATCGAACCTTGGAAAGTTAAGAGCATAATAAAATATGCAACCACAAAATAATAATTATACCATGCGTAAAGATATTTTATTTTGTGATTCAGCCCACTTAATATTTAATAATTCAAATATCACATACAAACTAAATTTTTCATGATATCTGAATATATCTGAGGGATATATGTGATGTATTTTTGAAACTGAAAAAAATGGTAATTCTTTCTAAGTTATTATAAACTATTGTTTTCAAAAGAAAGAACACAACCTTATGTTACAACTCAGCAAGGTAACCTTTCGTAAGAAACAGAGTACTCCACTGAATTGCTTTGAAAAAGTGTCTCAATAATGTTGTTATTTCAACATCACAAACAATAACAGCACAAACAGAAACGGAGTTTATGTTAAAATATACCAAATTTCAATTTTGAGTTTTAACGCAGAAAAAAAAGATAGAGTGATGCCGTAATGACATTAAAAGTTTTTCAGAAAAGGATAACCTCAATGTGCAAATTATTTTTCTCTATTTTTTGCAGTTGAGAGGTTCTATTTTAGATATTAACGCATCAATGAACTCAATTGTGACAAAAACGAATCAAAATTTCAACCTGAAATATTAAGTTTGTTAACTTAGTTCCTTTGACCGCCTTCAATGAAAACTTTTTCTAACCTACAATGAAATTCTCTTAAGTTACTCTTTCAAATATCAATATAAATAAAATCAGATGATCGAATACACAAGATCCATTTGCCTGCTAAATACCATCCTCAGATTTTCTCGGAGAATAGCTATTCACAAGAAATTTGGCACAAGAATTGGTTAATTCCTACAAGTACTTTTTCAATACTTAGTTCAAACTTATTATTAATTCTCAATCTAACAAAAAATTCATTCAAAACGCAAAGAAACAATTTACAATTATTGTTATTTTACCAATTAAAAATCTCTTCAATAAAGGAATAAATGACGGAACTTCAAAAAGAAGTACGTGTAACTGTGTAATATCATACGATATTAATCATCTATCTGGTTAATGTATCAACAAAAATGCCATCAACATAACCATTGTCAAACAGAAGATTTCCATGCTATTACATAGGAATCATAATCGAAAGTACACCAAGGAGAATGCATGTTATCGAGGGAGAGTAGCGATATACCGGTTTCACCCTTGTTAGGGATCATCAGTACCGCATAACTCAACCCAAGATGACAAACAAACGAAATAGCCGGCACCTTATTGAAGGCTGGCAGACAGAAATAAATTATGTAAAATTTACATTTCATCGACAAAAAATCACATTGACCCAGCCTGCAGACATTGCAGATGAAGATTTCTTGTTATTTTTTCAATAGAGATCTCCTTGAAGACGCTGAATGAAGGAATAAAAATGCAGTGAATTTCTTCCATAATTCTTTTCATTTCGAATTTTCAGATTGTACTCCAGTCCTTTTAAATCGATAAGTGTGAAATCCCCTGAAAGGAATCCAAAAAAAAAATCAATCCGTACAGAAGAGAGGAAGTCATTATATTTAATGAAATCGAGTAAACCGCAGTACACGTCATCCTTTCCATCTCCGGAAGAGTTAATGAAGGGACGCTATCTCCTCTCCAAATCGAGGGCTTCTTTATTTCGCCTCACTTAAACGCTGAAAGCTTAAAGACAAACAGCTGACTGGAATATGATTTATTGGGAACAGTAGCGATGTTATTTTAAGTTGGCCTAAGTGTTTCTTTATAGACCATCTAGACCGCGGTTTATAGTAACATGTAACGTTTGGCGGTCACGTTTTGCCTCCAGTAGTAGTCCCTTTTTTTTATTTTCAGTCTCTCAGCGCCACTAGATGACTGATCGGGAGCAATTTAATATTTGAACGCGTCGAAAGGACGCTCCTGCTTTTTGCGATAATGAGCTTAATGTTTCGGAAATGACGTTCGCGCCGAAGTTTCTAGTATATGGTGACAGATTCAGGTGTTTTGATTGTCAAAACATCTAGACAGATGTGTCGACGGTTTGTAAATTATTTTGTGAGCGAATTATGACTATTTTAATCGACCGACATGAGTTTCTGGACGGTTTTGTTCGAATAAATGGCCGTAAATACGTCCATACTTCATTTCGGTATGGAATTCAACCGTAATATCATATCTTGCGAATATAACGGGTGTTTTTTTCGAGGTATATAACTTTAAGTTGGCATTACTGTTCAAGATGGCGACCGATTTAACAGCTGTCAAGTGATTTATTCTCAGTTTGGTTTGACAATTGATCATGAATAGACTCACGCCTGAACAACGCTTGCAAATAGTGAAATTTTATTTCGAAAATAATTGTTCTGTGCGGAAAATGAATCGCGCTCTACGTCCATTTTATTTTGTTTAGCGATGAAGCGCACTTCTGGTTGAATGGCTACGTCAACAAACAAAACTGCCGCATTTGGAGTGAAGCTCATCCTCAAGTGTATGTCGAAACACCGTTACATCCAGAAAAACTGACTGTTTGGTGCGCTTTATGGGCTGGTGGAATCATTGGTCAGTACTTCTTCAGAAACGATGATGAACAGAACGTTACAGTCAATGGTGATCGGTATAGAGCCATCATTACTAACTTTTTCATTCCTGCTGTGGTTCCAACAAGACGGCGCAACAGGTCACACAGCTTGTGCCACAATCAATTTATTGAAAGGCACGTTTGGTGACCGCCTAATTTCACGTTTTGGACCTATGAATTGGCCTCCAAGATCTTGTGATTTAACACCGCTAGACTACATTCTGTGGGGCTATGTAAAATCATTGGTCTATGCGGATAAGCCACAAACCCTTGACCATTTGGAAGAAAACATTCGCCGTGTTATTGCCGATATACGGCCACAAATGTTGGGAAAAGTCATCGAAAATTGGACGCCCAGATTGGACTACATCCGAGCCAGCCGTGACGGTCATATGCCAGAAATCATATTCAAAATGTAATGCCACAAGATTATCCTGCGGATAAATAAAATTCATGTCAATCGAATAATCCATCGTTGTTTCATTGCAATTTAAAGTTCCATAGCTCTAAAAAAACACCTTTAATATTAAGCTATGACGCTCTCAGTCTGAAACATTATCAAATGTCATTGACATTGATTTCTTCCTTGTCCCTGTGAACAATTGTTCGTATTTATAGAGTTTTCCAATAGAAGATTTCAATTTGATATTGAAAAAAAACGAATATATTTTAAAGAGGATATTGTAAAGAGTTATCATTGAGAGGAAGGTATGCCATTGACGATAGAAAACTAAATCATATAAATGGCCGCCACGGTTATTGTTGCAGCGCCATATGCTTTTCATGAAATTGATGTACTTAATAACGCCAGGTATTACGCAGGTATTCTCCCAGTTTCAGGAACTAAAGTGGTTTAACGTCCATACTATTTTAAATTCTGTATCTCAAGAAAGTAGGTACTTCTTGATATTTTTCAATCCCAAGAGAGGCTTCTGTTGTTCCAATCCCACGGGAGGTAGGTACTTTGGGAAAATGAACAACGATATAAGAATATTTTAACCTGAATTTACAACTCCTTCTCGGATTTTTTACCAAGAAATTATAAAAAAAGCATTACATTTACCATCAAATAAACCCGAGAAGGAGTTTTGCTGACATTATTTGACACGAAAAGAATTCCACCAAACCTGAAATACGTTTCTACAAGATGGATGACTCTAAAAAAAACTACTGTTTCAAATTTGATCAATTCGTTCTGGTGAAATTATTACTTGTTGAATACAAATATTCATGTCAACACTTACCGAGAATCCCGACACAATTCTCGGCGATAAATCAAATTCCAAATTTCGAATTAAACTAATAATGGCTGAAATTTAAAACAATGTAGGTACGTATCGTTCTTGAAGTCTCGATAATTATTGAAAATCTTTCAGAAAATTCTCTGTTCTTTCTCTAGATACGCGCATGCTCATCCCGACCAATGGCATACGATGAATTGACAAATTACCGCGTCTTCGAAAATCCCAGAAAAAAAATCATGAATGCATGCAAAATCGTTGCAAACAATTGGATTTGGTACTAAACATCAGTGGCGACGATAGAGGGGGGAAAGGGGGTTCCAGGCCCCCTCTAAAATTCTGCTGCCCCCCCCCTAAAATTAGACATACTTAGGCTAAAATAATTACAAGATTAGCAGAACTATAATTTCGATTCACTTTGGCGCCCCAAGAAAAATCCGGCCTCTTCTTAGCCAACCATGTTTTTGAAAGCTGGCGTCGCCACCGCTGAACATTTCCGAGATATGAGGCGTGAATTTAAAAATGAATTCGAAAGAAATTTCCAATTTCAATTCGGAGTTTTTTTCATTAATTATTTTTTTTTTTTTACTCTATTATATCATATTTCTATTATATTCTCATTAGTTTTTTTCTTTTTATATTTCTGAGGGGTCCGAAAAATCGCAAATTCCTGTATAAAATTCACATTGTTTTCGATCCGAACTGTGAACCGCAAACAGCGAGAACAAAATCCTCGAAATGATGCGAAGAAACGCAATGCAGTAGAACTCGTTCTTGGGATCTTCCGACATCGAAACACGCCAACTCGATATAACGGCATTTATTTCGCATTCTGAATGAACTGCTCCGGGGAAATTTAAAATGTATAACGTGTGCCAACCCCCACTAAATTTTCGATAACGCTCAATGAGACTTTATTGGACAATAATTCGATATTTCTTCTCTCGGAACGCGCACGAAACTAGTCTCATACAGAATTAAGGGGTTGAACTCCGAGATAGAGAGAGAGAGAGCAAACAGTTCGCGAGACAACAGCATCTGCTTTGAATAATTGAATGGGCAGTTAACTTCTGACTTCTGGAATAACTTTAACTTATTGAAATGTTGCTTTTTGTTGGATTATGAAAGTTCGTGGAGGATATAATTGATCTACCACGATTATTTAATTTCATGATTGTTTGTTTCAATGTTTTCGATGCCCCCTATTAGAGGCTCTTGTAAGACATATTAGAATTTAAATTGCGGTACTGATGATCCCTAATAAGGGTGAAACCGGTATATCGCTACTCTCCTTCGATGACGTACATTCTCCTTGTTTATTTTCGATTATGATTCCTATGAAATTGCGTAGAAATCTTCTGTTTAACAATGGTTGTGTTGATGGCATTGATACATTAACCAGATAGTTAATTAATATCGTATGATATTACACACCTGGAAATCGTACTCCTTTTTCTTTTTTGAATTTTCATTATTCATTACCAAGTGCAGGTGTTAGCCAATTATATATTATAGAATTCAAATGCTCGTAACAGGCCAATTGAAAAGTCCCCGGTCTACCATAGTAAAACACATTTTTTTGGCAAAATTCGATTTTATTATTCAATATAGTGGCCTTCGAGGGGGATACAGCGATTATAGCGATCTTCCAACTTTTCGATACCATTTTTGTAGTACGATTTGTCTTTCGCTTCAAAATAGGCCTCAGTTTCGGCGATTACTTCTTCATTGGCGCCGAATTTTTTTCCAGCAAGCATGCTTTTGAGGACTGAGAACAGGAAAAAGTCGCTGAGGGCCAGATCTAGCGAATATGATGGATGCAGAAGCAATTCGAAGCCCAATTTACGTAATTTTGCCATAGTTTTCATTGATTTGTACACGGCGCATTGTCTTGATGAAACAGCACCTTTTTTCCTCAAATCGGGCCGTTTTTTACCGATTTCACCCTTTAAACGATCCAATAATCGCTGTTGATGGTTTGGCCCTTTTGGAGGGAATCAATGAATATTATACCTTACGCACCCAGAATACTAATGCCATAATTCTGCATCTGGAAACACGAACACTTAATCTTCCATGAAATTCAAACTTACTGATGTCCAGCACAATGATTCAAAAAGGCTAAAATTCGAATGAAATCGTTAATGTCCCAACTTGTATATCCATACCAAATTTCGTCCAAATCGGTCTACTAGAACGTGAAATATTGAGTTCTCAGTTTTTTCACTTTTGCGTTATGAATAAGTTTACCAAAAAAGCAAAAGTTTTCGTGGAACAATTGGCTTGATCAAAATATGCATATCAATTTTCAAGTAGAAATTTCAATATTCAACACACACTTTTCATCTGGAGAAACTTAAACCCATAAAAAAATTTATTCGAATCGGATAAGAATTGAAGAAGTAAAGGCTGTTACAAATATGTGCGAAAACACAGATGGACAAACGAAACCAAGTAGTTCAGGATGATCTGAAATGCATTTCGCAAGTGCAAATTCTAAAATCGAAGATCAAATTTTTTTTTAACCAATAGTATTCACATTTCTAAGGTTTCTATTGATGCAAAAATTATCATTGAACAAGTTTTCGAAATTTTGAAGAGTTGATCTGATCGATAGAGAAATAAACATAGATAGAGGAAGTATACACAATTTTTTCATGTACCCAACATAGTTAGATCGGATTGTGATATATTTTCAAAACCACAATTTTACTATATCGTTATGAATGTATATTATATTAATGATATATATTTATTTGAGTTATTCCCGATTAAATATGCAAATTTGAATATTTGTAATCCGATATTTTTCTAATTGTCGAATTTATAATAAGCTTATTATTTTCTGTATCTACCTACTGAAATCCAAGTTTTGGCAACTTTTACTCTCCTAGTGTCATCGGTTGTTTCACGTCGTTTACCGCGCTTGAAGTTTGTTTTCTGAATTCCTGATATATTAAGGTATTTATTTCAATATATTTTGATTGAATATGAAACGTTGATTCACTTTGGGACTTAAGAAGTGCGTTCTTTGTGGATAAACTCTCGAATTGAGTGAAATATCATATCACTGATGTGTTCTCATTTCCGCGCGCTCCATGTCAAATTTGATAGTTCTTGTTGGGGACTAAGCTCGCTTACTGAAAATGACATATGCTTCCTCTATCTATGTTTATTACTGTGATATCTGATCAGAATATAGCTTGGAAATAAAAGTTAAATGGATTCTAAATTTTCTGATAACGCCGTAGAGTTTAATACCCCCCACCTTCATTCATTATTGAAAACATTCTTTCACCTGCCACAGAAACTTCCATCCGTCCTTCTTCCTTATCTTCTATGGGCGTAAGGAAGGTAACGAGTATCCGAAAAATATTATCACGCTCCAATAAATTAGACCTAATGCGAAAAAACTTGCGTAGACGTAAAAGCCGAGGCTACCTTGGATCCTTCAGGCCGTTATGCATCAGAATAAGCGGGAATATCGCTCAGGTGATAGAAGCGGATAATACGGGACGATAAGGACGAGGCAGGAAGTAAGACAGATGGAGAACGTGACCTAAAGGACCCCCCTGTGTCCCCAGCACATCGACCTGGAGTCGGGGAAAAAGTAGGCAAAACAGCAGAATGGGAGCGTACGGTGGGATACGTTGATTTCCTATTGTTCCCAGGGGATTAATCATTTAATTTTTCTTACTGGAGGAAGTGGGGGAGATTTATCAGTTTGGGGACAGTTTGAATCGAGTCGAACGAGATTTTGATTTCTATTTGTGATAACTAGGAATTTTATATATGGCGTTCATAATTAGAGATGCAAACGAAAATGAGAGATTCCTCGAATTATTTTGATATAAAAAGATCTAAAGGGTGTTTTTTTAGAGCTATAGAATTTTAAATCGCAATAAAACAACGATGGATTATTCGATTGACATAAATTTTATTTATCCGCAAGATAATCTTGTGGCATTACATTTTAAATATGATTTCTGGCATATGACCGCAACGGCTGGCTCGGATGTAGTCTAATCTGGACGTCCAATTTTCGATGACTTTTTCCAACATTTGTGGCCGTACATCGGCAATAACACGGCGAATGTTGTCTTCCAAATGGTCAAGGGTTTGTGGCTTATCCGCATAGACCAATGACTTCACATAGCCCCCCAGAAAGTAATCTAGCGGTTTTAAATCATCTTGGAGGCCAATTCACAGGTCCAAAACGTGAAATAAGGCGGTCACCAAACGTGTCTTTCAATAAATCGATTGTGTCACGAGCTGTGTGACATGTTGTGCCTTCTTGTTGAAACCACAGTTCCTGGACATCATGGTTGTTCAATTCGAGAATGAAAAAGTTAGTAATCATGGCTCTATACCGACCACCATTGACTGTAACGTTCTGGCCAGCATCGTTTTTGAAGAAATACGGACCAATGATTCCACCAGCCCATAAAGCGCACCAAACAGTCAGTTTTTCTGTGCATGTTACGGTGTTTCGACATACACTTGAGGATTAGCTTCACTCCAAATGCGGCAGTTTTCTTTGTTGACTTAGCCATTCAACCAGAAGTGCGCTTCATCGCTAACGGACGTAGTGCGCGATACGTATTCCGCACAGAACCATTATATTCGAAATAAAATTGCACTATTTGCAAGCGTTGTTCAGGCGTGAGTCTATTTATAATGAATTCCCAAACCAAACTGAGAATAAATCACTTGATAGCTGATAAATCGGTCGCCATCTTGAACAGCAATGCCAACTTAAAATTATATACCTCGAAAAAAAACACCCTATAGTTGACACAAAATCATCTTGAGAATCACTACTTAATTATGTGAATATCATCCATAATTCATAAACGTGGTTTTCTCTAATATTTAATTATCTAGTTACCATTCGTACGTGTTCTAACATCCGAACCTTCAGCCGGTATTGTTTTTAAAACTTGATAAATAAATAACAAATCATAAACCTTCCATTCTATCGACTAAACGAATCCTTCACACGACCCTAAGAACCCTTCCTAAATACTACCCCTCCGTTCGTGGCAATAGAATAGGCAAGGTATTCTCAGGTGGAGTCATCAATCATGGAAAACCGAAGAAAACTGCCACTCACCTTCCCTATTTCATTTTCATTTCCTCTCTTTCTGCGCCACCTAATTGATGAATGTCCCCCAAAAGTAACCGAAAAGCCAATTATGTCTCTCGCTCATGCACAGAAATCGCTGAGCTCACTTTTCTTATCAAATTATCGGATTGGTTGACTTCAAAGTCTGGCTTATGGGACGAAAAATGGGGGCTCTTTGAAGTTCCTCTCGAGCTGTTTTGTTTTATTCCGGGTCGGACAGTGATTTCATCTCTTGGAAAGAGCATCAGCGGAAAGGAGTTGTGTGTGAGCAGCATCCTTTTTTCTTTTTTAGTATGTGTATAGAATTCCGTATGATATACAGGGTTCCTACGTTAAGTTAATTCGCCTTTTTCGAAGTAAAAACCTATTTGATATGAAGGGGTTTTCTAAGAAGGGGTTTCACTTTGAATATCACGCTATCTGGGCACTTTTGGGTCGTCGTGAAGAACCTTCTCAGCCTGCAATAGTGAAACTAGAGGAAAATTTGAGATGTAACAAGAATAAGGTAATTATGTGAAGAGTCGAACATCAAGACTCGTGCTAAACGCAACTAGAATTGGCAGGACCATTGGTAGTGAAGCAACAAGCCATTTCAAAACGCCTGAAAGTTATGGGAATGATTCAGTACAAGGAAATTGGGTGCTATACGAGTTGAAGCCGAGAGATGAACTGCATTTGTTTGCTTGTGAACAGCAGCCGGTAAGGCAAAAACGGAAAATATTTCTGCATGGTATTGTGACTGGAAACGAATGTGTTCATTACAATAATCCCAAGTGCAGAAAATCACGAGTATATTCCGGCAATGCTCACACGTCGACGGCCAAACCGAATATTCACGGTTCCAAGATCATGCTCAGTATTTGGTGGGACCAGCTTGGCGCAGTGTATTATGAGTTGTTAAAACCGACTGAAACAATCACAGGCGATCGTTATCGAATGCAATTAATGCTTTCGAGCCGAGCACTGAGGGACAAAGGGCCGCAATACAACGAGAGAAATGATAAAGTGATTTCACAGCATTGAAATGAAACCCAATGTTGCGAAAGTGGTCAATACATACTTGGAAACATTGAAATGAAAAGTCCTCGTCGTATTCTACTCCCTATGACTATCACTTGTTGCGATCAATGGCCCACGGTCTGGCTGTCCAGTACTTCCGGTATCATGAAGAAGTAAACAATTTGATAGATTCGTGGATCGCTTTAAAAGATGGCCAGTTTTTTCAACGCGGGATCCGTACGCTGCCCGAAAGATGGGAGAAAGTAGTGGCCAGCGATGGACAATACTTTCAATCATGAATTGATAACTAGTTTTTTACAATAAATTCACGAATTTCGGAAAAAAGGCCAAAAGCAAAGTTTTATATCTATGTATTTTAACAATAAAAAAATACACCATTGAAAATTATGAAATATGGGTGTGTAGTGACAAAAAGCAATTAGACATAACGTCTGTGTCTAGCAGAATTTGTCGTCACAATACTTAATATAAATGTACCTGCATTAGTGTTACAATGGTCTTTCGTGGTATAGTATATCCAAAGTAACTTGGAGAAAGCTGAATATTTCGAGTATACAAGGGTTGTCCAAGTTTCCAGAAATTCCTTTGGGGCCAGTGAATTTATTGCCTAACAATACTTTGAAATAAACCCCGTTATTTAGCGGATCGCGGAATCCACTTCGAAGGAATATCTGTATGGCCAAGCTTTTTTTTGGACTAGTTCAAGTGACTTTGGATATACTTTACTTGTCCATACAACTTTTCCATTCATAAGGTTCTCAGAAAAGTACCATAGAGAATACCCTACCCTGATTAGTGTGCAGGTAACATGATACCATTGCGCAGGCATACAACTTAGAGAATAAGAAAAGGAAGAGGAAATTCACGATGTACAATATGATTTAATGTTTGTAACCCAGGTATGAAAATGGGAAAAGGAGAGTTCAGGAAGCAAGTTACGTGGTGGTTACCAGTTGAGTTAGTAAAGTGTTCAAGGATGTTTCCAAGTGCTATACCACAATAAAGTTCTTGTCTGTCGTCCATCAGTGTTTTAAGTGTGCAGGTACCATAATACCATGGCGCAGGCAAACAACTTAGAGAATAAGAAAAGGAAGAAGAAATTCACGGTGTACAATATGATTTTATGTTTGTAACCCAGGTATGAAACTGGGAAAGGGTGAGTTCAGGAAGTAAGCTATGTGGTGATGACCAGTTGAGTTAGTAGAGTGTTCAAAGATGTTTCTAAGTGCTGTAGCTCAATAAAGTTGTCGTCTGTCGTCCTTGGTACGCTCTCGCTTCATCCCTACCACCAAAAATATCTCAATCCCAACCGGGAACGAACAACCTGACACGTACCTCTCTAACGACAAACAAACCCGCGTTCTCTCGCAACTCCCCAGGAATTAAACGTTGAATAATGACTATCTAATCGACCGCTTCGACCCGACCAAGTTACAATTTAATCGGGGCCACTTTTATCAATTCGGGACGCTCATTCTCGGGCGCGCCAGAAGAGCCGCTCCCACGGGACTCTATCCCGTTCGGCTGCCAGGCCGGACCGGGCCTGCGAAAATTGAACTGCGGCGAGCTGTTCGTTTTATTGAATTATTTCGCTGAATGGCGGTCGAGTTTCCACGGAGCACGTGGATGCCGGGAAAATAGAAGTGTTTTTCCCGTCGATAATTTATTTATCCGGATGATGGAGTCGTTCTAAGACGGCGGGGAATTTCTGATAAGGTTTATTTCGGTTTTGCCGGTTTTTTTTTTATTGGACGGGCAAAAGGGTTCTGATTGGTTTCGAATTGGGTTAACGGAAAATGGGAAGCGGTTTGGAAAAATTCGGGGAAAACGCTCGCTCGACATCTGGAGCTTTTGAGCACTCGATCGTTTCTGCAGGACTGAATTTTCGAAATTCATCTGTTTCATTATTCAAAACAGTTTTTAGAATACCAAAGTTTCAAAAACCGAAAAACGTAAATTTACGTAGCAAGTTCATTAGACTAATTAGACTTATTCTCAATATCCTAAACATGAGCCATCTTCACATTTCGAAGTAGAAGAATGTGAAACTGTCGTGTAACTTTTGAATTGAGGAGTATCATTACAAGGTGTTTTGAACACCTTTGTGTCAAAGATGAAAAAAAAGAAACAGGTAAAAAAAATCAACCATTTGTTTTTGAATTCTGCAAGCAAAAATAATTTTATGATTATCCTCAATAATATCTGAGTTATTTAAGTTTTTCTTGATTTATGTTGTAATGTAAGTAAAGTAATTTTTTTTCCATTCATTTCGAAATAGGTCGATACACTTGAATTCTTCATCCGTCATCAACTATTCTTCTTGTCATTTCTTTAGTCACAGAAGATAACTCGCACTAGCTCTGAACGTCTGAAATATCTCACAGAGACCTAGGATAGTCAGAATAGAAAACATAAATATTTTGAATATCAAAATTATAACAAAATTATACCATCATTATCTATCTGATATACCTTCTTGATATACACTTTGTTTGTCTAGAAATTCAATTGACGAGAGATTTGAACCAACCAAAAGGAAAATAAATCAATAAAACTGTTCAAATTGAGTGATTATCAGTTTTTAATGTTATGTTTTCTTGTTTTTCATCGGTGATTCCATGAATGCAGATGTTATTTACTTTCTCGGCCTGATATATATCATCAATTCTTTCTTCGAGGCAATCAATTTTTTCCAAAAGAGATTCTATCACTTTTTCGGAATTTTTTCTATGAAGGTCAAGTCTATCATAGATTGGTTTGAAAATACTTGTAACGAATTCTTTGTCCTTGAATATTTCAATGATGGATTCCTTTATCAACTGCTTCATTTCAGTCTTTTCTTGTTGATTTCTTGTTGGAGCCATAGGTAATTAATTAAAAGTTCTCTTTCTAATGTACGTTGAAAACGCAGCAATAAATTATCACTCAATCAAAATTGAACTAATCAAGACTTAATCAATATCTAATAATTCACAAAAACTAGTGCAATTCACAAATCAACACATGTAATCATTTCACTATTTTGCACTTGAAGACACCGTAGGTTAACTGGTAGGATAGGCATATATAGCAATCTCAACAGGTAATCATAAATCTCTCTTACTCTTCTGTGATTTCGGTATACAAATCAACATTTACAATTAAAATAACAAATAAATGATTGCTTCGAATTATGAAAGTCAAATGAGTCTATTTGATGAAGACAATCTAATATAAAAATCAAAATTGACATTATTGTGTCAATTCCTTCAAAATCTTTTTGATATATACTTTGTCTAGGAATACAATGCGAACTGACAAGATATCAAAACCAACCGTAACAAAATTGAATTATCCTCAACTGTACAAATCAATTAGTATGGTTAATAAATTTATATTATATTGCCTCAATCAAATAGACCCAATTGACCTTTACAATAAAATATTCGTATGAAACAGATTCGATGGAATAGGCTCTATGCATAAATCAAGACAATCTCAAATAACTCAGAAATCTCGATATAATCGGTAATTTTGAAATAATCAGAAAATCAATATTTCAAACGGATATTTACGGAATTTCTAGTTGCAGAACAAGATAAATGCATTTTGGAGTAAAACTTTCAAGAAATTCAATTTTCAAAACAATAATAATAATAATAATAATTAAATTGATTCCGAGCGTCCGGACAGACCGGTTTGTAAAAACGACAACTTTCGAATAAAAAGACCTAGAAATTTTCAGAATAGGTTCGGATCTCAAATGTAAAGGTTCAATTCATTAAAAGAATCCGAATAGGTGTTTTTGTTTTTCAAAACTGTTTTCGAGTTCGATGAAACTTTGCATTTATATGAAGAACAAGTATTTAAATTAAATTGTGCATTAAATCATTCATCTTTCTCAGCTTTGGACATTTTTTCTCAGTGGACGAAAAATAGATTGAATTCGATAATGGATATACATTCTTTAAGAATATATCGAAATTCAATAGAACTCTTCATTCATTACATTATTATTCTCTCTTCGGGTTAAGTAAGGTTCAAGTGTTTTTGTTTATTATACGGAGAAAGGATCTGCAAGCATTTGATTTCGATGGATAAAAACCTCCTATCATTTTGGAATATAAATCGAGGTTAAACAGAGCCTCTCACTCATTATTCCCATGTTTTCCAAGTTGTTTCTAAGGTTAGGTTCGGTTAAATTGAGATCGAATTAAACGAGAAGAAAAGCTACCATCGCTTCCGGAAAGCAATGGGCGGTTAAATAGAGCTGTTCGTTCATTCAATTATTCCGCTGAAAGACGGTGAAGTTCTGAAGCTCACGGATGCTGGAAAATAGAAGAGCTCTGCTGTCAATAATACATTTATCCCGAAGATATAAAATGTGAACTTGCGGAGTTGGCGATGTTTCTAGGAGGTGAGGTACGATACGGTTTGTGGTTGTCCCGCATTCTTGATTAAATTCAGAAGTCTTCAGATTGGTTTAGGGGAGAAAATCTTTGAGCGCTTTAAAAAAATATCAGAATTGTGGAATAGATTCGAACCATTCGTTGTTTATGCTCATACTCAGTTCATTGGTCTTCTTAAAATTTCTGTTTCATTCGATCTTCTTCAATTAATCCGTTTTCAGAATTCTCCTATTTTAGGTTAGGAGACCAGGAGAGGTTTTCTCCTTGAATGTGAACAGGCCCCCATTTGGTTTGAATGGAAGATCAGGCAGATAAAAAGAAGTTGAAAAATTATGTTCGACTGGTGGCGCACATTGCATTCAACAAATAATTTTTCAGTTTATGTACAACAATATAAAACTTATAACTGGGACAGTTTTCGTTGACCGCCACGTTTCGATGACTTCATCTAACCAATCGCAATTCTAGCAATCCCGTAGCTGGGCGGAGCTACGCTATTGCTAGAAATGCGATAGGTTAAATAAAGTCGTCGAAACGCGGCGGTCGACGTTAACTGTCCGAGGAAAATGTACGTTTAGTTATTTCGACCGATAATTAATCGAAATAATTCTTTTCAGGTAGTTTCAATTCCATTTATATACAAAATGTATTTATGCGAATGAGCTTGTTATATTTTATATTCTATGCAGAATATATGAATGAGCAAAACTTATTTGATGCAGAATATATGAATGAGCAAAACTGATTTGATGCAGAATATAGAACTGAGTACATCTGTTATCAGTTTCATTTTAGGTTAGGTTTCTTATTTTATTCGAATTTGATTACAATGAAATGTTTCATAAAAAATTCATTGAAACATGTGCTGAATCATGGGTTTAGAAATTCTCACACATTCAACTAATACCGAAAAATCTCGAACAAGTCTATCAGAAGTGTGAATATCTTCTAATGGTAGACTTTGGTAGAATATATTAATCGGGTCAGATATTTGGAGAGCTCAAATATTGTAGCGAATATTATTATTATATTATAATAATAATATTATTATTATAATTTTTCTTTTCATTGAATATTTCAACCAAAAGCATTTTTGGTTAGCTAAGCTGAAAATTTAGTAATTATTCAAAAAATATTTGATTCCGACGCTAATCCACTATCAACTCAGGAAGTAAAGGGTGTTTTTTTTCAGAGCTATAGAACTTTAAATTGCAATTAAACAACGATGGATTATTCGATTGACATGAATTTTATTTATCCGCAAGATAATCTTGTGGCATTACATTTTAAATATGATTTCTGGCATATGACCGCCACGGCTGGCTCGGATGTAGTCCAATCTGGACGTCCAATTTTCGATGACTTTTTCCAACATTTGTGGCAGTATATCGGCAATAACACGGCGAATGTTGTCTTCCAAATGGTCAAGGGTTTGTGGCTTATCCGCATAGACCAATGACTTTACAAAGCCCCACAGAAAGTAGTCTAGCAGTGTTGAATCACACAAGATCTCGGAAGCCAATTCACAGGTCCAAAACTTAAAATTAGGCGGTCACCAAACGTGTCTTTCAATAAATATATTGTGGCACGAGCTGTGTGACATGTTGCGCCGTCTTGTTGGAACCATAGCTCCTGGACATCATGGTTGTTCAATTCAGGAATGAAAAAGTTAGTAATCAGGGCTCTATACCGATCACCATTGACTGTAACGTTCTGGCCATCATCGTTTTTGAAGAAGTACGGACCAATGATTCCACCAACCTATAAAGCGCACCAAACAGTCAGTTTTTCTGGATGTAACGGTGTTTCGACATTCACTTAAGGATTAGCTTCACTCCGAATGTGGCAGTTTTGTTTGTTGACGTAACCATTCAACCAGAAGTGCGCTTCATCGCTAAACAAAATAAAATGGACGGAGTGCGCGATACGTATTCCGGACAGAACCATTATTTTCGAAATGAAATTGCACTATTTGCAAGCGTTGTTCAGGCATGAGTCTATTCATGATGAATTGCCAAACCAAACTGAGAATAAATCACTTGACAGCTTTTAAATCGGTTGCCATCTTGAACAGTAATGCCAGCTTAAAGTTATATACCTCGAAAAAAAACACCCGTTAAAGTTTACCTCTAGTGAGGAAAAATGATTCTGAAGCAAGGAACAATAGAAAAGGTAGGTACTGTAAATGTAGAATAATGCAATTTCTGTTCTATGACAAAAAAGGTCGGTGCTCGACAGAAATTTGAGAAAAAAGACCCAAAACGCCGACGGTCGTATTTCCCGTGGTCCCATTCCAACCAGCCAGCCTATAAATCTGGAAACCATTGTCCTCGCCGTGATCGCATTAGCAATTAGTGGAAAGCGAACTTTATGATCCTATTTGCAGTGTTTTATGCAACGCTGCATACACATGTTTGCGGCTGTTAATGTCCCAGTATGAATGGACGAGAGACGTTGAGACGAGAGCCACGCTACCTCATTACAGATCCAGATCTCAGATACATCATGGTGGGATGATGCTTGTGTGGGAGGAACGTTGTTATAGGGGTCTTATAGATTCTTGTGAGAGGAATTCTGGCTTGAGCTAGCATTCCTTCTGATTAACAATGAGATGTTGGGATGCTTGGTTGAAGTTTGATATCGAGCTCATCATGGTAGAATTATTTTGAATTCAATCATCTGGAACTATTAATTTGTTACAGGTTACAGTCCTTCTCAACACTGCAACTAAAGGGTGTTTTTTTTAGAGCTATAGAACTTTAAATTGCAATAAAACAACGATGGATTATTTGATTCACATGAATTTTATTTATCCGCAAGATAATCTTGTGCTATTACATTTTAAATATGATTTCTCGCATATGACCGCCACGGCTGGCTCGGATGTACTCCAATCTGGACGTCCAATTTTCGATGACTTTTTCCAACATTTGTGGCAGTATATCGGCAATAACACGGCGAATGTTGTCTTCCAAATGGTCAAGGGTTTGTGGCTTATCCGCATAGACCAATGACTTTACATAGCCCCTCAGAAAGAAGTCTAGCGGTGTTAAATCACAAGATGTTGGAGGCCAATTCACAGGTTCAAAACGTGAAATTAGGCGGTCACCAAACGTGTCTTTCAATAAATCGATTGTGGCACGAGCTGTGTGACATGTTGCGCCGTCTTGTTGGAACCACAGCTCCTGGACATCATGGTTGTTCAATTCAGGTATGAAAAAGTTAGTAATCGTGGCTCTATACCGATCACCATTGATTGTAACGTTCTGGCCATCATCGTTTTTGAAGAAGTACGGACCAATGATTCCACCAGCCCATAGAGCGCACCAAACAGTCAGTTTTTCTGGATGTAACGGTGTTTCGACATACACTTGAGGATTAGCTTCACTCCAAATGCGGCAGTTTTGTTTGTTGACGTAGCCATTCAACCAGAAGTGCGCTTCATCGCTAAACAAAATAAAATGGACGTAGTGCGCGATACGTATTCCGCACAGAACCATTATTTTCGAAATAAAATTGCACTATTTGCAAGCGTTGTTAAGGCGTGAATCTATTTATGATGAATTGCCAAACCAAACTGAGAATAAATCACGAGACAGTTGTTGAATCGGTTGCCATCTTGAACAGAAATTCCAACTTAAAGTTATATACCTCGAAAAAAAACACCCTAAATAACAACATGTTTTAACTGAGATTTAGACTTATTGCATCTATTCATAGAGGAACATTTCAGCTTGAGGTCCTCTGAGTCGAGGGAAATTCTCTTTCGGGATTGGATTCGATGTATGATCGACAGTTGTTGTCTCTAATAGTGATACTTTTTTGTACGTTAATCCGAACAACCTGAATTGACGAGAAAGACAATTCACTCATGAATTGGGAATATTATTGTGTTGCCCACGATTTCATTTGAAATGTTTCCTGTTGTTCTTCGGAGACGTTTAAGCAACCTTCGCCAGGTGAGTTTTACACTCCACAACGTTCAATGTTGAATGAACCCTTCGACTGGATATACTAGCAAATTTATTGTGAAAAGTCTGGACCTGTTTAATGTTCTACGGGTAAGATATAAGTAGCATTTTTTTACTTTACTTCAAAAGTACGAGGAGAGCTGACTGAAAATTCTAATTACTCGTAGAATGATATTCTTGTTGACTCTTCTTCCTAAGTTTCCTTTTTATAAATCTGATCTGTTTCGACGAATTCGTTTTCTTGAATCCTGCATATTGTTCAATCAATCAATTTTTTCATTAACAAACCCTGAAGAATTTCGATTCTTTCGATTGATTCTGCTCCTTTCGGTTTGGTTGGGAGGTGTCAATTTGGAACTTGTTGAATGGTTTCCTATTCAAGTTAATGACTGGTCACCGTTCAGTTTTTGACTGTTCTAGTAAAGGTTTTTCCAATAAAACGTATCATTTTTAATAGTCAGCTATCTGGGCAGCTGTCATCTTTTGACATGTGAAATCTACGCCATTATTAAGAATAGAACAATACAGGATTGAATAATGAATGGAATTTATAAAACTGAAGTATTGTTTGGTCGTCGTGAAGCACTTTCTCGGACTCCAATAGAGACACTTGTGAAAAAATTTGTGATGTTTCAATAAGTTAGTGATGTTACAAATCAAATCCATGTGCGTCACTCAAGAACAATTGAAAATATTTCGACTGTTGCCATTGGTTTTGACGAAAACCCAGATCTGTCGATTCCTTGTTGACCTTGCAAGTTAGACATTCCACAAAAAGATATTACACCATATTTTGCACAAGGATAAAGGTCTGAAGGCTGATTAGACCTTGAATTGCATCAAAATGTTCAGTAGGTATATAATCGAAAAATCATCTTCAGTGATGAGAACCATTTTTACCTTGGAGGATAATTAATTGAGGCAGAATTTTTGCATTGGGGTTCGGAAAATCCAAGAATGATTTTTGAAAAGCCGCTTCATTGTCAACGTTTCACTATTTAGTTGTGTTTTTGGGGTGGTGGTGTGAGTAGAATTGAAAAATATTGATGTAGACGTTTATTTTCAACAAGACGTGCCACACAAGCAAGAAGAGTTATTTCTGGAAAAAGTTATTGCTTTAGACTACCGAGATCCTGAAATTTAAAACATTTAGGCTTCTTTGGGGCCACGTATAAGATAAGGTCTAGGCCGATGCTCTATACTCGTAATCTTTAGAATGAAATAAACATCAATTGATGTCTTTCAAAATATACTCGTTTTTCTAATATCAAAATGAAACCTATGATTGGAAAACGCTTGAACGACTTTTACATGGATGCCCAGAGCGAGGCATATCTTCCATCTGAGTTTAATGACCGCTGACACTCAAACTCCACCTAAGTATAGAGGACAGTTGTGCCAACTCAGCATCTAAATAATTTCGACAGTCCATTTAAGCGGGCTTCCAATACTATCAATTTTCTGTAATATGAAGGTGTAGGTTTATATAGGTTGTTATATTTACGGCTACGCTCTTGTTTGTCGAATAAACTCAAATGGACTAGTTTTCATTTCTTTGTTAAGGATTAATTCTAAAAATTTAAGTAAAATGAAACAAAAATGTGGAAGAATCATTGAAATATCTCTAGAAATGAAAAAGTTATGGGACTTGGAAGTTGCGCTTGGAAGAATAATTTCATAGTACGTGTGAGTGGCGTGACGTCACACAATAGACGACTGGTATTCGCAGAGTGCTTACGAATTCATTGGTGTACAATCAACTGTGCCGTTCGTGTCGTGTTTTGTTCGTTACACGATGGCTGAAATAACTTACTATAGACATACATATAAATTACTTTTTTCTCTTTTTACTTTTTACTACTCACATAAATTTGTTTTGCCATTGATAGACTTCAACAATCAGTACTCAACTACAAACTGTTTATGAAACGTTTTTTGAATAAATCATCGTTATAAGTTGAACCATGATGAAGCAAACTCAAAAGTAGATACTTACTTGAAAAGTTCAACTCCTTTTATTTCAGCACTGACATAAGATGGATTTGAAGAAAAAAACTCCATCACTGCGAATATATCTATTTTAGGCAAATTGTCACTTTGTCCTTTCACGAAGCCTTCTTCCATTATGGTGACATAAAAACAAAACTCGAGTTAAAGCTACACTGTACAACTACAAACGGCGCGAGAGCCTTGGCGCGGCTAAGTATTTAAATGTAATTTATGGTGTAGCGATCACAGGCAAGTGCCGTGACGTCACAGACCAAAGACATTCCGCGCTTAAATACGTAAATTTAAATAATCTATTTCTCAGTCATTTATTGATGGATTTTCAAAATTTGTTCACTGATTTATCAGTTTTGCTCTATATTTTAATTCTATCGTGTCAAATATAGTATTATCAACATCACTAAATTAGTCCATCATCCATCCTGTACTTATTTTGCATCTTCCTGGTATCGCTACCAATCCTCCCAACTGGTAAATGCGACAAATTCTTCCATGTTGAATAATCCTCGTACGATATCATAAACATTATTACTCGTATCTTCCGGTCTCATTACACCCTCAACCTTTCGAAGTGATAGATATCTCACAGATGATACGTTGCAGCAGCGAATAAAAGCACGTAACAGATGTGGCACACGTCGCTAGAGGGCGGTATTCATCTACTACGCTCTGGGTAATTGCTACGTCTGATATGGGCCGTTCCTTAGGGCTGATAAACGATATACATGTTACATATTGCGATTTTGCCGTTAATGTACAGCGTGGAGAACATTATTAGAAATTCTCGCTTTGTGTATTTTTGTCGGAGATGCCGATGATGTCAGATATGTAAGAGAGGTACGAAATGTTATTAATTTTTTTTTCGTTGCTATCAGGAAGATTGATCGCCAGTTTCTTCAACCTTCGAGCTGATGAATTTACGCCACAAGAGATTGCATGGTTGATAGTGGTGCAGTATTGAATTTGATGTGGTTGATCAAGAATGGCTTGATAGGAGAATATGTTTGATGCTTGTGGGAACTGTACAATTCTGAGATTCGTTGGATCCTATATATTCATCTTCGAAATCATTTTCATGAGTTTGAATCTTGGACCAGTATCATTCACATTATACCCTTTCTATATATTGTATTCTTTCAAATTTTTGAGCAATAGATTCTTGAACAAGATCACTCTATTTGAATAGCCCGCTGTCTGAAAAGCTTTCACATTTGACATTGAATCGATAATGGTGAAATTTTTTATCACTTCCCAATAAGATGACCTAGAAATTTGAAATTCTTAGGGCAGATTCGAGCTATGAAATTTGACCGGAGAATCTGTGAATATGGCCGTCTAAAATTAAATATTGCTGCAGTGATGTAATCAGTGGCGACAATTCGTCCAGATTGAGCCTTAAAATGCGAACCATATAGCTTAACCATAGAACTTAAGAATACAATCGACTGAACCTAACTGACACACGTCCAAATCAAAATCATTAGGCCTGATAGTATTTGATTGTATATAGAACGAATTTATTCAACTTGTGGGTTGTGGTCCTCATATTCTGACTAACACGTAGTTCACGGCCAAGGATAAATTGGGGAAATAAAAGAACAGGATAAAAACACTCATTCAATTTATTACCAACCCACTAAAAACTGTGTTAAGAAGATGATATTTATATATAATCGTTTTTAAGGATTGCTGGACACTTTGGTCGACAGGCTCGGTCGCAGGTACATTTTCGCCGGTCTCGGAAACAGATGTGAAAATCTTGTCGGTGCAAGTGTTGCACATATGTTGTAGTTGTGGACTGGACTGAACTCAATTGAATTATTCGCCCTGAAATGCAGGTTTTTATGGGCATTCGGGTCGTTTTCCATTCGACCGTTAGCAAAGCCTTTCTACAGATCCCTTAGGGGTGTGGCTTTGATCATTCCAAGTTTTTAAACCGAGTTCTTCTGTTTTCAGCATTTTGGTTCGAAATTTAACTCGAATCGATAGATTACCTACAAACTGAAGAATACTACATTGACTTCATAAAATGGGCTTTAAATTTTGAATAAATCCCAAAAATCAGGTAAACCGATAATGTGAACAAAAAGCCGCCATATTTATGAAAAGACAATCAAAAATGAGACCACTCTTGTCGCCGCTGTGGTTTATTGAGTCACTGTATTAAAAGCCACCTACGATTTCTTAATTGCGTCAGGTGAGAATCTTAAAAGAGGTAAAATAAAGATCGTTTTGATGGAGTGGAATGAAAATTTGAAGGAAACCCATTTTATCCTTACCCGTAAAATCCCCTGTGAAGATAAAAGACTCACCGCCTCCTGCAACTTATGTTCATTCCTGCATCATTCACAGCTACCTGAAAACATTCTCGCAAGCAGTTGGCGAAATACTCCTTGTCTTTTTCTCATTATTTCGCTGCTAGGGCAGGTAGTAACTCAAAGGAATCCTATCCAGCCACTTCTACCGGATGCATAATCGAGCCCTTTGTGTCTCTGCTGTCAAAATCATGACGTACGCCCCTGCGTTATTAGATTGTGAATGCCGCGGCGAGAAAAGTTTTCTTATGAGGAACCTTCCGAGATATATGCTCTAAGCAGAATGAGGAACTTTTCCTACTTGCTTGGGAAATCTTAAGTTTTCCCATTATTAACTTTGAATTGGGGGATGAGCATAGTGGTGGGTGTATAGCGTGAGCAGGCATAGATTAATCGAAAGTTCGCTTATTAGTATTTTGTAAACAGAAATTCGAGATTGTTTAAGTTATATCGAAAATTGGTTCACGATAATGGGTTAATTTTAACATGGAAATTAAAAGTTGGGTTCTTCTGGGCGTTTCACCAAAATTCTAATAGATAAGGCAAGTTAACCAAACCAACAATAGTTTAGAGTTCCTGCTCTCAAGAAATATTTTAATCAATTTTAATTTTCATTCAATTTTTGAGTACCTCGAGTTTTAGTGTGGAAATAAGGCCAAAAAATTAGCTTTTGGAATACAACACATTTTTTTTTCGCTCCTAAAGTAATGGCTCGAGCCCACGCCAAAAAAACAACTCTTCCATTAGTGTTTTGAAGTAAAAGAATATGACGGTTAGACTGAAGTTAGTATCATATTTTTCTAATACAGACCAAATTAGAGTGAACCTTGGGGGACGTGTTAGTGTTTGACTCATTTGCTGTCGTTGAGCCATATTGACTATAGTTTTGGATTATTTTCGTGGCCAGCTAAAAGTGCGGATCTAACATCTTTAGTTTAAAATAGAAGAAATGGTGGAAGTCATTTCAAAAATAATTTATGAATACATTTTCTACTGAAATTTCGAGTTTGATTGCAATAAAAAAATATTTAATTCATTACTTCCCTTTATTTACTTATTTTCCCTTTCAAATCGAAATCTGCTGAAACTAAATTAGTACCTCTATTCTAACGACATCTTTCTTAGGAAATGAAGAAGGAATTTTGAAAGTTTTCAAAATAATTTTGTCATACATCAATTGTGGAATTCGAAAGTTGAATGCAAATTTATATAAGAAATATACTATTATTTTCTTCATATAGGTATACCAACTTTCAAATCATATTTATTCTTATTCAACATCTAAAACAGCATAGTTTTGCTTTTTCTCATACACATCATATTCTTTTCTGATGAAAATAATCCAAAATTTCTCGGTTAACGTCGAGAAATTAATGGAAAATGTCAGAAGTTTTTGTCTGAGACTGTTGATTTTCGGTTATCAATAGATATGGCTCAATCGACAGCAAATGAAGGATTTATTCCTCCTTCAAGGTTCACGTCTAATTTGGAAGCACCCTGTATAATTAACAACAAAGTTATTTAGGACGGCATTCAAATAGTTATCTTCCCGAGGAATCAAATAACAATTCAGAAAAATAATTGCTGAGTAGAAGAAAGTGTCCAAGAGAAAATTTGTTGTTGTTGAAATATCGTCCATTCTCCTTATTTGCAGGTAGTAGGTATGTATAGATATTTTTACGTCACTGTTCTTTAGATAACGATATGAAATGAAATTTTTTTGATGGACTCCCCTATGTTTTTCTCTTCATTTTACTGCAGCTTTCTGAAATAAAAACACAGTCCATACTAATTTTCTCAAACATCCTACATCTTCACCCTTTCATTCCGCCACATCCTGTAGCCCAAATTCGGGAACATTTTTCGTCAGTTCCCAGGCGACGTAATCAGAGTAACATCATTTTATTCTTCAGCAATTTCGACCCTCGTTCTCTCCACCATCCGTTTGAAACTTCTTCGCACCTGTATTCATAATTTATTTCTTTGCCTGCAATGCCGCTTACGGAACCCCGGCATGCCCGACACACGCGCGTCTCCTGACGTAACAGTTGCGCGTCGTTTTTGACAGCGACACCGAAACGGTTTTAACTCGATCCAGTGGAAACATCTGAACTATTTATGACGCCGAAATGATTTCATCTCGCGTAGTGAGTTCCCACCCCCTGTATAGCGCGGGAGTTGGCAACTTTGAGTGTGTATGTGTTTGCCGGGCCGAACTTTGTGTCAGGACATCAGTGTTAATATTAATTTGGCGGGATGTGATTGTTCGGAGAGATCTGGAGATGTGGAGCTAACTCTCTCTCTCTGCTTCCAACCACTTTGATTCGAAAAGGGAGCTCTTTTTCGTAGATGGATTTTAAAATGGAATCTTTCCAGCGTTGACATATTTTTTGTCACGTAGGTAATTCGAGTTTTGAGGAATATATCCTGTCGTGAAAGAAATAATGAAATGAAACACTTGTGAATACAGTGTTTGAAAACTAGGTGACTCAAGAGGGATTACCACTATATGGCTTTCTTCGTATCAGTCAAACATTAGTTACCGAATATCCATTAATTTCTCCCCTGGTTCTCTTGTGATGACCAAACTTTGTACGGCATACGAAGTTGTACATTAACTTTATCTTATTTCTCTTTACAAAGCGTATAAGTAGAGGGCAGCACTCTATGAGGGTCGATTATTTATCTTAATCTATAATTTCGTTTTGAAATGGATAGTCACGTAGTGATATTCCCTCTTAAAATACACATATGAAGGTATTTTGCAATAAGCTCGCTATCCTTCAAAGTTTTCATTTGTTCGAATACTAGTATGTATATCTATATATCTTGTTTTGAGATAGAGCAAAAAATTATCAGCTTCAAACAACAAAGCAAATTGTGTTGATGTAATCTCAGTATCAGCAGAGGAAATGTAAACAGGGCGTCATACATTTTAACGTATGATGCGAGAGCACAGATAAAAACCTTAGCAAAAACTCTGTCCCCCCGTATAGGTATAGTGACTGGTTGGTATATTTGTTTACATAATGAGCTGACAGATTTATATTGAAGGGCTTCCTCTTCATCCAAAACAAAATCTTCTCAATCCTTTCTCTTCACCAACAGTTGACGACTTCATAATTAAATTTGAAAACAAAAAAGAAAAGAAACAGAAAGGAATAATAATTGTCAGTTTCCATTATATTGTTTCGAAGTAAGCGACTCATTCTAAGAAAGAATCCGAAACTGAATGGATAGCTTGAAAACCACCATGAAATTTATAATTTGGACAAGTATTCACTATGTGATCAATAGTTTCTTCTTCACCACACTCACATAGTGGGCTATCAATAGAATGCCATTTGAAGAGCAAACTATTACAACGACCATGAACAGTCCTAAGTCAATTTAAATACACCAAACTTTCCTAGGATGCTTGAAACTTACAACTTTCTCTGAAGGATCAGCGATTAGACTTTTGTTGAAGACATTACAAGAACTCCATTCCAAACGCTAAATTTCCTTGTCACTTCCTTTAGATTGAAGGAAGGTATTAATCCATAAAGGTTTGCGTGACTTTATTCTGGCAGTTCCAGCATCTGAGAGGTAATGAACAATTGGAAATAAGTTCGGGAGAAATGAAATTTTCCTCAAGATTTGTTGATTGAGACCTGTCTATGAATATTACGCGGAAGTATAGTTATCTGATAGCACTGGTAGCCAATGTGAAGGGGTAGATCTAATAATTCCACTGATGATTCTCATAGAAACGTTAAGCTGTGCATGTGAATTATCAGTGGAACTATTAGATAAATAAATGATAAATACAGTAGATGGCTAATTAAGCACTGTATGAAAAACTAATTAATTCATTTCATAGACCATTTATCAGAGATAATAATCTTCAGTACGGTAGAGCGGTGTGACTTTGCCGAACTGCCTAATTTTTTAAGTTTCATTTTGTTTTCGTAAAGTTGGCAACATCTTACAGAAATCACGAATCGGAACCTTTAACCACACTATATACCCACATGTTGCAACCGTCGCAGTCGTCTGGCGTACTTTGAATGGTGTGCTACGGTATGTTACGTGAGCGGGTAATTTTTTAAAGTGGGTATATATGCGAAATACTAGGAGTTGTGCAGAGAATATGGCGAGCGGTACATCAAAATAAATTAAGCATCTTACTTTACATTCATTAAACGTCACGTTAAAAACTGAAAACATTTGGTTGAGAGTATTTGGACATTTCGGGAAATGTCTCTATCGTGCGTGCCTCTCTGGCGGAAGACTTTGCCACATATCAAATTCGTTTCACCTGTTCTATTTTAAGGCACAATTATGGGTCGTCGAAACAAAAAGAAGTTGGATGCAAGGAAATTTAGTAATTATACGGAAGAAACACTAATCCGAGCTATCAATGCAGTTCGAAATGAAAACGTTTTCCCAGAAGAACTCTTTGTAATAAAATTAACAAAAGATACATGGGCGAACCCGAAGTCATTACTGCACTAACCTATACCGCCTGCACTTCATTAAATTACCAAAAAATGCATTTTTAAGGCATTGGCAAACTCGCACCGATTTGCGGGTCACTTTGACAAATTTAAGAAAAAAAAAAAAGAAGTGGAAGCCTTGTGATTCTTACTACAGCAGTCGACAACTGAAATGTTCAAATTAAACAGACTTTGCACAGGACTCACTCATTTTACAAAAAAACGAAAAAGTCACAACAAGAATACCATAAAAAGTGGTGCGAAGTCACACTGATCTACGGTATTCATGTTTCGGCATTTTTTTGTCGACAATTCTTAACAAATTTTGCCCCAACTCGAACGAATACTCAAAGTAATCGAATTAATACCCTGGAAAAAACAACCACGGTAATAACCACAGTTCGATTACATCCTGACCCAGCCAGCGGTCTTCGCGAGATACCGAAAAATTCTGAGCGTTGTAACGTCCCCGAAGCTGAGCAAACACGTCTAGGGCACTCACTCGAAGGGCCTTTTTATTTCACGCTTCCGAAGGGACTAAATGGGATATGAAATAAGCCCGGGCTCGTTATAGCTTCGCTTTTTCAAAGGTGCCCTCTTGTTTACTTCGAATTTGAATAGTTGATGGGATGAGGAAGGCGCGTAATAACTTTTTTCTCGGCGATTTCTCCCCCAACCGCTCAGACGTTTACAATATTATGGCGTGTTCATTTTCGGCGTCGTCCCACAATTAGAGAATCGTTTTCGGGTGGGTTTAGCTGACTGTTACGCTCGCTGTTACGTCCCCTATTGTTGGGGGTGCGTCAACGTGAGGTGTGGGATTTGTTGTTTGTTGGATAAGGTTGAAAATATTGGATGTACCTCTCGGAAAATGATTTTTTAATGAATTAGCAAAGTATTAATTTTCCTGCTAAGGCAGCAAAGTAACGACTTTCATGACTAGACAGCAAAATGATTATTATCAATGCGAATAAAGATTCGACATTTTCTGACAATCAATATTTTTTACCACCTTCCTTATTTCTACAGGAGTAAGAACTTGGAAGTCGCTATCACTGTCTATAAAATAAATATATCCGATATTTTTACAAAAAACTTTTAAATATTTCATAAGTTGTCAAACTATAATTATCATAGACATATACATTTCCATAGCAAACAACTATTCCATCAATTGTGGTTTCTATCAAATTTCGTTTCAATTTATCTCTACAGGAAAAATAAAAAGATTGTGGGAACTGTAATAATTTGCTAATACAATATTCTAGATATATCATTACAAACAATCGAAGAAAAAATTATATATCTGCCTTGGCTGAATGTCTAGCCTCGCTATGCTCGGCTGAAAACTATCAGCCGCGGCAGTCAATCTAATTTGTCTAATCTTCGATGTCGGGCTCTTTCTCCAAAAATGAAAATGAACTCATGCAGTTTTTATGAGAACACGCTGTCATGCAAAATTATCGGTAATTTTGATGCGGTGGAGGGCTCTTTCTCCAAAACTGAAAGTGAACTCATGCAGTTTTTATGACAACACGCTGTCATGCAAAATTATTGGTAATTTTGATGCACTTGTGCAATTACTTATGAAAATGGTACATTCTATGAGAAAAAATCAGGAGAACTTTTTTAGCGAAGCTCTGTTGTTTTCAGAGATGAAATAATTTTTCCGAAAAGAGACAGTGGTGTAGATTTTCAATGAAAAAAGATCATTGCACCCCTACATCTACGCCACTGCAGGAGACACTACATTATCAAGACTTCAATAGCAAAAAAGTAAAACAATGAATGTAATAATACTAGAGTTATATTATAAGTGAAAAACTGCGTTCTTTTCCTTGGACTTTATGTGAAAACTTCAAACAAACAAAGAGACCAATATGAGGAAAAAATTGCCAAATAACGCCTGATTAGTTAGCAAGAGTCTTGAAGATATGAGATATGGGACATCACCTTACTGATTTGAACTTCAAAAACTAGGTAAAACAAGACTGAAAGTATGTACCTACAACAAAAGAAAACAAATTTGATGCTTCATGCAATGGATTTTATTAAGATTTGAAAAACTTACGCTGTCACACCCTGTATCAAGAGTCAGAAGAATAGCTATTATTCCCGATAAATATCTACCATTTGAGCTGCAGAAGTAACATTACGAGGTATAGTAAAATGAATTCAATCAAGCAGCAAGTTAAGACAGGTAAAATTATCACGAAATATAAAATAAGCACTTTGAAAGTTTCAAATTATTAAATTCGTGAAGACCTGAATGTTACCTTCTGTTTTGATAGAAGCCGAAATCCTCTCTCGAACTTGAAGGCTGTTAGGTTATGTTTCTGTCAGCAACTCCGTGAAGTGTTGGCAAACAATCGACTACATCCACAGCAAGATATTCGAATATGAGGAACTTGATGCCAAAATCGTTAGAACAGCGTAGATCACGTTTATAATATTAATCTGATTAATTCCTGCAATATATTACATCTCGTAGCGTACTCGTAAGAGCACCTGCAACTATTTAATGGCTCGAAGCAGAGCTAACACGGCATTATCCAGTTTATACATCGCAATTAAATGACAAAGTTTACAAGCATATAATACTAAAATCTAATTAGTATGAACATTTATAGCGAGATAGAAAACGGATCTGGCCTTGTTAGATGTACATGCACATCGGGACAATAGATGCGTCGCTGTTTTCAGAATCGGGCGCCAATGAATTAGAGAAGGGATAGTTTTGGACATGAATCGTTATGGAAACTTCATTGTTTAGACGATCGTATTCAATTTGTCTGATGATAGTTTCAGGGGAAATGAATTGCTAATGACTTTTTTTCGAATAAGGACAAACCAAAATAACTAAGTATATTTAGTATCAAGAAGAGTAAATATCGAACATAGAGTAATAAACATAGATAGAGGGAGTATACGCAATTTTTACATGTCCCCAACATGGTTAGATTACGTTGTCGGATTGTAATTTATTTTCTTTAATTCTGTGATTATTCCGTTCATTCTTCCACATCTTATAGCACAAAATCGTGCGAGAATATATCAGAAACGCACAGTTTTCATGGTTATATTTCATTATTCTATGTTGGCACTCCGAACTTTCCGCCACGGCTTTATCTGTCAATTCATCAATTTGCCTTGAAGAAAACAGTTCTGCCAACCAACATTTTCCAATGCAAAAATCACTTAATTATATTTATGGAAATATTTCATTAATTTCAATGAAAATGCAATGAATTAGAGAAAATAATGTATAATACTCGTACAGAAGGCTCATTCTACCACTCGTTCATTCCAAAACTCGCCACTTCGTGGCTCGTTTTTGAATTTTGAACTCGTGGAAGAATACCAATGCCTTCTGCACTTGTATTACAAATAACTATTCAAATCCACAATTTTACTATATCGTTATGAATGTATATTATATTGATATAATGTATTTATTTGAGTGATTTGCGATTAAATAAGCAAATTCGGATATTGGGGATCCGATATTTATCCTAATAGTCGAATTTATATAATGCAGAATATTTATTATTTTCTGTATCTAACTGCTGAAATCCAAGGTTTGCCAACTATTGCTCTCCTAGTGTCATCCGTTGTTTCACGTCGTTTGGCGCGCTTGAAGTTTGTTTTCGGAATTTCTGATACATTGAGGAATTCATCTCAATAACAACATGAAACGTTGATTCACTATAGAACTTCAAATTGCAATAAAACAACGATGGATTATTCGATTGACATGAATTTTATTTATCCGCAAGATAATCTTGTGGCATTACATTTTAAATATGCTTTCTGGCATATGACCGCCACGGCTGGCTCGGATGTAGTCCAATCTGGACGTCCACTTTTCGATGAATTTTTCCAACATTTGTGGCCGTATATCGGCAATAACACGGCGAATGTTGTCTTCCAAATGGTCAAGGGTTTGTGGCTTATCCGCATAGACCAATGACTTTACATAGCCCCACAGAAAGTAGTCTAGCGGTGTTGAATCACAAGATCTTGGAGGCCAATTCACAGGTCCAAAACTTAAAATTAAGCGGTCACCAAACGTGTCTTTCAATAAATCGATTGTGGCACGAGCTGTGTGACATGTTGCGCAGTCTTGTTGGAACCACAGCTCCTGGACATCATAGTTATTCAATTCAGGAATGAAAAAATTAGTAATCATGGCTCTATACCGATCACCATTGACTGTAACGTTCTGGCCATCATCGTTTTTGAAGAAGTACGGACCAATGATTCCACCAGCCCATAAAGCGCACCAAACAGTTAGTTTTTCTGGATGTAACGGTGTTTCGACATACACTTGAGGATTAGCTTCACTCCAAATGCGGCAGTTTTGTTTGTTGACGTAGCCATTCAACCAGAAGTGCGCTTCATCGCTAATGGACGTATAGTGCGCGATACGTTTTCCGCAGAGAACCATTATTTTCGAAATAAAATTGCACTATTTGCAAGCGTTGTTCAGGCGTGAGTCTATTCATGAATTGAGTGAAATATCGTATCACTGATATGTTTTCATTTCCGCGCGCTTCATGTCATATTTGATAGTTCATGTTGGGGACAAAATTCGCTTACTGAAAATGACATATGCTCCCTCTATCTATGTTTATTACTCTGAGGTATAAACGTTTCATTTTGAGTGTTATAAAAGATAAGTATTGTACTTGATTTTCACAGGATTTTAGGAGAGGGTTATACAAAACTAAATCCAACTAATACCAACGTTTTGCGGATATATTTCCACTTCTTCAGGGCAAAGTTGAAACTTATGTTTTCCACATAAATGATCTTAATATGAGCTTGTTGAGCAAATCCTCTACAACACAAAATGTCACCATCAATGGGAGTGTCAAACTGATGTGTTTACTTACTCATATTAAGATCATTTATGAGGAAAACATAATTTTCAACTTTGCCCTGAAGAAGTGGAAATATATCCGCGAAACGTTGGCATTAGTTGGATTTAGTTTTGTATAACCCACTTTCCTAAAATCCTGTGAAAATCAAGTACAATATGACCTCACAAGGAAATGAATCTTCAGACCATATAAAAGATAACTGATTATTTCAACAATTCCCTTCCATTAAACTTCAAGATATTTAGGAAAATCATCATCGGTTCAGTGAGCCCTGATATTTCTACCCTATAAAAATAATAAACACGTCTAATTTTCGGATACAGTCCTAATAAACACGCATAGGGGAAGCGCCTGAAGCACTTTCACCAAGAGACGTGTTAAATATACGAGACAAAGATCCGCCACTCAACAAGATCCCTTCGACTGGAAAGCCTCTGTTTTTATTAAAATACACGTTTCTTTTAGATGTTCAAACATCAAATGTTTCCCCGAACGTTTGACAGCAAGTCGAGTCGGTAAACAAGGAAGCAGGAAGTTATCCACAACACGAAATATGTGTAGCTGGAAATGTTGAACTAACAAATAATTGAATAAGACAATAACAGAAGTTTCTTTATTGTTCTGCATCACTCGAAGGCGGTAAGAAAAGCTGGCGTCTAGCCGACGTCGTGACGTCTCCTACAGACAGGCTGCAGCTGGAATGGAGAAATGTCAATCCTAGTTTTTTACGCTCTAACGGAGAACCTCTATTTTGGAATATATTCGGGTATTTCGGATCTGAATTTTCATGCTTTATTTGACGTCCCAGCATTCCGTAAGGATGAGGCGGAATATTAATGTCAGACTTGGATAAAGGTATTCAAAACTTTCGGATCATCGGTTTTCTAGGAGGATTCATCTCCGGAGAATATTTATCATATGTGTCGTTATATTAGCCGATTTGTAGAAGAGGGTTGATTGATTTCGTCATTACATCAATTTCAAAGACAATACCTAGTTAAAATAATATCAAATCGTTTCAGCGAAGTAAAAATTTATAAATTTAAAACCAAAAACGTTTTTGCATAATTGACATTCATCGGTTGTTATGCTCGAGTGAAGAAATAATCACAGTATTTCAATTTGTCATTACATCATTAGGTAGTTTTGTAATTTTAAAATGAAGGGTGTTTTTTTTAGATCTATAGAACATTAAATTGCAATAAAACAACGATGCATTATTCGATGGACATGAAATTTATTTATCCGCAAGATAATTTTGTGGCCTTACATTTTAAGTATGATTTCTGGCATATGACCGCCACAGCTGGCTCGGATGTAGTCCAACCTAGACGTCCAATTTTCGATGACTTTTTCCAACATTTGTGGCCGCATATCGGCAATAATAGGGCGAATGTTGTCTTCCAAATGGTCAAGGGTTTGTGGCTCATCCGCATAGACCAATGACTTTACATAGCCCCACAGAAAGTAGTCTAGCGGTGTTAAATCACAAGATCTTGGGGCCAATTCACAGATCCAAAACGTGAAATTAGGCGGTGACCAAACGTGTCTTTCAATAAATCGATTGTGGCACGAGCTGTGTGACATGTTGCGCCGTCTTGTTGGAACCACAGCTCCTGGACATCATGGTTGTTCAATTCAGGAATGAAGAAGTTAGTAATCATGGCTCTATACCGATCACCATTGACTGTAACGTTCTGGCCATTATCGTTTTTGAAGAAGTACGGACCAATGATTCCACCAGCCCTTAAACCGCACCAAACAGTCAGTTTTTCTGGATGTAACGGTTTTTCGACTTACACTTGAGGATTAGCTTCACTCCAAATGCGACAGTTTTGTTTGTTGACGTAGCCATTCAACTATAAGTGCGCTTCATCGCTAAACAAAATAAAATGGACGTAGTGTGCGATACGTATTTCGCACGGAACCATTATTTTCGAAATGAAATTGCACTATTTGCAAGCACTGTTTAGGCGTGAGTCTATTCATGATGAATTGCCAAACCAAACTGAAAATGAATCGCTTGACAACTGTTAAATCGGTCACCATCTTGAACAGTAATGCCAACTTAAAGTTGGATACCTCGAAAAAAAACACCCGTTAGTTGAAAATATCGATCAAAGAGTTTATCTTGAATTTAAATTTCCGAATGAAATGTCTTCTACTAAAACGCAGAAAATGTTACATATTAAAAAAATAAAATAAATGAAAAAGAATAATGAATTTCGCACAAACTCACAACCACTGTATGTCTCTGATATGGATTCAGCTATTTTTTTTCTCTTTTCTAGTACTCAAGATACTTCTACAAGGCAAAGTATATAAATAGATAGAATATACATGCCATGGAGCTATATAATTATGTGATAGTTTCAACACAATGTCATTCATCATAGTTTGGAACAGTTTTTTTGAGTAAAAAAAATGATTCAAAATATAAATTCATCTTTGAACAGGTTCCATACATATACCGTCATATATATCGCTACCAAATCATAGAACTAGGTTTACATTGAATTGTGTTTATTTCGAATCAAATCGATCTTTTTATTGCAATTTAAATATTTCAACAATTAATGCTACGACTATATCTATAGGGTTCTCCAATAAGAGGTTTCATTTTAAATAGCCCGCTATATGTGCAGCTATCATTTTTGAAGCGGTCATCTTCAAATTTTAAAGTTCACTTCAACAATGGTTAAAATTTTGCAGTCACAGTTCGCAAAAATAACATCTCAGCTGTCAATTTTGAAATGAGCGGATTTGGAGAAATTTGAGATATTGAGTCAAGTTAGTGATGTGAGGAATCAAAACCGAGCGCGTCGCTCAAGAACAACTGAAAATATTACTTGTGTAGTGTTGACGAAAACTCAGTTTTGTCGATTCCTCGTCAATTTTGGGAATAAGGCATTCCCCAAAGACATTACATCGTATTTTCATAAAGACCTACATCTCAACTCATATTTTCAACAAGAAGAAGGCTACGTGCAACGAAACAATTGCAATTTTGCAAGAATAGTTTTTGTCAATGTTGTTTAACTCCAAGATCTGAGGATTTAACATCTTTAGACTATTTTATTCCAATCAAAGTGGAAGATAAGATTCAAATGCCAATGCTCCACAATAGTAGACCTTGAAGATATAATTCGTCAAGTTATCGAGCACATAAAGCCCCAACTTTATTGTTGAACTCCATATATCCACAAAATTTTAGTGGAATCTAACTGATAGATTTTGTAACATCGAAATTTTACAAAAAAATACAGGTTTTCCCGTAAATAGAAGACTAACGCAATGTCTGTGATAATAAAGGGGGATATCTCAAACACGAAACAATCAATTTTCCAAGGCTCGGTAGTTCCAGAGATATGATTTTTCAAATTTTTTCACCTAGAACAACCACTCAAAAAATACTGTTCACTTCTTAAGGTAGTTTTTGGTAAACTTTGAAAAAAACTAATTTCACGTAGATGTTTATTAATAAAGTTCAAAAAGAACTACATAAATCGAATTTCCGCGATGTTAACATGCGTCTGTGTTCTACAACCCTAACCATATCGATTCTTACATTTTTCGAAGGAATATTTTAGCGCACTGTTCCCAAACGACTGGCACGTTTCGACGGCACGTGTACTGAAAAGAATAATGGCACCTTAGTTGCATGCCCTTTTGTCCCCACGTTTCTAGGCAGGAAGGTCAGTCGACCTTCATTCCTCAACTTCCATGCTTCTTTCACGGGTCAGAGATCGTTCCATAGACGCCGGTCTCCTTGTTCAAGTCGAAGGACCAATGTGGCGACATTTCAATATCGGAGATTACAGAACGAAGTTTTGATTTATGATCAGTTCATTTATCATGAAATTTCAATTTTCATTATCTGAGAAAATTAAACATTTTTGCACCATCCAGTTTTCTAAATTATTTACATAAATACTGGATAAAGTGACCATGATCGCCTACATTCGTTTTTCGTATGGAAATATGAAGAATAAAACCAAAGCCGTCAGCAACGTATTTTACAAACTGTTGAATCTACGAGTAAAATATAAACATAAAATACTGCGGTTTGTAACCACATCGTAATAACAGCATCTTTTCGATTCATTCTTCTACAGCAATATAATAAAAACAATAACGAATAAGAATTCTTTCTTTTCCTTGAGTAATAAAAAAATCCATTAGACAGCATGCGAAATACTTTAAGTAAGAAGAATACTTATTGACGCCGGGTGAGATACTTTTGTAGTTACATTGAGTGAGATTTGAAAAACTTCCACCATGGTATTCAGAATATTGTTGTTATTGTGGTGTTTCCACTCCATTTAATGCCAAACTGATACCTGATTCAAATAGGCTTCAAGGCTTACCAATTTTGATCTTCTGATTATTTTAATCATTGAATGAATGATGAAGATGGAGCATAATTTTTATAGAACTCAATTTATTCAGCCTCATACTCTTTCACGATATTTCATAAGAATATGGGAGAATGGCTGTTGTGTATTATCGGAGTTGCTAACGAAAAGAAATTTGGCAAAATCTTCCATGCCAAAATCTTATGACTACCGAATCACGATTGTAATCGAATAAGCTTTCTCCCATTAGGCAAATCTGCTGAAGCACTCATACGTTAAATGAACCCTGGGAATTTCAATTCTGTGATTCTTTTCTTTCCATCGTTAACTATCGTGTTTATGATCGGCCAGACAAAACTGATTTTAACCACAAGTTCTCCATAAGTGAATCCAATGAAATTTTTCAGATCGTAATCAACTCAAAATCCAAATATTAGAAGCATCACGTTAAAACAATAAAAAATCTACAAGAACTCCGCGAGATCCATTCTTCTCGTTTCCAGAAGAATTCAACTCAACAAGTCACGTATTTTCCCATATTTCATAGAACAATGCCCTTCTCAGACCACAAATACTCTCGCTTATTTGTTCTCCAGAATAAAACATCACGATGTAACCAAATAACAGTTGCATACACAGAGGGATATTTCTCATCCTTTCCAAAATGCAAAATGTTTACAATTGCAAAGGAAAATCCCATCTAGACCGTAATAATATCATGTATCAAACGGACGTGCTTACCACAGCGCCACTCACAACTATCACTCTAACTATCGCAGCGACATATTTTCTTTTTCCTTCCGACGTGTAATGAGATACATTTCAAGGAACGTGCGCAAATATACAATTCCGGCTCTTATACATCTTTATTGCTTACACGTCGTTACGCCGACTTCCAAGCTGTGAAATGCTCCTGCAATTTGTACAGAAACTCAGATTAAGAAACGAAATTGCATATGGTAACAACGTGCAGATCACTGAAAATTCAATAGAAAGTTTCATTTGATCTCACTCGTTGAGATACCACGTTAATAACGTTGGTGGGAGTTCGAAAAAATTACGGTGCTCCGTTATTCAAAAAATTACATTTTGTAGTGATGAATTTATGGACACCCCTCATGACATCTCAGAATGAACAAAAATTGAACAGACAAGATATTTTAGTGCCAATCTTCTCAATAAATTTAAATATATAAACCATTGTTTTTATATTTAAGTATTTCACATAACACAAAATAGACTCGTATGAATTATTCTGGTTAAATTTCTAGTACCTTCTGAATATTTCAAATACAATATTTGATGTGACTCACTCGACCAAAGCTATTTTTTTGAGGGGATTGTGTTGTATCATCCTGAGATCACTGATAGAATCATCAGTTTGGCACTGAGTATTCTCTCCCAAATACACCTTCCATTTCTATAGCAGAGAACTTTCGCTGAAGGAAAAAATTTGAAGCTTACAGTACGCGGTGTTTCTAAGCGGTCACCAAAGTCCAAGTCCTAATCGCGTTTGGCGCTACCTGGCTTTATTATTCTAACGTGAACTGACAATTTTATCGTGTTATGGGTGACTTTGCTGGACTAGCAAAGAGTCGCTTTACCACAGCTCCTCTCACAACTATCACTCTAACTATTGCCGCGACATATTTTCTTTTTCCTTCCGACGTGTAATGAGATACATTTCAAGGAACGTGCGCAAATATACAATTCCGGCTCTTCAACATCTTTATTGCTTACACGTCGTTACGCCGACTCCCAAGCTGTGAAATGCTCCTGCAATTTGTACAGAAACTCAGATTAAGAAACAAAATTGCATATGGTAACAACGTGTAGATCACTGAAAATTCAACGGAGATTTCCATTTGATCTAACTCGTTAGATACCGCGTTAATAACGTTGGTGAAAAAATAACGTTCGAAAAAAATTACGGTGCTACGTTAATCGAAAAATTGCATTTTGTAGTGATGAACCTAATGGACACCCCTCATGACATCCCAGAATGAACTAGAATTGAACAGACAAGATATTTTAGTGCCAATCCTCTCAATAAATTTAAATATATAAACAATTGATTTAATATTTAAGTATTTCACATAACACAAAATAGACTCGTATGAATTATTCTGGTTAAATTTCTAGTACCTTCTGAATATTTCAAATACGATATTTGGTGTGACTCATTCGACCAAAGCTATTTTTTTGAGGGGATTGTGTTGTATCATCCTGAGATCACTGATAGAATCGTCAGTTTGGCACTCAGTGATCTCTCCCAAATACACCTTCCATTTCTATAGTAGAGGACTTTCGCTGAAGGAAAAAAATTAAAGCTTACAGTACGCGGTGTCGTCTTCGGTGCTCATTTCACCACGTTTAAACTTAGCATAACAATCAATGATGGTTGATTTTCCTGGTACAGACCCCGGAAACTCTTCAACAAGTCAAGTTTTTGCTTCAACTGTATTTTTCCCCTTCAAAAAGCAATATTTTATCAGCACACGAAATTCTTCTTCTTCCATCTTTTTTCAAATAAACAAGTAGCTTTACTCACAACGCAGTATCTCACAAACTAATGGTAGGACTGCTGTCAAATTTTAACACGTATCGTTTGAAGATTGGTGCAAACTAAAAATCATATGGATTTAATACTAACACCGCCATCTGTGCATCAGACCGGGGACTTTTTAATTGGCCTAATATCACTTAGTTTAGACTCTTCTTTTTACATTTTATTCAATGTTGTATTACATCCTGACACAGAGAACCTACACTCACTTTCTTTTCATGCAACACATTGTAAAGCAATACCAAAGTAAGTACCTAGACAAATAACCTCTGGAAGTTAAAGCTATGCTATCCTCGTGTTCTGCTACCAGTAGCGTGTTAATTCAAATTCCTCACATTTGACAAAAACGCCAAAAGCAATATTCTGAAATGCGAATCCACTATAAATTAACGGAGCGATTAGGAAGTTGCTTTTACGTGTGTTTTCGAAATATCTTTTTGTATCTGTGCGTGTGCAACAACCCGATAACGTGCATTTATCCTTCTACCAACTTATTATTTTTCATATGGCGGAAAATTCATTGGATGTTTTTCGTTTTGACTGAAATTTTTTGCATTTTATGTTCTCCCATATTCTCTGGCTCGACGTACAACAAATAGTCCATAATAACATGTTCGAGTATCAGATGCTAAATTAGATTCATGTATAATATATTGGAGTGGCGGCACGAATAGGGTGTTGCTTCAATGACCACATTACTGGAATTCTTGAGGGTTGATAGCGGGGCAATTTTACGACCTCGACCTGACCTGGTCACTGCCAGTTATGTAAGTTATACGGTCCTTCCAGGATACTCGTTTATTAATTCTGACTTGAAGATCCCATGGGAATAAATAAAAGTTACTCTTGGTCATTACTAGATTGGGTACCATATTATTTCCAGATATTTACGATACGAATCGTATGTCCATACCAAAATTCATGGAAGATAAGAAATTCAAAATATTTTCGGACACAACAATTGACAGACATATTCAAACAAAATCAAAACTGAACTTTAAACTTCAATCTCTCTTGCAGTTAGGCCGTTAGCCGTTTCTCAGTGTTATTTACCTCTGGTGAATTAATGAGTTCAGCTCTTGGAGTTTGCAATACGCCAATAATAAATATTTGTATAACTACTAAGTAAACAATCTCTATGCCAGTTGATATTTGGCTTAACACGCACTTCCTAAGGAAGTGACATCTTGTTGATTTTTCGCTTTGTTGAAGGTCTTCACACTTAGTCCTATGAAATGGTCGTCTAGGAATGGTATTTTCAGATTTGCTGACAAACCATGGTACATAGACGAATTTGCAGTCTTTGTAGGTAGAACTTTGCGGCGTATGCCCAAGTCGGGCCTACTTGACAGATGACCGGGCGAATGGAGGACTTGTTGGAAATATACAGTTTGCTGCTTTAAAGACGTATCGTCAATGTTGTACGCTCACCATCTGATAAAAAAGAAGGAATACTTGATGGCAGCATTTTGGCATTGGGAACTCAGTTGCAAAATATCCCTCTGGAGGAACACACCCAGACTTGGGCAAGCAAAGAATTTAATGGTATTTTCGACGTCCTACATCAATCAAGAAGCTTCGAGTCATTGTGAGTTTTCTAACAAGGCACTGTCGGTATAAATATCACTTGGGTGGAATGTGCCTTTCGGAAGATAACATCTGCAAGCTGTGCAAATCGGAGAAAGAAATAACCAAACACTTGCTATGCAAAAGCTCAAAACTGATTCCTAACCGTCAAGATGTGATAGCTAAGATTCCGAAGGATGCTGTTAGATTTGCCAACATTATAAGACATTGAGGAGGTTCCTAGAACAAAAGATCGAAAATGGTCGCAGTTCTGAAAGGTTGAGCTGTAGCCGTTGGACCCCAACAACCTGGAAAAAAGATGAAATGTTGATAATGATCATGTCAATGAAATTATTTCTTCGTCGGTATCTTTTCCAATGCCCTTGATTAATTACTAAACCACTCATTTTCTTTAGTCAGAAGCATGATGAAATTGAATGATGTATCTGATGGTCGTGGGGCAAACAAAAATATATCAGACCAATTTTTGAAATCCCGAGCTTTATAGTCTAATGTAGTCAGTTCACGATTCGTCTTCAATTACGGTGGGTTTTTCTAGATGCTCGAAACTTCCTAACTCTCTTGAACAATCTCGCCATTAAAACTTCAGCATGATAATAAACCTAATATTCTATTGTAAGAACCTCGAACAAAATGAATAAATTCACCCTATCATTTGTCCGACAAAAATGAAAATTCTAAGCAGGGTTTAAATGAAACGTTCCAAAGACAACAGTGGTCAATGCTTTCACTTTCGAGAAAATATTCGCCGAACAACCTGGTTGTCGACGTTGAAATTTATGATCCTCCATTCCCTCGACAATAGCTACGATTTATCGAAAATATTGGTGAATCGCAAATACAATACAATACGCCACGAAAGGCAACAACCACAAAAGCGTCCAATCAGAATAAATCATTTTTATACCAGGCCGTTATCGTGACGATCATAAAGCTCATATGCAAGCGCATGAATATTTTTCCAATTCAATCCGAATCCGAATGTTTCCTTCGCGATTTTCACTTTGAATACTTCTTCTCTCACTTCTTTTCCATGTTCATTGCCATGAGTCGTGTGTCGAGTTCAGAGGCGGAGATGGTTTCCACTTTTGGTTCGGCCAATAAGTTCGTACATTGAGGAACATTGAAGTCAGTAGATTCTATCTTATTTAGTTTCTGTAAAAAAAATTATTTCAGAATGCAATATTTTAGCTGTGAGCAACATATAAGAAATAAGCTCGAAAATAAGTGTTGATGATTTGTATATAATATCACATTCAAATTTTTGAAATTTAGCCAGGAAGCGGAATTGAAATGAATAGCATTAAAAAAGAATGAGGTGAACTATTACTATTGAGTCTATTTGTTTTTATTGTCTCCTTGAAAACATAAATCCTTGGCTGCAGAAATAGGGTGGACGAAAGTATCCAATGGCTAGTGGTTTAAAAAGGATTTCAGAAAATGAATCTTTTTCAATAAGATTTTCAATAAAAAGTATGAAATACAGCAATCAGTTCAAATTCAACACTCAAAAGGGTTAAAATATACATCACAAATGACAGATATTAAGACATGCTAAGAGTCTTAGCAACAGATTTTCCTGCTGTTCTGAGAATGCCGTAATACCATTGTATTATTATTTGTTGACGTTCACAATGAGCATAGGTGGTGTAAATAACGTCTAGTTTCTCGAAGTATAATATAAATATTTAACGTTGTTTTAAACGTAAGAATAGGCTTTTTTATGATATCAACAGAAACGTTAATGGAACACTAAAATATAATATATATTCAATTACTCTAGACAGACAATAGACACGTATGAATTATTCTGGTTAAATTTCTGGTACATTCTGAGTATTTCAAATATAATATTTGGTGAGACCTACACAACCCAAGCTAATTTTTTGAGAGAATTGTGTTGTATCATTCTGAGATAACTGATAGAATCGTCAGTTTGGGACTCAGTGATCTCTCCCAAATATACCTTCCATTTCTTTAGCAGAAGACTTTGGCTGAAGGAAATAAACTTAAATATTACAGCACGCGGTGTTCCTAAGCTGTCACCAAAGTCCAAGTCCTCATCGCGCTCGCCGCTGCCTGGCTTTATTATTCTAACGTGAACTGAAAATTTCATCGTGTTATGGGTGACTTTGCTGGACTAGCAAAGAGTAGCTTTAGGTGTATTTATAATATAGTTAACAACCGCTTAAGTAATTGTGTAAATGTTTGGACGTCACAAAAAGAAATATCATTCTTGTACTTCCAGGTTACACAAAATAGCTCTCTGTATTATGAATATTCCTGCTCATTACAAATTTGTGTAATTGGCTTACTAGATTTTGTAATTAATTCTCTGAGCATCAACATTGATTGGAAACGTGATGATATAGTTATTAGAAAAAGTATAATTATAAAAAACTCGTTCTAAAAATAACTGTTGAAAAATATGTTGAGTATAACATGATAAAAATATTTAAAATACGTTGATTTTGAAATCAAAATGACAACATTGAAAATTCAACCGGTAACGTGAACTCCAAGAATACAACCTTGAATAAACGTTATATCAACGTACATGTGCACATTGGGCTTTGTTAAAAAATACTAAACGTATTATTATAGGAGTGGATTTTCAAAATCTGCCTTCTAGCCAGTTCATCCAGCTGCCATCTACGACAGTGCCCCAGTTGAAATAACGGCATACTGCCCCTCCGACCTTATTCCGTAAGGTGCGAAGTATGAATCAAAGCGGGCAAGGGTCCCGAAATAGGGGACCGGAGCGGCGTAGGAAATAAGATGGCAGCGAAAGAAACATCGGCGGAACTTTGCATAATGTCGGCGGAGACAGCAGAGAGCCGGCTGGCATAAATCACGGCTGGCTGCACCTCCTGCTATCCGGGCCGTGTATATCGAACGATTATTTCTGCGGAGATCTGCGGAAAAAATAAGCGATATGGCGGCGGCGGCGACGGACGTGCACCTTGGTGTGTGATGTTATGCGGACGTGGAAAAGGTCGAGGTCGGTTCAGAGAGTCTTCCGATGTTGGAGCTTCGATGAGGTTTCATCGGATATATTGGTATTTTGAGTGATGGGTTTAGTAGTCGTTTGATTCAATTTTTAAGAAAAAGTTTGTAGAACTACATAGGCGTACAACTTTGCTCCCGCCGTTTTTTTCCTAAATTCGAGGCTTTATGTGAAAAATTGTTTTTACATATATGATTCAAAGTATTTCTCCCAACTTTCAGGCAGCGCACGAATCCCGCGTTGAAAAAATTGGTCATCTTTTGAAGTGATTCATGGATCGGTCCAATTTTTTACTTCTTCATAAGACCGAAATGCTGGTCTGTCAGGCCATGTGTCATTGATCAAAGCAAGTATTAGTCCGAGGGAGTAACGTCTAAAGAATACGGCGGATGAGAAAGGACTTCTCTTTCAACGTTCCTAAGTCTTGACTACTTTCGCAACATGGTGTCGAGCATTGTTATGCTGTAAAACCACTTTATCATATATCTCGATGTATTGCGGCCTTTTTTTCAATGCACAGATCGAACTCATTAATAGCGTTGGTTGTTTCATTCCGTTTCAACAATTCATAATACATTACGAGGAGTTGATCCCACCAAATACTGAACATAACCTAGTGAGTGTGAATATAATTTAGCCGTCGGCTTGGAAGCATGGCTGGTATATTCTCATGATTTTCTGCGCTTATGATTATCGTAATGAACCTATTTTTCATCTCCAGTCATAATGCGATGCAGAAATCCCTTTCGCCTTTGCCTTGCAAGCAGTTGTTCACAAGTAAACAAAAGCCTTTCAACATTTATCAGCTTCAACTCGTACAGCACCCAATGTCGTTGTTTCTGAATCATTCCCATGACTTTTAGGCGTTTTGAGATTGCTGCTTTGCGTCACTCCCAATGACCCTGCCAAGTCTTGTTGCGTTTGACACGAGTCTTGATCAAGCAATACCTTAAAATCTTCATCTTAGAAAACCTTCTCTTTTCTACTGGTCTTCGACGTTAAAATCACCATATTACGCCATCGAAATATTAGTGGATGGCGCTATGTTTACAAATACCTGAGCTTATTGTGTGATATCTACGATCTATTTATTTAGACTACTTCTTACAGCTACAGCCATCTATTGCGCAACGCCGGAAGCAAAGTTGCTACCAATTATGTTGAAACTGTATTTGAGACACATATAACTTTCATTCATCTTCATATCCACTGTAATCTATTGTAATGAACTTTGTTCTACAAAATATTTCACAAAATTTTACACAAATAGTTCAGATGACAGTATTGTATAACTTAAGTATTGATAGTATTCGAGAATAACTAATCATAATTTTTTGCTGAAAATTTGCATATTCGGGTTTCACACAATGATATTTGCCTGAAATATTTTCAGAACTCTACAACTTCTGGTTATACTAGAAGACTATACTAGTTCCTCATTTCAAATGCCACACCCAGCATATTATTGCATGATTAGATAGCTTATTTCATGGCAAATTCTGCAATATGCCATACCTTGGGTATAAACTCAATAGTTTATAAATTGATGAGATTTCTATGAAAAAAAAAATGTTGCGAAGAAGGTCTCACATTCTATTTAATATTTCTGCAGGAAAAGTTTTTTCCAAAAAAATAGAATACTGTATTATCAGACCGCAACTTCTAACTGACTAAAATAGTCGATGACTTCCGGAAAACAAAGAAGGAAACCAAAACTCGTTGTTTCGACAACTGAATTCGACAGTTCATGAATTGTAATTAATTGTGCGTTGGATTATTGAGACTCCATACACACTAATAAAATTTTCAATTACGAATCACTAATTAGTATTCATGAAATGTCAAATTTAATTATTGAAACACCAACTTTCAATTTCTATGTCAAATTCGTAAATACGAAACTATTGACGAATGAATTGCGGAAAAAAAATTGTTCAGTATCAAATGCCACTCCGTACGGTTTCTGGTATATAATTTTTTTCTAAATATTCTTTTTTTGAAATCAATTAATTGTATTTTTATGCTAGCAGGTTTGATGTAGTATCACAATCAACATTCATTCGAAAGTGAACATCGAAGTTGTTCCATCAAACTGAATTCTTTATGCTTCGATTGAACCTGATCGAACTTTAACGACTTTAGTACTCTCTATCTACGAATTAGAATTTATTTATTTTATCGACTGAAAATGGTGGGCTGAAGTAGTAGAAAAATTATATGAAACAAAACCTGTGGTTAGTCGTTAACACTTCTATGCAGACATAATTTCATGCAAAATTTTTTGCAGTGATTATAAATCTAGTTTTTTTATTAGGTAAAATTTCACCTTTTGGCCTATCATAAAACAAAATTTGAGACGAATACTTTTTTGATTTAGAGCTCTGTCAAAAATATCATTTTCATTCTCTTCATGAGACTGAATCAAAAGTTTTGAATAGCTTCATCATTTCATTACTTTCCAAATCGTTTCAAACCTGAAACTCTATCACTTATCGCACGTAGGTGAAATATCGACGTGAGTCAAAAATTGCTCCGCAATTTTCCTGAGATCCAGCTAGACATCTGGCCTCTATAGCAGAAAAGTTCCAATCATTTCTACACGATTCAAGCTTCTCTCAGTAATCCAAACTCGCCCAACTCGAGACGTGTCACAAAATATCTTCAGGAGTGGAGACTAACATGTTGTGCAGTTTTCCTTGGGAAAGTGTAATTCTCAACGGCACGTACCATGGGTTTTCTGTCTTACCAGACTTTCACTTTCCTACTTCCCCACTTATTTATCCGTGATAATACGTTAAGTTTTGTGCCTTGGGGAAAAAGTTCAATTATAGTCGGCAGTTTTGATAAATGGTTGAACTTCGGATTTAATGCCAGGAAGTTTGATAGGTTTAATTTAGAGGACATAAAAATGCTTGAAAAGGCAGCATGAGAACTTTATATTTATTTTCGTTCGCTTTTCTTCCATTTTAAATGTTCAGGGCGTGAATATATGGGGTTTATTCGAATTAAAACTTGGAGTTAATTGTAGTCATGGCACGCAAAGATATACTAGTGACCAGCGCATTCGCCATTCTGTAATGCATTGAAAGTCTTGTTTTTCATCAATTTTGGTGAACTTCATTTCCAAAACTAATGTACAAACTTTACATTTTTCATGATTCTATTTTGAACGTGGACATCCTCAAAACATCTCTCATAACTAATTGGGGATCGAAAAAATATTACAATATTTCCATTTCCAATATTGAAAATAAATTATTTGTGGTGAAAAAGTTTCTAAACTAATTTTTGAATCAATGAATAGTTTTAAATCAAATACTACAAACATTTGGCCGATTCGAGAAATCATTGATTGATTGAATATAATCGTGCTAGATCACGAAATGGATCCTACATAACTAAGTACACAATATGAGAATTTTCGACTTTCTTGAGTTCTTAATTTTCCAGGAAAGCATAAAAAATTGAGATTTGCCTCATTTAGCAATTAAGATTCATTGAAAGAGTGTCGTTCTATTTCAATGTTTGAGCTGGTACTGCCGAACTTGGTGATTGTTTTCCTGATAAATTCAAAATCTTATAATAAAATATTGCATTAAAAAGTGATATAACAATTTTAAGCTTCATATGAAATTTCATGTTGATTATCTCACAAGAACTAGAAAAATTTCAATAAAAATATTTAATAAAAAATTACCCTATTCTTCAATGACTACAAAACTGTTGTTGGGATTTTGTATGTAGATATAAAATATCAAGCTTTGTGGAAAATTTCGATCTGATCACAACATCAAAACCAAAGGAAATTCAGGTGGAATATTGAAGAAGAGATATTTCCGTGTCAGCAGATTTCGCGTTTATATACAGGATGATTCGAATGATCTTTAGGGAGTGATAGTTTTAGTTAAAAGAAGTTCTTTCTAGTAAAATCCTTTTCTATCTCGAATTTCTTTGGAGAAACAGGCTATGAACTCAATTTAATATTTCATTTATTTATTTAAATTCTGAACAAATTGGTATAATAAGCGTTTAAATTTAGGGAATATTGTACTCTGAGGATTTTCAATATTTCCATGATTTTTTTCTCACAATAGCCACAGTTGTTTGGTTTTTTGTCGCCCTTCACCGCTACGCTTTTTGGAGCGATTTCCAGATTTTCCAGGTTTTTATTCACAAAACAGGTACCCTTCTTGAAAGCCTCTAGGATGTACCGTTATCGAGAAAACTTGGCTTCATTATTATCGAGGCATCAGTGATTTCGAAGGAATATTTCATATGTTGCAAAAAACAAAATCGAATAAATGTTATTTCGATAACATTGGAGTCATTTTTATCGAAAACGCTAAGGCCTAGCGGCTTTTGGAAAGGTTTGTTTTGTGAAGACAAGGCATTTGAAGTTATCACATGGACTTTTGATCACTATGTAAAGTATAACAAGCTTCGTTTGGATTTCGTAAAAAATTTGAGCAGAATATCGAAAAAATCGAAGAAAGCCAAATGAAAGCATACAATAACAGAAAATTGGAATAAATCATTATTCATATCATGTACCTATATAAAAAAATCTATGGTTTCAAGAGCGCAATTGCCACATGAACAAAAGAGCATTCAAATGTTCCCGATTTCACTTTATTACTTATCTAATTTTTCCTCAATTTTCAGTTGTAATACGATATAATGAATTAATCCTTTACAAATCAAATTGAAATATTTCTGTGGATAGTGTATTTTTGTTATTCGTTCTCGAAAAATTATATGAATCATCAAATACAACATACTTATGTGATATTTTTTCATTGTGTTGATTTCGTTAAAAAAAAATAGGTAATCGAAATGGAAATTTCCATCAGCACAATTCCGAGAACAGCTTCTGTTTTAATACTCAATGTGTAGCAAGGCAGGAATCTTGAAGTAAAATTTGAAAATCTTCATTGAGGTAGAGGATACTTCTATAAATTCTCTAAATCATTATTCTCTTCTCTCATAAATATTCCGGGCACAGTTTGCACAGCTAATCGCGCACCAAATCAACAATAAATCAATATTAATGACTGCCTCGACTTGGAGGCAGTCTAAGAAAAAGTGGCAAAACTGGAACTTTCCCGAGATTTTCCAATTTCACGGACTCCTGCTTCCGGAACGAATGAGAGCGGCCACGTGACGAGGTGGGAAAGGAGTTCTAGGGGTTAACTTGTGGAGTTCGGATGAGGGGTTGGAGGCAGCCCCCCTAAGCATTAGTCGTGACGTCCATACGTAATCCTTCGCGTAGGCGTGTTGGCGGAAAAGTCTTTTTCGTCAAAATATTGTGGTTTCAGCCTGCTTTATGCATTAGGCCGGTATGTGGCATATGCCTGAAATGTCACTCTGGATAAAGGATAATGTTATTCGAGGAGAGTAGCCTGCATTTACGGAATGTATGACATTTTTGCGGGGGTAATGCATCGTTCTTTGTGGGGTAGCATTGAAAGAATTTCATAACAAACATTAACAAAGTATCACCTTCGAATCTTTGATTAATGTTTGTGTTATCAGGCAGATTGTGATATAAAAACAGATGGAATGATTTCATTGAATGGAAATCAATAGTGTTTTATTATATTTTTACATTGCAGGTGTCTTTCGATGTAACCCTCTATCACATTTAATACACTGAACATTTTGAGTAATAAGATTTTAAATTTTATCTTGAGTGATATAATGGGTTTTGTCTACTGAGAGTAAAAGATAACATTATAAAATAAAACTCGTTTAACAATGAGAAAAGAGTGAGTCGGAAGTTTGCAAGCAATAATAATATCAAGATTGTGTTCGAATCTCTTGAATACTTACATTATATTCGCATCATTGATAAACTTTGCATCTGATCGTTGGAATTCAAAAATTCAAATAAAAATTAGTAAAATGCTCAAAAATCGATTTTCAAGATCTGGAAAGCCAAGATTTTCTTATAGGGACTACTATTGCATGGGAGTGTCCCAAATCCTGTTGAAGTACTGTTGAATTAAAAAAAAATTGTACACCAATTCCAACATTATGTCTCACAAAATTCATTTTGCAAACCATTCACAACTTGAGTTTTTGAGCCGTAGTCCCAAACGATTATCTTTCGGATGAATAATTGAAAAATATAATTACTAAGTAAAAAAGGAAAAATCTTGAACCAAGGAAGCATTGGGTCAGAACACACTGGTTTTAATTATGTTTTTAGTTCTACCATAGAACGAATAAGTGAAAAGAATGAAATTCGGAATTCATATTACCTTGTTGAAGTATCTTGAACATTATGAACCCATGTGTTCAGTTCTATCCAACGATAATGAAAAAAAATTAAAACTTATTTGAAATATTGTCGACTTGATACTTCTGTAGAGTTGATGAAAAGTTTTGAGCATATGATATGATATGATAATTCGAACTAAATCAATGAAGATGAAATGACAAATTCGAAATATTCACCATAAATAATAAAAATTTCAGAATATTATTATTTCTCTTTGCAATTCTCCAAGAAAACCAGAATATCTTGAAAGCTTCACGTTTAAGCATAGCGCATTTCACACAAAATCATTTTGAAATTCATTTCACGATTTGAAAAATTAAACCTTCCATTATAAATAAAATAATAGCAATATATTTCCAATAAGTACAGCTGGAAATGGTTACCCTCTGGTTACAGAGAGGTCTCCTCTTAGAATTAGAATTAGAAAATTTAAAGACTGATTATTGAATTCCATAATATTGATCGATGGAACTGTGAAGTCTGAAATTGTTTATTTTGGTACAAATTTATTTGGCCTAACCATACTTTTTCTTTGTTTCAGGGCAGCACAGAAACTCAACCTTTCCTCCTCTCCCCACAGAAGAAAACGCTACAATTCTGATGATGGTGACGCTACTGGTTTCTGCGGGGTACTTCAAAGAAGTCCACCTCCCGTACCTCCAGCGTTACTCAGGAGATTGGGGGTGAGGGAAGTCACAGGTGTTGGCAAGGTGAGTTCCCCTTCTTTTCAAACAGTTCAGGAGTCTTATTCTGAAAAAAAAATTATGCTCTAACAGAGAGCGAAACTGGTCTGTCGCTACCTACCTTCAATGACAAAGAGTTTATATATTGATCTGGAATTTTTCCAGTCAGGCAATTAGTTTTTCATAAATTGCCTACAAGAATTATGAGAATATCAAAATGAAACTCTCTATGAAGGACAAACATAAGAATAATAGCGATGAATTAGTTCTTTTTCAATGTTCATCCACACAAAGAGAATTCCTTCTGCTTTTTATAGCTCAAATTACGAGCTGAGTCCCGAGGAACTGTACATATTCCTACCTCATAAAGAGGCTACTCAGGTGAACATCAAAGAACCATTTAAAAGAGAATTATCCTCTTCATTCAGTTTCATACAGGGTTTTGCGGCCCACAAAACTCTCACCTTTCTTAGTATCTCCATTAATAAATTGTTGATACACCTACATGAAAACTTATAGCTACTCGATAGACAGTTTTACTACACTCAGATATGCTTTGTGTTCCCTCACACAAAACGAATAATTTCCAATCATCTATGTCATATCAAGCATCATATCATTTGCCATCCAAATGAAAAAGCTTGTGTATTAGACATCTTAGGAGTAGAGTCAAATTACGGCTTTTAGGCAAAGCATACTCAAAGGTTGTGGAGTATCTGAGGGATAGCAATTAGCTTTCAGGTTTTTTACTAGTAGAATTGTCATAAATATTTGTATTTTAATTTTTTGCCTCAAATATACTGTTTCTACATTTCAGTTTGGATATTATAAACTTATTTTTTGTTTTTATTTTACTTCAATGTTGACTTCTCCTATATATACATACATATTTTGGCGAGTTGTTCTCGAGCCAAGTTACGAGGTGCGCCCTTTCCTAGGGGTTTGTTGTTTCGTCCTGAGATCACTGGTGGACTCATCGGTTAGGCAAACCAGCGATCTCTGCCAAAGACTCACTCTCTCACTCCATCGTTGAGAGGTGACCCTGTTGCGTTGGAACGACCCCTTTAAATCCGCCGGGGCCGAAGTAGTGTGGCGTGAAAACCCACAGCGTCATCTCTGAGCAGACAGAGTCACTACAATGTAATATTTTACAATGGACGAATAAAGATTTATTATTTATTTTCGGTTTCCAACAAAAACTTCGACCCGTCATAATTTTTGAACACTTTTCGCGAATAAATTGAAATTTTCGGGAAATATTGTCTACACGTACATTCAGGAACTATCTTATGCAAAATTCTGAAAATACACACTCAAAAATCATGAAAAATACCAAAACTAGGCAACAAATTCGTACAGGACAGTACAGGACTTTTCAATTTGAGGTTAAATCCCTTATCTGACTAATAATATATTCATTCTCATCTATCACAATCCGTATTCAACCATTTCACGTCACATCCCCTAACTCTGTAGCCACAAGACAGGCTGACTAACTAAATAGCCCTACAATTTGCGAGATTTCCATCAATCGTGCTTGAGAACGGAAGTGAAGGACGTATTGACAGCACCCCAAGATCCGGTGAGGTTAGGAATGAAACCTCCAATCAGCCTCAATTATCATACTAGCCACCGTCGAAATGTTGGGGGTTGAATGAATATACTGCGTATTATGCTGAGATAAAAGAGAATTTGTTCCGTGACCAATTCAGGTTTTCGTGCTGTATATTTATGTAACGTAAAACCTGTCATATTTGGAATTGTGGAGGTGTCACAATATGTCTTTTTTGTTCAGCAATTCATCACTTACTTTATATAAAAGTTTTCTAGAACTGCTTTGTTTTAACTATTTTGTTTTTATTGTTATCATTTTAATTTAATTGTTCTTCTCTGAGTATGATTTCAATATTTGAGAAATTCTATACAAGGTATTGCTGAATTGAAGGTACAAAGGAGAATGATACATCCTCTTGGATAATTTCAAGAAGAAAAAGATCTATAAGCTTTGGCCCTCAAACGCTTTGTTTTCGAGATACAGGATGTTTCTTCGTAATGATTATAGCAGTTTATTGAATCTTTATTGATCTCTACTATAGATTGGTTAAATAAGTACCATAACAAATTAATTTATTCATCAAAACTTACTACTAAATGGATATTATAGGAAATTAATATTCTTATCTCGAAATCGGTAGCAAATATTACAGAACCACATAAAAACAAAAAGTGTTGTATTGGACCAAAGTTTCTTTTAACATTTTTGTTTACTACCAGTGGTCCATCAAAAATAAGTTCTGGAGGAAAGAAGCGGATTTCCAGATATTGAGAGAAAATATTACCCTTCAGATTTGCAAAAAGCATAATGTGAACTTCAAATTGGATAAAATATGCCAAATTCAAGTTGAATATCTTTTGGAGAGAAGGTGCTATGAGAATAAACTAAAAAATAAATCAAAAATCAACATCCTGTTTCCCCAAAACAAAGCGTTTGCAGGCCCATATATATGGGACTTTTTTTTAAATAAGTCATGAAATGTGTCATTTTTGTTTGTACCTGGAATTCAGGAGCCCCCTGTGAAATAAATATATTTGAGTGTTTAGATTCAATAGCCTATACAGTTTTTTCAATGTGAAAACTGCAATTTATTATTGGAATATAATAGTTATAGCCCAGAGGCCTTTGTTTTTTGACTTTATATTCAACAGAATTTATTAAAAAAAAAGTATTGTGGAATTCTTTTCGAAAGATGTAGATTCAAAATACATAAAAAGAATTTGGCGTCTATAAGTCTATGTTTAACTTCTTTCTGTGTTATTATTGTCAACAAAATGCCTCTGCAAAGTTTATATCTATCAAAATCGTATAAATGGTTTTCTAATCGAAATTTTAGGTTACAATTTCAAATTTTTTTTCAATTCAAGCAAAAAGAATAGATCTTCTCACATTTACCCAAGTTGACCTCAAATTGAGAAAAATCAATAACTTTGAGAAATAATACATATATACAGCATACCTATACATAAGTTGTTGATCCCTATTGCCTTTCATATCACTAAGGGGAATATCCTTTTTGTTAGCTCTTAATCTTCTATGAATGCCCATATAATATAATGGAAAGAAGATTCGAGGTACCTACATATTTCAAAAATAATATCCAACAGAAAAAATTCCTATCCTACTTTCAGGCACATACAAAATTCTTGAATAATTGAATCTCGGTACGTTTTTTTGCTGTAAGTGATTATTTTTGTAACTTAATAAATAATCTTGATAATCCTTTCACTGGGACGAAGAAGCTGTTCCATTTTTCCATTGGAAGTGATTGCTCCCATTCTGCGGACAGTTAATTGCAAATAAAGGTTATTATAAATGTCAGGTTAAATATAAATGGAATAAACGTATTGCGAAGGAAAACCACCAAGACCGCTGGGAAATTTACTCATCAATTCCGTATATCACATTACGGCCACCAGAAGCACACCTGCTTACCTCAAGAGGTTAGGAAAGGAACCACTCACCTTTATCCAAGCGTTTCTGCCTCCAGATAATACAAATGTCAACGCGTATTAGTCGCTAAAGTCACTTGGCTTCAATTTGATCCTAACGTAATTCTTGAAATGTCAGAGGCCCAGGTCTTCCAGCTCCTGAAAAATAATGGAATTTATCGATCGTTTCGTTTCTTCTCGGCTTCGATTAAGGCCGAATTGAAGAAAAATATATCCCTTGCAGCTCTAATCGGGTTGGTTAGACACGTCGGTACTTGACGAAGACTGGTTAGGTCGATCGAAATGATAAGAAAACTTCTGGTTTTGTTTTTTTTTTTGGTGTTGGAAATTGGTGAGATGATATCTTTGTTCCTTTTTGTTTTGAGAAATTAAGACGTTGATGAGATTCGGAATGTTTTTCTTGAAGAAATTGTTATTGCCTTAGTGAATGTCTATTTAATGATTCATCACATATTTTCTTCATAGTATGTCAAGAAAGTAGCTTTATGGGCTTAAACTTTTTGATCATCTCGAAGGAAAATGTTGTCCTTCTTCTTCCTCTTTTAGAAGGTACCATTACTACATTTTCAAGCTACTTGGCTTGAGCTTGACTTGATTTCTAGTCAAGCTTTGTTTGATTTCATAATTTTCCATCCAGAAGATAAGACACATGAGGCATCTTATAAATTTGTCGCCTAACCTATTGCGGGTTTTTGTAACTGTAAGAGCAGCTCTGGAAAATTGTCTTTCAACAGGAGCTGAAGATGCTGACTTTGATAAAAAATCCTTGGCCATTTTTGCCAGGTTTGGAAAGATATTTCTGAAACTACAAAAATATAGCAAAAGTTTTCATATAAATGTGAGAAAACTACTAATAAAGTCACACTGGCGAATGCTTCAGTCTCTCGACGCTTGAGAAATCCCCTTATTTAGTCTAAGCGCGCACGAGATTGCAAAAATATATGCCGTGCGACGCGTGCATATCAAGCTCAAGTTATATCAAGTAGCTTGATATCAAGTCAAGCAATAAATATCTAAAATCAAATCAAGTCAAGCTCAAGTATTTTCACGAGCTCGATTTTCAAATCAAGTAGTTGGTTAAAATGTCAAGCTACTTGGCTTGATGAATCCCTAATCAGTAGAAATGATTTATGAATCTACGGAACAAATTCATCAATATACATATTACTAGATTTATGATTTATATATAGAGGTTTATAGATTTACAGAATACATAGAAATTTCTATAAAGTTTGAAAGTATCCACCTTGTGATTGCTATATTCCTTTTAGAACACTAATAACTCTAGGCAATTACTTTGACCCCAATTCCTCCCCTCGCCGAAGCAAGTTTGGGAAGAAAAACGGCCCCAGAATTTATTTAAAGCAGTTTATAATTCCCCATTAATCAATATCCCCGGATCCAGACGAGAAAATGCAAAAAGTTCTCGATATACAAAACGCGGAGGGTGACAATCACTCCAAGTCATCCATAACCCCAAAGACAAGTCGCCCCTAGCTTTTTCAAGGAGCTGTGTATTGTTGGGGGGGACCGTCGACTCTGCATTCTTCGACCCTCCACGAGAAAGTTTGAACAAATAATTTTCTATTAATTTGCGCGAAGATTTGACATAATGAATAACGACGGCCAGAGTGATAGGTTGAGATCGATTGATGAGGGAAAATTATTCATTTTGGTTTGCTTGAGGTTTAGTTTCTGTACTGAAGGGATTGGACCAAGGTGGAATAAGATTCGAATGATGTAACTTTTTATTTACCTACATTCACTTAATGACGTTTCTACAACCATAGTGTCATCTTCACAAACAACCAAGTGACTGTATATTGTTAGCACCCATTTGGCTAGTTTATGTTGTCATGGACAATTTCGTAGTTACATTTATCAAAAGAGTTTCCATATCATACCAAGCATCATAAAATATAGCAATAGATGACAACAACTTTTTGAAAAAAATTTTAAATGTATATTCTGATTACGTGGATGATATCGTAGTTACTTCAACTTTAGGAAATTACTAAGTCTTCTTTGAACTCAGAAAACTTCAAGATTTTGCTTTGAACGATCTCTCAATTGATTGTGGTGCAGTCACAGTAAAGTGAGTGCACCACTTTACGACGCCGTTTGACTAAAAATTTTTTTGGTGTATAATTGTTTAGGAAAGAAGGTTAACCTGTTTGTCTGTGTACTTAGATTTTCGAAGCAGAGCTTATTTATATTTTTTTATACCATCCACGATTAGTGTTTCCTCTTTTTGCTGCCAACAGCTCAACATTTGAAATGGTGGAAGAAACGCCACTCTTTTGTTGTCATATATCATCTTTAGCGAAGGTTTTGATGTTGCCTAGTTATGCAAGATGTGCTTAACACTATTGTGAGGCATGTTCATAACACTTTTGAGGACTATTGCCTATGATAACTGATTTGTCAACTGAAGCCTCATCATACACATGGATGCTTCAGACAACTAAATCTACGACGCCGTTTTGCTTGTGCCTTGAACATGAAGTTATGTCTGGTTTACCCTTGAAGATTACACTTCAAAGTTGTCAAATCATTGATCATTGATTTGGAACAGAAGGACCAATCTGCTCGCCAAAGAGTGTGACGTGATGCTGGCATGGACATAAAACAATTGAAGGCTATTGCCTGTGATAACCGATCACCTTGCCTATATATTCTAGTTCTATAACTCCACGCTATATTTATGATGACCTAAAGAGTTTTTCACCATACATAACCCCCCTTTAAAAGGCACTGTACGTTTCTGTTTTTGTATCACTCGTCAAACTTTGGATGTCCTTCATCAGATTCATTTTCCATCGAACTCGTAAATGATGGAAGAATACCATCCTTCTTGTTCATCTTTCGCCTTTGCCAAACTACTTGTGAAGTTTTTGTCAAACCGAGCTTTAGCGTTGACAAATCAGAGGGGAAGTTATTTTTCTATCAAGTTCCTTCTTACTGCATTTTGTCCAAGCAGAATTTGTTGTGGAAGTTCATTCCGCAAAAATTTGGTTCAAGTATTGCAGACTGTTCACTCTGCAATAATATAATTGCAGAGCCTAAACAGACTTAGCATAGTTGATCCACGGAGCTTAAATAGTTAGGAACAGACATCAGCTATTTCATTTTGTCATTACCTAATGAGCTACTCGGTCCCCAAACTATCATCAGATTTTAGGATTCTTATGAATATTATGAAGATTTGCAGAGGAGTACGACAGATTTTAGGATTCTTATGAATATTATGAAAATTTGCACAGGGGTACGACAGCGTTGTGTTTGGTCGCCATTTCTGTTGAACCTTTAACCCGATCTCATATTCAGTAAATGTTTGACGCACGCCTCAGAGGAAATCAAAATAAATGTTGTGAATATCAATACTATTAGATGACGATACTGTCTTGATCGCCAACTCAGATGTAGGTCTACAATTGCTCCTCAACTGTGTGTCAGGTTCGTGAGGAGTTTGGAATGAAGATAAATATAAAAAAAGACCAAGGTTATGATCTTTAAAATATCAAGAAATGTCCGCGACCAGTACATATTTAAGGCCAAATTCTGGAACATATTGATAAGTTCCGGTACTTGATATGTTGGGTAAATTGCAAATTGTATCCAGACATGGAGGTAAGATCAAGGATATAACAAGCCAGAAATTTCTTTCTGCGATTTAGGAAGCTTCTCTCCGATTCACGAATTAGCCTTGGGTCAGCGTTTGATACTTTCTAAATGCTATGTCTGGTCCACATTCTTATATGGAGCCGAAACATGGATGCTCAAAGCGAATACTATCAATAAAATTGGAAGCTTTTGAGATGTGGACTCATCGTAGAACCCTTAAGATATTATGGACGACACATACAACCAACGAAGAAGTGTTGAGCAGGTTGAGTACGGAAAGAGAGCTCTTCTAACTTATGAAGGTTTCTTTGAAAAATCGTATTTGGGCCATATCCTGAAGAATGACATATAAAGGGAAAAATTGGACGAATTTGCCATGGTCATATCCAACCTTCAACCTTCTTTGATGGAGAGGCACGTTAAGAAGAAGAATGAAATGTTTTTTCAAGACTGGCAAATTGCCAAATCAATTATTTAACACTTCTAACGTCACTAAGTGCGATAAGCCGCAATCGATGAACTCCCGGATTCACTAACGAGATGAGCCGGAGCCTACTCTTCGGAAACAAGCGGATCGACCAGAAACAGCGCCTGTTCCAAGTCATCCGGCACGAGGGATGGCCTCACTCAGTCCCGGCAGCGTACCGTATGAATCACACATTTTTCAAAGTCCTAATCGCATCAGACTAAATGATTCGACATAAGCCGGCCGAGGCGGGCCAAAGTTCGGACGGAAGGCCGCCGGACAATGGCTCGACTTAACGTAACAATCCGGGTCGGGGTGAATAATGCAGGAATAATGTAACATTCCGCAGATGCGAGGTCGACGGTTAGTTCTGTCCAATCTTCGTTAGTTCTGAGTGATTTCCTTTCTCTGGTTTGTTCGTATAGCGTTTGTTTTGTTTCATTGCTATGCTTCGCCGGGGTACATCTGCAGGAGAATTAGAAATGTGGGGCTAATTGGTTCAAATTGATCGGATGAGGGTCGTTTTTGATTCGAGAATTTCGATGGACGTACTTTCGAGTTTCTATGAACATTATGGTCATTCTGTTATGCTCTGTTGTTGCTGCCAATTATAAAATGTCGATTGTTATTTCTTGTGCGATATCATTATTATCTATGTAGTACACTCATATTTAAGTATTCTATTTTTTTTTTTCATTCAGAATATTAGATAATTCATTGAGGACTATAATATGCATATATGTATTTTATATAATATATAGAAGAAGTTTGATTAGAGAAGTCAATAAAGAAAAGAATATGCCTTACATCCACTAAAAGATATTATTATTATAATTTTCAATGATTCTTCTTTAAGATCGTTTTAAATGAACATATTCTTCTTCTATCGTGTGAAAAATTAACCTTCAGTTACTGCTCGTGACTTGTTCAAGAGGCATTGCTCTTTTTCGTTCCTAAGGTGTGTTAAATTATCTTAAGTTTCTGATGTAAGAAATAATGCTGTCATTCAGGATGCAGAGTTCATTATAACAAACACAGTTGAACTAACTTACTATACACTATACAGGATCTAAGTCGAAACAGTGCTAGTGAGGGCCGGGTCGAAAGTGTGTGTTAGAGCGACGGTACCTTGGTACCTGCCCTGTAGATTGGGTTCGATCATAGAGACTCATGCGCGTGATTGATTCTGACAATTATGGCCTCAGCATGCTGTGTTTATGATTCTATGGTCTCAGTATAACAGGGGCTTAGTACTAAATTATGAATTGCTAACATGTATATATTTTGTCCATCTTGTCACAGTATTCGCAACTAGTTACAAAGCCAAGTGTACAATACTTAAAAACGAAACGAAAAAAGTATGATACGATGTGAATTCGTGTGAATTTTTTAGTAAACTTGCCAAATGTTGATGTGATATAATTGAGGGTCAAAAAATATGGTCTTTCAAACTATAAAATTACCAATGCCATCAACATGAATTGAATTATTGCATTTGAAGGCGAACTACCCTTAACATGCTTATTTCGAAATTTCGTTTGGATCGCTGCATTTGAATCATAAAAAATTCAAGGAAATATTGACAAAAAATTGAATATTTCAGTGAAAAAAGATCTCACTAAGTTGAGATTTCGCGTGTACATGTAAATTCGAAATTCCTAGCATCGTTCAAATTGATAGCTCATTTAGAACAAAAGAAAATTCAAATAGAATCGAAGAAACCTGATATTTCAATGGCGCTAAATATCCATTTGAGTTCAGATCCAAAACATATCATGATGAAGGCGATCTGATATTAATATCAAAGTTATAACATCATTGTGCCAAAACCCAACTTTCATTTAAGGATACCATGTCCTAACTGAAAGAAACTGCTTCTCTGGAAGTTACCGAGATAGTAATCTCAATATATAGTCAAAGATCGTGTCTCTCTTACTCTTCTGTGAAATAGATATACAAATCAACATTTACAATTGAAATAACAATTTCAGAAAATCTAATTCCATCTTTTGGTTGATGTTCGATTTTATCACTAAAAGATTACTTCAATTTCTGATGATCAAATTTAGTAAAGGTCTACTTGGTGAAGTGATCAAATATTGTTCAGATACAAATTATATCATGATGAAGGCGATCTGATATCAATATCAAAGATCATTGTCCCAAAATGTAACTTTCATTCTAGAATACCACGTCCTAACTGAAAGAAAATGCTTCTCTGGAAGTTACAGAGATAGTAATCTTAATATATAGTCATAGATCGTATATATCTTACTCTTCTGTGAAATATGTAAACAAATCAACATTGACAATTGAAATAACAATTTCAGAAAATAGAATTCCATCTTTTGGTTGATGTCAGGAACTTCTGCGAATTGCTCCCTTGAAAACATTCGAGTGTTTACAGTTCTTTGACCTCCATAAGTGCTGAATGAGCGCTCAAACGCTACTGACTTCTTCCCTCATTTTCCTTCATACAGGGTGGCCATTTGAAAACGAAACAGACGAGATTACAGACGAAATAAAGTTTTTCGATAGAAATGCTCGGACAGGTCGATTTCTGTTTCGAGGGGGACAACTTAAGATGTAGGTTACGGACGCATAGCGCTTCAACCCTTGCTGCTACAACCCCCACCCCCAATTTTTGAATTAGGAAGATGGGGTGAGTATACCTCATTTGAAAGGTATTTTTATACTGATTTCAGCACAGTAATTGTTTTTTCATTTTATGCATTAGTTCTCGAAATATTCATGCGTTAGTTAGTTAGGAAGGAAGCCACAGTCATGGTTGTTTTGAAGCTCAAAATGTCGATTTTTCACAAAACACTACAAGTGCCATGAAAACACTACTTCATTTTCAAATACTTAGTTAAGAATATTTCGAGAACTAATGCATAAAATGAAAAAACAATTACTGTGCTGAAATCAGTATAAAAATACCTTTCAAATGAGGTATCACTCACCCCATCTTCCCTATTAAAAATTTGGGGGTGAGGGTTGTAGTAGCAAGGGTTGAAGCGCTATGCGTTCGTAACCTACATCTTAAGTTGTCCCCCTCGAAACAGAAATCGACCTGTCCGAGCATTTCTAACGAAAAACTTTATTTCGTCTGTAATCTCGTCTGTTTCGTTTTCAAATGGCCACCCTGTATATGTATACGTATAGAATATGCATTGCTTGTTCCACCGAAATTTCCCAAAGTCCATCACCAAAAATAATAAGCCAAACCGCCTGCACAACCCCTCTATATACATCTCAACATTCATCGTACACCTCGGTGACGCGCCAATACAACCCGGCGAATCCCGTTCATCGACTCCTCCAAACTCGCCTACGCTGCATTATTCATGCGATATCACTCACGACAGCCCAGAAACCACAAATTAGTATATTCGACGCGAGTTTTGTCAACCCGGAATTAACATATCCGGACGTCCCGGGGTCCACAGACGCGTCCAATTCCGGATGCGATCCGCGTACCGACTCGAAGTCTTCTTCTTCTTCCTTCGTGGGTCGAAGTCGCAGACGCGTGTTGCGAAGTTGCAGGGCGAGAGGCATAAGAAAGGAGACCAATAATTGGACCAGACGACGAATGCTGAATACTAATCGTAGATGGGAGGCCGAGGCATCCGAAGATGAGACGCGAATTGTTCTGGAGCAGGAGTCTGGAGAATTTCCAGGAATTTTCTGATGCGGATGTGGATCGTGTGAGAAATTTCATGAGGTGGGGATGAGAAGGCTATTGTTTCGGATGAACGGGATGTGGGAGCTGATGAGGATGTGGCTGGGTATCTTTAGTTTTTTGATAATGGTATTTTTTATCGGAAAATGCTGACTTTGCTGAACCAATCCATATAATGCTGATGCCAGCACTCTTCGTAAGGCAGCTTTTGCCTTCGTTTTCCTGCTGCTGAATATGCTGTTGTACTGTTTGGATCAATAGTATTCATGTTCATATATTCTTTTAAGAAAGGGAATACAAATTATTAATTTCAAACAATGAAGCATATGTGTCTATGAATCTCAGTATTAGCAGAGGAAATGTAACGGGGCATCATACATTTCAACGTAAGAGAACAGATAAAAACCTCAGCAAAAACTCTGTCTCCACGTATCGGTGTAGTGACTGGTTTGTGTAAACGTTTACAGAATAAGCTGACATAATTTATATTGAAGGACTTCCTCTTCAACCAAAACAAAATTTTCTTCATCGGTTGACGACTCTATAATTTCCAATTAAATCCTAAAACAAAAAAAAGAAGCAGAAAGGAGTACTAAATATTAGTTTTCATCATATCGATTTGAAGTTAACTACCCATTCTAAAAAAAAATCTGAAACTGAATGGATAGCTTGGAAACCACCATGAAATTTATAAATCGGACAATTATTCACCAAGAGGTCAATGGTTTGTTCTACACCACACTCACATAGTGGGCCATCAATAGAATGCCATTTGAAGAGGGTACTATCTCAACGACCATGACCAGTTTTAAGTCGATTTAAAATACACCAAATTTTCCTAGGAAGATTTAAACCTAGAACTTTTTCTGAAGGATCAACGATATGACTTTTGTTGAAGACGTTAGAAGAAGTCCATCTCGAACGCCAAATTTCCTTGTCGCTTTCATTCGATTGAAGGAAGGTATTAGTCCATAAAGGTTTGCGTGATTTCAATCTAGCAGTTCTAGAATCTGGGAAATAGGATACAATTGGAAATGAGTTCGGGTAGAAATGAAATTTATCCTAAGATTTCTTGACTGCAACCTGTCTACGAATATGAGGCGGAACTATATGTGATAGCACCGGTAACCAATCTAAAGTCTTCCCGTATAGGTGTGGTGATTGGTTTATGTGTTTGTTTACAAAATAAGCTGACACATTTATATTGAAAGGCTGTTTCTTCATTCAAATAAAATCCTTTCATCCTTCCTCTTCATCAGAAGTTGACAACGCATATATTGTAATTAAGTCTGAAAACAAAAAATAAAAGAACCAGAAAGGAGCAATAAAAGTTATAATTTCTATCATATACAACATTGAATAATGACAATTGAAATCACCACAATAAATTGAATGAAAATAAAGAATCAAATCGAAATTTATAGGCCAAAAACTAACTAATGATTTTCCAACATAATAAGCCAGAGAACAAACAGAACTCAATAGGCAATATATCAATACATAACCTGCTGAAAGTCCTCTTGCCTTGCTGTTTTCTTGAAAAAGGATGACCACCGTGTCATTGTCTATTTCAATGTCGACACAATAAATCACTCCTGTTCTTAGAAATCCCTTCAATATTCAAGTAAATGGTACCAAATCTGCTCCAAAATCGGGAGGGTTTATTCAACCAGGACCGATTCTCCAAGTGATGATTTTTCGAATCCTCAGGTGTACCAGGATCGCCTCAGGCCCTCATATTGGGAATCATCTCCCGTAGATTCATACTGTTTGTATTCATGAAATTGATGCACAGCTTTACCTTTCTATGAGAATTATCAGTGGAACTATTATATCTAAACCTTAACATTATTAGTTACCAGTGCTATTACATATACTTCCGCCTCATATTCGTAGACAGATCTCGGTCAAAAAATCTTGGGAAAATTTAATTTCTACCCCAACTTATTTCCGATTGTATCTTACCTCCCAGATTCAAGAACTGCCAGATTAAAGTCACGCAAACCTTTATGGATTAATTCCCTTCCTGCAATCTAATGAAAGTTACAAGGAAATTTGGCGTTCGGAATGAAGTTCTTGTAATGTCTTCAACAAAATTTTAATCGTTGATCCTTCAGAGAAAATTCTAGGTTTCAATCTTCCTGGGAAGAATATTTGGTGTATTTTAAATCGATTAAGGACTGATCATGGTCGTTGTAATAGTATGCTCTTCAAATGGCATTCTATTGATAGCTCAATATGTGAGTGAAACTTATAAATTTTATGGTGGTTTCCAAGTTATCCATTCAGTTTCAGATTTTTTTTGGAATGGGTCGCTAACTTCAAATCAATATAATGGAAACTAATATGTTATTACTCCTTTCTGGTTCTTTTCTTTTTTGTTTCCAGATTTAATTATAAAGTCGTCAACCGTTGGTGGAGAGAAACTATGGAAAGAATTTTGTTTGAATCTAGAGGAAGCCCTTCAATATAAATATGTCAGCTTATTGCGTGAACAAATACACAAACCAATCTCTGCACCTATACGGGAAGACAGAGTTTTTGATGAGGTTTTCATCTGTTCTCCTGTATCATACGTTGAAATGTATGATGCCCAATCAACATTTTCTCTGCTTATAATGAGATTACATCTACACATGCTTTGTAGTTTAAACTTGATAATTTTTTGTATTACTCTAACTCAAAAGAATATATATCTGTATTCACGTGGTTTATACGCAATTTTATGTACTTCGGAAAAATATTCAAAAGATATCATTTCATATGTACCAGTTTAAAATGATGCATTCAATAGCAAATAATTTATTCGTCAAAAAGTCTCGGATTAGATGTTTTGTAGGATATGTGTACTAGTGGTATTGTCAATCACTCTTAATCCCTAGGGAATACAAGTACCATATTAGACCCTAGGGTTAGATATTGAAACTAGTAATTCAATTGCTGAAGTGTATAGAATATTGAATCCAACCAATTTTACAAAAAAATTGATCGATTGTGAAGAAAATATAAATAAAAAACAAACAAGAAATTCAATGACCAAAAAATTCTAATTTCGTTACTAAGGGAAATGACTTGTTTGCTTTCTACGCACATGTAGGACTACAGATATCTAAATACTAGGTATAGATTTGGGAAAAGGACCTACTACGTAGGGATGAAATAGCTACTGGGGTAAGAATAAGGGGAAAAGGCTACAAAATTGAAACCAATGGAGCATGTGGTTCGATGGACCGAATAAGATAAATCTTTCATCCGACCCGATAACAAAGAGAATCTCCTCTGGTCAAAATTTCATCACTGATGCAAAGAAGGTATATAATTCTATTTCTCCCAGAAAAAAATCCTGTGAAATGAACTGTTGGCGATATAAAAAATAATTCAATTTTTTTCAAAGCTGTATTTCTCGATATTCCCTAAAGATATCAATTTCAATTCTGGTACACAGAAATGGAAAAACTACTCATTTTCTATTCTAGTTCGATGCCAACATCGTTCAGGTCGAGTGAAGTTGGAATGATCACATCAATGGCAATTATTGATAGAAAAACATTGGCAATAAAAAGCAATGCCATGTTTGAACTTGAGTAAATCCATTTTATTTTGGATGTTTTCTTCGAAATTAACATATGCTAGACGTAGGTAGTGGTTAGTCGTATTCCATACGACACTGCAGTAGATGCAGATTTATCTGCATTAAAGCTATACATTTGATATAATTCTATATTTCCTTTTACGACCAACCTACCAGTCAGTGAAATATAACTTGGATAATGACCCCGCTGCTTCAAATCCGAAGCCATTGGACATCTTCCCATGCGGTAGCGAATCCAATAAAAGCAACATAAACGTACATATATACCAGTAATAAATTAAATCTCGAAATTCAAATGCAGATATGGACTTAACGTACCTTATTGGATGTCCAATATCGAATAGATGAAAGTAACCAAATGGTAGTCAATTTACTTGTGTTGTTTGGTTGGATACATGATATATTGATGGACTCACATATGAATATTAGCTTTGCTCTTCCAATCACTTTTCGATTATACCATCGTTTGAATTTTTCTATTTCTGTTTATCATTCCTGTAATGAACCTTCGAAATACTGAACCTTGTCCCATCTGAAATTTGTACAGTTTACGATTTGGAATAAAAATCATTGGAAAATATTTGAGTTACTCGTATGAATTTGATGCTGATATCGATTGCTATTTTACACTTGACGTCGAGAGTTCTAGAGTTCTTGAGCTCTTGTTCATGCGATGATGATTTAACAATTCACTTTCAAGCCGCGGATTCATTTTTTCTCAAAAATTCGACTTCAATCCAAACTTTGTTGATGGTAATTGAATGATTCTTAGGCGAATAAAAAATGAAAGATTTGTCATTGAACTTATTGTACTGTATACGAGTATTATGGGCCTTTACCAACCCTAACTGGTATAGAAACATTGGAAGAAAAGGGAAAATATATATAGATGAAAGACAGAATTTTTTAATCCACTCAGAAAAAAATGCATCACTGTATATTATTCCTTCATTATAGGAACGTGTTGAAGACGAAAAATTTCAAATAATCAATGAAAAGTATTATTTTTTTTCTTCTATAAAATGACAACTAAAATAACTGGTTGCTTCAAATAGTTTTTCATTATCGTGAGGTTCTGATGGTTCTTTATTTATTTGTAAAATGAGCTCTCGTTACCAAGTACGAAAAACCGCTTCATATACAGGGTGATTCACCGGGATGGCTTATTTTACGTTTATGGAAAACTAATCATGATTTTGAGCTTAAATTTGCAAATTGGCGATTGAGACAATGATCTTTCTCCCTAAAATATTTTCAGATCTCTACAACTTCCGGTTATACCGGAAACATACTACTACTCCTCATTTCAAATGGCATACCCAGTATATTATTGCATCATTAGATAACTTTTTTGACGACAATTTCGGCAATATGCCATACCTTGGCTGAAAACTGAACGATTCATGAGTTGATGAGATTCTTTTGAAAAAATTGTGGCGATGATGACTCACATTTTTTCAATTTTTTGACAGAAAAAGCCATATTGGTATATTGCTGAATTTGTCATAAAAAAAGCTCTGACGAAACAATATACTGGGTGTGCCATTTGAAATAAGGAAGTAAAGGGTGTTTTTTTTAGAGCTTTAGAACTTTAAATTGCAATAAAAAAACGATGGATTATTCGATTGACATGAATTTTATTTACCCGCAAGATAATCTTGTGGCTTTACATTTTAAATATGATTTCTGGCATATGACCGCCACGGCTGGCTCGGATGTAGTCCAATCTGGACGTCCAATTTTCGATGACTTTTTCCAACATTTGTGGCCGTATATCGGCAATAACACGGCGAATGTTGTCTTCCAAATGGTCAAGGGTTTGTGGTTTATCTGCATAGACCAATGACTTTACATAGCCCCACAGAAAGTATTCTAGCGGTGTTAAATCAAAAGATCTTGGAGGCCAATTCTCAGGTTCAAAACGTGAAATTAGGCGGTCACCAAACGTGTCTTTCAATGAATCGATTTTGGCACGAGCTGTGTGACATGTTGCGTCGTCTTGTTGGAACCACAGCTCCTGGACATCATGGTTGTTCAATTCAGGAATGAAAAAGTTAGAAATCAAGGCTCTATACTGATCACCATTGACTGTAACGTTCTGGCCATCATCGTTTTTGAAGAAATACGGACTAATGATTCCACCAGACCATAAAGCGCACCAAACAGTCAGTTTTTCTGGATGTAACGGTGTTTCGACATACACTCGAGGATAAGCTTCAGTCCAAATGCGGCAGTTTTGTTTGTTGACGTAGCCATTCAACCAGAAGTGCGCTTCATCGCTAAACAAAATAAAATGGACGTAGTGCGCGATACATATTCCGCACAGAACCATTATTTTCGAAATAAAATTGCACTATTTGCGAGCGTTGTTCAGGCGTGAGTCCAATTATGATGAATTGCCAATCCAAACTGAGAATAAATCACTTGTTAGTTGTTAAATCGGTCGCCATCTTGAACAGCAATGCCAACTTAAAGTTATATACCTCGAAAAAAAACAACCGTTAGTAATATGTTTCTGATATAACAGGAAGTTGTGGTATTCTTGTGAATATAAGGATTGATTTTTCTTCGTATACGATATGTATTTTTAATTAGCCACCTGAAAATAGACAATATTTAAATGCAATTCAAAAGATTTCAATTCCGTCTTACATCTGTCTCTTTTCTGTTGGCCGCATTCCAAACCAAATCCTATATGAATAATTCCCAAACTGCGGGTACATCACTAGAATCAGTGCACGGTAGAAACCAGGACCTCGCAAAGTAACACGCCATCTGTGTACTTCCCACATACCAACCCCCGAAAATGGACAGAGGGTGAAAATGGCCGACATCAAACAAAAACATTAGTTCCGAGTTAAACAAAACAGCGTACGATGTACTTAGCGACTACAGCAACTAATGCATGCTACTGGGGAGACCTAAAATTAATTGCTGTGACCCCTTTTTTCTAAGCATTAATCATAATTTATCTTTTAATCTGTGTAATGCAAGGGTTGCGAATTGTGATTGAAATAATTGGAATTAATTGTTGTATTTGGGCCTGAACCTGCCAAACACGGCTGTGATTGATATTTGTATGAGAAAATCACACTAGTTGATTAGTTTACTGGGAAAATATTCCTGCTGTTGGCATGTATGTAGATCACCGTTGAGGTTATGCCCAAAACAAAAAATGAAAACTGTACTAACATAATGAAAATACTTAATTCCTGCAAATGACGAACGAAGTATTTGTTGAAGGCAATTTGTGTGCCATGAGCTTGCAAAAAATACCCCTGACATAAATTTCAGAGTGAATAGTTGATCATCTTTCGAACTTTATTAATTAACGAAAATGATCAATGCTGAAATTACTGAGAATAATTTTAAGATGTACAGTGCATCCCATTTTGGGTGAGACAGCCAGGTTTTTCGCTTGTTATTTAAGATAGAGCCTTGCGGTTTTCACATTCCTGTCCTACTTTTTCGTGAAACTCAAGTTGGTCTAATCAGATTTTGCACAACTGAAGATGCAATACAAACCTATATTTTTTTCAATGGAATCATTAGTATGGATATCATTACTTCGTTGAATTCGTTATTTTTTCCCTTCAAAATGATGTATGATACTATGTAGGAAGGATGTTCAGAAAAGTTAGAAAAACACTAAAACATCAAATAATGATGATTTTTTGTTTATGGGCAATGGATTTCCTATATAAAAAAAGAATGAATAACACAGGTCAACAAAAAAATATTTTTTTTGGGTTTCTCTTCTCTTGCTTAAATTCTGATTGTAGACATTGAAAAACACTTAAATATTCATATTTAGTTCATAAAGTTTGCTTTGATATTATTTACAACGATAAGTATGATTTAATTCATTTCATAAACAAAGATTGCAGCACTTTGAGTAGCACAGTAGTGAATGTTAACTTGTTTATTACAGCTGTAACAACTATATTTGTGTATTACTCAGTTGGAAAATGGCATCAAAATAGTGTAAAAATGATGTTGATTCATTTTGTGTTATTTGCGGTGAATTTATTAAAGTTAGAAGTTAAAAAAGAAAAAAAAGCAAAGTTTAATCGGAAAAAAATTTTTTTTCCTTATTTTTGTCGTAGGAGAAACCAAAATTTAACATGTAGAAGTTAGACTCAAAAATTGTGTTGACCGGTGTAATAATAACAATAATTCATAGTGATGACAGCTAGATCAGATTGGTTTTTTTCTCTCCAATGCCTACTTGATAAAACAATGCTCCCAAATGCATAGTAGCCATACTAGCAACAAGGATGTTTGTATCATCAATGACCTACTTCTTTTAAAAATCACAAGTAATAATCCTCTTATTGAAAATCATCATTATTTGATGTTTTACTGTTTTTTTTTAATTTCTGAACATCCTAAGAATACATCATTTAGAAAGGGAAAAAAAACGAATTCAACGAAGTAATGATACACAGGGTGTTCTTTCAAAAAAAATATAGGTTTGTGTTGAATCTTCAAAACCATACCCCGAAAAAAAAAATTGAGTACGCCACTGGATTCTACGCATAATTCTGATTCAGACGTAGTTTTTACCTCAGCATTATTTCTAATAACTTCGGAGATAAAGGAGGGGTCCGAAAAGTATCAATTTCCAAAATCGCTCTGTATCTCTTGAACGGAAACAGTTATGCAAAATCTGATTAGACCAACTTGAGTTTCACGAAAAAGTAGGACAGGAACGTGAAAACCGCAAGGCTCTATCTTAAATAACAAGCGAGAAACCTGGCTGTCTCACCCAAAATGGGATGCACTGTACACACAAATTCAATACACTTTTTAATTTATTCACCGATTTCGTATACTTGTGTTTTGAGTTGAAATAGTTTTATAACAAATTTTCCATTGATTCCTTTCTTATTTCTGTTATATCAGAGTCGACACATTGTTGCACATCTGAAGCTGTTTTGTTTCGTTTTTTTGTGAATTTCTTCATGTATTTGTTGTCAAAAACTGGAATCTCTTATGTCATCTATCTTATCAAAACGCATCTAGATTGGTTGACTGCTGCGAAAGTTAGAACCGCTTCATATTTATCAAATTTTCTGAAACGAGAGTCCTGAGATTACTTCAAATATGATTTTCCAACTCACATAGATTGTCCCCCTGGTCATCAGACCATCGTACAGGGATAGATTTCAGTGAAAGTCATTATTGTTTTACGCAATATGGATATACATCTCAATATTCAAGTTATATAATATATTTCAAGTTAATATAATAGGTGTACATCTTTTCGCCGTTTTGCAATAGATGGCTGAAAAGCGTTGAATGGTAGCCAAAATGAATATATCGTAGATGTCATACAATAAGCTTAGATATTTGTAAACATAACGCCATCGAAATATTAGTCTATTTGTGCCTGCATCATGAAGTTATTCTCGATTGAACATGTCACCTTACGAGCCAAATTCTCGTCATTCGCGGAAAGTTTTAATTTTATCTTTCATATGAAGAAATCTGCGGCTAGGGCTCATCGAATGCTCTCAAATGACTATGGTGAGGTCGCTAGCGGTTTCAACGGTTCAAGAACGATGATTCTTAGGACAAAGATCAGCATGGTGATGGAAGAGAGGTTTACGAAGATGCAGAATTGTAGGCATTACTTGATCGAGACTCGTGTCAAACGCAACAAAAATTGGCAGGATCATTGGGAATGACGTAACAAGCCATTTCGAAACGCCTGAAAGTCATGGGAATTATTCAGAAATAAGGAAATTGGGTGCCGTACAAGTTGAAGCCGACAGATGTTGAACGGCGTTTGTTTGCTTGTGAACAGCTGCTTGCAAGGCCAAGACGGAAGGGATTTCTGCATCGCAATCGTTCATTATGATAATCCCAAGCGCAGATCATGGGGATATCCTGGCCATGCTTCCACGTGTACGGCAACACCGAATATTCACGGTCCCAAGATCTCAGTATTCAGTAGGACCAGCTCGGCGTAGTGTATTATGAGTTGTCACAGGCGATCGTTATCGAACGCAATTAATGCGTTTGAGTCGAGAATTGAAAGACGAATAGCCGCAATTTTACAAGAGACATGATAAAGTGATTGAACAGTATGACAATGCTTGACCCCATCTTGCGAAAATGATCCAGACATACTTGGTAACGTTGAAATGGGAAGTCCTACCCCACCCGCCGTATTCTCCAAACGTTGGTCCCTCGCTATCACTTGTTTCCGTCAATGACGGCCCGGCTGGCCAGCACTTGCGGTCTTATGAAGAAGTAAAAATTGGATCGATTCGTGAATAGCTTCAAAAGATGACCAGTTTTTTCAACGCGGAATTCGTACGCTGCCCAAAAGATGTGAGAAAGTAGGGGCCGGCGATGGAAAATACTTTGAATCATAAATAAAGCCTTGAATTTTGAAAAAAAAAACGGCGGAAGCAAAGTTGTATGCCTATGTACATGTTTGATGAGACTGGAACCTGGCTAGAACGTTACACTGTTCTTCTCTCCAAATCCCGAAACACTAAAGGAATCGCCCTTTATGTCAGAGACGCGAAAACCTCTGCCCCAAATTCATTTTTCCCTCAGTTCGAGCTAGTTCTCCCATCATCTCCAGCGAACATAGAACATCCATCGCGACCCAGCTACTCAAACTAGTTTCCATGAGCGATATCTCGACTAGGCAATTGTTCAATGATCCCCTGTCAAACTTTGTTTGTGCGATCGGTCCCAGTCATTAATGTTTCGCAGGCTAATTGAACGACTGACGTAGCTGACACATCACTTTATAATTCAGCAGTCCGCGAACTGTCAATGGATGGCGTATTTCCGTTGAATAATTGATCGGACGTAATGTTTTCGATGCTAAAATGCTGCTTTTGTGAGCTGAGGCAATTTGAATTATACATCGATACACGGCCAGCTGTCAAACGTCTGGATTCAGGTGTATTATAGGTACAAGGGATGGCGCTCTGCGGCCATGGCTGCGACGAGGAATGGACGTCGAAGGTTTTGACATATGACCCCTAAGGGGTTATGGAAATGGGGGATGAAGGTGGAAATTTAGTCGGATATGGAGTGAAACACTTTTGCAGATTTCCAACGAAGGTTCGTTGCCTATCTTTGTATCACAACTTTTGTTGTAATAATATGGATATGGTTCAATTTTGAAAATTTTTGGAATATTTTGGAAAATAAACTAGTCAGAAATGAGTCATAGCGATACATTCTGGAAGACAGATTGCAATCAAAGCACTGAGCTCAAATATCATCGATTCTGAGATGGTATTGAAGTGCCGAAGAAACCTCAACTCAACGAAATATGCAAGGATAACAAGGTCTTTTTGATCTGGGTTACTTATTTATTTAGCGTATGGCATACATGGGTTTAGTTATAATTAGTTACTGATCACTCGGGAATCAATATTGAAGAGCCCAACACACTTGTCAGGAAAGGAGCACAAACTCCTTCAATTGGCCCAGAACCTTTCTGTGGTATGGGTTAATGTGCCTACAAGAACAAGTTTCAGGACAAGAAAAAACCGATAGAGAAACACTGACCTAATATTTCTGGGTTGGATTATTTCAAAAAGTTCCTTCAAAACTTTGACACTGCGAGATCCAAGAAGTATCTGGATCTTAGCAAGAGTATACTACACTTCCTAAACTTCCTCACAAGGCATTGTCGCCTCAGAAAGCACCTCATTAGAATGGGTCTAGCAAAAAACGACGAGTGCAGATTCTGTGGGAAGGAGGAAGAAACTCCGGATCACCTGGTGACGGGATGCCTCGCTATTGCTCTACTCAACTCAAAATCTGCTTTGGACAAGAAATTTAAAGAAGTGAGTGAGTAGCTTCCTTGCAGCCTTCCCAGATAGGTACTGGAGTTGAAACTCTGGAACTGAAAGGCGAACTGTAGATCACGAAATGGTGAGAATTGTTCTGATGGGGGTCACAATAAACCATAAGGTCGGAGTGCAATGCAAACTAAATTAAATCTTAAGCTTGGTTCACGCCCTGGATTTCCATGGTGATCAACAATTAAAAATTGAACTGAGATTCGATGAGTTTTTCTTTCGGCTGCTGAAGATAGAGAAAACATTGTGATCAATTTTTGTATTCTGATTGCAAAAGGCATTTCAGCTTCCCGCACAATTTCGTGTCATAAAAATCATAAAAAATTCAAGCAAATGCCGAAAACAATAACTGATACTTAATTAATTATTAATACCATAAAAACAAAGAAAATTCACGCAACGTATTGAAAACGAAAAACTTTATATGTAAGTAACAGCTGATCTGATCGAGTTGATATTTTGCGTATAGAATGACAGTTTCAAGGTTCTTGCAAAGTTTCGTAATTATGGCGTCTGTTGCATCAAAATATCCAAAGGTTTAAAAATTTCTCTCTTCTACTAATTTCATCGTAGAACAACAAGCCTCATTCATCTTTTTTTATCATTTTTACATCAGTTATATTCACTGGAATCGAATAACATCAAAACTACTCGGACTCGGACTGAAATATTCATCAGTTCTCAATTAAGAGTATCGAATGGAACGAATTGACGGATGCGCTAGGTTTTTCGATTTTTGTTCAGTAGAACATTCGTTTTGTTCTCATTGGCAGTAATCGCTCAAATGCCGAGTCAAATGCACTATGATATACAATTGCAAAACTAATAATTATAGATTGAGAGCATTTAAAAAATGTTCGTGCACTAAATATGAATTGACTCCAAGTTTTGATGTGATTTCCTTGAAATGAATTAGATCCACTTAAATTTTTCATGAAACATCTTCAATATCGTACAATAGAAGTTAAAACTCTACGAATTTAACACTATAAAATCTGAGTCCTAAATTTGTCCTAGTTAAGGTCTTGAATGGATTGTCTAGCATTGATTAACTTTGTTTTTCACGTGGCCCCAAATAAAGAATTCAAGAGATGTTCAATACTAAGATCTTGGCGGTCAATTGCGATCACCTCTTCGAGAAATAACATTACCAGGAAACTTTTCTTGCAAAATTGAAATTGTTTCGTTGATTTTGTGGCACGTAGCACCGTCTTGATGGAAATGAACGTCGTTACATTATTATCTCCAAATTCCTGCCATAAAAAATCATTAATCATAGCTCATGTGGGTTGTGGTCCTTATATTGTGACCAAAGTAGTTCACGGCCAAGGACAATTTAGGGAAATGAAAGAACGGGATAAAAACACTTATTCAATTCATTTCCAACCCACTCAAAATGTGTGAAGAAGATGATGATTTGTCTAATCGATTCTTAGGGTCGCTGATCACTTGGGTCGTTGAAGGTACTTTTTCGTCGGTCTCGGGAACAGGTAAAAATCTTTAATCTTCTCGTTGTCGATGCAAGTGTTGAACATATGTTGTAGTTGTAGACTGGTCTGAACTCAATTGAATTATTCGCCCTGAAATGCCATTCGACCGTTAGCAAAGCATTTCTACGGATCCCTTAGGGGTGTGGCTTTGATAATCCCGAGTTTGTACACTGATTTTTTTTTCGGAATATTTTCGAAGGAATCGATAGACTCCCTACACTCATATTCATAGTTGATCCACATGGTTTCGATTCTTCATATTACTTAATAGTCAACAGCTCAAAATGAAAATTCTCCAACAATTTAAATATTGACAGCCGAGAAGGTGCTTCACGACGATCCAAAAGAGTTTTAGGTTTGTGAACTATGACAGCAAAGTTTTTACCATTTTTGTCGTGAATTTTAACGATTTCAATGCGTAATTTTGTCAAAGATGACAACTTCAAAAGTGAAAGCTGCCCAAATGGGGAGTTATTGAAATGTAATTTTTTATTGGAAAACCCTTCAGTTTTCGAGAAAAGCTGTGGATGGATGGACGGATTTTTCAATTGTTTTTTTTCAATTCTACACATCCAAATATGAAAATTTCAGAAAAATCAATATTTTCTTATCGAACTATTTAACAAGTTTATTATGGAAACTAATATTTTTATTCAATATCTCTAAAGGGTATTGAATGTTTGATTTTTCGGGAAAGGGTTCATTGAACCAACATCATAACAAAATTTCAATAATGATGCCCTCGGCAAAACTTAACCCAACAATACTATCCTTGTAAGTTCCACTTCCCGAAACGGAGCTGACTCCGTCGTTTGTATATCTTATTTCAGGGGACAGAAAACAATAAAACATCCACGTCCCGAGCCAACTTCACCATATTGAAACACCGTATCATACGCTACGATTGACTGAATTTTAATATATAAAGACATGCAGAAACCGATACGATTTCCCTGATTCGTGGGCGATTGTGGAAGAGCATTATTACGTCCTGACGTCGTTACGGTCGCGGAACGTATATCTATATATACGTATATATACTTCTTTCGCGTATTGGTTTTCTTCTTCTGCGGTTCGTGCGCCATTGTACTCCGGTGATTCGATATGGAATATAGAATTGCATCGCGGCCGAAGGAAATTAAGTATTACGAGAGGCAGACGGGGTTATTTTCTGTGTCGAATCGAAATATTCGTATTTGGTAATTAGGAATTTGATCCGAGCTCCTTATCTGTACGGTGGATGTGGAATTCTTCGTTACGCCGTTCCTCCGGTATAATGACCAGACAGATAATTGGTTTTGAGGACGTTTTATTGCGTTCAATCTGCTTTATGGGTCTGTGAGATACCTGGGCCAGCTCTCGATGTTTTTGTCCATGCTGTTCGACGTTCAATTTCAATTTTGCCTCGCATCATGAGGTAATTGTTATTAATTTAGTGTTGAATCACAAAGCACGTCATAAGTTTTTTTTTCCCTTTATTAAATCCTACTCAATAAGTCATGGGGATAACCATTGAAACCATATTTTCTTAAATATTCGACTTAATTATGATCACAGTCACTTCAAGAGTGATACATCTAGCTACTACTACGCTCAGGTATGTCTCAAAATGAACCTCAAGGGGGCACATGTCTAAATAACCACGGACAGCAAGACCACGCTGATATCCCTGGAATAGTATTGCCAGGGGTCTCTGTTGACCTGGAAGTGCAACAAGGCAACTGGCCAGAGGCGATAAAGTGACTACTATGGGTACCAGGGAACTGTGATGTTGAAGGAAATGAAAAAGCCGATGACCAAAAAGTGCATCAAGGTTAACACCTGATGGACCTGAGCCTTCCTTTGGGCTTGGAAACGACCAATATAAGAGAGCGGCCCAACAATGGGAGTTGAATAACAGGATGAGCCACTAGACGAACATTCCTGGACTTACGCAGGCCAAGAAATTCGTGATGATTTCACCTACCTATTCCAGAAAGCTCTTGATGCTGTCTCGAGCTGAGTTTCGGGTGATGGTAGGAATGCTGACCGGGAACTGTCGGTACAAACATCATTTGTACCGTATGGGAAAGTCAGCAGATAAGATTTACATGCTCTGTGGATTAGAAGCAGAAACAGCTGAACACATGGTATTCAAATGCCCAGAGCTGGCTGGCCTAAGAACCATTCATATGGGGAAGCCGGTTCTGGATACCCTTGGCTGTTACGGCCAAGACCCCTAAGGAGGTTGTCAGTTTTATCAACGCCATTGACGACCTCCTTTGGTTTCCATAAATGAGTAAGGTAGAGAGCAAAAGATCTATATGGTCGCAGTTCCCGGATGGCTTACCGAGCTAGAACGACCCCAGTTCAAATAATAATGAGAATACTCTTTCGCTCCTCTAACTTTTCAATACCTTTTCTGTGGAAATATTCGTCTTACCCTTCGAAATAGGTAAATACCTCGGCAATCATTAAATCGAAACTTCTTCCTCTGCACCACCTATCAACCTCACCGTAGCAAAGGCCCAAATATTGTGCGCGCCGAGGAATGTATAAATTTGAATCTTCCCGAAACTTTCACTTACAGCAACTATTTTTTAGAACGAGCGTGCATTTCCATAACGTATGGGACTTAAGATATCATTAACAGATCTAGTTTCTTGGAATTTATTCAACGATTATGTCTAATTCTCGGTCTAATTGTCTACCATAATCTGCTCGTCATGCACGAAACGATCCATATTGTTGAAAACAAATCTGCTACTAAACATATGAAGCTTCGGATGACTGTTTTGTTCGACATATGTCATTGATAGGGTGTGCAGTCCAGACCACGACATGGATAAAGCCCTATACTTTTACCAGAATAAATTGATAGAAAATTTGAACAAGATGAAAAGATGTTAAATTGTATGTTATTCTGAATATAACAAAAATTACTTCCTAGGTTTACAAATTATCGTAATAAGCCACGACAATCTGCGACAGAAGTATTGACATAATTTTTGTTTTTTAGCTATATCAGCTATACAGTATAACCAGACTATGTTAACCTTCGATAGGTATCTAAAATGATTATTCAATGCCGATGTTTTCTTATAATGAAGCTGAAAGGCAATTCCCCAGTGATTCAAAATCCATTTCGAATATAAAGAGTCACTTCTGAGTCATAAATCGAACAAATTTTCGACAGTATCAATGATTCTGGCTACATCAATGACTCTCTATTCGAGAACAAATTCTCCATTTCTCCGAGAGAAGGAAAATTTCACTCGAAAGCTGGTCAAACAATTCCTCTTCTAAATATTCGTTCTGAAGTAATCAGAATCCAGAAAGATTCCTATCCTAGGGTCCATTGACCTCGTCTCTAAACTTTCTGTGCAGGGATTGAAGAGGAATAAAACTGAAGGCTGGTTCGCAGAGTAAATAGTTCATCAGTCCATAATCAATATCTGCAAAGACAAATAAAGAAATCTAATCTTACGTGAAAGCGAGAGTAAAGGCAGTCGACTCGTAGAGAATTGCAGAATAGACCCTTGGATGACAGATACGTATTCAGCTTAGAGAAAAAGTGTTTGTGTTTTTTCTTCGAATAAGTTTCCTGTTTCGATTGAGATAATTTTACCTATGTACTAGCAATTTTTATTTGCATTCGAAGTCTTTTAATATTCAGAAACTAAAGGTTACTAATTTCAAAACTTTATATGATAGTATTGCTTAGCTACCTACCTCGGAAACTATCCGAACATTATACTCTCAGCTCTTATATCTGTTACAATGTGTTCCTGACCCGTATAGACTTTTATATTCAGCAAAGTGACTTATGATTCATTAACAGTACTAGTTGAACAAATGATTTTTATTTATACATTTCACTATTAAACCTTTTATTGAATTTAAAACCTTAAAACTTTTCACTAGAAAAATTAAAAAGTTTTACTAGATGTTCAAAAAAAAAACCAAGCCAGTTGTTTAGACAAGATTATCGACAGCGCATAATAATATTTTTCCTCATTTAACTCATATTCTTCTCTGAATAGAAATTGAAATATCATTCACCATATCAATTATAAGGCTTTAATTAGAATTTATGAAATCATGAAATTGAATATTATATGTTGTAAATATTATTTTATATCTGGATATTTTCTACTTCGATCACAGCATCTACCAGTAACTTTTCGTATCAATGTCTGTATTTTTTAGAATTTTAGGCAAGCGATAGTCGATCAATAATGTTCAAATCTATTGAAATTTGCAATTCGTATATAGACTTTTTAGGACAAAATGAGCCATATCAGATAACGTACCGATTCTCTAAAAGTTCCAAAACTCAAAATTAAGAAGCCAACCACACAATATTCATGATTAAGATCCTCGATCCCACATCTTTGATTATAATTTTTATAGAATGGTGAGTTGGGGCGTAGTTTGCAACGATTTTGCACGCCTAAATTCATGTTACGCTACTGGAACTTTCAAAGACGAGATAATTTGTCAATTAATCGTATGCTATTGGTCGCCGGTGAAGCGCCCACGGATGTGCGTATCTAGATAAAGCAAAAGAGAGAATTTTCGGATTTCAGATCTCAATAAATATCGAGACTTCAGGAAAGATACGTACCTTGTTTTAGATTTCAGCCATTGCTAGTTCAGTTGGAGTTCTAAAATTTGATTTATCGGCGAGAATTGTGTCTCACGGAACTACCATGAGATTGAAATAACAGAAACCTCTCTTGGTATTGAAAAATATCAAGAAGTACTTCCTTGAGATACAGAATTTGGAATAGTACGTACGTTAAACCACTTTAGTTCCTGAAACTGGGAGAATACCTGCATAATACCTGGCGTTATCACATCAAGTTCGCTGAATGGGAATTGGACTACTATAGCTTCCTGATAAGATCAGGTGTTCAGAAGGCTGAAAATAATTTACAGGAGCGGTTCAATCGTAATAGCAGAGTAATTCATAAAAACCGATTTAAGTTAAGTTTTTATTTCAATATTATTTATTTAGAGTGAAAAGGATCGATCTTTGTATATTTTAATTTCATTGAATTTGTAAAAACTTGGGTAGGAGTTTCGTTGCCAAATAAATCAAATCACCATTAGAAATTAGTCTTTAGAGTCTTATGAGCAATTGTAATGTTACAAGTTCGATAATGATATTTCTACTTTTATTAATTATTATTCAAAGAATTCACGTGTTTGAACTACAAAATGAGATTGGGACCTCTCACAAGACAATTGCGGTTGAGATTCAACCCAAGATATACGAACTCGTATATACGACAATTTCAATAGATATCCATTTCAATATCAAGACTGACATCAGAAGGTTCAAATTTACCTTCGAGCGTTTCGTTCCCTGAATGCAGTCCTGGATAAGTCGTTGGTAATCCGCAAACGATCCGACGTTCATTACGGGAATCGGGATGCTTTTCAGGAAGTTCGGGATAGAAAAGACATCACAGGGACCTCTGCCGAGGCCGTGCTTTGGATTCATTGGGCGTATCGTGAACTCTGTTTGCCAAAACTAGCTGTATCTTCTTGGCTACTGCACGACGGTGACTGTGGGTTATGAAATGACCATCTGGTGTGTCCTCAGAACATCAAAGATTTGGTATTGGACGAGATCTTCGCTGAAACTTTATTATACGTTTGTTGAAATCTATCCGTTGGTTGATATGTGCCACACTGATTACTTTCCAAAGCTTCAAGTATAGTTTCAAAGCGTTGTTTAGTTGAAACTGGCATAATATATGCCCATAGAGTATTAAATATAGATAGAGGGAGTATACGTAATTTTTACATGTCCCCAACATGGTTAGATTACGTTGTCGGATTGTTGTATATTTTCAAATTCACAATTTTACTATATAGTTCTGAATGTATATTTTATTGAATGAAATATGTTTATTTGAGTGATTCCCAATTAAATATGCAAATTTGAATATTTGGAATCCGATATTTTTCCTAATTGTGGAATTTATAGTATGCAGAATATTTATTATTTTCTATATCTACCTGCTGAAATTCAAGGTATGGCAACTATTGCTCTCCTAGTGTCATTCGTTGTTTCACGTCGTTGGGCGCGCTTGAAGTTTGTTTTCTGAATTTCTGATGTATTTAGGTATTTATTTCAATATATTTTGAGTTAATATGAAACGTTGATTTACTATGGGACATAAGATGTGCGTTCTTTGGGGAGGAACTCGCAAATTGAGTGAAATAACGTATCACTGGTATGTTTTCATTTCCGCACGCTTCTTGTCAAATTTGATAGTTCAAGTTGGGAACAAAATTTGCTCACTGAAAATGACCTATGCTCTCTCTATCTATGTTTATTGCTCTGAGGAGGTGATTGATGCTATCTCTGAAAAGATAGCATTTCTAAAATTTCGAGACAATGTTTTTTTCAAATTTTCATTTGCAAATATGGAAAAAAAACACTGGCATGAAGAGATTTTGAGCGACAGTTCATTCATGCGCTCTTTGAGCCAGTAGATGGTATATACAGGTCTTCCATTATATTTTTTACTTTCGTAGAACTAATTTCAATATCAAACCAGTTTTAGTGAAAAATAATGTAAGAACTCTTTTTCACAGAGGAAATTATGTTGATATTGATTGTCACAAACAATGGCATAAAATAATCGTATTTATTTTCAACCTATTTGGTCTAGCAATCCATACCACGGTTATAGGGTGACCAATATTCGACTATCAAGAATCAAGCTACGGCAGTGATCATCCCCACTCTGCCATTGAAAAAGAACACTCACTTATTCGATATCTTACGTTATGAGTGTCGCACTGTACTACTGGACCATGAGTGTTTTTTTTTAATGAAGTTGAATATCCCATATTTCCAAATGTATTTGCCAAACCTGTACACCTCCAAGGGTTCAATTGGCGCATGAATGAACTCACTACTCCTGACTTCACACCAGCATTTTCCTGATTATTCTTCCGAATTTTTAACAAAAATTCTTCAAAGGGGAATTTGTTCGAGCCTCGAAACTAAAGGCTTCCATACACGACGACTCCCATTTCCAACATCCCACAGATGCTAAATTCATCTCCACTCAAAAATTTAATCGCGGAAATTCGGCATCCCAACAATTCGCGCGCACTCCCATCATACTAGGCCTCATTCCGGATCTCTGCGAGTTATCCGCCATCCTCCCACTCAGGAAACCACCGCCACCAACCCTCATCACCTTCATTATGTACATAACTTACGCAAACAATAAATCCCAGTGAATAAATTGAAATCCCGACGTATAATTCGAGTTTAATCCCTCAATCCGGACAGTGCCGTCGATTCCTCCCCAGTACATCCTTTCCGGTTACGTTCAAATGTTGACACGAATTCCCGGATTACTACTTTGGTCAGTCCGGGCGAAACTTTCTCGCTGCGGAGCGGCGCGCGGAATTGTTATCGTCCGAGGGCACGTGACGAGATGCTGGCGGAAGAGTATATTTTAATCTGGTTCGTACTTTGGCCGGAGTTCTATGAGGGTCTTCGGATGGGGAATGGCCACTATTCTGAAAGCCCGGAAGGGGTTAAGCTGGAAATTAGAGATCTTGTCCCATTTTGACGGACCTCGTCCGGAATTGTCGTCGGACGAATGGCTTGTAGAGCCCTGATGGCAGATGTTTAATTACGGGAAGATGTTTCTTGTTGGCCGTTACACTGTAAGAAATTATAAATTTGATCCGGAGGATGGGTTTGATGGTTTAGTTCGAATTTTACTAAGCACGTGATCAACTACCAACTAATACCGGTTGAAACAGTTGAAGATTTGAATGCTTTTAAATAGGCATTGAAGTTATTTTTGAGGTTTTGTTTGTAAATATTTAAGAGTTCACATTATCTGTATCTATAAAGAGTTTTCCAATATAAAGTTTCATTTTGACAGAAACAAAACAGGCATGTTCATTCATTTTGAATAACTGCTATCTGGGCAGCTGCCACTTCTGAAGCTGTCAATTTTGACATTTGATAAGTAAAAACTACGCCATTTCTAGAAATGGAAAGATATTCTTCTCAGAACACCGTCTCCTAACGAAGGTTGGCGATCCATCTGGCAATCAAAATTCTAGATGTGAAAGCCCTAAAAATTTCGGTGGAGGTGCAAACGAGCCATCTTCGTAAAATCCCTCAGCCAAGAATTTTGTCTTCTACCCACCGATCTTTTGCCATGTTTCTCACCTTTTATTATCAACCTTAGATGCTCATATTTTGCACCCCTCATCACATGCTCTATGTATCTGGTCTTTCTTTATTTGATGCTAAGGATTAGCTCAAGTGATTTATGCATTAAGATGGAGAGATATTCTTCTTAGTACGCTGTCTCCTAACAAGGGTTAGTGATCCATCTGGCAACCAAAATTCTAGATGTCTCCTTGCAGTGCCTATTCGCGCGACCAACATGGCTATCTGCACTTTATCTGCGGCGGCACGAAAGAGTCCTGTTGTTGTTAAGGAGAACCACTGTCTGAGATTCTGCAGCCAAGAGTTTCTTCTTCTTCCTGGGCCTCGCTTTCCGAAAATTTTTCCTTGTGAAATTAGCTGCAACAGGCCATATCTATGTTCATCTCTTATTATATGCCCTAGGTATTTCAGTTTCCGCTGTTTGATTTCAGATAACAGTTCTCGTTGTTTTCCAATTGTCCTCAAAACATTGTTATTTGATATGTGATCCACCCAGAATATCCGCTGTATTCTCCTATAGCACCACATCTCGAAGGCTTCAAGTTTTTTCATCGATGATTCCGTCAGTGTCCATGACTCAACGCCGTACAGAAGTACCGAGAATATATAGCATCGCAATTAGCGAATTTTAATTGAAGTTGATAAATCATGGCTTTTGAAGATCTTTGGCACTTAATGATATCTTAATGAAGATCTTTGGCACTTAATGATAGCATTCTCAATGCGTTGCTTCACTTCCCTTGAATGATCCCAGTCTTCATTCAAATTGGTTCCCTATTCTAGATGTAGCAGCCCTAAAAATGTCGGTGGAGGTGCAAACGAACCATCTTTTCAAATCCTTCAGCCAAGAATCTTGTCTTTTAGCTATCGATCTTTTGCCCTTTATCTTAATTTCTATCATCAACCTCAGGAGCTCATATTTTGCACCCCTCATCACATACTCTAGGTATCTGGTATTTGTTTCTTTGATGGTAAAGAGGAGCTCAAGTGGTTTACGCATTAAGGAAATACTTCCTCATTGGAAATTCTTTGATATCCGTAACATGCGTCTATAGAGGTACATGTCAAATGCTTGCAGTTTCTTCTCTATAGTTGGATTGAGACTCCATCAATCACACCCAGAATGAAAAACACATAGCATCTAACCTTTCGCATTCAGAGGTCAAGTCCTATCTCAGATTCCCTAAAGAAATATTTCATGCTCATAAAGGCCTTTCTGGCTTGTTCAATAAGTGATCTTATTTCTATTTTAGGGTGACATTGGCTCTCGATCTCAGTGGAAAGATATACGCTTTAAAAACGTATTGAGATAGTTGAATTTTGCTACAAAAAAGTTAATATTTTGCAGTCATATTTAGCAAAACTGAAGCTTTTCTGGGTCGTCGTGAAGCACATCCTCTTCTTGAATCAATCATATTAATTCAACAAATTGAAATATTAGCATCAAGCAAGAAGAAACTAAATCTTAACCCTTTATAATCGTCCAAATTTGAGGATTTCGATCAAAATTATATTCCGAGCATCACATAAACCAATTTCAATCACATAATTCAGAATGGATTTCGTCTCGACTGCTTTCTACGGGAATCCTCGATTAGAGAAAATATCGTGAAGGTGCCGTCTCTCGAAGGTCTGGATATTGATTGGATGGTTTACTTCGGATTGTCAGGTATTCTCAGGAACGGCATGGAAGGAAAGACAGTGAAACCCCGATAAAATGTAGGCCTCCTACCTGGACCCCTCCTCTTAATGTTTTATTAAACATTGAATGTGGGTCGCCATCATCTGGAAGAAAATTCCGGTAGGTTATGAAGAGGTTAGGGCTCTTTCTGCGATGGGGGGAACCATCTAATTGGAAAATTAAAAGCATGTCGCTTCTCAATTTCAGAACAGGGCTTTTTGGGAGGAGATATCGAACATTAATGGGATATATAATTGAAATGATTTTAGATCCGGTCATAATAATGTGCAGGAGCTCTAACCTATTGGAAGGTTATCGATTCGCCCAATTGATTTGAATTTTCTTTGAATATTCGGGCAGATATTGTGCAAAAGTATTGAGTGTTAGTTGACCCTTCTTTTTGAACGCTCGACCAATGAATTTTATACGAAATTTTCTCCTTCTTCACTGAGAGAAGTGTTTATTTGATATTACCGAAAATGCATTATAGTTAATAAATCATTTATTTGATATATGGACAAACAAATATTAGTTTCATGGAAATAAATAATTTATTTAAAATCTCACCAATAATCATCATTTATTATAACATTTCATTTATTTACGCATAACTTATATTAATAATGCTGAATAAATATCCATTCGAAGGAAATAAATATAGTATCACTAATATATTAGTGATGTTGGCAGAACAGTGGTTAGAGTGAACATTGTACCTGCTTAGTTATAACTAAGCAGGTACAAACGATCTAAACCCAAAATTCAGTACAGATGTACTAAGCGGCGTTCAATAAGCCCATAGTAGCACAGATTTTATGTTTAAAAGGGAAATTCAAATCAAAGGAAAAGTTCAAGGACAGATCCTTCAAGGAGATGCGCTCCTCTTTGAGGGATGTGTCCTTAAACTTTTCCACAGATTGGATCGCTAGTTTGTTAATTATTAATAAATTCTATATTCTGAGTAAATAAATTATTGAATTCTTGTAAGAGTTTATTCATAAATAGCAAATGTTCGTTAACTACCAATTGAAAATTTTTTGACACTGAATTTATGTTATTTGTGGAGATAACGTTCATATAATTTATCCACCGAAATATATTAAATATTATCAAATACCTTGTGAACAAATATTTCATTCTCTATTAATAAACTTTTTTGAATGCATAATTTAGCTATTAATGAATATATCAAATATAAATCTGCTGTAATAGTTGTGAATGAATAATCTCCAAATAAGTGCTTTATCAATAAAAAATATGGATTTCTCTCAGTGTTCTTTTGGAGCCTATCTTCTGTGGATGTTGGCATGTTGTTTCAGCTGTCCTATATAATCGCCATTCCTGTCTATTGTCTGGTATACTGAAAATTTCACCAACTTGAACTGAGTTAATAGTTATTCACTATAACTATTAACTATGAACTGAGTTAATAGTTATTCACTATAACTATTAACTCAGTTGAAACCTCTATCGAAAAAAAATTGAGTTAAGTGAGTTCTCTGACAATCAAACATCAGTTGCCGGAATCACGCGATTTTCGGTGATGCGGAAGACACCGCCAACTTCGGAGGTGCATTACGCCATAAAAACCCCGGGGATCATCGTCTAATCATCGCATACCGCAAGGCGCCGAAAATGCGCCCCGCACCGCACCGTCTTCCTCCTCAGAAATTAAATTTCGCCGCTGCGGATTCCCAGTGTTGCGGCTTCCTGGAATCACGTACTCGGGGAAGGTCCCCAGGATTCGCAACCTCGCCAGCGACGACGGGAAAATGAGGCAGGAAAATTGGCGTTGTTGCCTTCGGGATATATCCGCCCGGGTTTCTTCGGATCAACAGTCTTTCGATCTATTATTTTCGATGATGAATTCTTGGAAACGGAATTCTGTCTGGAATTTTTATAATTTTTCTTCCGTAACTATTCAAAAGAAGTAGTTTTCCGAAATAATTTGGACGAGTGAGATAATAGTATATTATTCAACGAGCGGTAATGTAGGTCATAACTCACGCAGTTGAAGTTTGCAGCACGAGCCAAAGGCGAGTGCTGTAATTCATCAAGTGAGTTATGACCTTTACCGCAAGTTGAATACTATATTTTATCTACAACTATATCAATAAATACTAAGGAAAAAATACAGACTAAGAATATAGACAGAAGGAACAGGAAATAAACATATGTGCTCGATCCCTAGTACGAGAGAGATGGAAATTTAGTGTCACCAATCACAATCGAACTAGCTTCGGCTAGCTCGAATCCAGTACAGAGTACATACATAGAACTTCATTGAAAAACCTTAATAGTTGCCTATAAAAATGCATTAGAATATACCAAAAAACATTCCCTGTAAACGATGACTTAATGATCTTACTGCTACAACAATTTTGAAAATTTTTTCAAACTCCTTCATATTTTTTCGGTCAAGTAATTCTGTATGTTAACATTAGCTGTTTGTCTTTCGGAAATGTATACCTAAGATTATTATTATTATTATTATATGATATTTCATCTTCACTATCTGAATTGATCATTTTCAGCAAAATATTCACAATGATTAGATATCAACTCAATTTGAAAAAGTCAAAATTATTGAAGTGACATTCCCTCGGACATTCCTCCCCTCAATAACAATAATGGAATGTTCCCTTTCAGCCAATTGAATAGAAGCAGAGAAGTATATATATTTTCCGATTTATTATATTGAGTTATAGTGGTGAGTTATTATAACTCACGCTGTTTGTTAACATATACTTTTAAATGCTCAAGAGCAGTTGAATAATGAATATATAATTCAATAGAAGTAGATAAAATATATTACATTTTATTGTGTTTTTTCGATTTTTAATTAAGATGAGGGAAATAGTCGCGGATCAACCATCATGTCAGTTCTCCCGATATAATAAGAGGAAATAGTTTTTCCATAGAAAATCAGTCGTTGTTCTGATGTTTTTCCAGCATGAATCACTCGAGAGAAATAGTCAGTTGCGAATGATTTTATCTACCATGAAATGATTCCAACTTGTAATCCAGGATTACGATAACATCGTCGAAGGTGCTCCGAATATTTCGGAATTTCTTCTTGAATTTTTCCAGCATCAATATTCATGAGACCGGCCTACCGAAGAACGCCTCGTCCCACTTCTTATTACACCCATAGGAAGGACGTTAAAGCCCACGGGCCATATTCTAAAGGCCCGTCGCTGTAATTACACCGTGAATTTTTTCTGTTCAGTTAATTAGTCTCCCTTTAATTACCAAGAGGTGCCCAAAGTAAAAGACGAATAAATAATTCACTTTTATTATGCCCCACCAATTATTCTTCTCTAATTGCGTAATGAGAAAATCCTGTGTGCGAAGAAATTTCCCGGAAGGGTTATAATTTATAATTTTCCTGCGACCTGATACGTGCATTTCAAGTGCCTGAAGTGGACATAGGATAAACGCCAGAGATCTGTTTGTAAATGCTTTCACGCCAGGATGTTACGCGCACATTAGAAGTTTTCGGGCTTTTTACTTGTTTTCTGGTTGTTAATTAACCAAACTTTTCGTCCCCAAGTGCAATAGGCATCGTCAGAAGAATATCTCCCATTTTTGCTATGAGGTTGTTTCCTTTCCTTTCGAAAAAACGCCTTATTTATTTCACATATAGCTTCCAAATAGATTTTGCAACGATTTTGCACGATTCAATTCATGTTACGCTACTGGAATTTTCAAAGTGGCGGTAATTTATCAATTTATCGTATGCTATTGGTCGCCGATGAAGCGCCAACGGATGCACATATCTAGAAAAAGAAACAGAGAGAATTTTCTGAAAGATTTCCAATAATTATCGAGACTTCAGGAAAGATAAGTATCTTGTTTTGGATTTCAGCCATTACAAGTTCAATTTGAGATTTAGAATTTAATTTATCGGCGAGAATTGTGTCGGGATTCTCAGTAAATTTCGGCATGAACATTTGCATTCAACAAGTAATAATCTCACTAGGACGAATTGATTACTTTTGAAGCAGTAGTTTTTTTAGGGACATCCATCTTGTAGAAACGTATTTTAGTATTGGTAGAATTCTTTTAGTGTCAAATAATTTCAACAAAACTCTTCAGGTTTATTTGATGATAAATTTAATCACTTCTTTTTAATTTCTTGTTTAGAAATCCGAGAAGGAGTTGTGAATTCAGGTTAACATAATCTAATACCGTTGTTCATTTTGCCAAAGCACCTCCCGTGGGATTGGAACAACAGAAACCTCTCTTGGGATTGAAGAATATCAAGAAGTACAATCTCCCTTAGGATTAAACACTAGAAAAAAACTCCATTGGGACTGAAATATCGTAAAGAAGAACTTCCTTGAGATGTAGAAGTTTTAAAAGTACGTACGTGTTAAACTTCTTTAGTTCCTAAAACTGAGAGAATACCTGCGTAGTACCTGGCGTTATTACATCAAGTTCGCTGAATGGGAATTGGAGTACTATAGCTTTGTGCTAAGATCTGGTGTTTAGAAGGCTGAAAATAATCTACAGATGAGGTTCCATCCTAATAGCACAGTAATTCATCAAAAACTGATTTAAGTTGAATTTTTATTCCATTATTATTTGTTTAGAGTGAAAAGGATCGATCTTTGTATATTTTGATTTTATTGAATTTGTAAAAACCTGGGTAGGAGTTTTGTTGCCAAATAAGCCAAACCACCCCTAGAAATTAGTCTTAGAGTCTAATGGGTAATTGTAACGTGAAAATTCGTTATTATCCGTGAAACAGAAAAATATGCAGTCTCTTGCAAATGTTTGCTGAAATAAAAGTTCAAACACTGATGAGGGTTATGTGTTGAATCACCTCCAATATCATCTAACATGTTTCTGGTACGAATGGCACGAAAGGATCAGAATTTGCATGATCTTGAATAATTTATCCGAAATTAGTACAACATAATCTTATCGACTGAGTGCTCAATCTGATCACTCAGTCTCCAGATGAACAATATGAATAAATAATCTGAACTTCATCTGAAGAACGGAATGGTAAATGTAAATAAACCTCAGGTTTCCCTTACAGCAGTTACTTCTGCAATTCAAATGGGATTGTCACCTCCCCCTCCGTTGTTTCTGTAGCGTAAAATAGGAAATCTTAAATACCACTTTCAACGTCAGTCGTCTTCGGATACAGGGAATGATTGACCTTTATTCTGGATTCAGTCAGGGACGGACTGCACTTAACTAACGTCAATTTTTATTACTTTTCGATTGTAAAAATATAGAAATAACAGATTAATAGAAGTCGAAAACAATGTGACTGGGGAATAACAATGGAGAAGGTCTTATCACTTGTTTTCTTCTTGTTGAAATCTTTTTCAGTTACTGTCTATATATTGGAAGTTGGCTATAGTCATTGTTTTCTTAGGTTTTTAAGCTCGCATATTTTTCTCCTTCAACTAGATCTTCTTCCGACTAGTTTTTCCTGGATTATAGTACTACTAGAAATCCTACAGTGGAAAAAACCCGCTGTAGAATCTCCACGTCTTTCTTTCTCCATTCTTTACGACCTCGATGTTGGTCTCATGTTCTGTCCAAGGTCTTTTTATAACTTTACGGTAGGCCCACATCTCGAAGGCTTTTATTTTCGGCAAGCAATGTCATGGCCATGTTTCAACGCCATATAAAAGGACTTCTCCAAACTAATAAAATAAAATTGTACAAACTGATCACATGATTGCAATCGATATGACAAAGGAGTCAAGTAAAATGAAATACAAGATGACAATTGATACAAATACATATAATACTTAACTGTGGCATTCTTAGAACATTAATAAGAGGAACGGAAATCGCCTTGTAACTGATGCATTTGTTTTCATTCCAACATTCGTCGTTCTTTGTCTGACGGGACAATATAGCAGTAGCGTAACATAATTTGATTCATTTCTAAAGTATCAATTGATGCTCAAAAATAGTTTACAATGTGATTTTTTTATGAAAATTTCTTTCGTGCTTCAAAATGGTCAATGATTTTCTCGGTTTAATGATTTAGCTATAGTGAAGTTATGAAAAAAGAATTCCCGATGAAGCTTTTAACAATAAAATCAGAATTTTGCACTCCTATGGATTCGGCTAGCTCGATTGTGATTGGCGACAATAAACTTTCATCTCTCTTGTATTCGGGATCGAGCATAAAGTTTACATTCCCTTCCTTCTATCTATATTCTAAGCTGGCATTCGATAAGTGTGGTCCAACTAATCAAATTTGGTTGTCCAAGGAAAAACGAATTATTGAAATTTCAGAGAGGAACTCTATACTATTACATCGGTATAATCGAAGAGATTCGCTTATACAAAATTAGACAGTCCTAAAATCAGAAATCGAGGCGAGGATCTAATATAATGGAATTGAATTATGATTTTATGAATTCCCTTTACTACATTGATGTGAAAAAATGAAACTTCGTGAAATACATAATATGTATTAGCTACAAGGAGTTGGTCTTCTCGATAAGACACATCTATTGATATTTGGCTAATCCGCACCTGTCCACCTTCCTGCGTTGTCCTGCTAAATCACTGCCGGTGTGTCCCAGGCGGTCCATTTTATAAGTCCCACTTTTATTACCGCCATTTTAGTGCTGCTCCAAGCTTCGCATTCAATCAAAAACCCGTATTTCATTCAAGTAGAAATAGTTCAGATGAGGTCTCTTTCTTGACGAACTGAAAATATTCGGGAGTTCGGCCATTCTTCTGACTTTTATTGATTCCACCATTCTGAAAGCTCGGCTAAACTGGAATTGAGATCGGATAGAAATTGGTGAGTTGGAGGGGGGGAGGTGGTTATGTTGGCCCTGCCGATTCAAATTGAAAACTTCAAGATAATCGAAGAATGAGTTGTTCTGGTTTTGGTGAATTTGGGTTCACTAAGGAAATACATTTTTTTTTCACAACTCATTTACAGGATGTTCGACGGCACGCTGAACATCTGAAAATGGGAGGTGGATGAAGCCGTCAACCCCAAAAATTTGATCTATGCCACAAGAATTTTTGTTCAATGCAAGCTGAGATTAAAAATTTTTGATAACTCTTTTGTGAAAATATTTTTTATTCGAATCTTAATGGTTTGTATGCACTTTCGAAATTCATATTTGTTGCAGTTCATTGCTAGGAACAAACTTTTGGACCCTCAAGTTATATTAATTTCACTTTGAATACAAAATTTCAAAGATTAAAAAAATCAGATAAAATAATTCTCACGCCTAGGACCAAACTTTGGTAGATTTCAGACGACCCCACCTACCTCCCATTTTCGTATGTTCAACGTCCTGAACACCCTGTATTCTAATACCTCAAAACGGGACTAAAGTAAGACTTTTATTCCTTTGGGTAAAAAAGAATAGCCAACTCAATTGAATGTTTTTTTACCATATTCATTCAATATTCACATTTAAATTTATATTGAAACCACATCAGTTACGTTTCTATTTGTCAATACATTTCCAATATAAATTTCTGCAACAGTGATAGATTTTCAGCAAACTTGACGTTTTATAACGTTATTATAAAAACCTGCATCGACCAGCAAAGATGTTGATGAACACCGAAAGCAAAGGCTCTTGTAGGATAATGAATCAGGTAATCTGGGAAATTCAGCTATTTTGTTTGACAATCCTCTAGAAGTGTTTCCACCTACTGTCTGCGTCGAATATTTTGTATTTCTATAACTTGCAAAAACAACTCATGTTATTTTTTTTTTCTACGAAACCATGTATACTTTTTAAAAATTGCAATAAAATCAGTCGAACAGTTTTTAAAGGCTATCATATTCGCTCTATGGTCCTGAACATCATCTTATCTTAGTTTTATCAGTTCATCTCATCGTCCCAGAAATGCAGATTTATCAATAGTTTCAAAACACATTTTTGCAATATTCTTTAAAAAAAACTCAGAATAGCAGCTCGAAAAACTTCTTCATTATACATTTTTGTATAATATACTCTCTGAAATATATGTAATGAAAAGCACGACACTACTGTAAATCTCATGGTTGAATATTTCTTACTATCTGATCCTCACAAAACATAAAGTTGAACTCATCATGTTTGAATGAAATCTTCGAATATTCACTGCATATCAGAAGACAGTTTGAATACAGTTTTTCGATATAACCTTCACATTACTGATTCGAAACTTTCTGGACGTATATTATATCGAATTAAAAAAATTAACATGTAAAGGCTTTTCCTGCCTTTAAATATAATGAGGATTTCTCAACCATCATTATCGACGCGTTTTCAACATAGTAGTACCAATATTGAATCATAAACTACTTGACTATATTGATAGTTGCTAATCTAGAAAACATAGATTTTTTGTCTTATCCCAATCAATTAAAAATTAAAATTTCAACATGAATACGCCATACTGATACCATAGCCTTCCCCAAACATCGTACAGCTAAATATGAGTCCTCACCGAGCTTTGTGGGCATTAAATTGTACAACCGTTTGCCTAGTAGGTTGAAATCAATGAATGGAAGGTCTTTCAAGCGAGAAGTAAAGTTGCTATTGATTAAAGGATGCTACTATAGTGTTGGAGAGTTCCTTAGGGACTCCATTCTTTGAATCTGTTTTTTTTTTGTTTTTTTTCTCTCTATGAAATTGTATACTATTTTTATATGACTTGTCCTATACATTTGTTTAACGTCAGGAAGGATCAATAAAGTTTATTATTATTATTATTATTATTATTATTAATTTTCTCTATTCGAGCCTCGCGAGAAGGAATGAACGAACTAAGGAGACCGCATATTTTGGGGACCAGTATAGGTTGCAGATACTTCAAGAACCATATTTGTGGTGTCAGTCAACTTGTCGTATCTTGAAAGCCAACGAAAAAAACCTAGAATCTATCATGTCATTTTACGACACGAACTCCGTATATTCCATAAACCCTTCGCATCCAGAGGAAGGGCTTAATTCCTTGACATTAAGTAAAGATATATATACAATATATGTTAGTGTGTCAGGCGAAAGTTCTTTCTACCCTCTTCTCCTCTGTTCACGTGAATCCCATGTGAATACCCAGCTTTCAGTTCGAATTTGTTTCGTGAAATTTATCCTGGAGAAGCTTCCCTATTTATGTCAATTCTTATTTCGACTCACTCCACTTTGTAGGTCTCCAACCTCTGAAGGTTTGAAAGTTAGCTGAATAATATAAAGCCTTCCAGGTATCTATCCACTTCTATACGATAATGTTGTTTTTTTGGGTACATCTGCTGAAATATTGCTCCAATGTAGAACTGGGTCATAGATAGTGTGTAACGTGAGGTGGCATCTATGTAACGAAAGCAAACAAACAATGTAATTGGGATTGTTCCAACTTTTCAAGTAAAATAGAGCATGAATCTTAAATCAGGAGATTCGATATTGAATATTTTGGAAAAGCACATTTTCAAATTCGCTTTTACTGGTGCAGTTATTTGCCAAGAAGAAGAAAATACACTTCCGACTTTTCGATACCATTTTTGTAGTACGATTTGTTTTTAGCTTCAAAATAGGCCTCACTTTCGGCGATTGCTTCTTCATTGGTGCTCAATTTTTTTCTAGCGAGCATTCTTTTGAGCTCTGAGAACAGGAAACAGCCGCTAGGGGTTAGATCTGGCGAATACGGTGGATGCAGAAGCAATTCGACGCCCAATTCATGCAATTTTGCCATTGTTTCCATTTATTTTTAACACGGTGTATTGTCTTGATGAAACAGCACCTTTTTTTTTCTTCAGATGGGGCCGTTTTTCAAAGATTTCATCCTTTAAACGATCCAATAACGCTAAATAATAATCACTGTTGATGGTCTGGCCCTTTTGGAGGTAATCAATGAATATTATACCTTGCGCATCTAAAAATACTGATGCCATAACCTTGCCAGCTGACTGTTGTGTTTTTCCTCGATTTGGATTCGGTTCATCCTGTGCAGTCCACTCAGCTGACTGTCGATTGGACTCCGGAGTGAAATGATGGAGCCATGTTTCATCCATTTTCATAAAAATTCAGGTTTATTGCACTTAAACAGCTTCAAACACTGCTCAGAATCATTACACCTTGTTGCTTTTGATCGATTGTGAGCTCGCGTGGGACCCATTTGCAAACAGCTTTCTCATGTACAAATATTCATGAATGATATGATGTACAAGTTCAGATGATATCTTCACAATATCTGCTATTTCGATCAACTTCCCTTTACGGTCTTTCAAAATTAGTTTGTGAACTCCTTTGATTTTTTCGTCGCGAGAGCCTCTTTTTGGCGTCCACTGCGTTCGCCGTCTCCGGTGCTCATTTCACCACGTTTAAAATTAGCATACCAATCAATGATGGTTGATTTTCCAGGTGCAGACCCCGCAAAATCTTCATCAAGCCAAGATTTTGCTTCAAAAAGCAATATTTTATCAGCACACGAAATTCTTTTTTTCCATCTTTTTTCAAATAACAAAAGTAGCTACAATCACAACGCAATATCTCACAAATTAATGGTTGGACTGCTATCAAATATCACGTGTCGTTTGATGGTTGGTACTAACTAAAAATTATATGGATTTATTACTAGTACCGCCATCTGTGCATCAGACCTGGGACTTTTCAATTGGCCTAATATTATATATTCGACGATTAGGAAAAATATCAGATTCCAAATATTCAAATTTGCATATTTAATCGGGAATCACTCAAATGAATATATTTCATTCAATATAATATACATTCATAATGATATAGTTAAATTGTGGATTTTAAAATAAATCACAATTCGACAAACGTAATCTGACCATGTTGGGGGACATGTAAAAATTGCGTGTACTCCCTCTATCTATTTTTAATTCTCTATGGTGAATACGATTTTCGAATGTTCTCTTTGCAGCTCCTGATTTAACATGCTCTTTCAACTTCCAACTCGAGATTCTTGAAATATACTGCACATTTCAACTTGAAAACTGTGTGTATGTTTGAACATACACACAAACTTAAATTAAAACAAAAACTACATCCGCCTGTTCATGATATTGCAATTACTTCTGTAGCATATACTGTGCGCTGCCTACTTGTTTGCTGTGCCTTGTTTCCATTATTCTCAATACCTTTATTTTGTTATTTCATGACTATAATTTATGTTTTTATTCGTTGACACAATCAGTTCAGATATCGTTTCATATGTTGTCAATACTTGTTTTTTTTTTAGTTTTTACTCAGCTGGTCGCACGATTTTCAGACTGAGGACTTCCTTCGCGTAGGTTGTGTTTCCTTCGTGTTTTCATTTTTAACTTGTTGTTGTTATTGATTTTACAACATTCGCTGTCAACATTTTCGAGAACTTATGTTATGTCTCTTCGTTTTGATGGTGGAAACAAAGTATTTTTAACGGGTAAATGGCTGGCATACTGAAGTCTCGAATTGTTGCTCAACTCACTCTCTGTTTTGTTTTTAGTGGTGCTGTAGATGGCTGTTTAGTCGAAAACATTTTACCGAATTTTAGAATTAAATACTTGAAGTACAAATCATTTCTTCTTATTATTATCACATAGTCAAGTACAAAGCCAAAATATATGCTATATAAAAACTGTACATTTTTCATCGGCCGATTTGCACCTTAGGAACGAACCTAATTCGATGTAATCCATGGCGAAGCGCAACCAAAGCCCTCCAATCCCACGTAATCTTATACACAATTATAATATAAATAGAACAATGCCTATAGGTTGTATCATCGTCCGTAACCGGCATCATGCAGGTTAATTGAAGGAGCAATTAGTCAAGGGAAGTGTACACTCCAGGAGCAGAATCTCTTAATGACGACGCATCGATAAATTAGATAGGAGGCTCTGATGACACAACTCGAAGGGAATAAAGTCGCTTTTGTGGATACTCGACGACAAATCTCCTTCAGAATGGGTTAGTGGAGACGCTAATTAAGCCGATCCTTATAGGTACGAAACAGTCGAACAAGAAAGTTCCCGAGCTTTGTCGAAGTAGGCGGTGTCGCCTTTCGGCAAGTGTTTCACATTCGTCCGTTTGAAGTTTAGAAAATGGAATTATTTCTTCGTGTGTGGAACACTTTTTTTAAGCTATGAGTGAACGGAATGGGCTTTTTGACGAATTTTTCGAATTTAATTATTCAGTGATGTTTATTGAGCTCATAAAAACAGATATTTTCATTTCACATTACTCAAAAACATAATTTTTCTACATTCATGCGAAAAGCAAAACTTTATTGAACTATATTTAGTGGAAAAAGAAGTTCTTTATTGCACTAGTGCAATAAAGTTTTCATTGCACTCATCTGTCATTCAACTTTAACGTGCTGTCATCATGACAAACATATATTTCAGCCTGAAGGAAATAACGATGTATAGTTAACAAGTACTAGTACGTTTACAGCAGTAACAAATCAAGAAGTGGATTTAAAAAGTACTTCACTACGAAATATTCATATTGAAAATTGCACCAATTGTTCATTCACTTTCAACATTGAGGGTAAAAATAAGGTTTGAGTTCGTAACGTATTAGTTCCTGTTTCAATGCAAATCGATATTAATAATAAAGTATTCAAGTTGCGCTTTTCATTTTCCTACACCTAGTGCCGCACCTCAATAAATCATTTTTTGCTTTTTGCATGAATGTAGAAAAAATGTTGTATGCAACTCGTGCAATAAACAATTTTTGCACTTTTTGCACTTGTTGCATAAATAACTATTCTCCAAACTTGGTGTCATTGATTTCACTTGGGTGTGTCATTTACATGTGTTGCATTATTGATTCAACCATTATTTTGTGTGAAGATCATTTCGATGTAGATAATAAACTCATTATTATCATAACATAGTATTTCAGTGAGAAAATCTCACTCTATTTGAGGTTGGATAATGTTTGAAATATTCTGAATTTTCAATGACCATTCTATTTATAGAGGAAATTCATTGCTTCAAATAATTGGCATAACAAATATACATAGGCGTACAACTTTGCTTCCGTCGTTCTTTTACGAAATTCGAGGCTTTATTGTGAAAAACTGATTATACAATTATGACTCAAAGCATTGTCCATCGCTGGCCACTACTTTCTACCATCTTTCGGGCAGCCTATGAATCCCTCGTTGAAAGAACTGGTCATTTTTTGAAACGATCCACGAATCGATCCAATTTTTCACTTCTTCATAAGACCGGACGTGCTGGTCAGTCAGACCGTGTGCCATTGATCGAAACAAGTTCAGTATTGTCATGTTATAAAATCACTTTATTATCTATCTCGTTGTATTGCGGCCGTTTGTCTTTCAATGCTCGGATAAAACTCAATATTTGCGTTCGAAAACGATCGCATGTGATTGTTTCAGTCGGCTTTGACAACCCATAATACGCTACGCCGAGCTGGTCCCACCAAATACTAGGCATGACCTCGGAACCGTGAATATTCGATTTTGCCATCGACGTGGAAGCATGACAGGGATATTTCTATGATTTTCTGCGCTTGGGCTTATCGTAATTAACCCATTTATTCGCCTCCAGTTCCAATGCGATTCGGAAATCTCTTCCGTCTTTGCTATGCTAGTAGCTCTTCACAAGCAAACAAACGCTTTCAACATATCTCGGCTTCAACTCATACGGCACTCAATTTCCTTATTTCTGAATCATTGTTATGACTTTCAGGCGTTGTGAAATGGGTTGTTTGCGTCACTCCCAATCCTGCCAATTCTTGTTGCGTTTGACACGAGTCTTGATCAAGTAACGCCTTCAATCCTGCATCTTCGAAAACCTTCTCTCTTCCATCGCTTTGCTGGTTTTCGACGTCAAAATCACCGTTCTTGAAGCGTAGAAACCACTCTCGTCGCGTTCTTTCTCTAATAGCGGCCTCACCACAGGTATTTGAAAGCATTCGATGAAAATTAAATTCTCCTGCAAATGACGGCAATTTGACTCGTGGGCTGACTCGTTAAATTGAGAATAACCTTATGATGAAGACACAAATCGACTTAAATTTCGATTGAGTTATGTTAACAAACACCTGAGCTTATTGTATGACTTATGTGATCTAATTCTTCCGACTACCACTTACCGCTACAGCCAATCATTACAAAACGGCGGAAGCAAAGTTGTACACCTGATACAAGTAACAAGAAGTGTAGTACTGGACCAAAGTTTCATTTAACATTTTTCTAAACTACAAATGGTCCACCAAAAATGAGGTTTTGGAGAAAAAAGCGGGCACTGTTCCAAAAAAATATAAGCTTTATATTTGCATTCAAAATTTGCACATCACATGATGAAAACTTCAAATCTTGTAAGGGACCTGAAAAAATTAAGCACCTTGTATTTCAAAAACAAAGCGTGTGCTGGCTCATGTTTATTTGACTTTTTTTCTTAAAATGGTTGAAAAAATCTGTCATTTTCATGTGTTCTTACAACCCCCTGTATATGACGATATCAATAAAAATACAATATCTTTTTACTTATTACTGCCTTCTGTGAATAAACAAATGAACAAACTTTAAGAATATCTTGATTCCACGTCAGTTGGAAGAAGTTATGAAAAATAATGAGTGAGCTGAAATGGGGCAAACATTTTTCTCCATTTCGCTGTTGGACTACAAATCCTCTTTCTAACAAAGAATGCTTATTCTGCAGCTTCAAATATAACCGGAATGAAATCACCGAAACTTGGAGGGAACGAGTTATTTCGCCTTCTTCAAAGGTCATTGAACAAATTCCTAATAACAGTTCGAAATGAAGGAGAGGAATAATTATTTCCCTCACCCCAAAAGTAGGTAATTATTTCGCTGTAATTCCAACTAGTATTTTTCGCTCGAACTGTCCCGTTTTACGACTTTTCTTCTTTACCTCATCAAATCCGGCAACTTTCCTGAACAATTCAGTTTGCAGCTCTTGTGGGACGTCATCCCAATTAAATTTCAGTCATAGAATGGAAGTTCATGTGACGTTGATATTTCTCCTGCTGGAATTCTCGCTTCTGTGGGAATAGTTCGTAGTTACGTCTTTACAAATACAACTTTTGCTTCCTATTTCACGTTCCTGACTTCAATACTGATGAAGATTGAATATGTATGAACATTCTAAGACAACGAACTAAAATCAGTTCTAGTGTGATTACAAGAATCACAGGAAATAAGTTTCGAACAATATAACGGTTTTTTTTCGAGGTATATAAGTTTAAGTTGGCATTACTGTTCAAAATGGCGACCCATTTAATAGTTGTCAAGTGATTTATTCTCAGTTTGGTTTGGCAATTCATCATGAATAGACTCACGCCTGAACAACGCTTGCAAATAGTGCAATTTTATTTCGAAAATAATGGTTCTGTGCGGAATACGTATCGCGCACTACGTCCATTTTATTTTGTTTAGCGATGAAGCGCACTTCTGGTTGAATGGCTACGTCAACAAACAAAACTGCCGCATTTGGAGTGAAGTTAATCCTCAAGTGTGTGTCGAAGCACCGTTACATCCAGAAAAACTTACTGTTTGGTGCGCTTTAGGGGCTGGTGGCATCATTGGTCCGTACTTCTTCAAAAACGATGATGGCCAGATCGTTACAGTCAATGGTGATCGGTATAGAACCATGATTACTCACTTTTTCATTCCTGAATTGAACAACCATAATGTCCAGGAGCTGTGGTTCCAACAAGACGGCGCAACATGTCAGACAGCTCGTGCCACAATCGATTTATTGAAAGACACTTTGGTGACCGCCTAATTTCACGATTTGGACTTGTGAATTGGCCTCCAAGATCTTGTGATTTAACACCGCTAGACTACTTTCTGTGGGGCTATGTGAAGTCATTGGTCTATGCAGATAAGGCACAAACCCTTAACCATTTGGAAGACAACATTCGCCGTGTTATTGCCGATATACGGCCACAAATGTTTGAAAAAGTCATCGAAAATTGGACGTCCAGATTGGACTACATCCGAGCTAGCCGTGGCGGTCATATGCCAGAAATCATATTCAAAATGTAATGCCACAAGATCATCTTGCGAATAAATAAAATTAATGTCAATCGAATAATCCATCGTTGTTTCATTGCAATTTAAAATTCTATAGCTCTAAAAAAACACCCTTTAGTTACGCCTTTACAAATACAACTTTTGCTTCCTATTTCACGTTCCTGACTTCAATACTGATGAAGATTGAATATGTATGAACATTCTAAGGCAACGAACTAAAATCAGTTCTTGTGTGATTACAGGAATCTCAGGAAATAGGCTCACAACTTTACTTCCGCCGTTTTGTTCCGAAATTCGAGGCTTTATTGTAAAAAACTGGTTATACATTTATGATTCACAGTGTTGCCATTTGCTGGCCACTACTTTCTCCCATCTTTCAGGCATCGTACGAATCCCACGTTGAAAAAACTGGTCTTTTGAAGCGATTCATGCATCGATCCAATTTTTACTTCTTCATAAGATCGGAACTGCTGGTCAGCCAGGCCATGTGCCATTGGTCGAAACAAGTAATAATCCGAGGAAGCAACGTCTGGAGAATTCGGCATGTGTGGTTGGACTTCCCAGTTCAACGTTTCCAAGTGTGTCTTGACAACTTTCGTAACATAGGGTCGAGCATTGTCATGCTGTAAAATCACTTTATAATGTTCTCTCGGCCATTTGTTTCTCAATGCTCGGTTCAAACGCATTAATTGCGATCGATAACGATCACCTCTGATTGTTTCAGTCGGTTTTAGCAACTCATAATATACTACGCCGAGCTGGTCGACGTGGAAACATGTCCGGGATATCCTCATGATTTTCTGCGCTCGGGATTATCGTATTGAACCCATTTTTTGTCTCCAGTCATATTTCGATGCAGAAATACCCTCCCCTACACTACGAGATTATGATTCAACTATCAAATTTTGCATGGTATTAGAATCATAGATAGCAGATAAAATGAATGGTAAACGAATGAAGTAATTTGTGTTTTCAACAAATTCTTAATGGAATATTTTCACTCCGACATTAATTAGGCAAGTTTTCAATTTACAATAAAAAGAAGGGAGCCTACAATAATGCCTTGGGGGACACCTATTTTTAATTCTGCATCATCCTACGCATAAACTTCACTTCCACAACTTTTTATTTATTTGATGACACTCTCTAGAAGTTTCAGCTGTTTGATCCTTATTCTACATTCTACAAGAATTTTCGAAAGTTTTCTATAATCAACATAGCCAAAGGCCTAGTAAGATGCAAAAACATACACAGTAAAATCTCCCCTTGTTCCAGAACCACAATCACTTTCTCAGTTCATTTATAACAATTTCCACCACACTTGTGTCTTTCATAAAGCCAAACTGGTTTGATGTAAATATACCCAATTTGCAAAAAGAAAAAATAACAATCTCCTGCTTATAATTATCTCGAAAACATCGTAGGCTGAGGATAAAATGCTGATAGGTCTAGTTATTTACATCATTGATATCAACTTTTTTGAATTGAAGTTCAATCATGAGTATCTTCAAGTTATCAGTGAATATACAGGGTCTCTATAAATGATTGTAACATCGCAGTTGCTTATAACTATTCTTATTTTGACGACGCTTCATGTGAATGTTTCCTCTTTATTCGAGCCACAAAATTGATATAGAATGAGTCTGAATGAGACTGACTGTGCTCATGACAAACAACCACATTTTCTTTTTTAACAATACAATTATCATGACTGTCAATTCCATAACAATTCAAAATTCTATGATATGTAGTTGGGAATCTTAGTGAGGGGCGTCAAAAAGTAATTCGAAGGCAATTGTGATATTAAAATTATTTATAAAGACCCTTTACTCAATTGATATTTTCAATCAGAATATCTAGAAAAATTAGGTACCCAACAAGAACTCCGTAACAAGATCTACCCGACAAGATTGAAATTTAAATTTAATATGTGAAATTTTGGTCAAATCCAAGAGGATCTTATTATCAGAACGTCGATCTAGCTAAACTATTCGACAATAATGTCATAATGAATCATATTTCATAAACACTTCTCTGGGCACAAGGGTACAATTATAGCGTAAATGAATGAGCGCTCAAAAGTTTACGTCAGTGCTTTGCACATTTTTTTGTTAAAACTATTTTCCTTCCAATTTTTATGTAACTTCACTATATTTCCATGAAGTTTTGGAGTATAAATGGTAGATTAATATTTCTGCAAAACATGTCGCAATCGTCACTCTATATAAATAAATAAATACCATAAATCACTATATTTGAACCGCAATATCCATGATATACGAGTAAATGGTACTTCATCGATTTGTCCTCGTTTTCCATAAAATATTTTCGTATCATTTGAAATTTAGTTCAACAGCTTTATGGACTTCCACAATGAAACTGTCGAATGAAATATATGGAGGGATGAACCTTTATCGACATTCACAATGTGTTTATTGCGCTATATATCGAATAAAATAAATATATGATATTCTCATATTTCACTCCTAATGTAAACGATAAATGGTGTAAAACAGATTTGAATCGTGGAATCAATACGCCAGCTTTTTACCTCAAATAAAAATTCATGAAGTTGGCAACCACTCTTGAACAGAATTTATTGGAAAACGAATAATAGTTCAGAATTCAGCGACGGATGCTGAATGACTAAAATCACATATCAATCCATGAATATTTTCAGAATGAATATTCTGAAATACAGAACATTTTTCCATTGTATGTGACATTTATCATATTATATCATTATAACAATAACAAAGCTTTGGATATCTCCACTAAAAAGAAAGATTTCTGATGTTCAGTTATTTCACCTTGCAGATCATACCAACTGAATATTATTAGAGTTCGTTCTCAGAGTATTTTTCTTCTGCTTTTTAAAGAATATAGCAGGGACAAATTTGTCGAAGTTAATTTTGAAAAGTATCAAACCACAAGATAAGTTCCTTAATGAAAGAATAGCTTTGGTTATCTATGTAGTTAATCTTTTTAAAAATACTGATCTGAAGTTGCTTTTTTAGACGCTAGGTAGGATACTTTTGTGGTTGTTTCATTGACTGAAATAATTTGATATATCATTATACAGGGTGTTCCTTAATGATATGCTTATATTTGAATTGGCGATTCTTGGAGTCATTTCAAAAAAACATACATTTCAACATATGATACAAGAGAACAAATAAAATCCTCAGCAAAAACTCTGTCTCCCCGTATAGGTGTAGTGACTGGTTTGAGTATAAATTTACAGAATAAGCTGACATTTATATTGAAACAAAATCTTATCCATCCTTTCTCTCCACCTAATCCTAAAACAAACAAAAAAAGAACTAAGAAGGAGTACTAAATATTAGTTTTTATTATATTGATTTGCAGTTAGCGCCTCATTCTAGAAAAGAATCTGAAACTGAATGGATAGCCTGGAAACCACCATGAAATTCATAAATTGGACAAGTATTCACCAAGTGGTCAATGGTTTCTTCTACATCACACTCACATAGTAGGCTATCAATAGAATGTCATTTGAAGAGCATACTATCACAACGACCATGACCAGTCCTAATTCAATTTAAAATACACCTAGAACTCTCTCTGAAGGATCAAAGATAAGATTTTTATTGAAGACATTACAAGAACTCCATTCCGAACGCCAAATTTCCTTGTCACTTCCATTAGATTGAAGGGAATTATCAATACATAAAGGTTTGCGTGACCTTAATCTGGCAGTTCTAGCACCTGGGAGGTAAGATACAATTGGAAATAAGTTCTGGTAGAAATGAAATTTTCCCAAGATTTCTTGACTGAGACCTGTCTACAAATATGAGGTGGAAGTATATGTGATAGCACTGGTAACCAATCTAAAGGTGTAGATCTAATAGTTCCACTAATAATTCCCATATATACATTTAGCTGTGAATCAATTTTATGAGTATGAGCACTCTTCAACCAAATAGAATAACAGTATTCAGCAGCAGATAAAACCAAGGCCAAGGCTGCCGTACGAAAAGTGCTGACATCAGCACCCCATGAAGATCCTGCTAATTTTTGAACATTGAAATTCAAAGAAGAATCAAGTTCAACTCCAAGAAAATAATCATAGCTGGTAGAATATTTTTCTGTAGGTATCTCAAATTCTTTTCGATACTAATGAAGTTTTTTCTTAAGGCCATCAGAGTTCTTCCGAGTCAATGTTCGAATAATTTCTATCTTCCATAAAGAAAATTCAAGAAAGAGGAATTCCTTTAATTATTCACAAGAACAAAATGTGAAGAGCAGGAATCTTCATTTGTTGCATCAGCTCAGGCTTCTTATCCGAAGTTCGAATTATTATTTCTTCTCTCTGGTCCGTCATAAATAAGATCTGCAAGGAATATTTTATTCCATTTAATTGAAAAAGTTTCCCCGTAGAAAGCTTAATGGAAGTTGTTCCCGAACACGAAAACAAAACAGGAAAAATGCAAATTCTATGCGTTTCGTTAAATGAATGCTTTATTTTTTACGACTCGAGCGACTCTCCAGGATCGAATTAAACAGGAATATGGGGACGCGGAGTTAAACGAGAAATTACAAGGTTTGCGGAAAGATAGTTAAAATGATATAAACTGGGATCTTCTCGAGGAGAAGAGTTGATTATTAAATCTGAGGATGTATTAAAAATTTCAAACAATGATGGGAGATGGAATGGCGAGCTATAAAACGTTTGGTATGGTTGTGGAAGCAAAATGGTTTTTCCGCTACAACTTAATGTATCCAACCATTCAAGCGAGCATTCGGTTTTATAACTCTCGTATTGTGGAGGCATTGAATGATTTTCCAGGATTTATACGACTTTAACTGGATCCAACAATGAAAATATTATGATTCGTTTACTTTTTCGTATTTTAATTTTCTTCATTATTTACGGAGTACAATTTGTGCATTGATAGGGGCTAATGTTCTAGAATCGAGATTTAATAACACTATGTTTCTTTTAGAAATATCATTTTCGATCAAAAAAGGTCAGCATTATTTGGGGACATATTGAAAAATTGATATGACAAAATTAATTCCTTCAAAGAAGTTATATATTTATTATTTCCAACGATTGTTTGGAATTGAAAGCAACAACTAATATCAATATCTCTTTTCAGGTAAGATACAACGATTTTATTCTCGCAAAGTGGTAAGTTCGTATTGTAATCGTATATGAAAAACTTTATTGAATATTTTTCCTTTGAGTATCGATTATTGAGATGCTATACTATTATAGCATCTCAATAATCGATAAAACGTTTCAAAAAACATTTTCTGATGTGAAATATTCCACTTTTTTAAAAGTATTTCATGTAAATATTCTCTCTGAAACACGTACAATTTCTCATAACATTCTAGTATTTCGCTTCTTCGTCAAAACTTAAGTTTTTGTATTTATTCAATTATTACTTCTAAGCCTCTGAAAATGTTGTAGATGCATCTTTCTTTGACTTGAGTTTGTCCCAGAATGTCATCAATTAATCTTTGTATTATTATTATTATTCGTTAAAAATTGCTTTATGCTGAGCCTGATCTACTTATTTTTCAACAATTAATTTTTACGGTAGCTCTCAAATATACCTACTAGTGGTAAAGCTCATTTCCTGGAGTTTTATTGCATAATGTAGGTACCTACTGCTGGTCTGTTTCAGTCCTTTCATCCATTTTCCAATCTGACTTATTTCTGTAAACTTAATCACACTGTAGAGATCACAATTCCCTTGTTTCCATCAAATACAGTCCAATAGCAAATACTCATCCATAAAGGTACAAACCTTGTTTGGAATTACCAACTCTGTATTTAAAAGCAGAAGAGCATGTTTTGTGCATTAATCAATTTTATGTTGCTTCTTATGAATTGAAATTCATGTTCTCAAATATGTATAAACTTTTTTTTTGCTAATTGATAACAAACCCACCAGACATAAGAAACCACTCACCTACAAACAAATGAATACCTTGCGTTCTGTTCAACTCGTCCCATTTCAAAAACTCTGCAATCATTACTATATATTATTTATTATCGTTTATTATTTTCTCGTTAATTAATCATCAATCAAATCATTAAAAAAAAGTAAGAAAACCTAACCCCAGATCTACATATTCTAGGTCATTAGCTATGTGACTCAGAGTATAGACCTAGTAAAAAAAGTCATTTTCAGTTAGTGAAAACTGTGCAATTTTGATAGATGGAGCAGAATTAAAACACATTTCAGAGACCAATTTGTGATTGGATACTACACTCAATTCACGGGTTTCTTCACAAAAAGCCCCCTTACATTCTAAGTGAATGAAAGTTTTGGTATAATCGAAAAACTCACAGGGAATTTGTGAAATCACTACAATTTCATAAAATGAAAAAATTTTCCGTATAGTCCCTTCATCTATATTTATAACTCTAAAATTATGATGTTCAAACAGGAAAATTATATACAATATTCAAAAATTCATGAATACTGGGTCTTTAGAGTAAAAAATGTTGTATTCAGTATCATTGTGGCAATATATGTTTTCAATTTCATGTTTTGTGTTGCAAAGTTTTCGAATTTTGTTTCCTTGATTTTTTCATTTCACAATTTCAAGGGTCACAGCTAGCAGTTGGGAGAATCATAGGATATAGCAATTCACTTTTGGACCAAATTTCATACAAAAAGCTCCTTTATTTCCGAAGAAAAGCTCTCTTCAGTGAACAGACCTTTTTCCTCAATTGTTGAATTCTACATATTCCAAAACGTAAATTTTGAAAATTTCAAGGAGGATTCAAAAATTTTTTCTCGGAACTATTCCCAAGTTTTCATCAAAAAAATAATAAAACAAAACGGCGAACTCCGACCCAATTTCAATTTTCATATTTTCACCGTAACACATAACCAGGTGGATGCCAGAGTAACCGCTCGAAAATAGCGGATGCATCCCAAAATCCCACCCCAGCCTCCTCATCATCTCCATCCCAAGATTTGCAAGTCAAATTTCCTCTCTCGCAATGACACCTCGCGAAAGGGAAAGTGTCAGAATTTCCACGGTCAATGGCGCTATATCGGGAGGAACGAGAACGGGGGGTATTGTTTTATGGTAATAAGCCGACGTTTTGAATATTTGAGTATAACGTGCACTAGACGTCATCCACCTGCCAATTGGGGAAGGGATGGAGATTTGGATGTCTGTGGGTAGCCTTAGGTTGTGTTAGATAGACCAGGTAAATCAAGTATTTTTTTATACATACTTTAATCATGTTAAAACTTCTGATATGATAATTATACTAACTTTCTGTGAGCAGAAAACATAGTACACCTTTGTTTCCGCCGTTTTTTTTTCCGAAATTCGAGACTTTATACTATAAAAAACTGGTTATACATGTATCATTCAAAGTAATGTCCATCGCTGGCCACTACTTTCTCCTGTGATTTTTCCAGTCGATTTCAACAATTCATATTACACTACGCCGAGCTGGTCCCACCAAATACTGAGCATGACCTTGGAACCGTGTATATTTGGTTTTGCCGTACACGTGGAAACATGGCCGGGATATCCCCATCATTTATGTCCTTGGGATTATCGTAAGGAATCCATTATTCTTCTCCAGTCACATTGCAATTCAGAAATCTCTTTCGTCGTTGCCTTGCAAGTAGCTGTTCACAAGCAAACAAACATCTCTTGTTTTGTTGGTTCAAAGTAAGAATTCCGTCGATGTTGTTCCAAAACTCAGTATGTTACCGAGACTCTTTCTTCTATTTTTTTCTTCTACATACATCTCATACATACACTTTTTCGAGCACTATGAAAAATGACAGCTAGCGGTGGTGCATCCTGTATTAATTTCGAGCATGAAAAGAAAGATTTATTCATCTTGATTTGATAGTATGTTTCACTATTTCACGACTTATGTTGACCAATCTAATATAATCGTATGAAGAAATTTATACATCTTTTTCATTAATGTGAACTCAAGTACTTGATTAACTCATATATCTTCAAGAGTATCCTGTGTAACTCAATATCCTGATCATACCAGAATTCCATCTAAGAAAATTATTCGATGTAAATTATAAATTGTTCGATATTTGTAGTCTGCAGGATGAATTGATACAAAGACATTCCCTTTAATAATGAATAATTGAGAATTCAAGAAATTTCTTTATGTTCCTCCAACAATTGAATCACGAGAAGGGAATTTCCTGGTTTTTTCTGGGAAGGAATGAGATCAAAGAGAAATTTGTTTAGGGGATTTATCAATTTTCATACTTCGTATTGTTTCAGTTACCAAGTAAGTAGGCTAAATATTTCCATTTGTTCGTGTCAATAACAGATAATTCGCCTTTATTTCTCAATTTTCATTCAAGGGAAGATGAAATAATTCAAAAACTCCATTTTTTTTAAATGCTGGACTCATTTCCCATTGGGGTGCTTGGATTTGAACAAATGTTATTCTGCACAATAGAGAAGTTTTTCTATTGAATTCGAAATAAACACTATCAAAAAATTTGGCACTCGAAAGCCTAGACGCAATCATTACCTGTGAGTTGGCAGTAGGGATATGGAAATTTTAATGATCTCTCCCTCTTTCTCCTGGTCTTCATAATCCAGGTTCAGACCCAGACCATATGCCGAAAAAGACTAATCTTCAATTATAACGAGCTTGTCTACGTCGAAAGTTTGCCAGGTCCGTACTCACAAGAAAAGGTTTATTTTTGTCTTTGTGGGTTCTCTGTTATGAAAAGATGGCGTTCGTTTTATTAGTGTCGGATTTTTGTACCTAAAAATTGTAGAATGAGTTTTTGTTCTAACCTAGCCTAGAAGATTCGGCTCCTCTTATAATGAAAATATGGAAAGATTTTCAGTTGCAATTGGAGACCCTTGCGAACAACTTTGGTTTCGTATCTATCATTATATCATTAGGACTAGGATTTCTGTTTGGTCTGTTTGGTATTAAGAACTATTCTGTAATGAGTAAATTTTCATTGATAACTTGAGTTGAACTAACTATTATCAAGCCATAATATCAAATCCTTTTTTGTCTGAAGTCAATATTCATCAAACCGTAGATTGTTTTTTATTTTTACAGTTTTTCATACAAATACAAAAAAGCATCAAATGAAGCAGTTATCATTTATAGGATATGAATAAATATAATAGTTGTTTATGCAACAAGTGCAAAAAGTGAATGTTTATTGCACTCGACGTGAAATTGTCCGTTAGGCCGAGTTGGACAACACGTCGAGTGCAATAAACAATTTTTGCACGAGTTGCATACAACATTTTTTCTACGTTCATGCAAAAAGCAAAAAATGATTTATTGAGGTGCGGCACTAGGTGTAGGAAAATGAAAAGCGCAACTTGAATACTTTATTATTAATATCGATTTGCATTGAAACAGGAACTAATACGATACGAACAATTAAACTCAAACTTTATTTTTACCCTCAACGTTGAAAGTGAATGAACAATTGGTGCAATTTTCAATATGAATATTTCGTAGTGAAGTACTTTTTAAATCCACTTCTTGATTTGTTACTGCTGTAAACGTACTAGTACTTGGTAACTGTACATCGTTATTTCCTTCAGGCTGAAATATTTGTTTGTCATGATGACAGCACGTTGAAGTAGAATGACAGATGAGTGCAATAAAAACTTTATTGCACTAGTGCAATAAAGAACTTCAACTTCCACTAAATATAGTTCAATGAAGTTTTGCTTTTTGCATGAATGTAGAAAAACTCTTTTTCAATATCCTCATTGTTCATATTTATTCCGATCAAACCAATATGAATTTCCATCAATTAAATATAGATATAATTTTTTTATTTTTGCTCATAGAGATTATGTTGCTCCTAACTCCGTTAGGAGTGTGCGTGTGAAAATGAAGTAAAACATTCAATTCAAACTGACGCAAAAATAATCCTGTACCCCCTACTGAGTTATTGTTGAAATTTGCCCTCAAGGAAGTAATTTAACCCTACTAAAATGTGTGACAGGACCTATTTCGAAATTCATTCGCAGTGTCAGGGTTTCACTGCCTACTGTCCTGATTCGGTCTAATCCCGGAGGTAGCCTATAGCATATTCGTCGAATTCCTAGTTGTTCATTTTCATCCTGTGATAATCAACGTCCCTCAGGATTATGCGTAATTGAAAAAAATTGAAATGACGGTATAAGCTTGTATGCCATGTCCGTTTTCAATTTGGGACATATGGGAGGGAGGATGTTTGGATATCAGGCGAATTATGTTTTAATCCTTGTATTGCCGGAGTCGGTATGAGCCAGTAGACCGCACTAGATTGTTCGAATTGACATTTTCTTCATTTTGTGGGAGTTGGAAATTATTTTTTTCTTTTGTATTGTTTGTAGGACGAATTAGTTGGCTTGAATTGACTCTTCCGTCATACTGTCAAAGTTCTTTCAATGATATGCATAATCATTAGTAAGTAAGCACTACGACAAGTTTCAAAATATACAGGGTGTTCCTAAATAGTAGGTACAAACAAAAATGGAAGATTTCTCGTATCATTTTAAGAAAATTCAAGAGAAATAAATCTTATAAACTCTCTCAATTTTTTTTTCTCATAGCACCTTTTCTTTACAAGATATTCAAGTTAAATTTGGCATATATATTCCAATTCAGAGTTTTCATCATGTGATATGATAATTTAGAAAGCAAATCTACAGGATGATATTTTTTCTGGAACAGTAAAAGCTTCTTCTCTCCAGAACTTTTCTTTTTGTGGATTACTGGTAGTTTAGGAAAATGTAAAAAGAAACATTGGTTCAGTACCACACTTTGTGGTTTCTTCAAGTTTTTTCGTATGTGCTTTAGATTTCGAGAACAAATATCCAAACAATTATCTACTAATCCTCAGAAAATTCGAAATTATAATAAAGAACCAGTTAGTAAGCTGTGATGAATAGATCAATCATAAGTTTTGATACTGATGTTGCATTGGTGGTAGAGCATACCCTTGTTCCAAGATGTCTGAACCAAGTACCAATTGTTCATCTGAGAGTTTCCAAAATTTGTAACACAGGTGTATTTGTGATGAACAATAATAGTATATTATCAAAGAGCGGTAATGTAGGTCATAACTCACGCAGATGAAGTTTGCAGCACGAGCCGCAGGCGAGTGCTGTAATGCATCAAGTGAGTTATGACCATTTCCGCAAGTTGAATACTATACTTTATCAACGACTATAACAATAAATACTAATATCAAGAATAGAGAAAGAACCTTATTGACAAACCTCAAAAGTTACCTAAAAACGTGAAAATTATAAAAGTGACATTCCTCCCCTAAATAATGATAATGGAATGTTTCCTTTCGGCCAACCGAATTGAAGCACAGAAGTATAGAAGCACAGAGCCATCTTTTTCGATTTATTATAGTGAGTTATAGCGATGAGTTATTATAACTCACGTTGTTTGTTAAAAGATACTATTAATTGCTCAAAAGCAGTTGAATAATGAATATATAATTCAATAGGAGTAGATTTATTATTATTACTTGTTCACCCAATCTGTAGCGAATATTAATAAAGATTCAATAAAATTTTTTAATCATCACAAATAGTAGGAGGACAATAAACCTGTATCTCGAAAACATAGCGTTTGCTTTTGTTAACAGGAACTTTTTTTCATAACCTTATATCTTGATAGAGCCTCAGAGTAATAAACATAGATACAGGGAGCATATGTCATTCTAAGCAAATTTTGTCCCCAACATGAACTATCAAATTTCACATGGAGCGCGCGAAAATGAAAACATTACAGTGATACGGTATTTCACTCGATTCGCGAGTTACTCCACAAAGAGCGCACTTCCTATGTCTCAGAGTGATTCAACGTTTCATATTAACTCAAAATATATTGAAATAAATACCCAAATATATCAGAAATTCAGGAAACAAACTTCTAGCGCGACAAACGACGTGAAACAACCGATTACATTAGGAGAGCAAAAGTTGCCAAACCTTGGAATTCAGCAGGTAGATATAGAAAATATTCTGCTTATTTTAAATTCGACAATTAGGAAAAATATCGGAATCCAAATATTAAAATTTGCATATTTAAACGAGAATCACTCAGATATATATTTCATGCAATATAATATATGTTCATAACGATATAGTAGAATTGTGGATTTGAAAATATATCACAATCCGACAACGTAATCTAACCATGTTGGGGACATGTAAAAATTGCGTATACTTCCTCTATCTATGTTTATTACTCTATGAATAGAAATTATGAAATCTCGAGCATTGTTTACCGTTATTGATACCACTGCTGACCAAAGCACTTGAATTTTTTTTGACCAAATTTTCCGGAAAACTCCTTCATATCGCCACCCAACCAACCGGCCAGAAGGCCCAACATTTCCTCGCTGAAATTAAACGAGAGAGGTGAATACGGAAACCGGTGCATTTAATTGGGAAGTAAGAATTGAGTTCCGGAAGTTCTGACCCAAAGGCACCGAAGTGCCCCAACAGGCCCACCCCGCAGTTATAATAATTATCAATGAGTCCTGAGAGATTCGGCAATATCTGCCACCCCTCTCTGCCGGCTTCATTCTTACAAGCGGCAAGGTTGCGGCATATTTCCCGAGATGAAATACGGTACGAGATCGAAGGTTGGGGTTCTATTAACTCATTCAACTCGTTCATTTCATTCGTTTTAATTGGGGCGCCGATGAATCAGATTAATGGCCACCGTTGGCACGGGGGTGCGCGTTGAAAATGCTATATACACTCTAGTTGTGTAGGGATAGCATGGTTAAGTGTGGGATATTACTGTTCGTCGTGAAATTGCGATACCTGTTTCAGAACGATAGTTATGATATATTTGATGATTTTTGATGATCCTAACACACATCTCTATTATTTCGTCATGACAATTCATTTAATATGTGTTTCTCAAAGGAAAGATATGGGGTAGATTTAATATTTCTTTTCGTCGACCTCTAAGAAAATTTAAATCTTTATGTCTTAATTTCCGACTGAAAAATCGACTATTTTCTGTCCGCAAACACTTTTAGTCCGCAAACACTTTTAGTCCGCAAACACTTTTAGTCCGCAAACACTTTTCGTCCGCTAAGATTTTTCTTCCGCAAACTTTTTTTATCCGCAAACACTTTTCGTCCGCAAACACTTTTAGTCCGCAAACACTTTTCGTCCGCTAACATTTTTCTTCCGCAAATACTTTTTGTCCGCAAACATTTTTCATCCGCAAACACTTTTCGTCCGCAAACACTTTTCTTCCGCAAACACTTTTCGTCCGCGAACTCTTTTCGTCAGCTGTGGTTACTAGAATATGACACTATCGTATCAGACTAACCACAGCGGTTACTATGATACGGAACCACCGTATTATAGTAACCACAGCGAATTGGTTCGTCATTTGCTGTTGTCAAATTAATTATTTTCCAAATCAGCCAGATTTCACTATCGAATGAGAGTGTAGTCTAGACTCTAGATAGTAGGAAGTCGATTATTGTTCATAACAATCAACAATGGCTAGTAATAGCGATATGGATATCAATAACACTCCTCCGAAGCACTTTGTCTTTGTGGCAGGTTGTAAATTTGTCTTTTTTTCTGGATGTAACGTTCGACGAGATAAAGACAACGAACTACTTGTTTTCCCAAAATTTCATTTTTTCATATCTTTTTTTCCATATCTACTCAGAAAGGGCTTTCATGATCGGAAACGATTTTATTTTCTTAATGTAAATAGATTCAAGAAAGTTGTTAGAGCACTGATGTTGAAAAAATGTTATTATTGTGTAAATGATTATTTTTGTGACTGGTTGATTTTGTTTTTCACTGACTAGTCCAGTGCACTCGTTTGTTTTACAGGATTAATAAATTATTAGTATGTATTATTATTTCCATTCAATTCGTTGAACATAATAGTGTTTTCTAAAACAAGTTGTAGAATGACGATATTAGACGATATTTTCTCTATTTCAGTCAAGTTTTGTGAAATATTGTAGAAATTCAATGAAAAATTCAGATTATATAGTGACTTTTGTATTGTATTTTGGCAGTTGGTGTGACTCTTACGAAAATTGAGATAGATTATCGAATTTTGAAACTTACAATTGCGCATTAAATTCGTGAATTATATGTGAAGAAATCGATTTAACACCTCCAGAATTAAAAGGAATTGCGAATAATGTTGCAAATCAAATCAGTATATCCAACTTATATTATATTGACAATTATTGACGTTTGATGAAATTTGATATGATTGGAAGTCTGTACAGAACTACAAAACGAAAAATATAACTCAAAACGATGCTGTAATGAGTTCATTACAGCACTGTTTTTATAACTGTAATGAACACATTACGATACTGAAATAGAGAAAATAATATATAATGATAAATAAAACTTTTCAAGACTATTGTAAAGTAAATTGAATATTCCTTTTTTCTAAAACAACTAGCTGTTCTCTAAGACTGCTAAAGTTCTCTATTCGCTTCTTGGATGTCATTATCACTATCAAATTGTCAAAAATTCAGAAGGACCACCAACTCTAAACTACATCAAGCATCCAAACCGAACTCAGGGCCATAATAAGAACTGCGTTCCAATAGAATCCTGGAAATGTAATGGAAAAAAAATGTCACCTGCCTACGTTCTCATGATCAGAAGGCAGCAGTGCAAAGCGCGAGGTTTGAGTAAATTTAGCGTGCCCCAGGGTGTCCATTATTCCGCATTCGATCCAGAGCAAAATACAGCACTTTGAACGGAACAGGGCAGAAAGGGCCATACATGTATATATTTTATTGCTGTATGATTGCGTTGGATGCCTACGTATGGGTTCGATAATCAGCGCTCTACGGGGAAGCAGTTAATTCTTCGCCTGCGGCTATCCGGCAGGGTTGTAAGGGTGCAAACCAGGGGCGTAGAAAAGGTCTGCGGTAGCTAGAATTTCAGAAAAAGTTTATTATTATTTGTGCTCTCATTTCTTTTGTCTTAGTTGGTCATGTTTTCTATTTTTGAAATGTTACTGTTAATGTCACTGTTAACGTAACTGTTATTATTACTATTATAACGATGTATTTGGATTTACTGCTTACTCCTTTCAGTTTCTCTTCGTCGGATATTTTGGTGTGCGGAAGCTGGACGTTTAGAAAAACTTCATTCTTCAGTTTTTTTTGTCTTAGTTTTGCTTAGTCTTTGTTTTTGTATTCTGCCTTAGATATGTTACTGTTAACGTTACTGTTAATATCATTCTTATTATGATGTCTTTGAATTGGCTAACTCTTTTCAGCTTCTCTTCATCAGAATTTAGTCAGGTTCTAGTCGGTTTTTCGAGTATAAATAATAATTTATATTCGAAGGTTATTGTTCCAAAAATGAACGTAAGTGAAACACACTTCTACTCAGAATATCGGTCGAATTTTGATTTCAATTTAATGCTCGGACCTTGTCATAATGTGTGAAATACAACAAATACCATGGAACTATCTCACCAATTACTTGACGGATGTTGGTTTTCAGATCGTCAATAGTCTGAGAAGTATTGGCATGAACAAGATCCTTCTCACAGCCCTACAAAAAAAATTCAAAGGTGATAAATAAAAACATTCACATTGTCGAAACGAAAAATTACGGGTCCAGGAAATTTTTGTTGCAATAAAGCCAAAACAGGCAATGTTGTTTGGCTTGTTAAACCATTTTGATGGAACTGAATTTCTTTCAATTCCATATCTTTAATTTTACCCCTAAAAAAACGGTAATCATTTGGCTATATAGTGTTGAGAATCGATGGTTTAAGTTGAATCTTTTTCATTCTCAAAGAAGTAGTGCCAATCATTCCACCAGACCTTATTTCACACCATGCAGTGACTTTTTGTCGTTATAATATTTGCAATGGCCTCTCAGAAATTGCATGGGGGTTTTCATTGCCCCATATGCGGTAATTTTTTGCTTCGCCGTCGACGAGAATTCGATTCGAAAAATCGTCATCCAAACGTTATTGTTCAGGCATCCAATAGGCATATGGGAGAACTATTTCTTGAAGGTAACGCAGCGCTGACATGTTACCTAAAATAAAGACTAGAGGTGACCTACTTGCATGTGCAATACCATACCATAACGCCTACTGTCCGGTGTACATGACGCTCAACATCAAACTGAGGTTCACGTCTTTCTCCCCGACGTCTTCTTACCCTTCTTCGGCCATCATGTGCACCCAAGGAAAATCGAGATTCATCAGAGAAGACGACCTAATACCATTCCACATTCCAATGTTGACGTTCTCTGCACCACTGTAATCTCTGCTAGCGATGCTCAACCGTAAAAGGTAACACAAGATGGGGTTGACGCCTTGTTCTCCTAACCACTTATCAGCCAAAGATCGAGTTGTTGCAAATCGGTCTCTTATGGCCATAAGTCTTACACGTCGATCTTGAACTTCATTTGTGTCCCTTCGACGTCCGGTGCCTACTCTTCTTCGATTTTGGCATTATCAAACCACGCTTGACAATATCTCATAACAGTAGTTGGATTTCTGTTCGTACGGTAATCGATTTCTCGAAATGACAACCCAGCCTCCTAATAATTGGACCTCTTTCAAATTCACTCAGTTGGCGATTAATTCCGCATACACGTGCTCTAGGAATTTCAACAACATCGACTATGGATTTCCTCGAACAGCTGGTTTGTTGTAAAATTTAAGGAACTTGCAAAAAACGACTACAATATTCAAGTAACAAAAATTGTTCACATGAAAAGACATTCACGATTTTATTTTGAAATTCAATCATTTACTCTTTGCTATACTATCTGTGTTTTACCAAAAAAAAATCAGAAAATAAACAGCTCCTTCTGGGGGTTGCAGTTTCTTTGTCAGTTAGTATTTCAAACATAAAATTATAACAGTGAAAATGTATGTAGGATCCAGTTATTGTTCCCTGTAAATAATTGAGATGGTCAACAGGATGCTTGGAGACCTATTAGTTTCTTCAAGTGTCGAGGGCATGACAGTTTCAATGAATTTACAGGGAACGAATTGTTATTGTACATATAATGTAAAAAGGATGTGTAATTCTTCGAGGTGTCGAAGATATGTCATGGAGTTGTAAATCTTGAAGAAATTTACTGGGGGGTTGGGAAAGTTCGAGAACAAGACGGTCGTACCAGATGTGTTACATCTGTGTATCAGGTACTAGTCCTTCGAGAATATTCGATTTCCAGGGATCTGCGAAGATCTTTGTGGTGGAACGGCAAAATTCTTATTGGACTAGGAGATGGAACGAATTGTTATTGTACATATAATGTAAAAAGGATGTGTAATTCTTCGAGGTGTCGAAGATATGTCATGGAGTTGTAAATCTTGAAGAAATTTACTGGGGGGTTGGGAAAGTTCGAGAACAAGACGGTCGTACCAGATGTGTTACATCTGTGTATCAGGTACTAGTCCTTCGAGAATATTCGATTTCCAGGGATCTGCGAAGATCTTTGTGGTGGAACGGCAAAATTCTTATTGGACTAGGAGATGGTACTCTCCCTAAGGGTGTGGTCAAGCTGGAAGTAAGTTGCGGTCAGGGGACGAAGTAAGTTCGAGTCGAGAGGCAGTTCAAATTAAGTCGAAGACGGGTAGAGTTCAAGGCAAGTCTAAGACGAGTCAAGTTCGGTCGGTCAACTTAAGACGTAAGACGAAAAGACGGTTCGCGGACTAGATTAAGACGAGTCGCGAACGAGTTAGAGATGAGACGACAGAAAACTTGAAGTACGACGAAGACGTGATAAACGAAGACGTTTCGAGTAATCAACACACGAGTTAAAGACGAAATTCAGTACCGTAGTGAGAATCTTGTAAATTGAGACGTAATTAAGATTTTCTCAATACTGAGTTTGTACTGTATAAGTGTGGCTTTGTAAATAGATGTAAATAATCCACAAGAATTTAATTATTACAAATCCGACAAAGTCACGAAGAAAAAGACGAAAGGCAGGTAATCGAATCATACCTCTAGACGATCGATTAACCAAGCCTACATGATAGGGTAGTCAAAAGAAAGGATGTTTTAACTACAAAAGTATCTCAGTATTTTACAATACAGGAGAAAACGCTAAACTCTGGTATGGCAGCTACAAATACTCGAAAGGGTCCCCAACTCCCCGACACTGACCAAAGAGCACCGAAGGACACCTACAGGATGAAGCACTCTAGCTGTATCGTGTCCGCACCAGGGTTTTGATATCATCGCACACCCTCGGGTCGCCCCGGTTGTCCAAGTGGCAAGTTTCAACCTACCAAAACGGTTTGATTGCCGTAAGGCGACAAACCAATTTGCAACTTCCATTTCGACGTTTTTCACAGAACGAAGTTAAACTTTCTGTGTTCCTCTCGGCTATGAATTATGAATGAGGAGAGGGATGAGTGAATTATTCAAGGACGCGTAAAGGGGATGGCATCAAAGAAATTCACGACGTGCTAGGGTTAATTCGCGGGTTTTTTTTTATTTCGCGTAGCATGCGGCGGGTGTTGATGAGAATACGATAATTTTGAATCATGATTGTTGCGATATGTTTTCGTTCATTCCGGTCTCGTTTTTTTTATTCTTTGGACTTCTTGAGGTTAGGTTAGTGTTTATTTTATTAGTTTACTTACGTTCAATGTAATGAAAGTGACAAGGAAATTCAGCGTTCGGGATAGAGCTCTTGTGATGTCCTCAACAAATGTCTAATCGTTGATCCTTCAGAGAAAGTTCTAGGTTTCAATCTTTCTAGGAAAATTTGGTTTATTTTAAATCGACTTATGACTGGTCATGGTCGTTGAATTAGTATGCTCTTCAAATGGAATTCTCTTGAAAGCTCACCATGTAAGTGTGTAGTAGAAGAAACCATTGACCACTTGGTGAATTTCATAGAGGTTTCCAAACTGTCCATTCAGTTTTAGATTGTTCTTTAGAATGAGTCGCTAACTTTAAATCAATATGATGGAAACTATAACATAGATTACTCTTTTCTGGTTTTTCTTTTTTGTTTTGAGATTTAATTATAATATAAGCCTATTTTTGGTGAAAAGGAAGAATGAAAGGATTTTGTTCGAATGAATAAAAAGCCCCATTATAAATATGTCAGCTCATTCTGTAAACAGATACACAAACCAATCACTACACCTAAAGGGAATAGAGAGTTTTGCTGAGGTTTTTTACTGTATATACTTTTATATCATACGTTGAAATGTTCAATTTTCCTCTGCTAATACTTATATTTCATCAAAACATGCTTTATTGTTTAAAGTTAATAATCTCCTATATTGCTTTATATCATAAGAAAATATACTAACTGACAAAAAAACTGCAAAAATTTCAATTTTTTTTTTATAAAACATAGATAGTATTGCAAGAAGTAAATGATTGAAATGTGAAGAAAAAAACGACAGATTTACAATTTCTTTTAATAAATTTGTTAATAATGTGTTTGTTCACCGCGATTATCTATACATTCCCCAACACGTCTCGGCATTGATGCAATAAGATGGTCTATTTCTTCTTGAAGGATACTATCCCAAGCTACTTATACTTTATGTGTTTGAACTAACTCTGGCAACATGAGGTCGGGGATTATCTTGCTGAAATATTGGATTATCGAGCCGGTTAAGGTAAGGGAGAACATATGGCTCCACTATTTCTTGAAGGTAACGCAGCGCTGTCATGTTACCTCAAATAAAGACTGAAGGTGGCCTACTTGCATGTGCAATAGCAGATCATACCATAACGCCTACTGTCCGGTGTACATGACGCTTAACATCAAACAGAGGTTCACGTCTTTCTCCCTGACGTCGTCTAACTCTTCCTCGGCCATCATGTGCACCCAAGGAGAATCGAGATCCATCATAAAGGACGACCTGATGACACTCCACATTCCAATGTTTATGTTATATGCACCACTGTAATCGTTGTCGGCGATGCTCAACTGTCAGAGGTAACATAAGATGGGATCGAAAATGCTGCAATCCAAAAGACCTTCCGGCAGTAAACCAATCAGACAGTTACAGGATAGCCTTGTTCTCCTAACCACTCATCAGCCAAAGATCGAGTTGTCGTAAATTGGTCTCTAATGGCCATAAGTCTAGGACATCGATCTTGAACTTCATTTGTGTCCCTTCGACGTCCGGTGCCTACTCTTCTTCGATTTTGGGCATTATCGAACCATGCTTGATAACATCTCATAACAGTAGTTGGATTTCTGTTTGTATGGTTAGCCATTTCTCGAAATGACAACTCCGCCTCCCGTAGACCAATTATTCGACCTCTTTCAAATTCACTTACCTGGCGATAAACGTGCTTTAGGTATTTTAACAACAACTAAAACCGACTTTGGATCTCCTCGAACAACTGATTTGTTGTAAAATTTAAAAACTTGCAAAAAAACAACTACAATATTTAAGTAACAAAAATAGTCGGCATAAAAAATCCTTCAAGTTTTTTTTCCAAATTCAATCATTTACCTTTTTTTTTAAATAAAAACAGCTCCTTCTGGGTGTTGCAGTTTCTCTGTCGGTTAGTATATATATATATATAAAGATACAGCCTCTGCAGAGATCATCTCAACAAATTCTTCATCAAAGAGAAAACTTACTGCCCAAACACTAGCAAAACCTCAATGAACTTCAATCGTTCGTCAACCGTCGAACTTCCACTATTTCAATGCTCGCTTCACATCTTCCAATGTCATAACCGAATCACAGAACATCCATCAATATTCTCCACCCCACATTCGCAGAGATATATTGTCTAAATATACGTCGGTGAGCGAACACCGCTTATTATTCCGTTTATCGCCGGTGTGTGGTGAACTTCAAAGATGCCTGGGATCAAGAGCGAAGTCAGCAATATGGAAACTAATATCTCTCGCAGCAAGGCGGAAATGTGTCAAACCGTGAATCATTGCCCATAATAATATGAACTACATAGCGCGACGGTGATAACTAAATGGAATTCGTGATCTACGGTAATCGGCAATCAGAAGAATAACGCCAAATTGCTCTCTGGTCGTGAATACAAATCAGGGAGTTCACGGTCTTCCTTAGAACGATACGGCAGATGGAGAGGATGCTGCACCACGACATTGGGAGATTCGGTTCGATCAGTCTCGTTCACGAGAAACCGGATGATTCTTCAGGTGGAAAACATACTAAGGGCCATTTAATTTAAAAAAAAATCAATTTCATACTAAGGACCAGTTTCATAAACGAAAGTAAAGTCTCGTTGTCCGTGAGAAATCTTCTTCACAAATGAAACGTTTTTCATAAACCAATTTTGAGGTAAGAAAAAGGTTTGAAGTTTCCTTCTTCATAAACCTCAACTCTGTAATTTTGTTTAATAATAATAATAATAATAATAATAAAGTCCCGATATTGGCGTTCTTTTTCTTCATTCTTTTCTTCATTCTGTTGTGTCATTTCCATCACATGTTTTACTATACGCCACAAACTTTATTTTGTTGAAATTATCACATTTGAAATTGAGGACAATAATTTACTTTCACTTTATACTCGAAATTTCAATTCAATTTCAATTTAAATTCAACAACATTTCAATTTCTGTGAAATATTACCAAATGCCGAATATGTTCATGAAACCGGAGCCACTTTCAAGCTCGGTCTTTACCAACGGAAGCCTTTTTAGATGGTTTATGAAACTGGCCCCAAGGAATTTTAAGAATAAGCAGAAAATGTTTACAATTTCCTCATATTTTTCACTTTTTTATTATTTTTATTGAGAATGAACATTCTAGAATGATTCTTTATTGTTTTCAATGATGGTAAACTAGTATTCATGCAGATTTGTTAAACAGGATAGGAAGTGAACAGGGGTGATTAAACAATTTCGAATAAACTTCATGAAAATGGTGAATTCAAAGCCGTTTACCCTAGGAAAAGTCTAAAAGGTAAAGATTTTTTTTCTCAAAAAAAAAAAATGTTTTTAATTTGAAGAAAAATCGTGTATATCTGCATAAAAACTAGTTCCCCATCATTGAGAACCATCAGAAATAATTCTTCACCTAACCTATTATCTGTTAAGATATTATGAATGATTTTTGATGATTTTTAATGATGGCGAAATAGTTTTTATACAGCTTTCCACGACTTTTCCTCAAATTGAAAAAAAAAGTTTGATTGCATAGGCGTACAACTTTGCTTTGGCTGTTTTTTTTCTGAAATTTCGAGGCTTTATTGCAAAAAACTGGTTATACACTTATGATTCAAAGTTATTTCCACTGATGGCCACTACTTTCTCCTATCTTTCGGACAGCGTACGAATCTCACGTTGAAAAAACTGTTAATCTTTTGGGCGATCCATAAATCGATCCAATTTTTACTTCTACATAAGACCGGAAGTGCTGGTCGGTCAGGTCGTATATCATTGATCGAAACAAGTGATATTTCGAGGGAGCAACGTCTGGAGATTACGGCGGGTAGTGTAGGACTTCCCATTTCAACGTTTACAACTATGTCTTGACCACTTTTGCAATATGGGGTCGAGCATTGTCATGCTGTGAAATCACTTTATGTCTCTCGTTGTATTGCGGTCGTTTGTCTTTCAATGCTCGGCTCAAACGATAATGATCGCCTCTGATTGTTTCAGTCAGTTTTAACAACTCATAATACACTACGCCGAGCTTGTCTCACCAAATACTGAGCATGACCTTGGAGCCATGAATATTCCGTTTGGCCTTCACATGATAGTATGGCCGGGATATCCCCATGAGTTTGTGCGTTTGGGATTATAGTAATGAGAACCCATTTTTCGATCCAGAAATCCCTTCCGTCTTTACCTAGCAAATGTTCACATGCAAACAAGAGCTGTAATTGTCCGCAAAAGGGGGTTTGCGGTCAATTTCAGATGAATTTTTCTACTAATATTGAACAACCGAAAAATTGTGAAATGCAACTTACCCCAACGGGCTGCAGAAGAAACCTAGGCGAATCACCGCTAATCTGGTTCCTAAAGGGAGGTTCCAAGGAAGGGAATTCAGGGGAATTTACCTCCCTTAAGTACCTATGGCTTCACCTGGCTGATGATAAATTCAGGGCACTTCACGAATAGTTGTTCAATATTATTTAGTTCACTAACACTAGTAGATGACGATGAATAAGATAGATGAAAATAAACTAAAAGTAATTACGATGAGTTATCAGAAGATTAATTAATTTTGTCTCCTTTGAAACTTTTCTGTATTAGCATGTACGATCGATATTAAAATCTGTTCTGATTCTCCGCTGACAGCCGATACGAAATCAGATTCTACCGGGGTCATTCGAGAAGAAATACGACCGTAGTTCACGACTGAACATGCCGCCCGCCCTGAAGTGTCCCTTCAGTAAGAAAACTGAACTGAAGAAGTGAACAGACGAAATAATTCAGGAGCAATCTACTGAGTTGGAAGAGGACACAATTTAACGACTGGTCGCCGAATTGTCCCAGACGCAGTGGCAACATCAGCAACGCGGGTTGTGGAATCAGTTCCCGGAAAAACAGATGATATACGACCGATAGACCACTTTAGAGGAGGAAGATTGTCATCTCGAATGACGACAACGGTACCTGGAAGGATAGAAGTAGATGGGTGCAACCATTTGTGACGTTGCTGCAAGGTGTGCAGGTACTCCGTACGCCAACGCTTCCAGAAGTCCTGCTGAAATCGTTGGACTAGTTGCCAGCGAGACAGACGGTTTACTGATACGGAACTCACATCGTTATCAGGAGGAGCGGTGAGGGAGCGAAAGACCAAAAAATGCCCTGGTGTGAGAGCTTCAAAATCAGAAGGATCAGACGAAGGGAGATACAGAGGACGAGAGTTGAGAATTGCCTCCACCTGAGTACAGACGGTGAGAAACTCCTCGTACGTGAGTTTTTGCTCGCCAATAACGCGAGTGAGATGATGCTTAGCAGATTTGACAGCAGCCTCCCAAAGGCCGCCAAAGTGAGGGCTGGAAGGAGGTATGAATCGCCAGTCAGTGCCAGAGGAAGAGGCGGCATCACACAGACTTTGTTGATGTTGTGGAGCAGCCAATAAGCGGCCGAGGTCACGAAGGTAATTATGCGCACCCACGAAGTTGGTCCCGTTATCCGAAAAGATAACAGAAGGATGACCTCGGCGTGCAACAAAGCGACGATAAGCAGCAATGAAAGCTGAAGTGGATAGCTCAGACGCTAACTCTAGGTGAACCGCTTTAGTAGTGAAACAGATGAAGACGACTAGATATGCTTTGGTGCTGACGGCTCCGCGCAGTCGCGCACTCGTCACGTAAAATGGACCGGCGTAGTCAACGCCAGTGGTAAGAAAAGCCATAGCAGAAGATAACCGCTCAGGCGGAAGATTGCCCATTGGCTGAATGAGAGGACGAGGTTTGCAGGAGAAGCATCGGTTACATTTTCGTAGACGGTTACGAACTACGTTGCGGCCATCCAAGATCCAGAACCGTCGACGAATGAACGAATGCGTAGCTAAAGCACCGGCGTGAAGTAGACGATAATGGGCATCATCAATGATCAGATGCGTGAGATGATGATTTTTGGGTAGGAGAACAGGATGTTTGTGTTTATAAGGAAGTAAGGAGGCTGAAAGGCGACCACCGACACGTATAAGTTCATGATTGTCGAGAAAGAGATGGAGTTTCATGACAAGCCGATGACGAGAAGAAGGTTTTTTGAGTTCAGCTAGCTCCTCAGCGAAATGCAGAGACTGAACTAGACGTATCAAACAAATTTCAGCTTCTTGAAGCTCAATAGAGGAGAGGAAACCTGAGCGAGGGAAAGTTGGACGACGAGCATTCACCATGAAACGTCGACAAAAGGCAGTTACGCGCTTGAGACGAAGATACGAAGAGAAACGTTCTATGAAGGTGGGTTCATTGGAGATGGCCGCTAACATTAAGGAGGAGATCGGCTTTGCTTCTTCGTCCACCTGTTCAGTTTGAGATGAATCGACAGAGGAAAGAGGCCACGAGGATGGGTCGAGAGACAACCAAGGAGGACCGCGCCACCACAATGGGTGGTGATGAATATCTGAGGGCATCAATCCTCGAGAGGCGCAATCAGCTGGATTGTCCTCAGATATTACATGCCTCCAGCAATTAGAAGGAATCAAATCCTGTATCTCAGCGACTCGATTGCCAACAAATGTCTTCCACCTGTGACTCTCACCACGGATCCACGACAAGGCAACAGAAGAATCGCTAAAGGCAATATAGTCAGCACTGAGATTCTGTAAAACGCGGGTAGACAAATGATGCATGAGTTTTGCGAGAAGATGGGCACCGCAGAGTTCTAGACGAGGCAGGGACATTGCCTTACAAGGAGAAATTTTGGATTTGGCCGCTAGAAGAGACACGTGGAATCGACCGGACGATGTAGGAGTGCTTAGATAAACAACTGCAGCATAGCCGGATTCAGAGGCATCACAGAAGCCGATGAAGCGATGAGCAGAAGAAGAAACGGCAGGGATGAATCGTGGTATGTGAAGCTCTGTCAAAGTGGGAAGCTGGGATTGAAACTGCAACCACCGGTTTTGAATCTCATTCGAGAGAGGTTGATCCCATTCTAGATGAAGTAGACAGAGCTGACGAAAGAAGATTTTGGCATAGAAAGTGACTGGAGTTAGCCATCCCAAAGGATCGAAGATTCTAGCCATCTGACTCAGCACATTCCGTTTGGTGACTGTCGTTGAGTTTAAACGGACGGAATAAAAGAAGTGATCAGATGCAGGATTCCATCCAAGTCCCAGAATTTTGAGACTTGGTTCACGGTCAAGAAGAAGGGGGTCAATAGAGGAGGATTCCCGACGATGATCAGATGGGATACCGTCTAGCAGGGGAAGATGATTGGTAGCCCATTTACGCAGCTCAAAACCACCCGCCATGAGCAGGTCTTGAACCTGCTTTCGCAATTCAAGAGCTTCAGATTCGGATGAACAGCCGGTCAAGATGTCATCGACATAAATCTCATTCAGCAAGACTTGCCTTGCCGTAGGAAATCTGAGTCCGTCGTCCGAAGCTAGCTGATGAAGGGTTCTAAGTGCTAGGTAAGGAGCCGAGGAAACTCCATAGGTGACTGTGTTTAGACGATAATATTGGAGGGGTTCCCGTTTGGAGAAACGCCAGACGATGCGTTGATAATCCCTTTGTTCAGGGCGTATCAGGATCTGTCGATACATCTGTCTGATATCGGCAGTAAAAACAAATTGATGTAGACGAAAACGAAGCAAAAGAGTGGAAATGTCCGCTTGCAGCTTTGGGCCGGTAAGCAGAAGATCGTTGAGGGATTTGCCATTAGCAGATGCGCAAGAGGCGTTGAAGACAACTCGAATTTTAGTAGCAGGATCATCTGGACGGTGTACAGGATGATGAGGAATATAATAAGGTTCATATCGAGGATGGTCAAATGATTCAGGAACCAATTCCATGTGACCACTCGAGAGATAATCTCGCATAAACTCATGATAGGCGACACGAAGATCAGGGTTATTTTCTAGACGATTTTCTAATCGAAGAAACTGCCTAGTCGCCACATTGACAGAGGTACCCAGACGATAAGATGAGAAGGGCAAACCAACAGTGTATCTGCCAGTGGAGTCACGAGTGACTTCAGCGCGATACAGATCTTCACACTCCTTCTCGGCAGGGGTCAAAGGAAGCACGTCAGGTACTTTATCGAGTTCCCAAAAACGCCGAACGATGTTGACAAGTTCCTGATCTGAATGACGCGGGGAGCTCAGAGGGTCCGTGATGACAGGAGAACTTATCACATCAGATGATGAGATACGGGCAGAAGCATCAGAAGAATCAGTATTGTCCGAAGGAACATGGCAGGCGGCCTCTGATAGAAGGACTTTGGGCTGAGAAGGGGATGGAGAAGACACAGCAGATGATGACCCTGCTGAAAATGAAGGAAAAGTGTTTTGACCAGAAGGTCGAATGCGACCATGAACAGTGGCCGGTGAAAAGGACACGTGTTTTGTCTTCCTCCGATGGCGAGCATACGGCCCATAAAGTACCCAACCTAAGGTGGTAGATAATGCACCTGGAAGCTCAGACGATGGGCACAGCGTGCCAGGAAGAACTAAATGAGGAAGCACATCCGAGCCGATCAACATTCCAATGGCACGAGGAAGAAAAAAGAGTGGATCAGCCAGGCTGAGTTTCTGAAACTCAGGCCACCGGCCGTTGAATGCTTTGACAGGAAGGGGATCTATTTGGCTGTCAATAACGTAAACTTTGATGATAAGATTGGGAGGATCCCCTTGGTGATAGAGAGTGACGTATGCGTACCCCTGAATGCGAAACTGATCCGCGTTACTCAAGGTGCGAAGTTGGATGGTTTCAGGGTGGATGAATAGACGAAGCTTGGAGGCCCACTCACGGGTGATGAGGGTGTGCTGGCAGCCGGAATCCAGGAGAGCACGGCCGAACACGACATTCCGCCTGTTATCAAGACGTATCCAAGCGGTAGGCATGAGATAGTCAGGATTATTGGTCTGACGCAAAGAAGACCGCGGAGATGAAGACAGATGATAAGAAGAGAACAGACGGGAAGACGAAGACAGATGTTTGTTTGACGGAGTAAGACAACCGCGAGATGACCAGTGCAGTCATTCGGAACCACGTCCAGAGGAGTGGGAAGAATGAAGGGGTGGTGAAGCTGTCGAGGCTCGAGATGACACTGAACCTGCCGCCTCAGGGCTCCGGCGTGACATCATCGAGATCCCTGCTGATCGAGCTCTTATTGAGGTGCCCCGAGAGGTGAAAGCACGGGTTGGCTGCTCTGATGAAACAGAGGGCGAAGAAGGACGTTCTTCCGTTGAAAGGGATTTCCTTCCAGCATAGGAAACGGAAGGGGATGCAGTGGCAGCAGATGCCGCGGCAGCAGATGCCAGATGGAGAATTGTATGGTGTCGTCCCCCGCATGTGTGACAGCTCTGACTCGAACTGCACTTAGCGGTGGCATGGAAAGACGACATGCAATTTCTACATAGTCGCTCTTCAGTCACGAAAGCTCGTCGCTGATTAACGTTCATGGCCTTGAACTCACGACACTGGCGAACAGAATGATTCGCCGAGCAAAACACACACGCGGAAGACGTAAGCAGGGCGGCGAGGACACACACCAGAGGATGAAGGCACAGACGATGGGGAAACAGATGCTGGGCCTGCTGGAGATTGAGGTTTTAATGATCCCTTCGGCGCAATGGATGAGGTGACGGAAGTGCTCTCCAACACTCGCAACTGTCGATTGGTGAATTCGAGCAACTGAGCGAGAGTGGGAAAGTCATCAGAGGATAACTGCCCCTCGAACAAGTGGCGAGATGGTATATCGAGGTTGCGCAAAGCTAGAGAAAACAAGAGGAAGTCAGCCAGATCTGAAATGGGTAATGCCTTGATGGCATGAATGGCATTCTGATGCGTCGTGACGAATTGCTTCAACTGTGGTAAGGAAGACACAGATGCGGGCCGTGAATCCAAGATCTGATTCACATAAAGATTCGCCAACCGACGAGGGTTTTGATACCGGGAGTGAAGGGCTTGATAGGCCAGAGGGTAATTCACCGAATTTAGTTGAAAACCAGAGATGACAGATGCTGCTTCACCAGAGATGGCAGATGCCAAGAGGTGAAACTTCTGAACGGGCGCCAGGGAATTGTTCTGATGCACTAAGGCATCGAATAGAGCGATGAATCCGGGCCATTCCTCAACCTTGCCCTGAAAGCAAGGCAGGTCAACCCGCGGAATAGGTAGCTCAGCCGATGACAATGATGGCGCCTTAACAGACGTAGATGCAGTTAGACGACTATGGGCGACACGTACATGTAGGCAAATTTCAAAAAATGCCTCGAATTTTGATGGTGATCCGATCTGACCAGGCTCCTCTAGCTGAGAATTGAGTTGGACAACTAACTCATCAGCCTCCCTGAAAGTCTTTTCCACTTTGGCCAACTCAGCCAGACACATGTTGGCCACATCGACTTCTGTGGTCAAATCTTTTATCAATTTAAGAAGAGTACATGCCGCAGAAAATGCATTCTCGCGCTTAATGACAGATGTTGCCAAAGAGGCCTTCAATTTATCCATTGACGGCATTTTAAATTGTCGAATGACCCCGGTATGTATATCGGTATAAATTAATTCCGAAAAATCTAAGAAGAACAGACGATGTGTTTATCGTTGAAGATAATGAACAGATGACGCGCGATAAGATAACCGTGTTATGAATTTTCAATAACTACCCAATTAATGAATGAAAATCAAATCACGAATTCAATCAGATGAACGGAAATGACAATTAGATTGAATTTAGGAGGTTTTAAGATATTTTCCCGGGTTTCGGCACCAATAATTGTCCGCAAAAGGGGGTTTGCGGTCAATTTCAGATGAATTTTTCTACTAATATTGAACAACCGAAAAATTGTGAAATGCAACTTACCCCAACGGGCTGCAGAAGAAACCTAGGCGAATCACCGCTAATCTGGTTCCTAAAGGGAGGTTCCAAGGAAGGGAATTCAGGGGAATTTACCTCCCTTAAGTACCTATGGCTTCACCTGGCTGATGATAAATTCAGGGCACTTCACGAATAGTTGTTCAATATTATTTAGTTCACTAACACTAGTAGATGACGATGAATAAGATAGATGAAAATAAACTAAAAGTAATTACGATGAGTTATCAGAAGATTAATTAATTTTGTCTCCTTTGAAACTTTTCTGTATTAGCATGTACGATCGATATTAAAATCTGTTCTGATTCTCCGCTGACAGCCGATACGAAATCAGATTCTACCGGGGTCATTCGAGAAGAAATACGACCGTAGTTCACGACTGAACAAGCTGTTTAACAACTCGTACGGCACCCAATTTCCTCAAAAAAGTCATCCGTAGAAATTTCCTTTTTTGTCATTACTATTCGTTCGAGTACACTTTTATGACAAACATTATTGACTTTGCTTTGACTAGTTTTTGATATACACAGGATACATATTATGAGGGGCTTCCATTATTACAAATGTTGTACCTATACAATGAAGATTTCATACAGAGTAACGGTAAGATACACATTGACGTTTTGTCATTTTACAATGAAAGACATTATACAGGTTGTCCTAGATTCGATGCTCACTGAGAGTATCTCAAAAACTATACGGCTCAAAGAAAAAAATCTTCAAAAACCTCCGTTCAATTCGTCAATCTTTGATTGATATCATAATAATCATAGTGAAAATGAATAATTTTTGAACTAATCATCAATAAAGTATGCCTAATGTCCTGAAACAGAATATTCTCAATTGTCCTACGCGCGGCTGAGAAAAATGAGAAAGAAAAAGGAAAGACAGGATGACCTCATCTACATCGTTCTCCAAAAAATCGTTCTTCAAGTCAACTCAGAAGATTATTCATAACCAAAGTCAATGGTGTTCCACTTGGAGAAGCGACTTGCATGCTATTCCTTTCACATATCCTTCGATGAACGACATCTTTATGATTATAGGTTGAAATGTTTGATCGTCAGTCTTCTTTATTTTACTGCCGAGGATGAGTTACAAGTGTTGGATGTGCGTGTGAGATTTTTTGAATTATACCGTAGCTTCATAATGGATTTTGTGTAGATAAGATCCTGCGGCTCTGAAGCGTGAATACCGTTCACGAATCATATTTCACGAGTCATATTTTCGAGATGTCCTGAGTTGTGTACGGCGAGAATAACTTGTTTGATGATTCCTTCTGGCCTTTGTGGGGATCGGGAATGCATTCGCTTCAAGATTTCACCATATAGGTACACAATTGAAAAAAGAGGTCAATACAATGAGGATGAATAGGCTTATTTCACAACACATAAATAGTTAAGCATTATGAAAATCGTAAAATATTGGATGAATAAATACTGCGACAAAATCTTTTCGAATCATATCTCAATAGACTATATAGCTCGGGGAAGAATTGAGTTCCGCAATCTACATCCCGAAAACAGTTTTGTTCATTATACCAAGATAAAAGGGGAAAAAAGTTCAGACACCCTAGCATGGATTTTCTCAATTTTCTAAGATTGCTTCAGCATAATTATCCCAATTTCGAGAAATAATAGTATTTGAGAAAATCAAACAAGGTGACCATGCGAAACATTCACATTTCGAATGTTACGATACTCATAAACGGTGATGGTGGGGCGTTCTTTTTTTTTGACCATTTTGGTTTTCAGTCACAACGAAGCAGTGGTCAGTAGAGCAACGCGTGTTTACAAACGACATGCATGTTAGAACGGTGACTCCGGGAAAGCCGAGTTGGAAGCAGCATAACTAGCATTTTGTGATGTTTTTAATCTAAACAGGACTGTAAATCAGCACTGCTACTGGATAGTGGAGAAACCTAGAGAGCTGCTCGGCTCAAACGCATTAATTGCGTTCGATAACGATCACCAGTGATTGTTTTAGATGGTTATTACAACTCATAATACACTACGCCGAGCTGGTTCCACCAAAAATTGAGCATGACCTTAGGACCGTGAATATTTGGTTTGACCGTCGACGTGGAATAGTCCCATGATTTTCTGCGCTTGGGATTATCCTATTGAACCTATTTTTCATCTCCAGTCACAATGCGATGCAGAAATCCCTTTCGTCTTTGCATTGCTAGAAGCTGTTCACGAGCAAACAAACGCCGTTCAACATCTCTCAGCTTCAGCTTGTACGCCACCCAATTTCCTTGTTTCTGAAAGATTCCCATGACTTCCAGGAGTTTTGAGATGTCTTGTTACATCACTCTCAATGATCCTGCCAATTCTTGTTGCGTTTGACACGAGTCTTGAACAAGTAATGCCTTCAATTCTACATCTTCGAAAATCTTCTCCCTTCGACAGCCATGCTGGTTTTCGACTTCAAAATCACCGTTTTTGAAGCGTTGAAACCACTCTCGCCACGTTCTTTCGCTAATAGTCTCCTTACCATAGGTATTTGAGAGCATTCGATGAGCCTCAGCCACAGGTTTCTTTATATTAAAGCAGAAAATTAAAACCTCACGCAAATAACGGAATTTGACTCGTAAGCTGACATGTGTAATCGAGAATTAGTTCATGATTCACACACAAATCGACTAATATTCTAATATTTCGATGGCGTTATGTTTACAAATAGCTAAGCTTATTTTTTGACATCTACGATAGATTTATTTCGACAATCACTCACCGCTATAGTCATCTATTGCAAAAACGCCGGAAGCAAAGTTGTACATCAATAGATTTGATGTTAGAAGGCAAATGGACAAAGTTCTTACTGACTTCACGTTATCCGCGAAAATGAAAACATCGAATTCCTTAAAAACTACTCTTTCCAGTAGTTTATACTACTTCAAATGGAGTTATCCGTGTTTTCCAACATCGTCATTTAATGAATAAATTACGTCATAATAGATGTAATAGGTGAAACCGCCTGCTTCGAAATGTGACATTTTTCTTTACGATTCGATTTCACGCACGGAGACGCTCTGTATTTGAGGGGACCGGGGAGAGTTGGGGGGCCTAGGGGGGGCGGTTATGCACGCGAACTATGAGATTTACGCGGGTTTGCAACGCACTAGGGCATTAGCGCACCGAACAACCATAAAGGAATTAACTTCAGTTCAGCTATTTCTGTGGAACCACGTGGATTCCTTCGCTGAAGTATTCGGATAATAAATTCAAAACGTATATCTCCTAGTCCTTGAGGATATGCCGAGTTTTCTCCAGGAAACCAGGAATATTCGAAAGTGGAAATGTGTCAGTTTCATGCATTTATGAATACAGATAAATTTGAAAATGATTTTTTATTTATCATTCATTTACTTCAATTGAAGAATGTATTTTTTTCATTATTCAATTAATCTGGATTTATTTTTATGAAGGTGAGAAATTCATTTATTCGTTACCGTGTACCTTAATCGAACGTACAAAGGAAAATGAAAGATTCCTTGAATAATTCTAAGAAAAATGTCTTATAAATATGAGCATGCAAAAACTTCGTGTTTGAGATACATGTTTTTTTTTAAGCATAGTTTTTTGTGATGATTATATCAGTTTATCGAATCTTTATTAATCTTGGCTACAGTCCAAGTACCATTATTGGTGACTTTAATGTCTATAAGTTATTAGTGATTTATAATAGGCGTGCTGAAAACTTAGTTTCAAGTTATATAGGAGTTGCATGTAAAATCTCAAAGAAGCTAGTGTGTAGCGAAACAATTGAAAATTATACAAATGAAAAGTGGAAATAGAATTAATGTAATTTTACATTTGTTACTGACATGTTTTCCCATGAATTTTAGTTCTTTCGAACTTACATTGCACTTTATGTATTATCATATCAACTTTTTGGGAGATGTTATGAGAGAGATAAGATATTAAGATAATAACGTATTGTGGAGAGCAGATTCTCAAGGAGTGACGGATAATTAAAATTGTATACGTTTAAATATTTCATCACATAATCAGTTAGAATCCACTATTTACTTATTTTGTTTTTCAGGTAAGAAACCATGAGCTATCATCTCTCGAACAGTCGGTAAGTAGGTATTATAAGTGAGAAGCAGAAAATGTGATCCAAGTTTCTTGTGATCTTTTTTGAATCTGGGAACTGTCACTGTCTTATTTCTGAAGATGGTTCAGTAGCCATTCAGTGAAATATCCCTTTCACGCATATAATATGCTCGACGAAAAATTTCGTCAGTAAATATCATTATAAAAATATTAACTACTGACTTGATGATCAGGAGTATTACGAGCTTGCACGCTTTGAATATGGAACGGATAGGGAGTGGATTGTTCTCCTGAGAAAGAGACCACTTATTCCTACTTCCGCTGAAATTCTTTCAACACTTATACCGGAATTTTCAGTCACAATACTTGAAATTTGCTCTTAAACTTCTGAAGTACTTACAGATCTTCTGAAAACTTGATTTAACCTCAACTGAGAAGGAAGTGGACGATCGGGATAAGCCTCTGCATAAAGGAAACGTTCTTCAGGACCATTTTCTTTGGCACAACCATGAAAACCTTATCACTCATTTCAATATTACAAAAAGGCATTTGAAATTCAGGAATAATAACTTTTTCTTAACAACATCTTTGTTTCCTAACACCCGGTATATCCATTTTTTCTCTTTTTATTGGAACCAAAATAGATTGCTCTGATCTTCTTCGAATTCATATCTATTCTCCATCGTTCGAAATTAAGTGAAAATTCATTTATTTCAGCGATTCCCGATTAAACATGCAAATTTGAATATTTGGAATCCGATATTTTTCCAAATTGTCGCATTTATAATGAGCAGAATATTTATTAAAAATTTTTAAAAGTTTGGCAACTTTTGCTCTCCTATATAGTGTCACCGGTTGTTTCACGTCGTTTGGTGTGCTTGAAGTTTGTTTTCTGAATTTCGGATATATTTAGATATTTATTTCAATGTATCTTGAGATAATATGAAATGTTAATTCACTATGGGATATAAGAAGTGCGTTCTTTGTGGAGAAACTCGCGAATTGAGTGAAATATCGTATCACTGATATGTTTTCATTTCTGCTGGCTTCATGCCAAATTTGATAGTTCATATTGAGGATAAAATTTGATTACTGAGAATGACATATCCTCCCTTCATCTATGTTCATAACTCTGAGGTTCCAACTTACATTTCGAGTGCTATTTGGAAAATGAACCAAAGTTAAAAATCTACAAGCAACTTTCCAATTTTCTCCTAACTGAAGGAATTAATTAATTAAATGATACGTGCTAGTTCCGAAAACTATCCGATACCATCAATCAATCGCCAATTACCTAATGCCCATCGGCCAAATATTTCGACTTCACACAAGCCCATCCGCAATATTCGATGAAAGCCTACATGGGCTTCTATGCGCGCACCGTCGGCCGATCTGTGCGTTCCGCATTCGTCGAGGCGAAAAGTTTCCATAGAGCCCTCTCGAGTCTGAGCCATAAATCGAATCGGCAACCTGCCAGGAGAAATAATTACATTATCGTCTGAAATGCACTCGAACAAATATACGAGATAACGTGAGAGTATGCGGAGTCAATAACTCTGATCGGTCGGCCGGTAATGTGCGAATATCACGCCCGGGGCCGTATTCTTTGCCTGGCGTTGGCAACCGTGAACTACGAGCAGTTGTCACCCAGTGGCGACACAGGAAACAGTTGATGGTCGAAGAAAAATTACAAAAAGTATAATTATTGTCGGTCGGTAAACTTATGGCTTAAGCTTTCATGAGGGGTTCTTCATGTCATCAAGGATCGATATACACTGTGTCCGTAAAGTATGGAACAAATTCATTTTTAGCTAAACAGACCATTTTAAGAAATGATTCTGAAACACGTCGTTTTTTTATTTCAATTTAGCGTATTTTAATAGTTATTTATAATATAAGTGCAGAAGGCATTGATATTCTTCCACGAGTTCAAAATTGGAAAAAAAAAAAGTTGGAATGAACGAGTGGTAGAATGAGCCTTCTGTACGAGTATTATACATTATTTTCTCTAATTCATTGCATTCTCATTGAAATTAATGAAATATTTCCATAAATATATTTTAATGATTTTTGCATTGAAAAATGTTGGTTGGCAGAACTGATTTCTTTAAGGCAAATTGATGAATTGACAGATAAAGCCGTGGCGGAAAGTTCGGAGTACCAACATAGATTAATAAAATATAACCATGAAAACTGTGCGTTTCTGATATATTCTCGCACGATTTTGTTCTACAAGATGTGGAAGAATGAACGGATTAACGGAATAACCACAGAATTAGAGAAAATAATAATCTAATATACATGATGAATTACTTTCGAGTAATGACGTCACCGTCATTTTTTTTTAATGGAACACCCCCATTTTGTCTCAATTTTCCGATTACTCTAGCTGAGCTGATTCCAGCAATGTATCACATGTTGATTCCAATTGGTACAGGTGGACAAAAATACAATAGTTTTGTATGTGCTCATAAAGTGACGCGTAACATTCTTTATTAGTTGAATTAACAATATTATCAAAAATACTTATTGTCTAGCGGCAATTGATTTGAATGTAACACCCTGTAGTTTGTTACATTTTTAGATTGATAAAAATGTATAAAATAAGAAATAATTTCTTTCATTTTCTGTCTACTAGACCACAAGTACCAAACATGTTTGGAAACAGCTCATTTTTATTAATCTAAAGATGTTACAAACTAGAGGGTATTACATTAAAACCAATTGCCGCTAGACAATAAATATTTTTGATAATATTGTTAATTTAACTAATAAAGAATGTTACGCGTTACTGTATGGGCACACACAAAACTATTTAATTTTTGTACACCCTGTACCAATTGAAATAAACATGTGATACATTTTTGGAATCAGCTCAGCTAGAGTAACCGGAAATTTGAGACAAAATGGGGGTGTTCCATTTAAAAAAATGACGGTGACGTCATTACTCGAAAGTAATTCATTCTGTATATAAGATTATTATTTTAAAATACGGTAAATTAAAATAGGAATCGACGTATTTCCGAATTATTTCTTGAAATAGTATGTTTAGCTGAAAAGGAATTTGTTCCATACTTTACGGACACAGTGTGACAATTGGTAATTAATGAACAAATAGTGTTAGACGATTGAATATCGGATCCTCGAACAAAAATAGAAATATGTTGACTTCTAGTACAAAATCATTTTCAGTGATTGGCCAATTTCATTTCTTTCAATATAATATACGTTCATAACGATTCAGAAAAATTGTGAATTTGAAAACATATCACAATCCGACAACGTAATCTAACCATGTTGGGGACATATAAAAATTGCTTATACTCCCTCTATCTATATTTATTACTCTTCGGTTGGAACTATTACAGGTGGAATTTCTCATTCCCGAGAATCCAATATCGGTTGCTTAAGTCTAAATGTGAGATTGTGAATAATCAAGGAGATACAAAGACAGGTTCAATCAATGGAACTGATTTCTTGACAATAAATCGAAAGAATATAAGAGGTATTGAAAATAATATAATCCATTATTATCAGTAGTATGATAAATACACACTACGCGTTTTTCACTGAAAGCTGGAAAGCATTGATATGAAATCATGAGCTTAGAACCTCCCGACTTCACGTCCGGTGAACAATGAACTTCCCTCCCCTTTATAATACAGTTTTACAAAGACAAAACACTGAAATCGACAACTCTGTATGGTAAAGCCCTATTCCTTCGATATCAAGAAAAAATGGATAACAATACTCTGATAACATATTGCGATATGCTTTTTATTATGATAATAAGAAACGAACACAATCAGAAACGTATGCTTGAGTTACAACCAGCGATCTTTGTGAGCTATTATGTGAAAAGTCCTGAATTTTATAGGATAACAGAATGAAACGACAACCCAACATAACTCAAATGGCAACTTAAAGTCAGAAACAGCAATATAAAACACAAGGCCACTTATTGCGGCTGCCATAAAACGTAATGTCTCTAAGTGAAGGTATAAAATGTAGGCTATTCGGTTTTTTATAGATATTCTGAATATGAGGGAATATGAGGATCGTTCTACGTTGTTCTGAATTGGATTTCCATTGTTAGTGTTTGCCATGCAGGAATATAGAAAATGAAGAAAACTGGATGTATTCACCTACTTTTTTACTCTTATGCCCAATGGACTATTTGAAGAGGAAAATCTTCTAGAAAAGCTCTATCGTCGAGTCAGGAGATTTTGCTTGCTCTTTGAGAAAAAGTCGAATAAATGTCACTGATTGGGTGAAAGACTTTTTTTTCGGAACTGGCACAACTAAAAAACCAACAACGATGTGGTCGAATTATTATCCAATGATCCAATCAATTATAATGTGAACATACCCAATAACGCTATATAATAATCGCTTCTGATGGTCTAGCCCTTTCGGAGATAATCAATGAATATTATAACTTGCGCATCCCAGAATACTTGCCAGCTGACAGTTGTGTTTTTCCTCACTTTGGATTCGGTTCATCGTGTGCAATCCTCTCAGCTGACTCTCAATTGGACTCCGGAGTGTAATGATGGACCCATGTTCCATCAATTGTCACATATCGACGCAAAAATTCAGCTTTATTGCACTTAAACAGTTTCAAACACTGCTCAGAATCATTAACACGTTGTTGCTTTTGATCGATTGTGAGCTGGCGCGGCGCCCATTTTGCACACAGCTTTCTCATGTACAAATATGCGTGAATGATATGATGTACACGTTCAGATGATATCTTCACAATGTCTGTTACCTTGATCAACTTCACTTTACGGTCATTCAAAATTATATTTTGTTATATTTTGTGTTATATTATATTATTTTGTGGACTTTTTTGATTTTTTCGTCGGTCACAGCCTCTTTTGGGGGTCCACTGCGTTCGCCGTCTTCGGTGCTCATTTCACCACGTTTAAAATTAGCATACCAATCAATGATGGTTGATTTTCCTGATGCAGACCTCGAAAACTCTTCATCAAACCAAGATTTTGCTTCAACTGTATTTTGTCCTTCCAAAATGCAATATTTCATCAGCACACGAAATTATTTTTTTCGATGTTTTTTAAAGAACAAAAGTAGCTAAACCCACAAAGCAATATTTCACAAACTAATGGTCGGACTGCTGTCAAATTTTGACACGTATCGTTTGAAGGTTGGTACCAACTGAAAATCATATGGTTTCGATACTAGCACCGCCATCCGGCTGGGACTTTTCAATTGGCCTAATATGTATATTAAATGTTACCGAAAGTACATGAAATGTCAATCATTTTTTCCGTCATAGAGAACATATAGCTGATTCGTCTATGACACACAATAGCATATTGAAATATGGGAAGAAACCAGTGAGACTTGAGGCGTCGAGAAATTTTAATGATGTGAACAAATACTTGTGTCATTTCATTCTTGATTATTCTCGATCCAACTTCAAAGTCCCGCTAGTAATTCAATAGTTTCGGGCGTAATTCCACGAAACGTCAAAACGGAGAATGACAGCCACAAGCCGGGAACAACCACGAAATAATCATGCCGTCTAAATATCACCCACATTTCTGGAATATCACCGAACAAAGAAAGTGGAACGGAATGAAGATCGGGATTCCTATGTCGCTGAAATACAAGTTGAAGCGGTTTGTTGTAATCCGAAGAACACTCCGTCACGTTCAAACGAACCTTTGAAATTCCCCGCTTTTTCCACATATAATTTGACGTTGATACTATCTGATAACAAGTACTAAGATTTACAAGGAATATTCTTTATTATACATAAAATTGTTCTGTAGCATTTGAAAAAACCATCGAATAAAGAGAATTTCTATTATTTTTAAACTTCAAAAATAACATATAAGTAAATTAATTTTTTTTGAAATTTCTTCTGCATGAATTTTCCATGGTTCTGACGATGCTATTGACACGAAATTTCGCAAGACTTGGTATAGTTTATCTATATAAGAGTTTTGTAAATACATTCAAAATATAGGTTATTCTACGATAATCCATGGTTCAGTGGAAAAGTGTAACAATCAAAACTCGATATTGAATAAATGAGTGATCTCTTTCAATGGGGATAGTCACAGTTTTGACCTGCTCTAGTGCTGCGACGTCAATATTAGTCGCTCTCAAACCGTGGTTCACAACAATTTTATTCCATCGTATGCGACAAGGAATGACACAAATAATTTCCTCTGAAAAATGTGTAGGTAGTTCTTTGCCATAATTGATTTAAGATGGAATGATGTTTACGGAAGAAAGAAATATAATAGGGAACAAAAATAAATTTTTGAAATCATAAAATATAAAATAATTAGTCAATCAATTAAAGAGACTATTAATTCATTTTTTTCTGACTTTGATTATAGGCCGATACCTTCAAGTTTCGTAATTTCTACGAAATTAAAAAATTTGAGAAATATGGGCGTTAAGGAACATGCAGAAATTGCTAGATTGATGAAGCACCAAAACAGAATAGAATAATTCAATTATCAGCGCTAGAGCAGGCCGCAACTGTGACTATCCCCACTTCGCCATTGAAAGGGACCACCCGTTTATTCGTATCACGCAAATATTTTGATTGTTGCACTGTTCCAATGGACCATGAGTATTCTCTGGAATAACATTTCCGAATGCATTCACCAAATCTCTATTTACAAGCAAAGTCACAACTCGATTCTTCTTGAGTTTTCTCTGAGTATGTGATCAGCTTGAAACTCTGAACGGAGCTATACTTGATAAAATATTGTTATAGCTTCTCATTTGGGTAGGTAGATGAAGTAACACTTTAGCCGTAAGGGTAGATGCAGTAACACTTTAACAGGAAGGGTAGATGAAATGTTTTAACCTCTTTCATTTCTTCTCGTACATCGTCCTAGACTTTCTACTTCCAACGCTGTTCTTCTTCACCTGATGCCAGGGTAATTCTTATCCCTAGTAACGGAGCAACACAGTTGGGATTTTGTGCCAAATATTACAATTTTTTTGAAATGTTATTTTTCACCTGAATTTGAAGTCTTGCTATATAAAAAAATGTTGTATTGCACACGACTTTGAAACCGCATTATCTCCTCGAGCGTAATAAGCGTCTAGAAGCTAAAAGACACCGAAGATAAAGAACAATGTTATCGTTATGTACAATAAGCAACTATTATTAGGTAGCAAATTTGATTATCTCCGAAAAATTCTCCACCAAATGAGAAAAAAATAAAGTATGCTATTTGGAATAAGTACAATATGTAAATACGTTTGAATAAGTCATTAATGAATCATATTGAACACCCAGTAGAGTTCTCAATGCTAATCAAAAAGTCAGAACATAGTTTTTTAATGAATACATTCATTTCAAGGTTTTAAGGTTTTTCCAAAGACCTTTCAATCAATGAAAACTCGAAAACGGTACGTATGTTTCAAACATATGAAACTGAATTACCTTGGGTTCATTCATTCCATGGGATCTGAAAATTTAAGAAAAAGTGTTTCATAAAAATAAACATCTGTTTGGTCATTTAGACGTTTTTGGTACACCCTATGTATTTCCAAATAATTCAACAATTTAGCTATGTATAATGAAGCCTAATGATATTATATAGAAGAATAATTTGAAAAATTCAGCGCTTAACCATATTTGAGCTTCGTGTCAATGGTGCAGCACCCTGTATAAACCACGTTTCATCGACAAAAGTCTATGATTCCAATCACAAAAGCTCAAACCACAATACTGCGAAGCGACGATACTCCCCACATTATTCTCCAAAAACTTTGTCAATCTCAAGAACCGGCCCAACTTCTCCGAGAAAATGAAAAGAAAACCATTCCATCCACTTCATAAACTCCGACCATATAATCAGAAAACAAACCGCGAAGGTTTTTTTTGCCGCCCGCCGTAAAATGGATTCCTCATGCAAATCCGTCTCGAACCGTTGAACTCCGGGCCGAACTAAACGCGCCATATCCGCGAAAAATGCCCGGAAGAGTTATCCATATCCCGGATAATATAAAGTCTACAAGTTTTCGTCGCAATTAGGTCCGTGCCAGATAGCTGGAAAATTAAGTGCACTCCGGCGACAAATATCCGCAAATTCAGATACGTTTAATCTGGGCTCCGGGGCTCTTCGATCGACGCGCTACATTATTCCGGGAGTCGCCGGAAAATATATTCCTAGAAGTAGGAGTTTAAACTGTAGTCTGGACTGCGATATCGGCTTTGTTAGTCTCGTTTATATTCTCTTTCGATATAAGAGGTTTTTGTCGGATGACAATTTCCTCGGGAGAGATTGGAAATGTAAGTTATTCCTCCTGATTTAGGGCACTGTTTGAATTTATTTTAGTTTGTTTTTATTGTTCTATCGGAAGTATAGGAGCCAGGAATTTATTTGACAACATTGAATAAAATTATCGGAGTTGCTGGTATATAATCGATTCATTATTGTCGCAAAGCAGAGATAAGTTTTGTTTTAATTGCATAACTTCATTGATTTATAACCTTTCGTTGCCCAAAAGTATCATTTGATAGTGTCATATCTCCGAATTCAGATATATTCAACTCAGAAGTAGAATTTAAACTATATTTTGGACTGAAATATAGTTTTGATTAGTCTCGTTTATATTCTCTTTCGATATAAGAGGTTTTTGTCGGATGACAATTTCCTCGGGAGAAATTGGAAATGTAAGTTATTCCTCCTGATTTAGGGCACTGTTTGAATTCATTTTAGTTTGTTTTTATTGTTCTATCGGAAGTATAGGAGCCAGGAATTTATTTGAGTACATTGAATAAAATTATCGGAGATGCTGATATATAATTGATTCTTTAATGTCGCAAAGCAGAGATATGTTTTGTTTTAGTTGCATAACTTCAATGATATATAACCTTCCGTTGCCTAAAAGTATCATTTGATAGTGTCATATCTCCTAATTCAGAAATATCATACTAAACGCAGAAGTAGGATTTGAACTGTATTCTGGACTGGAATATCGGCTTTGTTAGTCTCGTTTATAATCTCTTTCGATATTAGAGGTTTTTGTCGGATGACAATTTCCTCGGGAGAAATTGGAATTGTAAGTTATTCTTCCTGATTTAGGGCACCGTTTGAATTTATTTTAATTTGTTTTTATTGTTCTATCGGAAGTATAGGAGCCAGGAATTTATTTGAGTACATTGAATAAAATTATCGGAGATGCTGATATATAATTGATTCTTCAATGTCGCAAAGCAGAGATATGTTTTGTTTTAGTTGCATAACTTCAATGATATATAACCTTCCGTTGCCTAAAAGTATCATTTGATAGTGTCATATCTCCTAATTCAGAAATATCATACTAAACGCAGAAGTAGGATTCGAACTGTGTTCTGGACTGGAATATCGGCTTTGTTAGTCTCGTTTATAATCTCTTTCGATATTAGAGGTTTTTGTCGGATGACAATTTCCTCGGGAGAAATTGGAATTGTAAGTTATTCTTCCTGATTTAGGGCACTGTTTGAATTTATTTTAATTTGTTTTTATTGTTCTATCGGAAGTATAGGAGCCAGGAATTTATTTGAGTACATTGAATAAAATTATCGGAGATGCTGATATATAATTGATTCTTTAATGTCGCAAAGCAGAGATATGTTTTGTTTTAGTTGCATAACTTCAATGATATATAACCTTCCGTTGCCTAAAAGTATCATTTGATAGTGTCATATCTCCTAATTCAGAAATATCATACTAAACGCAGAAGTAGGATTTGAACTGTATTCTGGACTGGAATATCGGCTTTGTTAGTCTCGTTTATAATCTCTTTCGATATTAGAGGTTTTTGTCGGATGACAATTTCCTCGGGAGAAATTGGAATTGTAAGTTATTCTTCCTGATTTAGGGCACTGTTTGAATTTATTTTAATTTGTTTTTATTGTTCTATCGGAAGTATAGGAGCCAGGAATTTATTTGAGTACATTGAATAAAATTATCGGAGATGCTGATATATAATTGATTCTTTAATGTCGCAAAGCAGAGATATGTTTTGTTTTAGTTGCATAACTTCAATGATATATAACCTTCCGTTGCCTAAAAGTATCATTTGATAGTGTCATATCTCCTAATTCAGAAATATCATACTAAACGCAGAAGTAGGATTTGAACTGTATTCTGGACTGGAATATCGGCTTTGTTAGTCTCGTTTATAATCTCTTTCGATATTAGAGGTTTTTGTCGGATGACAATTTCCTCGGGAGAAATTGGAATTGTAAGTTATTCTTCCTGATTTAGGGCACTGTTTGAATTTATTTTAATTTGTTTTTATTGTTCTATCGGAAGTATAGGAGCCAGGAATTTATTTGAGTACATTGAATAAAATTATCGGAGATGCTGATATATAATTGATTCTTCAATGTCGCAAAGCAGAGATATGTTTTGTTTTAGTTGCATAACTTCAATGATATATAACCTTCCGTTGCCTAAAAGTATCATTTGATAGTGTCATATCTCCTAATTCAGAAATATCATACTAAACGCAGAAGTAGGATTCGAACTGTGTTCTGGACTGGAATATCGGCTTTGTTAGTCTCGTTTATAATCTCTTTCGATATTAGAGGTTTTTGTCGGATGACAATTTCCTCGGGAGAAATTGGAATTGTAAGTTATTCTTCCTGATTTAGGGCACTGTTTGAATTTATTTTAATTTGTTTTTATTGTTCTATCGGAAGTATAGGAGCCAGGAATTTATTTGAGTACATTGAATAAAATTATCGGAGATGCTGATATATAATTGATTCTTTAATGTCGCAAAGCAGAGATATGTTTTGTTTTAGTTGCATAACTTCAATGATATATAACCTTCCGTTGCCTAAAAGTATCATTTGATAGTGTCATATCTCCTAATTCAGAAATATCATACTAAACGCAGAAGTAGGATTTGAACTGTATTCTGGACTGGAATATCGGCTTTGTTAGTCTCGTTTATAATCTCTTTCGATATTAGAGGTTTTTGTCGGATGACAATTTCCTCGGGAGAAATTGGAATTGTAAGTTATTCTTCCTGATTTAGGGCACTGTTTGAATTTATTTTAATTTGTTTTTATTGTTCTATCGGAAGTATAGGAGCCAGGAATTTATTTGAGTACATTGAATAAAATTATCGGAGATGCTGATATATAATTGATTCTTTAATGTCGCAAAGCAGAGATATGTTTTGTTTTAGTTGCATAACTTCAATGATATATAACCTTCCGTTGCCTAAAAGTATCATTTGATAGTGTCATATCTCCTAATTCAGAAATATCATACTAAACGCAGAAGTAGGATTTGAACTGTATTCTGGACTGGAATATCGGCTTTGTTAGTCTCGTTTATAATCTCTTTCGATATTAGAGGTTTTTGTCGAATGACAATTTCCTCGGGAGAAATTGGAAATGTAAATTATTCCTCCTGAATTAAGGCACTGTTAGATGGCTTTGAATTTATTTTAGTTTGTTTTTAGTGTTTTATCGGAAGTATAGAAGACAGGAATTGTTTGTCTGTTGAATGAAATGATCGGAGTTGCTGATATATAATTAATTCCTTATTGTCTCAGAGCATAGATATGTTTTGTTTTAATTGCACAACTTCATTGATTTATAACCTTCCGTTGCCCAAAAGTATCATTTGATAGTGTCATAGGCCCAAATTCAGATATTCAACCCAAAAGTATAATTTGAACTGTAGTTTCAGCGGGAATATCTAAAGGGTTTTCCAATAAGAGGTTTAATTCATTAAATAGCCCACTATCTGTGCAGGTGTGACTACTATAAATACATAGGCGTACAACTGTGCTTCTGCCGATTTTTCCGAAATTCGAGGCTTTATTGTGGAAAACTGGTTATACATTTATGATTCAAAGTATTGTCCATCGCTGGCCACTACACTTACTCCCATCTTTCTAGCAGCGTACGAATCTCGCGTTGAAAAAGCTAGTCATTTTTTGATGCGATCTACGAATTGATCCAATTTTTTACTTCTTCATAAGACCGTGAGTGCTATTCTGCCAGGTCGTATGCCAAACAAGTGGTAGTCCGAAAAAACAATGTCTGCAGAATACTGCGGGTAGAGAAGGACTACCCATTCCAACGTTTCCAAGTATGTTTTGACCACATTCGCAACATGGGCTTGAGCATTGTCATGCTGTAAAATCACTTCATCATATCTCTCGCTGTATTGCGGCCTTTTATCTTTCAATGCTTGGCTCAAACGCATTAATTGCGTTTGATAACGATCGCCTGTGATTGTTTCAGGCAGTTTTAACAACCCGTAATACACTACGCCGAGCTAGTTCCACCAAATACCGAGCATGACTTTGGAACCGTAAATATTCGGTTTAGCCCTCGACTTGGAAGCAAGACCGGGATATCCCCATGATTTTCTGCGCTTCGGATTATCGTAATGAACTCATTTTTCATCTCCTCTTACAATGCGATGCAGGAGTCTCTTTCGTCTATGCCTTGCAAGTAGCGGTTCTCAAGCAAACAAACGCCGTCCAACATCTCTCGTTTTCAACTCGTACGGTACCCAATTTCCTTGTTTCTGAATCATTCCCATGACTTTCAGTCGTTTTGAAATGGCTTTTTGCACCACTCCCAATGATCCCGCGATTGTAGGATTTGACACAAGTCTTTATCAAGTAATGCCTCCAATTCTGAATCTTCAAATACCTTCTCTCTTCCACTGCCATGCTGGTCTTCGACGTCAAAATAACCTTCTTGAAGCGTGAAAACCACTCTCGGCACGTTCTTTCACAAATAACGGCCTCACTATAAGTATTTGAGAGCATTCGATAATCCTCAACCGTAGATTTCTTCATATTTAGCAGAAAATTAAACCTCTCGCAAATGACGAGAATTTGGCTCGTAAGCTGACATGTTCAATCGAGAATAACTTTATAATACAGACACAAATCGAGTAATATTTCGATGGCCGTTATGTTTAAAAATACCTCAGCTTATTTTATGTCATCTACGATCTTATTACGATTTATTTGGACTACCATTTACCGCTACAGCTATCTATTGCAAAACGGCGGAATCAAAGTTAATAGTTAATCACTGTAAAAATGGTGAAAATTTTGCATTCACAGTCCGCAAAATTAAAGAACTCGCAGCGTTGAAATTATTCTATGATCGCGATAAAGGACAATATAATAAAATAAATTAAAGTAAAGTTAACAGCATGTTTATCATTACTTATCCGTTAACTGTTTCACAAAAAAATACCATAAGTCAAACGAAAAAAAATATACATACTGACTCTATATTCTCACTATACATATCCTGCATGCGAATCCTCCACAACGATTTTAAACGAATGAAAAATCCCCCATCAAAACCCATAACATAAAGCCATACGGACGCAAAAGATCGCATTTTTCGCTTGGCCTGTTTCTCGCTGTGCCATCAGAAGGAGTATAGACGTTCTCTCTCCGATTAACAACTTGTTGCGGCAGGAATGAATGTTTTAAAGAGAATATAGCGCGTCCGTTTCCACCAACGAAATTACGGAATAATAAAACTAGCGGCATTGTTGCTCGTAATTAGGTTCGAATGAACGAATAGTGGGCTTTTGCATTGTTATCGTCATTGTTCTAACTCAAATCGTCGTGGCTAATATTAATAGGTTTCTGTGAGAGGGTTTATTGTGGCTTTTTGGAATATTCCGCTGGATGATTTGACAGAGGAAAAATATGAATGGAGAGATTTATTTCGATTGAATATGAATGGAGACCGTTTTTTTTTCAAAGTTATATAACTTTGTGATAAACGTGATTATTAAGCGTTTCAGGTACCCTACGTTATTCTCCCTTATAATGGAAATACTACAAATTTTAAACTAAGCTTCATTATTTATCTTTTCATTTCAAAATATCTCTACACGTGAAGAAAATTTTTGACAATTTTTAAAACTAATCAAATTTTGTCATTTTGTTTCAACTGAAACATTTTCACCCAATCATGTCAGCATTACATTGATTATACAACCCATGTTCTGATGAACCAATAGAATCCGTAAATTTCCCATAGTTACGGCGTATTGATAAGTGAATATACTACTTAACGACGTGGTATAATCGTTTTGATGTTTCGCCTTCTGCCATATTATGATCATTTCCATAGTAACATTCTTGGTCGTTCGCCAAAAAATGAATGTCATTGAATGTAGTGCTCTGGCTATAGTTATTGAAATTATTCGTTATATAATCGTATCGAATACCACTCAAGCATAGTTCGCGAACACCACTCGAGCTTCGCTCTCGTGATGTTTCGCGAACTACGTCTCGTGAATCGGTGTATAATCGAATATTGTCTATGCTCCTGTGATATAACTAATAATTGCATTCAGTGCAATTATCAATCACTATGACAACACGATTGAGTTTGACAACTTCATTCCAAATAAATTTCAAGACGTCACGTTTTGGCAATGCGTATGTTCAAAGTATAAGAGAGTATAAATGGCGCTGACAGCTGCCAGATAGCAGGTTATTCTGAATGAAATCTCTTATTAGAAGACCCTTAAAGGTTTGTAGGTACCAACATATCGACAATTAAAATTTCGACAATAGGTAAATGTGAACTATCCAAATGTTCAATTCCTGGTTCTTCATTAATAAACCCTCTTGGCAATAAATGAAAACCCTTTTTTTATCGCTCACCACCGACAAGATCAACCCAAACATCCACCACCCTCCTGTCGATCAAATCCGAACGAGGAAATGACGTTTATTTACTCATCCCGTGCTTCCTGTTTGTTTTTCATCGATAACAAAGACATTCAGCTGAAGGTATTTTCATAAATCCAATATCCCAAGCAGGATTGCATTTGCATAATCTTTCGATTACGTTTTCGGCCATACCCTCCGTCAGTATTTGTTCTGGGGACCAAAAAATTGCGGTTTACCGAAATGAGATTGCAGGGAACGGGATTCGATCCTCTAGCCGAGTTCTCGGGTGCTTGTGTAGATTTACACTTCGAGCATTTCAGATACGTCGAAGAAAAGCTGATTGGCAAACTGATATTTTCATTTGTACGGCGACGGATGAGAATTCGATATGCAATTTAATTTTGCGATTCAGAGAGTCGCATTTGGATTAATGAATCTGGAAAAATTTGTAATAGACAATTGTTCAGGATTGAATGTGCATTATTTAAAGAAATAATCTCAAAGATAGGTTTCTTTATAAAGTTTCCAAAAAGTATGTTGAGATTCGCGTGGATACTCTTCATTCATTTACTGACAAGACAAAGGAAAGGACATTTTCTCTAATGTATAACTCAAAATACTAGGACTTCGTATGTAGTCAAATATTCGAAAGACGAATTCTTTTGCATTTTATTCTGTGAGTTCCACTTGATAACATTTTCGAACTAGCAATATCAATGCGAATATCCAATTTTTGTATAAAATTTCAAGCAAATATAATAACTGGCAAAGAAACTGCATTACCATCTCATAGCTGGATTTTTTTTAGGAAAACAAAATTAATGTCATGAATAAAATGTAATTTTCTATGCTTTGCTTCCCCTAGAAGTTTTATGAATGAGGAATTCCCGAAATTTTCCATATTTGAAAAATAATTGCATTTCATGATATGCAATTTACATCCTTTCCTAATAACTTTCCTCCCTTCATATTCATGAGTAATTTTTATAACTGTATAAATTTGCAACAACATTATCATTTTGAAAATATTCTTGGAATTCTCAACCACAGAAATGATTGAAACCACTCCTACAATATCATTTAATTGAATATTTCTCTCTACATTTATTTAATTCAAGGACAACTACATTCGGAAAATGTTGAAAATGAAATACCAACGGAAGTAACGAGACATCCCTCATTTTCGAAGGGACGATTTTTCAGAAGGAGATTCTTGGGTAGCTCGTCAACCCCTCAACACATCAGCGTGTGATTTGTAGGGCGGTAAACGTGGAGGAAGTTTGGAATATCTTCAGCCACCGGCTGAGCCTGAGATAGATTTATTACGCGATCAGGGGCTAATAAGTCGAGATACGTCAACGATTCACCAACAATCTGGTGGAAACCAAGGCAGTTTAGCAGTTTAACGGAATTTCCTCCTTCTTTGCCCAGGAAGATTTGTGATAAATTCGTACTTAGACGAAAGTGGAACTGTCGTCATGTAGCAGAATGGCGAATGCGCCAGGACAGATCAGCCGTTATATAGGACGTTTTTTTTCGAGGTATATAACTTTAAATTGGCATTACTGTTCAAGATGGCGACCGATTCAACAGCTGTCAAGTGATTTATTCTCAGTTTGGTTTGGCAATTCATCATGAATAGACTCACGCCTAAACAACGCTTGCAAATAGTGCAATTTTATTTAGAATGTAATGGTTCTGTGCGGAATAGGTATCGCGCATTACGTCCATTTTATTTTGTTTAGCGATGAAGCGCACTTTTGGTACAATGGCTACGTCAACAAACAAAACTGCCGCATTTGGAGTGAAGCTAATCCTCAAGTGTATGTCTAAACAACGTTATATCCAGAAAAACTGACTGTTTGGTGCGCTTTATGGGCTGGTGGAATCATTGGTCCGTACTTCTTCAAAAACGATAATGGCCAGAACGTTACAGTCAATGGTGATCAGTATAGAGCCATGATTACTAACTTTTTCATTCCTGAATTGAACAACCATGATGTCCAGGAGCTGTGGTTCCAACAAGACGGCGCAACATGTCACACAGCTCGTGCCACAATCGATTCATTGAAAGACACGTTTGGTGACCGCCTAATTCCACGTTTTGGACCTGTGAATTGGCCTCCAAGATCTTGTGATTTAACACCGCTAGACTACTTTCTGTGGGGCTATGTAAAGTCATTGGTCTATGCGGATAAGCCTCAAACCCTTGACCATTTGGAAGACAACATTCGCCGTGTTATTGCCGATATACGGCCACAAATGTTGGAAAAAGTCATCGAAAATTGGACGTCCAGATTGGACTACATCCGAGCCAGCCGTGGCGGTCATATGCCAGAAATCATATTCAAAATGTAATGCCACAAGATTATCTTGCGGATAAATAAAATTCATGTCAATCGAATAATCCATCGTTGTTTTATTGCAATTTAAAGTTCTATAGCCCTAAAAAAAAACACCCTCCATTCATGAACATTCTTTCGAATTCGTATTTATGTAATATTTCACGAACCTTTCAAACCATTATTTCACTAAACCAAGCTGTAGACTTCATCTTGATACTATTTATGATTTTGATAATATATCTTCAGAATTAAGGAAATCATGAAATATTCAACAAAGTGACTGCTCTTAAATGCGTATTTCCCTAGATATGGGAGCATACTCCTGAAATTTTCACATTTTATGTTTCGGAATTTGTACAATTCAAAATACAGAGCCTAACCGTATAACAAAAAAAATAACATAGATAATAAAATAAAAATATCGGAAAAAAATTTCTGATTTTTACGTGACCATAGAACTGCAGAACTGACAGAGTTGGAATTTCGAACGCATATAAAAATTTTCGGTACTGCATATACAGGGCAAACATTTTCAACTACACAAAAAAATCCAATTTTTTTCCCTAGTATAGACTTTTCTTTATAATATTTTATACTTGTATTTCAAAAACAGTAGAGTTATGACCTAAAATGTTTTTGGTTTTGTTTCCACATAATTGTTCCTGCACATCTGTGAAGTATAAAGTTATAAACCAGTTGCAGGACAGCCTGTATCTGAAATAGAAATGGGTATCTAATCTCATTCTTATAATGAATAAAACGAAAATTCACTGAATGAGATAATATACTAGAAAATATGTTCCACTATATTCTTTCGAATCTTGACAAACCAGTACCAGAAATTCAACACAACAGACATCAATCCCAAATCGACTTCGCCCAATACCGATTCCGAACTCTCCTTCCCTTCGTCCGAACCGAAACCAATCGAATCCGACGCGAAGGACCATCGGAAACGATTTCGACGGATTGCGCCCCGGAATAAAATCGAAATAAACAAAATCTGTTCCGCAAAACCCCGGCCAATATATTATTTCCATTACGAAAATAAAATAGATTCTCTATATGACACATGGGACGCGTCGGACCCTCCCTCTCCCTCCCATTATTCCCGCCAGGATGTAAATCGGGGGGCTCGGGCCCCGAGAAAAGTGACCACTCGAAATCAGATCACGCTCCGAAATGGAAATCCGCAGCATGATTCGATTCTGATGACCGTTCCGGGGTCTTATGCCGCTGCAGATTCGATCTCAGCGCCCCCTTGCGAGATTGTATTCGGAGGAGAATTTATCTCTTTCGTCAAACGGGACAGAGATGGATGTCTGGGAGTGTACCGACAGATTTGCGACAGTCCGAGTTCCAATCTATCCTGAAACTACTTGCTCGGATAAGATTTCGAGGAACTGGGAGTTGTTGGTCGTCTTGTTAGTGAAGAGTATATTACGGGCGGCTGTGAAATTGAACAATTGCTTCAGAATCTACCGCGATGAATCTTCAAGATCACTTGCAATTTGAAAAAAACTTTTATGTACTTTGGGTTTTATATTAAAAGTTTTAAATCTTAATTTCAGGAATTAAAATTGATTTTCAGTAAGTGAATATCAAAATATTCAGATATCAAACTGATAATTCAATAATGGACTAGTTTAGTGATGTTGATAATACTATATTTGATACGATAGAATTAAAATATAGAGCAAAACTGATAAATCAGTGAAAAATTTTTGAAAATCCATCAATAAATGACTGAGAAATAGATTATTTAAATTTACGTATTTTAGCGCGGAACGTCTTTGGTCTGTGACGTCACGGCACTTGCCTGTGATCGCTACACCATAAATTACGTTTAAATACTTAGCCGCGCCAAGCTTCTCGCGCCGTTTGTAGTTGTACAGTGTAGTTTTAACTCGAGTTTTGTTTTTATGTCACCATAATGGAAGAAGGCTTCGTGAAAGGACAAAGTGACAATTTGCCTTAAATAGATATATTCGCAGTGATGGAGTTTTTTTCTTGAAATCAATCTTATGTCAGTGCTGAAATAAAAGGAATTAAACTTTTCAAGTAAGTATCTACTTTTGAGTTTGCTTCATCATGGTTCAACTTATAACGATAATTTATTTAAAAAACGTTTCATAAACAGTTAGTAGTTGAGTACTGGTTGTTGTAGTTTATCAATGGCAAAACATATTTATGTGAGAAGTAAAAAGTAAAAAGAGAAAAAAGTAATTTATATGTATGTTTATAGTAAGTTATTTCAGCCATCGTGTAACGAACAAAGCACGACTCTAAATTTCAATCATTTTTCCTTGCTATACTGTCTATGTTTCACCAGAAAAATTTTTAAATTTAAACTGCTCCTTCTGGTTGTTGCAGTTTCTTTGTCCGTTAGTATACTTGCTTATATCAATATCTGCTGCATATTCAATATTCATGAAGGCCTTCATCATCCAATATTGTCTCCATAACGATGAAGCCTTGAGCCTATCGTCATTAGCGTATGAACGCCGAATGGAGAATTCTTTCAAAATATCCTTAATTCCAGATGGAAATCTCTGGAAAAACATAAAATTTAAAGTTGAACAAAAAGCTCGGATAATAGCAAATAATAATTGATGTTGAATCATAAAAAAACCATTCCATGTGCCTTATCGACATTTTCCCCATTCAATCTGCCGATAAAACTTTCAATTCCTTCCGCAAATACTATCGTCAAAGGTCCAAGGAGAACCATTAATCTATTCGCCAAGATTTCAATCAGAACCTGAACATTTCCTCCGGCCTTGATAAATGATTCGAGTCATTTTCTTCTGAGACGCCCTAAATGAACCCGTAAATCTTAAATTGAATAAAACCCTCACAAAGGATATACATCACAATTCCGCGTCTGTGTTGTCTGCGTATTCTATGCATATACAATACCTACGTCTTGTACGTTCCGTGTTTTGGAATCGATGGGCTCCATTTCCATGAAAATGTACGGAAAACTTCGGACACGTATCCGCTTCTAATGGAAAATGGTAGATAGGTACTTATATTACATGGCGAATATGTTTATCGGCTCGAGAAAAGGAACGAAACGTTGAAATATTCATGAGGAGTTTCTGTTGTTCCGCATAACAATAGAGGACGATCATGCGTTCAAAAAAATTTCTCGCACTCGAAACTTCCACGTCTGAGGAAATTGTGATGTAGATAATTCCGCCAACTGCTCGTATTTTCGATTATTTTGCAGATACCTAAGTAAAGAGGTGTTCCAACAAGATGTTTCGTTTTGAATATAACCCTATTAGATCTCACGCTATTAGAGCAACTGTCATTTTTTGACATTTGAACACTACACGCTTCAACGACGCATTGGAATTGTTCCAATTCAACGCCAAAAATGGTGAATATTTTACAGTCTCGGTTCTGAATCACTTTTGGGTCCTCGTGAAGCAACTTGTTGGACAGTAATTGTGAAACTGGTAGAAAAAAAGTTATCGAGGACAAACAACCGGAAACGTACGAATTGGTAATGAAGAATTTAATGAAACGAATAGAATGCTGCAACCGTAGCCGTGGTGGCCATTTGACTGATTTTGTTTTCCATCGTTGATGAAATTAAATTAAAATGATTTCCTTCAAAAAAATACTTTTTTTTCTTATATCAGAATGAAACATATTTTTGGAAAACCCTATGTTGGTCGAGCTTAATGGGCTTGATGAATAACTTCAAAAATTGTTTATCGGAACCAAATAAATTCATAAAATATAGAAAGTTCAAGCAAAACATAGAACAAAATTTCGCAATATTTGTATAACAATGAATGTGACTAGGTTGAAATTTATTTCTTATATTTGAAATAACCACTGGAATATACCTGTCAAATTTCAAAAGGATCACTTCATCTAATAATTACATTATGATAAATCATACATTATATAGTGCGCGTCAAAATAATGGAACAAATTCATTTTCTCAGAAGAAAAATATTTGGCAACAAAATCCTGAAACAGATCAATTTTTGTTTCTCTTTTACCAAATTTTAATGCATTTTTGAAGGATTTTTGTTGCACCATGTACCATTCCCATCAACCCTCAAAATTTTTTGAATAGGGAAAGTGGGTCATGTGGTACTTTTTCGGTAAAACTGTAATAGTCGACTTTCATTCGGTGACAAATTTCATCGTGTACCATCGTCTCAAAGTAAATGAGCTATGACAAAGTGCACATACTGAAAACCTCTTTGAATTAACTAATTTTTCAAAAAAAAAATTTTCTTGAATATTTCTGCACGCCTGAAAAGAAGATACAAAGACCTTGCAAAAATGACCCACTTTCCCTATTGAAAAAATTTAGAGGGCTGATGGGGATGGCATAAGGTGCAACAAAAATCCTTCAAAAATGCATAAAAATTTGGTAAAGGTAAATTAAAACTGAATATTACCTTCAAAGCAATAAATAAAATGTCATTCCATGTGAAAGATGCAAATGTTTTCGAAACAGTTCTATGGTGTCTAGTAAATGAATGAGCGCTCAAAAGCTCATCTTGCCAAGTAAGGATTTTCTCGAATTTTTCGTTGTTTTTAATTTTCGATTTATTTTCAACCAAATCTCCATTTTTCTTATGTTGCTAATATAGTGTTCGTCAACAATGGATCCAATAAAAATAAATTTTCCGAAAAAGCTTTCATTCCCTCAAATTGGGCGTTCCAATATGTCTCTATCGCTCTTAAAGTTAAGAACATGAGGAAGGAAATGAATAGCTCAAATGCAATATTAGAAGTACACGGAAAACGCGGGCCTCTATCATTTTCTCAGTGTTTTTGCGACGGCTAAACGACACAAATTTGCATAAACACCGGGACAAAAATTGTTCGAGTACATGCTCCAGATGGGTAACCAATACTTCCCCGGAATAATAGTCAATAATGGGGTGATCTGCCGTAATAAAACGCAAAATAAAATATTGCATGAATTATTAATGCGTCGTTTTTCACCCTACAGCACCCGCAACGAAGGGGCAGATCCGACGTCATCTCGGGGGTAGGAAACCTGGAAAAATGGGATTTTCCACGACTCCGGCATATGTTTCCGCGTAGTTTATGCATTGATTTCCGCATCGAAGGAGGGTTATTTTATGGCCACCATTTAAGCAACGGGTTCGTGACACCCCCCCTGCGGGATTTGTAGGTTGCCGGAATGTGACTCGGCTTTGATGGGAAGCGGAAAATTTGATCGTGTCATTTCGGAGTTCATCTGGAATATGTATATGGTATGGAGCTTCGCTGAAGCCTTTCGATTTAGGTTTTAGGTTTTTCCAAATCGAGAGACTTAAAGGATTTGTAAGAGTTTTGAATTGCGCTCTTTATTTCACATTCCAAAAGTTAAACCGTGAGAATATTGTGATTCGTTTTTTTTTTTTCGTCCATTTCAGAGAATACTGATTATAGTGATTAACAATGTAATAGATACGGAAACTTTCCACTGATAATTAATCAATTACATAACATGATTCTTACTTACAAAGTTATCAGACTTGATAAGAGATAAAAACAATAAAATATAGAGTTAACATATAAACAAAATTTTTGAAAAAATCTCGTAGATTCTTGTATCCTTCATAAAATTTTTCATTAGATGTGGGAGAACTCTGGCAGGTCTATGTCTTGATTGATTGATCAAAACGCGGAAGGTATCAGTATGCAAAATGCTTTTTATTCGAGTATTCTATACAAAGCTCAGTGCCAAACCAACTTCTTCGGATTTTACGAGAATATCGCAGATTCGCACAGATTTCATGGTTATATTTTATTGACAGGCCAATTGAAAAGTCCCCGGTCTACCATAGTAGAACTCATTTTTGGAAAATTCGATTTTATTATTCAACATAGTTGCCTTCGAGGGCGATACAGAGATTATAGCGATCTTCCAACTTTTCGTTACCTTTTTTGTAGTACGATTTGTCTTTCGCTTCAAAGAAGGTCTCAGTTTCGGCGATTACTTTTTAATTGGCGCTGAATTTCTTTCCAGCAAGCATTCTTTTCAGGTCTGAGAACAGGAAAAGGCACTAGGGGCCATATTTGGCGAATACGGTGTATGCAGAATCAATTCAAAGCCCAATTGATGCAATTTTGTCATTGTTTTCATTGATTTGTGACACGGCGTATCATCTTGATGCAACAGCACCTTTTTTTTCTTCAAATGAGGCCGTTTTTTAACGATTCCATCCTTTAAACGATCCAATGACTCTATATAATAATCGCTGTTGATGTTCTAGCCGAGGTAATCAATTAATATTATACCTTGCGCATCCCAGACTACTGATGTCATAACCTTTCCAGCTGACTGTTGTGTTTTTCCTCGCTTTGGATTCGGTTCATTGTGTGCAGTCCACTCAGCTGACTGTCGATTGGATTCCGGATTGAAATAATGAAGCCATATTTCATCCATTGTCACATATCGACTCAAAAATTCAGGTTTATTCCACTTAAACAGCTTCAAAAACTTCTCAGAATCCTTACTTTTGATCGATTGTGAGCTCGCGTGGCACCCATTTTGCACACAGCTTTCTCATGTACAAATATTCGTGAATGATATGATGTACACGTTCAGATGATATCTCCACAAAATTATTTTGCGAATTTTTTTGATTTTTTCGTCGGTGACAGCATCTTTCGAGCTTCCAAGCCAAGATTTTGCTTCAACTGTATTTTTTCCTTCAAAAAAGCAATATTTTATCAGCACACGAAATTTTTTTTTTCATATTTTTTTTTAAATAACAAAAGTAGCTACACTCACAAGGCAATATCTCACAAACTGCTGTCAAATTTTGACACTTATCGTTTGAAAGTTGGTACTAATTAAAAATCATATGGATTTAATACTAGCACCGCCATCTGTGCATCAGACCGGGGACTTTTCAATTGGCCTATATATGTTGGTACTCGGAACTCTCCTGTCACGGATTTATCTATTATCTGTCATAGATATAGAAATCTTTTCTGACAACCCACATTTTTCAATGCAAAAATCATTAAACCCTATTTATGGGAATATTCCATTAATTTCATTAAAATTCATTGAATTAGAAAAAATTACAGGAATAGAAGGCTCATTCTACCACTCGTTTATTCAAAAATTCATCACTTCGTGGCTCGTTTTTGAATTTTGAACTGGTGGAAGGAGGTCAATGCCTTCTGCACTTGTATTATAAATAACTATTCAAGTATTATGTTCAAATCATAGTTCAATGCTGCAACAACCTGATTGACTTCATCAGGATGAAACGATATATAAATATGCACCAATAGGGCTCTTGGAGACCACGCCTAAAAGCTTCTGACTTCTCGTCAGTGTTCACCTCATTTTTCAACACACTTACCATCAAATTTCTTCCCATTCCATCCTCGAAATGATGGGTGGCTATGGCAACCCTCATCACCTAATTTCGCGGAGTTGCATCTTGTTGTAATAACTCGGGAACGGTAGAACAGACCGCAAAATTGTCTGGCCGGCGAGGTGTCGACCCGAGAGCCAGCAGCACGGTTAATTCCCTAATGTAGTGCAGCCTCCGGACTTGTTTATGGTTGCGGTCTAGAGCGCTTGGAAAATTTTCAATTTATAAGGACCCCGCATTTAATTTGCTGCCCCCACGCAACTCAGGTTAAACGTTAGAATACCTCGTGAAATTGAGTAGAAATCCTCTCCAAATATGCGGATTTAATCCTGATTTTTAAGCAGGATAAATGAGCTCCGAACCTGTTGGAATTGGCGAGGATGGTAGGGGTATTATTTGCTGTGTGCGTTTCAGCCTTGCTCACCACTCAACTGTTTCATTATGTTCAAGAATAATGGTTTCGTATTTTTGGGGAAAAATTGATTTAATTTGTAACGTTACAATTGCTCATGAGACTATAAAGACAAATTTCTAGGGGTGGTTTGGTTTATTTGGTAACAAAACTGCTACCCAGGTTTTTACGAATTTAATTAAATTGAAATATAAAAAGATCGATCCTTTGCACTCTAAACAAATAATATTTGAATAAAAACTCAACTTGAATCGGTTTTTAATGAAATACTCGGCTATTAGGATGGAACCTCATCTGTAAATTATTTTAAGCCTTCTGAACACCAGATCTTATCAGGAAGCTATAGTTCTCCAATTCCCATTCAGCGAAGTTGATGTAATAACGCTTGGTATTACGCAGGTATTCCCTCAGATTTAGAAACCAACGTGGTTTAACGTACATACTTTTCTAAAATCTGTATCTCAAGGAAGTATTTCTTGATATTTTTCAATCACAAGAGAGGTTTCTGTTGTTCCAATCCCACGGGAGGTGCTCTGAGAAAATGAACCACGATATTAGAGTGTGTTAACCTGAATTTACAACTCCTTCTCGGATTTCTAACCAAGAAATTATAACGAAATAATTACATTTATCATAAAATAAACCTGAGAAGGAGTTTTGCTGAAATTATTTGACAAAAAGAATTCTACCAAACCTGAAATACATTTCTACAAGATGGACGACTCTTAAAAAAAACTGCTTTTTTAAAAATAAATCAATTCTTCGTGTGAGATTATCATCTGTTGAAAGGAAATAATTGAATTTTTAAACTCTAATTAAACTAAAAATAGTGAAATCTAAAACTCAGGTTGTATCCTTCCTGAAGACTCGATAATTATTGAAAATCTTTCAGAAAATTCTGTTTCGTTCCCTAGATACCTACGCGCATTCGTTGGCACTTCCTCGGCGATCAATCGCATACGATGAATTGACAAATTACCGCGTCTTTGGAAATACCAGTAGCGTATAACACGAATTGAATCGTGCAAAATCGTTGCAAATTAAGCTTGCTAATTTTTTGTTCCTATTGTATAGAATGAGCAAATTTCGATGTTTTGACACTACAACTTTCAAACCAAAGAGATGGACAAAATCTGATACCCCATTCTTTTTCATTTTCCTGAGAAACTAACAATAGTAGTATTCATTTTTGGCCACCTTCTTTTATTTTCGAGTTATAAGCGAAAATTGTAAGAATGGCGATATCGACAAAAATTTGTACCTTTTTTACTAGAATCCAATGATGGGCTCGTCTTTTTAGCAGGATTCTTTATTACGAAGCTATAACCCAAAAATATGTTTTTTTAAATGGGAACACTAAACTTCTGCACCATTTTTTTAAGCTTAATTTTCACTTATTTCAAAAATATACAGCATCGTATAGTTTGTATAAATATAAATAATAGAAAATGGTCAAAAATCTTTTTTCATCATCATGTATAAAGACTCTAAGGAGTCTCAATATTTCTATGGTTTCAACTGTAGATGTGCTAATGATAAAAGTTGTGATGATAGGCACACACCTGCGAAATAGTAGATTCAGCAAAAACACAATGAATCTGAATAAAGGATTGAAAAAACGACTTACCTATAATTGAATAAAGCTCGATTCGCCTACACTCAACTCGTGCGTAAAAAAAAGCTTAGAATTGATCTACGATGATATATGCAACATCAAATATGTCTTATGATTAGAATGGGACCATATTATGTAATTTATCTATAGATTTGCAACGATTTTGGACGATGCAATTCATGTTGCGCTACTGGAATTTTCAAAGACGTGGTAATTTGTCAATTCATCGTATGCGATTGGTCGCCGAGGAAAAGCCAACGGATAGAGAAAGGAACAGAGAGTAATTTTCTGAAAGATTTTCAATGAATATCGAAGAAAGATACGTACCTTGTTTTAGATTTCAGTCATTACTGGTTTGATTTGAGATTTAGAATTTAATTCGGCGAGAATTGTTTCGGGATTCTCGCACCTCCCGTGGGATTGGAACAACAGAATCCTCTTCTGGGATTGAAATATATCAAGAAGTACTTCCTTGAGATATAGAAGTTGGAATAGTACGTACGTTGAACCACTTTAGTTCCTGAAACTGAGAGAATACCTGCGTAATACCTGGCGTTATTACATCAACTTCGCTGAATGGGAATTGAAGTACTATAACTTCCTGCTAAGATCTGGTGTTTGGAAGGCTGAAAATAATTTACAGAAGTGGTTCCATCCTAATAGCACAGTAATTCATTAAAAACTTATTTAAGTTAAGTTTTAATTTCAATATTATTTGTTGAGAGTGAAAAGAATCGATCTTTGTATATTTTAATTTTATTAAATTTGTAAAAACTTGGGTACGAGTTTTGTTGCCAAATGAGCCAAACCACTCTTAGAAATCAGTCTTAGAGTCTCATGGGCAATTGTTACGTTACAGATTACAGAAACAAGATAAAAGTTGAGATCTATGGATCTGAAAAAAACTGATCACTTCTCGTTCTTTTCGAAATTCAAATCGGTTTCAATTAATTTAATCGACTTTCCCTCAGAGTAATTCTCTCATGTGTTCAACATCTTGCGGAAAATTCCAACATTAACAAAGCGAAGAAAAAGCACCAATTCGTAAATTTCAAGCGACGGTATTTTACTCGGGTATTGCCAACTTCAAAGCGTTTTCTCTTTTGTGTCTCACAAGTGAATTACACGGTTACTTGGCTCTATTTAGCTTTTCCTAAATACACTCAAGTTTCATATTGAATTACACATTGTAACGGGGATCGTGGAAGGTTGTATTTATTTTACATTATTAAGTGGGTCGTACAGTCTTCGGACGGCGGATTCAGGTAGAGAAATGGATTGGCCAAATATTTGGAATTTAACGGTGAACTGTGCGAGATCGAAATTTCGAACATCAACATGAATAATGCCCCAGTGTTTGTCGATCTGAGAGCGCTTGTTAGAAAATTGATATTTCTATTGTGTATTGTACGTAGCGATGGATAAAAAACGAAGACTGAGACTTCTGAGTGTTTGGCTTGGTATAGTTTCTATTCTATTGGTTTAGTAAATATTATTTTGTTCTATTCTCCTCTTTCAAAGCCGAATAGCGTAGAAAGTAGATGGTGAACTTTTAACGGTCAAATATCTCGATTTTGTTTCAAATGTATTTGATTCTATAAGGAAAAGATAAAATTCGAGAAAAGTTTGACACCGCGTATTGAAATAACATAGCAATTTTTAACTAAAAGCTTCTTATTTTCATAAATTATAGGAGCTATTATTTTTTAAATTCCCTTTTCGAGGTTATCTTGTTGATAATATTTTTAAAATCCAGGTTGTTATCGAGATCTGATTAATTATAGACATTTGAAAAAATTCGAAATAATTTATGGATTTTATTTTCCAAGTATATAGAGAAGTAGTAATTTCAACAGATTTGCAAAATAAAGACTTTTTGGGAATTATAATAGATGAATCAGTTGACATTTTCTCGAAGTTGAATATTGAATTTTTTCTTCAATTTTGATGTTGCCTACAATCTACTGCACTGTCTCATTAGCCGATGACACAAGCCTCCACTGCATAAAAATACGTTTGTCTATCATGCATTTTCATTTACTTTCTTTCATGCATTAGAATTTTAAAATATTTTTTTTATATATTTGCTGCACTAGTGCGGGTGAACGGAGATTCCAATGACATTTTCTGTTATTCCCTACATCTTTAAGTTTCAATATTAGGTGAACAACTTTGCTTCCGCCGTTTTGCAATAGATGACTGTGGCGGTGAGTGTTAGTCGGGATAAATAGATCGTAGATGACATACAATAAGCTTAGGTATCGCCATCGAAATATTAGTCGATTTGTGTCTACTTTTTGAAGTTATTCCCGAATAAACTGGTCAGCTACGAGTCAAATTCTCGTCCTTTGCGGAAGGTTTTAATTTGCTGCTTCAATAGGAAGAAATCTGCGGCTGATACTCATCGAATGCTGTAGAATACTTATGGTGAGGCCGCTATCAGTGGAAGAACGCGCCGAGAGTGGTTTCATCGCTTCAAGAACGGTGATTTTGATGTCGAAGATCAGCATGACGGTGGAAGAGAGAAGGTTTTCGAAGATGCAGAATCGGAGGCATAACTTGATCAAGACGCGTTTCAAACGCAACAAGAATTGGCAGGATCATTGGAAGTGACGCAACAAGCCATTTCAAAGGCTTCAAAGTCATGGAATGATTAAGAAATAAGGAAATTGGGTGCCGTACGAGTTGAAGCCGAGGAATGTTGAACGGCGTATGTTTGCTCATGAATAGCTGCTTGCAATGAAAAAATAGATTTCTGCATCACATTGTGACTGTAGATGAAAAATGGGTTCATTACGATAATCCCAAGCACAAAAAAAAACTTGAAAATGTATTTAAATTCTTGCAATTGGTAGAAAAAAACGGTTAATCAGAGGAAAGTTTGAGATTGCTACACTTATTCTGAAAATGGATGGGATCTCATAACCGCTTAGGAGAGAGGAGTAGTTGAACTTCGGCAGATCTTAATCTGCCAAATCACAAGGTATAAACCCTTCTTAAGTACAACGTCATTTCTGGAATGATTTAAGTTATCAAAAATAACCGAACGAAACTATCAACATCAACCCTATGCTTGATTCCCTCTTCCGGAAAAATAATTTCCCCGCATTCCTTCCGTAATTATTCCGGATTTTTGTTTTCGATTTTCCGCCTTCAGAACCCGGAAATTCGGCCGGCGTCTTATTCCAACTTTTCTATCACTCATTAAAATATCAGAACCCTCTCCCGCCTCGACACCAGCCATTCCTAATGCAATTACGGCGCGTCAGGCTCGAGAGAGGGCGCTTCACTTGTTTCATCTACACTTGACATCTGGTTGTTAATTAAAGTTAATTGTTGATGACGGAGCGCGGAGGAATCAAACTAATATTTTGAACGAGCGTCTTGAAACTTCGGAGAAAGACATTCGGTTTTACGATTACGCCGGCTTATTGAAATTTTGGCGGCTGATGGCTCGAAATAAGCGAACGCCTCACTGATGAACGTCAAGTGGACCAATTCCGGATTGGTTAAGACACCCGCGGGGTAATTTGTATCCTTCAGATATGTACTTGAGGATGAAAATGAGTGTTTCAAGGAATTTTCAATAAATTTGGCAACACTGTTCTTTTCAACAGCACGTTTCGTCAAGAAAGTACCAATTGAGGTTTAAAAAGCCTGTTTGAAAGAACGTCCAAATACTTTTTGTGCTATGAGAACCGGACTATAAGAATTGCGAAGTTAGTCTATCGTTACTCACATTAGATGACAGCACATTCCCTGTGCTCAAATTTCTGCTTTCACTTTTCGTTAAGTGTTCTTTTTGAGCACTGGTCCCTTGAAAAGTGCGTCACGATGTCTTTCGAAACATGGGGTCGAGCATTGTCATTCTGTTAAAACACTTATCAGGTCTCTCGTTGTATTGCGGCCATTTGTCTTTCATTGCTCGGCTCAAATGCATTAATTGCGTTCGATAACGATCGCCTGCGAGTTTTCAGTCGGTTCTAACTCATACTACACTACGCCGAGCTGGTCCCACCAAATACTGAGCATGACCTTAAAACTGTGAATATTCGGTTTGGCCGTCGATGTGGAAGCATGGCCGGGATATCCCCATAATTTTCTGGGCTCGAGATTATCGTAATGAACCCATTCTTCGTCTGCAGTCACAATGCAATTCTGAAACCGCTTCCGTCTTTGCCTTGCCGTTTCTAATTATGTCTTGACCACTTCTTTGTAAAATCACTTTATCATGTCTCTCGTTGTGTTGCGGCCGATTGTCTTTCAATGCTCGGCTCAAACGCATTGCGATTATCGTACTGAACCCTTTTTTGTCTCCAATCACAATGTGATGCAGAAACCCCTTTCGTCTTTGTCTTGCAAGTAGCTGTTCACAAGCAAACAAACGCCGTTCAACATCTCTCGGCTTCAACTGGTGCGGCTCCTAATTTCCTTGATTATTAATCATTTCCATGACTTTCATGAGCTTTGTTGCGTCACACCCAATGATCCTGCCATTTCTTGTTGCGTTTGACACGAGTCTTGATCAAGTAATGCCTCCAAATCTGCATCTCCGAAAATCTTTTCTCTTTCTTCCACCGCCATGGTTATCTTCGACATCAAAATACCGTTCTTGAAGTGTTGAAATCACCTTCGGCTCGTCCTTTCACTAATGTTGGTCTCACCATAGTTATTTGAGTGCATTCAATGAGCCTCAGCCGTAGAATTCTTCATATTGAAGCAGAAAATTAAAACCTCCCGCAGACAGAAATCGACTAATATTTCGATGGCGTTATGTCTACAAATACCTGAACTTATTGTATGACATCTACGATCTATATATTTCGACTACCACTTACCGCTACCAACATAATGATTCCGTGAACAAAGGTGATGTTACTTCAACACTAAGGATTATCTCAATTTCAAAGGCAACAAAACTACCCATAGATGCAAATCAAATCGACAGAACTTCTGTTAAACACATAAAACCACTCATTCAAATAAAGAAATCTGTAGCATTGTCGATAACAAATATCGCACATTGCAAAATACATTCATCACGTGATCACTCTATCGCACCCGTAAATTAAACCTATTTTTCCTAATCTGAGGCGATTTTTTTCGCAGTTGAGTTACGGAACATCCCATAAATCTTGCTATCAATTACATCGGGAGCAATTAACAGCTTTGATATGCGAAGCATGCTAATAGCATCAAGTATTATGGTATGCGGGAACAAGCGGGTATCATTCTGTTTGACGGCATATTTCAATTAACATACCACCTGGTCCTCTAGGCAAATTGGACTTGTTTTTTTTTAACTAGAGAATTTTTTGGATATCGGTAATTTGACTGAAATTTTTTCCATTGTTCTCGTAGATAATTGTAATCATTCATGTATATATTTCTTTCTTTCAATAATTGAGTATAGTGTTTCAGTTTTTCCAGTTTAAACGTTAATCTAGGATGTTTCAGTTGTACTAATATCTGCAAATATTTTGTTTTCACCTCAGTCATCGAATAAGTCACCTTACTGGTTATTGTAGTAGTATTATGTGAGTAGGCACATAACTTGTTGTACTATTTTTTTCTTTAGTTTAGAATTTCCAACCTGAATTACTCTTAAAGGATTAGGTTGGACTCGGTAATGACATTTTTTTAATGTTTCTGTCCATCTGAATTGGGCCAAATCTGCCCATAGTCGTATAGTCACCTGAATTATTTTCCCAGTAACTCGAATGATATTTATACTGAAATTATTGACACGAACTCTGGAAAAATCAACTTTAGATTCGTCTTTTTCTTTCTCTTCACTTTTTGATACCCATAATTTTTTCAGTTTTACCTCATTTCTCAAAATTTTTTCAGTGAACTGTAGATAAATTTATTAATTTCAACTTTCGTATTCAATCTCTTGTTGAATGCTGGCTTATTATCCCACTATACAGGGTTAAGTTTGTTGTTAAACCCCAAATTTGAACTATCCTGTGAAATAATAACGTGGTCAAATTTTTTTCAATTTACCAATTTTCATCAATATCCATTTATTTCGAACAGTTTTGTTTTTTGGTTCATGGCTTTTAGTGCACTAGTTCATCTGTAAGAGACACATCAACTTTTCATCACTTCACTTCAAGAAATGAAATTTTCCTCAAGATCCTATTCGAAACCTATCGACGTATTAAACTATGCAGGTAATACGAAATATTAATCTGAATTAAAACAAAAATTCTTCAGGTTATTTACGTTACAATTGATTTTTTTATTCTTCACTTGAATTCAATAAATTTGCATAAATTAATTTTGAACAGATCAGTTTTAATGATATAACTGAACAACAAAATGCCCGAGAATATGTTCTCGGGAATTTTGAGTTGTAACAAAGAGGTTACACATAATTTTGGCGCCCAACGTGGGGCCCAAACCCACGACCCTGAAATTAAGCATCTCATGCTCTACCGACTGAGCTAGCCGGGCCCCACGTTGGGCGCCAAATTTATGTGTAACCTCTTTGTTACAGCTCAAAATGCCCGAGAACATTTTTTTTTGCACGAAGATACGCATTGGCGTTCCCCCAGATTTTCATCAACTTTCCTGTTTCGCTGAATGAATTAAATTTGCAATGATGCATGCTACACCCACTGACATGACACAATGAGCAAAATCAAATAGTCAAAATTTCTGTATATCTTTGAATTGGGTGAATTGTTTATTTGTCCCTTGAAAATGAACTAGCGCGCTCAAAGCCATGAATCAAAAACAAAATGTTGAAAAGAAATGGTTCTTGATGAAAATGGGAATTAGAAAAAATTTCACAACCGAAATTATTCCACAGGATGTTTCAAAATCAGGGTTTAACAACAAATTCCTGATTAACCCTATATAATGACTGATAAGCCAGCATTTAACAAAAAATTGAATATGCAATTTGAAATCAATAAGAAAACTATGAGACTTCAAATTTTACCAAATATCAACTAGTTTCTTTGTTTTTTTTTCAACCTGGGTGTATATTTTGACCAAAAGTCGAGGGTTTATCAAATTGGTACCATGGCTCAAAATAGGATTTGCCAACTATCTGAGAGCAAAATTTGCTGAAGATTGGATTACACGTTTAGCCGTAAAAAGGTAACGAACGAACACTCATTCTGACTTATACTAAATATTCAGCGTCAGCACAATTCTATATTTTTATATTTTGCCCTTAAAACTGCATTACCCTTTTTGTTACCTCATATTTTCCTCCACTTTTCCACTTAATGTATTTAATAATTCTAACCGGCATCTATATAAATCGAAATCTACTCTTGAAGCAAAGTTCCGATACGCTCTACGATAAACCTTGGCAAGTTACCATTTTACTGTCGGTTTTTATGAAGAAAGAACCTCGTAATCTATGTAGCGCAATACTGCAAGTACAGTTTTCATACCGGCACCTCTCCAGCTTCATACCCGACAAATGGGGTATTAAATTTTAAGGCCTTCGCAACAGCCTTCAGTCTCCGATGTTTCAACCTTCGAATTAACTTTGAGAAACGCACGAATGTGCGTAAAGTTTAATGCCTCATTATGTAACCGAACGTAAAATTACAGGAATGGATAACACGTGCCTGCAATAGCGTTTGATGCCTCATAAAGTTTTCGAGGCAAAAGACGCTATACGACGTGGGTTTTTGAATATATTTTTTCTACGAGCTTGCTCTATTGGTCACTGGTTTTGATTCAGACTGTATAACTTGTTCGCTCTCATGTAGGAAAGCGAATATTAACGCACTTATCTACTTACAATAATAGGGATATGAAGAAAATAAATTTATCACTTTTATCCTTCATATCACAATTATAATGACCATTCTCATTCGAATGTTGAACAATTTTTGTGGACAAATTATAATCTCACCCCGTTCTATGATTGCCAGTGAACTTTTAGTTTCTGAAAATGTGGTACTTGTTCTATAGTCCCTCTATTTCAATTTTCAATATGTATTGTGAATTCTCTCAATTTTTTTAATTTAATCTGTTATTCGTTGTGAAAAATAATCCAACAAATCAAAAATCATAAAAATGTATCCTGCTGTTTTCAGTTGAAAATTATGTCTCACATAAAGGTACAACTCTACTTCCGCCGTTTTTTTCCGAAATTCGAAGCTTCTTTGTGAAAAACTGGTTATTCATTTATGATTCAAAGTATTGTTAACCGCTGGCCACTACTTTCTCCCATCCTTCGGGCAGCGTGCGAATCCCGTGTTGAAGAAACTGGTCATCTTTTGAAGAGCGATCCACGAATTGATCCAATTTTTTACTTCTTCAGAAGACCAGATGTGCTGGTCAGTAAGGCCGTGTGCCATTGATCGAAACAAGTGATAGTCCGAGGGAGAAACGTCTAGAGAATACGGCGGGTTAGACTTCTCATCTCAAAGTTTCTAATTATGTCTTGACCACTTTCGTAACATGGGGTCGAGCATCGTCAAGCTGTAAAATCACTTTATCATGTCTCTCGTTGTGTTGCGGCCGATTGTCTTTCAATGCTCGGCTCAAACGCATTGGGATTATCGTACTGAACCCTTTTTTTATCTCCAATCACAATGACATGCAGAAATCCCTTTCGTCTTTGTCTTGCAAGTAGCTGTTCACAGGCAAACAAACGCTGGTGAACATCTCTCGGCTTCAACTCGTACTGCACCCAATTTCCTTGTTTCTGAACCATTCCTATGACTTTGAAACGGCTTGTTGCGTCACTCCCAATGATCCTGCTAATTCTTCTTGCGTTTAACATGAGTCTTGATCAATTAAATTCTGCATCTTCGAAAACCTTATCTCTTCCACCGCCATGCTGGTCTTCGACGTCAAAATCACCGTTCTTGAAGCGTTGAAACCACTTTCGGAACGTTCTTTCACTGAAAGCGGCCTCACCATAAGTATTCAAGAGTATTCGATGAGCCTCAGCCGCATATTTCCCTATATTAACGCAGAAAAATGAAACCTCCCGCAAAAGGCGAGAATTTAGGTCATAAGCTGACATGTTTAACTGTATGATGCAGTTACAAAACGATGACGTTATGTTAACAAATACCTACGTTCATTGTATGACATCTATGATCTATTTATTTCGACTATCACTTACCGCTACAGCCATCTATTGCAAAATGGTGGAATCATAGTTACCCTGCTACCCAATGTGCTTCAGTTTTATGAACTGTGATATTTTTGCAGAGAAGTTTAAAAATTACAGTGCATCGTTGAAGCGTACATCTTTCCCTTTTTAGTAATGGAGTAGGTTTTACTTATCAAATGTCTAAAGATGATAACTCTTACTGGATAATACTTCACGCTTTTCCACTTACGTATCTTCAGTTAACGTTCGATCCAGTTTGAAGATCTCGACCTGACGATCGCCATCCACTAGTTGTCCAGGTAAAAGTGCAGGTTCCATTCCTCATATTGCTTCGCCGATCAATGTTCTTATAGTAGATTCTAGCCGAACTCTTTCTTCCAACGCAGTGTTAACGGATAAAACAGTCAAAATGTTCCTTCCTAATACACCCTCCTCAGAACACGTTGGAAGCTGAATATTTCATTCTCGCTGAACGGCGCAATTTTCGGGGGCAGCAAGGTCAAATAAGCCGAGAGAATGATTGGAAACAGCGAAGATAAGAAGTACGTCGGAGAGTATCCTCATAAAATATAGAGAGACGGGACGGCAAGAGATCCTGACGAGCAGATATCCGTCCGAAGTCCTACGGTGGAGCGATGATTCGGGGCGAATTTCGGCACATCGATTCGTTCCGAGGGAAATTGGGTTTGTAGATTTCGCCGATAAGGCGAGAATGGCAAGGGGTGGGGGAGGGTAGATCGAGTCGGATGTGGGGCTAAATATCGTCCGCGAATCTCGCAGAATAATGTCGCCCGCGCGAATCGTGTGCATCTGGATTTCAAGGGCGTAGTTCTTTTTTTTCTTGGGGGGATGGGAATCGAAAAAAATTTTTGACGACATTGACGATATCATATCTGTTGGATTTCACATATGCCTACTTATGCGTTTCCTCCCTGGCACACACACCGGACTCATCAGTGTGACTTTGGTATATTTGTGTGTGCCGTGTCACAGACGCTTGGGGAATTTATTATTATCGGGAGCCGCCGGGACTCGAACTCGGCACCTTGTCGCATATCGGTGAGTGAGTCTACACTCTTAACCTCTAGGCCACCGAGTGCTGTGTTTATTGTTGCTATGTGGAGCTTTATGAGAAGCCGCCACATATCTATAATGTAAGAAAAAGAGGTTTTATGACGGAGTTTGAACCGAATTACTCGAAATAATTTCTTTAATTACCAATTCGATTGCTCTCATCTTATACTGGGTGTTCCTGAATTGCAGTTACCAAGGAAAATGAGAGATTCCTTGGATAATTTTGAAAATAAAATGGTCCATAAACATGAGCACGCACTTCAACTGATGCACTGCGAAAAAGCAAATTGTGTCTTTAGGTTCTGACAGAAACAGAAATCCCATCAAATTTGTATGAAAAAACCAGAAGGTCGCAAAGCGATAGCTTCAGGCGTTGTGGAGTTATGGCTGAAAGAAGACACAATTTAGTTTTTCAGTGTATCAGTTGAAGAATATCTTTTTTCGGCCATAACTCCAGAACGCCTGAAGCTATCGCTTTGCGACCTTTTGGGTTTTTCATACAAATTTGATGGGGTTTCTGTTTCTGTCAGGCCAAAATTTGGTTTTTCGCCGTGCATCAGTTGAAGAATATCTTCTTTCGATCATAACTTCAGAACGCCTGAAACTATCGCTTTTAGACCTGCAGGTTTTTTCATGGAAATTTGATGGAATTTCTGTTTCTGTTAAGAAAATCCTATCATTACATTTGAAATTTCGAAGTGAAATGAACAAAACAATGAACTTATGGCTTAGCGCCCCCTATCGAAAGCAGCAAAAACAAATTTATAGTTTATTTTGTCCTCAATCAACAAGATATTATCTTTCAGATGAGATCTAATTTGCTCAAAAATGTTGAGCCAAACTGAAGTTACAGACACTTCAATCAATCAGATTTCTCCCTTTCACCTAGCCTTATTTGATGTCGTAAAATCGAAAGTGACAATTCAAAAAGATAGAGAATTTTACAAGGATTACAGTGATGATATTTCTTCTTCAACTTCATATGAAACATTTTCGAGTAAAATTCATTTTTCTACTCGACGATAGCTATTACGCCCCCTAGCGGTAAAGGTATGAACTTCATAACAATTTTCAGTGTGTTTTCTTGTATACTTGAGTGGTAAAATTTTTTACCGTTAGTCTCTACGATGAGTGGAACCTGAGATATAGCCGCTTACCTCGCTTATTTGCCCACCCTGTACAACACGGCTCAGACAATTTTTCGATGCGAATTACTCAGTTCAGTTCTTTGATAAGTGCTAATTGAAATTTTGTGACGAGAATGATACAATAAACCGGTTAGGTGTATACCGATGACGAATGCAAAAATCACAGATAGCAAATAAGGGGCGATGCCGTAAACGGATAGATAAAGAAAAATAATAAACCTCGGACAAAGACGAGCTCGTAAGTCCTAGTGCAATAAGAGTACTCATCTTGAAAGGGATAATAAACTCATAAACCGTAAAGCGGTTCGATTTTTACTGACGTGTCGATTTCAAAGGAGAATAAAATGATTATTATTGGTTCATTTTATGTAGAAATTTTCGTTCTTCGTCTTTTCGAGATGTCTGAAATTTTATATTTCGAAAATCTTTCTACGACCTTGGAATGGCAGGGAAGGGGGGTGGATCGGGTCGGATGTGGGGCTAAATATCGTCCGCGATTTTCGCAGAATAATGTCGCCCGCGCGAATCGTTCGCATCTGGATTTTCCCCCGCTACAGTCGGCAGCCAGCGCTGCTGTTTGATATGTAAATGCTTTGTGGTACTCGCAGATGGAAATTTATCGTGGCGGGAACGAGGTAAGTTTGTTAGGGTTGAATTATTGCCCAGGACGAGGAGGCTCCCGTTGCTCGCAGTATCTGGATAACATCGCAAAACTGTATACGTGTAGCATGTACGGGGATGGTTGCATCTGTTTTGTTTCGTATACGTGCCGTCAAGAAAATTACTGGGAATCGACCGTTTTGGAAGCTTAAAGGTATCCTTGCAAGTGGGCATAACGGAATTTGATGCCCGATTCCTATGAAATAAAAGATTTTGCAATAAGAGGTTCTATTTTGAATAACTTGCTACCTGGACTAGAGATTCACGGCTTGACTTGATATTCAAGCTATTTGGCTTGGCTTGGCTTAAAATCAAGTCAAGTTCAAGTCGAGTAGAAGTTTCTCAATGTTAAGTACTTTAATAGTATATTCTAAAACAAGTTGCAGAATGGGCTCCTATTCCAACACGAATGCGAAATTCGAAAACGAGCGACGAAGGAGCGAGTTTTCGAACGCAATAGTGTTGGAATTGCCTTCTGCAACGAGTATTAGACGATATTTTCTCTATTTCAGTCAAGTTTTGTGAAATTATGTCGAAATTCAATGAAAAATTCAGATTTTACATCCTAGTGACTTTTGTATTGTATCTTGGCAGTTGGTATGACTGTTACGAAAATTGACAGATTACGGAATTTGAATATGAATCGTACGTTTCGAATTTTGAAATAATTAACAATTACGCATTAAATTCGTGAATTATGTCTTACGAATTTGATTTAGCACCACCAGAATTGAGAGAAATTGCGAATAATGTTGCAAATAATTTCACTATATCCAAATTATATTATATTGACAATTATTGACGTTTGTTGAAATTTGATAGGATTGGAAGTCAGTAGAGACAACCACAAAAAGAAAAATATAACTGAAAACGATGGTGTAATGAGTTCATTACAGCACTGTTTTAAGAACTGTAATGAACTCATTACGATACTGAAATAGAGAAAAATCAGGTACACCCTGTCAAGCTACTTGATTTTAAGCAGTTTTATTATGTAGTCGTAGGACAAATGCCAACAAGTTGAGAACGGCGACGTATCGACATTTCAGCGTCTTCTTCAACATTTCGCGCTACACCAGCAATATTACGCAGATTTATTTTTCTTGTCAACACAGTTAGACATTCTCAACTTTCAAACCATAGACAACAACCAACAACTTCTCCTGCAGTTAAAAACAACACCCGTTACATGAGTTGTGGTATATTTAAGTATTCCCTACTTTACTTTTACATTTTTTACATTTTACATTCAAATAGTAAAATAGTAGTTGAGAAAAAAAAATATCAAAAAAAGAACCCAGGAATTGAGGACAAAAAAATCTTGATTTCGCCCCAAAATCCTCCAACGGCAACTACAGGCTACAATAATAGCGTAGACTACTACCGTCTGGCGGTCTCAATTTGTCAAATCCAGTATTACATACATCGGCAAGTCAATTTCTGGTTGCCGCAGGCACAACACTGCCAAACAGCAAGGTCTCTTGCCATTCAAGTGAAGTTTAATCACAGTTTTCGATAATGCCCCGAGCACTTTTCTTATTTCATTAAATTATTCTCCGCGTTTTCGTTTCAAGTTACCCCCGAACTCTTGCCTGCACTGGGGCTGATTAATTGAGAAGTTAAATCGAGAAGAGCCTTTCCCCCTCTCTTTCCACGAACGAGCTGCTGTCCTGGTTTTTCGGATTTGACTACCTCAACTCTATAATGCATGTTTGTAATTGGAGGAAGTTGATTTTGGGACTTTGAATCGATGAAAAAAATTTAACACTGCAAGAAGAAGTTTTGTCACTTCTAATTTCCTGATGAATGGTGATTAACCTGGCAGAAAAAAAATAATCTAAAGATTTTACCATTTATTGGCACTGTATTCACAAGGTGTCAACACTTTCCAGTCTGAAACCAGAATATTTAGTAGCTTAATACTACTTTGAACTTCAATCGGCAGTTAAGGCGTTAGTCTTCTACTGCTTGGTCTCAGTGTTATTCACCTCCGATCAATTTATTCTTCCTGAGAGGAGTTTTTCCGGGATTTTTTTGTTTTCTTTAAGGTCTCCACACTTAGTTCTATCAAATGATCTTCTAGGAATGGATTTTGCAGATTTCCGTACTTTTCTGCAGATGGGATCTTAAGACATATCCCCAAGCCAGGCATGCATAAGTCATGACCAGACTTGTAGAGAAGAACCTTGTTGGAAAGGGACATTTTGTTGCTTACGCAAAGTAGCGGTTGCTACCACGCTTATTTTGTCTTTCCCTTCGTCACAACTGATGTAACGTGTTGTTTCCAATAGTGAGCTTCTTGTCAAGTATCACCACAAGAAACTTTGCCTCGTTTTTCCATTCGATTCTTCTACCGAAGATTAGGTGACAGTCTTTTTCTGGCTGAAGAGAACAGCCTCGCTCTTCACAGGGTTCACTTTTATTCTCCATCGAGAATTGATTGAAGTCTTGAGCAGGCTTCTTGCAGCAACTTCGTTGCTATTTTGGCAAACTGGCAAAAACGGCGGTATTGTCAGCATAAAGTGCCATTGAGGTATTCTCTGATTTTGGCATGTCGTATATATATAATTTAAATTGAAGCTCTGAAGGCAGTAAATCATCAACTTCGGCTCTAAACTTGCGAAAATGCAGGTAAGAGGCCACACGTTAAACCATAGAGAGTGCAGGGAAACCGACCATAAGCAGTTTGTATAGCTGTCCTTTGTGCTGTACTTCATGAAATGTTTTGGCCACGTCCAAGAACACAACCCCTGTGACTTGTTTGAGGTTATATTCCTTCGTTATTTGTTCCACTACTCGGAGCACTTGTTGCACAGTGAAGTGTTGGCTTTGAAAATCGAACTGTTCCAACTCTATGATCTTCTATTCTTCCGGTATTGCCTTCAATATTTTTTGAATGAAAGCTTCCGTTATCTTCCCTATGTACGAAAGAAGACTGATCGGGTGGTAGTTCTGCGGAAATTTAGCTTCTTTGCGGGCCTTGTCGATTGAATCCACGTAGGTTTTCTTCCATTCTTTAGAGAAGTGCCTAAGTCGTTAGCTTAATATATGTACAACAATATAAAATCCAATGAGTTCGCATCCGGTTAAAAATGATAACACATTGGCAGTCATAAACGAAGAGTCAAATCTCAGAGTTTCGATGGATTTGATCCACAACTGATCAGTGGTCAAAGAATTAATTCTTCCAATGGAAAAATATTCAGAAAGTAACAATATCAGTGGAAGATTCATCGGAAATTTTCAAGCGGATTTTCCAGTGGAATAGCTTCATAGAAATGAACAAATATATAAATACACCTGAAAAAAACATTTTCAACTCCTTCATCGCGTTTTCTGATACAAATTTATCTAGAGAAATTATGAACTCAAAAATCAATATCCTCTGGTGGTGGGTCCCTCATATGACGAGAATTTGTCATTAATCGATAAATCACACGAAAGGTTCTAAGAAATTGAACGATTCAAAAAGATTTATCACAAGCTCACAAAAGTTTTTCTCAACCAAAAGTTAGCAAAAACATGCATTGTTCGGAGTTCTCATTCAACATAAATGAAATTTTATTATCTTCTATTAATTAGCGTCATATTGGAGATGATGCCAACTAATCTCACTCGAACTTCTGAATATAATGAAAAAAAAAACTATGAATTCAAGTGTTGTTATCAGCTCTACATTATACATTTCATGAATAGGGAAATGAATAGAGCATGGGTTTAATGTAATAATGAATGAACTTACTCAAACTTTCAGGATTTAATTGGTTTGGACACGTCTTGCATATTAACTTCATTTCCCTAGGTAGTCTGCAGCTTTGCCTTCTTCGAAATTATTCATGAAGCTGAAAGTAGCAGGTTGACGAGCTCTTTGAATGAATTATTAACAATCAACTGTTCAGAATAATCCATGTTTCCATTCTGGATTCAATGCCGACAAATATTACAATCAATTTTTTTCGGGGTTGTTTTCAGTTATTTGTTTTTGAAACATTGAATCATTGAAAATCTCACCACCACATATATGACATTCAACTTATCCGAAGCACAAAATAATTCTAAAACTGAAATACCAATTTTTCAAGACTAATCCGAAGCACAAAGATATTCAATAACTGAAATACAATTTTTTTCAGGTCAAGGTTATGCTACGAGTATCAGATCCAACTGGAGCATCACCGGGTGATTCTGGAAGTTCGAACAGTTTCTTCAGTTTGGACAAAAGAAAGAAACAAGTCACACTTATAGATCCCTCTTGTGGTGGATCAGCAGCTCCAGAAGACCGAAGGGTGGGGGTAGCTGCTCCAAAGATGTTTGCCTTCGATGCTATTTTCTCACAAGATGACTCACAAGTAAGACTCATTCATAATTTTTTTCGCTAAAATTTTTAGTGATATTCATTAGATGATTATTACTATGAGTTTGAATTCAAAGAAGAGGAAATAGTGGACCATAGTATGAAATTTTCAGAGTGTTTGTCTTAGTACATATGGTATAATCAAGAATCATTGATTCTGAATGATAAAATTCAAACAGAAGGTTGATCGGGTATGTAGTTTATTGTCACAATTTTGAACGAGACTTCAATAATAATGATAATAATAACAATATAATCTCCCTGAAGAAGGATAAGTGATTATCCGATTTACCGACCTAACTAAGGGACAACCCGAATTTCAGACCGAGGTCTTTGTTTATTTAGAATTCTTCACTTCTGTTAGATATTAAATACAAACTGAATATGAATATCTATCAGTTATATTGTAAATTTTATTAATTGGGCTGGGTTCTAGGCACTTAAATAAATTTACAATATAACTGATAGATATTCATATCAATTGGCGCCCAACGTGGGGCTGGATAGTCACTTATCATGTTGTTTTCCGTTTAGATTAAAATTCACACTCCATATAAATTATTTCAATTTTTTTTGAAGGCTTATTCCTGAAATAATACACAAAATTTCAATAAAAAAAAAACAAAACAAAAATTACTGCTATTTGTTGGTATTTGAATAAATAAAGAAGGAGAGCAGAGAAGACCTCAATAAGAAAAATAAAAAGAAGGCAGAAATTCAAAATTGAAGGAAATTGAATGAATTAAAGTTTAGTTAAGTTATTCTTGTTTTTTTAAAAATATATATATCAGGTGTGTGAATAAGTCTTTCCCGTTTTTTGTAAGGGATGGCGCCACCAATACTGTGCGAGTATTTAATGGTTACATATGTCATAATCAAAGCTTATTCATCTGTCAACAACTCCACACTAACACATTAGTTGAAATTTTTTTGCATCATAAATTTTTGAAATCGTGAAAATGTCGAAATTTGAGCCGAGTCGACGTCATTTGCGGGAAGTTTCACTTTATTGGTTCAATTTGAAGAAATCTGCTGCCGAGGCGCATCGGTTGCTTCAGAAAGCTTATGGAGAAGGTTGTGTCGATGATTCAAGTGTTCGCGGATGGTTTCGACGCTTCAAAAGTGGCGATTTCGACGTGGAAGACAAGGAGCGTTCCGGGTGGCCGCAAATCTTTGAAGATCAAGAATTGGCGACTTTGCTTGATGAAGATTCGTGTCAAACGCAAGAAGAACTTGCTGAAGCATTGGGAGTTGACCGAACAACCATTTCGAAGCGTTTGAAAGCCATGGGAATGATCCAAAAGCAAGGAAATTGGGTGCCGTACGAACTGAAGCTGAGAGACGTCGAACGGCGTTTTTTCACTTGCGAAAAGCTGCTTCAGCGACATAAAAGAAAGGGTTTTCTGCATCGTATCGTGACTGGCGATGAAAAGTGGACCCGTTACGATAATCCGAAGCGAAGAAAATCATGGGGACTACCCGGCCATGCATCATCATCGACGGCCAAGCCAAATATTCATGGCGCCAAACTCATGCTCTGTATATGGTGGGACCAGCTAGGTGTGGTTTACTATGAGCTTCTGAAACCGAATGAAAGGATCACAGGCGAGGTCTATCGACGACAATTGATGCGTTTGAGCCGCGCACTGCGAGAAAAACGGCCACAATACTCCGACAGGCACGACAAAGTTATTTTGCAACATGACAATGCTCGCCCACATGTTGCACAGCCGGTGAAAACATACTTAGAAACGCTCAAATGGGAAGTCCTACCCCACCTGCCGTATAGTCCAGACATTGCTCCGTCTGATTACCATCTCTTCAGATCGATGACGCATGGCCTGGCTGACCAGCACTTCCATTCCTATGAGGAAGCCAAAAAATGGGTGGATGACTGGATAGAGGCCAAACCGGTCGAATTTTTTCGCAACGGGATTCGTATGTTGCCAGAAAGATGGGGAAAAGTTGTAGCTAGCGATGGCCAATACTTTCAATAATTCATTTGTAACCATTTTCTCACAATAAAGGCTCAAAATTTGAAAAAAAACGGGAAAGACTTATTCACACACCTGATACATAATTCTAAATTTGCATAATCAAAAATTATTCAAGTGACTAGAACCCGGCCCAATAAATGAAATTTACAATATAACTGATAGATATTCAAATCAATATGTAGTGATTTTCCGTCAGGTCTTCGATCTTTAATTTCAGGTATTCAGTTTCGGTCGTTCGATTTGGTAGTATCATTAGTTTATACTGCATTTCAGATCATTTTTGACACATCGGATCGACAGTTCTGATAGTTAGGTCGTCAGGCCAGTTTTTAATGTTAATTCGAACACAAAAATCAGATGGAATATCGCATGATGATTCAAATAATAAGTTCTTCAATAATTTTAAACTAAATTAATATGAATTTCGAACCGACAAATATCAAGCATCACTAGCAAATTGCAAAAACCCTTGTTGTGTAAACCCCCTGGTGGAAAATTTGTATCTGCCCACGTGAATCCGAACGGACGATGTGGCAATATGGGCACGATAAAAATTTAATATGCACGAGTCTCGTCCGAAAAGTTATCGCATCCTAACTTTGATTGCGTTTCTCTGTGAAATTTCGGGACAAAAAGGATTTAATTTTCCGAATATTCAGGAGCCCAGAGAGGAACCGTGCGGATGCCAGAGCTATGATTTAATTAAGAACATGCTGGCGGAATACCAACCGACGGACGGATATTTGGGGAGTGGTGGCACTGAGGTTTTCAGGTGGCTTGAAAAATGGGGTGAAGACTTGTTAAATGAGTTGTCAATTTCGGTGGACTCTACTTCAAACAATTCTGAAAATATGCGACTTTGAATTGATAATAATTATTATACTATTGCCAGTTTGGGAAAATTGTCATTTCGACTGTAAATGATGATTTGCATATCCATTTCCCAGAAGAGTAAGAGAAAATCTTATGACAACTATGATGATTTGCATATCCATTTCACAGAAGAGTATAATTTCACCTGTTGAGATTGGCACCTTCGTATTTTTGATCAAAAAAGTATATATCAGGAAGATATATCAGATAGTGAAGGTTTTGGCACCATGATGTCATAAATTTGATATTTGTGACACAAAAATATTGTGTTAGTCTTTTTAATTTTCTATGGTTCTGATGACGCTTTCATCACAAGATTGCACATGAAGCTTGAAATCCCCATTCTATATAAACACGCAAAATCTCAACCCAATCGTATCTATTGTCACGGAAATATTGGGTATCTCAAATTTTACACAAAGCTTTATCTTCTACAATCGAAATAGGTAACCTTTCCAGCGTTTTGTTGGTCTCGAAATTTTTATGTAATTTTATTTCTCCATTCTATTCGAATTTTCATTGGTTCCGGTTAAGCGACCAATATAAAATTTCAGATGGAGCTGAATGTGGTATTTTATTTCAATCAAATTTGTAAATTTGAAATTAGCTGGAAAATGGAATTTAGAAGATCCATATTTCACTGTATTCCTGATGTTCAACATGCAAGCCAAATACAATTTATGACATTCCACAATAAAAAATACTGTTTCATGAGTGAGCTGGAAATAATGTATGATGAAAGACAACTAGCCGATTTGAATATAGAATGGTGGTTTCTACTCAAAATCGAATCGACTGCGTACTTGTAATACAAATAGACGCCATTATATTTGACATGAATCCTATCAAGAAAAACATGTATTCTGTATAATCGAAATTAGTTTAACTGAATATAATTTTAGAAATTTGTAGGGGGTGTTTCACCTAAGCGGGTCACTGGATTTTGGGGCTTATTCTTTGAGCAATATTGAGAAGTGGGCCATTACATTGAAAGTATTTTTTACAGGCTATCCAAATATGTTTTCAGAGAAACTATAGAACCGAGGCATGGAAAGTTATTGAAGATAAACCGTTTTTCCAAAAAATTTTTGGTAAATTTGGCTGGTTTTCAAAATGAGAAGGTCTAGAGACTATTTCTCATAATTTTTTTCTTCGTTTGAACTTCCGGTTTTCAAAAACCGATCAATAGCATACGGCTTGGCTGATCAGGCCGATAATGATGTGAAAAATTCTAACAAGATTTCAAGCACTCGTTTATTCGTGCACCAATTGTGCCTTTGAAGACCACATAAATATGTAGTTATATATGTGTCTTACGTGATTGGCACATGAATGAACGAGTGTTCTACGGATCAAATAACATTGATATATCTGCGGAGTTGTTTCATATGGTTTTTATTTTCTTCAGTATTCAAATCGTAAACAGTGAAAACTTTTTCCTGTTTCCATTACTCCCATTCTAATCCATATTGAATCCAGCAGCCACTTCACGGAACTTAATTCCGATGTTAGTATTCACGAAACTTTCGTCTATAAAACTGGAACATTTCGACAAACAGGTCGGAGTAGTATAGAACGGGAAGTTTTTTATACACACTTCCTCCAGACGAACGAGAACGTCCATTCTAGTTGCAGAAAGCGCCCATATCCCAAACTGGAAAGTAGTTCAACTTTTCAATATCGAAATCGACAAATGCGCGGAAATGACACTTCGATAGGTTGCCGGCAATAGAAAAACGGAAACGCAGAAAAGAAAGTTGTGAGAATTCGAGTCTGCCGGTGGAGGGAGGACTCTCGACATACCGACAATTCAGACAAGCGATAAGAAAGGGTATCACTTACGTGGGACGAGGACACACGTATGTGTTGCTCGCTCGTACGACCACAGAAAAGGAGGTTTTTCGGGGACGATAAGTAGGATGTGCGAAATAGAATTTTATTGGAGAGGAAAGTGCCCAAACCGCCACTAAAGAAAATCGGAGTTGGAGTGTTTCAACGAAAGAAATCTGGAATCTTAAAAAGATTGAACACGACTTTTACATTTGTATCCCTCCTGGCGGGCGATCGGCCCAAGGGACGGACTCAGGGTGGTTTGTGTTCATTTTCAAAAGAGGGAAATGCTTCAGATGATACACGGGGGTGGAGTGCTTCTTATTAGTTTTTTTTTTTCATTTATATATATTCGCCGTTATGGATATTTCAAACAATAACATATTTAAATCATTTCTTCAGGTGGTTCTTGTATACTAACGCAGCTAGGAGAAGGGTTTTGGAGCTGAAGTCACCCAAAAATACCAACAATTCAGAGAATGTTTGTCAATGGAAAGTACATTATGTCTCTAACTTACGCCGTTTTTTCCCGAAATTGGAGGCTTTTTTGTAAAAAACTGGTTATACATTTATGATTCATAATATTGTCCGTTGCTGGTCATAACTTTCTCCCATCTTTCGGGCAGCAAACGAATCCTTCGTTGAAAAAACTGGTCATCTTTTGAAGTGATCTACGAATCGATCCAATTTTTACTTCTTCATAAAACCGGAAGTGCTGATCAGCCAGGCCGTAGGCCATTGATCGAAACAAGTGATAAACCTAGGGAGCAACGTCTGGAGAATACGGCGGGAGGGATTTAATACATTTCCAAGTTAAATCCTGACCACTTTGGCAACATTGGGTCGAGCATTGTCATGCTGTAAAATCACTTTATCATGTCTCTCGTTGTACTGAGGCCGTTTGTCTTTCAATGCTCTGCTCAAACGCATTAATTGTGATCGATAACGATCGCCTGTGATTGTTTCAGTCGATTTTAACAACTCATAATGCACTACGCCGAGTTGGTCCCACCAAATTCTGAGCATGAACTTGGAACCGTGAATATTCAGTTTGGCCATCGACGTGGAAGCATGGCCGGAATATTCCCATGATTTTCTGCGCTTGAGATTATCGTAATGAACCCATTCTTCGTGTCCAGTCACAACGCGATGCAGAAATACCTACCTTCTCTGTCTTGCAAGCAAACAAAATGCCGTTCAACATCTTTGGGTTCAACTCGTACGGCACCCAATTTCCTTGTTTCTGAATAATTTCCATTACTTTCAGGAGTTTCGAAACGCTTTGTTACGTCACTTCCAATGCCAATTCTTGTTGCGTTTGACAGGAGTCTTGATCAAGTAATGCCTTCACTTCTGCATCTTCGTGAACCGTATCTCTTCCACCGTCATGCTGGTCTTCGGCGTCAAAATCACCGTTCTTGAAGCGTTGAAACCATTCTCGGCCCGTTATTTCACTAATAGCGGCCTCATCATAGGTATTTGAGAGCATTCGATGAGCCTCAGCCGTAGGTTTCTTCATATTAAAGCAGAAAATTTGAACCTCCCTCGAATGTTGAGAATTTGGCTCGTGAGCTGACATGTTTAATCGAGAATAACTTCATGTTACAGAAACAAATCGACAAATTTTTCGATGGTGTTACGTTAACAAATACCTGAGATTATTGTTTGACATCTACGATCTATTCATTTCGACTACCACTTACCGCTACATCAATATATTGCAAAACGGCGGATGCAAAGTTATACACCTGAACCAATTTCAAATTTCGAGCTACTTATTTTGATTATTGAACTGTTTCAGCCGTTACTATTTGGTAGTTTATCATGATCAAAACAAGTCTTTATTCCTAATAAATTTCACTACAAATTAAATTACTTATTTCAGTCAATAATAAATTTTCATCAAAAACACTCAGTAATTATCTCAATTCCATCTCAATAGTCTACAAATAAAAAATATTTTCGAACGGTTTTCTGTAAGGAGCAGGTCCGATCCTGCCCCTGAGATAGATATAGAAAAGCGGAGGGGTGCATTGCGACGCTGGGCGTCCAAAATAATAAATTACACTGCAATTTTATTCATTAAGGACGCAGTTCTGAAACTGCTTCTGGGCTTTTCAGATGTATCTCGAGCTTTTTAGCCGAGTGCTGCGAAATTGGCTGTGGAAAATCGTTCCGGAAACGAATCTCGGCCGGAAATATAAAAATGGATAATGCACTCACTTGAAGAATTGGCCAATTTCAGTTCGACATCTTTGTCGACATGACAACCGTTCTCGTTTCTAGGAAGAACTGCATTTTCTCTTTCTCGCATTATGTTTATCACGTCGAAATGCTTTCTGAATGGGAATTTGAGTGTATGCTGCAAATTTCACATGAAAATTTATCATTGTCACTTATTATTCTTATGGAGGCAATTTTAGTTTGGAAGCATTAGGAAAAAAATCAATCACCGCTGAAATTTTACATAGTTTACGTTTTGGAATGTATAGAATCTGAAAATCAAATGGAAAAATCCGTCCGTCAGAATTCTATAGCTCTCCTCGGAAACTAGCATGCATTTGGCATGAAATTTGGTAATAAAAAAAAACGTTTAATTCACAGTTTTCGCCTGCGAGCTGGAGAACACGATTCAAGAATTTTATGAGAAAAAATCATGGAACCTGAAGAAATGAGTTTTATGAAACAACTCTAAAACGTAATTGAAGAAAGAAAAGAGGGAATTAGGAATCAAAGAGCCTAGTTTCTCCTGACTAATTTCATACCATCAGTGAACCTTTCTAGTGATGTGATGATAAAGAAAATTAGTAAAAGTAATAAAAACCTTCATTACGATATTAAGTGGAAAAGAAGTTTGGGAAAAGGGGTCCACAATCACAGTTCTCAAAAAATCTACCATCCAATGATACACAGATGGTTCCAAAACTACGACGGAGACTAGCTCCAACTGGTAACAAATGCTCAATAATGTTAATTCGCTGTTTAAGTTTCCTTCAGGTAGAGATACTTGTAATAGAAAGATGTGTAGAAATTAACCTAGCAAGAAACTATCCGAAATATAATATAGCGATAAATACTGAGGTATCGGCAAAATGTGTCTACAAGAAAGAGTTTCAGTAGAATGAAAAATTCGAAAGAGAAGCACTCTGGTGGAATCTCCCTGGTATGGACTATTGTCTATTCCAAAAAGTTTTTTCAAAACTTTGACATTGAGAGTTCCAAGAAGTATCTGGATCTTAGCAAGAATATACTACATCTACTCACTGGACTTCTCACAGGGCCTTGTCGCCGTAGGAAACACCTCATGATAATGGGTCTAGCAGTAAATGGCGAGTGCAGATTCTGTGGGGAGGAGGAAGAAATTCTGGATCCCCTGGTGAGGGAATGCCTCGCCATTGCTAGCCAACGCAAAATCTGCTTGTTACAAAAAACATCTAGAAGTGAGGATTTAGCTTCCTTGAAGCCATTCCAGATACTGAAGTTCAATAGAACTCTGGAACTGGAAGTCGAGCTGTAGATCACGTTATGAATGGAAGGACTCTGATGGGAGGCACAATAAACCATTAGATCGCAGTGAAAAGAAACCTACTGCATTAAATCTTAATCTTAAGCCACTTGCAAAATTTCGTGCTGAAAGCCTCAACAGAAACATAAAAAACTTTAAAAGAATATCGATAAAAAACGAGGAAAGTATTGATGTGAAGTCAAGAGATTTCGAGCACTAGTTCATTCATGCGCCAATTGCTTCCTTGGAGATAACATCGCTTTATATAGTTGCAATTGGCGCATGAATGAACGGGTGCATAAAAGCCGCCGTTTTCACTGTGGTACATTCCCCATTTTTCATCCATTCCATATTTTATTCCCTTCTGTTTTTCTGTTTGAAATTTCCCATTAGTTATCCAATGTTCATTCATCAAGCAAATTTATGACAATTGACGATAAACGATCATAACTTCGAGAGTATCGATTTGAGCAATTTCCATATTGTATTCGCTATTTTGACAACTGTAATTTCCGCCGGAACATTATATGTACACTCAGGAGCATTTATCAATACAGTTCCTGTGGGGGATGTTCACACGTTTGATCCTGTTTGCGAATACAATGTTGAAAAAATCATTTTATGAAATATATACCTATTTTTCGGAATTGGGTATAGATTCTTTTATAGTCAATTTCAAAGGAATTTTTGTCGATTGAAACTAGAAATTACCTGTTTTTGTAGATCTAAACAAAAATTTTAGTATATAGGTATTGTAATAAAATATTACACCAGGAATCCTTTTATTCCTAAAGAACTTATATTATCCTTTGTTAGGATTAGTATCTTACGTTATCTACGTTTGTCAATACAATTAAAATTAGTAGTAGCGCATTTAATAACTACTATTAGTTTCTGAAGATGACAACATTGTTGTCAAAACAATTCGCTAAACGCTTATGTTGTGTCGATATGGGAGTGGTAACTACAATTTCAGTATTTATTATACTGAAATTGTCTACTGTGAACTTGAAAATTTCATAGTTGAAAACAGTTGTCGAAATCTAGTACAAGTTTTGTTTGTTTTTGTCTATGTCATCACTACTGAAAACTTCTTTCTCGAAATGAAAAGATTATTAATTTGTAATTTCTTGGGAATGTTCTTAAAATCTCATTCTGGGAAAAGGAACTGTAAATTCTAAGAAATTTCAATTAAAGATATTATTCTTCTTTTTTTTCTTTTATTGAGTGATATTTTGAGAAATGTTAAGACCATTGACGTTAATTTGAACGTACTCATTCGTATTCTTATTTTACAGACTGAAGTGTGCTCAGCAGCCTTAACTGACGTCATTCACGCAGTCATTAATGGAATGGATGGTTGTTTATTCTGTTTTGGACATGCTGGATTAGGTGAGTTATTTGAAAATCTTTATTTTTCACTTTTTTCCAATGAAAGAACTCCTTAGTTATTCTTCATTACTGGGTACTGAATTTTATCAACCCAATTTTCTATCATGTTCTCACATAAATTTGGCTATATTTCATCGATAGCACGTTTAATGTTGATTTTGACCTGCTCATAAGTTGAGTTATCAACTGAAATATATCTCCAAAAAAATATGGTGAATTACATGAACTGGGAGGATAATTAACTGGAACATTTCTTGAGATAAGTTCATTACCAAATTTTGTTTTCAATAAATTGATTGTTAAGTTGGTTAGATGTGTGGCATATGGTACCGTTTTGTTGAAACCTCACAGCTTATTCTAAGCAATGTCAGGAAAAAAATCATTTAACTTTGTTCTGTATCGTTCTGTTACTCATTCTTTTTCAATGTTATATGGATCGACGACTCCGCAAGCATGTTACACACCACACAGTGGCTTTATCTGGAGTTTTGACAGTTTTGTGTGAACTTTCATCACTTCAAATTTTGTCTGTGCATATTTAACCAAAAATGAGCGTATCATTAAAATTTTTCAATAAAACTGCTCATCATTTTCAAGTTGTTCGTTCGAAAGGAAAATCAGAAAATAAACGACGTTCATGGTAGTCTAATGGATTCAGTTCTTGAACCAGTTGAATTTTGTAAAGATGTAAACCCCAATCTTTTCTTAAAATTGTCCATGTTCAAAGAAAATGATAACGGACATCCCTCAAGGAATAGGAAGCTGGTTCCTGTTGTTGATTTCGTTTGTTTGTTGTTTTCCTCCAAGTGTTGTTCATCCTTACACTTTTTCAACATACTGATGAGAGCCGAAAGCCCGAAAGACGTGTCTACGTTTAGCACTCTTCTTTGAGAGATGTTCTTTATAATTTTCTTTGTATTTCGAATGATCCTCTTGTTATCCTTTAAATAATATAATTGTCCATGTTGTTGTTCGAGAAAGATTTAATTGTCGAATACGACTTAGAACCGAAGAATTTGTACACTTTGCTTGGCTATCACGATTCTCTTGTATGACTGCTTTTTCTTGTCATACTGAAACTCTGGTATCGTGTGAAGAAAATTCAGAACATTAACTGAATAATGTCGTCCATGAATGCTTCATCAATTTGAACACGTTGTCTAAGCCTGTTCTTTCCACGATCAAATAAGCATGACAAATGTCAAAAAATTATGCAATGTTGTCATTAGAACCATTCAAAATTTCATAATTAAAGAAACCTGTTAAAAACATAGAAATTCAAACATTTTGGTAATTTCTACGATATAATGGACTGTATAAAAATAATAAATAATAATTCCTGCACTGGTTAAACGGTTTATTTGAACACTATTAAAACTAACCCTGAGAAGGTTATGTTGTTTTACAACTGACAACAGATAGAACTAAAAACGAGAGCCTGTTAACATAGACTCAACGAGCACGTGTTTACCACGAGACAGTTAACGAGAAAGAGTTAACTATACAAGAACTAAAAACGAAAGCCTGTTAACATAGACTTTACGAGCACGTGTTTAACACGAGACAGTTAACGAGAAAGAGTCAACTATACACGAGCTAACTAGAAAGAAGAGAGGTTAGAATATTCTCATGCTTCCAGAAGATAGACTTTTACCATAGAATATTAGGCACAGAATTCATGAATATATACAATGAAGAAAACCTATCTAAAATTATACCAATAAATACAAATTATGTTATTTACATTAGAAAACTTCATAAGAGGAAGAAATACAAAGGACAATATGAATTAGAAATCAAATTAAATCAAATATATAAAAGAGAACCGACGCTGGCGCCATCTATGGGATTTCCCTCAGTTCATGACTGGCGCCATCTATTGGATTTCTCTTAAGTCTTTGATTTATAAAAACTGCAATTTCTCCACAATTAGTTCATAAAATTTCTGCTGTGCATTCAGGATTTTTCCTGATCAAGTTCAGATCCGCATTCGATGCAATACTTTAAAACCCGAATCCAAAAGAATTCCCCAGTCAATTGAATCAGTGCCGTTGGTCGTTCAGGAAAACATTAGGGGATGCTGTTCACCGCTGAAATGCAAAATAAACGGCGATGCACGTTGGAGTTCAGTCCTCCTCCGAAGAACAAGGCATATAATAACCCATTTCTATGCAAACCTCCTCGAGAAAATTCAGAAGACCCCCTCGACAAGGAAATTCGGCAGAAGTGTCTCGTCACTTCCGGCCTTATTTATGGAAGGCGGTGTCACATCCGTAAATAAGAAAATACACAAGCCAAGATTTCGCTTTATTCTCCCCGAAATGAATGAACGAATGAATATTTAAAGGATGTTCATGGAGTTGTCATGTTGACGCTCTCTCATCAACAGTCTCATTGCTCCATCACTTTGTTGCATCGCAGAGTTCACAATCCAGGAAATTTGGATCGCACACAACCTATTAGGTTAAATTCGCTGTAAGAATGTTTGATTTTATATGACTCGAAGTACCAAAATGTTATTTTATCCGGCTCGAAGGACCATGAAAGAATGTTTGATTTTATCCGGCTTGAAGACCATGAAAGAATGTTGTAATTCGCTGCGAAGGACCAAAAATGATTGATTCTTGATTCGCTTGGATTGTATAATGTTGATTGTGGATGAAGGAAAATATGATAATGATTTTAACTTGTTTAATATGCCTTATTGATCGAGGGAACACAAACTTCGAATAGAACTGTAATTGTAATAATACTAATGAATACTTATGAATAAAGGGAGCCCTCTAGAGGTGAGAGCATGATGCGAGTTGAACCACAGAGGAATTCTTCTTTTGTGTGTGTAAGCCTCAACACCCGCTGATAAAGAATTTGAGGTTCGATTCAATTTTGTGTTGTTATATTGGTAGTAAAAGTGTAACTTTTGTGGCGGACAGAATTGCAGAAGATATATCAAATGTGCTTGTAGTATAAAACGTGCTATTTTTTACGCGAATGACATTCAAAGGTATTAAGAGAACATTTCAAGAAATGAAAGAGCAGCTAATATGTTCATAAAAGTGTGAAACATCAGAAAACGATGAACATTAGTCATTGCTGAAATACATAGTTTATTATAAAGATGCCATCAATGAGGATCTCATTTCCACTTAATTTCCTCAGGCACCGGAATTTCTGTAGCCGATTCACATGAAATACATAGTCGTAAACTTTGCTTCCGCCGTTTCTTTTCGAAATTCGAGGCTTCATTGTAAAAAAAACTGTTTATACATTTATGCTTCAAAGTTTTGTCCATCGCAGGCCACTACCTTCTCCCATCTTTTCGACAGCGTACGAATCCCCCGTTAAAACAATTGGTCAACTTTTGAAGCGATCCACGAATCGATCCAATTTTTCACTTCCCATTTCAACTTTTCCAAGTATGTCTTGACCACTTTCGCAACATGGGGTTGAGCATTATCGTGCTTTAAAATCTCTTCATCATGTCTCTCGTTGTATTGCGGCCGTTTGTCTTTCAATGCTGGACTCGAACGCATTAATTGCGTTCAATAATGATCCCCTGTGATTGTTTCAATCAGTTTTAACTACTGATAATACACCACGCCGAGCTGGTCCCACCAAATATTGAGCATGACCTTGAAACCGTAAATATTCGGTTTAGAAGTTGATGTGGAAGCATGGCCGGGATATTTCAAAGATTTTCCTAACTTGGGATTATCGTAATGAACCCATTTTTCGTGTCCAGTCACGATGAAGACATCCCTTCCGTCTTTGCCTTGCAAGCAGCTGTTCACAAACAAAGCCATTCAACATATCTCGGCTTCAACTTGTTTGGCACACCTTTTTTTTTCTGGATTATTCCCATGACTTTCAGGCGTTTTGAATTGGCTTTCTGCATCACTGCCAATGATCCTGCCAATTCTCGTTGTGTTTGACACAAGTCTTGATCGAGTAATGCCTTCCACTTCTACATCTTCCAAAAGTCAAAATTACCATTTTTGAAGCGTTGAAACCACTCTCGGCTCGGTCTTTCACTAATAGCGTCCTAACCTGAGGGCATTCGATGAGCCTCAGCCGCAGATTTCTTCATATTAAAGCAAAAAATTAAAACCTTTAGCAAATGACAAGAATTCAGCTCTTAAGCTAACACGTTTAATCGATATTTACTTCATGATGCAGACACAAATCGACTAATATTTCGATGGCGTTATTTTAACAAATACCTAAGCTCATTGTATGACATCTACGATCTATTCATTTCGACTACCACTTACTGCTACAGCTATCTATTGTAAAACGGTGGAAGCAAAGCTGTACACCTAAAACAAATTCAAGTTTCTCACAGATTAATTACATCTTACCCCTGTCAACTCTCAACAGGCTGACCACGGATTTGGCTATGAAAACAAAAACGCGTTTATGGTGAACCTCCACGCTCCAAAGCGCATTCGCTAAACGCGATTTAAAAAAAAATATGAGAATCTACCCTTAAACGCGCTTTAACAAAATATGAAATTCCTCTCTTAAATCTACCCGAACTCCAAAAAGACAAGCCCCTCGAGCCTCCTCCTCCTCCGTTTACCAAACTCCTCGCTAACAGGAACGGAACTCCAAAGCATCTGGTAATCACTACAAAACACTCTTTTATGGCAGAAATTTTAAGCCGCTCCCAGCTCCGGCTAATCCGAATTTAATGATATCGAGAAGGGGAAAAATCTTCAGCCGAATTCTGGAGACGATTCGAAAATGTACGTAATCCCGCAAAGTAGATATATCTCTTTATAGGCCCGGTATTTATTCGAAGTTCCGGATTAGGCCCCCTGAAATATGGGCCGGGAGAGGATGAGCAGTTTCGTATGCATGCAGCCTCCTCGCCGTCGACGGAGCGAAAGCCTCTATCAAATTGCAAATTTCTCGCGAGGTCCCCGACCATTGTTCAATTTTGCGTTCGGGTTTCTTCGGGCAACCACCGTCAGGAATATTGCATTATATGCAATTTTACGCCCGCTGACGAGGCACCGAACATCCTTTCCCATAATATATTCCTATGCCGATGATAAGAAATACGACGCTCTTCTCGAGAGAAGAATGGCTCAGGGACGAATCGATAATTCGCTAGGCAGAGGCTGATCGGTTTGGAGATTTTTACCGTCAGGTTGAAAGTCGAGGAAGCCGATTCTGTGTTGGCGGGTAGGTGAATGAGGTGAAGGGTTTTCCAATGAGAGGTTTTATTTTGGTTTAAAACAAAATAGTAGTAGTGTAGGATCCAGTTATTATTCCCTGTAACGAATTGAGATGGTCAACCGGATGCTTGGAGACCTATTAGTTTCTTTTAATGTCGAGGGCTTGACAGTTTCAATCGATTTACAGGGAACAAATTGTTATTGTACATAATGTAAAATGGATGTGTAATTCTTCGGGGTGTCGAAGAATGTGTCATGTCGGTTGTAAAACTTAAGAGATTTACTGGGGTTGGGAAAGTTCTAGAACAAGACGGTTGTACCAGATGTGTTACATCTGTCTCTCAGGTTCTAGTCCTTCTAGAATATTCGATTTGCAGGAATCCGCGAAGATCTTTGGGGGCGGTACGGCAAAAGCCCTTATTGGACTAGGGGATGGTACCTTCCCCTAAGGGTGTGGTCAAACCTAGAGAAGGGAGGTCTATATTCGAGAGAGGGTAGTTCCAATCGACGGAGAGCACAGTTCAAATTAAGCCGAAGACGGGTACAGACGGTACAGTTCAACTTAAGCCGAAGACATTTGCGGATCTATGTCCTCGATAATTTCATAAATTCCTCCTTTAAGTTCTTGAATAGATTGTGGAGCATTGGCGTAGGCGTTATATTTCACGTTTCTCTGAATATGGTTGTGCAATGAAAATTCGGATGATTTTGATCCATTTATTGAAGATATGACGTTGTTGATGATCGACCAGCTTGAGTTCTTGTGTTAACTTAACTCAAAGCCTTGAGTCTTCATATGTAAGATACTGTGTAATATCCTTTGTCAAATGTCTAATTTCCAAGATCGATGAGGAATCGACAAACCTGAGTTTTCGTCAAAGCTACGGGCTACTCCAGCATTATTTTCAGTTGTTTTTGAGCGATGCTCACTGTTACGATCATTCACATGAAACTTGTACCAACAGCTCAAATTTGTCCACCAGTTTCACCATTGCCTGTCGAGAAGGTGATTCATGCAAAATAGTAATTTACGTAACAAGTCCGGAAAATAGGGTTTTTTTGGACGAGTAGACAAAATTCCAGGACGAGCGTAAGCGAGTCCTGGAAGTCTGTGAGTACAAAAAAACCATTTTCGGGCGTGTTGCGTACAATATTTTTTCGGCAACCATGTAAAATAACACTATCGCTGCTGCTTTCCATATTTTATTACGATTGCGATCAAAAAACATGCAAATTTTTGACAACTAATTTCATATAAACTGTCAGCCGTTATCTCGGTTGCTATGGATTCTATGATTCTTTTCCGGCCTAGTCCGGGAAGTACGTACTTTCCGGACTAGGCCGGGAAATGCTACTTTCTTAGAGAAAAAGCGTCCGGGAAGTGAGCACTTTCCGGACGGTTGCCGAAAAATGCTTCTTTTTGCGAACTGTGACTGCAAAATTTTCACGATTTCTGTAGTGAGATTTTTAATTTCAATACTTTGTTGGAGCGTGTATCGTACCATTTTTAAGTAATGGCGTAGTTTTAACTCGTCAAATGTCAAAAGATGACATCTTCAAGAGTGACAGCTGCCGAGATTCAAAATGCTTTTCAGAATGAAATATATTATTGGAAAACCCTTTACAACGGCTTCTTTTTTAGGTCCGAAAAAGACCTTTTTCTTATTTAATTAATAACACTTTCATGGTTCATGCAAAATTTCATGTCGATCGCATCACCAAAAGCAGAGAAAATTCAAGAAGAATATCGACAAAAAATTAGAGAATATATCTATGACCACAAAACAAAAGGGTTTGTGATTTTGATTGCTTTATAGCTATGAAATTTCAAATTTCATGAAAATTTCAAGCTGATCACATAATAAAGAAGTGAAGAAAATTATTATATCCAGTTTGAACTTTCCGTTTCAAATTCAAACATAAATGTCAATTACACAATTTTTTTATCAACAAAATTCCAATTTTTCCTCTAAAAGCCATTGTTTTTGTTATTCAATCAAAACGACAGCATACGTAAGTGTCAAAGTGAGAATTCATAAAATTCCTACATCAACAAATTAACAAATTGCTATATTGAATTCATTCGTCGTCATTTAATATCAACCGTGTATGACGTCGAACATTTGTAGACATCTCTGTTCCGCCACCGCGTTGTAATTCGTTGATAAACATTAATAGCAATTCATTAATCATTTTTACCCATCCCGCTGATACGGTTCGCAGTAAATTCCGTAGATGGCGCGATGTTTGATAACTTTGGCCGTTCGGGTTCGCGCTCCATAACGAATATTCGAAACTTCTGGCGGCTGGGTTGTTAATGAGATCATTTGACTCGTTGATAGAGCCCAAGGGGCTCGTTCCTGGGCAAGTCTATACGTTATTTAGTATCATTGCGTGTCTACCTGAATGAAAACATCAATTTCGAAGCCGGCGGGGCTATCACGCTGGTCGAGTTTTGATTATTACTTCCGTTCGAACTCAATTTTGACTGATGATTGAAATGAAGATTGGATCATCCCATTCACAGCCTTTGCTGACGTCTTCGTTTCAAAGAGCTAGGGGATTTTAGGAAAATATCAGATTCTCAGACACTTAATTTATGGTTCCATCGAAGAAAATTTTCTTTGAAAATCTAGTTCTTAATTGAAATAATGATTCTTCTCCGAACACAAAATTTTTTTTTCATTATGACCAAACATTCGGATGAAACACCAGAAATTCGAAGAAACTCCCTCTTTAAAATAAGTTGAATATTCATTAAAGAATATTTGACCCCATTGAAGACTAAAAGTATTCTTTATACTTTCTCGTATAATGCGCCGTTTTTTTCGAGTAATTCATTCTTAAAGAAAATTATGTGTGGAATTCGAAAAATTGGGTATATGTATTCTTTTGAGAAAGAGCAATACAAAATATTAATTTCAAACAATCAAGCATATGTGTCGATGAAGCTCAGTATTAGCAGAGGAAATGTAACGGGGCATTATACATTTCAACGTATGATACAAGAGAACAGATAAAAACCTCAGCAAAAACTCTGTCTCCCCGTATCGGTGTAGTGACTGGTTTGTGTAAACGTTTACAGAATAAGCTGACATAATTTATATTGAAGGACTTCCTCTTCAACCAAAACAAAATTTTCTTTATCCTCTCTTTTCGGTTGACGACTCTATAATTTCCAATTGGATCCTAAAACAAAAAAAAAAGAAGCAGAAAGGAGTACTAAATATTAGTTTTCATTATATCGATTTGAAGTTAACTATCCATTCTAAAAAAGAATCTGAAACTGAATGGATAGCTTGGAAACCATCATGAAATTTATAAATCGGACAATGGTCAATGGTCTCTTCTACACCACACTCACATAGTGGGCTATCAATAGAATGCCATTTGAAGAGGGTACTATTACAACGACCATGACCAGTTCTAAGTCGATTTAAAATACACCAAATTTTCCTAGGAAGATTGAAACCTACAATTTTTTCTGAGGGATCGACAATAAGACTTTTGTTGAAGACGTTAGAAGAAGTCCATCCCGAACGCCAAATTTCCTTGTCGCTTTGGGTACTTTGGCTGAATGCAACTCTGTTGAAAAGACCCACAGAAATAAATATTTCCTACGTTATCATGTCCAAAAGTTAAATCCCGAAGCACAGGAGTTTTTATTTCAAATGATAGGTGAAATGGAATTTATTTGAATAAGCTCATATCACCTCCTACAATTTGGATCATCATCTGTAATTTCAAGCAAATTTTCAAACCACTTTCGAAGTATTGCTTTAGACCCGTTACATTCAGGTTGAGCTTGTTATATTTGTCATTATGGTGTTCTGCTAGTGTTTTATTTTGTTCAACTCGGCAACGTTCGAATTTTGAACGTTCACAGATGAATATAATTCATTTATTCATATGAATATGAAAATGGGATACTCTCGTACAAATTGTAATCAACAACGATAATAAATGATTGGAAATGAATATCAGGGCTAATATGGGTGGTTGCCAGCTTAATTAATTAATCATCAAAAATGAAATAGAAATCAAGAGAAGAATATTATATATTTATCACCGAAAATTGCGATAACTCATTCATTGTATCATAAAGACGTATTCATTTTACCAAATGCAATGGAAAAAACTCGGGAATAAGTGAGTTTATGCTGGTTTGCCTAATAAAGTTGCACATTTCCGAGGCTAAAATGCTTAGTTTTCAGTAGCAAATTTGAAATGGCTCAATCTTTTATTTAGGAAGAATTCACAATTAAAATATTTGAACAAGTCAAAGACTCAACGATTGATGATTCCATGTATTAGAATTTCATTAGGGAAAAAGAAATTGTGCAATTGAAAACGAAAAATAAACTCACAAGGAGTTTTTGAGCTATATGTTTATCCATAAATTTCAACCTGGCCTTCTGAAATGAAAACCAACTGTTACGGCGATGATTGACCTACTAAATAATACCATAATAAAACTTCAACGCCTTGTGTCCTGGAAACGAAGCGTTTCCGGACAAATATTCATTAGAACAATTCATATTAGAATATTGTTATGAATCACCTCCTGCAGTTTGTCAAAGTGCTTTTGAATCACCCGGTATAGATAAAGGGTGTTTTTTTTTAGAGCTATAGAACTTTAAATTGCAATAAAACAACAATGGATTATTCGATTGACATGAATTTCATTTATCCGCAAGATAATCTTGTGGCATTACATTTTAAATATTATTTCTGGTATATGACCGCCACGGCTGGCTCGGATGTAGTCCAATCTGGACGTCCAATTTTCGATGACTTTTTCCAACATTTGTGGCCGTATATCGGCAATAACACGGCGAATGTTGTCTTCCAAATGTTCAAGGGTTTGTGGCTTATCCGCATAGACCAATGACTTTACATAGGCCCACAGAAAGTAGTCTAGCGGTGTTAAATACCAAGATCTTGGAGGCCAATTCACAGGTCCAAAACGTGAAATTAGGAGGTCACCAAACGTGTCTTTCAATAAATCGATTGTGGCACGAGCTGTGTGACATGTTGCGCCGTCTTGTTGGAACCACAGCTCCTGGACATCATGGTTGTTCAATTCAGGAATGAAAAAGTTAGTAATCAAGGCTCTATACCGATCACCATTGACTGTAACGTTCTGGCCATAATCGTTTTTGAATAACTACGGACCAATGATTCCACCAGCGCATAAAGCGCACCAAACAGTCAGTTTTTCTGGATGTAACGGTGTTTCGACATACACTTCAGGATTAGCTTCACTCCAAATGCGGCAGTTTTGTTTGTTGACGTAGCCATTCAACCAGAAGTGCGTTTCATCGCTAAACAAAATAAAATGGTCGTAGTGCGCGATACGTATTCCGCACAGAACCATTATTTTCGAAATGAAATTGCACTATTTGCAAACTTTGTTCAGTCGTGAGTCTATTCATGAACAATTGCCGAACCAAACTGAGAATAAATCACTTTACAGCTGTTAAATCGATCGCTATCTTGAACAGTAATGCCAACTTAAAGTTATATACCTCGAAAAAAACACCCATTATATTGTAAATTTAGGACCGCACAAAACGTGAATATCTTCACAGAAGCCACCAATACAATCATAACCCCTCAGCGATCGCGGCAGCGATGTCTTTCTATTACCGGATTAATTCCAACAGCGCGAATCAATCTTATTCGCCACCATTTTCTCCCCTAATTAACGAATGATCCTCAAAGAGGAAGGAGAGCGAAATTTACCTGATTGAAAACTTGGAGACTCGAGACTTTCATCTTTGTCGCCCAAAGTCACGGCGTAATTATGTTTACTGAATGGGTGGTTATTAATCATCTGAATTGAAACAAGTATCGAGGGAAATTGGTAATTATTTCGACGTTGTTATGGATTAGAGGGCGTCGAGATTTGTTCGCTTTGTAGTAAAAGAAGTCGCCGCCGCCGTCAAGCGGGCTCTGAGAGGTGAACGTCGGAAATGTAGTAGCACACGCCGATGTTGATTATACGTTAGGTATCGCAGGTTGAAATTTAGGTCAAATTTTAATTACAGGAGTGATTTGAATCGGAGCAAGTAGTGACACACTTATGGAAATATCGCTGTATCGTAGATTTGAGAATTGTTGAAAAAAGATTGCAACACCCAGAAGGAGCTGTTTAAATTTTATTTATTTTTTTTTGGTGAAACATAAATTGTATAGCATGGAGTAAATGATTGAATTTGGAGAAACATATCGTTAAGGTTTCTTCATGTAGAGAATTTTTGTTTCTCAAATATTGTAGTCGTTTTTTGCAAGTTTTTCAAATTTCACAACAAACCAGCTGTTTGAGGAGATCCAAAGTCGATGTTTAGTTATTGTCAAAATGCCTAGAGCACGTATACGCGGAATTCATCGCCAGCTATGTGAATTTGAAAGAGGTCGAATTATTAGTCTACGGGAGGCGGGCTTGTCATTTGGAGAAATCGCTAACCGTACGAAAAGAAGTCCAACAACTGTTATAAGATGTTGCCAAGCGTGGTTTGATAATGCCCAAAATCGAAGAAGAGAAGGCATCGAACGTCGAAGGGGCACAAATGAAGTTCAAGATCGACGTCTAAGCTTTATGACCATTAGAGACCGATTTGCGACAACTCGATCTTTCGCTGATGAGTGGTTATGGGGACAAGGCCACCTGTAACTGTCCGCCAGATAAAGTCTTTTGGACTGCATCATTATCCACCCCATCTTGTGTTACCTGTGACGGTTGAGCATAGCCGGCAACGATTACAGTGGTACAGAGAAAGTCAACATTAGAATGTGAAATGGCATTAGGTCGTCTTTTCTGATGAATCTCGTTTCTCCTTGGTTGCACATGATGGCCGAAGAAGGGTTAGACGACGTCGGGGAGGAAGACGTGAACCTCAGTTTGATGTTGAGCGTCATGTACACCGGACAATAAGCATTATGGTATGGGGTGCTACGGCACATGCAAGTAGGTCACCTTTAGTCTTTATTTGAGATAACATGACAGCGCTGCGTTACCTCCAAGAAATAGTGGAGCCATATGTTCTCCCTTACCTGCTCGAGAATCCAATATTTCATGTTGCCAGAGTTAGTTCAAACTTTTTCGAAGCGACCCATGTGAATCTAGCCATGGCTGCCCAGATCCCCTGATCTTTTGCCGACAGAGCATGTTTGGCACATCATGGGTACAACGCTTGGAAATTTACCCCAGCCCTCACGGACTTTGGCAGCTCTGAGACATGAAGTACAGGTAGCTTGGTATAGTATCACTCAAGAAGAAATGGAACATCTTATTGCATCAATGCCGAAACGTGTTGGGGAGTGTATAGATAATCGCTTTGGACAAACACATTATTAACAAATTTATTGAAAAAAATTGTGAAACCTTCGTTTTTTCTCCAAATTTCAATCATTTACTCTTTGTTATAGTATCTATGTTTTACCAAAAAAAATTCAAAATTCAAAGAGATAAATTAAGAAGTAATAGTTTCTCAAATATTCAATGAAAATGACAAAAATAAAGGAATTTTAGTGACTAAAACTTTGTTTAAACTCATTTCAACATTAATAGAGGGTGAATTTTCCGTTCTCCATATGCTCATAAAGACCACATGAAAATTATAATTTTTTGTTTCAGGAAAATCATACACCATGTTGGGAACGCCAGATAGTGCCAATACGCTCGGTATCATACCATGCGCAATTTCATGGTTGTTCAAAGGGATCAACGAGCAGAAATTGAAAACTGGTGCCAGGTTTTCAGTGAGGATATCTGCAGTTGAAATATGTGGACCAACAAATCAAATGAGGGATTTATTGTCAGGTTATTCGAATGGTGAGTGATTATTTCATTATTAGAAACTTCTTTTGAATGATATATCGATTCTGAATGGGAGATGCATGGGTTCTAATAACATTATGATGTGCAAGTAAATCAGAAAGAAATGAGAAATGATCTTTTCATAAGCGATTTGATATTTCATCGAACCTGAATATTCTACCTGGACGAATTGGAAATTTCGAAATCTGTGATTCATTGTACAGTAAAACCCAGAACAGGGTCATTTCCACATCAAGAGGTATGTGACAACTCTTGTAGTTCAGTTACTCAAAAATATTCATACACAACTCGATAATATGTATGCAAATTCATACGCAGAAAATGTGGTTGATGTTGCCAAATGGTGAATGCGCCGGTACACCTTCACTCTATTTAAAATTTCACTCACTTCACTTTAATAGTCCGATACATGATACATTCAAAGATTTTTCGGCAAAAAAAGGACTTGTTTTCATTCAGAATTTCCCAGTCTTGAAGACATTGAACACACGAAGAAAATCTGAAGAATCTTACAAATGCTAAGAGTTTAATTTGAACTGAGTAATTAGGGAGACAGAGCCGATGAAGGACCAAAGAACAGAATAGAAAATCAAGCATTGAGAGACGAATGTAAACTCAACATATACCACTAAGCCTGTATCTTCAAACTGTACCTTCGAATTCGAATATCAATTAATAACATCCTCTTACAGTTTTAGTAAGCATTTATGCAACATGCAAAAGCAAAACTATTAAAAAAATATATATATTTTGAGAGTAATCAATGGATGTTTATTTCATTGTGAAGAGGAAAGTATTCCATTAATGATGGAAAACGAGATCAGCCAAATTGTCGCCACGGCTGCGGTAGCAGCACCATATTATTTCCATGAAATTATTCATTGCAAATTCGCATATTTGCTGCTGTATGTCCTCGATAACTTCTAGAATTGAAATTCGTGAAGTTATTGTCAGTTTCAACAACTCATAATACACTACGCCGAGCTGGTCCCACCAAATACTGAGCATGATCTTGGAACCGTGAATATTCGGTTTGGCCGTCAACGTGAAAGCAAAGCCAGGAGATCCCCATAATTTTCTTCGCTTAGCATTACTCATTTTTCGTCTTCAGTCACAATGCGATGCAGATATTCCTTCCGTCTTTGACTTGCAAGCAGCTTTTCACAAGCAAACAAACGCTGTTCAACATTTCTCGGCATAAACTCGTACTGCACCCAATTTCCTTGTCTTTGAATAATTCCTATGACTTTCAGGCGTTTGGAATGGCTTGTTGCGTCACTTCCAATGATCCTTTCAATTCTTGTTGCGTTTGACACGAGACTTGATCAAGTAATGTCTCCAATTCTGCATCTTCGAAAACCTTCAATCTTCCACCGCAATGCTGGTCTTCGACGTCAAAATTACCGTTCTTGAAGCGTTGAAACTACTCGGTGCACGTTCTTTCACTAATAGCGGCCTCGCCACAGGTATTTGAGAGCATTTGATGAGTCCCAGATGTAGATTTCTTCATATATAAAGCAGAAAATGAAAACCTCCGCCAATGACGAGAATTTGTCTCGTAAGCCAAATCGAGAATAACTTCATGATGCAGACACAAATCGACTAATATTTTGATGGCGCTATGTTCACAAATACCTAAGCTCAATATATTGTAGTACCTCTGTCTGCTCACGGGTGGCGCTATGGATTTTTGCGCCACACATACTTTGGCCCCGGCGGATTTATAGGATTCATAGCATTGCATCAGAGTCACCTCTCCACGATGGTGTGAGAGGGTGTGTCTTAGGCAGAGATTGCTGGATAGCCTAATTGAAGAGTCAACCAGCGTTCTCGGGACAAAACACCAAACCCCTGGGAGAGAGCGCACCTCTTAACTTGGCTTGAGAAAGACTCGCCAAAATATAATCATTTTTATTATATCAAAATGAAGCATCCTATTGGAAAACCCTGTATTATCAATTATTCTCGCCAAAATATAATCATTTTTATTATATCAAAATGAAGCATCTTATTGGAAAACCCTGTATTATCAATTATTCTGAAATATTTCGCCATTTTTTAAGTGAGAAGGAACAAATGAGACAAATTAAGTCTAGAAAACTCTTGGAGGTCAGAACGACATATGTATGAATTCAACAGATGACGAAACGTCAAACCAAAATTATAGAGCAACGGCAAACCTTCCGCTCATGATGTTTCGTACAGAAGTGCACTCCAAGATCCCTCTGCATCCTCCGCTAATTGCTAGTCCGAAACGCGTAGTACATCTTGCTTTCCACCCCCCGACCTTAATGAAATTTCGACTAATCGTCGGGACATAATGATTTATGTATCTCCGGAAAATTAAAAAAAAAAATAACGCGAAATCCGTTCCGCGCGTTCCATAATTGAAAAATTGAGAACAATTAATTCTTCGCCCCGAACTTCGCGATTTAATTGAATGTTTCGTTTCGAATCCGGGCGGCGCGTATCGCCCGCCCGGATTTCCGGTGCAGTCAGCCAACTTTTCCAATCTTTCCGCCTTTCCGGGTCTCCCCGTCTTGCGTCAGTGTCTCGACGATAAAACGCATCTGTGCCTCGCCTGTGTCAACTAGAGATGAGCGATATTTCACGTACTGTGATTTAATCACTGATAACAGAATTTCACAGGTAGTCACAGTTCCGCAAAACGAATACAGAAAGTGACGTCATCACAGTTGGTACTAGAGATGAGCGATACCGTGATTTTCAAATCTCGTTGTGAAGCGTGATCGTTTCTTCATGATATCACTGAAATTAAAGCGTGAGGTGACCACTGTTTAGGTATGAGATTTGGTTACGTTCTGTGCTGCGCTTGTTATCAATATATACAAAAATTAATAATAATAATAATAAACCTAATCTTGGCTCGTTCAACTCGAATTGATGACATTATCTTAGAGCTAACAGATTTTTGAAATCCTCATATGAATATGAATGATTTTGGGCATTCAATAATAAATAATACACACAAATGCTAACGTAAATATATATTAAGAAAATTAATAAATAATAAAAATTAAATTTTTTTGCCACCACCAATAAGGCAGTAATTCAGTATGTACTTAGTTATTATTTCTTTGTGGCAAGTATTAGGGTAGCACACGTTCTACAAAAATAGTTCACAAAGCCGACGAAGTTGCTAACGGATGCTGGGATAGTCATTATAATACAATTTTAGTCGAAAAAGGTTCCGAAGCTATATAAACATCTGGTTTCGAAATTTACGATTGCAACAAGGAATACAGCGCTGGTATATGGGAGAGTTATGATACGGACGGTGATATGCCGTGGAATGATACGATCTGTGATCTGTACCAACTGTATTACGTCACTCTCTGTATTCGTTTTGCGGAACTGTGACTACTTGTGAAATTGCTAATCAGTGATTAAATCACAGTTCGTGAAATATCGCTCATCTCTAGTTGGTACAGATCACAGATCGTATTGTAGGGAATCTATCGATTCCCTCGAGAATACTCTAAGTTTTGAAGTTGAAATTTGAATGACAATTCTAAAAACGGAATAATTCGGTGTAAAAACTTGGAATGATCAAAGCCACACCCATGAGGGATCCGTAGAAAGGCTTTGCTAACGGTCGAATGGAAAACGGCCTGAATGCCCAAAAAAATCGGCATTTCAGGGCGAATAATTCAATTGAGTTCAGTCCAGTCTACAACTACAACATATGTGCAACACTTGCACCGACAACGAGAAGGGTAAAGATTTCCACATCTGTTCCCGAGATCAGCGAAAAAATTTGTGTGAATATTTATATTATTTATAATTGGATGCCCAAAATCATTCACAACCATATAAGGATTTCAAAAATCTGTTAGCTCTGAGAAAATGTCACCAATTCGAGATAAAAGAGCCAAAATTAGGTTGATTCATACAAATATTGATAACAAGCCCAGCACACAACGAAACCAAAGCAGTGATCACGTCACGCTTCAATTTCACTGATATCCTAAAGTAACAATCACGTTTCACAACGTGATTTGATTATCACGGTAACGCTCATTCCCAAACTTTTCCAATCTTTCCGGTTCTCCGTCTTGCGTCAGTGTCTCGACGATAAAACGCATCTGTGCCTCGTCCGTGTCAACCGGTCCAAGCCGATCGGGTTTTTCCGAGACAACAGCCGATTTTATTGGCTCGTAAACTCGAAAAACAAGGATAAAATACAAATTGGCGAATATCTTCCGTGGCATTAATATTTCTGAGGGTGGATTTCGTCGTTTATACGATCGCTCATCGGAATGATTTTCTGCCGGGGTGGAGTTGTAGGAACGAAACCGGTCTGGATTTTCATGGTTTTTCTTTTATTCAAGGAGAGGGTAGTAAAGATGGCACCAGGAGGGAGTCTGTTTGTATGTGGGATAGGCAATAAAACCTTTTGTTGTGTTCATTAAAAGAAGGGATGGTTTGAAAATAAAACTAATATTTCTTTTTCTGCTATAACGTTTTTCATTATTTCCAATCGATTGTTGTACCCCTTCGTGAAATAACCTAGGAATAGATTCGTTGTTTTCATTTCCTTGGGCCAACATGTTGAAGTTCAATTAACACGATTAGAAATATTGAAATTAGGCCACCAATTTGAACTAAGCCAATGTTTCGTTTATATATTTAGACTTTCTTAAGGCTAGTTCATTCAGTCGAATACAGATGAATCAATCTGAATACAGAGAATATTGGAGAAACAACAAACTCTTGAATAATTCAACAGTCAGTTCTGATGGTGATTGCAATTTTATAAAAGATTTTTTTAGTGTTAATGCCATTCTGCCTAGTTTTTGTTACATTCAACAGAGTGTTACTGTATATTTCCACTATTCTCTGTACTCAGATTATTACATCTTTATTCGACTAAATTAACCTCCATCAATAAAGTTTAAATTAAAGATAAAACGTTGGCTCAGTCCAAATTGCTTGCCTAATTTCAATTGTCCTAACCCTGTAAGGGCCGGTATTATAAAGGATAACCGACGGTTGAACCTTGGGTCAACTACCAAATTCCGTATTTCTAGTGAGGAATTTGGTTGTTGACTCAACGGTTGAACCGTCGGTTATTCTTCATAATACTGACCCTGAATTGAACTTCAACATTTAAGAGTTTTTGAACTACAGGATGGCCACGAGAACATTAACATTTTATAAATTATAAAAAAATATTAACTCACGTTACATACTTGTAGGTATTCGCAATTTAGCCTGCATCTGCAAAGGGTGTCCTATAACTATAAGACCTAAAGAAAAAAATCTTCGAGGACCCCATGGCTCTTTTTTCGAAATAATCAGATAACAGATCATAGATACCTTTATTCGTTCTCAAGTTACAAGGCGTTTCTGAAAAATGACTGTTTCAAATATTCCGCTATACTTTGGTTTCTGTTCGTGATATACGAAAAATTCTTAAATGTTTTTTTCAGTAATTTTCATGGTTTATATGATACCTGTTACAAATCATAGAAAACGTGGTGATACGATTCATGCTGGGCCGTTTTAGAAGGATGGCCGAAATTTTGGACTTCAAGCAAATGAAGACTCTCTATCACGCATTAATTGAGTCCCATCTATCGTACGGCATTCTGGGTTGGGGTGCAGCATATGACTGCCACCTCAACAGGCTGAAAATAATACAAAAATCATTCTTAAAAATTATCCTAAGAAAAAGCAGAACGTACAGCAGTGAATGGACGTATAAAGAAGCGGAAGTTATGGATCTGGCACAACTATATGCATTTAAGACTCTGATGGATAATCATAAAAATAAAAATGATATAACACACTCTACTCATACATATCCCACGAGAATAAAAGGTACTCGTCCCACTACTATAAGAGCTGAAAAGACAATTGGCCAAAGATGCAACCAATACTTGGCTCCAAGAATATTCAGCATTCTACCTGAAGATATAAGGAATATCCAAAATTGTTATCAGTTTAGATTCAAGCTAAAAATATGGATAAAAAACACCGAAAGAACACTGCTCTACAATATTATAAACACTAAATAAATAATAAAATAAATGTGTGTATATATGTATGTATATATATATATATATATATGTGTATATGTGTGTATATATTACTTACCCGAATCTTGACCAACTACTCGATAACTGAGAATTTACCCGAATTGTGACATAATACACGGATATGGATATGGATCACCGAGTTGCGACACTGAACCTGAATTGGACTATTCACACTGGATTGAGAAAAGACCGAAAATGGAATGATACTCTGCATCTACTTACCTACACATTAAGGCTAATGTAAAATTTTGTAATATTTGTGATTTTACTCACAGAAAACCATTTTACTTGGTTTTCTCCATTTTTTTGAATATTCATTAGTCCCTCATATGTATGTTTATGTATATGTAAACTTTGATGATGAATATATTATTATTATTATTATTATTATTATTTAATGTGCCCCATTTAATTTTGTTGGTAAATATATCAAAATTTCTTCCATCTTGGCATCAGATATAATAATAATAATAACAATCTTCATTTCAAAGCACTCTACATTAAAACATAAAGAGAAAAGATATTGTGCCGAAAAAAACATGTTCTTAGTTATCTACACCATAATTCTTTAGCGAATATCAACCGAGATTCTCTTTCTCTTTAGAATGTTTGTGATGTTCTATTATCAGTATATTGTGTGGTAAATTATTGTAGAGTTTTATGCATCTATATTTCAATTGTTTTTGTGAGGTTGTCAATCTACATTTTGGATATTTATATTCTTGTGTTCTTGTCTTGTATCTTGACTCACTGTACTTGTATTCGCTGAATAGTTCTGTTTTTATGAATATACCGTAAGCAGCCAAAAAATTGTATATATAAAATATGCGATTTGGATTTACAAACGCCGTTATCTGAAGCACGTATTTATTTCTCTTATTTTGTTCTGAGTGTTCGAGAAATCTCTTAAAAGTGTAGAAATTAGAATTGAAAAAATATTATCATCATAAATGAAGAAGAATCGTCTCCGAAAGTCCCTATCACAGCCATTCATCACAAATATTCCCCAATATTCCCTTCGTCGCCTCCAAAGACTCTTTCTATAAATCTCCATCATTTTCATGTCGAAACCAGTGCAGTACCTAATATCTTTATAGCATGTCAAGACGGTGGGAGTGAAAACTCATATCTAAAACAATATCAGGGATTAAAACACAAACTGTCGGTGGGGAGAGACCTGCACGTCTCGCTCTCCCCCCTCCCCACCTTCCCCCTCCACCCAGGAACAACATCTCGACCGCGTGTTCCCCGTAGTAACCAGTCCGAACACGTACTTGGCGGAGAGGCAGATGTGGATCAAAGTTGTGGGAGGGGGGGATTCTTATTAGCGCCGAGTGCATCCCTGGGCCCGTAACAAGGTGTCTTACAACTTTTACACTCCAGTTTTCGGGGTATATCGCGATAAGTCCCCAGTTTAAGCGGGTTATGCGAGTCGAGATTTTCCTGTTTCTTCCCTTAATCCTGAAATATTCAAATCTCATTACGTTGAGTGGGGGGGAAGTTCGGGTGTGGATGTACTAGGAGTTGCCTTATCAATTCTCATGATGGAAGTGTTGCAAGACGGGATGCTTCATTTCAACTGACAATGAATTAAGAAAATGTCAATAGGATATGAGAGAAGGAAATATAGGTATACTACACAATGATATGAACGAATAGTTATAAATGAAAGAGCGAAGAAAACTATTCTCATTTGAAATTATATGAGTTAATAGTGCCTTTGTGTATTGGTTAACATATTCTAAGCCATATTGGAACAAGAAGAACAATCGATCTTGAGTTCTTCAAGATAATCAAATCAGCAGAAACTTTAACGAGTTCTGTTGATGAAGAAATTCATTAACTAAGACTCGCTCCTCGCCAGCATCATAGAACTACTCTTCTAAAGATCCTCAAACTTATTTTAAAATATCGGTGTCAATCCTGATATTAGAAGATCTTATTCATCAGCTCAGTTGCAGATTAAGTTCAGATTTACTTCAGTGCTTTAAAACTGTGTTGACATTTCTGTTCAGTACGGTTTGACAATTCATCATAAATCGTTCAACGCCAGAACAACCGTTGACAAGACAAAGTAATGTACGTTCCGAAGAGAATATTGCTCTAGCACGAAGTGTTGAAGAAGACGTCGAAATGTCCATACGTCGCCATTCTCAACTTGTTGACCTTTGCCCTACGACTACGTGGAGAATTTTACGATAAGATCTTGGTGACTCAAAAACTAAAAATCGGCTCACAATAAATAAAATGGCTGATACTTGGTAATTAATGAAGAAAATACAAAAAGAAAAAGAAGTACAATTTCCAAGTATGTAATGATATCATACGATATTAATTATCTATCTGGTTAATGTATCAGCAAAACTGTCATCAACATAACCATTGTCAAACAGAAGATTTTCACGATATTACGTAGAAATCATAATCGAAAGTAACCCAAGGAGAATGCATGTCATCGAGGGAGAGTAGCGAAACTGTACTTCTTTTTCTTTTTGTATTTTCTTCAATCAGCTTACATTCGATTTATGGCATCCATAGAGTAATAAACATAGATAGAGGGAGTAAAGAGTAAAGAAATTGGTAAAGATATTTTTTTTTCTTTTTTCAGAACTTAATGTTTGCGATCTTTCTTTTCTGGAATGGTTGATGGAATCGATAGATACTCCCATAACAAGTCTTATTTCATGGGTATCATCGGTTTATTCCTATTACATGAGAGAAAACTGAATTACTTTTGATTTGTATTTATTTTACTGGGAATACGCAATTTTTACAAGTCTCCAACATGGTTAGATTACATTGTTGGATTGTGATATATTTTCAAACCCACGAGTTAACTATATCGTTATAAATGTATATTATATTGAATGAAATATATTCATTTGAGTGATTGCCGATTAAATATGCAAATTTGAATATTTGGAATCCGATATTTTTCCTGAATTTATAATAAGCAGAATATTTATTATTTTCTGTATCTTCCTGCTGAAATCCAAGGTTTGGAAACTTTTGCTCTCCTAGTGTCATCGGTTGTTTCACGTCATTTGGCACGCTTGAAGTTTTTTTTCTAAATTTCTGATATATTTTAGTATTTATTTCAATATATTTTGAGTTAATATGAAACGTTGATTCACTATGGGACATAAGGAGTGCTTTCTTTTTGGAGAAACTCGCGAATTGAGTGAAATATCGTATCACTGATACGTTTTCATTTCCGCGCGCTTCATGTCAAATTTGATAGTTCATGTTGGGGACAGAATTTGCTTTCTGAAAATGACATATGCTCCCCCCATTTATGAGATCGCATCAAATCGTATCGAGTTGTGAATCATTACTAACATTTCTAATATTTCTATCATTTCAAACAACGTTTTGAAACATATCATCTCTGCATATTTCGGTCTTCAAAACAAACAAAGATGAATATTTCCGAACACTTTTCGTCGGAGTTAATTCCATAAGACCTCGTTCAGGCTAATTATACAGTTCATGTTTCTTAACGAGCCCAATGTTTAAATTGTACCTGAATGAAACTCCCTCTCTACAATATTAAATTCATGCATCCAAGCGTATTATTACGACCGCAAAATTCGCCACAACATGACATTTCATTATTAATATCCCCATTTTGTTACGTAAAATAATAACAGAGCCTATGAACGCCAGAAGCTAATTCGGCACGTCCATGCGCGATTACAAGTTGCATGCCATTTTGACAAAGGAGAATTTGATCGTTAGACTCGTTTTATTAAATTACAACAGGATATTTTCGCCGCATACTTTCCGGCCTCCGTTAGGTTGGCAGCGGCCAGGCCGAAATAAATATCCCTGTCAGAAACTATCAGGCTGAACAAGACAAAACCTCAACAGAGAGCATATTTCACCCTTAACGTCACAAAAGTGGATATTATGCGCGAAATGAAATACCTGTGTAATTATTTCAGCGAGGAACGGGGCCAAGAATATGGAGGAACGGTCGAATTTGCATAAATTGTTTCGTTGTTCAATCGTGCAAAAGATAGGGATCTTTCGGGAACAAACAGAGGAGTGGGAGGGGTTCGAATTCCTCCTTTCTTCCATTTGTTCTTTCGGAGGAATGTTGACGGTGGAGAATTTTGGTTGTATCGAAAGAATTTCGTCGTTTTTGTATTCCTCTTCGTGATAAAACAAAAACTATTTGCGAATTTTTCGAATAATTTCTCATTGAAGGTATTCATCAAGAAAGTTCGTAAATATTATTGGTGTACAACTTTGCTACCGACGTTTTGCAATAGATGGCTGTAGCGGTAAGATGGTAGTCGAAATAAATAGATTGTAGATGTCATACAATAAACTTAATAAACAAGCCAAATTCTCGTCATTCGCGGGAGGTTTTAATTTTCTGCTTTAATATGAATAAATCTGCGGAAGAGGCTCGTCGAATGCTCTGAAATACCTATGGTTATAACGCCATTAGTGAAAGAACGTGCTGGAAGACCAGCATGACGGTGGAAAAGAGAAGGTTCTCGAAGATGCAAAATTGGAAGCATTACTTGATCAAGACTCGTGTCAAACGAAACAAGAACTTGCAGGATCATTGGTAGTGACGCAACAAGTCATTTAAAAACGCCTGAAAGTCATGGGAATGATTGAGAAACAAGAAAATTGGATACCGTACCAGTTGGAGCCGAGATATTGAACGGCGTTTGTTTGCTTGTTAACAGCTGCTTGCAAGGTAATGGCAGAAGGGATTTCTACATCGCATTGTGACTGGAAACAAAAAATGGGTTCATTACGATAATCCCAAGCGCAGAAAATTATTGGGATATCCCGGTCATGCTTCCACGTCCACGGCCAAACCGAATATTCGCAGTTCCAAGGTCAAGCTCAGTATTTGGTGGACCAGCTCGGCGTAGTGTATTGTGAGTTGTTAAAGCCGACTGAAACAATCACAAGCGATCGTTATCAAAGGCAATTAATGCGTTTCAGCCGAATATTGATAGACAAACAGCCGCAATACAACGAGAGACATAATAAAGACATACTTGGAAACGTTTAAATTGGAAGTCTTACCCCATCCACCGTATTCTCTAGACCTTGCTTACTCAGAATATGACTTGTTTTGATCAATGGCACACGGCCTGGCTGACCAGCACTTTCGGTCTTATGAAGTGAAAAAATTCATGGATAGCTTCAAGAGACGCGGTGTTCGTACGCTGCCCAAAAGATGGGAGAAAGTAGTGGCGCCAGCGATGGACAATACTTCGAATCATAAATGTATAACCAGTTATTTACAATAAAGCTTCAAATTTCGGAAACATCCTGTGCATCCTGATCTTTTACCATGTTTTGCGCCATTTATGCAAATATATTGAATTCATTCACACGGACGTTTATTTTTTTGCTTTCTTTGATACTAGATCTATCAGAATAACCACGAACAAAACATTCATTTAAAATGATTCGCCCTGTGGATGCAAAAACCCAAACAAATTTTTTTTTAGTCAGTTATTGCCTGATATCCAGTGAAAATAATAAATTTCGACATTCACAACGTTTCAATATTATTTCATAAAATAATATATATGAAATATTATGCTGGTTTTCCATCAAATTGAACGGGTTCATTCAACAATTTTCATTTTCGGATAGTGGATTCGCATAATATCCCCTCTTTCTTCTGTTAACGGGAATTATGAATATATAGCGGGACTGCCTTTCACTCCGTCATCATTATAGACTCATTATATTCGAGAAATTATGCAAAATAGGTCACAAGGGGGAAGTTAGCAACCTTCAGTATCGAAGAAGATTGTTCCCTCATTTACTGCAAAAGTTACAATTGTGGATCAGCCACTGCATTTTCTTACCAAGTTTTGTTGGTAGGAATAATTATGATTATTATTTATAATTGAGAATCAGAGAAGTTTTACAGAAGAGTAAGCGCAATAATGGATTTTAATGAGTTAATATCCTCATAATTTCACCTACATTTGGAATGTAGGGTATACATTCTTTGGGATTTTGCAGATTTCATATGTAGAATGTAGTATATGTAGGTCTAAATAGTATATCCCTAAAGGAGTTGCAGAATGGGCTCCTATTCCAACACGAATGCAAAATTCGATAAACAGTTCTTCAACGAATTTCAGACGATATTTTCTCTATTAGTTTTGTGAAATATCGTCAAAATGCAATGAAAAATTCAGATTATACGTCCTAGTGACTTTTGTATTTATTTTGGCAGTTGATGTGACTGTTACGAAAATTGACAGATTACGGAATTTGAATTCTGAAATAATTTCTGATCACGCATTAAGATCGTGAAAAATGTCTGCCAAATCGATTTAACACCACCCGTATCAAGAGAAATTTCGAATAAAATTGCAAATTTTTTCACTTTATCCAAACTATATTATATAATATTGACAACTGTCAGTGTCAGTGTAGACAATCGAAAAATGAAAAATATAAATGAAAATAATGCTGTATAATGAGTTCATTACAGCACTGTTTTTAGTAGTGTTATGAACTCATTATGATACTGAAAAAGAGAAAAGGTTTTTCGCCTTTGATTGAATTAGTGCTCAAGATATGAAAGTGATATAAAAAAATGGGAAAAACATGAGCTGAACATAATTCAATATCTTGAAAGGACCTTCAAACTTGTCTTTCTCGAATGAAATTGATCTTCTTATTGGAATTTACGAAATTCTAAAAAATAAATGCTGTGTCTTCTTGTCATAAACTCGACATAAAAAATGCATGCATCTTGATATATCTTCGACCCTCCCTGCAGACAACCCAAAAAATTTTAAACAAATCAATTATGAGAAATATCACTACACAATTTTATTGACCATTTCGAAATGATCGGCTCAATTCATCAATATTGAATATTAATAGGTTTCAAATAACAATGATATGACTCACAAAAGCAATGTGTCGTATAGAAGCATCTATTTTTGAGATATTCAAACATAAAGTTCAAAAGAAGCGGTCCCGGAACTGTGCCCTGTAGCATCCCATTTATAACCCAGTCATTGCATTTCAATGAAGAACGCAACTTTAACATTTCAACCAAGTTTCATGCTCGCATTCTCAATTCTATAAAATTCCCATTTATGATATTCAGGAATGTTATCTTTTCCTTTCCGGAAACCTCCTGGCATCAAGCAGGATCAGGTGATCGCTCCAGGATGAGGGACTGTCGGATTTTTCATGCCTCTACCCGCAACTATGATGGATGAGAGGAAAGCCCCCCAACGATGTGCCATACATCATTTCACCTTTGTTTATATTTAATCTTCCACCTGATACGGTCTTACAAATTTCAAACCATGCTGTTAGATCACGACCTGTGGTTGAGTGCACGCGAAATCTTAAAAGGACTGTGTACTTAGCATTTATTGCTTCTGTTTTTTCACGCCCTTCTCTCTACCTCACGCTGTCCAAACAGAGACGTGCCGTGAATTTATAATTCGCTGTACAGGAGGTTGACACGAAACTTTGTCCTGAGAGGGTCTGATAGAATGGTTTGATAACTCTGACGAAGAATCACTGAAATTGCGATTTTGAATTATGAAAGGGCTATCATAATGATATATTGATTATACAGGGTGTCCCATAAGTGGCACGTCACAGTGACACCGGAGGTAGGTCAGCTAAAGAGGGACCTAACCAGCCTAACATGACCCCAGTAAAAGTTGCATGGTTTTCGAGTTATTACCAAATTACGTTTTTTAGTGAATTTTCACCTTTTTTAACATTGTCAGGGTCAGAATTCTGCTGGAAAGCTCTCGAAGCTTATTTTTTCTGTTGTAATGGAATCTTAAATAGTTATTTAAGATGACATGAGTATGATTCTGTCAAAAAGTTATGTGGATTTCCGTAAATTAATGGATAAATCTTGATTTCAATTGCTAGCAAAACGAGAACTTCGACTTTGGACACCTGCTGTGAAAAAAAAATCCTTGAAACAAAACGAGCAAGTAACATCAAAAAATTGGGCATTTTAGACAGATTTAGAAATGGTACAATGCACGAATCTTATGCCCATAAAACAAGGTATTTTCATCATTTTACCGATTCCCTACTTAACTACTTAACGCTTGCTATGACATGACATTTGATACCGGGCTTTGTTATTATTTGTTAAAGTCACAATATATTATATTTATTTCAATGATCGGTTCAAACGCTTTAATTTGCATTCGATAACGATCGCCACTGATTTTTTCTGTCGGTTTTAACTACTTGTAATACACTACGCCGAGCTGGTCTCCCCAAATACTGAGCATGACCTTGGAACCGTGAATATTCGGTTTGGCCCTTGACGTGGAAGCACGCCCATAGGTTTCTGCGCTTGGTGTTATCGTAATGAACCCATTTTTGGTCTCCAGTCACAATGCGATGCAGAAATCTAGTCCCTCTTTGCCTTACAAGCAGCTGTTCACAAGCAAACAAACGCCGTTCAACATATCTCGGCTTCAACTCGTACGGCACCCAATTTCCCTGTTTCTGAATCATTCCCATGACTTTCAGGCGTTTTGAAATGGCTTGTTGCGGCACACCCAATGATCCTGCCAATTCTTGTTGCGTTTGACACGAGTCTTGATCAAGTAATGCCTCCAATTCTGCATCTTCAAAAAACCTTCTCTTTTCCGCCACCTCTGTGACGTCAAAATTGCCGTTCTTGAAGCGTTGAAACCACTCTCGGCACTTTCTTTCACTAAAAGCGGCCTGACCAGAGGTATTTGAGAGCATAATATGAGCCTCAACCGCAGATTTCTTCATATTAAAGCAGAAAATTAAAACCTCCCACAAATAACGAGAATTTCGTAAGCTGACATGTTTAATCGAGAGTAACTTCATGATGCATACACAAATCATCTAATATGTCGATGGCGTTATGTTTACAAATACCTGATTTTATTGTGTGACATCTACAATCTATTCGTTTTGAATACCACTCACCGCTACAGCCATCTACTTTGAAATGAATCGTAAATTGCCTAACTAAAAAAAGTGAAAACTCACTGTTTTGTACGAACAAGTAGTATATGAGTCCGCCGTAATATATCTATATCTAGCCGTGTAGATTTAATTAAGATAGTAGATTTTCTCTATGGTTTGGAGGATTTCCAATGAATATCGAAATTTTCACAACATAACATAAAAACGATAAATATCCGTCTACGCTCCACTTCATAACTAAACTTTATAAAAAGATATTTACAATTCAGAATTTCAGTAATCTATTCCTTGTTGAAATATCCTTTTGTCATACTACCACAATTTTTCTTCCGAATATACCTAAAGTAAAGGAATCATACCAGACTGTGTCGCAAATCCTTGTAACATCCTGAGTGCTACAAATCTTATCCAATATTGATGCATTTCTGGTGAGAGATGATTGTAGCCAGTTTTTTTTTCAAACTTTCATTGCATAATCAACTCGAGGTGCTCCAACCATATTGACTCATTCTGTATTCCTGATAGATTGAACAAAATGTATCCACCTCTCTAACGATGATATTTCCTTTTTCAGATTCCGAACAATCTCCAGGGGTTTATTTGCGAGACGATCCTTTATTTGGAAACCAACCGCCACACTGCGAACTGAGGGTTCCTACAGCCGAGAAAGCCGCTCACTACCTAGATGCTGCACTGGAAGGAAGGGCTCCCACAAGGGAAGACTCTAGGGACTCGCACCTTCTGTATACTCTGCATGTCTATCAGTACAGTGTGGCTGGAAAAGGAGGAGGTGAGAACGTATTTCACCTCGTTTAGTGTTGAAGTGTTTGATTTGGTCCCCGATCTAATAAAATGGACATGCTCTCTGAGGGGTTCTTGAACTAATAGAAGTTATTTAGATAGATTGCACACCCTACATTTTAGAGAACTATTAATTTTTCTCGGTCAGAATAGTTTTTATCTTTAAATGTGTAATTTTAAATGTAATAATAAAAGGGTATAATTGCACTCTAAACCAGTTTGAAGCTTGGCGATCTTTTCTTTGCTCTACTACTACATTACTTTGAAGTATTTGAGCTTCATTTTTCTTCAAAAACAATAACTTCAATAACACTTCTATAACTTAATTTTATATTAGAGTAATACAAATTGTCGATAAACTTGGTTGACAGCTAAGAAATAAATTCAAAATGAAAATTTCGTTTTAGTTTCGTTAATTTGCGATCTTTAAAGTACTTTATGTTTTGGAGGTTTCAAGATTACAGAAGCATAGAGTGAGGATTATTATGCATTTTCATATTCATTTCATGCTGTCCAAATTCATAGTTGGTGATTAAATACCTAATTCGATACAGTATGGATAAGAATAAGATGGATGGAAAGGCAAAAACGGCTTTATTTTTTATTTTTTCGTATTCTCATTGAATGAAAGTGGTGAATTTTCGATGTAGAACAGGCAATCTACCTATTTAGAAGTAAGAAGAAGAAGAAGAATTCTCAAAAGTTAGCTGAAAAGGTTGCGTCAATCGTAAGATTAAAAAAACTTTTTGCTCCTAGAATATTGATTTATAATTTTCATACGAGGCATTGGAATAAAATGAGAATGCAGAGAATCCCAAGTTCGAATATCCAAAATTCTCTGAAACAATGTACCGGGTTTTTCACCATAATTTGACCCCCCCTTTAACTTTGTTACAAGAAGATGTACAGAAAAATGTTTTCTACAAAAGTTTCACGAAATCAACTAGTGTTTTTTAAAATGATTCCACAAAACGAAATATATACAGAGTGGGCAACATATTGATAGCAACTTCATTTTTTCAAATGGAACACCCTGTATATTTTTCTATATTTGACTAGCTCTTTTTCCCCTGATTTCGAATATATAACATATGTTCGGCCTATCTCTCTTATTCTGAGTACCACAGAGTTTCAAATTTTAAGAACCACCTGGCAAGCTAAGTAATCTTTCAATTGGAAGGCTGCGATAATTCAGAATGCCTCAATTTTAGTTATCTCGTTGGCAACGATATATAACATACGTTTGTCATTGAATAAAACAATTCATCGAATATGCACTACACATCAGAAGCGGAAAAATTTGAAAAATATCGCTTTATGTATACAATAAAAATAAGAAAGCCAAAAAGAGAGAATATATGGAGTTGCATCCAAATGATCCAATTCCAATTCATAGTGAATATGATATATCGTTGCCAACGAGATAACTCAAAAAAAGGCATTTGGAGTTATCGTAGCCTTCCACTTGAAAACTGATTACTTAGCTTGCCAGGTGGTTCTTAAAATTTGAAACTCTGTGGTACTCAGAATAAGAGAGATAGGCCGAACATATGTTATATATTCGAAGTAAGGGGATAAAGAGCTAGTCAAATATAGAAAAATATACAGGATGTTCCATTTGAAAAAATGAAGTTGCTATCAATATGTTGCCCACTCTAATATATATTTCGTTTTGTGAAATCATTTTAAAAAACACTAGCCGATTTCGTGAAACTTTTGTAGAAAACATTTTTTTGCACCTCTTTTATTGACAAAGTTAATAGGGGGTCAAATTATAGTGAAAAACCCGGTACAATCAGTGGACAAAAAATTAGAATTCCTATCCAGCTTCTTCATTTCTTCAAAAATAATTCTATTGAAGAGAATGTTTAATTAACGATAATTAACATTGTGGTTGAATGATATCCATATTGAAACCCTCCACTAATCCACTAATTCCAATCTACTTAAAAGCGATATACCATTTTCGAGGTTCTTATCGGGATATTCGTTAATAGTTAATTCCACTGACGTAGTGATATTATTGCTTTCATCAATAATCCCATCATTTGATTGAACCTCTCAAAGAGCTTGAGTTGAAGAATATAAATTAGATTGCTAAACGAAAATAGTTGGTTATCTAAAGATTTTTTTTACGGTTAGAGGCCAGAGTATGATTTGATTCTTTGAATAGATTCTCAAGAATTGACCACTTTTTACTTTGATCGATTATTATGATTGACGCAACAATGAAATTCCTCCTTCAGTAGCTTAAGTCAACCTTACTGAAGAAAAAACTCTCACCTGTCCTTTCCTCATAGTTATAAACATAGATAGGGGGTTCTGTATAGGTGAGGTTGGATCACAACCTCAAAATAATGAACATAAATAGTGTTGGAGCAAACCAACACTATTTCTGTAAGCAATATTTTCCCCAATATGTACTGACAAATTTGACAGTTTTCGATTTACTCGAAAAATATTGAAGAAGTCAATAACTAGAAATATCTAGATGACAGATCAGAGGAAAGAATGCAACATATATATCAAACCTCGGGTTAACGAGTAAATAGGTAGGTGTAGGAAATAGCAAATATTCTTACCACAAATTCGAAAGTGAAGGAAAATATTGAAAACGAATTATTCAAAATTAATTCATATTTAGTCGAGAATCATTCAAATTAATATATTTTATAACATGCATTTTCAATAAAATAATGCCATTGTGCTTTTCTAAATATATCACAATCTGTCCAGATAACCAGACAATAGAATTACGTTACGTATACATTTTCTTATGTTTATTACTCTGAGTGTCACACCAACTTCAAACTACATATTTCACTCCTTCGCGATTTATTATGTTGGAATCACAGGAAGATATGTTAGAATTTTTTATCGTAATGAAAAATCATCGTATGCGCACATTCTTTCCAGAAAATTAGGTTAATTGTAGATTTCCTTATACAATAATTCATGAATAATGGAAATCTCATATTCATTAATAACAAAGTTTCGCAATTCCACGAGAAAATATCAGCACCTTCATCTACCTGGAAAATTCGAATCAGCCAAAATTGTCTGAACGTCCAATACATTCGAAGATAATCTGAAAAAACTCCCGAAAGTTCTAATTGCAAATGATCGCTATGCTACATTCAAATTTATGGTAATTGGTTTTCTTATCTTCTCCGTTTTTGCTGGAATTATCCCCTGAAGACTTACTACACTCTTTGGAGAAGATGTTCTGTTATCGGTTGTATACTTCCTTGAGTTATTGTTGTAGAGTGCCACAGGGCAGAGCCGTCAAAATAAACAATATTTATTTTCAAGGCAAATTGGAACAATTTATTTCATGTAAAACGATTTTTTTAGATGAATTTCACTAGAATGAATTCTCGTTTATACGAAAACTACTTCTTTCAGGCCAATGGAAGGAAAGATCTAAATAAGAATAAAATGGATTCCTATTAATCATATCCAATCTGATAAATTCGGAATGTTCTCGAGATAAACATTGGATTTCAATACAATATTGTTGAACTCCAGACTACTACTTACAAAAAAATAAAAATTGTCAAATTTGCGTAGTTAGACTCGATATTGTTGTAGAGTGTGATACATTGTTGAATTCTTAATTTTTTTATCACCCCATAAAAAGAACCAATATGGCGTCCATAAGAATAAAAATTGACTAGGTATCGTTTCTCTGAAACAATGGAAAACAGAAAAATCTTAAGACGTCATTTGAATCTCTATATTGGATAATGGATACAAAATGAAATTCTTGAAGTTATCCTTAACAACAAATGAGTTATACAGAAAAAAAGAAAATCTCGATTTTAGGTTTTTCGAGATATCTCGGGAACTATTGGAGATTTTGGATCTGTTCTTCACACCAACACACTCATCCCTAGATAACGCAACTTTTTGTGTTTTAAGCCAGCCTGTATTTCTAAAGGTTTTCGATATCCCTGTCTCTCTAAATAGTTCTAACCCTGTATAACAGAAACTTAAGAACGTATAATCAGGAAATTGAAGATGTGCTGTGATTGTTCCAAATATAATATTTTCAATCGTTAAGGCATCGTTATGGTTTCGAATTTATGATATTTTGAAAAATCCACTTTCTATATTATTTTAATTGGAAACTTAGGTTCATATTCCCAAAATTCAATTTCTTTTCTCTTTAGAAACTGCTCCTTTGAATGATGGAAATATTCTAAGAGGAAATAAATAAACCATTATTTAAAATTTGCAATGCCCTTTTAACTAATAATTTTTTTATATTGTTGTAGTTGCTGGAGGAAGAAGTCGTCTCCATCTAATCGATCTAGGAAATTCGGAGAGGAGCAAAGCAAGCGGGGGTATTCCCCTTTCAGGAGTAGGCAATATCCTGCTTGCAATATTCAACGGTCAAAAACATCTTCCCTACAAAGAGAATAAACTGACTCACTTGCTGAAGGTAGGTTTTTATTATTCTTCTCGGACGATTCTTCGTTTGACTCAACTCCGCAGATATTTTTTTAATAATATTTGATCATTTGAGCTGAAAGGCTCTTTGTTCTTCTTTCATCCACCAGTTGGTGAGATTTTTAAAGGGTTTTCCAATAAGAGGTTTCATGTCGATATTAAAAAAAAGGGATATATTTCAAGAGAAATCAATGGATCATTGATATAACTGTCATTTGTTCCAACAGCTCAAATTTCTCCACCAGTTTCACTATTGTCGGTCGGTAATGTTCTTCGCGATCACCCAAAAGTGATTTTATTTTTTATTCCGCAATTTTGCAAAATTTCCAACATTTTTGTATTTCATTAAAAACAAATCAAAGGCTCATTAACATAAAATCGAAATGTCATTGGAAGCAAATCAAACGATCATTAGAATTGAATCAAAATGTCATTACAAACGAATCGAACTGTCATCTAGAACAAATCATAAGATCATTAAAAACAAATCAAAATCTTAATAAAAACACTCAAATTGTCATTGAAAATAAATCAAAAGATCATTGAAAATAAATCAAGGATCATTTAAAATAAATCAATATGTCATTTAAAACAAATAAAAATTTCATTGAAAAAAAATCAAAATGTTTTTGAAAACAAATCAATATATCATTGGAAACAATTCGCAGCTCATTAATTGCAATGCATTATTGAAGCCTATATCGTTCTATTTCTACTAATGGCGTAGTATTTACTTGTCAAATCTCAAAAGATCACAATGTGATAAGTGACAGCTGTCCAGATAGCGGACTTTTCGAATAAAATCTCTTAATGGAAACCCTTTATTATTCTATTATTTTGCATTATTCTCTCTTCAATTCTCTCTTTTTTTAATTTTGATAATTAAAAACTCCTCAAAGAATCCTCTAATCTACAAGTGTTTCCTTTATGACAATACCCTTTACTTTCAGGATTGTTTGAGTTCCTTAACATGTCATGCAGCCATGATTGTTCATGTTTCACCACGTGCTCAGAATTATTCGGACACTTTAACAACAGTCCAACTCGCTTCAAGGATACACCGAATGAGAAGGCGAAGGATAAAATTTGTTTCATCTGCAGCTGGAAACGGATCTGGCGGTAGTTCAGGTAAATTTGAATTTTAGATTTTCTCTCTAGATTACTGAGCAATGCCTCATTTATCACTTGAATCGCCTGCTTCTGAGTTTCAACTAAATGTCAGAAACACAGGCTTAAATGAAAAGAAAAAAATTAGATGATAATAATAAAAAAAGAACTTCAAAAAACCAAGAAAGCATACTGCCAGAATATTAGAATCGAATTGGGAGTATTCTATCCTCTAAAACAAGCTCTCAAATACCTATATTCTCCTAGTCCTTTCTGCCTTATATGTAAATTCGTATTCATCAGAAGGTTCCAAATTAACGTATTTATAACTAAGTACTTTTCCATTAATCTAAAGGCCCCTATTTTTTCCTCAGGTGAAGAAGCAACAAGAACCACTGGAACCAGTAGCGAACCAGACCCTTCAAGCAGCGATCTATCTGCCGATACCGTCATCTACGTAGGGCCTGTCGACGACGCAACCGACGGCGAGCATCCCCCTGTATATATACCTAGTTTAAATTCCGGAGATAACCGCTGTTCTATGAGCAAGGCGCTTCGTGGCTCGAGCGCCGAACAAAGACCATCCAAGAGCGCAACAAGTTCAAGGGCCGAAGACAAAGTGCTCAGTCATCGACCCTCCATCAAAACCACGTGCCAAAGTAATAAGACCTCGCCGGGTCGCACCAACTCCCCCAAATCATCTCCCAATAGGGTGGCGTCCTCGGCGAAGAACAAATCCGAAGCCAAACAACCAATAACAGGATGCAGTGATGAACAGTGGATAGACGGCCCTAGAATATCCAAGTCGAAGGTAGCTGAAGCCAGGCATTTCATCAAGGAACCTTGTCACATCAAGAAAAGAGAAACGTGGATCGATGGACCTATGCAACAACAGTCCACTCCTTCTACATCAGATAGAGCAGGATACGGTTACATGGACAGTCACAAAAAGAACATGATAAGGAAATGGGTAGAACACCAAACATCGCAGATACAAAAGACGAGGTATGGTTACGGAAAGGTTCCAGATAAACCCCAAAAAGAACAAATCAAAGAACTCACGCAATTCAAAACGTACGATGAGGAAATAGTGAAACCACTCGATACAAAACGTACTGAAATCGTTGAGGAATCTGTCATCCGAACCGGTCTCAAGCTGAACCAAGTCTCAAATGACTCCATTCCAGAATGCAGAGAAGAAAGGGAGGCTTCAAGACTAGAGGAGGACGACCAAGATGACGAAGAAGAAGAAGCGGTGGAGATACCTCCTGCGCTTCCCCTCATCCAACCTCTGAGCAGCAGAGAAGTTTCACTGGAAAGCCTCGACATGCTTCTGAAGGAAAGGATGCTGTCGAATGCTGAATACAACAATTATCAGAATAGTTGCTATGAAGATCAGGAGGAAAGTGAGGAAGATGAAATCTTAGAGATAATTGAAGTGGAGGAACCTCTCGAACCAGTTCCAACGCAAGATAGTTGTCTTCAGGTGACTGAAGAAGACATCGCGCTATGTATGGGCTATTCAGAGAACCCTCTTCCCGAAGTAGATCAGGAAAATCCTTTAGATCATCCCTTGAGGATACTCAGTCAGGAAAATCTAACTGTCGTTTCAACATTCACCGATTCAATGTCTGTTTACACTGATTTAGAGAGGATATTACCAAGACACAGGTATGATTCTAGATACAGAACGTATGACAATGATGATTATGAAGATCCGGATAACCCTATTCAGAGGAATGGTAATTTGGATGAAACTACTAGAAAGAAGTTCGATCAACTGGCAAAGCTGCATGAACTCTTCACCAATAGACTAGCCAAGGCTAACGTAGCAAATTCGGAAACATATCAGAAGCAGAAACAGAATCAAAAATCGCTTAGCAGATGCGAATCGTTGACGTTCAACGAAATGCTCTACGGGGAAAATCAGGATAATAATAGTGTTTACAGTGAACCAGCCTACATCCAAGAAAAGTTTTGCGAAAATTGTAAAATCAATATGACCAGACCTTCCACAGCTCAGAATTGGTACCTAGATCCTTTTTTATCGGCCAGCACGCAAGACCTGTCGATGGTGCAAACCAAACCGCCCCAGATAGGGGGTAGATTTCAAAGATATTGCCATAATAATTATTCCAACTTTCCAAGAGAGAATCTTGCTAATCTACGTCATCCTGACGGTGCTTCCAATCCTAATTTGAGAGAAGAATCCGAAAGGGTACCGGGAAATGGAGCTTCTGCCGAAAACGAAAGAAAACCAAGTTTTCCCAACGACTCAATTGTTACCCAGCCTTCTTTACCACCACCAAATAGCCTTCCGTCTGTCGAAAGGATGAACAGGGCTGTTTTGAGCATAGAGTCTGGAATAACATCTATCAAACTGACCCACAAGTCCGAGGGGTATGACAGTGGCCACGACTCAACTCCAAGAACTTCTAAACATAGTCCCGCGGCAATCTCTAGGAGGGCTGAGAGCGGTTATGACAGTGTTGTGAGAGACAGTGAAAGTTCTAGTATAGATTCAGAAACTAGTCGCATATCACACAATGTTCATGGTAGGAGAGGTAAATGTAAGCACAAACACGAAAAATCGTTCTGTTCCTGGTTTCTGAACCCCTTCACCTGTAAATATATTGATGAGCCCCCTGAAACTCACTTCTAATCTTAATTTCTTTTGATATTTTGTTTTATGATCTCAGGAAGGTGAAGGCTGTATTTGAGTTTCCTGTCCATACCAAATGCCCCTAATATCAGATTTTCATTTTCACTTGTTAAACAGTGAGTTACGTGATTTCGAAATATTCAGATTAAGAGTTTTGCTCAGGAATGTTCTCGGCAATATTCTTCATCTGAAAGCATGGGATTTGTTGCGTGATTTATTGCAATTTTGGTATGGATATAATGAATGGCATGCAAATTCTTAATATTTCAGGAAGATTACAAATAAGATGCTTGACTATTGTCGTTACCAACCTTTGGGAAAATTTCCTTCTACCAGAAATTATATTCCCAAAATATGAAATCAAATATTTTTCTAACCTGTAGTAAATCTTGTACTCAGAATTTATATTTACTCGCTTTTCGATGTGGCAATAAGCAAAGACTCGATAGCAAGTTGATTCTTTATTCGGATTTGAGTTAAGAGTATTCTCATCTCGTCATGAAAAAATATCTCATCAGTGTTATGATCTATGTCTGATTATAATTCCTCGAATAGAACCCAAGTATACGTTGAAATGTGTCAAATTTTTTGTAAAATCAATTGGGGATTCCTCTTCTAATTTCATATCAATTTTATTGATGAGTATTGAGATCTTATTTGTATATATTACCCATGTTTCTGCATTCTTGCAACATATAGACTGAGAATTATATTTGAACTCCATCAGCATATCTGAAAGGATTTTTTTATAATAATGAAGATCTGACTGCTCATTATTGAACATGGTTATATTGATTACTGTCGTTTCACAGTAATGTAAAATCCAAATTCACTAATTCTTATGAATAGACGTCGGACATCGAAGAAAAACTTTCTGTCTATTTTCTGATATTTATATAATGTATTGAAGAAGCATACTTCAACATCGAATAAACTGTTTCTATCTGCACTCATTTATAATTTCAGCATATCAAACATTATTTATGGGATCAAATGATATCTTGCCAACACAATTTCCTTCATAAGACTGTCTATTTTGATCTCTCTTCCAATCTTATTTCATATTTGAATTTTATATAGTTATCTACTTATCATCATTGATTTGTGATATCGTTATTTTATTGTAGAATAAGTATTAATGCCTTCATAATTGAGTTTGTCGAATTTGTACATTAGTGTATATTCATGTATTTATTTCGTTTTGAGGTTGTTATTGAAATGAATTATTTAGGTTCATTTGTAAAATAGCTGTTAGATCATATTGCAGTTGTATTGAGTATTCAAATAAAATATTTATCAATACCATATATTACTTTCATTTGATCAATCCTTTCTTCTCACACTTTTTCAATGATGTAGAGCAGGATGGCCAATGGCTTCATTCAAACTATAAACGATATAATAGACATTCACAATTCATAATAATATGAAAGGATTCATGATATATGAGCTATACTGGAAATAAATATCTATAATGATCCAAGATTCCCTTTTCTTTCAAAATTAACACTATTTCATTTAGTTTTGTTGGTTGTTATAAGTAAAATGACTAATTAGAGCTAAAATAAACCTTCATACAACTCAACAATCAACAATAACTTTACTGCAACAGCAGGAAGAGCTCCTAGCAGCATACTGCTCCTAGCTTAAAGCTGTCGGTGAATAGTTTGGGGTCAGTTCTGAAAGTTGCTCCATTCGTTCAAGTTTACTCACTGGTATACTATTTTCACCTCTATCTAAAATTTAGTCACCACTGTATTTACTCAGTTCACCAAGCACTTACGTGCCTCACTAATGTACCCTAAATCATTACTTAGTCTTCTACTTACATGCCTAATGGGTCATTGGTGTGTGTCATATATCTGAGAGAGAAAAGACACTTCAGAGGGAACACCACCACGTGGTCGTTCAGTTCAAAACGAAATTAGAGATATTTCTTCTTGCAAAACACCGATTTTTATAGGGTTTTCACATAATATTCTTGAACAATAATCTAAATAGAATAAAGTAAATATTTTCAATTGTGGAATGAAAAATTAAATAAAAATTCCTAACTTTTCGTTTTTCGCAAAAAAAAAAATTGAAAAAATGTGCTTTGTACAAATCACTCGTATATTCGTGAAAAACATCTACCGAAAATCATTACAAAAGAGGTAAAACTATAATTTCATAAAATTCGTCGTACAGTGCTGCCCTCTACGTATTTGCTTCGAAAAAAGAAAGAAGATGAAGTGAATGTACAACTTCTTACACCGTACAAAGTTCGTTCATCGCAGGAGCGCCAGAAGGGAAGTGAATGGGTACCAAAGTTTGACTGATACACGAAGAAATACGTGGTGGTAATCCTCCCCAAAAGGGGGGTCTATACCGTTTCAGCGGTCAGCTAAAAAATAAGTGAGCTATGTTTTGCGCTTGAGATCAATGATTAATATGAGGATTTCACTATTACTCATTTCAAAGAGTTTTCCATTGCACATTCCTTATTTATTCATTTTTTGGAATAGAAAAAAGAATTAGTTGACTTATTCATTGAAGAATAAATAAAGGGTGTTTTCTTTTAGAGCTGTAGAACTTTAAATTGCAATAAAACAACGATGTATTATTCGATTGACATAAATTTTATTTATCCGCAAGATAATCTTGTGGCATTACAGTTTAAATATGATTTCTGGCATATGACCGCCACGGCTGGCTCGGATGTAGTCCAATCTGGACGTCCAATATTCGATGACTTTTTCCAACATTTGTGGCCGTATATCGGCAATAACACTGCGAATGTTGTCTTCCAAATGGTCAAGGGTTTGTGGCTTATCCGCATAGACCAATGACTTTACATAGCCCCACAGAAAGTAGTCTAGCGGTGTTAAATTAAAGATCTTGGAGGCCAATTCACAGGTCCAAAACTTGAAATTAGGCAGTCACCAAACGTGTCTTTCAATAAATCGATTGTGGCACGAGCTGTGTGCCAAACCAAACTGAGAATAAATCACTTGACAGCTGTTAAATCGGTCACCATCTTGAACAGTAATGCCAACTTAAAGTTATATACCTCGAAAAAAAAACACCCTATATAAGAATTCTATAACTTTCCGAACGAACATTCATTTTATTGTAATTTTCACATGAAAATATTATACAAAGAGTTTTGTCAAAGAATAAAAATCCGGTTTTTAAAAAAACTAATTATAAAGACGTAAAAACGTATTTGATATCTTGCATGTGGTAGAAAAGAAAGGTAAATCGGAGGAACGTTCGAGATTGCTTCACTCATTCCGAAAAGTGGTGGGATCTCAAAAACGCTGAGGGAAGAGTAGTTGAAAATTGGCAGATCACGAGAATGCCATATGCCTCTTAACCCTCTTAACTCAGAAAACTGTTGATACATTTATATCGAAACTTAAACTTTTCCATAATAATTAGGCACTTACTTTTGCCGATGCTGTTAAAATTGCTTCAGGTTTATTTTTGCAATTGCATTGCTGGGAAAACATCTTGAAATAATTTAAATTTGACGTAAATAGTCAATAATATAGTATTTATTTTCGGTTTCTCTTCCATGGAACACAAAACAAGAGACATGTTTATCAGAAATTGTAAAAACTCAATGTTTCTGACTGTTAATGTCAAAATTTAAATAATTAATTTCTGAATTTTCGGTTTCTATTTGCAATAAAGGCGATATCAATATTGATAGATCGTCGAATTAATTGGTATATTGTAATATGGTTATATATTTCTCATATTAATGGTAAATTAAGTAATTTTTGAGGCAATTGAACTTAAGGATTAGAATAGTTATTTCCAATACTCTAATTTACTGAACGGAAAAGAGGATCTTTCGGAATCCAATCATAAATATAAAAGTTGATATTTTCGGTGGGATATAATGAAGATATTCTCTAATTCTTGTAGATGTCTTCTCATATTCAATAAGCACTGAAGAAACCATTAGGGAATGCGCACTAAAAATAGATAAATCTGATAGGCAGGAAACAGAATGGCAGTTTGTTTAGTAACGCTTGTCAAACAAATCTGAAATATATATTTGGAGAAAGTTATACATAATAATGAGGAAGCTCATTTGATAGAATGTCGATTATCTATCTTTTTCAAACAAAGGGTTGGATAATGGAATTGTTGTTCCATTAACCTAATCGCTAAGTGTGCAACAACAAAAAATCACCTTTTTCTAATTATATATTGTTGGATCGAAGCAAATTGAATCTCAGCTTGTCAACTGAGAGCAATAATCGAAGGTTCCAGTTCTCTGAAATCGAAGATCGTCACTTATGCACCTATTGGAGACCACAAAACTGTTCCATGTATTATATTACATTTATTATGATGTCATCATTGTCGGTTACTTTATCTGAATGAGATTTTAAGATTCACCTGAAATTTGAAATATCTCTCATATTCGGAAATATTCCAAAATTTGGGAACAATTCAAGCAGGTGAAACGAGTTAATTTTTTGTCTCCTTTATGAAATTGAATATTAAGAATATAAGAATTGCATTGTGTAACCGCGCAGTTTCGATCTCATTTCAAGTTCATCTGCAGACATTGAAGGTTCTACAAATTGTACAGAGTATGTATTTTGTATATGCACAAATATTTCATCGAGATGAAATGATCTGTTAGGGGAACGATCGCTCAAAAGTCCGTGGGTCTATTGAGTAGGGCCACTATTTTTGACAAGTAAATTTATACGTACTGTACTGATACTACTAGCCCTGAGCTCTTAGATACCATTATATTAGAGAATACATTAATTTTTGAAGCAACAAGGAAACAGAAGAAAAAAAATACTTAACTTAAACTCAAAATCATAAATTTAAAATCATAACTTACTATGATGTTTCAGAATTAAAGGTTTTCCAAAAAGATTTTATTTTTGAAATTGAGAAAAAGGTATAGTTTGAGAGGAATCGAGGAATTTTTAGTTCATTGTGAACGGGAAGCTATGACATTACCGATGAAAAACAGTTTCAGTCAAATGGCCGCCATTGTTTCGATTGCAGCACCATATCCTTTTCATGGAATTTTCTATGACCAATTCGCATATTTGCGGCTTTATGTCCTCGAGAACTTTACGAATCCTATCCTTAAGAGGTATTAAATCGATTGTAGAGCCTTGGCTCAACTTTTCCTTGCCCCCAAAGAAATAATTCTAAGGGTGTCAAATCACAAGATTTCAATGGCCAATTGTGATCTTTCGGGAAATAACAAGACCAGGAACTGGCATAGTTCTCAAGTTCAACGAAGGAATTTCGTCAACACTATACGAGCTACAGCAACAACTATCCCAAGGTGCTCTACTTATGCAAACCGTGACTGCAAAATTTTTACCAATTTTATAGTGATTTTAACGAATGTCTGTGCATTGTTGAAGCGTGTATCATTCCATTTTTTATAATGTCAAAAGATGACAACTTCAAAAGAGACAGCTTACCGGATAGCGGGCTATTCAAAATGAATCCTCTTATTGAAAAACCTCTTAAAATGTCTTATTTCCCATAGTTCTAGCAGTCTAGTACTTATGTTCGAACTTTGACGCGGAATACCTGGATTCCCCTGATTTTTTTCCTTTGATAACTACCTTTATTGATGATCCGAGATATTTATTGAAAAATAATGGTATTTTACAAAATTTACTGCGTTCTATGAAAATGAAATAACAAAAAAACAACATGCCGATAACACAAAAACTGATCCTTCAATCATTATTGTATGAAACAATTCAACTTTCATTAAAATATTCCAACTGCTACTGGGTATTCTCATATCAATAGCGCATATTATTATGATAAGATTATTTTTTTATTTCCTTCCCCCAAAAATATGCTCCATAAGTTAAATGAACAACAACAAAATTGTCAGAGGGAAAATTTCCTGTTACGGCTCTTCCACAAAAAACAACGCAGGCTTTTATGGAAAGTTAAAGAACGGAGAAATGACAAATTATCCTTTCAGTGAGCTTGCGACATCTCAAAAACGGACCACACAAACCAAAAGCCTTTGAAGACTTCATGTCCATATAATTAGGAACATGTGTGCATCCGTAAAATTTTAGTCTGTGCAAACAGAGAATATAAAGCAGGGTTCACATTCGGAAGATTTAATTCCTTCCTGCTTACAGACCAGTGCTAAACAGTATTTTTAACCAGCATTCACTAATTAAGTCCACTGATAACTCAATCCATATTTATTCCGAGTGAACTATGGCCTTCTTTCGATAGAGGATCTCCCAGTGTTTGAATTTTGATAAACAGTATAGCGTACAGTGCTGGCTAGAACATGGGAAAGTCACTGATCGCGTGGTGTATTTTCTGCCTATTTAGTGGTAGTTTTGCGATTCCAGCAGCGTTGCTGTATGATTATAATGTCAAGGATGCTGTTCGATTGCCGAAAGGAGATGATGTATCTTCATCTGCGGTCAACTTAAAAGTGCCAATTATATTCTTTGGAGAAGCCTATGAAACGATATATGTAAGTTGATTGTGATCAGTTTTCAAGAAAATATGAATTTCATAGAATTTTCCATTATTGCCCCAATACTGGAATTTTTTCGAATAAGTAAGTATTCAATTTTTGGTTTATTACATTCCAAAACCTACAGAAAAAAATAGTGGTGATTTAAAGAAAAATCCCTTCAAAATATTCCAAAATTTTATATTTACATGAAGAATGAGAGTATTGACGTGAAGTAGAAGTTTTTGAACACTCGTTCATTTATTCCGGTAATTCTGGTCTTGGAGGCTGCATAATTATACCTATATACATACAGGGGATTCACCGCGATCGCCTATTAGGAGTTTATGGAAAACTGATGCCAATTTTGTGCTGAAAATTTGCATGTTGGGGTTTCAGATAATGATGTTTCTCCCTAAAATATGTTCAGATCACTACAATTCCGGTTATACCGGAAACAGACTACTACTTCCTTATTTCAAATAGCACATCTAGTATATTATTGCATAGATAGCCTTTTCATGACAATTTCAGCTATATGCCTTACCTTGGGTAAAAACTCAACGGTTCATGAATTATGAGTTAATAGGATTTTTAGGACAAAAATGGTGGCGAAGGTGACTCACATTTTTTTGAATATTTCTGCGGAAATTTTTTTTTTTTCAAAAAAACTTTTCCATTTTCGATTCTGCAAATACAATGCAAATACAAATTATAAGACTGTTTGCAGTTTGGACGAAAAATTTACAGGGTGTTCATCAGAAGATCATGAATTTGGACAACTAAAATTCATCAAAACTCAAGATTTCCGAATTAGAACCTATATTTTTTCGAAAAAATAATTTTCTGCAGAAATATTCAAGGAATGTGAGTCCCCGTCGTCACCATTTTTTTTATAGGATCTCATTAACTCATGAACCGTTAATTTTTTCCTAAGGTCTGACTATAATATACTGGGTGTGCCATTTGAAATAAGAGAGTAGTCGTATGTTTCCGCTATAACCGGTATACCTAAGTTGTAGAGATCTGAAAATATTTTAGGGAGAAAGATCATTCTCTCAAACCCCAACATGCAAATTTTCAGCACAAAATTATGATTATTTTTCCATGAACGTCTAATATGCCATCGCGGAAAATCACCCAGTATATAGGTAAATATATAGGACCTCTGAAGCACAATTGGCACATTGATAGACGGGCTTTCAAAAGCTCCTGAACTTTTCAACATTGATTTTCTCTTTTTTGTTCCGATATTCGACTTTGAATTATTATAATATTCATTTTGTGTAAAAGCTGTGACACTCGGTATTTCGAAAACAAAGCAAGTTAGGGCATATGCTTATATAAATCTATTTTTTTCTTAATCAACGATCCTGAACATTTGACGGTTCAACCCTGGGTCAGGGCAAAATAGAGAAATTGTCGTATTGTTTGAAATTTTTGATTAAATGTCTTTACATCCATTTCATACTCACAAGGGACAGTAATTGTTGAAATGCAAAACTTTAGCAAAATACCAAAAGAATTGAAATATAACGAAGAGTCTGAAAGGCGCTCATTCAGAAATGGAAATACCAATCTATTATCAACATTTTTTCAAGATAAAATTGATCGATAACATCTTATACAAAGTACTGAAATAGTTTGATAATCGGTATTGCTTCACCTACATAAAATTAATATTTCGTAAATATCGTCTTCTGTGACACATAAAAGCGTGAATGGCATTCGATAAAACTGAAAATTTTAATATCTCTATATGATAATACTATTGGATAGGGCCATTGGATACCCATTGATTTGTCACTTTGTCACTAAATGGATATTTATAGAGTTCAAAGGCCATCGTTTCAATAGGTTTTGTTTATACAGAATAATGCCATATTTCTAAGGTTATTGATCGATCTTAATTACGTCATAACAGAAAATTGGAGCACATCTACTAGAAATTTAGATCTATTCTCAATTATTCAATTAAAACCAAAAATTATTAGCACCTTGCTCATGTTCTATGATGTTTTATGGATAAATTCCAATTTTTTGTTGCCCATGTTGAGTAAAAGAGTCAAAACTCAAAGATAACAGACGGCTCACGACGTAATGATAGCGCTATCAAGGAACGAGTGCTCAAAAACATTCGAGTTTTTTTGAAACTATAAAAGCAATATACATCAGGAGCTTTCAAACGACGAGAGAATTGTTTACTTCAATATACAAGGTGTTACATGCTTTCAGAGTGAATGCAAGACCATTTGGAGAGTCCAAATCATCTGTTGAAATTTGTCCTGAGTATATTCATAGGAGATACATCAGGGTGTATCATGCATTTTATCACAAACTTTCAACTAGTGTTACCAAATGTTTTCATGAAGTTCCCTTTAAATTTCAAGGAATACATCTAGGACGTAGACACATAGTCAGTTCAAGTTAATATAATCAGTAGCGCGGGCCCAGAGTGAGAAGATTATGTTTTTTATGTTATCTAGTTAAACACCCTTGACCCCTATACATCCATTTTTCGCAAAAACGAATTTACGCTTATAAACTGACTTAAAGGGTTTTTCAATAAGAGGTTATGAAGAGGTAGGTAAACTATTGATGATGGAAAACGGCAGCCATACGGCCACCACAGCTGTGGTTGAAGCACTATTTCCTTTTCATTAAATTTTCCATGGCCAATTTGCACTTTTGCGGCTGTATCTCCTCCATAACTTCCACAAATTCCATCTTCAAGGTCTTGAATCAATTGTGGGAGCATTGACGTAGAACTTTTATTTCACCTGGTCCCAAAAGAAAAAACTGAAAAGTCTAAAACGATGTTAAGCCACAACATCTCGATGGCCAATTGTGAATATCTCTTCGAGTAATAACACGGCCAGGAAACTTTTCTTGCAAATTTGCAATCGGTTTGTTGTCGTCGTCTTTTTGAAAATAAACTTCGTCTACAATAATATCTGCCAATTCCTGCTATAAAAACCATTAACCAAAGCTCGGTAGCACAATCCATTCACCAAACAATTTGCAACAAATGAGAAAGAACTGCAAAATTTTCACCATTTTTGCAGTGAATTTTAACATTTTCAATGCGTTGTTGAAGGGTGTATCGTTCCATTAAGTAATAGCGTAGTTTTCACATATAATTGGCGTTGTTCACTTGTAAAATGCTAAAGAAAGAGAACTGTTCAAAATGAAACCTCTTATTGGTAAACTCTAGATATTGGACACTATCAAATACTCCTATTGGGAATACAGACATCTGCCACACTTTGTATTCATATTTTATGTAGCATTAAACATCAAATATACTTCCAATTTTCAAATCATTGTAAATACAGACCAGTCAATCTCTAAAACACATTAACTTGATGAAAAATTATCTATATTATTGGTTTTGGCGCAAGTTCGAATGAATTAAATCAACCATGTAATTCTTGAATGTTCAATAGAGTACATTTTATTTCGATTCAATTCATTAGATGTTTAACAATCAAACAATATCAGATATAGCAGCGTTGTTCTATTATTAAAACTTTTTTTTTCCGTAGATAAATAACAATGGACTCCTCTCCTTCCAAACAGAAATACCAAATTTCCTCAACTTGGAGTTTCCTCTGGACTACCCCTCCATAGCACCTTTCTACTCCAACGTGGACACCACCAACGCTGGTACGGTCTCCTACTACGAGACACAGGAACCAGGTCTACTTCAGAGGGCCAGTGAAAACGTTCACGATCAATTTTTGGAATATGGCAACTTTCAAGCAACAAGCCTATTCATTGCCACATGGGAGGCTGTTGGTTACCACATCAAAGGATCGGATAAACTGAACACCTATCAAGTTGCGATAGCAACAGATGGTGTGAATTCTTTCGTGGAGTTCTTGTATCCAGAAAATGGCATACAATGGATTCAGGGAACTGGAGATCAATCCGGCTTGCCTGATGCCAGGGCACAAGCTGGATTTGTATCGGCAGATGGAAAAATCTTCACCTTACCGGCTTCAGGGACGGAACAGGTTTTGAATCTGGAAAAGTAAGTAAAATGGGGGCAATATGCGACTCCTAAAGTACAACAGGTCCTAGAATCCCAAACAAAAGTAGATTTCAACATTTCTAGTTAAAGTTGCTTTCTTTCAGAACGTCTCAAATACTCTGAGTATCTAAATGATCCTTCAAAAAAAAATAAATAAATAGCAAGATAAGATTCAACTGCGACCTAATGCTCTTTTGAACGCCTCATAAGGCCTATTCTCGCCATTATGACATAATGGCAAGAATACATGATCTACAGCTCGCCTTCCAGTTCTGAAGTTCTAATGAACTTCAGTATCTGGGATGGCTTTAAGGGCAACTTCCTCACTTCTAGAAGCTTCTTGTCCATAGCATATTTTGCGTTGGCTAGTGAAGGCGAGGCATTTCGTCACCAGGTGATCTTAAGTGCTTTCATCTCCCCACAGAATCTGCACTCGTCGTTTTCTGCTAGGTCAGACTGAGAAGACCATGTTATTCTGGCTTATTTCGGTGCGTCTTCTTCGGCACTCCACTACCATCTTAGAATCGAGGTGAGCTCGATTGTAGCCTGACTGTCAGGATGTATCGCTCTATCACATTTCTTGCTAGGTTATTTTTCAGACATCTTTCTATTGCAAGTATCTCTACCTAAAAAAAGTTAGATAGCGGCCTAACAATAGTGAGCAATTGGTGACAGTACTCATCGTGGTTTTAGAACCATGAGTGTACCATTTAATGATATTATGTTTGAGAACGTGGATTGTGGACGCCCTTTCCCAATTTTCTTTTCTACTTAGAATCGTAGTGAAGGTTTTCTCGATTCTAGTTTTCATCTCGTCACTGGGAAATTTCGCTGATGGTATGTTATTTATCTGGGATCTGATTCCTATTTCCCCCATTGTCAGTACCTTCCTCGGATATTCTTAGAGTGGTCTCATGGGCTACTCTATCTATCACAAGATTAGGAGGTGTGAAATCTGTAATCTCCAATGGTCTAGTTGGGTACGATCTCATAGCTCCAGTGATATAAACTCAGGCAATTGAATAGTTAACTTAATTTATTTTCCAAACGCTCGATAAAATACTTTTTCAGTTTCTTTAAGATTCTTTACGCTAGACATTGCAGATTCTTTCCTTAGAACCTAAAAAATAAATAGGCTCTCAAAAAAGTTTTTTGATAGTTTTGCATTGTGACATAGTTCTCATAAAGATAATTCTTCAAATTTTGGGTCTTTGCAGATGGTCTAATATGGATTTACTTGGACAGTGGACCTTCATGATACATGAAAGCGATATAGTGGAACCTGATCAGAATAATGCAAGTATGTAACTACATGATTGCTCGATATGAATAAATTGATAACTCATTATTTTCAGAAAAACCTAGTAAAACTGTCGGAGCTACTTGTGCTTCCTCTCCTACCTACTGTCATGTTCATGGGAAATGTGTAGATTATGATGAAGGTTTATGCTGTGAATGTGATCCTGCCTATTACGGTAATGGGCGAGCTTGCATCAAAAAAGGTAATATAATTCAAATCCATATTGAACTGTGTATTTTGTTTTCAATAGAAGGCGACAAAATATTAGATCCATTGATTTCATTATAAAATTCTCGCTCTAAGGAAATACTACATTTCAATCAGAATGTCATTAGTGTCACCTATGTAAGAATTCTAAGAAAGCATTCAATTTACCTTGAATTGACAATTCAGCATTTCATGACCATTATACAAAAATTCCTATCATGATAGAATAGTTCAATTGTATTAGTGTCATTTATGTGACGACTTCTAAGAGAATTTATCTTTTTATAATAATTATTTCACAGATGCTCCACTGCGAGTGAATGGCAAAGTAACCGGAAAAATAAACGGAGAGAAACTAGGTAACTTAGATCTTCAATCCTACATAGTCATGGCAGATGCAAGAGCTTATACAGCGATATCTAAAATACCCGAATCCATTGGATCCGATATTCAATCACTCCAAATCTTGGGGAGTTCTATTGGTTATTTATTCGCAAAACCAATTCGAGGCGCCATCAACGGATACCAACTTACTGGAGGAGTATTCAATCACACAGCCCAACTCTTCTTCCAGAAAACCAACCAAAGTATTGCTATAATTCAAAAATATCACGGTCTCGACCTTTTCGATCAACTCAGATTAGAAGCTAACATACAAGGAGAAATACCAATTCTATCCAAAGACGCTAAAGTTATTATAGACGAATACCAAGAGGAATATACTGTTACAGCACCTGGTATCGTACAATCGTCTTCTAACAGAATGATCAAATATAAGGACGAAAATGGTACGGAAGTTGTTCACCCTTACTCCGTGTATCAAAGTTTTCAATTCGAAGAGTGCAAATTTAAAAACTCTTCATTTGGGAATTCATGGAAGCTGAAGGTTGGAAAGAATTTCATAAGCTATGAGGCAACGGAACAGATTATTCGTTTTGGATTGAGTAATAAAATCACGCCCATTGGAGGTAAGAAGAATTAATAGCAATAACATATTAATAATCAATGGCATAACCTTAAAAGCAAACAATCAAATGTAAAACCATCAAAAGTGTAACTATCTAAGAGTCATCATTATCATCATTCTCAGCTAACAACCCATTATCGGATTAAGCCTCTCTTAGTTCTGTCCATCTCTCTATATATTTTCCTTCCAACTTCTTCCAAGTTTCCCGTTTTTGAGCTTGCTGTCCCCAGTTTGTGCCCAGAAGTCTTTTTATATCATCAATCTAAGAGTAAATGTATGTGAATGAAATTTTCAACGAATAGCATATTAGCTCACACCTGGTAGTGCCATTGTTTCTCTTTGAAATATTTCAAGTCAGAAAAACTTGTTCCAGATTACGATCCTTGTGAAGAAGGCCGATCAAAATGCCAGGAGAATAGCGTTTGTGTGGTCGACAACGATTCCTACAGATGTGCTTGCAAGCCTGGTTTTCAGTTCCAAATGGGCGAAAACGGCAGAACAATTTGTGGAGATACAAACGAATGCGCTATCGGAATAGCAGATTGTGATTACAACGCTCATTGCACAAATGAAGTAGGTAGTTATTCGTGCCAGTGCAATCCAGGTTTTGAAGGAAATGGTAGGGTTTGCACACCGGCTGTAACCTGTGTAAACGTGACTTGCAACGAAAACGCACAATGCGTAGAATCTAACGGTAATGCAGCGTGTATATGTTTGGCTGGTTTCACTGGCAATGGCCAAATATGTCAACCCAAGGTGGCAAGCAGCTGTCATATTGCTAACAATTGCTCTCCATATGGAATGTGTCAAATAGATCCAGAAACAGATGAATATCATTGCTTGTGTCTCCCTGGTTTCGAAGGTGATGGCTATAGATGTACACAAGTACTAACAACAACAACTGAATCACAGATGAATACGAACGATCCAAATATGAACAATTCCACTGAAGAGGAAATTTTACCTCCTGCTCCTACTACAGATGCTTATGAGGCAACATACCAATACTCACCAACAGAATCTGTCATTCACACGACAACAGATAGAGTCCCCAAAAGTTGTAACAGCACTTCATGTTGGTGTCCTGATGGTTTTGTACTTGATGAGGAAACGCAGTATTGTGTCAGAGGCGATGACTCTAAGAACCCACCCACCATACCTCCAAACGGTAAGGTCATTCATTTTTGAAACTGCATAAGTTTGAACAGAATAGAATTTAACATTTTCCTTTTTGAGCGCTCTTTCTCCGAGCAGATCGGTCTATCATTTCGTCACAATGTTTGAAATGGCGAATGCATTTTTAAATTCAATTTTATATCCAAAACGGTCCATTTGTGGACCCATATGAACTTTTTACTCATTTTCCAGAATTAGCTCCCAAAATATTGAAACGTTGTTTTTTAAAACCCGATATATTGAATATCGATCTAACAAGATTTTTTGTTGTTATAACGTTTCATTTGCTTATATAGGGTGTTTTTTTTCGAGGTATATAACTTTAAGTTGGCATTACTGTTCAAGATAGCGACCAATTTAACAGCTGTCAAGTGATTTATTCTCGGTTTGGTGTGGCAATTCATCATGAATAAACTCACGCCTGAACAACGCTTGCAAATAGTGCAATTTTATTTCGAAAATAATGGTTCTGTGCGGAATACGTATCGCGCACTACGTCCATTTTATTTTGTTTAGCGATGAAGCGCACTTCTGGTTGAATGGCTACGGCAACAAACAAAACTGCCGCATCTGGAGTGAAGCTAATCCTCAAGTGTATGTCGAAACACCGTTACATCCAGAAAAACTGACTGTTTGGTGCGCTTTATGGGCTGGTGGAATCATTGGTCCGTACTTCTTCAAACGATGATGGCCAGAACGTTACAGTCAATGGTGATCGGTATAGAGCCATGGTTACTAACTTTTTCATTCCTGAATTGAACAACCATGATCTCCAGGAGCTGTGGTTCCAACAAGACGGCGCAACATGTCACACAGCTCGTGCCACAATCGATTTATTGAAAGACAAGTTTGGTGACCGCCTAATTTCACGTTTTGGACCTGTGAATCGGCCTCCAAGATCTTGTGATTTAACACTGCTAGACTACTTTCTGTGGGGCTATGTAAAGTCATTGGTCTATGCGGATAAGTCACAAACCCTTGACCATTCGGAAGACAACATTCGCCGTGTAATTGCCGATATACGGCCACAAATGTTGGAAAAAGTCATCGAAAGTTGGACGTCCAGATTGGACTACATCCGAGCCAGCCGTGGCGGTCATATGACAGAAATCATATTTAAAATGTAATGCCACAAGATTATCTTGCGGATAAATAAAATTCATGTCAATCGAATAATCCATCGTTGTTTTATTGCAATTTAAAGTTCTAGAGCTCTAAAAAAAACACCCTTTAAATTATGTATATAATGATAGTTACTGGTTGCCATTCTATATTGAATGTTTTTTCTCTTTTATTTCAGTGACATGCAATGAAGTCAATAACTGCAACGAAAATGCGGAATGTAAATTTGTACCAGCAATTTCCTCGTATTCATGTGTTTGCAATGATGGTTTTGAGGGAGATGGTTTTAGTTGCTCTGAACCGAGAGTTTCATGTCTTCTTGAGAACAATTGCGATGTCCATGCTACTTGTACTTATGATGAAACAATAGGTCGTTCAAAATGTGTTTGCATGAGTGGATATGAAGGAGATGGGTTCACTTGCACACTTGGTAGGTAGTTCTATTTGAGTATTTTGAATATTAACTAATAATCATGAAAAATAAATGAAACTCCAATGATGAAAAAACAGTTAGAAACTTTCTAGTGACAATTTTTCAATTCAATTAGTAATATTTAAGATGAAAACATCTGATGTGATATTTTTCTGTTCCCAGCCATATGCGCCAGCGATAATGATTGTACAGCAACTGAAGAATGTCTATACACTAATGCACAACGATATGAGTGTGTATGTAAGGAAGGCTATGTGAGAGACTCCCAAAATCTATGTGTGGACGGTAGCAGTACTTGTGGTGGAGGTACTTGTGTGGAAAATGCAGAATGCCTGTATGATGCTACATACGAAACACATTATTGCAGTTGTAAAACTGGCTATGTTGGCGATGGTATAACAGAATGTAAATTGAAACCTATTGGCTGCAATATACTGAACAATTGTGGTCTGCATGGTATATGTGTATATGATGAAGAAACCGAACTTCACATCTGCCAGTGTCAAGTCGGATTTTATGGAGATGGATTTATTTGCCATTTGGGTATGTTGATCTTTAGAATTGCTTTTATAATAAATCTTTAAGGTGATAGCCTTAGCTTAGTAAAGGATTCATTGAATTCCAATTAAATAATTTTTTCAATCCAGTTGAAAATTGTTCAAAAATATCGTTCATCAGTTTTTCACATATAGTATAGTATCATTTGGGATATAATTTTGACTGAATAATTCAATATTTTGCAGAAGAAAACTGTTTGACATCCCCAAATATGTGTAATCCAGATGCAACATGTGTCGCAGACTTAAACAGAAAATACAGTTGTCAATGCAACTATGGTTTCATAGGCAACGGAACATTTTGTCGAAGAAACCCTACACACGAAGGTGGCTTCCTATTACTAAATCAAGGTATGGCTACTTTAAGGGTACCATTGGAAGACTCCAGAGAAAGATTGGGTCGAGCAGTTCAAGTTAAAGGCTCTCAAACCTCTGTTGGCCTAGACATAGATTGTTTTGAAGGAAAATTCTTTTGGAGTGACATAACAGGAAGGGCCATACGAACTGCCTTTTATAATGGAAGTGCGAAACAAGATTTTATAACACAAGGTTTGTAAGAATACTGTGTACATAATACACAAAATGTCAAACTCACGAGTTACTTCTGTGATAGGTATTGGATCTCCTGAGGGCATTGCAGTCGATTGGGTTTCACGAAATATATATTGGACAGACTCAACGAAAGATACCATAGATGTAGCTAGTATAGATGGCAAAAGAAGAGTTACTTTGATTAATACAGGTCTCAAAAACCCCAGGGGAATCACCGTTCATCCCCAGAGAGGGTAAGTACATTCAATATAGTCCAAATAAAAAATCTAACATTCTTTTATCGACAGAAAAATTTTCTGGACCGACTGGGATAGACTGCACCCTAAAATTGAGTGGGCCAATGCAGATGGAAGTGAAAGATCGATATTTTTAGAGGGAAAGGAGATCTCCCTTCCTAATTCATTGGCCATAGATTACGATACCGAAGAGTTGTGTTTCGCAGATGCAGGAACAAAAAAAGTTGAGTGTATCCAAATTGATAATCGTCAAAAGCGAACAATTGCAGCCAACTGCACTTATCCATTTGGAATAACAGTGAATGATCGTTATATTTTCTGGAGTGATTGGATAACGTGAGTATAAATTCACTAAAGCATGCTTTGGTAATGTCGATATTGAAATTTTTTTCTAATGTGCTTCTTCTTCCTTCTTCAGAAAACGTGTGGAACGAGTTGACAAGCGCACACTTGAAAGACTTTCTCCATTGCCTCTCCCAATTTTTAGTGCTGGGAGACTTTTCGAAGTGGTAGCAGTGCCATTAAGATGTCCTCCTCTCCAGAATATTTGCCAGTACAGAGACCAATGTCCACCTGAACACATTTGCTTACCAAATGGTCGTGGAAGCAAGACTTGTACTTGCACTTACAAGGCTCTTTCTCCTTTGGAGAAGCCCACTTGCACTCTGCCAGCCACACAAAAACAAGTGACCATATACTGAAAAAGAACAATTAACTTATGATTAAGTTCATCATAGAGAATAATTTTATTCTATTTCATATTGTATGTTCAGCATCTACCTGTTAAAGGTCTGTTTTTTTTTCATTGTTTCAGTTCATTTCCTGATCCTTAAAAATATTTTATACATTATGTTCGAGTGAGAGTTTATAGATTGTTAGGTAATGTTAATTTATATTTTTTACTCTTTACAACAATTCTGCATATGTACCTTTTTTAACATCAAAACTGTTATAAAGTAATGATCAATAGGTTGGTCAATAAAGACTTAAACAACCAATTGTAGAGTAATTTATTATAACCTGGTATTATTGGTCTCTAAATAATTCTATGATGTAGTTTCATCACTTGTTACTGAATATAGGATTTGAGTTAATGATATATGTAACAGTCAGTAATGCAATATAGATTCAGTAGAAAAAAATAATAAGACTGTCATGGTTATGGTTATGGTTACATGGTTAATTTTTTTTGTAGTATTTTTTATTGGATAGGGATTAAATGATATGCCAGCTTTTACATCTACTCAATTTTTTTTTCTTTTAGGTCCAAATCCAATAATTACAATCACAAATTTCACAATTCTGAATAACCAAACTTTACATGAAGGCTTTAATATCACAATGAAGTTATTCTATTAGAAATGGAATCAAAAATCACATCACGAATTCAATGAGGATCACAATGTAAAACACTTGTTCAGTTTTTGATATCACTCACACGACTTCAATTCAATCAACAACAATCTTAATTCACTACACAATAACATCCTTATGCTGCACAAAGAATACTAATCAACCTCAATGTGTTCGGACAATCGGTATGTATATACAGGATGTTGATGGCCTAGTTATCTGAAAAATAACAATAAATTAGACTAGAAAGAGCAAGCAAATTTATTAATAAATTGAGATGAAGGTCGAGAAAATTCTGTAAATAGGTGATACATTCGGACAATTCCTTGGTGGTGGAGTTAGAAATGACAACATATTTCAGTAGAATAACAATTCATTATCAATGCGGCTAGTCACACTGTGGCTAATAGTAATAAAAAATATTAAATAAGAAGGAAAATCACTGACTGTCTGTCTGAAGATTTTGCGCGATTGTTCAAAATTTTACTCATCATTTAGATTTTCTCAAGAGATTTTGCCAGTAAATTTTTGCTTCGATAAACTCAATTCAGTCTTCTAAACAGAAATCTGAAGTTGAGACTTCCTAGTCTCTTAAAACGAAAAATGTACAAGAAAAATGACTATAAGACCCTGAAAACAATGACATTAATTGGGTAATTTCTGAAAATAAGAACTAGAACAGAACTATTTTCTGCTATTTTCCATAAGCGGACTTGAAGGCTACATTTTCATCGAACTCTCAGGATTGCTTCTGTGCTTGAAATGGTCAATGTATTTCTCAACTAATAATGTTGACTGAAGAAAATGCCCTTTATTCATTTGCATTTGGAAAATAGAGGGATAGAAGAGCTAAAGCAAGATTGGAAACTTATCCCAACCGTGGCTCTTTAAGAGCGTTTTTATTTTGAGAAACCTTAATACAAAATTTTTCTGGATCTCCAATCTTTTTACAAACTATACGATGAGGCTCTCCCGCTTACTTTCAAGGAAATAAGAATGTTTTCCCAGATTGTCCAAATTTGGGGAAAATACCCCAACATAACAACCTTGCCTTGAGTTAGGAGCCAAAGGAGAACAACCACCAAGAAATTCGAGGTAGAAAATTGTTTGAATCTATTTACAGGGTGAGTCTTTGACTTGTACAAATATTTCAACCGAAGATTCCTGAGGTTAAAAGAAATACTTTTTTCCGATTTATCTCGGTTGGAAAGATACAGACTGTTGAAAATTCATTTGAAAAGGGAAATTTTCAGTTAAATCTCGCAAATGGAATGGAATCGAAGGAAATGATTTTCAGAATATAATTTTTTATTGAAACTATATTCCAAAATGCCCGCTATACTTAGTGAGAAAAAAAATTTTATCGGAAAAAATAGTAAAGACAAAAGTGTTCCTTTCGGCCTCAGAAATCTTCGGTTGAAATATATCTACAAGTCAAAGACTCACCCTTTATATAAAAGGGGATCTATGTATAAAATGTGAGGGCATCACGTTCAAACAACTGCACCGAATTGGATAATTCTTTTTTTTGTGTTCATTACTGTCGTGAGAAGGTTTATACAACAAAATATTTCCGAAAAAATCGTATGGAAAAGAAAAATCTTCCCTTTTTCTTCCGACCGAGCGAACAGTCATAGAGTATAAATTGACACTTCCAAGGGTGTATTTTGGGTTGCCTAACCGAACGTGGTGAACAGGGACGGGCAGCTAGTTCTCAATAAACCTCTAATTCGACAGTACTCACCTCCACTCAACCACCAGTCGATGCGTTGGAAGAATTACTAGACCTTCTCACAGGGGGCGGGGGTGGCGCAGGTCTGAACTTGATAGAGGGGGTTGCCGATGCGGCATTTACGTAGAATTGCTCCTCACCGTCGCCTTCGTCTCCTGACGAGGGGGCCGGTGAAGGGGAAGGTGGAGACAACACCCTGCAATCGTCTTGGTCCTGCAAGATTTGTCGGAAATCCTGGATTGACTCGTTGAGCGACCACAGCTGCGAGAGGAGGGAGAGGTCCAGCTGCCGAAGACTATACTGAAAACGAAAAAAAAAAATCAGGAAATGAATTCCAGAAAAATATACGATTATGTTCAGTAATGACAATATCACAAGAGTTTTGACAATATTTGATTATACACCGATTCACGAGACGTAATTCGCGAAACATCTCGAGAGCGCAGCTCGAGTGGTGTTTCGCGAACTTCGAGTGAAGAGGTTGGTATAATCGAAATATATTGTCTATGCTCGAGTTGGTATTAGGTAAGATTATATAACGAATAATTTCAATAACTATAACAAAAGCACTGCATTTTGATAATTCAATGACATTTCACTGAGCTTGGCTTTTATTTTTTTGGCGAACGTCCAATAATGTTACTTTTGAAATTATGCCAATATGGCAGGAGGGCGAAACACTAAAACGATTATACCAGGTCGTCAAGGCTATATCCACTTATCAATACGACGTAACTATTGGAAATTTACAAATTCTATTGGTTCATCAAAACATAAGTCTGAATTATATGTTTCCAGAAAAAGCAGTAATTTTATATTCGAATAATAAGATTTTCTTCTCCATGTCTAACTGAAAAATTGATATCCGATTTGAATATGTTGACTCTTTCAAGCAATTGTCAAATTAACCAATCAGGAGCTCTAACCAAATCTGGATTATCGGTAACAGCAAACTTGACTCTGATCCGCTTGTCAAGTTCAGTGTTTTCAGATTTGTGTATTTGACATTTCCGCTAATTTTGTCAAATATAAGATCTTTTACCTCACTTTAAATTGTCTTTGTAGAATAGTCTAATAAAATTTCACTCGTGATTGAATTTATCTCAGTACTAAATTTTTATATAACTGATTTTTCTTCTTATTTCCTATAATATGACAAAATATTTCACCTGAATGAGGAGAATAATTCAAATTTGAGTTATCAAACTTTTCAGTAAGATCTTGTGGTATCAAGTGAAACGACAATTCAAACAAGCTTTGGTTGCGTTATTTCAAAACTTATTACTGAGTGTCAATTCGATCGAGTCGGTACTTTTCAAATTATTGGCTTCTTTTATTTTCACTTTATTTTCTTCTTGTTGTCAACAAAATTTCAATTTCTGAAATATTACCAAATGCAAGAAATAAATCACTAGTTCTCAGAATAACCAACCAGAGCAAACTTTACAGTTACGAATAAAAGGAAGCTTCCTCTAAAAGATGGTCGGAATATGGTTATGGAACTGGTGCCTCTTTCAAGCTCCCTTCAAAGGATACATTCTAATAAAGCGGCCTTTACCAAAAGCAGCTTCTTCTTCACATGAGTTATGGAACTAGCGCTCAATGAGCTTATGCGAGTTTGAAGAACCGGCTGTGTTCTGTAAAGACTTTGGTACTGTGTCCCATCGCTTCTTCAGGAACAGCACTGTTAATTTTTTACCATACAAAGAATGGTTGGACGATCTCCCGTAACCTGACTTTTCGGCTTAGGAGTAAGCGGCCCTACCCACTGTCCACAATGTGTTAATATATGAACTAGCTATCTGTCGGCAAACGCTTTCCCAAAGATAGATTACTACCGGGAATTCCTTAGGGGACCTAACTTGTCATGTGTAAACCACAAGAAAAAATGCGCTTGCTGGCATAGCGACATGTGAACTTCACACATGACAAATTTAATCGGCCAAATAATTAATTACTTTCCTTCCCTAAACTTGCTAGTTGTAAACGGAGATATCTTCAAGAAAACGCTGGCCGGCAAGTAGCAAATACTCTTCACACATGCCAATTCAGTGACCGCAAATACAACTTAGCTTCAGATACACTGCCACACCGCGAATATTGATTTCTCGCCAAAGTTATTAGGCCAAGTCTGCACCTACACAACAAGAACTCCAGCGGTCACCGTCGGAAGTTCTTCGCTCGCTGACGAAACCCATGTCGACGTCTCTCGTATTGCCCAACTTCATAATCTCCGGCGATTTCTCGCGCGATCTCGCCTCCTCCTCCGATCTTGACCTATTACTTCATGCCTCGATGGTGCCCCGGAAACCCTCCCACCTTTCGAGTACTGTTATTCGACTCCGGCCTTTTAAATCTCGGCCGTTCGTGCATGCCTCGCGAGGGGTTCGAGTCTGCATTCTAATACATCCAAAGTTCAAACCTATTCCGCTCGTGGGAGTCACGACGTATTCTAGATGCGTTCCACGATGAATTTCGATGTCTTTATCGATTGTTTCCATCGATCGAAGACGCTTCTGTTTTGCGCTCGTCACTCGTTTTGCATTTGAACTGTTTCGTTGAGTATCGATTTCCATAGAAAGAATGTGGTGCTTTTTGTATTAAGAAAAAGGATGAACATTAGGCTAGTTGACAGTCGAGGCCAGTTGTCATTGTTTCTGGAAACGTCAACGAGGATGGCTCCACCTGTACGCTGGTGGCGCCATCTTCGTTGACGTTTCCATTTTACTCTCATTTGAGTGGTTGGGTTTCGACCTAGCCTATCATCTGAAAATAAGTTTAGATGTACAACCTTGCGGTAGGTGGTAGTCGAAATAAATACATCATACAATAAGCTTAGGTATTTGTTATTAAGACACTATCGAAATATTAGTCGATTTGTGTCTGCATCATAAAATTATTCTCGACATGTCAGCTTACGAGCCAAAATCTCGTCTTTTGCGGGAGGTTTAAATTTTCTGCTTTAATATGAAGAAATCTGCGGATGAGGCTAATCGAATGATCTCAATTACCTATAGTGAGGCCGCTATTAGTGAAAGAACATGCCGAGAGTGGTTTCAACTCTTCAAGAACGGTAATTTTGACGTCGAAGACAAGCATGGCGGTGGAATAGAGAAGGTTTTCGAAGATGCAGAATTGGAGGTATTACTTGATCAAGACTCGTGTCAAACGCAACAAGAATTTGCAAGATCATTGAGAGCGACGCAACAAACCATGTCAAAACGCCTGAAAATCATGAGAATGATTTAGAAACAAGGAAATTGGGTGCCGTAAGAGTTGAATGCGAGAGATGTTGAACGGCATTTGTTTGCTTGTGAACAGCTGCTTGCAAGGCAAAGACGGAAGGGATTTATGCATAGCATGCTGACCAGAGACGAAAAATAGATTCATTACGATCATTCCAAGCGCAAAGAATCATAGGAATATCCCGGCATGCTTCCACGTCGACGGTCAAATCGAATATTCACGGTTCCAAGGTCATGCTTAGTATTTGGTGGGACCACCTCGGCGTAGTGTATTATGGGTTGTTAAAACCGACTGAAACAATCACTGGCGATCGTTATCGAACGCAATGAATTCGTTTGAGCCAAGCATTGAAAAATAAACGGCAGCAATACAACGAGAGACATGATAAAGTGATTTAACAGAATGACAATTCTCGGCCTCATGTTATGAAATTAGTCAAGACATTCTTGGAAATGCTGAAATGGGAAGTCCTTCCCCACCCGCTGTATTCTCCAGACGTGGCTCCCTCGGACTATCACTTGTTTCGATCAATGGCACACACGGCCTGGCTGACCAGCACTTCTTATTTTATGAAAAAGCAAAAAATTGGATCGATTCGTGGATCGCTTCAAAAGATGACCTGTTTTTTCAATGCGGATTTCGTACGCTGCCGAAAAGTTGGGAGAAAGTAGTGGCCAGCAATGGACAATACTTTGAATCATAAATGTAAAAACAGTTTTTTACGATGAAGCCTCGAATTTCGGAGATAAACGGTGGTAGCAAAGTTGTACACCTAGAGAGAGGAATCAACTCTGACAGAAAGGTGAGAAGCACGATGTTTACACCTCGTGACCAAGGGTCCAACTAACTGATGTTTTGATTGGTTGAACAGATTGAACCAATCATTGAATCATTGAACTCTTTTAGATCGCGTGATTTGTCTTCCTTCATCATTGGTTGAAATTCAATCAAACACTATTATCTCCTTCGTGGTCACGTGACTCAGGGTTTAATCTATTTCTCTCTAATGTTGGAGTCAATGCTCTGCACTGCTCGACCGCTCAAGGGCGCATCTGCTTGATCCATACAGATATCATATTATATCTGGCTAATATCTGTAAGGTTCAATCTATGATTCATTTTGATATGTATTGCTCTGAAATTGTAGAAGTGGGTCAGAACTAAGCAATATTTCGAAAATGAACCTTTTCAAAAAACACCTTCTAACTGAGTAACGGTAATAGCTAAGGCGTTGCGGTTTTCGCCAATGAGTTTCTCATGAAAACTTGCCCTCAGACACCGACGTCATTTCTCCTCTATCTGGTATAGAAATACTACCTCTCATTCAAAAGTGTCCAATTTAGCTCATCTGTACATCTGTAAGAACAAAAATTTTCGAAGGACCACCTCCCCATTTTCCACCCGATAAAAACCCAAACCAAATTTCATAAAAAAAAAGTTAACAAGGATTATACACTCGTACATGAAACCAAAGATATTCAAGATGGTCTGAAATACATTTTGCGAACCTAAACTTGGTAATCGAAGACCAAGAACTTTCTCCATTTCAGAAATGAGAAAAAAATAGTCAAATAACTTATTCATCTCCAACGAAAGGAATCACAGGAAAAAGTTGTTATAAGAAAGCATTCATATTCATCCAAATTAATGGATTAATTACATTGAAAAATGTTGGTTGGTTGGTTGGCAGAACTGTTTTCTGTGTCACAAATTTGACAGATAATAGATAAATCCGTGACAGGATAGTTCCGAGTACCAACATGTTATAGTGAAATATAACCATGAAATTTGTGGAAAACTGAGAAATTCCCGCACGATTTTGTTCTCTTTGGTATGGCAAAATGAACGGATTTTCCACAGAATTAACGAAAATATTATTCATGGATTTCCTACACAACTTGTGCATATTGGACAGAAACAAAAATGTTATTATCCATAAGACAAAGAATTCAGGTAAGCGTTCATAAAGAAAAAGTTGAAATTTAGGTGAATGTTGTATAAAACTTTCGTTGCGAAATATCCTCGAAAAGGGAGAACAAGTCGGCGAAAATACAAGCAATTTTTTTGTCTCTGCGCAACTACTTAATGATTTTATCATGTCTGTCCTCCAATGCCAAGAGGAAACAAAATAGCAATGACACAATTAAAAGAGGCAAGTAGCGGTGAATCAACGTCCATGATACGTTCGAAAGACCGCAGATTATACATAATATAATTGAACTTAATGCGTTTTTCACTCGGTCAACGTTTTTAGTTACATCACTTTCTAACTTTTACTTCTCTTCACACTAGATTTGATCTTAAGTCACTTGAAACCGTGCAAATATATAAATGCGTTTCAAATTATGGTCAGTGGCTATTAACACCCAGTAGAACTCTCTTTAGCCGCTTTTCTCTCAGAAAGATAATATCGGAGTTTGAACAGAACATTATCAATGTCATGCTTCTATTGACCGACGATAGTTTAGAAGTTATAAATACCTGATTACACTCGAATAACTCCGGGTTTAATTTGAAAATTTCAAGAACTATTGAACAAATTGATAACAAACTATACCTTTTCAACTCCAAATTGAAATTTGTCGAATTCAGATTGGAAATCGCCAAATTCAAATTGGGAATTATCAAATTCAAATTGGGACTAAACATATTCAAATTGGAAATAATTAATTTCAAATAGGGACGAATCAATTTCAAATTGGGACATTTGTTGCTATATTCGATTTTTCCTATGAAATTCATGTTAGAAGGGGGCAGCGAACAAATCTATAACAAAGTTTAATTTGAAAAATTGCTGTGTATAGATTAAAATAAAAATCCAGAATATTTTCAAAATAACATTATTGAATGTTTTTTACAGAAACAAAAACTGAAATAATGAATTCACCCAATTTGAATTTGATTATTTCCAATTTGAATGTGTTTATTCCCAATTTAAATGTTCTTCTTCCCAATTTGAACGTGTTACGTCCCAATTTGAAATTAATTATCCCCAATTTGAATTTGTTAAGTCTCAATTTGAAGTTGAAAGATATTGTTTCTTTGTTTGAGGATGGTGGCAAAAAAAAAATTCATATTGGAACAACATCAATGTCTGAATTATAAACTTTTCATCATATCCATATGTCATGAATCAAACTAAAATTGAACTATACATTGACCTCCGCAAGTACAAATTAACACATATGAATTAATTATGTACTTGTATAATACATATTGAAATATTGAATAATGCATGAAGGTTCTTTCTGTAAAAAATTCGGTAAAGAAATAACAATTGACAACATAGTAATTATCCCATTTCGAGATCAATCTCAACAACCATACCATTTCGTGAGTGTTAATGTTTCCTAGTTTTAAACATCTTCCAATCCGACACATATAGAACGTAGTATATTTTTGTAAAATACCGTTTTTAATGACGCCTAATACGCGCAATCCAACTTCAGAGATAATTTATGTTACCTTACAGTTATAGAGAACCTGCCATTACCTTTTTCAATTCCTTGAGATCAGATCCAATTGCGATAAACAGTTTCGTTTTGATGAGAACTGACAGTACAAAAATTACATCAACTAGTTGTAATTGGCGCTAGCGATGCTATGGAAGTAATTCAACAAGTTCACCTGGTTGTGGAAAATTAAAGTTCGCCATTTATCTCGATAAATCTTGAATTTTTTTCAGTCTGGATGAATTCCGCAAATATCTCAGACTAGTTCTTTTACTTCCGGTTCATTATTTCCAATATTAGTTTTTTAGTACCTATAGTATGAAAGAAAAAATATATATAAGGGCTAGGCTTATCGTTTTAAATCCAATTGCATATTTTCATCTCGATCGAATCAATTTTGAAATTAGGAGGAAAACAAAACCTTAAAATTGTTTTTTCATATACATATCTACTTTTGAAAGGACCAAACTTCAAGTGGAGGTCATACAAGTTATTTGCAACAAAAAATGTCATATGACACACGGTCGAACTGTTGATGATTATTATTAAATTTAACATTTCTTGATTTCACGAAATATTCAATTATATCCATATCTATTATTTTTCAGTTATCCTTGCAGCCACATCAAATTTGAGCACACATCTGAAAACGGCATTAAATTTGCTACTAGATTAGAAGTTTTGTGTGCCAAAAAATTCTTATTGCGAGCGTGGTAAGGAGATGAATTCTCCATGTTCTATTTGACATTTTTGTTGCAAATAACCTATATGATCTCCCGTTGAAGATTGGCCCTTTTGAAAGTGTACGACCTGTATACATACATCCAAAAAACAGACATGAAATTGATGGATTTTGGTTATGATACTGAATTGAAATATAAGCGGACGCCGAGAAAATAGTAATTTACGTAACAAGTCCGGAAAATAGGGTTTTTTTGGACGAATAGACAAAATTCTGCGGAAGTCTGCGAGTCCAAAAAAACCATTTTCGGGCGTGTTGCGTACAATATTTTTTCGGCAACCATGTAAAATAACACTATCGCTGCTGCTTTCCATATTTTATTGCGATTGCGATAAAAAAACATGCAAATTTTTGACAACTAATTTCATATGAACTGTCAGCCGTTATCTCGGTTGCTATGAATTCTATGATTCTTTTCCGGCCTAGTCCGGGAAGTACGTACTTTCCGGACTAGGTCGGGAAATGCTACTTTCTCAGAGAAAAAGCGTCCAGGAAGTGAGCACTTCCCGGACGGTTGCCGAAAAATTACTATTATTTGGGAAAAAATTATCAGTTCAACATTTTAATTTTTCATTCAAATTCTGATCCTTGTAATTTTAGCCTCAGAAATTTATTTTTTCAACGATGCTACTTTCTCAGAGAAAAAGCGTCCGGGAAGTGCTCACTTGCCGAAAAAAATTATTTTCGGTATTCTTTCAAAATCCACTTTTGACAGTCAGCAAAGCTGATACGTTTTTAGTGTGAGTAGGTACATATTGTAAAAAAAGTGGCAAATTCGTTCATTCTGACACACCTTGTAGAACAAAATCGTGCAGGAATATCTCAGTTTCATGATTTCATGATTATGTTTGTTGTTACTCGGAACTCTCCAATCACGGATTTATCTATTATCTGTCAAATTTGTGATACAGAGAACTGTTCTTCCAACCAACGTTTTTCAATGCCAAAATCACTAAACGATATTTGTACAAACATTTCATTAATTGTTATAAAAATTCAGCGGATCAGAAGGATTAATGTATAATACTCGTGCAGAAAGCTGATTTTAACACAAGTTCCGTAAAAAAACTAGAATTTTGAACTCGTGGAAGAATATAGCCTTCTACACTTGTCTTATAAATGTAATTGTGAAAAAATAGTGAAGTGTCTTATTTCTTTTCTTTTATTGATATTGAAATTATGTTTCACTCAGTGATAAGCGAGAAATCAATTTCGATTTTAAATAACTCTTCTTTTTTGACTCTAATGTTAAAAATTGAAACTAAGAAAATGCAAGAAGTCCTTCAGTCTTGCTGGCCATATGAAAGAAAAAAACCTAAATAATAACAAAATTAGAAACATTCTGCTGTTCATTCTCGAATATCCTTGACAACCCGGTTAATATGTTTCTATCGCTACCGAATGTAATCACCTGGTAGTCCTGTAATTCAATTGTCTATTTTCTATTCAATGCAACTTCCTACCGGTAAACAATTGAGGTTTAAGATATATAGTATGGAAAGATACGCACACATTCGTAGTTAATTCAACATTCGGATTTCTACGGGCGGTGTACAAGTACAATCAGATGGTTTCATTAGTCAGCTGCTTGTTACGCCTCGTGCATTCTGAATGCAAAGGTGCGCGACAGGTGGTTCCGTAGGTGCGACGGCTGCTTCATTGTTTTCAAATCTGACGTTTCGGTAGCATATGGCTCGTAGCAACCCTCAATTCTGGGGTGTTCTGGAGATATTTCGTGTTTTCATCAAACTTATACAGATTGAAATTCGGAGCTGTTGAGCGCTCGTTATTCATGCGTCTATTGATGGTCACACAACTGTTATAGGTTATATATCTTGACGAGGGGGTCTGATGAAACGAGTCTACTAAAATTGAGCAAAAACATTCGTTGATTACAAAGGATAACCAAAAAAAAATTTTTTGTTGGGACGCTAAATCTGTCCATGCAATCCGTGTTTTCCTATCAGCTCTACTTTTTTAGATACACCAACTTATCTACCAATGAGGGTTTCATCAGTATATTCATTCATTAGAGTTCTAAAATTATTATATATTCATTAATGTAGGCACAATGGGGATAAATATGGTTCAAGACCACTCAGTCAACTTCAGTCAACCAAACTGAAAGAAGAATATAATACCATAGCTTTGGTCTTTCAGAAGATAAAGTATCTTTCTTCTTGGGTAGCAAAGTGGTTAGACGAAATATCCGTGTTTCTTGTGCCTCTGGGATAGCAGGAACAAAACACACCTCTGGGTTAGATTAGGTTAGGTTAGAAAAGATTGGCCTCAGAGAGAAAAAATAGACGTTGGGAAAAGAATGTCATTAACGACGCTTTGGTTGAAACAGAAAAGATCATACTTCCTCCGTTACATATAAAGTTGGGCTTAATGAAGCAAGTTGTAGAGGCTCTTGATAAGAATGGGTCATGTTTTGCATATGAAGGGGTAAAAATGCATCAGTTGAGCACAGAAAATTCGAGGCAGAGATATTTGACGGCCCACAAATAAGACAATTAATTAAGGATCCTGCCCCCATAAATTCAATGAGTCAAGTTGAATGAGAAGCTTGGACATCATGTGATACAGTTATATAAATTTTCTAGACAAACATATAGCTCAAACCTATGTTGAAATTGTTAACAAGAAACTCAATAGTTTCAAATCCTCAGGGTGCAATATGAGTATCAAAATAGACTATTTACACAGTCACTTAGACCGTTTTCCAGAAAATTTAGGAGACATAAGTAAGGAACAAGGTGAAAGATTTCACCTAGATATTAAAGTTATGGAGGACCGCTACCAAGAAAGATGGGACATGCACATGATGGCAGATTACTGCTAAAGTTTAATAAAGGATTGTTTGAAAAAACATTCAAGAATGTCGCGGAAAAGAAGCTTTCGAAGTGTTGAATAAATATTTGATTTCTTCAATGTTTTTTTTGTTTTGAGTGCAACATAATATTGTATTTTGTATAATTAAAATAAAAATGTCGTATCTACTTTTATTTACTACACTGACACTCTGTTTCCGATATAACTGGAAGTTGTATAGATCTGAAAATATTGCAAATTTTCAGCTCAAAATTATGATTTGTGAATCACCCTGTATTTCTCACATTCTTCGTGTTCACCGTAAAAGAGTAATAGAAGACACAATTTATCGATGTTTTCATAATCACTGTTGACACAGATCAATCGAAGTAATAAACCTGATACATGCCATAAAATTCCATAGCTTCACATTTCATCGATCCAAGGTCCAAAGAATAAATGGCGACATTAAAAAATCAATAAAGAATCAATTATTCTGTAATATGTCACAAGTACCGTTTAGCTAATTTCTTACTGTAAATTGTTGATGAATCGGTGTCAATTGAGGCGACCTTTCATATTTTTGTGTTGAAATCTTGAGATTTGAAACAATGTTAGTAAATGTATATTAATTTCTTTTTTATTTTAGAAATTTTTGGTATGAGAAAGATGTTAAAATTTTGAATTCTATAATATCCTAAACAGAAACTGATTTTAAGTTTAGATATTCAATAAAAACAGAACATCAAAAGAATTTATGATTTTGAATCTAGTTGAATATCAGAAATAACGTTTAGGTTAATATTATGTTTCATCAAGAATTTCTTGAAGCATAATTAAAAACCTTCACCTAAAATTTAGATTTTTTCATGAAAATGTTGCAAAGTTGCAAGATCAATGAAACCAGAACTTCACACAGACTTAACATGTCTCCAAGAAACGACTCTATTAACAAAATCAAACCGTGAGAACTTCTATCAACGACGTTGAAAACCATTAATAAGCTTCCAATGTTTTTGAATAATTAAGATGGATGAATATTTAATGAGACCTTATATGCATTCATTTAGAATCAACCAGGGAAAATCACAGAGAACATACAAGATTCAATGTTGTTTTATTACGAAAATTTAATAAGGTTGTACAAAAATAAAATCGCAATGCAAAATGTTATGCAGTTAGTTATTCATCATGTTAATGATACCTGATGAGATATACTGTTTGAAATGGCGAGAAGCATGAAAATACCTACGCCAATTACATCTATTAAGTGTGTTCGTTCTCCTCAGATCTGAAAGAATTATAATTGAGAGTTAAACAATTCATAAAAAGCCAAGAGCAGGGTTTTTTGACGCTCGTTCATTGGAAATGGAATTCTTCAGTTCTGATGACAATTCTGAAATTTGAAACGAAAGTTCGAGTGGTTATTTCACATAAATGTTTTTGCAGATATATTGGGAATTTTTCTCGATATTTAGATTGTTTATTTACATCAAAATTCGCTACGAATTTGAATGTGTTTACTAACGAATACAAAAAAAGTTCTTCATTTTCGAAAAAGTGGGTGCTAACTTCGCATTTTAGGGGTGATATTTTTTCATTATAGGTTAAGTTACAAAGGAAAATGTTTGTGATACAAACAGTTACTAACGATGGACTTTCATCTTTTCTGAAAAAAATCTAAAAGAGTTGGTACCCCAGCGGAATGCGATATTTTTCTACCAGTATCCTCGAGGTACAAACAAAAATTTTTGTGTAACAAATACTTACTAACGAGTTACATAACGAATGCAAAAAAATTCTTCATTTCCGAAAAGGTGGATGCGAACTTCACGGACAGTGTAGTTCCCTATACTCCATTCTTTTTGAAAAAAACATCATTTCAATGCAAGACCGCAAATATCAGGTGTGTGAATAAGTCTTTCCCGTTTTTTGTAAGAGATGGCGCCACCAATACTGTGCGAGTATTTAATGGATACATATGTCATAATCAAAGCTTATTCATCTGTCAACAATTCCACACTAACACATTAGTTGAAATTTTGAGCCGAGTCGACGTCATTTGCGGGAAGTTTCACTTTATTGGTTCAATTTGAAGAAATCTGCTGCCGAGGCGCATCGGTTGCTTCAGGAAGCTTATGGAGAAGGTTGTGTCGATGATTCAAGTGTTCGCGGATGCTTTCGACGCTTCAAAAGTGGCGATTTCGACGTGGAAGACAAGGAGCGTTCCGGGCGGCCGCAAATCTTTGAAGATCAAGAATTGGCGACTTTGCTTGATGAAGATTCGTGTCAAACGCAAGAAGAACTTGCTGAAGCATTGGGAGTTGACCGAACAACCATTTCCAAGCGTTTGAAAGCCATGGGAATGATCCAAAAGCAAGGAAATTGGGTGCCGTACGAACTGAAGCTGAGAGACGTCGAACGGCGTTTTTTCACTTGCGAACAGCTGCTTCAGCGACATAAAAGAAAGGGTTTTCTGCATCGTATCGTGACTGGCGATGAAAAGTGGATCCGTTACAATAATCAGAAGCGAAAAAAATCATGGGGACTACCCGGCCATGCATCATCATCGACGGCCAAGCCAAATATTCATGGCGCCAAGCTCATGCTCTGTATATGGTGGGACCAGCTAGGTGTGGTTTACTATGAGCTTCTGAAACCGAATGAAAGGATCACAGGCGAGATTTATCGACGACAATTGATGCGTTTGAGCCTCACACTGCGAGAAAAACGGCCACAATACTCCGACAGGCACGACAAAGTTATTTTGCAACATGCCAATGCTCGCCCACATGTTGCACAGCCGGTGAAAACATACTTAGAAACGCTCAAATGGGAAGTCCTACCCCACCCGCCGTATAGTCCAGACATTGCTCCGTCTGATTACCATCTCTTCAGATCGATGACGCATGGCCTGGCTGACCAGCACTTCCATTCCTACGAGGAAGCCAAAAAATGGGTGGATGACTGGATAGAGGCCAAACCGGTCGAATTTTTTCGCAACGGGATTCGTATGTTGCCAGAAAGATGGGAAAAAGTTGTAGCTAGCGATGGCCAATACTTTCAATAATTCATTTGTAACCATTTTTTCACAATAAAGGCTCAAAATTTGAAAAAAAACGGGAAAGACTTATTCACACACCTTATAGCAAATCATAAAACATACCTATCTACAAAACAAAATCAATTCTTATGAAACTTTAATGTTCTCCATTGCAAAATTACATATTTTGAAGTATAGTTCAGCACAGTGGAAATTTCATAAGAATCTGAATGCAGCCAATCATCCATTGTTTTCATGGAAACCATGTTTTCAGTTCATCGAGACAAGATATAATTACGCCTCATTCCAGTGTAAATTGATCGATGATTAATGAAAGTAAAGCAAAATAACAAATTACATTGTGGTATCTGTTCATGGTTTATTCACTTTCCAAGGAACAGACTGAGCGCGTTTCTATCGATACAGATTTCATTTTCTCGAAATAATATACGTGACAACAAAACCACGGTTTTAACAATACGGCTGGTGGCAATCAAGAAAGTTTCACTCAGTATCGAAAGGACCGTCGTTGATTCAATTTTTGAGCGCACGTTCACCTAATAGATCAATGTATAATGTCATCGCAATATCAATTTCAAATCTCGAGCCGGGGATGGTCTCAAACAATAAAGTTCGGATCACTGATGACGAATTCCAAGTGGATTTCAAATTCCTCAATTGTTAGGGAACATTTTTTCAACTGATTTACTCCAAAAAATTGAGAACACTAAATAATTTTTCGTAGAAGCTCTAATCCTCTGAGAGGTCACACAGAGTCCAAGGGAGTCGGAATAAAAATAAAACAATAAACAAAAGATGTATTTCCTACACACTTTACAAAACTAAACAATCAACTCATTGCACCATTGAATATGATCGAATCACCAACACGTTAAGGGTCGGTATTATTGAGCCGTGCGTCAACTTCAACTACGGTTGAACCGACCGACGGTTATCCTGTATAAAGGGTGTTTTTTTTAGAGCTATAGAACTTTAAATTGCAATAAAACAACGATGGATTATTCGATTGACATGAATTTTATTTATCCGCAAGATAATCTTGTGGCATTATATTTTAAATATGATTTCTGGCATATGACCGCCACGGCTGGCTCGGATGTAGTCCAATTTGGACGTCCAATTTTCGATGTTTTTTTCCAACATTTGTGACCGTATATCGGCAATAACACGGCGAATGTTGTCTTCCAAATGGTCAAAGGTTTGTGGTTTATCCGTATAGACCAATGACTTTACATAGCCCCACAGAAAGTAGTCTAGCGGTGTTAAATCACAAGATCTTGGAGGTCAATTAACAGGTCCAAAACGTGAAATTAGGCGGTCACCAAACGTGTCTTTCAATAAATCGATTGTGGCACGAGCTGTGTGACCTGTTGCGCCGTCTTATTTGAACCACAGCTCCTGGACATCATGGTTGTTCAATTCAGGAATGAAAAAGTTAGTAATCATGGCTCTATACTGATTACCATTGACTGTAACGTTCTGGCCATCATCGTTTTTGAAGAAGTACGGACCAATGATTCCAGCAGCCCATAAAGCGCACCAAACAGTCAGTTTTTCTGGATGTAACGGTGTTTCGACATAAACTTGAGGATAAGCTTGACTCCAAATGGGGCAGTTTTGTTTGTTGACGTAGCCATTCAACCAGAAGTGCGCTTCATCGCTAAACAAAATAAAATGGACGTAGTGCGCGATACGTATTCCGCACAGAACCATTATTTTCGAAATAAAATTGAACTATTTGCAAGCGTTGTTCAGGCGTGAGTCTATTCATGATGAATTGCCAAACCAAACTGAGAATAAATCACTTGACAGCTGTTAAATCGGTCGCCATCTTGAACAGTAATGCCAACTTAAAGTTACATACCTCGAAAAAAAAAAACCGTTAGTATAGGACCTAAGATTTGTGCGGCGGGGTTTCAAATTAACTACTGACTTCGAGTTATAGATGTAATGATTGTTTGACTTCGACTTATAGAGGTGAAAATGGTGAAATATAACCGTAAAATAATATAGAGTTATGCATGGTTATTTTTTCGACTTAGACTGGTTTTTTCGAGGGAATCGAAAATAATTAGGGATCGAAGATTTCGGGAACGAGGTTCAAGTTAAGAGTCGAGTTGAGATTTTGTATGTATACTTAATCAGTGTTTTTCCCCTTTTTTTGTCACATTAGGAAATTTGGCATTCTTGGAATAATGCATGAGGCATCAAACATGACTTGGGTAGACTCGAAAACAATAACCAGAAACGGACAACTCTGATTGATTAAGCATAACTCAAATAAGGAAGGACCCTGTCGAAAGGAATGGTGCTGAACATCTGTCAGAAAGTAGCCCAGAAATAGACATGAAAAAGGCCTAGTTTGATAAGAGGTTGAAAAAAGTGACTCTAAACTTTCTTTCCAAGCCTTTTGCATCAATTTAGGAACACCCGGTATAACATTATAAATAAAGGTGCGGATCGTATCATTACTTCAGACTACGTGTGAGCAATTTCGCTATGTAAATGCAAATAAATCTCAAGATAAACGCAAAACGACTCTCCCAAACGGCGTCCAAGACTCCCAAGCCTTTCCTAGGTCAGAACTGTGAGCAACACCGTGATCTGCGTAGCCGAGAGAAGCGTAGGTATGAAGTAATTGGCTGAGGTTGATTGACCTTATTATTTGGTAACATCCATCTGTAGAGTACCACGCGAACAGTCTATGCGGTTCAACAGCGCGAAAGATCGACCGAAGGTCTTAACGTTCACTGCCTTCGGATGTAGGTTAGAAGAGGCAGAGGTTCATGCGGTTATTGGGCAGAAGGTTTTTTTTTTGTTTACCAGAATGGTAATCGGCCAACGGAGTGCAAAAGATGATTAATTCATGAAGAGAATGTTCCGCATAGGCATGTTTTAGCTTCTTCCGTCGCTAGATTCGTTTAATATTTGAATAAAAGACTACGCCCTTTAGATTGGATGCATACATAGATGTTTGCTTCCTTTATTCTGTTAATTAATTATAAACAATATCAAGAATAATATTGAACACTCATTATTGTGCTAATTGAGCCCTTGGAAGTCACATAACTTTATATAGGTATATCTCAATGCTTTTCTCATATTTTCTCATTTTTTGTATATTTTTCAATGTAATAGAATATTTTATATTATATTTTTTAATGTCGATACAATCATGGTCATTTTCGAGTCCGACCATCATGTGAGCACTGTTTTGATTGAACAAGAGCTAAAAATTGCACAAAAAACCATTTGAACCATTTTCATTAGGCTAGTCTCAAAGAGAGGCTCGAAATATGGGTACCACATGGACCATCTGAAAATCACTACTGAATTGCTACAAAATCGACCCTTTTTTGAAGCGGTTGGTGACTAGTGATAAAAAGATAACGTCAAGCGAAAACGGTCGTGGTCGAAACGCGGTGAGTCGGCGAAAACGGTAGCCAAGCTAGGATTAACAGCCAGGAAGGTATTGCTGTGTGTTTTGTGAGATTCACAGTGAATTATCCACTATGAACTGCTCCACGAAATCTCAACACGATCGGATATGTAATCACGGAAATATTTGGTAGTCAATATCCAATGTTCTTCTTGAAATTTTCATGGTTTTGATGATAAGAACAGTTCAAAATTTTGCACGAAGCTTGAAATTGTTATTTCATATCAACACTGAGAATCTAATTTCTGTCGGTGTTTCATTTTCTGAAATTCCTCTTGAATTACAACTTCCTCAAATTCGTAGTTTTCGACAAGTTTCTAGGATGTTCAATTCAAGAGTTATCTTGTTTATGGACGGATAGAGAGAATCGAATTTTACCACGGATTTTTCATCAGTGAGTCGTCAAATCCTAACGGTCAGGAGGGTATAATGTTTGGTCGCCGTACCCCTCTTATTATTATTATTGAACGAACAATGACTGGTGCCATTTACGTAGAAAACATCATTGAACCAATCATTTTTCCTCTGCGCAACGAATTTGGGGATAATTTCATTTATCAGGATGATAACGCGCCACCACACCGCACACGAGGGTTCAAAACATTCTTCAAGAGAACAATATTGATAGAATGAACTGGCCAGCAAACTCACCAGACATGAATCTAATTGAGCACGAATGGGATTACTTAGAGAGGGCAATCTCCAATCGCCAAAACCCACCTTCAACTTTTCGAGGAATTGAGTTAAGCCCTTCAGGAAGAATGGAACGATAGCCTAAAATTTCATTAATGACTTGATTCGTGGGATACTTAGTCATATTGCGTAGTTGATGGAAAAACGACGTGGTAATACGGACTATCTAATTTGGATGCAGTTGTGGAATAACTATAATTAATCAAAAATAAATAATCGATAAATTCCGATTTTTTCTCATTTTTCCTATTTTGTCTCATCTTGCATAAAGCCAAGAGTAACAAACAAAGATTTCCTATCAAATATATTGCAGTTGAAATAGAGTAAAATATTAACCTCATTTCCAGAACATAGATTGTTTGTTTCTTGAGAAACCTAGGAAGGCCAAGACTTTCGACGTTATTTTTGACTAGTGTAAAAGTTGTTGTGTTCATTTTGTTCTGTATCGGAACGCTAATTTAATTATGTTTTTAATAAAATTTGTAGTATCCTCATTGAATATCACACAGGCTTAAAATCACCATTCAATCAGCATACTACCATCTATTTATTTCACGATTCACATCACGTACTAGTTCACGAAGCTCATCTCAAGTAATTAATCAAATTCAGGTCGCAAAAAGTCGATTGATCTCAAATTTCCGGTCATTCGATCTCCCACCGGAGTTCCGCCCATACCAACACGAAAAATTCTTCCCGGATTCTACTCGTAATTTCCGAGATTTATGGTCGCATCGATCAACCACACGCAGCTAGATCTAAACGTCTACTAGGAAGTACGCATAAACTTGTAATTTAAGGTTGTTTGGAAGACGTAAAAAGGTAAAATAAACAGTTGATCAGTCGAGAAGGCGGATTGTGCAACGAGAATCGGAGTTTCCTGCTCAATGAATCAAGAGCGTAAATCCTCTTCGGAATGGGTATTATCATGATAGGTATTCATTTCCTCCGGCTTGAATAATGAGAGATATTTCAGAATTCTTAGGGATTTTACACCACAAGGTTATGTTGGGATAACTATTGGGTGTTATTTTCCTTCGTTATTTTTTTTTTGGTCTCATTCGACAGTAAATATTGTTCCCTTTGACATGCCACGTCTTCAACCCTACTAGTCTAGTTACCAAGGTCCACTTGGAGGAGGAATAAAATCCTTGAAAAATAAGCTGGTTTTTCATTAGGTGCTGATGCCAGCACTCTTCTTACCACAGCTTTGGCATTGGTTTTTACTGCTGCTGATTACTATTGTTCCGTTTGGTTCAATAGTGCTCATGTTCATGAAATTGATGCACAGCTTAACGTTTCTATGAGAATTATCAGTGGGACTATTAGATCTACACCTTCACATTGCTTACCTGTGCTATCAAATATACTTCCGCCTCATATTCGCAGACAGGTTTCTGTCAAGAAATCTCGGGAAAAATGTCATTTCTACCCGAACTTATTTCCAATTGTATCTTACCTCCCAGATACTAGACCTGCCAGATTTAAGTCACGCAAGCCTTCATGGATTAATACTTTCCTTCAATCTAATGAAGGTGACTAGAAAATTTTGCGTTCGGAATAGGGTTCTTGTAATGTCTTCAACTAAAGTCCAATCGTTGATCATTCAGAGAAAGTTCTAGGTTTCAATGTTCCTAGGAAAATTTGGTGTATTTTAAATCGACTTAGGACTGGTCATGATCGTTTTATTAGTATGCTTTTCAAATGGCATTCTATTGAAAGCCGACTATGTGAGTGTGGTGTAGAAGAAACCATTGACTACTTGGTGAATACTTGTCCAATTTATAATTTTCTTGGTGGTTTCCAGGCTATTCATTCAGTTACAGATTATTCTTTAGAATGGGTCGCTAACTTAAAAAATCAGTATAATGGAAACTAACATTTATTACTCCTTTCTGGTTATTTTCTTTTTTGTTTTCAGATTTAATTATAAAGTCGTCAACCGTTGGTGAAGAGAAAGGATTGGGAAGATTTTGTTTGGATGAAGAGGAAGCCCTCCAATATCAGCTTATTCTGTAAACAAATACACAAACCAGTCACTGCACCTATACGGGGAAACAGAGTTTTGGCTGAGGTTTTAATCTGTGCTCTAGTATTTTACTTTGAAATGTATGATGCCCCGTTTACATTTCCTCTGCTTGTACTGAGATTACACCTACACATGCTTTGTTGTTTGAAGTTGATTATTTTTTTGCAGTTTCTCAGGCTAGAAGAAAGAACGTCAGGCAAAAATTGACTTGTGAACGCAATTGTGTCAAAACGTGGGTTGGAGTTTTCAAGGTTCTATAAAACCAGAGAAGACAATTATAAAAAATTAGGAGCTTTTCCCAAATGGAACCAATATCGTTAATGCAAGGTTGACGGAAAAGTATTCATTGTTTCTCATATCCCATAATAAGCTTGAAGTAATTATCTTAACCTTGTATTGAGGAGACCCTTTGATCGACACTGAAATGATCGTTAATAACTCTTATTAATGATCAATTGATCTATCATTACGTGATTGTCATAGTCTTCGAACACATACATAAAATTTTACGAATAAGGTACCTACTAAGCTATCGAATAGAATTATCTATGAAATCAATATTATTCATTTTGTTCTATAGAAATTTGGCCATTAAACATTCCCTAACTATACATCGAAAATGAGGTCGAAGAAAGATTTTAAGGCCAATTGTAATTTGTAAATCAGAACAATAAAAGGAGAATGTTCATTTTTCTGGCGTCTGTAAGGCTTTCATTTTCAGGTATTGATGTTTATGGGCATTAGTTTTTTCCAAAAATACAATGGAAATTATGTTACTTCATACATACTTGAATGAACTTTGTAAGAACTAAAAATGAAATAAAATGAATAATAAAAAAAAAATTGAATAAAGATGAAATATTGTCCACAGATTCCATTTTGAGAACATCGTCTTCCAAACGGAGATGAACAAAATGAAAATCCTGAATCTACATTCAAACCCAATAAATATTTCGATTTTTTCAACAACTAGGAATATATGTATATTCTCTCGAGAAAGAACAATACAAGGCATCATACATTTCAACGTATGATACAAGAGAACAGATAAAAACAGCAAAAACTCTGTCTCCCCATATAGGTGTAGTGATTGTGGTTTATGTATTTGTGTACAAAATAAGCTGACATATTTATATTGAAGGGCTTCTTCTTCATCCAAATAAAATCCTTTAGTCCTTCCTCTTCACCAGAAGTTGACAACGCATATATTGTAATTAAGTCTGAAAACAAAAAAGAAAAACCAGAAAGGAGCAATAAATGTTATACTTTCCATTATACACGGTGGCCACTTTTTAATGGGATTGTATTGGTAACTTTTAAACCATAAGAGTTAGAACGTCGGTCAAATGGAGAAAAAGTTGTATGCATAGAAGCATTATCAAGCAGTTCAAACAAATCGAGATTATCAGGGCCGGTTATTGAGATATCATAAGAAAAGTAAACTCTGTCATTTTGATTTTTCTTATTTTCCCACTTTATTTCAAATATTATCGAAAAATGTTACAGGAACTTTTTATTCGACAGTAAATTGTTCTCAATTTGACGTAATCAGATTTCGTATTCAACGTTTCGTGCTCTCTGGGCCACCCTCAACCTCATTTTTTTCAATACGGACCCGTATATTTTATGACACTTTTCGAAATAACTTTTAACGCTGAATTCAACGATATACCATACAATGTCATTCAAAGTTGATTTTCAGGTGGTTTTGACCCTTATCCAATTTTCTTTGGGTTGGATCTGTAGTGAATGCAAATTATCAAAAACTTCTGTTAACAAAATAGTTAAGAGACGCGAATATATTGATTTTAAATTTGAATACCAAGCCTTGCAAAACCTATATCGTAATGATATCAAAATAAAGTTCGATTCTGCAATTTGTTCCAACGGAACAAATGACAAATCCAACAATAGTGATTTCTCGCGAGAAGATTGAGAATGTATTGGAAGGTATTCAAGAAGACGAAATAAGCAAATGTATAAGAAGTATGGGTTCCAGAACCGTTGAGTGCATTGGACATTCTGAACACTTACTTTATTCATTTTCATTTACTTTCGAATAATCATTCGATTTTTCTTTCATTAAATGATAATTCGTTTAATTATTATGAATTGAAATATGTAAATAATTATTACTTGTTTCTTGATTTTATTCTGATATGTTCCATTTAGTTCAAGATGAGTAAGTTGATTTTCTCATCGAAATGTATTGCATGTTGTTAATTAAACTAAAGGTACCTAAATGTAATACAGATCCGACCCAAAGAAATTTGGATAAGGGTCAAAATCACCTGAATATCAAGTTTGAATGACATTGTATGATATATCGTTGAATTTAGCGTTAAAAGTAATTTTGAAAAGTGTCATAAAATATGCAGGTCCGTATTGAAAAAAATGAGGTTGAGGGTGGTCTAGAGAGTACGAAACGTTGGATACAAAATCTGATTACGTAAAATTGAGGATATTTTACTGTCGAATAAAAAATTCCTGTAACATTATTTGATAATAATTGAAATAAAGTGGGAAAAAAAGAAAAATCAAAATGACAGAATTTACTTTTCTTATGATATCTCGATAACCGGCCCTGATAATCTCGATTTGTTTGAACTGCTTGACAATGCTTCTATGAATGCAACTTTTTCTCCATTTGACCGACCTTCTAACTCTTATGGTTCAAAAGTTACCAATACAATCCTATTGAAAAAGTGGCCACCCTGTATACCACATTGAATGATGACAATTGAATTCACCAAAATAAATTGAAGGATAAGAAAGAATCAACTAAGTATAGATAACTTCGTTAACTCGAACTGAATTCTTCAGCAACCGAGTGTTAAATCAAACATAGGGTATCAAGTTTGAAAATGCAATGAATTACGTTAATGGCCTATTCAATCCTTCGCAAGTTATATTGCAGGTAATAGCTATCTTCCGAGCCAACAACCTCCGGTGGATTACTCTAAAAAATCGTTTAAGCGATCTTTCCCACAGGTGCATTATGAACAGTTATTCCCGATAAAAACCAAACAAAACAAAGAGAAAATTTCTTTGTAGTATACGACGTAACGCGGAACAGACAGACAGGTATGATTTTTTTTCGTCTTATTATAGCTGTTAGGTCATGAGCTTATGAAACGTTGTCAATTTTCGATTATACGAACAATCCCTGTGAAATAATCGCATGGTGGTATATAATGCGATATTATATTACGTTGTTGTTTCGAGTGAGTGACATTGGAGATCGAGTATTCCCCGTGTCGAATTTCTCTGGAAAAACAGTTAACTTGGCACATGTAATTATTTCAACATCTTTCGGAAAATCAAATGAATGTAATTAGAAATTGAGTAATCACTTTAGTTCCGCAAAAATGATGATCTAACCAATTCTTACGATGATATAGCCTTATACAGGGTGGGCCACGGTCGATAATACCAAAGACTTCACAGAGAACGGAAGGAATAATCTTATTGAAAATTTTGTTTCTTGGGTAGGAAGCACTGATCTATGGATTCAAAAATTTTCAGCGTTGCAGTATTGTTGCTTATATCAAACAGTACTAAAAACTTCCATATTTTCAATAGAATATATCATTACTTTTTTCAGTTTACGTAGCCTATTGATTATTTATGCATCTATTAACTTCCTTGTTCCTATCTCTAGAGGTTTTCGAGTAATTAATTGATTTACTTCTTCAATTAAAGATTTATCACATCGGTACTTGTAATCCTAGAAAGCTGAAATTTCGGGTATGGATTACCAAAATCCCGTGTATCATTTAGGTGTAATAAAAAACGTCTCTAATGATACAGGGTTGTTCTAAATCGCAGACTTCAAAGAAACATATTAAAATGATAAAAGTGCGTTTTTTCAAATAGAGAGACCTGCATATCATAAGGTGTATTGAAAGAAAAGATGTAACATGTTTCTATACCTAAATTGTAAGATTTCCCAATTAAAAGCAATTTTTCAACCCAATGGCAAAATTAAGCTACAATTGTTATACAGCAAAGTTGGTGTTTTTTCAATGGGATTTCCTATATTTTTCAACGAAACTTTTCAGTCTCAAACTCGTCGGAAAGTATTCAGTTAGCGGTTTTTCAAGAATGTCATCCGTTTCGAAGATATTGAGTTTTTCGTCTTAATTTTTTGATGGATGGATTTCAATCCAGTCATATGGGGTGTCCCTTTCAAAAAACACAAACACTACTCTATATCTCTGAATCGATAACTAATTTTTAATTAAATGGGAACACCCTATGTTTAACTTAATTACAATAATACGATGGATACAAAATGAATTATATCTCGAAATAAATGAAAAATATTTATATATGAGATGTCCCATCAAAACAATGAAGTCAAAGAACTCAATATCTTTGAAACAGATGACATTTTTAAAAAACCGAAAACGGGATGCTTTTCGACACATTTTCGGACAAAAAACTGCACTGAAAAATATAGGGTGTACTATTTAAGAAACACCAACTTCGCTCTTGATCTCAAAAACGGTAATTAATATCTGTGATCTGTTACGAGTATCATATAAACCATAAAAATGACTGAAAAAATAGTTTTAGAATTTTTTGAATATCAGAAACCAAAATATACTGAAATATTTGAAACAGTCGATTTTCAGAAAGGCCCTTCAACTCGAGAACGAATCAAGAAATCTATGATCTGCTGTCTGAGTTCGGGGGTCCTTGAATATTTTTCTCCAAGTCTTATAGTTCTAGAGATGCTTTCAGTGAGCATCAAATTTGGGACACCCTATTCACGATAAATCTCATCTCGGTCGGATCTGTTGTCAATAAAATATTGAATTTAGAGAAAGAATTTTGTTTAAAACATAGAATTGTTATTAAATTCGAATTAAAAAATTTCACCTCGATATAGAAATCGTAATTTTGCAATTATCAGGAAAACAAATCTTCGAATTCAATTTACTGAATCCCTAGGGTTTTTTATCCATTAACAAACTTCTTTGGACCTAAATCAAGAGAAAACAACAGTAGCCCAACTTTATATGCCTAAGGTTATAGAGTCATCTACTATCAAGATATAAAATACGCCACATTAAAAAAAATTGAACAATCATTGCCAGACAGAACTTTGTACAGTACATTTAGAGGAATTTTTTCACTGCTAGTTTTTAGAAACGTGTATTTTATATTTACCTCGTATTTCATAATTCATTTGTGGAATTCATGTATGTATTTGTATTTTTCTACAAATTCTAATACATTTTTGACCACTCATATAACTTATTCGATTGTTAAATCAAACAATAACCATTATACAACCGCTGTATTCTAGTTTATTTGCAGAGTTTTTATCTTGAAATTCATAGCAAGTAGATCGTATCTATATAAAACTGAGCTCAAATCAATTCTAACGACTATTCACTTATCCTCTTATAGAATCAATCTCGAAGAATAAATTCAGATCGCAATTATAGAAAATAATGTAATTGTTACCACTACAATACATTAAACACACAAAATGGCACAGTACACCATGTGATTATGTTATTTGTTCGATTACACATCATGCGATTCTTTAAGATCAAATTGAGCGTTTATTTCAAATCGTCCTCGTAGATCCATTGATGGTACTTAACACGCGATTTAGGTCGTGAACCTTTGCTAGAACTCTGCCCAAGATATTATATGGGTTTGGTTTAATAATAATGTTTCCATAGGCAGCATATGGTTAATGAATGAATTATATAATGTTACGTAGGGAATTATATTAAGTCGTGCAGAGAGCAATTATCTCCGATAACTGAAGTCCAGCATTCGCCAGAAACTAATATGTATTTCGTGTTGGAGTTAAAGTTGATCGCGTTTCAAAACGACACTTTGTGATTGAAAAAAGATGAAAAAAAAAAAGAATTTCGTGTTCTGATAAAATATTGCAAAATATTGGCATGATGAAGAGTTTTCGGTATCTGCTCCAGGAAAATCAACCATCATTGATTGGTATTGCTATGCTAAGGTTAAACGTGGTGAAATGAGCACCGAAGACGGCGAACGCAGTGGACGCCCAAAATAGGCTGTCACCGAAGAAAAAATCAAAAAAGTTCACAATATAATTTTGAATGACCGTAAAGTGAAGTTGATCGAGATATTCACATATTCATCCACGAATATTTGAACATGAGAAAGCTGTGTGCAAAATGGGTGCCGCGCGAGCTCACAAAGCTCACAATCGATCAAAAGCAACAACTTGTTAATGATTCTAAGCAATGTTCGATGCTGTTTAAATGCAATAAACCTGAATTTTGGCGTCGATATGCAGCAATGGATGGAGCTCCATCATTTCACTTCGGAGTCCAATCGACAGTCGGCTGCGTGGACTGCACACGATGAACCGAATCCAAAGCAAGGAAAAACACAGTTAGCTGGCAAGGTTATGGCATCAGTATTCTGGGATGCGCAAGGTATAATATTCATTTATTACCTCCAAAAGAACCAGACAATCAACAGCGATTATTATATAGCGTTATTGGATCGTTTAAGGGATGAAATCGTTTAAAAACGGAACCATTTGGGGAAAATAGGTGTTGTTTCATCAAGACAATGCGCCGCCGTGTCACAAATCAATGAAAACAATGGAGAAATTGCATTAATTGGGCTTCGAATTGCTTCTGCATTCACCATATTCGCCAATTCTGGCCTCCAGAGACTTTTTCCTGTTCTCAGACCTCAAAAGAATGCTCGTTCGCTGGAAAGAAGTTTAGCGCCAATGAAGAAGTAATCGCCGAAACAGAGGCCTATTTTGTAGCGAAAGACAAATCGTACTACAAAAATGTTATCGAAAAGTTGGAAGATCGCTATAATAATAATAATAAAGGTCTTTATTCAGAAAAAATTAGAAAGCACATTGAACTACACTATTGGGGGCGAGATTTAGCTCGCATAAATAAGGTAGAGAATATTATCTAGTACCGTACAATCTACCTTGAACCTTATCCATGCGAATCGCTGTATCGCCCTCGAATGACGAACGTTTGAAATCTTCTGGTTCCCTATTCTTGACAATAAATTTTTCAAAACGTATACGTACTTTCACCGCTCTAAAAAATCATTTGTCAAGAAAACTAGCCCTGGCACCAAGTCAGCAAACATATTTTGTCATTGTACGAGTCAATAGAAAACTTCTATAAAACCAATCCTGGGTAACCAGAGTATCTTCACTAAAATCAAGGCAAGAAAAAACACGATTGTTTTAACTGCAGAAACTTTCGTTTTCGCGTAGATATTTAATCCTATTAACAAACTCGCCGAATCTTCGTAATCCAACCGCTCAAACGTGTTGGGATAGACAAAAGAAAGGATAGTAATAGGTCGGCTCCTTACCTCTTTGGGTCCCATAATGCACGATTCAGGGATTCGTGACCGAAGAAGGAAAACGCCCAACCTTTTGCCGGGAATGGAAGTGTCAGTTTTTTTCTGCGGCTCTAAATTAAAACACACCTCTTATTCCTCAGTTTCTTAACCTTTGCCACCGACGCCAAGTTTGCCACCTTAACGTCAGCGAATTTCTCTAGCGAAAGGGAAGTCGCAATCGAACATTTACCGATCTTCTTGAGAGCTTGTTGCCTGAACAGACCACTCTATCATTTGATTAAAATGTTATTAATTTTCAAAGTTTTAATCGGGAATGAATGGTTTCAACCCATAAATTTTGACTCACTGATGAATGATTCTTGTTCAAATTCGAGTATGTCTGGCCGACAGTAAACACGATAACTGTCCAACGAAAGAAACACCTAGAAACTAGATCCCGAATGATAAGGTTCAGTTACTTAATAGAATAGAGGATCCCTAGATATGACCGTTTGAAATTTAGCTTTACTTTTTATTTCAAAACTGCACATTCGATCGAACGTTCGAATGTAAAATAACGATCTCGAGCTTCGTGCAACTTTTCATGTTTAGAGAAGTCTAGAAGAAGATCGAAAAATATTTCCTTGAAATCAAACTGATGGAGTTGAAATTTTTAATTTTTATATGAAACAACAATCTCAAGTTTCGTGCAGAATTTCTCGAGATTAATATCAATATCAATTTTTTTATATTTTTGATTGTCTGAACGGCCGATAGCCGTATTCACAATACCGAAATGTGCTAGAGACGTGAAATTTTAAGGGTCAGAGTTTGCTAATGGATACAGTCCATTCTATAGTTACGGAGTTATACACATTTAATTTTGTTTTATTAATAATTTAGAAGATACTCAACTGAGCGAACTGAAATTTAGAAAATTGCAAAATGTGGTGAAGGTTGTATGATTAGGAGATCAAAAAACAAATTCTTAAATGTTGTAACCTATGATTTTACTGATCTTTTGTGTGCATCATTTCATCGTTAAAGAGATTTTCCAAAAATCCAGCTATGTGGCGTCTACACGGGAAAAAAATTAATTCTTCTGATCTAATAACTCTCTGAAGCACAGACTATTCTTTTAAAGAACGAACTGATCAATTTAGAACAAAAAAAACAAAAAAAAAATAAGAACAGAATTCTGGAAAAAGAATTCATGAAGACGCCTCATTCATGATGGAAGTATCATCATGAAAGTCTTCTCTTTCATGTTTCCGAAAGCCAAACGCTTGTTTCACCTCTAACGTGACGTCACCTAATGAAAGTATTCTTGAAAAAAAATTATTTATAGATAAAGAAAACTAGGAAAATTGATCAAATGGAAATGCGGGCCCATATATTATTGACCGGGGGGGCATTGTACCTCAACTTGAAATAGAGAAACATAGATCGGACTGCTCTTCTTACGGGGGAAGCATTTATGGCTTGTTCCGCCTATGACTCATTATATTCAGAAAATTTCCAACTGGTCTAACGGAGTAACGAAACTCGACAAAGAGAATGTAAATATACTCCTTCAATATAATGATAGATCATTATGTTTTACTTTTACTATCGAATTTTTGAAGTTAGCGCTTGAAAACATTTGAGCTTTTGTATATATAGGTAAATCAAAGGAAATATTCGTATCAAATTTGATCAGATGACAACAGATGACAGAGAAATTTTCTGTTCGAATAAATAAATCTAGCAATTCTTCATTGATTGCATTTTGGCGAGGTGTTCTCAATCCATTTATGAAGGTTCGACCTCTCTCAATGGATTGCGGTGTTATTATTCATTATTATTATTATATGACAGATGGAATCATCAGTTTGGCACTCAGAAATCTCTGCCAAATACATCTTCCATTTACATAGAGGAACATCTTGACTTTAGTGTCGAACGGTCGGTTTTATATCTCAAATGATTCCGATCTTCCAAGAGATGACCAGTCCAAGACGCCATCTCTCGGTCAAGCGAAGTGTCACTAGGCCACAATAATTTATATAAGGTGTGTGAATAAGTCTTTCCCGTTTTTTGTAAGAGATGGCGCCACCAATACTGTGCGAGTATTTAATGGTTACATATGTCATAATCAAAGCTTATTCATCTGTCAACAATTCCACACTAACACATTAGTTGAAATTTTTTCGCATCATAAATTTTTGAAATCGTGAAAATGTCGAAATTTGAGCCGAGTCGACGTCATTTGCGGGAAGTTTCACTTTATTGGTTCAATTTGAAGAAATCTGCTGCCGAGGCGCATCGGTTGCTTCAGGAAACTTATGGAGAAGGTTGTGTCGATGATTCAAGTGTTCGCGGATGGTTTCGACGCTTCAAAAGTGGCGATTTCGACGTGGAAGACAAGGAGCGTTCCGGGCGGCCGCAAATCTTTGAAGATCAAGAATTGGCGACTTTGCTTGATGAAGATTCGTGTCAAACGCAAGAAGAACTTGCTGAAGCATTGGGAGTTGACCGAACAACCATTTCCAAGCGTTTGAAAGCCATGGGAATAATCCAAAAGCAAGGAAATTGGGTGCCGTACGAACTGAAGCTGAGAGACGTCGAACGGCGTTTTTTCACTTGCGAACAGCTGCTTCAGCGACATAAAAGAAAGGGTTTTCTGCATCGTATCGTGACTGGCGATGAAAAGTGGATCCGTTACGATAATCCGAAGCGAAGAAAATCATGGGGACTATCCGGCCATGCATCATCATCGACGGCCAAGCCAAATATTCATGGCGCCAAGCTCATGCTCTGTATATGGTGGGACCAGCTAGGTGTGGTTTACTATGAGCTTCTGAAACCGAATGAAAGGATCACAGGCGAGGTCTATCGACGACAATTGATGCGTTTGAGCCGCGCACTGCGAGAAAAACGGCCACAATACTCCGACAGGCACGACAAAGTTATTTTGCAACATGACAATGCTCGCCCACATGTTGCACAGCCGGTGAAAACATACTTAGAAACGCTCAAATGGGAAGTCCTACCCCACCCGCCGTATAGTCCAGACATTGCTCCGCCTGATTACCATCTCTTCAGATCGATGACGCATGGCCTGGCTGACCAGCACTTCCATTCCTACGAGGAAGCCAAAAAATGGGTGGATGACTGGATAGAGGCCAAACCGGTCGAATTTTTTCGCAACGGGATTCGTATGTTGCCAGAAAGATGGGGAAAAGTTGTAGCTAGCGATGGCCAATACTTTCAATAATTCATTTGTAACCATTTTTTCACAATAAAGGCTCAAAATTTGAAAAAAAACGGGAAGGACTTATTCACACACCTGATACTTTCTTCGATTTCATGTGATATTTAAAATTACATACAAAAATAAGAGGCTGGGAGAAAAATAAACTGTAATTTTAGGATATAAACTCAGGAATTCTAGATAACACATCAGCACTTAGCCACCAAACTACAAGTAAATCAGTAAAAAATTCAATGAATTAACCGATATAAATCAAAAAAATTAATGATTCATTAACTGCTATAGGAAGTACTTTGAGGAAGAAAATATTGTATAAAACAATATCTCTTATTTGACATTCAAAAAAACATGGTTAGGTTCAATGTCATTTCCAAGAATTTTTGACATTGTTTGACAAGGCACTAGAAAACGAACGAACAGATTAATAATTTGATTTTTGAATTAAACATATTTCAAAATATAGACCAGTAAGTTGATTAGATAGATATTTGCGTCGGACAATTCCTAAAGTTTATTATTGGAATCAGTAAACCAAATTTTGATAATCTGTGAAAACTTCAATATAAAACTTCAACATAAAAGGCACATAAAAAAAATTACATGAAATATTTATGTGAAGGCAAGAAAAAAGATAAACGCTTAGAGATTGATGTGTATAAACAGATCCCGTCTAATTGAGACAACGTTTCAAATGATTGTCTATGCTATCATTAAAACAATATTTGGCGAGTTGGTCTCGACAATAATGTTGACTCATGATGGATAAATAATTCCAAATTCAACAAATATGGAGATGAAGATAATGATCAACTAATTTGAGTTATTTTTAGAAAACGATTCCACACCAATAATTTTGATTATATCATTTTTTAATTCGCTTCGATGTCTCTGTTCCTGATATTGAACAATCTGACACCTAATGTGCAAAAGCTACAACACATTACTGACACTAATGACCTACCGGTTTGTAGATACATCAGCTTATATATCTAATCCATTTGCACTACCGGTTTATGTTTATAAACACCTTATATTATCGATCTACTAGGTTAATTATATAATTTCATAATTCTTACCACAAACCTTTTTCATAATATTCTTGGAATTGAAAAAGGCATACAATTATTCAGTTGACACGAAAATAATGCATCTTTGTTTCAACTTCGCTGAATTTAAAGATTCAGTTCGCATTTATTCAGCACGAAATACATTGCCCAGATGTCCGACGGCCATTACACCTGATTTTATCTGAGAATTATTGCGTTCTGCAAGGTATAACGCAACCGAGCTGTAGAAGCAGGTGAGTGTAACGAATCATAGAAATGATTCAGTATTTTTTTAACATCCCCACTTGATACAAATGAAGGACGAGAAATGCTGCTATGTGAAAGGAGTATACTCAATGTGGATTTTTGGAAAGCATCTCAACTTGCTTCTATGGTCGCGCTATATCAACAGAAAAACGATGTTTTAGAATATTTCTTTGTTGTAAAACAAAAAAGCGAATTCTAAGGGCTGGACAGACCTTTACGATCTTTGTTTTTTTGAGGTTTGTCTATAGCGAAAAGTCGAAGAACTATCAAAACTTGGGGAAATTAAAAAAATCGAAAAAAGCATTGACTTGGTGACAGAAGCAAGCAGAAGCTCAGGTAAGTGATCAACCGTGTATATCAATGGAAATTGTTACTTTGCTGTAAAGAGCTTTCCAATAAGATGTTTCATTTTGAATAGCTCCCCCATATGGGCAGTTGTCACTTTTGAAGCTTTCATGTTTTAACATTTGATGAGTAAAAACTACGTTATTACTAAAAATGAAACGATACACGCTTCAACAACACATTGAAATTAAATTAACTACAAAAATAGTGAAAATTTAATCACAGTTCGCAAAACTCAAGCACTTTTAGGTGGTAGTGAAACTGCTAAAAAAATTGAGCTATTGGGACAAGTTAGTTATGTGAAGCACCGTGTGTGTCGCTCGAAAACAACTGGGAATATTGCTACTGTAGCTCGTTGTGTTGACGATAACTTAGGTTTAAGCGATTTCTCGTCAATCTTGGGATTTCTACATTGTACAAAGGATCACGAGGGGTGATCACAATTGGCCACCGAGATCTTGTGATTTAACACCTTTAGAGTATTTTCTTTGGGGCCAAGTTGAAGATAAGATCTACACAGATCCTTCACAATCGATTCAAGACCTTAAAGAAGGAATACGTGACATTATCGAGGAGATACAGCTGCAAATGTGCGAATTGGTCATGGAAAATGTATAAAGTGCTGCTCTGGATTTCCCCGTTCAGGAGTTATAGTGTTTTCGGACGCGTTTTGCACACCTGGCATGAGAATATCCCTCTAATATCACAAGAAAATATCAGATATTAAACCAATTTTTTTAAATTTGTCAAACTTTTTTGCTATACATGTTGACGAATAGTGTCGAATTTTTAAGAATCATCATTAACGGTGATCTTCAATTATGATGTCCCCTTTCCCAAAAATTAACATCAACTTACCATTTCTCGCTTCAAAATGGCAAGCTGGGCATCTAAATTCGTAGATTTTCTACTTTGTCCCATGGACGATAAATCTGAGGCTCCATTAACACTCTTGAAATGATGGAAGCCCCCATGACCTGATCCAAAGGAAGAGAGGGAACCTTGTTGACTTCTCATGGATGATGATCTGGCAGGGGTTGAAGGGTTCGAATAGTCTTCGTCAAGGTTGAAGCCACTCAGGCTTTTTGGAAGGGGTGGTAAGCCGTGAAGGGAAGACATCGTCTTTAACCTGCAAAAAAAATTTAAATTAAGAAAACTTCCACATCCATTGAAATCAATAGCAGCTTAGCTAAAAGTTGCAGCGCAGGTTCTGAAAATGAGGAAAACTGTAGAATTTTTCCACATTTTGAGATGTATCAATTTATTCGGATTGTTCCAACATACAATGTTTATACTATTTGACCTGATATACCTGTGTATGAATCTACTACGTCAACAAACCACCACAAGAAGGTTGCCTTCCTTCAGCGTCTGATAAGGAGCCTTGAGAAAGATAGAAAATCTCAAAATTAAACAAAATGGCCCACGCCTAACGTACAGCTATAAAAAAGGCATTTTGTATATTTCAAATGGGCGAACACAATTCTAAGTGGCCAGTTTCAGTTTATTCAATGTTAGACAAAGTTTTATAACTTTTTCTGTGATGGGTCATCCTCTTAGTAGAATGCCAAGTCAACGTCTTCTAGACCTCAAAGGTACTTCAATTTCCCTAAGCACAGTCAGAAGACTTCTCCTTTAAGTCAATGTTGAAAAAGTCAATCCTTTTCATTATTATTTGGAGTAGAGTTTTTTCCAAGAACCATGATGTCTGGATATATGGAGTTATCAACGGAGTAGTTGATAACTAATGATAGTGATGAGTAGTATCACAATTTCATGCTGGTATAGGCGAAAATTTAGTTTTTGTAGATGATACTGCACTACCATACAAATCCCACCTAATGGTTACCAGTATAAAAGCAAACAGGGTATCCCACATTACCCCCTGACCCAAATCCCATCGAGCACGCTTGGGACCAATTACAAAGAACCTTTGAAGCTCACAGACCACATCCGGAAGCGCTTCAATAGCTCCGAGATCTTTTGCTACAACTTGGGCAACGAATTCAGCGGTATATTCTCATTTCTCAATAACTATGGAAAGCATGCAGAGAAGATGCCTAGCAGTTAGGTTATTGATGCACGTGGTAGTCATATTTTATTGTGAAGGTGAATACAAGTATGAATTGTATTTTGGTTACTGTGATTACATAATTCATTTTATTCCTACAAGAATACTCTACATTTTCATATTTCTAAAAGGAAATTAGATTTTTTTGAATTAATTCAATAGCCTCAACTTTTAACGAGCAGTTTATCACATGACTACATGGTCAATGCAACTTATTTTTGTATATTCTAACTGTTAAACCATAAATTTTTCAAGAATGGACATTTTTGTGCGCTTCTTCCAGCGCTATCATTATCCCAAAATATTTTTCGAATTTTGGGCCGAGGTTGGTCTGAGATTACTGGTTACAACCCACTTTGGCGAGGCGTTCTCAAGCCATTTCCGAAGGTCCACCTTCTCAAGAAATTAAGGTGTTTCATTATTATTATACCACCGATAGAATCATCAGATTGGAACACAGAAATCCCTGCCAAATGCACCTACCATCTCCATAGTGGAGCATGTTGAGTTTGGCGTAGAAGTGTAAATATTTTTTGAAATTTGGGCCGAGGGAGGTCTGAAATTACTGGTTTCAACCCACTGGTGAAGAATTCAGTTGTAGTTTCGCATGCGTCACAAATGCTTGAAAAAACACAAACTTTCAATGAGGCTGGGTATTCGAGTCTCTCATTAATGAAATAATGTTATTACATAATTATAAATTCTCACAAATCACTATGGAAATTGCCATCGTAACATGAGAATAACATATGAAAAAATATAGGTATGATGTAATGATAAAATAATTAATAAAAGAATTTGAAAGAGTATACTGGAGCTGTTCACTCCTTATCAATCCTCCAGTAAAAAATATAATTATTCGATTATGCAATATAATAATAGATAATAATACAGAACAAATTTAATCATAACAATGTCACGAATATAATACGTAGTAAGGAAAACCTTTAACAAATGCAGAATGTTAATGAAACGAGTGGATAGCTGAATGACACTTTATAATTATTCACCTCATTAAAAACTGACCAGAAGAAATATAACAAATAAATCAAATTTTTTGAAAATAATAGATTAAGTTTCGTAATTATTATAATGAACACTGGCAGTTGGAATTCATGAATGACTCATAACATAGTTGCTTTATTCATTATTATCAATTTCATTAATATGCATCAAATTTTTTCGTTTCAAGTTCATAATTTAGTTACAATTCATTCAATAGAGGGCTTTGGAACGCATTTGATAATTTGCTCGAAAAACTTGTTCATATTTTTTTTCATATGGAATAAATAAAGAGAGGAAGTGGTACCATTATTACAATTATTCAAAACTAGTATCCACTTAAACAATTAGAGCGAAACATTGATAACCATTCAATTGACTGCCTTATTTTCATTTTGAACTATTCAGTTTTTTTTTCATTGTATAGATAATAAACGTTTAGATTCATTCCAAGACAAAAACTTCAATTCTTGGCGATGATTCAACAGTTTGCGTTTTGAATATTCAAGATTATGAGTATAAAAACTATTGAAGAATTATTATGATCGAGCACAAAACATTGTTACGCACACAGAAACACAAATGATTCAAGTTCTCTTGATATCCATCATTTTTTAACCCCAATGGACAAAATTCGACATCAATAGCGTGATGGAGCTCCAATTTTTTCTAATTGTCGAATTTATAATAAGCAGAATATTTATTATTTTCTGTATCTACCTGCTGAAATCCAAGGATTGGCTTCTTTGACTCTCCTAGTGTCATCGGTTGTTTCAAGTCGTTAAGCGCGCTTGAAGTTTGTTTTATTAATTTCTGATATATTTAGGTATTTATTTCATGGGATGTTGAGTTAATATGCAACTTTGATTCATTATGGGACATAAGAAGTACGTTTTTTGTGGAGAAACTCGCGAATTGAGTGAAATATCGTATCAATGATATGATTTCATTTCCGCGCGCTTCATGTCAAATTTGATGTTCATGTTAGGGACAAAATTTGCTTACTGAAATGACATATGCTCCCTCTATCTATGTTTAGTACTCTGAGATCTATGCAAAATTTGAGTTATATATATCATGGGAAGGGAAGTTGCTATGAGAAAAAATCAAACTCTAACACCTGGTATCTTAAAAACGAGGAAAGTTTATATCACTTTTTTTAATAATCCGAGGAATCTGTCATTTTTGTTTGTACCTTCAATTTAGGAACACCATTCTTATAATTAAGTTATTGATAGAAAACGAAAAGATATTCTTTCAGGAAAAATTGAAACATTATAAGAACCATTGAAACAACCAAAGTAAAATTAGTAATGAATCGATTCTTAAAACGATCATTACCATTCTGAATATCAACTCACCTCCTTTATAAAGAAAACGATCTCGATACATAAACCGAACGAAACTGAAACAATCACATTCCCATTCTTAACAAGTGGTAAAAGCATCGGTAGGACTGTAGGAGTGCATAAATAAATAAGAAAAGAAAGTAGAATATACACACATGCAGAAGAAGCGGAGGAGAATCGACCACATCAAAAGTTATAATTTCCTGACCTGGCCTACCTTCTCCGACTTCTGCTTTTTATCTGATGTGTAACGTTATTAATTAGCATCGAAAACGTGTTTTTCTTTCGGTATGATAGTCTGAATTGGATATGATGAAACTAGTGCCATTGAAAATGCGAGGATAAAACTCCTCATGCATGAGAAGTTTCGATGGTTGTTGTCTATGATTTAACAGTTGGAAATGTCAAACTGTGTTGACATTTCCGTTCGGTAAAGTTTGACAGTTCATCATTACTGAACAGGAAAGTTCCGAGTACCAACATATAATAATGAAATAAAACCATGAAATCTGTGCGAAGCTGAGATATTCACGATTTCGGTCTACAAGAATGAACGGATTAGCCACAGAATTAGTAGTAAGTGACAACGTCAGCTTTGCTCATGCGCAAAAGTGGAATAATCGGGATCTATGTCCGATTTTGTTGGAATTCGATATAAAGATTAAAGTTTTAACTATTCAAGGATTAAAAAAAATTTTTGTCTTTCTCAATATAGGCGATATTAAATCTAGTGTTTACCGTAAATATTCCTATCTGATAAAATTGGTATTTATCTTTCAGTGGTAATTGGAATAAATATGTGTTCAATTGCATTAAACAAATAGTTAGGAGTCCAAGGAACTGAATTAGGAAACTCTTCCACTTGAACTTTACACTAGACTAATCACTTCCTGAAAAAAAAATACTCACACCATAACTTCAAAAATCTTCATAAACTCGATAACACTTAATTTATGAATAACTTTTCAATAGTATCCTAGAATTGCAGCTTTTGAGCGCTCATATATACAAGTTCTGTGACCTCCAAGGGCGAAAGTACTGCATCAATAAAGAGCGCTAAAAAGTAACCGACTTCACTTCAGTGTTCATTTTTGGTCGATATTCTAATCTAATGATGATTCTGGTGAAACAATGAACTTAAAATTTTGCATTGAGCTTACAATTATACATCTACATATTTTCGATATTCTAACCAAACTTTTTAAGGTTCTTATGAGCAACACTACATTTCACAATAAGTTCGAAATTGTTATTCTATTCATATGGGCAAAATCTATCATCGATCATATCTGTTGTAACGGGAATATTGAATTTTTTCCAATATTTTCCTAAATTTTCTATGAAAATAGGTTCAGCTGGAATTTTTGCTAAAATTTAAACTGCATCGGTTTTGTGGTCAAGGAAATATTGGGTATTTTTTTCGATATTTTTATGAAGTCTGGAGTTCACACATTTTTCTGAAAGTAATTTGGTTTCGTTGCCAAAACGATTCCTTGAAAGCTTATAGAGATTCTAAAAATTAAGGTATAGTAACTAAAAATTCAATTTGATATTAAATTTTTCATCAGACACATTTCACATCTAAATACAACATTTCATTTCGTTCGATTCTGTAGCTTTTGAAATATCAAGAAAACAAAATTGCGAATAGCTCTATTTACGAAAACCCTAATTGAATTTTACCTATTAACGAACTTTACCACAGCATTCGATATCCGAACCTACCTTGAAAATTGCAAATTTTCAGGTTTTTCCCATCGAGATTTATCACGTTCACGGACGGCCGGACATAATTAAAGCTTATAATTCGATACCATTCCCTGATCAAAATTCGAAAATTGCAGACATTATGGCGAAATGATAGAGCGATCAGTTTGGGGAACGAGCGCTCAAAAAGGCTACCCAACAATGTGAATCACATCCTCAGATATGATACTGAAAAAGCTCGATGAAAAAATAAATTTCTGAGGCTAAAACTACAAGGATCAGAATTGAAATGAAAAATTAAAATGTTGAACTGATAATTTTTTCCAAAATAATAGTAATTTACGTAACAAGTCCGGAAAATAGGGTTTTTTTGGACGAATAGACAAAATTCCAGGACGAGCGTAAGCGAGTCCTGGAAGTCTGTGAGTCCAAAAAAACCATTTTCGGGCGTGTTGCGTACAATATTTTTTCGGCAACCGTGTAGAATAACACTATCGCTACTGCTCTCCATATTTTATTGCGATTGCGATAAAAAAACATGCAAATTGTTGACAAATAATTTCATATGAACTGTCAGCCGTTTTCTCGGTTGCTATGGATTCTATGATTCTTTTCCGGCCTAGTCCGGGAAGTACGTACTTTCCGGACTAGGCTGGGAAATGCTTCTTTCTCAGAGAAAAAGCGTCCGGGAAGTGAGCACTTCCCGGACGGTTGCCGAAAAAATATTTTACACCACTAATTACTATTCCTCATGGTTATGAAAATGGAGTTATGAAAGTTTATCTAGTCGGTTAATGTGGAAATAATCATTCTTACACCTTCACATTGAATTCAACGTTTTAGATTCTCATGGAAATAACCGACTAAATTTATGAGGGGACAGTAATAAAACAGTGCCAAACGAAACATGTTACAAAATGACCAAAACAGAATTCCATTAGGCAATACTTAATCACATACAAAAAGCCATGTGTACGATTTTCTCTCCAAACAATTACAAAACCAAGTTTCTATAAATATACCATCCGAACGAAACACTTCATCCATCTATCGAATCGTTTTTTTTCTAGATCGAAATCAATTGAAACCCGTAACTGTATTGAGGTAAGAAATGCGGAAATATACCAGCATGTTATCTAATAATAAACGCATTCTGCCACTTCTTTTGACATCACCGGACTGTCGAGTATTCACCGAGGTATTTGCATTGAGAAGAGCTCAACTACACGCTGAGACATTTGACATTTAAATCAGACTGAACGATTATACACTGTGTCCGTAAAGTATGGAACAAATTCATTTTTAGCTAACAGACCATTTTAAGAAATAATCCTGAAACACGTCAATCCTTCATTTTAATTTACCGTATTTTAAAATAATAATCCAATACATATATAGGGTGAATTACTTTCGAGTAATGACGTCACCGTCATTTTTTTTAAATGGAACACCCCCATTTTGTGTCAATTTTCCGATTACTCTAGCTGAGCTGATTCCAAAATGTATCACATATTGATTCCAATTGGTACAGGATGGACAAAAGTACAATAGTTTTGTGTGTGCTGATAAAGTAACGCGTAACATTCTTCATTAGTTAAATTCACAATATTATCAAAAAATACTTATTGTCTAGCGGCAATTGGTTTGAATATAACACCCTGTAGTTGGTAACATTTTTAGATCAATAAAAATGACCTGTTTCCAAACATGTTTGGTACTTGTGGTCTAGCAGACAGAATATGAAAGAAAGTATTTCTTATCAATTTAAAAAGAACATAGTCGTCTAGTTTTTTGTGAAATGTCATTATTTGTTTATTGCCGCTAGACAATAAGTATTTTTGATAATATTGTCAATTTAACTAATAAACAATGTTACGCGTTACTTTATGGGCACACACAAAACTATTGTATTTTTGTCCACCCTGTACCAATCGGAATCAACATGTGATACATTTTTGTAATCAGCTAAGCTAGAGTAATCCGAAAATTGAGACAAAATGGGGGTGTTCCATTTAAAAAAAATGACAGTGACGTCATTACTCGAAAGTAATTCAGCCTGTATATTAGATCATTATTTTAAAATACGGTAAATTGAAATAAAAAAATCGACGTGTTTCAGGATTGTTTCTTAAAATGGTCTGTTTAGCTAAAAATGAATTTGTTCCATACTTTACGAACACAGTGTATGAGCTGAAATGAACTGGACGTTTCTTTCAAACAGCGCTAATTTAGAAGCGATAATTTATGACCGATACATCCTCATCTGAAGAGTTTCGTAGGCAAATAACACTCAAAGGAAACACTCAAAAAAATTTATGTTCGTCTATAATCACTGTCGAATGATTAAAGAGTCATCCACTCAACTGTGCGGGAAGTTATTCTTACTGTATACGGAAATATTGAGGTTAGTTTCCGCTCTCAAACATAAAAATTTAGATTAGTTAGAGCATTCGTTTCCATTACACACTGTGTCCGTAAAGTATGGAACAAATTAATTTTCAGCTAAACAGACCATTTTAAAAAATAATCCTGAAACGCGTCGATTTTTTATTTTAATTTACCGTATTTTGAAATAATAATCTAATGTACAGGCTGAATTACTTTCGAATAATGACGTCCTCGTCATTTTATTTTAAATGGAACACCCCCCAATTTTCCGATTACTCTAGCTGAGCTGATTGCAAAAATGTATCACATGTTGATTGAAATATTTCTTATTTATCCAAAGTTATTGCATCGGCCTATTGAATTTCGATCATCACTTCAAGCGGAGCCTTTTGATGATCAATTATTAATTTGTTTATCTAAAGGACTAAATCTAAGGAATATGAAAGTTTGATTAATCCACATAGGTACATAAAATAAAAAAACTTGGCAGTCGACGCTGGATCAAAAACACTTCATACAATAAAGTTTAACATACTGAAAAACCTAATTGGTTGTTGTTAATATTAATAATATTGAAGAGTTGTTATTCTAGCCAGTACATTACAGTAGTACATTCCTTTTTTCCCCATCATTGGCGTAGCTAGAGTATTTTCTCCATACTCGACAAGTGATCAGCAACCGCAAAGTTTCAAACCCAGTAATTCATAAGAAACTGCCTTTCAAGTGAAATTGACAATATTAAATGTAAGTACCTAATTCATTGATAGATTCATAAATGACACCTCGTAATATTGTAGTTTATCACTCTGCGGACTGCGGTAAAGTTAGAGGTGCAGAAAAATGTTAAATAGAAAGTGAATGTTGGTTGAAAAAAAATATAGGAAAGTACGAACGTGGTGTCAAGATCTGTAGCAAGCATATTGTTGATATTATTGATTTTACCATCTCGTAACTGATTACTTGTTGCAATTATTTCTTCAGATGATCGTTTTATTCAAATCGAATTTGATTAGATGTGGATTTTTCGAAATAAAGAAAAACATATTAATTTAACTTCATGGAAAAATTAATGATCAAAGAACTTTCCAGGGAAGCAACTACTAGAAGAAATTAAATTTGTTTAAATTCATTGCATTACTTTCATTGCAGTTTTATAATCATATAATATAAACGTTTAGGCAATAAACAAAAATGCATAGTGACAAACCAACTTTCGAATATGTTCATAAACAAAACCTATAAAACTTGGATATTTTAATTTATGAACGTTAATAAATCAAGTATTTAAGTAGAAATATGCCCATTAAAATGTAGTATCGAAATAGAATAAGTCAATCAAACTTTCTTCCAATAATTTCACTTCCTGAAAGACATGTAATTATGTATATAGAATATACAAATGTAGAATATGCATAGGAGAATTCATCATATATATATAAGTGAATAGTTAATACGGGTGTTTTTTTTCAAGGAATATAACTTTAAGTTGGCATTACTCTTCAAGAAGGCGACCGATTTAACAGCTGTCAAGTGATTTATTCTCAGTTTGGTTTGGCAATTCATCATGAATAGACTCACGCTCGAACAACGCTTGCAAATAGTGCAATTTCATTTTGAAAATATTGGTTCTGTGCGGAATACGTATCGCGCACTACGTCCATTTTATTTTCTTTAGCGATGAAGCGCAGTTCTGGTTGAATGGCTACGTCAACAAACAAAAGTGCCGCATTTGGAGTGAAGCTAATCCTCAAGTGTATGTCGAAACACCGTTACATAAAAAAAAACTGACTGTTTGGTGCGCTTTATGGGCTGGTGGAATCATTGGTCCGTACTTCTTCAAAAACGATGATGGCCAGAACGTTACAGTCAATGGTGATCGGTATAGAGCCATGATTACTAACTTTTTCATTCCTGAATTGAACAACCATAATGTCTAGGAGCTGTTGTTCCAACAAGACGGCGCAACATGTCACACAGCTCGTGCCACAATCGATTTATTGAAAAACACGTTTGGTGACCGCCTAATTTCACGTTTTGGACCTGTGAATTGGCCTCCAAGATCTTGTGATTTAACAGCTAGACTACTTTCTGTGGGGGCTATGGAAAGTCATTGGTCGATGCGGATAAGCCACAAACCCTTGACCATTTGGAAGACAACATTCGCCGTGTTATTGCCGATATACGGCCACAAATATTGGAAAAAGTCATCGAAAATTGGACGTCCAGATTGGCCTACATTCGAGCCAGCCGTAGCGGTCATATGCCAGAAATCATATTTAAAATGTAATGCCACAAGATTATCTTGCGGATAAATAAAATTCATGTCAATCGAATGATCCATCGTTGTTTTATTGCAATTTAAAGTTCTATAGCTCTAAAAAAAAACACCCTTTAGAATATGCAATGAATTTGGAGTGAATTTAAACTTGATCATTTCCTCTAAGGTCATTGAATTATTATCGATTTCTATAATGAAGTTATTTGCAATATAACAAAGCAAAATTCCAAAAATTCTCTCTCGCCATTCTTCTTCAATATTGCTCAGCTCGAGAGCGTATAAAGCATTCTTGCAGGTACCAATATCCGATAATCTATGGTTTTCGATTATGAACATTGAATTTTCAGATATTTAATGGGAGTATACAGGGTGTTCCCAAATTGGAGGTACAAATGAAAATGGGAGATTCCTTGGATAATTTTTCAAGGGAAAAAATGTCCCGCAAACGCTCTGTTTTCGAGATACAGGGTGTATCTTGTAGTCCTACTTTTTATACGATTGCAGGGATTTATCGAATCTTTATGAATCACAAATACTAAAACTGATAATTAATTTATTCATACCCGCTAGCTAACTGGATTTTTATGATACTTTGGATTTTCCTGAGGATTCCGAGGTAAGTGTTTGATTTTTTCTCGGTAGCAGATACGACAAAAAGGATAAAAAAGGTTAATAATCGAACCAAATATTCTTTTTACGTTTCTTTAAACTACCAGTGGTCCACCAAAAAGAAGTTCTGGGGGAAAAAAGCGGGCACTGCTATAGAAAAAATATCACTCTGTATATTGGCATTCGAAATTGGCATTGGGTAGATAGAGGACACTGAGGCAAATTAGAATCATCTATATTTTAAGGGTTTATCTCTCTTCATAATCAAGATACAGAGTGTTTTATTGATTTTGTCAATTTCTTCAATTACCCATAACTATCGAACCACCCTATACATTTTCATGATATTTGGTACGTTTATTTTCTGCAGCAAGTAGCTCCAATTCATACTCTTATCCTTGAATTTCAATTCATTAATTCGATAATTCCTTAAATATTCCACTTGTATATAAAATCAATAAGTTTGAAATGAATGGAATGAGAAATGCAATTACAAATCCTAGAGAGTTCACGTACAATTCTAATTATAAGGCAAATTGGAAAGTATAATGTTGAGTAGTTGGTTAATATTAGAAAAAGAAACAAAAATCACATAACTTCCATCAATGTAGAATGGCAATCATCAAATATGCACTAAGTACCTAGGTACATTTGCTGTCAAAATAATTGTAAAATAATGGTGAGAGAGTGCTACAGAGAATAAACGTACCAAATTCATATCATGAAAATGAAATGGTTCGAAAGTTATGGGTAATTGAAGAAATTGACAAAATCAATAAAACACTCTGTATCTTGATAAAAGAGAGATAGACCCTTCAAACAAAGGTTATCCCGACTCGCCACAGTGTCTTCTAACTACCCTTAGGGTGATTCATTGGGAAATGGGTGGAAACCCATTTACCAATGAATCACCCTGTATAGGGTGTTTGATAGTATGAGTTACAGCAACAAAGGTTTGGCGAAAACATACACATTTTTCTAGCAAACGTCAAAATTGACTACTAACTACTAGTGAAGCTGTTTTATATTTTGGTATTCAAGAAAGTGAATAAAATTCAAATATCAAAAATTTTCCATCTATGTAATACATCATTGTACGTACAAATCCTGGGATTCCCTAGGCTAAACGTGTTTATCATTGAATTCTGCAAAGTCAATGGGAGCACCATCATCTGACCTTGATAGACTGGTCCATACTATAGTAGCCACAACATCGTGTCAAAACTACATATAAAAAAAATTTTCGGCGAACGAACCGACGACGTGGTTATTCATTTTTGTGAATCCATTCATGGACTTGAAGGCGTTTACCTTCGAAAACTTGATCGTGTAATTATACGCAGGTTGATAAGACGAATCAATTCGATGTCGAGAGAAAATCAGTCATATCTCTTTATTTACCTGACTAGCAATAGCGCGTCGATGAAAACATTCAAGGAACGTAGATACTTCCATAAGAATCAAGGTCAACGCAAGTATTGGTAAACATAGAAATTAACATGCAAAATATGAGTGTAAAAAATTCAACTTGTGGTCAGGAGTTTTTGAGTGCTCATTAATGCGCTTATTGCTTTTTCTGGTAACAAAATCAATATGAAATTTTACTTAAAACTTGGAATTACTAATCGACATCTTCACAGAAAATTTCAAATGGATCACACTTATATTACTTAGGCTCATTTTTCCAATATTTTAGTTTTATTTGATTGGTGCTGGTGACGCGATCCATATGTAATTTTTCAAATCAGTCTAAACTAGGCATCTTCACACTTCCTCTGTATGTTTTGTGATTCATTATATTCAAGAGGAGTAGTGTACCAACAAATCTGAATAGATGAATAATATTGAAGAATGAATGAGAAAACCTCCATCAATTGAGAATAATCAAGATCGAAAGATTAGATTCCAAATAATAATAATACATTTCCATATATCTTGGCCTTCTATCAAGAAGTATAAAAAGAGGTGGATTTCAAGAAGATTATATTCAGTTCATCTCCCAATTTATTTTAACGAGATCCTTCCGAAAATAATTTCATTACTCACAGGAATATATTTCTTTCAAGAAATTCGCAATTATATATGATCTCTTATATCATAAAACGTCGAAATGGGTCATCACGATAATAATAAATGCACCAACTCACCCTTCAAAAACACCCTATTTAATCACATTTACCTGTGTCATATACAAAAATATCTCGAGGAACTTCCTTTTACAAATTGCATCAGCACAACACATTTCCCAAAATACTGAATTTAAAAACACACAGGATATTTCTATTTAAACGATGACGCGACTCCATGTATTTATAGACGACAATACATATAGAAAATTAGTACGATTATTATCTGAAGAAAAAACTGTGATGAAATAATTTAATGAACATTTGATAAATGTTCTTAATGGTTATTCCTTCTTAAAATAACTTTTGAGATCGAGAAATAAATATTCAATGTTTACGTTTTAGAATACTTACATGAAGTACAAAATTCAAGAAATCCAATAAAATACGCTATGAAAGTCATCGCTAACTCATAGAAATGGTCAATTGTGATTATTGAAACCAGGATATGTATTTCAGAATGAAATATTCACAATGCAGTTATTCCAAAACTATTAGAATCTCGAGACTTTTAGGGAAAGGACCTTTCATCTCAAAAACATATTGCAATCAATGTAATTAAATTTCATATGTATGTGCCAACAAGTTTCAGATATATAATTTGCCCAAAATTTAACTCCTTCATTTTTGACCATGAAATTCATGGATTGTATTATCGAACCATCAAGACCAGTATGATATAGCTGCTTCTTGTAGCAAATTCAAGCTAATAACTCTTTTTCCAAGAAAATCTTTGGATTATGCGTATTCACAACATTATATCTATGAAAATTGCATAGTGTATGAAAAACGGTTTTCATACTGTTTTGATATTCAGCGCTCCAATTCATACTCTAATCATTGATTTTCAATTCAATAATTCCTTGAATATTCCACTACATAAAATCAATAAGTTGAAATGAATAGAATGAGTAATGCAATTACAAATCCTAGAGAGTGCACGTACAATTTTAATTATAAGGCAAATTGGAAAGTATAGTGGCGAGTAGTTGGTTGATATCAGAAAAAGAAACAAAAATCATATAACTTCCATTAATTTAGAATGACAATCATCATATACGCACTCTGTACATTTTCTGTCGAACTTATTGAAAAATCATGGTGAGAGACGAACAATAGTCACGTCTATACTACTGAACATTATGAAATGTCAAATTTTCAATTCTATTGAGTCTTTCATCAAAATAAACCTGAGAACTCTCAATTGACTATTCAATTTTGAATATACACACATCCTGAAAAGTCTTGCCCCCACCCTATCAACTCTCAACTTGTGTGTGGAATCTTCACTATTTTATCACTCAAATGAAAACAATAAACCAGCAAAAATGCTTCTAGTTCGGGAGAATAAAGGTGAATTCGAAGTTAATCAGTTTCAGCGAATAAAGAGAGTTGTAATATTGAGAATATTCCGTGGAAAATGCCGGGACATCCAATTTCTCTGTTTGGCCAGGCAAGAATAGTATCCCTACATCAAGAAGCACCAGATTGCGCAACGTTTGAACATTCCACGGTGCTTGGTCAACCCAGAGTAACATCTACAAGGGAAGACGATTATATCGCAAATTTCACTCGAAGGAATCAAACAGTATGTGTAAAAGCCCTTAGGGGTCATTTTTTGAGGGGCCTATAAACAAGTAGTCTCAATCAGTACCATAAGAAGACGGTTGCACTCCTCAAATTTAAGGGGAAAGAAGGCTTTTGATAGTACGTACCTCGGATATCACCTGGACATAGATCTTCCAGCCGACAATGGGCAGAACACCACCAAGACTGGCTTTTACCACAATGGCAAAACGTACTTTTCTCGGACGAGTCACGATTCGGTTTACAAAGTGATAGTCGACGAGTAAGATTTTGAAGTGGTCCAGACTCCAGGCAGACTAGAGCGACTAAATTTCGCCCTAGAAGTTGTGCCCTTTCAAGGCAGATCAATAATGTGCTGGGGGTATAATATTCGGTCGCCGTACCCCTCTTATTATCGTTGAACGAACAAAGACTGGTGCCAACTACGTAGAAAACATCATTGAACCAATCATTGCTCCTCTGCGCAACGAATTTGGGGATGATTTCATTCATCAGGATGATAATGCACACGAAGGGTTCAAAATATTCTTCAAGAGAACAATTCCAGAGAATGAACTGGCCAGCAAACTCACCAGACATGAATCCAATTGGGCACGAATGGAATTACTTGGGAGGAGCAATATCCAATCGCCAAAACTCACCTTCAACTTTTCAGGAATTGAGTTTAGCTCTTCAAAAATAATTGAACAATATGCCTGAAAATTTCACTAATGATTTGATTCTTGGGATGACTAGGCATATTGGGCAGTTGATTGAAAGAAGAGGCGGTAATGCGGACTAATGCATTTGGATTCAGTTTTGGAATAACTATAATGAAAAATAAATAATCGATAAATTTAGATTTTTTCTCAATTTTGTCTCATCCTGCATGGAGCAGAGTAACAAATAAAGATTTTCCATCAAATATATTGCAGTTGAAATAAAGGAAAATATTCATCTCATTTCCAGAACATACGATTGTTTATTTCTTGAGAAACCTAGGGGGGGCAAGACTTTTGACGATTTGTGTAGGTATATATTCTCTTGGGAAAGACCAATACAAAAAATTGAGAACTTTAAACAATGTACCATGTGTCAATAAATCTCAGTATTAGCAGAGGAAATGTAAACGAGGCATCATGCATTTCAACGTATGATACAAGAGAACAGATAAAAACCTCAGCAAAAACTCTTGATTGGTTTGTGTATTTGAATAATACCTATTGACTCCTTTTTCCTGAGGTAAACAAGCCAAACTCTTCTCGAACGAAGTTACACAAGAAGAAACTGTAGAACGATAGAATCTGGTGTTAGATTTTCCAGGTGTTCCCAAGGATTTCCACATTTCTAAATACCCATATAATATCGAAAAATCTCGAAATCGCCATAAGTAGAAATTTATGAGAGTGATAACCACATATACATACATAAAAATCTATAAATCCATCACTTAAAGGTCAACCAGCCACCACACCTGCTGCATTCACAACACCGATGTACTTAGGCAGGGGCATACATGAATAAGAATCGACGATGCAGCAGGTGAATACTTCCATAGGCCGATATATATACACTGTGTCCGTAAAGTATGGAACAAATGCATTTTTAACTTAACAGACCATTTTAAGAAATAATCCTGAAACACGTCGATTTTTTATTTGAATTTACCGTATTTTAAAATAATAATCAAATATACAGGATGAATTACTTTCGAGTTTGACGTGACCGTCATTTCTTTTAAATGGAACACCCCCATTTTGACTCAATTTTCCGATTGCTCTAGCTGAGCTGATTCCAAAAATGTATCACATGTTGATTCCAATTGGTACAGGGTGGACAAAAATACAATAGTTTTGTGTGTGCTCATAAAGTAACGCGTAACATTCTTTATTAATTAAATTAACAATATTATCAAAAATACTTATTGTCTAGCGGCAATAAACAAATATGACATTTCACAAAAAACTAGACGACTATGTTTTTTTTTAAATTGATAAGAAATAATTTCTCTCATATTCTGTCTGCTAGACCACAAGTACCAAACATGTTTGGAAACAGCTCATTTTTATTAATCTAAAAATGTAACAAACTACAGGGTGTTACATTCAAACCAATTGCCGCTAGACAATAAGTAGTTTTGATAATATTGTTTATTTAATTGATAAAGAATGTCACGCGTTACTTTATGAGCACACACAAAACTATTGTATTTTTGTGTTTGATTGTCTCAGTCTTTACTTGTCGGAAATTCATCTTGATGATTAAAAAGTAAAATAACTTATTTCCGCTTTATAATATATAAAGCGGAAATAAGTTATTTTACTTTTTAATCATCCATATTGTATTTTTGTCCACCATATACCAATTGGAATCAACATGTGATACATTTTTTGGATCAGCTCAGCTAGAGTTATCGGAAAATAGAGACAAAATGGGGGTGTTCCATTTAAAAACACATGACGGTGACGTCATTACTCGAAAGTAATTCACCCTGGATATTAGATTATTTTAAAATACGGTAAATTAAAATAAAAAATCGACATGTTTCAGGATTATTTCTAAAAATGGTCTGTTAAGCTGAAAATGAATTTGTTCCATACTTTACGGACACAGTGTATATATAATACAGCGACGTAGGAATCTGATTGATTTCTTCGCACACGTTCTCTCTTCATCGGTTCTTGTTCCATTCCATCTGGAATTTTCAAAGGTGTGTTGGAAAGTCGAATAATAATCGATAACTGCTTCCCATAATTAATTTGCCACAAAAGTACACGTTTGAATTCGCTCGTACTCGAGATAATGCTGATTTGAATAACAAAACAAATAGATTGTCATGATTCTGTGATGAAGCCACATTTCATTCATCACTGTCTATGGTAGAGCTCGTCAAAAGATCGCTTAGGGTCTGACAAAGGTTGCAATAGCTGAATAGCCGGGGTTAGAGAAACTTCATACACTATCCTTGATAGAGTCACCATATATATCTAGTTATCAACAAAATAAAAATAAGGCTAGACAACTTCCATAGAAATAAACTTGAACTGCCAACCATGAGCATCGAATCTTCAGATGATTTTTTTTCGAACCCTGTCCTACTTTCTTTCATTTTCGAGATATAATATGAATTATTGAAAAAAAAACAATGTTTCTAAAAACTGTAATGTCACAACGAATTATGTAGGTATCAACTATTCAAAATAATCATGATTTTATAATTGAAAAACTATAAATCACTTTTGTGAGATTTTTAAAATTAATTTTTCGAAGGGGTATAGTTACACATGGGCCTATGCATTTCAAAAATAATTAATCATGTTAATCGAAATGAAAATCCCTCAAGTTCTATATAATATGATCCCATAACAATTTGTCCAGGACTAGAAATTTTTTTGTCAATCTGGTTTGAAGGCAATTTGAATTGAGTAATCTTCAGTTACCAAATTATGAAACTGCAATTTGGTTCAAGGAAATGCATTTTGAAATGAAGCACAGAAATCCGTATAATTGAGAACATTTTATTTCTGCACAATAATCAATGTTTTTATTGCTTTCACACAAATAGATATTCAAATCAATTCTTCAAAATCTCAAGGAGTTGTAAAATATGGCAAACATTTTTTCGCTTTCCGACAAGTTTATGCCTGTTACAGCTGCAAACTCAAGAAATTATTGATATCAATAAACTCGTGATGCAAAAGATTGTGGAGGTTGATTTTTCCACCCATTCATAATGAAATTTCGGAATCGAGGAACTGACAAAATGTGACATTTAATTAGAGTTAGCTGAGTAGTTAGCTGTCTGCCAAATTTCATCCCACTAAATCATTCGATATTTAGACGATTTTCGAATTACAACTTTCATTCCAAAGCTTTGAACTATTAAGTAGCTACGAGCTTCATGACTTGCTTGAAGGAAAAAATTAGCTCAGAAAAAATAAAGCATTTTTCTTCCGACTGTTCCAATAAAATCCATACTATACGTGGAATAGTTTATTAACAGATAACATTCACTTAAAAGCGCTAAGAACGAAGACAACTATATATACATACAATCAGAACGTCATTTCGTAGAGCCATGTTAGCATCGAACAGAGAAGTCGGCAGCAAACAAAAGAGCATTGTGTAACAAATGTTTTGTCTGTTGTAAACGATCCATGTCAATTTCATTAACTCTGCATCTCCTTGGTAAACAATTGATTTATCCCTTCAAATCGAATTCCTCTTCAAGTCACTTGTTTCATTTTGCCTTATAAAGATTTTTCTGAATTTCTTCAAACTGGAGAGTTTCCTAGATTCCAAGCCTAGTAATATACAGCTAATTGTCTGGGTTTTGACGTTCTACTTCTACTTCTAATACTCGTTCTAATACTTGTCAATTAACCAGTAGGTTTTTCTTATATACCTGTTTGTTCACATAAACCAAATCTATAAAACAATTATATGTATAAAAATAAAAATAGCAGAAGTGAGTTGTTGAATTTTCTTGTAGCTTGGCATTTCTTCTAACTCTTTGCAAAAACAAAAAATTTTGAAATAAATGATTTTGTTTTCAGAATTATATTTTTTGTTTCAAAGGACACTTATTATACAGGGTGTTTTCTAACTACTTTCTCAAAACGTCAACAAAAACAAAGCAACTCTGGACATATGTTCATAGGAACTTTTTGTAAAACAACCTAACGAATCAGTTTTTGGTAGTAAGGGAAAATTCTGTACATTATTATTATATTACTTTTTTCTTGTATAAAAGCTACAGTACAGAATTTTTGGTAAATTAATTCTATTCATGAACTTTATAGACATACTTCTTCATTGGTGTCAGATGCATGAATTCTTAGATATTTAGAGAAATTTCTGAAACGCTTGTAAAGATTATATGCAGGTATTATGGTATAATGGTTACTACAACTTCAGTAGAATACTAGGTTCACTGTGAACTCGGAAAGCTTATTCAAAGAAGAATATTCGATATGAGCTGAATATGACTAATACGAAGATAACAAAGTATCAAATTTACATAAATATGTATATCGCACTATGTCAGTAGCTCAAATCAATATGCCAGAATTGTTATTTTGTATTCCTTAATTTTGTAATAGAGAATTGATTGAATATTCAGCGCCAAATGAACTTTGATCTCCAATCGGGTAATATAAAAGAATTAATCTAATGAACTAGAAAACTGGTTATATGACCGTATGAAATTATGTATATTTTTGCAACACCGGAGACCTCGATTTATGTACTGATGAGGTTCGTTAAGTAACATGAATTAAATTGTGAGAATTATTACGCGATTCAATTTGAGAGGCACATAACGTAACAAAACTACTAGTGGATGTTATAATCTGAATTAAAATAGACGTTTGATCGCAGATTTTAATATATTTTTTCTTTGTGTATTCTTCTCTTTATCTTTGCGATTATCTAGTATGTTGGTTTAATCACTTGATTTTGTGTTGATTGTTTCGACTCGTTAATAAATCATAATTATTGCTTTGTTTCAATTCAACTTTCGTTGTTGCAATTCTACTTCAATCTCACTTCGTGAAAAGGAAGTTATTATACAGAAATTAAAATAAATGTTGATCTCTATGGTATTTTAATATGATTTATCATTTGTATTTAATTCTGGTCATCGAGGCGTGAAGTTCAAATGAATTTTTGATTGGATCCGTTCGCTGAATAGGATATCCTTCATGAAAATTCATTTTAGAGAGTGAGATTTGCGTGGGAACAATTTCTACGCCTCCTCTAATTATTTTATTCGCTTTGTAATGAATTCAAGCGAAATTCGCGAATTGAATTTTAAAATTGAATATACATATCATCGCTCATCGTGTAGGTATATTCAACTATCACATAAATAACAAATACATATATCGATTAGATCAATCTTCTGGATATAAATCACTAAGAATTTTTTTTAGGAAGTTCGACAAGAAACATTTTATAAAATTCGTTCTGATTAGAGTGAAAACCTGAAAATTCATTCATTTTTCATCTAAAGTATTCTTTGTGTAGTCCAAACATCCAAACTTCTTTATCTTCTTTCCAAACTTTTGGTAAAGTAGCAAAACAGTGTTGTTCAACTTGTAACTGTATTAACCTAAATATGGATTCGAAAAAACTATAATTTATATATTTTCAGATGTCAATCATTCAAATATTCATTGTTAACTATAATTAAAAAGCTTTTTGACGATATAGATGTTTCGATTTTTGACATTGTTGATGTCACTCTAAGTTCAGTGTCTCAAGTGTCATTTGTCAAAATTTGATAATTCGATAAAATTATCCAAAATTTCTTTTGTATAACAATCTAAAATGAAAGAAATAATTGTAATGTAATTTCAATAAAGAACAAAAAATTTGAGGAAACACTATTTTTTTTCACGGACTTGACACAGAGAAACAGGGGGCTATAATTTTGCCCAAATACGTGTGATTTTCGAAAAAAAAACTTCAAATAAATTCAGATCTCAAGAAGCACTCACTTTTTTAAACTTCCTAGTAAACTTCAATATTATAATTCAATATTCAAATGTTTTTTCGTATGTCACAAATCAGGAAGTTTTGACTTCAGATGTGTTTGGGAGGAAAAAATTAGGTATGTTGTTTAATGAATTTAACTAGTGGGCAAAAACTTATGAGAATAATTCAATAATCAGTAAAATATGCCTGCTATTTTTGAGACATAATATGATAATTGAGCATCAAGAACGGTTAGCATATTTAAAGATAAAGACAATAGTTAGAGTAACTCCAATTATTGAGATCGGAGTTTCTAAGTTCAAAATCGTGACATTTATATGAAAGTGATTTTTCTTCTGGGTCTTTTTCGGTGAATACCAATTCCACAATTACACGAGGCATTACCATAAATAAACAATTGTACTAACTATACGTTAATATTCACTGTCTGAGCAATTTTGTTGATAAATGAATGGGAATTTTCTTACTTTCGGTTCTTGATTTCTGTGAAATTGGATTTACTATTATGGAGACATCGTAAAGCAATCAGTAAACAAGAATCACCTAATAATCCAAGTGAAATCTGAAAATTTGCAATATTCCTCTAGCAGACAACGCAATCTTCAATCCAAAATAAAAGTCAGTAGTTACTTTGAATGTCTATCATGTACAGGATTGACTATCTGCTTCAAATAAATCAGGGCTACTTAACTAACTTAATTGTGTCGGAAGCTGTATTCAGATGTTCGTGCATGACTTTTTTTTGGATGCCAGGTCAGGAAACTAAGTCGTGACTTCAGAAGCTGGCGATTTTTCTTTTGAACTATACCGCATCCGCTTCCCACGATCTTTACCATAAAATCGAGAAATCAAATAGCTGAATTCTTTCGATGGCAACCTACATAAGGAAAAAGATGAAATTTTCTAAAACCAAATTCAGAATATTGCGATATACTGATATCTAGCAATGCGGATCAAAGAAGAAGAAGAAAAATCATTATATTTCTATATTTTGTTTGTAATAATTTCCGGTACAGCCAGATTTTTGCGTGAAAATTCACGAGAATTTCTTTGATCAATGAAGTTCTTCGATCTCTGAAGCTTCAATTCTAGATGATCTTCAGCATCATTTATGGAACTTAGCTCGGAACTTAGTTTGTTTGCAGTGCTTCATTTTGCCAGTCCACCTCGGGAAGATTTTTGATAATGGTAAAAATTATTGAACAAATAATTGTCCTTAAATTCTGCTTTAGAAATTGAATTTCAATTCATGAAAAATAATTTCGAGTTCTCTGTAGGATCGGTAAATTTGCGAGTAGAAGTTAGGTACTACACTCTTTTCCATGTGTTTTTTTAAGCTATAATACAATATTCAAGGACCTGAGATTAACTTCATGAAAAGAATCAAGAGTTAGTGATTCAAAGAATTTTTTGAACTTGTAAAATCCAGAGAACAAAAGTGTGGTAAATTTAATGTTCAAACATGATTGTTTACAAACTCGACAAATCTCATCAAACAACCATCAGCGGATTCGCCTGATACGGCCTATCCCAACTTTTTTGTAATTTTCAATTTATAGAACACATTAAAGGCAATTTGAGTTTAAAAAATGTTGTGATTATTGGATTATTCCTTGGTGTGTTATTTTAGGTTATACATATCTTGACCCGGATTTCACAGAACTGCTTCAATGGCATATGTCAAACAGAACTGTCATCCGAAGTGTCATATGTTTGTTTGAAGGTTAGCCATTCAACAATAGGGATCGTTTGTCTACTGCTGAACGTGTGAAAATTTCCAAAACTTACAACAAAATAATGATTCTGTAGTAAGTACTTTTCGTACATTACGAGCTAATTATGGTCGATATTTTCATCCATCTGAGCGTTAAACTGTTAAAACAGTGAAAAAATTCGAATAGACTGGATCTGTTACTGATGTCTTAAGACCCATACATCATCGAAATTCTCAATCGACCGAAAATATTGCTGCTTTAAGTAAAAGTGTAGAAGATGATCCAAATTTATCCTATTCTCGGCGCGCTCAATATTTGGGCCTCTCTTACGACCCGCTAAGGCGTATTTTGCATCTGGATTTGCATCTCTATCCTTATAGGTTCAGTAGACACAAGAAATACAAATACAAATTTGATCGATATTCTAAATTGAAAGGTATGTTATTTACGTTCACTTTAGGAACCACAAAATTAATAACACGTGAGTAGTAATTCGAATAATCAAAATTTAAGAAAATATTATGGGTAATATTTTTCGTGTGCAGTGCATAACAGCACTATCATATAAGTTTTGGTTACATACTTTCATTCAATCTGAATGAAATAACTACACAAAAGCCTTTTAGCTTCCCAAGCTAGGAGGGTCAGTATTTATTATTATTGTTTCAATAAGAGTAGAGGTACAAATACCTATAAACTCAAACTTAAAAAAAATTACATTCGAGGTCAGTATAGTGTATTAACAATAAAGTTCTAGAAACAAATTCCATGGAAATATATTAATCGAATCTAGGGAAAATCTCTAGACAAATCAATATTATGAAAATATTAAAATCTCGAACCCATTCAACTATTAAATAAATAAAAATAATAACAAATTAATTACAAATTAATGAAAAATCAACATCGTAATTAATTGTATTAGACAAATTTCATTATAGATAAAAAGCAATCTCAAAAGCGAAAGGTTGTAGGTATCATAAAAGTAAATAAATTAGATCTCCATCTGAACTCATCATCACTTAAAAAATTAATTGGGTTCAGCGAGTTGAATTGAAGGAACGATCTGATGATAATCGAGAGTGGTTCATGAATTCAATTTGACTCACTCCATGACTCAATCTTCAACTGTCCTATCTTTAGTTATTCCATTCTGTATCTGTATACACAATTCAGTTGTAAGCATTGTTGAAATCACAATGAACGAGCAGATCAGATATCATCTTTGGCTAGGGTTGGAGAAGATATTAATTTCGACATTATTTTTATTCCGTGAGTTCTTGAAATAAAAACAAAGCAGATTTCACGCAAGAGTTCATTCAGTTCATGTCGTCCAATAAATAGACCATGACAAAATATTGCAGATTTTATGCAAGGGTTGGCTGCTTCTGTACCACTCGAACAATTTTTCGAGAATGGAATTATCCTCGGAATTATCGATCTTGCTATACATTTTGTCCATACTATGTAGTGGTTTTTTATTGAATTGTTATTCCAAGTGCCCTCAAAAATAATTAATTGAATTGTTCACCATGGAAAATCAGAGAGGGATTTACATACATATACTGTTTTGAACTTCCCATTTTCAAAAATTAATTTCAGGAATTCTATTCGAACTTTCTCAGGTTTTTGAGTTGTATGAATTCTGGAAAGTTTCAATTTTGCCTTTCAATATGTATTTGTCATTATATATCGCTACCGAAAATGGAAGGAGGACATTACTTATCCAAATATGTCCATTTTTGATGAAATGGATCTTTTTGATATGAAATCGTTCTTTTCCAGTTAAATTCAATACTTTATTAGTTTATCGTCCTCAAATATTTTTGGAATTCCTGACCAAATCTCTGAAAAATTTTCTAAGCGCTTGTTCCATGGTAATAATCGTTTTTCCCAACTTTATTCATAAAAGTAAGAATAAAGACCGAACATATCTAAAACAACTTTATATTCTGGTCACACAAAATATAACCTGGGAGTTTTCGGCAAAGGAATTAGAATCATTTTTCTGTATATTTTAAAGGATTATTACCAGAAGAAATAAACGAAACTCGGAACAAAATATTACGAATGTTATAATAAACCAGTTGCTCTTCATCGATATACATAACTGAGCAGAAATCAAGCAATTTTTAACGAACTAACACCTATTCGGTTTAATTAACTTGAGAAAGTTAATTAATTAAAGGACGGAAGAATAACATAACGAAATCCAATTACTCTGAATTATGTATATAGCATTCAAAAATTTAGTGGTTTTCATATAATTTGAAGTTTTCGAACAACCTAAGTTAATTGAATATAATTGACGAATTCGATTTTGTTGTTCAAACTGATTAGGATATAGCTTCCATCCTGCTTCCACAATAACAAATTCACAAATATGAAACTGCTCAAGTTTATAGGCAAATCAGAGAATTGTTTCCTATTAACATAACAGCCTTTTTCAAGCAGAATATCGAAGAAACAAGTAACAATAGATCCAACTAGGTAACTAGGATGAAATTCAATTTGTATATAAAATAATTACTCGAATGTTTGTGCTAAATTTCAGAAAGGTCATATCAACAGAAGCTCTGATCTAGATGAACTAACTGAAAACAATGACCTCATAGTAAATCACATACCATATACAGGGTGAGTCAATAGTGCTCGGTTGGTCGATAACTCTTGGAAATTTTGGGCTAGTATAGAAGGATTCTAATTTTGACGGCATCGACTGTATTCAACGCATAAGCTCATTTTTGACTTGACAGACTGATCCGAAAGTGCTGAAACACGATACCACCATGGCTTTTAAATGAGACTTCCAATTTTCATATCTTACTCATAATCTCCATGAAATTCTGATTTCGAAATGCCTCAATTGTCATAATTTATCTGTTGTGCTTTTTGAGGTAGGCCACTCTTGTCGAAAAATTTAAATTGAGGATTTATCTTAAAATCGTTTTTTTTTATTGAATCCCTGAAAAGTTTTGAAGTCTGCTGCAAATTTATGGATCACTCTACAGGTGGTCCGAAAGGCTGCAGTTTTTGAAAAGTGACCTTTAAAAAACGTCTTCTGTGTTTCTGTTTGTTCGCGTGGTCTCTATTTCATTTTTTCATAATGAATGTTTACAAATATTTTGATGGTTTCTTTGAGCTGACTTATATTTAATTGATATTATTAGCAGAGCCGGCTTTAGGGGTGAAACAGTGAAGCGATTGATTCAGGCACCTCTATTTGAGGGGAGACAATTCGGCCCAGTTTGCTGGCCGCCTTTTCATATTTCATCCTTAATTTTCAAACACATCATAAAGTTGTTCCGCTCCTCTGCGTTTGTCAACATTCCCTGCAATGAAAATCTCCAAACCGCCTTTACTAAGCCGCTTGTACAATAAATAACTCATGACAGCCCAAGCAATATAAACAGAATTCCCTATTACCCTCATTGAAAGAGGGATTAAATCATCATGTATTCCACAAAGACGAAAAACAACACTACCTTCGCTTTCGAATTGTTTGGAAGACGATGTTTACACATTCAGCATATGAAAAATGCCTACGATTTTGCATTCGAAACTAGTAACTGTTAAATGTCAAATGTTTTCAGCGGAACACATGTAATCCCAATTAGTTTTTGAAGCAATATTGAAACTTTACATGCCCTAACGCCTTTTGTATCTTGTGTTGTGATAGGTAATCAATCTTCGATCGAACGCAGTGACATGTGGATGTGAAAATCAGATACATTACTTACGCATTATTCATTATTCATTGGCGTCGAAGGAATTCAGGAATAAATTAAGATACCTACAACGATAAAAACATAAGGTACTACAGACATAGATACATTTTGTTTTGATTTGACTTTTCTGCAATAGCAGGCACTTGAAGTAATATTATTATGAATTTATTGTCTATTGTCTTGTTTATTGAAATGTCGGAAGAAAGAACTAGGTGGAAACGGCTTTAGAAAGAAACGAATGGCGAAAACGTAAGGGCGGCGAAAAATTCTTTTCTTCAGGCGCCAAAACAACTTGCGCCGGCCCTGATTGTTAGTAGATATTAAGAAGAGTTGAATAATCTTATTTCTTTGAAACTGTATACGTGAAAAGTAAATGCGTAGCAGTTTGAAAACCATTCAGTTTGGGCACAACATCTCTCAATAAAAGAATGAAGACACTCATTTTTGCCTCGGACAGGCAAAATAAAAATCAGAGCATGCTATTTGGACATATTGGCATATTTGTAGGTCATTTTTATAGGTAATTTTTTTAAAATTGCAGTGTCTTTCGGACCAGAGTGATCTGTAAATTTGCAGAAGACTTGAAAACCTTTCGGGATTCAAATAAAAAAACCTACAATTATCTCGCGCAGTTTTCAAGATATGGTATCTAATTCAAACCATTATATCATTACATCAAAAAGAAACACAGATAAAGAAAGACAAGTGGGATATTTCGAACTCAGAATTACATGGACCATTTTCATTTAAAAATAAAAACAAAGTGGTGTCGTGTTTCACCACTATCGGAGCAGATTGTAGAGTCAAAAATACTTCAAGCTTATGAGCTGAGCACTGCCGATGTCGTCAAAATTTGAATCATTTCCCTAGCCCAAAATTTTCCAGAGTTATAAACCGATCGAGCACTATTGACTCACCCTGTATATTCAAATATGCAGTTGATTGGTATGCAATGGCGCTAAACTAAGCTCACACTAAACACTGCCAAAACAAGTGTGATGTGCTTCAGAACAAAACAGTCTACACAAATTATACCTGAAGAATTAAAAATTGCTGAAACAACTTTCAAACTCCAGGAAACTGCGAAATTTCTTGGAATAACCTTGGATGAACACCTTACTTGGGGAGAACACATAGAAAAAACCAACAGCAGCCTTAACTCAGTATGCTACACAATCAGGATATTATCCAAATACTTAAGCATGGAAATATTGAAAACTGTTTATTTTGCAAACTTCGAATCCAAAATGAGGTATGGTATAATCTTTTATGGAGCAAATAGAAACATGAAAAGCATCTTTATAACTCAGAAAAAAGTACTGAGAATCATCCTTGGACTCAGATATCGGGAGTCCTGTAGAGGTCTATTCAAAGAAAATAAAATTCTTACATCATATGCTGTGTACATTCAAGAATGCTCAAATTTTGTCTTTCGGAATAAACAACTGTTTGAAAATGAATTGAGCCAAAGTAAATATAAATCAAGAGATCCCCAGTACATATATCCCAAACATCACCTCACAATAACAGAGAAAAATTGCCACTACTCTTGTCTAAAAATTTTCAATAAATTACCAAATTATATCAGGAGAGAATCTGAAGTAAAAAATTTTAAGAAATCTTTATATAAATTATTGATGGAATTAGAACCCTATGATATGGAAGAATTTAATAATATGTGATTATTTTTTTTGTTTGACACTATTTTCTTTCTACTATTTGTAGTATTTAGAAATAAAGATCTGTTCTATTCTATTCTATTCTATACGCGCATGAAAGAACGAGCGCTCAAAAGCTCCCGGCGCCAAGTCATTCTCGAACCGTTGAGTAAGACTAGATTTGTTGACATAATATCCAGAGATTCGACCTTCGAAGGACGTATCATAACACCCGTGGTCGCCCGTGCTTAACACTATGTAAGTTGAGGAATTTTCCATACCTGTCATAATCTAATGTCGCTCCTTTCCCCATGTCAACAATGTTCAAGCGATAGTTACTCATGTCATCCTCGTTATCACATTGCTCACTTTTGACACAACCGTAAATGTCCAAGGAAGGTTTCCTCTGCCTCTTCATAATCTTCTCCTGCTCCATCCGCATGGATTCCAGTTCTTGGATCAAGAACTCTGCGTTCTTCTTATCATCGAACTTGACACTTTTCTTCTCCATCGTGGAGGAATTGCTTTTATCGGAGGATAGGTCGATTTTTTCCGCGGAACCCCTGATCTTAGTCAGCGAGTTCGCATTAGACTCTATTTTAGCGCTATCACCGCTCTCAATAATCAGCACAGTTGATCCATTCGCTTCAAAGCCGCAAGTTGACTCATACTTGTTGTCACAACCGTTTATCGTAATTGTTGTACTATCAGTAGATACCTTTGTCGTCGAGGTTGTTTGACACGAGTTGTTCGTCGTTTCTTCCCCGTTAGAAGCCTCCAAAACACTGGCGAACATCTCGTCTATCAGCTTGTTTACGTGGTTCTTGTCTTTTAGCATACCTTCCCATTTCTCGTCGAAACTATTGCGTCTTTTCGCATCGTCCACGGTGTTCCCCAAGGTCCCGGTCGGGGACGCCGATAGTTTTTCGACACTCCGGGATTTAGGCGTATTTTGGCTCGGAATCATACACGTGACAATTTGAGAGTTCACAGTGACGTTCGTCGTGGTTTGAATATCCGGTGAGATCTTTATTGTGTTTTCCTTCGGTGCATCGCAGGAGTTCAAGATATTCTTCGATGTTACGATAACGTCGTTTTCACTCGAAACCTTGTTGTTGTTGTTGTTGTTGGACGGCTGCTCACTGCTGTTATTCACGTAAGAATTATTAACTGTCACTTTCTTATTGTACGAGTCCTTACGCACAAGCACGTTATTATTGGAGCTTTTCATGTTGGAAGATTGGAAAATCAGGGTTCTCGAGTTCGATTTCAGTTCGTCGGAAATGGACCTATCGTAGGTCGCCGGTCTCTTCAGCATAAAATTCACAGTCGACTGGGACCTAGACAGGTCCGTTGGAGGCGGCGGTGGTGCAGATCTGACCGGAATCGTGTTGGTATCTTCCGGCATTCTCCTTCTTTTGGCCAGCGCTTCCGCAACGATGGTTTTCGAAGGTCTGGGAGGTACGGGAGGCGGAGGTTTGGTCATTTTGGCCACCGAACTGGAACGCATAGTGATCATCTTATTTGCACTCTGCAAATTAGAAAGGGGTTATCTTGTAGCACTTCAATTCATCGCGGGGACTTCTTAAAAACTATCACGGTTCGGAACATCGGACGGGAACTTAGTAGTATTGCCCCGCAACAACACACGTGCTTATCATAACAAACTATGGTCCTTCGAGTCGGATCACTGTCAATATCCACAGATAAAATCGGTGTTTTTTCCCTTTCAAAGGAGGCACTGATATTAAAACCTACGTTTAAGGTGTTGTAGAGAGCGTAAAGGTGAAATCCCACTAGCTGTCATTCGAAAACCGATTCAGCCTTTCGTTTTTCACGAGTTATCGCTCGAACGCGGTTAAACTCACGGAACGTTCGGTCTACGACTGGACGTTTGAAACGACAGCGTTGCGGACCGTACAGGAAATAATAACAGAGTGAGCTTGCACAGTAGATAGCGATTCCACAGGTGAGAGAGAGGGGATCCGCATGATGACGTAACGAAAGTGTCGTTGGAAATGGAATCGGATTTTCTTTGCGAGGGGGTGGTTAGTGGGTTTTAGGCTTTAGGTGAATATTTGATTCACGTCTTGTTTGCGTTCGTATGAAGTTAATTGAATGCAACTCACCCCTCGTTGAGACCAATAAGTAAAAAGGGAGGGTAATAAAAAATATCGGAGAGATGGACTGACGTGAAATAAGTACTTTTACGCGCTCGTTTTTCTGTTATTTCACATTAAAATTTCTGGATTATTTGGGAAAGCTACAGATAAAAAACATATCGGTCAAGCATCCATATACTGACCCCGACCAACGCTGCTTGGCTTTCAAGAACATGAATGAAAATATAACAATAATAAACCATTTGATTCGTTTAAGCAAAAAATTCCCTCTGAAATTTTCTTGGTTCATATTTTGAAATGTTTAGAATAAAAAAAACTTTTCTCATAAACTATTTGCATGATATTTGAACAAAAATTACTTGGTATACCGCATTGATCCTCGTAGCTCAAAATTTTTGAGGCAAAAAATCAAACGAACATTAGGTATTCAAAAAAAATTATTCAACAACACATAATAATAAAATAATAAAGTACATTTATTTCGTACTGTTATACCGGGTGATTTTTTCAAGTTGAAACATCCTACGGATAAAATATTCCGAATAAAAGATTGATGGTTTTCAAGGGAGGAGTCCACTTATGCCAAAACATCTTTCATTTAATTCCCTCGTGTGGAGGGCAAAGGAATCAACTTTAGAACGCTTTTTTTTAATGCAGATTCGTATTCTACAGCAAAAAAATACAAATTGTACGAAAAATTTTTCATAGATCGTCACAGATGATAAATAAAAATTACGACATTACTAAAAATGTTACGATACACGATTCAAAACGATTATATTCACTACAAAAATGGTGAAACTTTTGAAATTACAGTTCGCAAAACTATATCATTTTTGGGACGTTGTGAAGAACCTTCTCGACTGAGTGTGTACTGAGAATACTACTGCTGTATCCCGAAGTGTAAACAAAAAACACAGGTTTGTCGATTCCTCGTCGATCTTAGAAATTACTATGTTAGCCTATGATTAATGAAACGAAACAATCGCAATTTTGCAAGAAAAATTCCTACCCGTGTGATTTCTCGAAAAGGTGATCACAATTGGCCACCGTCAAGGGCCAGTGTTAGGAGTGAAACAGTAAAACGACCGCTTCAGGCGCTTCTATTTGAGGGGCGGCAATTCGGGCCAGTTTGCTGACCGCCTTTTCATATTCCATCCTCAATTATCGTTTGTCAACATTCCCTACAATGAAAACCTCCAAACCGCCTTTGCTAAGCCGCCAGTATAATAAATAACACATGGCAGCCCAACCAACATAAACAGAAATCCCTGTTACCCCCATTGAAAGTGGGATAAAATCATTATGTATTTCACAAAGACGAAAAACATTACTACCTTCGCTTTCGAATTATTTGAATGTTTACACATTCAACCTATGGAAAATTCCTACGATTTTGCATTTGAAACTAGTTACTGCTAATTACCAAACATTTGCAGCGGAACATATATTTGTAATCCCAATTAGTTTTTGAACAAAATCAATATTCTTCATTCACTAGAATTTTATTTTTCTTACGCACGATTGCAAGATTTTTTATAGAAATAGAAAGTTCTGTATCATCATCGGAGCACGTGCTTTTTTTTTGGAAGGTGAGGAGATGGTCATGAGGGAAGTCATGTTGTTATTGGTGCGTTTTCAGCAGGGGAGCCGAAAAATTCTTTACTTCAGGCGACAAAATTACTCGCGCCGGCCCTAACCGAGATATTGTGATTTAACACCTTTAGATTCTTATTCCAATACTCCACAATCGATTCAATACCTTGAAGAAGTTATCGAGGACATAAAGCCGCAAGTGTGCGAATTGGTCATAGAAAATTTCAGGATATGGTGCTGCAACCGTAGCCGTAGTCATTTGTTTGATATCGTTTTCCATCGTTAATCGTATACCTTCCTCTGAACAATGATTTAACATCCATTGATTTCTCTTGAAATATACTCGTTCTTACTAATATTAAAATGAAACCTCTTATTGAAAAACTCTTTATTTTGTATATAAGTATAAATAGGATACAAAATTTCAGCAAAACCTGGCTGATAGTTTCTAGGTTATTGAACTCTTCAAAAAAAAAATTCATCTTTGTATTCTAACAACTAAAAACTCGAAAAGGGATAGATATTTTTCAAAATTACTGACGAAGATATTAATGGTTATGTTATATTTCCGAAATCATTGAACGAATTTTGTCATCAACAAATCTAACCCACACTTTAGGACCCCAAGTCTACGCTGATATGTCAAATCACTATTTTTTTCAAGTTATCGTATTTACGCTGTATGTAATTAGTAGGCTATTTCAGATGAAAATTCAAGTCAAATTCATTCAATCAAAAAGATAACGCCTTGTTTCTTAGAACATTGGGGTCTACAAAAGATTCTTATATGATTAAATTTGACCTCCCGTTCCGTTTAGGACGCACCGCAAGCAAACTGCAATCTGCTTAGATAATGAAGGGTTCCTGCCTAGGTAGGTATCTGATAATTCTTGGATTTCAGCAGGTACGGAAATGAGAATGGACCAGCCCAACTCTGACAGAAAATAGCCGACGATACAAAAGTAATGTTTATGAATACACTCATAAAGTATATCGAGTGGAAGGGATTTATTACAGTTCTTAGCATTAAGCAGTCACTCTAAAGCCCTGTAAATATTGTATTTCAAAAACTAAATAAAAAAAGTGAAAAAATCTGGAAATTGTAAACCGTCAGTTCGGAACTGTTTTTTTTTAAATATGCTAAAGTAGAATAGTCGAATATAGGCTGAGCCATTTGGAATAATACCAATTTTTTTCTCATAGCTCCTTCTCTCCACAATATATTTAAGTTAAATTTGACGTAGATAATCCAATTTTAAAGTTTTCATCGAGTGATATGCTAATTTTGAATGCAAATCTACAGGGTGATATTTTTTCTGGAACAGTGCCCGCTTCATTCCTCCAGAATTTTTTTTTTGTGGACCACTTGTAGTTCAGAAAAATGTAAAATAAAACTTTGTTCCAGTACTATACTTTTTGGTTTCTTGTAGTTTTATCGATTTCCAGAAAAAAATTTCAAACAATTCTTTAATAATCCTCCGAGATATTATGAAGATACAGTTAATAAGCTGTGATAAATAAGTCAAATACGAATTTTGGTACGTACTTATTTACCCAATCTGTAGCGAAGATTAATATAGATTCAATGATAAACTGGCAAAATCGTCACAAAAAAGTAGGATTATAAGAAAACAAAGCGTTTGTGGGCCCATGTTTATAGGTCTTTTTCTTAAAACAATACAAGGGATCAACGTCTTCAACGAGTTGAAGACGGCTGTGGATAAACTATAACTCCATCGCGTGTTCTTCCTGAGGGGTACAATTTTTCCCAAACTCCAAAAAACGTCGAGGATCGATATTATCAATTAGCAAGATTAACCGGTTATCCAGATCAATTTCCTAGGCCAAATTACGGAAAATCGCGAAAACATTAAATTCTCATGCTCGAGTAAGCGCAATGGAGATATCAAGCTGTTCGTTATTTACACCAACCATCATTTTGCGTTAGTTTATGTGTGAAATGCACTTCCTAATAACATTCCGGAGAGGTGGAACTATCGGCATAAACAACTGCGGTAGATAATTAGCGGCGGAAATCGGCGTGTTTTTCCTGTTTGTAAAAGGGAAACATGATTCGAAATGAGCACGAACTGTGACTGGGCATAGCGAATGCGATAAAACGTTACATGATCATAAATTAAAATGGAATTTCGCATCACTATCGAACGTATCGATCTAAAGTTTATTAGGCGAGTAGCAATAAAAAATACGACTAGGGCAGAGATGGCAGAGTTATAAAATCGATTAAATAACGTGTAAAAATATTGGTAAGGTCAGTCGTTGCAATCAGGGCCGCCGCCAGGACCGGCATACCGGACCTTTGGCCAAAGCGCCAATTTGGAGAAGTCAATTATTTATTCATTCATTTAATCAGACGGCAAAGCCATTTACATTGATGAAAAATTTTAGCAATAACAAATGTTCATTAAAATATATAAGAACATAAATAAACACGCACATTAGTTTCACAATTTTCAAGCAATACACATTATCAAAAATGTTTTCATTAATTTTGGGGATTAGGCAAAATCTTATCTGAGATGCCAGTGGACTAGTAAGAACTTGGGATTCGAAGTGCTTCTTCAGGGTGAATATACAGGGTGTCCCGTAAAGACCACGTCAAACCGAGGGAGAATGTAGATCAAAGGATAACCCACCTGCTATGACAAAATTCCCATTATAAAAGTCTTACCGTTTTCGAGATATTTTTTTTTGAAAATAATGAATTTTTGCCCCTTTCAATAGTTTTGCCCTTACGGTTGGTACAATTTTACATCTTTCTGGTTAATTTTTTCTGTAAAATATTGCTGAAGAATGATTTTAACGTTTACATCAAAAACATCCTCCGAAAATTTCAAAGGGGGGCTACGAGAAATATTTTTATTGGAAATTTTGGTAGTGGATTATTTTGTTCATGAAGTTTAGCACATCGTAGTGGAAAAAAAATGTACCGAGCTACTGCTGCACATTACACCAATAAATTGTCTATTTTATAGTGATTTCAAAGAGGTATCACACAAGTCATTTGTTATTCAAAGAAAAAAGATATGGCTGTTTTTATCCAAATGGGTAACTTTCTGACAAAATCAAGTTTGTCAATTCTGTTGAGAAATCTTCGATGTTGCATTACTTAGTGAACAATGGCAATTATTTACGTGCGAAAATATTACAAGCATAATTATTCACCTCAACGAAATTCAATTTTGCCGGCAAATTTTGGAAAACATCATGCATATCCAGATTTTTTTAATAAGATCATTTGGAGCGACGAGTCTTCCTGTACCAAGGATGGGTACATGAAGACCTAAATCCTCTGGACTTTTAATATTGGGGCTGCCTAAAAGACAATTATTTTCAAAAAAAAAAAATATCTCGAAAACGGTAAGACTTTTATAATAGGAATTTTGTCATAGCAGGTGGGTTATCCTTTGATCTACATTCTCCCTCGGTTTGACGTGGTCTTTACGGGACACCCTGTAGATACTGAAAATATATCCGCCTGACATTTGTTAGCTAGGCGAAGAGTTCTAGATAATGGACTGTAGAAACTATTATTTGTTGGAGCAAAGTTAATGTGAAAAACGTCTCGAATTCTAAGGAGCGCTGGATTACAGTTGAGATTTATTCTATTCATCAAATAATTACAATCGATGAGGTTATTGACAATTTTGAAAATGAGCATAATGCTGAAGTTATCTCTTCTCAAATCTAAAGATAGTAGTGCGATTATGTCTTGATTATAATTTTCGGAAGACATTGACAGCCCAGAAATTTGCTCTGTACCCGTTCAATACTTTGTCCATGGAATATATAGTACGGCGCCCATACCACTGCTGAATACTCTATAATATTTCTTATATTTGAGCAGTAAACTGTTTTCAATGCATTCACATCATTGAAATGCTGCATTGATCTCTTAACGAAGCCCATCATTTTGAAAGCCTTATTGATGATGAATTGAATGTGAGGGATAAAAACTCATTTTTGAATCGAAATAGATTCCTAGGTCTTTAATTACATTTGTGCTCATAAGAGATTCCTGATTCAAATGATATTCAAACTTGCAGAGAGATTTGATTCTTCTCTTGATTTGAACTCCATGTGGTTTTCTAGGCATCAGTTCATCAATTAATCGAGATCTCGTTGTAAAAGCTCACAATCAACTGAATAACTTTAAAACGTCAGCAAACAGCAAGAACAAGATGAATGTGATCACCCTTCCAATATCGTTGGTAAATTCTTCTGAATATAATCTTTTGATTTTGTTTGCCACAGGCATAGATAACTATGAATTCAAGCTTGTTGCTGCATGTGTGTCGTTTAAGAATTCAGGCCTGTCAGTAATTCTTGCAACTCTTCACAAGTGTTCCATCAAGAAACTGAACATAATATAACCAAAGATAATAGAAGCTTTGTAATCACTATTGGGGGAAAAAAATTGCTCTCCGGTGCCGGTCTGAAAATTTCCGCTAAAAAATTGCATTCAGATCCTTCTGAACTTTTGTTTCGTGTCCGTCTGTCTGTCCTCAAATCCTTGTAACAGCCACAACTACAATTCATCTTTTTTAGCGCTCATTTCCCGATCAGACAACATCGTGTAGTCACGATATCTGTAATTTTCGAATTTTGAGGCCAGAAACGGTCTCAAAAAATGAAAATCGACTAACTGATGACGAATTCGTCCTCAAATTCAAGTATATCAGACACTAGAATGACGAATTTGAGGAAGATCATACAAAAAACCTCAAAGGAAAGAACCCTGCATCTAGATAAAATGGCATAGGCAGTAAGCATAAGAATGAATGAGAGCTTAAAAGATCTTGAAGCCAATTTAGTGCCTTTCTCAATTTTTTTTAATGTTTAAATGTGCTTGAATTATTAAATTATAATGTTCAATTAATATTTACATTGTGAAAATTGGTGGAAACCTTCATAAAACAAAACTAATTCTCCTAACTCCCATAACTCTGAGCTTCTAACAAGTTCCACAGAGGGCCTAGGAAAACATTTAAAATTATTGAAAGCGCAAGTTACAATTGCAAAACACTGTTTTTAATCAGGGCATTTCCATTCGAATTAAGAAGATTTTGAGTTTCCTCTTTATATCTATTTATACTCTAAAAAATCTTCAGATTGACAATAGAAGAACGATCACATTTCAATTTCGTCTTTACGAATGAATCAAGCAGCCAATAATGGACATATAGATCAACTTAATTATATGGTTGAGTTAAAGAAGCAAGAAAACAGCTTGTTCTACTTCCTCATTTTATTCATACATTTTAGGCTCTAATTATCGGATTTGAAACATCTTCACTCTTAATTGCCATCATCTGAGCATCCATTCAGAAGGATCTTCTTCTATATCGAATACCGAGTGCATAGATCCAGCCACACTTTCAAGGTCTTCAACAGCAACATCCACACTAATAGATTCCTCTTCCATAACCCTCTTTGCTCTTTCCTCCATCTCTAGTCGGACTGCCAATTCTTGCGAAGGCGTTAGCATAACTGCAGTAGGTTTAGGTATAACCTGTAGAGGTTTTACTTTCAACATTTTAGCAATCTTATTCACAGAATCGATCAAATACTTCGGATAGCGTAAGCCACCATTCTTTTCTACAAGCTTAAAAACATCCCTACTACCATCTCCAGACACTTTAACTGGTCTCATAGGGTCCAAGGGCTCCAAGTTCCTCAAATAAGTCAGAAAACTATTCGCTCTCATCTCGAACCCAGGAGCAAAATATTTTGGGTTGATCACGATGAAGCAATGACTGATGTTAGCTCTTTTGTTTAAAAATTCCGTTCTTACAATGCCTACTTCGCTGGAGTAATAAGACCCACCAAGTACGCCACAAAGTATATCAATCATCATAGATAGCCCTGTTCCTTTGTAGCTTGAACTACTCTCTTCGCTTCCTAGAGGCAAGAAGTTTTTGGTTTTTGCGGCTACATCAGAGTTAGTTTCAGCTAACCCTGCGGCGTTCAATGCCAAACCTACGGGCAAAAATTCTTCCTTGTAACCTTTAACCGTTACTGAATTAGGCGATATTGCACTGGTCGACATATCTAGGAGGAAATAATCCCCAAAAAGACCTGGAGCACCTACTGACAAAACATTGGTGCCAATGCATGCGTATTTTGCTCTATTCGGAACCATGTAAGGATGAGTGTTTGAACATGCCCAACCTATCAAACCTTCCTCCAAGGCCAACTTGGCGTAACGTGCAGCAGTACCGAATTGGTTTGAATGTTTCGCTACTATAATAGCTGTTCCAACAAGTTTGGCTTTCTGGATTGCCAGTTTCATACAAAATTTTGCTACAACAGGACCTAAGGCATTATTTCCATTCACCCAAGCAGTAGCAGGTGATTCTTTATCGATCTTTGGTGAAGCTTTGGTATCTATAAGACCTGAATATATGTCCATTATGCAGGTCTCTAAGGTGAATAAACCTTCGCAATTACGTCCCATAACGTCTGCTTCGACTATAGATGCCGCCATTATTTCGGATTGAATTTTGGGAACACTTAGCGCTAAAAAGCAATCTGTTACGAATTTTGTTAGATTAGGAATTGTTACCGTTTCAAATTCATCGTCCATTTTTTCAACAAAAATAATAAAAATAAAATAATGATCACCGTGAAGTTTAAAACAACGTTTGACGTTCGACTATAAAGAGGATAAAACAATATTTTTGTACAATCTTCTTCTTTTTTATGGCAGTAAATAGCGATTTTAGTATCCAACCATCCTAAATCATTAATGGCTTATTTTTATTCATTTCTTCAGATGAAAAACGTTTGATATTGATCCAGAAAAAACAAATTTCAACTCCCATCATACAAAAAGAGTTCCCATTACATAGAATATTTAAGATTTTTAACTCCAAACTTAAGGGTCAATCTAAGCCAAGTTTTGCTAGTACAAAGAGCTCTAGACAACTTGTTGGGTGGTTTAAGCACTTATAAATTCAACAATGTGTTAATTAATTAGTTAGTAGTCAGATTCATTGGCGTTACGATAGTTGACTCATGGGGGGTTAACCCCACTTTGAAAAAGCAAAATCTTTCAATTGTTCATATATTTCTTTTAGATTATATTTTTTTCATTTCTTTTAATCAATGAGGGTGGTTATGTCCCCAATAACACCCCTTCGTGTTATGCCTATGGTCAGAGCTGTCACAAAAAGGATCTTGGATAGTTTGGAGTATCTAAATGACTGTAACTAGCTCCTCCATTATATTATCTTGTAACTATTTTGTATCTTTGATACCTGTTAGTCGCATTAAAGCTCTAGATGAATCGATTATCAATTAATATTAACAAATGACAAGATGAGGATTAAATCTTCAGAAAATTAATTTGGAATCAAAGAAAATAATTAAAAATCAATTATCATTTATTTTATAGAAGGTACACAAATGAAAGAAAAATTTCAAACTACATGTAATAATTTGGAATTTCTATCGAACTAAATGAAAAACATCGAAAATCAAAATTGACCTTAAATGAATAACAAAGAAAAAATTTGATATGTCAGCCTCTTCAATTACCAGTAGTCAAGACAATAAAATCAAAATCAAAATTTCTTCTTCAGAATTCGAAGTCTCCCCTGTAAAACCACCCTGTGTCATCAAACAGGCTTTGAAACACGGTAACAGACACCTAATAAAAGAAATTTCAATTGTAATGAATGAAGAAACATTTAAAAATTGTTTTTTACTTGGCCAGTGTTAATTTAGTCTAATCTAATAAATCTGAATAAATCGAATAAGAAATCAGTAAAATAACCGTGGAAGTAAAAACCTCACCAGCACCACTTGTCTACTTCAAGTTGAAAATACTGTTTTGTTCTCACCTGAATAGCTTTGTAGTATAGGTTTGTAATAAACCATCAACTTTCTACTTTTTCTACTGGGCATAATCAATTTTTAAAACATTCGAAGATATTTATTGATTCTCACAAAAAGATACTTACTGTTGAATTATCTGTTATTGAATTTCCACTCTTGTCTGCACATAGGACACTGCTGATTAACAGGTTGAGACTGTAGCCATTTCACTATACAATGCATATGAAAGCAATGAGAGCATTCTCCCCAGACTAAAGGGCAGTCGTCACCAGGTTTCTTACAGTCAGGACAGCAACCATCAAAAGGCATACGACAAATTCCACAGTTCTCATCATTTGCAACCCATTTCCAGGTTGCTACTCCCTTCCAACCTAATAAAAATGAGAATGAGAAACAATTCAAACACAATCATATTCTTGAAAAATAAGAGTACATGAATAATTATATACTGATTTAGCTCAGTTACGATGCCCCTACTACTCTTTTGAAAAGTTTTATCTTGAAATAGCTATGGTGCTTAGTGTATCAACAGTAATACAACAAAAAATCAATAGTTTCTCTAGAAAATAACGAATTTAATTATTCATACTTAAAAGCAAAATACAATCTCATAAATAATGAATATCATATCTATTATTTAAGAGATGGTCAATATCCCGAATTAAAACCAATATAGTACGCGTAAACGTTGAATCAAAGGCATTAAATAGTAAAAACAGGAGTTTATGTGAAATTGAATTGAAAACAATAAAATTTATTGGGGGCATTGAGGTGAAACATGGGAATACTAAATCAATAATCCGTCTTGTAGCCATAAAAAATAGTAAAAATAACAAATCAAGACAGAAATAAACAGTTTATTTTATTTTATCAGCATCTTCAGTTGATAAAAGAAACTGAAATAAAATAAACGTTTATACAAAAAAAAATAAAACAATGAGGAAAAGTGAGTCATGCTTATTACCTATAATTCTACAGCATGCCTTATAATCTCAAAGTTTTTCAATCATTGTTGATACTACTCATTTTCAATTAAAATTGACTTACCTTTTATTTTAACCTTCATATTATTTCCATAGAAATTCTACCAAATTAGCAGTCAAATTAGACAGCAAGAAAATTTCAAATTTATTCAAACCTACTAATATGGGGTCAAAAGTGGAAATTAAAGAGAACAGATCTAAGCAGAGCTTGAAAGATGGTACTGAGGATTTGAAAAAATCGCCATCTGAAAATCTTTCAAAAGAAAAATCACTATCACAGACACAATTATCAAAACAAAGTATTTCAACTACTGATAAAAATGAAAATGATGCAAACGTACATCAAAAGGAGCCAGATTTAAAAACCAAGATATTGAGTGGTTAAGTATTTCAAAATACAAAATCTAAATTTTTGTTGGACAGTAATTATTCATATGACAATAATGCAGTAGGTATAACGTAACACCTTTGAAATTAATCTTCGTAGTTCGGACAACCCAATCCATACATAATATTGGATTGGAGGAGAACGAATTCTTTATTCGTTTTTTTTCGATTTTTAATTGATATCAATTTTCAAGGTGGATAATTAGGAGAGGTATGAAAATTTTCATTTGATCAGTCGAAAACAAATCCTCTGTTTCCGAAGTAGAACAAATATTATACTACTTCGAAAAGAGAGGTTAACTGGGTCTGCTTAAAATTTTCAAATTTATTACTTCTCAATATTGTTATAGGATCAATTCCTGAAAAAGAACATTGCACAGTTTTAACAGAGGAAGCAAGTGCCTCAGATATTTGCAACTTAGCTGGTCTTCCAGCTTACTGTAAAATTGTAAAAGTAAAGTATTGTATTTATCATGAAATTTTAAATATATTAACTATATACTTCTTGTAGGCAGCCATAAAAATGGAAAATCAAGATACCCAGCCCAGAAAAAGTCGTATCGACTTAGCATCTTTGCCCACAAGGCAATATTTGGACCAAACAGTAGTTCCAATCCTTATGAATGCTCTATCCCATTTGGCCAAAGAGAGGCCCCCTGAGCCCATTGCTGCCCTTGCCGCTTATTTACTGAAAAATAGATCTAATTTTGAACAAATTCCCTCTGAAACTAATTCACCACCTGCTGAACCAGAAACTGCTAAAAATAATGTTAACTAATATGCAATTAGGTATGAACTTTTATAATTTTCAAAAGATATTTTATAACATATATTGATGGAATATACTTTAGCTTGTCGGTACTTTCTTTTTTAATAAATTTATATTTTTTCAAGGAAGAACAATTAAAAACAAGCAATAGCTATACCTAATCCCGCAGAAACTTCAAATTATTAATTACAAAGTGTTCTATTTAGATTTAGCTAAGAGCCAATTAGTGTTATTTATATCTAGAACTCTTAATTATTTATAAAAACCACAAAAACAAACTCGGAATTTTAAAGCAGAAAGCTGTTAAATTCTAACAATTATTTGCCAAAATGTGGTGGAAAAAATTAAATTGATAATGGAATGAGTTATAATAATGCAGACATTTCAAATTAACAAACAGTGAATTCCAGGCTCACTGGGAAAATATTAATTATGGTTTAGAATAATTCATTTTCAGTATTGAGAAGTATTTGAATAAAGAATTGTTATAAAATGAAATATGGATTTCGGTGAACCAAATAAAACAAATGTTTAGATTTTATATTATTTATAATGCAAAAAATTTCATTTCAAATAGCGAAAATGAACATACACATTTCCAAGAAATTCCAACATTCAAATATAAATTTTCATAAGTACAAAAGTATTGCATCCCAAACAGAATCACATTGAAATTTACAATTTTCACAATAACAAAAAATTTTCAAACATGATTATTGAATATTCCACATTAATAGCAATATCACAAAGCAATAGTCGATTTTCAATTCAAGCATCACATGGTATCAACACAAAATTTCATATTACAGAAGTTAATCTTATAAATATATTTTTTCAATAATATTGAGAAAGAGTTAAAATATCATTAATTTACTGACAATATCACAATCAACTTCATTTATATAATTGTATAAAGATATCTTAATTTATATATGCTTATATTCAAAAGAAGATCCCAGATGAGTTTTTTGATAAAAAAAAATCTTATGATGCTTATTTGTTTTAATCCAAATTGAATTTCATAATCCCAGATGAAAATAAGGTGTCTAAATGAATTATGTATATGATCTTCAAATGAATGTTAGTTGCCTCACATTTTTGCAATTTCGGGATTCCTTAAATAATTTTGTTCATCTTTATACTAATTTCCCTTATTCTAACTACTGATTGAAATATTCTGATTGTTGAGTTCCGTAGGAAAAAAAATTCAGTAAGTATAGATGCATAATGCAGATCCAATTATTTACTTTCAACCTGTTCATGTATCATTGAAAAAAAAATTAAATATGGTACCAACAAATAGAATCAGTCAAAATAAAATGTTTTAATTGATTGCACAATATTTTTCCAGAAGATCATATAGTTTCACTTACTTGAAAAAATTTTTTTTATACATTTAACAACTTCATATGATATTTTAGTGGATAAAAACCAGTGAATTATTCTTTTTTTAACTTATAAACCTAATTCTGGAATTTCCTCAGGAACTGTAAATATCATAAAACAACTATAAAATAAAAATATGTCTGATTTTAAAGTACAATCTTGTATCTCAACAAGATTCAAGACATGAAAACTTGGAATAAATTTCTATAAAAAGGTTATTATCTCAAACTGAAGAAACATATATGAGGAATCGAATGACATCTGATAAATAAAATCTCGTTTAGCTTGAAATTAATTTGATTGAGTATTAAAAACAATATTCATCACCAGAAAGTAAAAATATAGTAGAATAGTGTTGAAATGATTTTAGACAACTTTGATTGAAATGAACATAGAAGACGTACCTCAGCTGCTTCTCAAAAATATATTATTTTGGCAAAATTTTGTATGTAGGTTGCGAATTCTGGCAACTACACTAACTTCTACTACAAGTAAATCCTAGTGACTAACCACTATGATTTTCTTATATTAGTGCAGCAACTAGTGCAGTTGAAACAACATTGCTATCTTTTGCTGTTCCATTGTCGCCCTCTTTCACTCAATTGATCTTGCAATCTTTTTATATCATCCAAAAGTTTGATTTTTTCATCTAAAAGTCGCATAACTTCATCTTGAGCTGAAGTAAGACAAGATTTGAGAGTCTCCTTTTCCTCTTTAGCCTTTCGAAGTGACCTATTTTCTTCAGACACCCTTTCAAAAGCCAGAAGCCTTCGTTGTAGTTCTTCATTCTCTGCTATTAACTGTTTGTTTACTTTTACCAATTGTTGTTCTGCTTCTTGAGCTATAAGAAGAAATAAAGCAATTAAAAAAAATGAGAAAAGCACTTGTATGAAATCAGAAGATTTTTAGCGTTTGTTTAAATGTGTATATTTTTAAGTTTAGACATCGCTTAGAACAAAAACTGACAGTACTCAAGTACTGAGTAGTAGTGGTCTATGTGCCACTAACAAAATAAAACAGTATTGTGAAAATCACCTGATTGAAAATAACAATAAAAATATCAATATTCGAATAAGAAACTTAATATTATCTTACAATAGAAATAAAAACAAAATAATTAACATGTTAACAACATCCAACATCGCTTCACGGTAGGACCTTCAGATTTCACATTTAAAATAACTTATTATAGTTAATCATTAAATATCATGTATCTCACTCCTATGTTGGAGTTAATTCCTCATTTTTATGCAAATTTGATGGAATTTCTGTTAAGAAAATCTTATCATTACATTTGAAATTTCGGAGTAAAATGAACAAAACAATGAACTTCTGACTAAGCGCCCCTTATCGACAGCAGGAAAAACGAATTTATCATGAGTATATTTTGTCCTCAATCAACAAGATATTATCTTTCAGACGAGATCTAATTTGCTCAAAAATGTTGAGCCAAACTGAAGTTACAGGCATTTCAATCAGTCAGATTTCTCCCTTTCACCGACCCTTATTTGATGTCGTAAAATCGAAAGTGACAATTTGAAAAGATAGAGAATTTTCCAAGGATTACAGTGATGTTATTTTTTCTTCAACTTCATATGAAACATTTTCGAGTAAAATTCATTTTTCTACTCGACTGTAGCTATTACGCCCCTATCGGTAGAGGTATGAACTTCAAAACAATTTTCAGTGTGTTTTCTTGTACACTTTAGTGTTAAGATTTTTTACCGCAAATCTCTACGATGAGTGGATCCTGAGATATGCCGCTTACCTCGCTCATTTGCCCACCCTGTAGATATTATTATATCATTGTGAATTCGTTATTATTCATAGATGATAATGCTTACAAACCTGAAGTGATTGAAGTTGGTGATGATGGAGGTATAGGTGGTTGCGGTAATATATTAAATATACCATCTTCTTCTTGAGTTATATACAACGTAGATATATTCAAATCAATAGGTACAGGGCCTGGAGAGGTTATGTTCGCTGGTGGTCTATCCTCATTGAGATGAAGCAGAACATTATTCAGAAATACCTATAAATAAATAAGGGAATAATTTTATGAATCCCAGAAATCAGTATCATGAGTATCATTTTATTTATTTTACAATATTCTTTTCGAAGTTTTTATGGTTCTGATGATGTGGCCATCTTAAAATTTTCTAAGGAGCATGAAACAGTCATATCATATCAACATCTGAAACCTCAACTCAGTCGATTTTATGGTCGAATATTCGGTATCCTTATTGAATTTTTTAGGGTTCTGATTATGCATTTAAAATGAAATTTTTAACGGATTCAATATACAGGGTGATTCACCGTGATGGCCTTTTTGACGTTTATGGAAAACTAATCATATTTTGTGCTGAAAATTTGCATATTGGGGTTTGAGACAAAGATCTTTCTCCCTAAAATATTTTCAGACCTCTACAACTTTCGGTTATACTGGAAACAAACTACTACTTTCTTATTTCAAATATGGCACACCCAGTATATTATTGCATCATTAGATAGCTTTTTTGATTACAATTTCGGCAATATGCCAAAGCTTGGGTAGAAACTCAAGGACCAAAAATATACAGGGTGTTTATGAGAAGATCATGAACTTGGACAACTCATCAAAACTCAAGATTTTCATTTTACAACCAATATTTTTTACATATTTGCTACATAATTACTTGTACTGTTTCAATCAAACTCAGAGGCTTCATTTGGTCAAACTTATAGCCCGTTGTTTAATTTTACTTACTCAGAACAATTGTAGAACAAACTTTTTTTTAGTGGCGGCCGTTTTAACTAACGAAAGATTGGTTACCAATCATTCATTCAATTCACAAAAAGTGAATTCAATTTTTGTATTTCTCACCTGTAACGGTATAGGGGTCTGTATAATTTCATCTTCTATCAGATCTGTAAGACCAGTTACAACGCTCATAGATAAAGCTAATGATAAATCATCAACTTTGACGACAAGATTGTCTTGGAACAGTTTCTTTATGTTATCCCTATCTCTGAAATCCAGTTCCATCATGCTTTTCGAGTTTGGTAATGTTAAATTATGATCCAATCTCAGCTTAACTTTTGGAGTAGTGTTTGTATCTGCAAGGTCATCTGACCAACCTCTGGAACGGGAACTGAACTTGCACTAATTAGAAAAAAAGCAGATATTAATAATTTATAGAAAAAATAATAGTGAGAAATATGTTTTATATGATTGGTTGTGAAGCTTATGTACATGATGAATTAAACTCTTTTTCTGCTTTATAAACAGGGTGAGTCTTTAAATTATATGTTAATAGTAAATTTTGAGATGAAAATTTCTTACTCACTACTCGTAATTTACTCACCCCGAATAATATATATGTATTGTTATCTTAAAATTTCAACTCATTTATTGCTACTCCTAATTCTAGAACAACATGCTCATTATGACACTACTTAATATTTTATTTTAGTACCTTGATCTTGGTCTGTGCCACACAAAACATTCAGATGCATGCAAAAAATTCGAAAAAACTGGGTGAAGTTTCATTTGAAAAGGTACTCTCATATGTTAAATATCTTTGAAAGGATATATTGCATAGGAATCATGTCAGAAAGATCAGACCAATAACAATAATATAAAATGCATGAGAAAATCATTTGAAGTTTTATACATTCTGATACTTTCTTTCAAAGATAAACAACCAAAAATTCGAATGTATAAATATTCAGACACGAAAAAACTTAATACTTTGGAATGTTATCGACAAAATGAAAAATGAAATATTTTCAGTGGATACGAAACCTGCAAATCTGTTGTGGATATCAAAAGGGTAACTAGCATCATGATCAGTTAATGAGAAATCGAAATGAATAATTGGGTTCATGATTTTCATAATTTACCTGAAATTCGTCCCATGGAATAGAATTGCAATCATCACACTTAATATTGCCAACTTGTACTTTAATTGATGAGGAATAACCAATAGACTGATGAAGGAATTCAACTTTACTCAATTTGAAAGTCGCAACAGATACCTGAAAAATCAAATACTACGTTATCAACAAAAGGCAAAATTATATAAAAACCTCACCAAGTCTTTCCTCCGACCACCATCATGTATTGAGAGTTCACTTAGGGTAGTGGCTGTACTTTCTTCTTCAATGACCTCACTGGCCATTTCTATCAAAGCAGTAGCTCCAGAATCAGAAGTATCAAAGTTATTCTTCAAGGCAAACATCAAATCACATGTGGTGCCCTCTTCGCCAATATTCACCATAACATAATTTTCAGAATCACTGGAATCGCTACGAAGGGAAAGAGTATCACTAGCATCATCCCCACTAGGTTTAAGAGCACTGTCTATTGAAGACATGAAGTTTGAAAAACCTTTTTTCATGGAAGACAAACCTAAAATAAAACAGAATGTCAAGCTACCGAATTTCATGCGGTTTCTGTAAAGAATTTCATCAAATCATATTTTTAATACAGGGTTTTATGAATTGTTGTAGCATCATCCTGGCCCTGGAAATATTTATAATTGACTCATCATTGAATGAGAATTGATAATACACAATTTATGATTTTCAATTTCGAAATTTTATCATATAGAATAGATATCAGTATTAGTGAAAAGTAGTAAAGAACATTTTTGAATTTACTAGGATGTTATAATCGTTTATAAACTCTGTAGTTCCACATGGATGATGAATTTTCTCGCGTTTTTTTCAGGGAAACAAGACTATAATTCTGCCTATATGTGTATAATTTTCGATTTTTTAACCCAGAAGGGATGCAAACGATAGGGTTCTGAAACATCTGTAAGTTTCAATGAAAAGGTGGATTTAATTTGAAAAAGATGATTCTCTTCTTTGATGATTTGGTACTAGTATAAAATGACATATATCGAAATGTTCCAAACATGAACTTACTATTTTTATATGCTTTTTCATTTTCCCAAGAAAATTATTCCAGAAAAGAGATATACAGGGTGATTCACCGGGATGGCCTATTAGATGATTATGGAAAACTAATCATAATTTTGAGCTGAAAATTTGCATATTGGGGTTTGAGACAATGATCTTTCTCCCTAAAATATTTTCAGATCTCTACAACTTCCGGTTATACCGGAAACAGACTACTACTTCCTTATTTCAAAAGGCGCACCCAGTATATTATTGCATCATTAGATAGATTTTTTGATGGCAATTTCGGCAACATCCATACCTTGGGTAAAAATTCAACGGTTCATGAGTTATTGGGATTCTTATGAAAAAAAGGTGGCGATGAGAACTCACATTTTGTTGAATATTTCAGCAGAAAAAGCTTTTTTCGAAAATTTTTTTTTCTTTTTCGATTCCGCAAATACGTAGTATTATAAGACTGTTTTCTGCTTGGACCAAAAATGTACAGGGTGTATATAAGAGGATCATGAACTTGGACAACTCAAATTCATCAAAACTCAAGATTTTCAAATTAGAACCTATATTTTTTATTATTTCAGTCAATTCCACGTCCAAAAATAGTGGGGGTTACTTAAGCAAAGCCTATACCTAAAATGAATACTTTAAGAGTTATCGAGGAAGAACTTTAAATGAGGAAAAACCGCTATTTATAACTGTGTGGAGTAGTCTGCGATTTCCGAAAAACACAGAAAGAAACTAGAACTCTATGTTTTCATAACTGAATTTGACATATCAAGAATTGTAATGAGTTATTCGTAATTGAAAAGTGTATTGGTTTATGGATTTCTCAACAATCCCAACGAAAAATTAATTAAAATTCATGAAATGTAAAATTTAGTTATCCAAACATCGAATTTTAGTTTCTTTCTGTGTTTTCCGGAAGTAACAGACAGTTATTAACACACATTAACCGGAAGTTGTAGAGATCTGAAAATATTTAAGGGAGAAAGATCATTGTCTCAAATCCCAATATGCAAATTTTCAGCTCAAAATTATGATTGGTTTTCCATAAATGTCTAATAGGCCATCCCGGTGAATCACCCTGTATGACATTGTGTTGAAAGTATAATTTAGTTTCTTGTTTTTATAGCATGTCACTTTCCACGTAGAATTCCTAATTACATATTTGGGGCACAAATTTTGGAAATTAAGACATATCAGGAAGTTCAATAGAACTATCGAAGATAATAAAATTCTTTACCTTCATTTATGTTATTTTGAATAGTTTTAACATCTGACTTGGCCACAACAGTTGATTCCTGCCTTTCCTTTGACAAAGCCTTCAGAGGAGGAGCATGATTCATATAGTCCATAGAAATGCTTGTTGGCATATTCATTGCAGTGCTCGATCCATTTGGAATGGATTTTTTTGAAGGTTGATGATCAGCTTGTGTAATAGAAAGACTGCTGTTTTGCCACACCGTAGCAGCAGACCCTTGAAATATATAATTGAGTTCAACATATCAATATATTGTTATCGATATTATACCATGTACTAGCATGTCATCTACAATACTTGAAGAGTCTGGTACAAATGATTCAGCATCTGCTCCAGATGATTCTTTTCCAGGACATTGGGAAGGCATAACAAAAGTAACCTCTACTTGAGGTAATAAAGCCCCAACTACAAGAGATCCACTACTTTCCACCTAAAAATGAGGCAAAGGTCCTATTTTATTGGTTTATTCTTTAACAACACCTTCACAAATTACCTTGATTATCCTATTCGAATCTAATGATACGAATGTAGCCAATTCCGCCAGCTCTTCAGCTAACCTCAATAGGAACAGATATTGGTAATGATTGATTTGAATGCTGACTAAATTCGAAATTTGTGTTAGGGCATGTATATCGGCAGTCGAAGTATGATCATTGTTAGTCTTCAGTGTAGAATTTGGATCCAACTGACTATGTAACCATATTGTTACAGGAACTGTATCTAAAAATGGCACTGGTTTGCTCACGCCCACAGATCGAGCGCCTAGAAAGTCGCCCCAAACTGGATCCAAACTTATACACCATACATCTTTGGCTTCTGTCCATAGAAGTTCTCGATGCAGTTGCTGCATCTGTAAATTTTCGATAATGTGTTCGAAATTATTCATTCAATGATGATTAAATACCAATAGATGCAAATTTTTATGCAGAAAAACTTATAAAAAATGTTTTATCACTCAGTTCAACTAGATGGAAGTATGTAAAGAATGTACTTACTAGAACATTTATATTAGTTGTATCTAACACTTCAGGCACATTTCTGATATTATCACAAGATGATATGTGATCGAGAAACTTTTGAGTGACAATGTAAAAATCATCGGGTCTAGATGGAAAACCTGAACCAAAAAACAAAGATCCCATATGGAACGAATCTACGCATTTTGCCAAATCAGCTCTCGAGGATTGTTCTAAACTCCTAACATTGGTAACTGTGGCTCTGGTGACTTGGAAATTAAGAATTTTTGGACGATCCTTCTGGTTAATATGGCATGTATAACTTTCAAAACTTACCTAGAATAAAAAACAATTGCACGTCGCTCTTTGATGTTGATTAAATATTACTTACTCGAGGGAGTATACATTCTATTTTGACATCTATGTAAGTGAGATTGGAAGATGGTAGTTGAGGTTTGGAAGCCACAAGAGATTGGTGCAAATTAAGTCCAAAAGAATTAGCCCATAAGATTGTATCAACATCGAAAGATACATGAATAGGGTTGATTTGCACATAAAATTTTGGAGGTGGCACTAAAAATTATGTATTAATTATTTTTCTACAAATAGAAAGTTATTGATTCTGTTTAATTCAATCCTAATCTTATTATCTTTCCTAAATTTCGGAGGTATTCTATTCTAATCATAAATGAAAATTGTTACTGTTATATGATTAAGAATGCAAATTTTTTCAGTTGATTGAACACATAAGTAGAACTACTGAAAAATTATTGTTTGTCTACTTACATGGAAAGGAAGTTTCATCTGGGTAGTAATAATATATAAATTCTGCATGAACAATACTTGCTTCTTTAGGTAACTGCATAATATCTCTATCCCCTGAAAGTTTATATAATTGAAGAAAAAATAATATGCAAGCCAGTAGATTGTAAAATTTTATCATAGCTTTTCTTCAGTTAGTTAGTTCCTATAGCTTTATGTGGAGGAATTGTGGCAGAGATTTTAGGGTACATTATTGTCAATAAACAATTAAATAAAATAATAACTTCCCCTGCTGATATGAAATATGTTTTTTTATGAATAATTTGGATCTAGAGTGGGTAGGTGCTAGAATTACAGGTTAATTGGGAAGTAACTACTAAAAATGTCAATCGTAACAATATCCATGCTTTCATGCCAATAATTTTTTCTGTAATACCTAATCAGAAGTAGTGATAACTCAGAATAATGTTTGTACAGGGTGAAGCAAAATAGAAAGGTGTGAATCAAAATGAATAGGACCCATAGGACCTAGGTTATTCGAGTTGCATATTAATAATAATTTCATATTGAGTGGTCGCAAAAAAGAGAGCCAATTTCAAAATGCTCTATTCAAAGGCAAATAACATTGACCAAATTGTCCTACAGTCTTTTTGTCCTACTCTCCATAAGTTTGTGTGATTATATCTAAAAAGAATGATGCAAAACTTAAATTAAATAACCTCAGGATTGAAGGATTAAAAAATTTTTTCTTTAAAATTTTGTAATAAGGTAACCGCCGATTTATGATCACTTCAAAAACATCCATCCATATCGCCACACCCTGTATGTACAGTCTAAATTATCATTGCAATGCGCATTGCATTTGTAACAATACCTGATGGATTTCTGTTATCCTTCCTTTTATGTTGTGCTATGTATAAATTCAATTTACAATTTATAATATGGAATGGTACTAGATCAAATCAAGGGATCATTATCTCAAAAAATAATTTACAAATATTGTAGTTATAAAAGTTTAAAATATTTTAGAATGGTTGAAAATTCATAATAATACATTTTTAAATAGGATAAACAAGGCAAGCCCAGGAAATAGTTTTGAGATGATAAACCCTGATGGAAAATGTTTTAATTTCATGAGCATAAACTCCATAACTTACCACAAATAAATTCCTTGAAGGGCTGCTTTTTCCCTGATGTTGTTACCTTATGTACTGTGAAGTCATCCACTCTTATAATGGTACAGGAAGTCATCAACTTAGCAAACTGATTTTCGATTCTTTGCTTGAGTTCTTTATTTATTGGACTTGGACATTTTTTTGGCTCATTTGGAGATACCTACACAAAGAAGAGGTAATAAGATGTAACAGTTGAAAAACAAGAAGAAATGTGATATTTTTCCTCTATTTTATTTTTATCTTGAAAAAAAAAATTTTTTAGCATGATGTTAAAGAGGAATAATAAATAATTTTATTTTTTTTTATATTGAATTGAACATATTCAGAAAATTGTTTGATGAATAGTTACCTTTGTTGTTCTGCTCAAAGAGGCATGAGGTGTTCTATCTCTATTTATTAAATCGAAAAATTTTGATTTGAATTGAGCTAATGCTTGCTCCTGCCATTGGGTATGTGGAAAATTTCCATCATTATACTTGGGCCAATGTTTACGATTCGCTTTAGCCAAGTGATAAGGATAAAAATCAACTTGAAATTTACAAACATTGACTTGAAGTGCACCTCCTTCTTTTAAATTAGGATGACTAGACCTACCAGCTGAAAATTTACATGTTTCTTATATATTAAAAAAGAAATAATGATAACTTACTGCCTGGGTCATCGCATAGATGGAGAACTACTTGAGCACAAAGAAAGTGATAGGAAGTTTCTACAACATCATTCATTGCAAATGGTCTTGATGTAGATGTTGATTCTTTTGTTCTAGCTTCCTGTTGCAACTGTGCTTGATATTCAGGTAGTTCCTATAAATTATTCTTCACTAATTTATTGTTCAATGAATCCAATTTTAATTCTTTACCTCCAGTTTCCTTGCAGCTTTAGTCTTTCGACTGATTTGAGTTGCCTTCTGAATGAGTCCTGTTAGGGAATCAGCAAAATGAAGGGCAGCTTTCAATTGTGAATCTGTTAGAACCCATAACAAGTCCTCCAATATAATCACTAATCTTGATCCCATCACGAAGCAATCTGGAAGAGAAGAAAAAGTCAAGAATGAAGCCTACACAGACCATCATACTCGCATAAGCTCATCTTATCAAAAGTTTCAAAGAAGTTTATGAATGTCAGGATAGAATGTTAATGTATCCTTGATTTGAAAAAACTTATATCAAAACACTTACCAGACAGTCTTTTTTTTATAACAATCCTACATGTTGCTTGATTAGTTATCAGTCTCAAAGGAGTAAGATTGGTATCTTTAGTTGATTTAGCTTCTATTTTCAGAGTCTGCCATTCTAGTTCTTTGAAAATAAGCATTTGTCCTTTGCTTGGGTCCTTCAATCGAGTCATCCTCAAATCAGCCTTTTCCCATTTCGGTGACTTAGATTCCAATAAGATGCGCGAGATCTGAAAAAAAAAATTGTTCTTCTAGGTGGAGAAAACACTCATTGATTTATAACTATGATTTTCTAGCATAAAGACAAAGAAGTCAGCAAATGCAATCTCTTTATTTATTACCATAAATAATATATTATAAATTCCTCTACCTGTATAGTGGCTGTAAAAGCTGGACTATTGAAGAGAATATTCACATGATTTACAGTCACAGTTATGCCATCAATGACTTTATTTATATACCCATATTTTCCTGGAGCCATAGCATAATCTGAAAGGCCTGATGGAGTTGACATAGATCTCAGTTCTTCGCATGTTTCTATAGTTATGTTAACTTCATCAAGGTTCTAAAAAATATTTAAAATCATCTTGACTATATTTGATTCGTCATCAGTTTGAATATTTGTAAAATACTCCAAAAAGCCTCACCAAATGTATGGGAACGCTCTTTAGTTTAGTCCAGGGAATTCGAAATGTTACTTTGTTACACCAAGCTTTAGTTAATCTCAAAAACGACGGTAACTCTAGAAGATCTGTTAGAACTATTTCATTCAATTCCAAATTTGATAGTTCGCCCTCTCCTTTGAAAGTGCTGAGATTTATTTTATCAGCTGATAAATTTTTTGTGAACCTATACAAAAATGAAGAAATATGTATTGTGCTTTCTTTGAAACAATATTTGTTACCTCTGAAGATGTTTTAGCAGTTGATTTTTCAATATTGAAACCATTTTGGAAAATTTTACAATTTGTAACTAATCTACGAAATAATCTTTTTATTTTAATTTACATGTCTGGATAAAATTGAAATGATTTTTAAACGAAGAAATCACAGCAATAAATCGGTATTCACAATCATACAGACTTTGGAAGGTAACTGTCAGATTTGACAACAAATGACACTTTATCGATTGTAAATAGACGTTTGATCATAAAGGACTAGGTTCCAAATAGTGATTGTACTCCATTAGAAAAGATTAATTAGAACTTTATATCGTAATTCAAAGTTTTTGTTGTTTTTATGAACCCTACTCAACTTTCTTACTTAACAAAAGAGCCATTTGATTATTTGCTTTTGCAAATGCAATTACTGCAATATGTAATTAATCAATTATAAGGCATGTTGTCTTTTAATCCAACTCCGTAGTATTGAAGTCTAATAATTAGCGTCGTAACTTTTACAACCTTGAATAATCTGCTTGAAATGAGTCAAAATGTTATTTTCATTTCAAGATAACCCTTGGTCTCCCCAGATATTATTATTTCATTTCCCATAATAAATATAGAGACCATTGGTTCAATTGTAGTTGGAGTTTTTGATTCAGGTAAAAGTAGCCAAAAACTAGGAACATCAAATAATTTTGCCTATTTCTTCTGCGAATTTGATGGTATAAAATTTAAGTGCTATCTCTAGTTTTGATAAATCTATTAATTTAAAAGGCTAAAATCGAGGGAGGGATCTCTGACAAATTTCACAATATACATATAAGCATTGAATTTGAAATGTATCAGTGCGATTCATTTATAAATTGTAGGTACCTGATGGACCTAAAAATCCAAAATTAGATTTTGAAATTTATTTTATCATTCTACTGTATGTGTTTCGATTTTGCGTAATAAATTAATGACAAAAATAATAAAACATTAATTTATTGATCTATAGACCCTGAATTTCCTATAAAATAGATACATATTATGCCTATAGAAATATACAAAAATATACATTCCAAAAATTCATCTTTCTTGGAAAATTTCTATTTCCTTGAACAGTATTGCCTAAATTTTCACCATAATCAATGAACTATAAAACTAATTATTTACAACTTTCAATAAATTAAATTGAGCATATCAGAATGTCTACTTCCCGGGACCATTTTCCTGGAAATGAACTACAGGAACTTTGAAAATTCTATGGATGCATTTCTGTTGAACTCCTTATCAGTGATTTTGGATTGCTGTAACAAATAAATCAGCATTAAAGGATATAGCGTTATATATTCCTTTTCAAAATAAATCTAAAATTCTATGCAAAAACTTCACGTCATTTATTATGCGATATTAGTTTTTGTGTTAACCATATATTTATATTTTAGTTAAAATTTCTTATGATGAAACTTTTGGATCACATAATGAATCAAGTTGTATAAGAAAATTATTTATCAAATATAAATATGAAAATTCGACTGAACCACTGACTAGGCGCCAGGATCTATTGAGCGCTCATTCAATTTTGCGTCAAGTGCGCTCTTGTGTAGTTGACTTGAGCTCTGGGATAATATTGCGGAGTTTGCTACCAATAATTGTACAATAATATAATTTATATCAGAATAAACATTTAACCAGGAAAGATCACATGATTGACTTTGTTAATATAAACAGACTTATCATAAAAATATATTGGCGCGTACAGGCTTCAGCCTCTGCGATTCATGTTTGTCACAATAAACTATTATTATTATTATTAATAGGTATGAAGCAAGTTTCAATTTTAAAGATTTATTCATGGTATAATATTTGCCACTGTTTACAGTAGAATTCGATTCAATGATAAAAATAAGTAACAAAATAAAATAATTTCATAAAAAATATGAAAATATACTTAAAATATACAGGGCGGTATGTACGGAACCTAGAAATCAAGTAAATAACCATTTCCATAATATAGATCTGATTTCATTTATAATACGTTGCGTTCGAACAATACACAATTTCTTATATATCTTCGTCTGTTATTTTTTCCGAAAAATGGTAAGTAGCTATAGAGAACTACTAAAGACAGCTAAGGAAATGTACAGGCTGAGCAAATTTCGATGATGTTTTGTCACTAGGTACAACTTTTAAATCAGAGGAGATAGAAAAAGTCTGACGCCTCATTCTCGTTCTATTTTTCTGAGAAACTAACAAAAGTTAGAGTAGTATTCATTTTTGGCCATCTTCTTATGTTTTCGAGTTATAAGTGAAAATCGGAAATATGGCAATATCGAAAAAAAACTCCGCTAATACTGATGATAGAGCTCTGAAATTAACACATTATACAGGCACTTTCATGAGTAGAATCCAGTGGCGTGCTAGTTTGTTTCAACAGGATTTTTAATAACGAAGCTATGACCCAAAGCTATATTTTTTAAATGGGAATATTAGATTTCAGTGCCATTTTTTGTAAGCTTAATTTTGAATGATTTAAAAAATATACAACATCGTATCATCAATTTATTTATCAGGAAAGGTTTTAAATTGATGATATTTTAAAATTTTTATCGAATTACCTTGAGAGCTTCATCAAGTTCTAAATTGAATAGTCGGACGAGCCCTTTAACATTTCTTCTCAATATTCTGCTGAATTCGTTCCTCGTAATTCTGTATGGTGCTTTTGTAGTCGTTGCATTGGGATCAGAACTCTCTGTTGTCGATACCTGTAAGGAAAGATAAATTTTCCAAATGAAACTTTCATATACAAGGTGTTCAATTAATTTTGTACAGGGTGTTATCCTTTGAGTAATATTGAAAAGTGACCCATTGAAATGAGGGAAAAATTGGTGAGAAATTATCTATAAACCTTCTTATTTTGAAAACCAGTCGAATTTGCAAAAAAAATCTTTTTTGGAAATACGGTTTTGCTCAATAACTTTCCATGCCTTGGTACGATAGTTTTTCCAATGACATATTTGGATAGCCCGTGAAAAATCATATTGATGGGTCACTTTTCAATTTTGCTTGAAGGATAAGCCATAAAATCCAGTGAGCCGCTTACGTGAAACACCCTGTATACAAGCCAAATTTTTCTTTATCCATAATAATAATTATTATTAGTATTATAAGAAACTTACTGTTGCAGCAGCAGCTCCTTCAGGTGCGAAATTGTCATTCAGCATCTTATTTATTTTTCCAAAAGTATTTCTTGTGTCAGCCCATTGCTAAAAAATAATCATTAAGTTTTAATATGCGAGGCTTATAATTTTTAAAAACAATATAATAATAGCGTTAATTTGCGATTGATTCTGAAATGATTCTCTACTCTACTGAAAAGATCCAATGACAAAATGAAAAAGAGAATTCGTTAGTTTAAAAGAGCAAATGCTATAGAAATATAAATGTTTGCGAAGAAAATGATATTCCATAGGGTCGAGCATTGAAGGAGAACCACAAATCGCTGCACTTGGTCCATTCCTTTTCCATATCCACTCGGGAAACAAACAATAAGAGACTGTCAACCTTGACTTCAATACTTCTTGCAGGAATAATGGAACATTTCTCACAGATTTTCAAGACAAAGTTGATTTAAATTAGTTCAATCGACTGAGCTTATCTTATTGAGCTTTCGAGGTAGGTATATCTGATAAAAATTCTTCTAAGTTCTGTCTTTTTTTTTGTTCTTTTGCTATTGGTTCGAAGGGTTCCAACTGAATAAAAAATAGGTAAGTTATCTATTGTCGAAATAATCAAAACAGTATAAGCAATATTTCAAAAGCATTTTCAAGCAATTTTCGTCTCGTCCTTTGGAATCAAATATTGGGGGGCTGCTTCCTGTAAATCAATTCTCAAGTGACATAAGCTAAAATAAAACTAATAGATACATATTAGAAAAGCTATACTTTCTCGAATAAAAACTAAATAGATCTCAAAGTTCATGAATATTTCTACATCGATTTTCCATGCCTACAAAGCCGCTGACTGAAACATGCAATGCAAGGAAGGGTAATAAAAATTAAAAATACCTCATCTAAAATTGCGATGAAAGTATAACACAAATCTACCCCTTCGTAAAAAATTTCTACTAGCCATTTGACGTAATACATTGCCTGAAACAGAACTGAAAACATTTTTTTTAACAATTTGAGTACCTCGTATGCCACTTGAAACAGTGTTTTAACAAATCCAGTCCTTGGTGTTGTTCTCTTCGGTGGACCCTACAATATAGTACATAAAATTATTATCTCTGTTAAAAAAAAAAGATGAATAAAGGATTATTTATATGCAGAGTATCAAGTCTCATCACATTTTAGTTTTAACTGAATTGATTTCAAATTACTGTAATAATTTTCATACTTTTCTATTTCTCATTTTAAAGAATAGAATTCAAAATCCCATCTCAAAAAAATTGAAAATAAGAATAATAATATCTTTGACAATAAGTAATGTCGGTTTGCTGCAAGATGTATTGTCTCACCTTTGTTGTAGAGCTTTGCATATCTACAGTGATGCATGATATAATCATTAGGAGGAAAATCGATCTCAGCAAGAAATTCCCCAACATAATCTGAAAATAAGGAAACCAATCTCATGATTTAGGTAATACTAGAAAAATCATAAATTAAATTCGTTAAATTAAACGTAATATTTCACTTTGGCGTATGAGCAAGACCCATAATAAGAATAGATATAGTGAATAAAAAGTGATTTCCCAAGTTTTTTTATATATTTTTATATTTTTCTATATCTCGAAAACAAATTTATTAATCTTTGTTGTTTGATATTAAGAAGGAAAATACCTTTCAAATGAGGTATCACTTGCCATATATTTTCATTCAAAAATTTAGGGGTGGTGGTCCCAGCTTCAAGGGATGGAATGTATTTCGTGTGAATTTAATTGCGAACGATGTCCCCCTCTAAAATGTAGTCGACGTGTTCGAGCGTTTTTTTTTTATAATTCGGTTCTTCCGACCTACAGAGCCGATGTTTCGTTTTCAATGTCCCACATAGGAGCACGAGAGGGGTTCTTGGGGACATAAACCCCCCATTGGTTAGAAAAAATTTAAAAAATGTAAGTAACAATTGGAAAAAAAAACAGAAATTTATAAGAAACTGAAAGATTTTGCTTTTTCAAAGGGTGGTAAACAAACCCCCTACCTCCAATAGGTAACTCTAGTTACGCCAATATCTGTATATGTATATACATACCAAACAGTATTTGTTATAAGACTCCAAAAAAACTGGCTGATTCAAGGAGCGAAAGACAAGAAAGCAGAATTTTATTAACTATTTTTTCAAAAGAAACGTAAAGGTATATCAAAAGTAGGTAATAATTGAATAATACAGATTTACCTAAGTAAAAACATATAGAAAATTCTGATGGTTGTTTCAACCCAAAAAGTACAGAATAATGACAAGAAAGTTTTAGGAATGACACCTTGATTCTTATTCATGAATGCCATATACTCTTATTCTTGCATAGAAATCGGCTCATTTTCATTATTTGAAATATTTATATTTCGCTTGAGTAAATTACTAAGTAGGTATAATGAACATATTTGTATGGGACGATAGTCCCCATTTCGTAAATTATTTTCATCGGAAATTTCATGAAATTGGGAAAGGACTGCAATTTGAAATTACCTAATCATTCACAATGCAAATCTACTTAAGGTAATATTGCATTTTTCTGAAAATTTCTCATTAGAAAATTCCATAAATTCCAGTACAAACCGTTTATTGTGTTGATGCTTTCTTGAATAACTTTCCCTGTCATGTCACATTTCAAAACTGAGAACAAAAGGTAGCATAGCGGTATTAGTATTTATAATCCGTAAATAATGTTTGTATATTTTCTCTAAATTAATTGTCTTGGCAAAATATTTAATGTTTCGAGCAACATATTTTCCTTTTCAATTTTTCTACAGGGTGATCCAGATTTTATTGCAATAACTTCGGTGTCGGATAGAACAACTCTTTTCATGAAAAAATTTCTATAAACATATATTCTAACAAACTTCGTTTTCTAGATACAGGGTGTTGAAGTTTGAAAAGTTTTTAGTTATGCATTAATCTATTATCATTACATTCATTGTTGTAATTTTCAGGTACCTATTTAAGTCTGGATAATGTAATGATTCGAATAAGGTATATGTCTCCTGCCATAATTATCCAGTGGCGTAGATATAGAGGTGCGATGATCTTTTCTTATTCAAAATCTACACCACTCATTTTTCGAAAAATTGTTTCATTTCTGGAATCAACAGGGCTTAATTGAAGAAAAGGTCCCTGGAAGTTTTTTCATAGAATGTACCATTTTCGAGAAAATCGAGTACAAACTAAATACATACGATCCACAAAAATTAATTTTTAAAATTTTCTCATTAGTGATGAATGAGAGTACAAAAATTGGCTTAGTGTTCTATAACGTTGTCAGATGGCATTTAATTGAATATATCAGAAAGAAAATTTATCAAACACTTAAACAATAAAAAATATTCACAAACATTTTTTATTGCTTCAGTGTCTTTTAGAGATGTTGTACCTATGCCATATGAAAAATTACGTTAATTTTTGTACTTTCATTTATCTCTAATGTAAAAATTTGAAAAATTAATTTTTGTAGATTTTTGAGGAAAGTATATGCTATGTCCTTCATTATCTCGAAAATGGTACATTCCATGAAAATAATTCAAGAGACCTATTATTTATGAAGCTCTATCGATTTCGGAAATGAATGGTCTCACTGATGACGAATCCGTGGTCAAATTCAATTCTGTTCGTCTGTACGATTCGTAAACACGGTCATTCTAGAACTAAAAAACCTAAAATCTTGAAACTTTTCAGGGTAGTTTCAGGTCTTGAATAAACAAACTACGACTACATAAGGCATGTTAATTGTGTTCTTGATCATTTCAAAACAAAAAATTTGGTCAAGATAAATTTTGCATTTAGAGGTCTAGTGCCTAGTAGATGTTTCTTGAGATCTGAAAATTGAGATTATCTAAGCCAAAATAATTTTGCGACATATGCAACTTCCGGTTATCCAAGGAATGTAAAGACATTTTTTTTTAATTTGACTCAACATTGAACAATTGTAATTTTGCATCTAGATGCAACATTTCAACTCGATTGGATCTGGTGTTACTGAAGTATTGAATGTTTTTATATATTATGGTACGTATCATTCGAATATTAGTAGTGAATTGATGTGATATCAATTATTAGTTGTCGAAATATTTTTCAATTGCAAATTTGAATTGGAATATTTTGAATTTTGTGTCCGATTTCGAAAATGTGTGAAATTTGCATGGTATTGGATATTATTTTTTTATTCGAGTTACCAAAGCAAAAAAATTTTGAAAGAATTAAATCCGAAATACAAACAGAATTACATATCGGTAATAACGTGAATTAATGGAACCAGAAGATCTTGTCACTAGTGAACATCCTCAGGTATGCTTAAATTTTTTATGGTTCTGGTGACCCAATCAACATGAAATTCTTCATCTAGCATGAATACCTTAACTGTTATTTTTCAAATTTTCTGGAAAATAACATTTCAAATGTCCATAACTCCAGAACTGAGGATCTTTCCCAAATTAACACAACGGTGACATTCCATCATCTGAACCTACCATGAACATTAATGTTTTTAGATTTTCCGTTTGAGAGTTATCGTGCTTACGGCCGACGGATGGACACAACTGAATTAACCATCAGTAAGTCAAATCTAGTCGTTTGAAACCAATATCTGCTTAAAATTAGAAAAATTACAGATACCGTAATGAAAGAACGATCGCTCAAAAAATTGAGATTGTGGAAAATTTTAACGTTTTTGTATGTATGATCTATCTCTTCCTCATAGCATAGAAAATTTTCCTAAACGATTTGGCTAGTAAAATGAACTAATTGTGAACCTCAGAAGCATATCGAATGAAAAAGAAACTGTTCCACATTTTTTTTCAGTCGTTTTTACGGTTGTATAATAAACATAGATAATCTTAATCTTCTAAGGCATCCAAGCTATTTTGAGATTTAAGCCTCTGGTCTTTCAATTAATTATCTAAATCGTTGAAACAGATATTTTCGAAAATTACTCATTACTCACTATTTTGGATTTCTCGTTTAAATTTCATCGCGTAGTCTTTGTCCAATTAGCTTCGATATTATCTCACATTCTTGTTAGCTGCACTCACGAATCCTATGCTTTCTTTCTGTCCACACAGACAAGAGTTCGACACCGCACTAAAGTTGAATAAACCAGAGCTATCAGTGTAACATTGCCGTAACACTCTCACTTCTTCAGTTATGCGATTGAATAATAGTCAATAATTTTACTAACCCAAAAAGGATACGATGTCATAACCACCTGAAGGAGGAATTAACAGACTTGCCCAACAATCGGGGCTTTCTGAGGCGGATAACCTAATTTAAAAAGATGAACTTGAAAGATCTTAGGAATATTTTCAATTTAATGGAGACAATAAAATGGAATCCTAAATTTAGGTATTTTTGCTTTAGAGTTTACTGAAGGTAGTGGAGAATGTGTGATCAGTTTTGGGATGAAAAATGTTGGGTCTCTGCTTTCTAAATTTACTGATCCTGAACAATTTTGGTCTCATTTGTGCCCAAACATTCTTGTAACATGTTTTTCTCGTAAATTCTCAAGTTTTCGAAGAAAGTTGTAGAGTAAAGATGAGAATATTAGTGAATAAATTGGGCTTTTCAGCCATGTTTTTTTTAAAGGCAAATTTTCATCCAGAAAAAAAGTTGTAACAAGAGATATTTTAGGGGTGGACTATTTCAACCCCCTCTGAGCTTACTTCAGGGTTGAAAAATTTTGAAATGTGTGTAGTTTTATTGACAGATAATCTTCACCAAGTTTCGTCGAAACAATAAAATTTTGAAAAAATTGTCATATTTCGGAGGGGTGTAACTTTTCCAGGAGGAAGTTTTTAGTAAATATTATACCTACTACCCGCTTTAATTTTCATCACAGAATCACCCCTTACATTTTTCGGTGTTATTCAGGTACACCCTGTATATCGCGTTTCACGTCCTGAATTCTAAGTATTGGGTGTCCCAAATTCCTTATGTCTCCAATCCCTTGATCCCTTTCAGCTAGAAAAAATGGATGGCACATTTTCGGGCTCGATTTTTGAGAGAATTAATTTGGTGAAAACAGCAGCCTCATAAATTCAAATGTTTTCAAGCTATAAGAGAAAATTGGAAAATGCGTGAAATGAAAAGTTCTCATAACTTCTTTATTATTGGTGCTATTAACATAAAAGAAAAACTTCATACAGACACTTTATTATTTATTGAGTATGATCCATTGGTGTAATCATTAGTGTTTTCATTGCAATTAGTTCTGAAGTAATAATATACAAACTTGTGTTTTTTTCAAATGTAAACCATATAAATTTCTATAATAAATGAAATCGCTTAATTTTTTTCAATTTCAAAAATGTATAACGTGATAAATAAATATTATAAATCTCCAAAGAGATTTTTCCAGAGATTTTATTGGCAAACATTAAGAGTCATTCCAAATAAATAGACTCAACTATCGTTTAGTAATTTTTGAACGGTCGTTCCCCGAATACATCGGATGATAAGGAAAGATTAACAGAACACAAAAATACTTTTTTTTATTTTTGACTTTCTGTTCAGTGTACACGATATAATTACCGGAACTAAACAACGGATTTTAGCGGTTTTCAGACAACTTAGATTGAGCTTATCTTTGAGAAAGATTTAGGTTTTGTTTCATTAAGAGCAGATGAAAATGGAAAAAGTCATAGTGATTTCAAGATAGTTTTTTAAGTAGGCGAAATCACGGGCTCCAACTAGTATCCTATTTTGATTGTATGTTTGTGTATCGCAAAGATTCAGAGATTTTTTTAAATTTAATTCATTAGTTTATTTCTTCGAAATTCATGGATTTCGTTCTCGAACTAAGAAGACCGATACGATAAAGCAATTAACTATGTTGTGTCAAATTTCATCAAATAGCATTCATAGTGAAGCTTTTTTTAGTTGCTGCATATTCTTTGTTTATTCCTGAGATTGGAAATAATAAACCAAATAATCGGTCAAAAACTGTTCGCGAAAACGATAGATTTTAGAATTCAGCCTAAAAGGTTTTTGCTGCTACAGTAATGATCCTTCAGTTTTAGTTTGAATAATGATTTGTATAATAACTTTTTCCCACAATATCCTTTTTTCTCCGGTTTCAATAGCCAACGTCTAATTACAGATATAAGAACGATACATTTGTTAGGTATTTATCTATATGAGAAAACATGAGATTAATAGATTAGAATAAGTGATATGTATAAAAATGAAAGTATTGAGCCTTGCTTAGAATTCATGTATCATTAACCCAATTATTACAGTTAGTATTAATTTATCAATTAAAAATGCAATATATCAAATGTATGCTAAAGTATTCAAGCCTGCGAAATGTTTTGCATAATAATCACCTCACCAGTAGATGAACAGTCTGACGATACTATCAGAATCAGACGAGGACTAACAACAATAGAAAATACACGATTCGTACTACAAATTGGATTGTCACTTCAATTTTTTGATTGAAAAACTAATCACCAGTGGCGACCCAGACATAAGCCTTTGTGGGGGATAAAGAAAAAAAATTGAGTATTCGTTTCCGATGTGCTTTGAATTTACAAACACTTCTTGAGATTGATTTTAAACTCAAGGGTGTTTTTTTTTAGAGCTATAGAACTTTAAATTTGCAATAAAACAACGATGGATTATTCGATTGACATGAATTTTATTTATCCGCGAGATAATCTTGTGGCATTACATTTTAAATATGATTTCTGGCATATGACCGCCACGGCTGGCTCGGATGTAGTCCAATCCTCGGTCCAATCTGGACGTCCAATTTTCGATGACTTTATCCAACATTTGTGGCCGTATATCGGCAATATAACGGCGAATGTTGTCTTCCAAATGGTCAAGGGTTTGTGGCTTATCCGCATAGACCGATGTCTTTATATAGCCCCATAGAAAGTAGTCTAGCGGTGTTAAATCACAAGATCTTGGAGGCCAATTCACAGGTCCAAAACGTGAAATTAGGCGGTCACCAAACGTGTCTTTCAATAAATCGATTGTGGCACGAGCTGTGTGACATGTTGCGCAGTCTTGTTGGAACCACAGCTCCTGGACATCATGGTTGTTCAATTCAGGAATGAAAAAGTTAGTAATCATGGTACTATACCGATCACCATTGACTGTAACGTTTTGGCCATCATCGTTTTTGAAGAAGTACGGACCAATGATTCCACCAGCCCATAAAGCGCACCAAACAGTCAGTTTTTCTGGATGTAACGGTGTTTCGACATACACTTGAGGATTAGTTTCACTCTAAATGCGGCAGTTTTGTTTGTTGACGTAGCTATTCAACCAGAAGTGCGCTTCATCGCTCAACAAAATAAAATGGACGTAGTGCGCGATACGTATTCCGCACAGAACCATTATTTTAAAAATAAAATTACACTATTTGCAAGCGTTGTTCAGGCGTGAGTCTATTTATGATGAATTGCCAAACCAAACTGAGAATAAATCACTTGACAGCTGTCAAATCGGTCGCCATCTTGAACAGTAATGCCAACTTAAAGTCATATACCTCGAAAAAAAACACCCGTTAGAGTAGTTTGGAGCTTTTACTTTAGAATCTCATAAATTTTTACCCGATTGTTTATTTTTATCATCAATTTGGAATTTTTAGCCCGTAAGTAAATATTGATTTTATGTCGATGACAGTCAGATCAGATCAAGCCTTTTGATGAATTCGTTGATTAAATTTTCACACAATCAAATTATTTAGCGTTGTGACTGATAATGGATATTCGTCCTGTGAGGGATATATTCCCCTTATCCCGCTTTGCGTACGCCACTGCTAATCACTGATTACTTTCAATTCCGATTCGAATACACACAGGTCAATTATTTTTATAAAGACCTTGCAAAGGTATATAACACAACACACTCACTTTTTTTATATTAAGCGAAATGTCAGAAGTTATTGAAAATATTTCTAATAAAAATTTCTAAGATGTAACCTGAGTGTATTAAGTCATTTATTACGTATATACAGAGGGTTTCACTTTCAAGTCGGGAATTTTCTTGGACGTGTTTTACATATTAAATTAATCAGGAAGAAGAAAGAGGAATGTTCATCTAAACATAAATATTCAGAATTAAATGTCTAGGGAGATCCACTTTTCCGAAGATGTACAGGTTCCCCAAAGATATAGATACCGTAGTTTCGACCTTTTACAGCTTTGCCGTTATAATAAGTTTATTGAGGCCCTCTCATAAAACTATCCCAAAACAAAAATACGATCCTGAATAGCTGGCGCGTGCGGACCAAGTGGTTAGGGTACAGTTTTATGATAGGCTCTCAATAACCAGCTGTATGAAGCTGGCACCTCCAAAATCCGAATTTTGAGATCAAAATTTCAGGATCGTTTGTCCATTGTAGATTCTTTGTCTTTTTTTCATTTGTCCAGAAGAGATATTGAAAAAGAAGTCCTTTTCGAGCATTATCTGAAATTCTGGGGGTGGACAAACGTGGACTTACGATGGACAAACGATCCTGAGGTTTTGAGCTTAAAATTCGCATTTGGGGTGCCAACTAGAAATAGAAAAACACCGAGTGTATAATAGGTATAGAACAATTCAAGTCCTCGTGCAAAATTGCGTATTGATAATGTCTTTAAAATCAAAGAATATTCGAGCAGAATATTTAAAAAGAAAGCAAAGACATGAAGTCAGAACTATTGATTGCTCGCTCGCTAATGCGCCAATTGCGCCCTTGGCTAGACAGTTCTGAGTTATTTAGCCTTCAAGGGCGGGATTGACGCACAAATGACTAACGCTCAGAATTTCATTACTGTCAATGCTTTTCTCATGTTGTTTTTATATGTTGCTTAAATTTTCTATGATTCTGATGATGCAATCAAAACTAAATTTCGCATAAAGCTTGAAATTGCGAAATCAATGAATCTGTTGTTACAGAATAGGGAAAAAAGCTTTGAGTGCTCGCCGCGGCAGAGGAAAACTTTCAATTATTGAAGATACAGATTAAATCTCCTGCATTAACAAATCAAAATATATGAGTTTTTAATTCCTAAAATGAATGTATTTTTAAAGATTTTTTTGGTACGATGGTACTGAATTGAAAATAATAATGATAGAATTTCAAATGACGATGTCGCATTGAGATAAGGAGCTTTGCTTGAATAGTAACTTTTATAAAATTGGTTTTAGAAGCTTACTGATTCCTACTTTTTTCATGATAAGTAGGTACCTGAATGCGCAATTCGCCTATATGAACAGATCAATATATGATAGAAGGTTTTATAATATATATTTTCAATAAAGCAAAAAATAGTTGACTCACCTTGACAAATAGTAAAAGGTATGAAGTACAAATATATCGATCACAAACCCTACCAAACGAATAACTGATAGGTAATATTCTTATGTCCCTTTCTAAAATGCACTAATTACAATTATATTGCATATATAGTTGATGACCAGTTTCTGCAAAATACCGACACCTATTACAATGCACTTCAAGGGAATCCATTAGTTATCACCACTCACCTCAATCAACATTCAACGAAGAAGTTACCAGAGAAATGTGTCGTATAATTCTCAACTGCGTTTAGAGAAAATTAAAAAAATGTGAATTTTGAGTCAAGGCTGATTGAGTAACGTTCTTACGTAAAGGAAGCGAGAATACGATGTTGAAAAAGGTTCAGCATCGCCAAGATATTAATGAATTATTTTGGCTGACTTGAGAAAACCCAATAGCTGACCAACTCTTCGTTTTCGCTTTCCAGAGGTTCTGTGGAATGCTTTAAAGGAAACCCCGATGACCCAATAATGGAAAATACGTTATTATAATGTGTAAAACTAAAACAGAAGCCTAAGAATGAAAGGGAATGTGCGCTCAAAACGATGTGAATTATTTTCGTTTTCAGGATTATTTCAACGGTACTTTTGGATCTCTTCTTCTCACCATTTTTCAAGTCTCATTGAAAGATAGATTATCAAGCTTGGTTTAACAACAAGGCGGAAATATTATATACAAGGTGATTCACCGGGATGGTCTACTAGAATAATCATAATTTTGAGCTGAAAAATTTGCATATAGGGGTTTGAGACAATCTCTCTCCCTAAAATATTATCAGATCTCTACAACTTCCGGTTATAAAGGAAACAGACTACTACTTCCTTATTACAAATGGCGCACCCAGTATATTATTGCATAATTAGATAGCTTTTTTGACGACAATTTCGGTAATATGCCATACCTTGGGTAAAAACTCAACGGTTCATGAGTTAATGGGATTCTTATGAAAAAAATGGTAGCGATAAAGGAAGCAAATTTTTTTGAATTTTTCGATAGAAAAAGCTTTTTTCGATTTTTTTTCTTTTTTGATTCTACAAATACTCAATATTATAAGACTGTTTGCGGTTTGGACCAAAAATGTACAGGGTATTCATAAGAAGTTCATGAACTTGGAGAACTCAAATTCATCAAAACTCAAGATTTTCAAATTAGAACCTATATTTTTTATTATTTCAGTCGATTCTACGTACATAGATAGTGGGGCCCCACTATCTATGTACGTTGAAATAATAAAACATATAGGTTCTAATTTGAAAATCTTGAGCCGTATTTTTCTATTTAAAGTTCTTCCTCAATAACTCTCAAAGTAGATATTCTCTTTAGGTATGGGGTTTGCTCAAGTACATGATTTGTAAGTAAATAATATCCAAAACCAACAATAGGAAATAAAATAATACATTCAAGTACTTAAGTAAATAACTCTAATTGAGAAAAACACTGCGCAAAAGAATTAACGCACATTATGGAAATCTCAAATTTATTCTACAACTGAAGGTGTTCTCAATAATAATTATTTTTATTAGAATTATGCATGCATATGTTATCCACTTTCAACGTTTTTCTTCAATACATATGTTTTTTCCCAGTAGGAATAAAAAAAGATGAGATTATCAGATTTTGAATGTATTGGCTCCATTCTGAAATCAGTTGTTCTGGATCAATTCTAGTGATCAATAGTTTTTCTTTAGTTTGATTTTCTACACTCGATCGCTATGCAACGCGAAACACGCAATTTGACCCAAGAGGAATGTGCCTAAGCGGTAGTTTTGCGAGAAGAAGGGTGGACATACACAAGAATTGCAGAAAGGTTTGGAGTTTCCCATACAAGTGTGTCCAGAATGTTGCCGCGATTCAGAGAAACAGGTATGAATGTCCGAAGACCAGGACAGGGTAGACCACGGGTAACAACTGCCATTCAAGAACGTTACTTGAGACAACGGTTTGCAACCGTTCGCCTCCTTCAAAATCAGCTTGAGCAAACTCATGGGGTGCAAATTAGCACTCAGACAATAAGAAATCGCCTCAGAGAATATGATTTAAGGCCTCGTGTCGCGACAAGAGGCCAAGCTCTTACCCCAGCCCATCGAAGGGCGCGTTTGGATTTTTGGTAAAACATAGATGGTATATAATAGCAAGGAGTGAATGATTGAAATTTGGAGAAAAAAAAACGAAGGGTTTAAAATTTTTTTTTCGGCAACCGTCCGGGAAATGCTCACTTCCCGGACGCTTTTTCTCTGAGAAAGTAGCATTTCCCGGCCTAGTCCGGAAAGTACGTACTTCCCGGACTAGGCCGGAAAAGAATCACGTCGTTTGTGTCATTGTGGATATGAAAATCTTGGTAGGTATATTTTTAATAAATGCAGGTGATCATTACCATAGTAACCGATAAAACTGCTGACAGTTCATATGAAATTAGTTGTCAACAATTTGTATGTTTTTTGATCGCAATCGTAATAAAATATGGAAAGCAGCAGCGATAGTGTTATTCTACACGGTTGCCGAAAAAATATTGTACGCAACACGCCCGAAAATGGTTTTTTTGGACTCAGACTTCCAGGACTCGCTTACGCTCGTCCTGGAATTTTGTCTATTCGTACAAAAAAACCCATTTTCCGGACTTGTTACGTGAATTACTATTTTTATAAATTTGTTAATAAAATGTGTTTGTCCACCACAATTATCTATACACTCCTCGGCATTGATACAATAATGGCCTTTTCCTTCTTGAGGGATATTAAACCAAGCTACCTGTACTTCATATCTCAGAGCCGCTAATGTCTGTGGAGCCTAGAGTAAATTTCAAAGCCTTCTACCCATGACGTTCCAAACATGCTCTATGGGCGAATATCGGGGGATCTGAGCGGCCATGGTAAAAGATTCACATGGGTCACTTCGAAAGAGTTTAAACTAACACTGGCAACATGAAGTCGGGCATTATCTTGCTGAAATATTGGATTCTCAAGCCGGTTAAGGTAAGGGAGAACATATGGCTCCACAATTTCTTGAAGGTAACGCAGTGCTCTCATGTTACCTCCAATATAGACAGAGAAAGCAAAATCCATGAAATTCGTTACAAAGATCACCCTTGCTTTATCCGAAACCCTCACGATTTCAAAAAATTATTATTCAAGATATCCAACCAAAAAAATTATTTTTGAGGTTAATGATAACACATAGGGTTTTCATAAGTATTTAATGTTAAAATTTGATTTTATTTGAAAGTTCAGTTTAGTCATTTGGTGGGACAAAAGACCCAATGATGTGGAAAAGTTAGTTTTTCTCTATGAATATTAATTTACTGAAGATAAAAGTGAAACAAGACATTAATAAAAAAATTCTATTAAAAACAAATCTTATATACATTGGGAGTGTATATTAAGGAAGTACCTATTTAACAAAATGCAATAAAATTCTACTCATGTAGAATATCTTCATAATAATAAAAATTACTGGCAAACTAATACTATTTCAGATTTGATAGAAATTAATGAATATGCTGAAAACATGTCTCCGAAATATGTGTTTGAGTGAAGTGATCTTTGGATTTATAGAAAAACATTCTCAATTATTCAACTCGAATTTAGTGAACCTGCTCAACTAAATCCATCATCATTTTCATCTCATCCTGTCAATGAATATTAAAATATATTTTTCGTTTACTCGGGATCATCAGTCTGTCGATTTTCAACACATTCCTTAGTTTCTTTAGTGTCTGTATACTCTCTGTTACTTGCACTTGATTCACACTTTATTCTTAGTTTATTATAGGGTTCATTATGAAGAAGTCCTATAATAAGCACTGTCATGTTATCACAACCAAGACCTGCCATTTGTAGGTCTGGCGCTAGGCAACGCATCATTATGTTTTCACAAATTTTTTCTGGCTCTAATCCTTCCACTATTTTCTCACGTATATAGTCCACTACTTCTTGGTTTCCCATTACATCCCAAATTCCATCACATGCAAGAACAATGAATTCCCAGTCGTCTGTCATAGCATATTCCGTCACGTCTGGTAAGGCTGCAATAATAAAAGTAATTATGTATATTTATTACTGACATGCATTTTTGGTCCTAATTCAAATTAATTACATCGTTCCTTGTTTATGATTACCTGTTACAATTTGCTCTTCTGCGCTTTTATTTGGATTTTTCTTGTAAATATAGTCACCGAGAGCTCTTGATAGGGCTAAATTTCCATTCACTCTTTCATATTCCACCCAACCACCAGCCGATGTAATTCTATCATATTCCTGAAAATTGATGCCAAATTGCATTTTGAAATTTCAAAACCTGCAAATAACAGTATCAACACAAATTTTATATTGTAGCAACATTATGAGAATACAGAGAAATGGAACATGCTTGAATGAGATCTGATGATCAGTCATCCAATCATGACAGCAGTACGGCGGTTTTTTGAATTAGATTTGATTTTCAAGGTATCACATAAACAGAAAAATAAAGCACGAAAAATATCAGAAGATTCTTGAAAAATTTTAAACATGGACACAAATTATTTTCTGTAGTTCAATAATTTAACATAAAGTGTTGAATTTTACATTCTAACCACGAAGTCATCTCTTCTTTTTGACCTTTCGAAACAGGCCTTTTCATAAGAAAGATATTTACGATACTCGGAGTTGAATATACTTTGTTTGAAAAAGATATCTTAATCTAATAAATCATTGAACTTACTCCTTCTTGATTTGGCTTATGATCAACAGACAATGGTACTGCTCTGCCACCAATACTGGCTACTGCTCTAGAGTCTCCTACATTGGCACAATAAATTTGATCATTTTTTACAAGAACAGTTATTGCAGTGGTACCAGAACGTTCTCGTTTCAAAGACTCTTCAAGTGCCATTGCATCATCAATTTCTAAAAAGAAAATATCAATTTTAACATAAAAGTAAATAAATTGACGAATGAAAGAAATTTTTGAAATAGAATGCTATATATCATTATTTATCAAACTGAAGAATTAAATTTATTAATCATTCAATGATGAAGTGGAATATGGCAGGTCATGTGACTAGAACGACTGGAAACAGATAAGCTTATAGAACAACGATATGGAAACTCACACAAACAAAAAGAAGTGTAGAGTATCCAGAAAAACGAAGGGTTGACAATATAAATTATTCTTATGATCATTAAAGCCTCTCTTGGTAAAGTAATATTTAAATCTTCTTCAGAAGAGAGAAAGAAATCCTCAGCTTTCATCATGTATTCTAAGAAGTGCACTATCTTACCTAAAAACCCTTTTTTCATTGCTTCCGCAATATTTCCTTCATTATATTCTTTCTGATTAGTAATGTATTTGTGTAAATGCTTCCCTACATACTCAGCTATTTTACCACCCCCATGACCGTCAAAAACACCAAAAAATGCAGTGTTCGGATCATCTGGCATTGACAATATATGAGTATGAAAATCTTCCATATTGACTCTCCATCCTTGCATACAACTAGAGCCAACTTTAAAGTTTGTGTTTTCACAACATGCAGTTGCTTTAACAGTAACAGGTTCACTCATAGTTTGCCCCATTACAACTCCTTGAAAGAGCAATAGGTCAGAGAATGATTTGCTTATTTGAAAGAGTTGTGTATGTGAAAAATGATATTAACAAATTTCAAAGTATCCTGGTTGCTTACTTCCAAATGAATGCATTCGGATTATAAAAATATGCTATACATAGGTTATTACACCATCTGAAAAATATTGATTATTTACTGTACAATTGATTAAAATATCACTCTGACACTTTGAATATATGTTTTATAGTCAAAGCTCCGACATCATATCATAGATAGACCTTAAATTATTCATCATTCTATAAATAAACAAATAGTTACAATTGAGAACATAGAACACAAATTTTGAAGATGCTTAGATGCTGATAACCTTTTATGTTAGATTATTTTTTTAGAGAAAGTGAATAACGATTTTGATTAATAGTGGTTGAATATTGTAGTAGTTGAGTCAAAGATAGGGGATATTTCAATTCAAGGTATACAGGTAAGTATCCAGACATATTTTTGCTTTTTTATTTGACTCATTTCTTTGGTCCGTACCCCCCCTTCAAATATCTTTTGTTTTCAACCCTAGAAAGGTCGAGGAACTCCATTTAAGTGCGTCATTTTATTTTCTTGTCTTTCCATTTTCGTAAAACGCAAGGACAGAAAAGCAGGAAGAACACTCAATATCTGAATCATTCCTAGTTTGAATCCAAGAACGACAACTTTAAAATTGCTAAACCCCCAGCGCTTCTGTTTTGTTTTGTGGCAACTGTCAAGTATTAAGGTAAATAAACATTGAACAGCTGTGAGTGTGACATTTAGTACTAAATATTGAAATTTCCGTAATTAGTGATAAATTGTTGAATACCATACTACGCAATAACTCAAGCTGTGATTTTAACTTATTATTAATCATCACTACAAGGAATAAAGTAATAATTCCATACATATTTACTCTCCTGTCCTTTCAATTCATCAATAGCATTTCAGAATTTCTTAATTCACTGTACATGCTGTTTTATTCCTTAAAGTCTCATTTTTTGAGCTGAAATTAGTAAGTTTATAAGTTTTTTCATGAACAGGTAGAATGAATAATAATAATGAAGATGGTCAAAGTAATTCTGGGCCGAAAGAACAGATAATTCCTGCAAGGGTACGAACTCAAAGTGAGTGCTCTGCTGGAAGTGAAGATGGTAATACTGGTAAAAGGTGAGCCTTTATGTGATATTTTATATATTTTAACGGAGAAATTTCATAGGTTTTGAAGTTTGAAAATTGTAAAATGTTGGGGGCAAATGACTATTTGACAAAACTAATACTTTTTCAATCAGAATTTCTTAAATATAAAAAAAAGTTGAGATTTTTTATATGCATCATAATAGATAATCAAGCTGCCTAATAATTCAAATGATGGAAATTTTTTTTTATGATTATAAATTAAATTCAAGAACTCTACTCATTAGTTATGTTGAGAAACTATTCACTAATAATCTTAAGAATCTAAGAATTGTACTGGTTGAGTAGGAATAAATCCGTGTTCCATATAATTATCCAGTTGTTATTTATAGACTATTACCCAATGGTTTGTGCAAATCTCTGATAGCTCTAAAATAACTTCAACCAATTTTATTTAGTCAGAATGTTCTTCTTTTCTAAGTGTAGTACTTCAAGTTTGATTTATATATAAATTCATTGATTTTACTAGTATCCAATAATGCATATTGAATTTAAAACTAATTAGAAGTGAAAGTGATTCCATAATAATTCAATGGAGTGAACATTTCTTATAGTGAATTTCTATTGTTCAATTTTGTTCTTACTTTCATTTAAACTTGTGGTTGGTTGCTGAAAGATGAACAGGTTGGTTTATTTTTTATCAAATATACCTCTTTATTTGCTTTTTAATTTTTTTTATAGGGATTGCAAAATATGTTATTTTACTTGATTTCAAATAGGTACTTTTTCCTTGATTTTAAATAGATTTTTTTCATTTATAGACAAAGAACCACTTCCCAGCAATTTATGGTGATGAGTGGTTTATCTGCTGCTTCTCCACCAAAATTTGTCACCCTTGAAGAAATAATGCAGGCTGCTAATAGTATGAAAGATATGGCTCTTGTTCATCAGATAGTAGTTGATGATGAATTCAAACTACAGCGGGCTGAGCCTCCACCAAACACGATACAAAGAATAATCAAGGATACAATGCACAAAGCATTTTGGGATTTACTTAAAACAGAGTTAGCAGAAAATCCACCAAACTACAGACAAGTGGGTCATGAGAGTTTTTTCAATAGTTATTTTTCCCCCTTTTTATTAAGAAAATAAGTAATGTTTTCTCCTTTCTAGGCCCTTGTCCTTCTGGAGGACATAAAAGAAGGACTTTTCAGTGTATTGTTACCTCAACATACTAAGATCAAGCAACGTATTTCCGAAATACTAGACACTGCCCTTATCAAACAGCAAGCTGAAAACGGATCACTACAGTTTGAGGTAATTTTTTTTCATGATTGCTATCCTAACCTTAAGATTTCCCACTGATCCACTGATTCTCATAATTCCTTTTTCCAAATTATTCCCAAAATGATTTGTGGAATACATTGGTATATCTACAAACCCGTTTATAAATCTCAAATATATGTAACTTACATCGTAGGTATTATCCACTAACAAAGAAATGCTTAGAAATAAAAAAAAATTACTTTCATTAACTTAATTTTAAGTCCTCAAATCCAAAGGTTAATTCAAAAAGTAAGAATTTGATAACACTCACTCTGCATAAACATTGAACGATGTCATCGTGTCATTTACGATATTTACAAGTATATTGCGTAATGCGGCACCTTTGATGGTTTTTTATGTTGGATTTGTCTGTATTCCTTTCTGTTGTTTCTGACTGAATCAAATTACTTTGAATTTCCACACATGGAATTTTTGTTGATCAAGCTTGAAATGCCGTCCCTGAATTTTGGAGCCCTAGGCGACCGCCTACCCTGCCTACCCCTCATCGACGGCCCTGCTCAAGCAGTTATATTAAGACTAATGGCATTGGTTTAGTCAATTCAGTACTGCAATGCTAATATAATCATTCAATTAATCAAAAAGTACTTATTACTGTGATTGGTTTTTTCAGCACTATGCCCAATACGTTTTATCTGTGATGGTGAGGCTTTGTGCTCCAGTGAGAGATGAAAAGATTAGACAACTTCAAAACTGTACAGACGTGGTCGAGACTTTCAAGGGTATATTAGAGGTGAATATGATGGTTATAAAAGAGACAATTCACAACTACAAATGAGCATGAATTTAAACTGAACATTTCCTCCAGACTTTAGATTTGATGCAACTAGATATGGCAAATTTCACCTTACAACAAGCGAAACCAGATATCATTGCTAGGAGTGTGGAGTTGGAAAGGAAGAAATTTGCAGATTTCCTCAGCATACAACCTGGTAATTTATTTATAAAAATTGATGATTGATTATCGATAAGCTCTTCAAAAGTTTGGCCAAGAATGTGTTAATAACATAATCATTTTTCTCTATTTCAGTATCGTAATGAGTCCATTACAGTTCTAAAAACAGTGCTGTAATGAACTCATTACAGCATCGTTTTCAGATATAATTTTCGTGTGGTTGCCTATGCTGACTTCCAATCCTATCAAATTTCGACAAACGTCAATAATTGTCAAAATAATATAATTTGGGGATATAGTGAAATAATTTGCTACATTATTTGCAAATTCTCTTAATTCTGGTAGTGTTAAATCGATTTCGTCAGACATAATTCACGAATTTAATGGGTAATTGTAAATTATGTCTAAATTCCAAACATACGATTCATATTGAAATTCCGTAATCTGTCAATTTTCGTAACAGTCACACCAACTGCCAAGATACAATAAAAAAGTCACTAGGATATATAATCTGAATTTTTCATTGAATTTCGACAATATTTCACGAAACTTGACTGAAATAGAGAAAATATGGTCTAATACTCGTTGCAGAAGGCAATTTCAACACTCATGTGTTCGAATTTCGCATTCATGTTGGAATAGAAGCCCATTCTGCAACTTGTTTTAGAATATACTATTAATTGATATAAAAAATGCCAAATGGTTTATTTTTTCGCAGATGGCTTGGAATTCACAAGGAAATGGTTACTAAAACATTTAGAGACAGAAAAACTGCCTGAAAATGTAGATTATGACACTTTTATCAAGAAGAAAGTGAAGAAAACATTCAGCAGAGCATGTCTTAACCTTTTAGAGTGGAATGACAAAGAACCATATCCTGAGGTAATTTGATTGATTTGTGACTTTGATAGATTCTAAACATCTTCAGTAAAACTTCAAGAGAATTATTTAAGGCCCATAAACGTTTCTCAATATCAAGAAAGCTATTCCAGAACAATCGTAGGCTATCATTAGAATGAATAAATATCGATAAAATGAGTTAACGGAAAATTTAACTATTTATAAAGCTTTCAGAACAATTTTTTCAGATCTTCTGCTTTCTGTACTTTTTGAAAATTTGGGTTTTTTCTGATTTGATAACGAACGAATTCAAAATATTGAAACAAAAATCATTCGTGATAAAATTATTTGAATACCAATTTGGACAAGCGCATAAACTCTTCAATTTCAGGGTTTTTCTCATTTTTTCAATATAATATGTGATTTTCCAGACTTTTATGTTGGATGTGGCAAGATTGCAAGATTTGCAAATGAAAACAAACAGAATCGTTGTCATGGGTACAATTCTTCTGATCGCTCTAGGAAGTGCTGGACAAGATTTACAGTCAATAGGATCTTTCAAAATGTCTCTGAAAGACCATATTTATGTACTATTGCAGTCGATGAACAATGAAGAGTAAGTTCAAAATTCTACATATCATAAATTTAATAATATATGTAATATCTTCTTTCTCTAGAGATTGCAATAATCTTCTACCCAATGTTGCTGAACAGGTTGTTCGCGATATAAAAAATGAACAGATTAAACATCAGTTCGCTCCCTTAAGTGAATCTGCCGAAAATGCTTCAAAACAGCAAATTTTAGATGTTGCAAAACCAGATCATCGTATTAAGTGCCTGATAAGTAAGTGCTGCCAAAATATTCTTTTTTTTACGTAATTTTGACTATTTTTTCAAATACTTATATTATCAATTGCTGGAATTCAGACAAATTTTATAGAAATTTAGGATTATTAATTTGGATATTTTTCATTTTTTTTTTAATCCGATATGTTCCCATACATAACGTCAATAGAGTATTGGCATCTAATCAATCAAAAAGCATGAAGATTCTCAGAATTTGGTCACTAAGTTGGCTCCGGCTGATTTGTTTCCTCTTTCAAAAATTGCCATATTATTGTAAAATTTTCAGTCAATACAGTAATCATAAAGAATGATGGGGGTTCTTGAAAATGTATTAAAAAAAAATTAAATAATTGGATTTTTTGTTAGCTTAGGAAAGATATCTATTTTGAACGCGATACATTAAATTTAGATGAAGCATTATTTAAGTTCTTGGTGAAACCAAAGCTAATCACATTCTTATCACAGGGCAAAGAATTTACGATTTCTATCACGAAATCATTGAATCTGCAACAGCAGCTCCGCAACAGGTTCCTTCAGGACTGTCATCTTTACAGAAGGAGCTCACAGAAATAGTTGGTCAACTATTGAAAATTGTTTCGCACAACTGTTCTGTTTTCAGTCCTTACTACTACGATATCATAGCTGCTGCTATACCAAAGCCAAACTAAATGGAATGATTTATTCAGAAGTAGAGGTATCTAACTTAGCTGACATCACATGGCTTGTTTCAAAAAGATTTCAATCATTGTAATGATTTGGTTTGAACTTTATATTAAATTTTTGTATTTTCATATGGAATTATATGAACCAAACAATAATTGATTATTGCTATATAGTTTTCAGTCTTGAAATTTTTAAACCGGGGAAAAAGAATATAGCTGATGAAAGATTTGAATTTTTTCTCAAAAAACATGAAAAAGGGAAATATTTGATTGAATTGAATTAGCTGTTAAATTTGGAATATTTAAATAATTAATAATTATAATAGGATTTGGGAAAATCATTGTGAAATTTTATCAAAAAAACGCTTTTTGTGATTTGTTTTTTCTTGTGATGAACTGCTTTAAGACGACATATTATATTTATTTTGAAATTCTTTATTGTTGATTTTGAGTTTATTGTTGTGATTTTTATATAGGCGACTTCTAAGTATTGAATCGTTACGAATACTTTCAATGTTTTTTGAGATTGTTTCGTGCTTTAGAGAATATATTCATGAAATTTTAACAATATTAAGAAAAAATGTAATTGTCGACTAATTGTGCCTCAAATATAAATTTTTATATTATGGCTAAAATAATCGTTTAGTTATTGTAGTGATAATTAAGTATGTATGTGATAAACTTTGTAATGAATAAATTGTTTAAAACAAATTGGTAATTTACTTCATATCCTTGAATAAAATGCGGAAAACACTAACAAGTCAGGAGATTTTGAGCGCTCACGCATTCATAATTGTGCCCTTGACGATCACATAATTGAGCCTTCTATATTTCCATCATATTTGTATGAAGCCCTTAGTTTGATTATGCCCATTAATGAACTAAACCTACCCCGAATGTTTGAAGTTTTTTGCTCTTTTTTATCAGGAGGTGTCGTGTTTGAGGCTGGCCGAACATTCATGAATTTGTTAATTGTAAGTCAAACTTTATTTTTTGGGACTATTGTGATGAAATAATAAAGTTATCTTTTCACTAAATGATGCTCAAAGTTGAACTTGATAGAATTGAAAACAATTTTGTTTTGGCAAATTAATAACGTTTTTTGATTATATAATATTAAGAGGACTATTTAATAAAATATAATATAAAATCGAAAAAATATAATTACTTAAATTTCATTTTAAAATATGGGTACATAAAATATTTTCAGTACAAAACATACAAATAGTTCTTAATTTATACAATGTATTGTCCAATAAGTTGATTATGTAGTGCACTCAAACCCTGAAACAGTAATGAAATCCTATAAAAACAATTTTTTTCTTGTTTATTAACTAATTTTAACAACAAATTATCACATAAAGACTTTTATTCAGTATTTCCTTCATAACTTTTAATTCTCTTCAAATAATCTTGCAAAGCCATCTAGAAAAAGAAACACTTTTAAGAAATATTCTAGATAAAAAAAAATCCAAGGAAATCTGTGGAAATGTTTTTTTTTTGGAAGAAAAACAAGATTATTAAACTCACTTAGGCATGTCAAGACCTACGTTTTCAAGTTCTTGTACTAACCTTGAAATATTTCACTGTTTTAACCTTCAGTTCTAAGGTTGCATCTTCATCACATACCATTATGGTATTGCGATGTTGTTGGAAGGCAGACACAGTCCACATATGGTTGACACCTTCTTCTATTGCTTTATATAGAGCAAAAGATTTTGCAGTGCCAGTTACTAATATCAATACCTGAAAATTTTAGGTTGATGAAGATAAATCAGATGACAGTATTTGCTTTATACTACAACGCAATGTCTCTATAATTTCTCAATATAATTCCAAATCGTTTAATATTCAAGAAAATATGAGCACATTTAAAACTAATTGAGTAAGTATATCAAATAGGGAAAAAACTAAAATCAATTTACTTCTTTTGCATCCATTACTGTACCTACACCTACAGTGAGTGCTTGCTTAGGTACTTTACTCATATCGTTGTTGAAAAATCTGGCATTAGCCTCTAGCGTATCTTGAGCTAATGTTTTTACTCTTGTTCTTGAAACAAGAGAAGATCCTGGTTCATTGAAAGCTATATGTCCATCGGGTCCAATACCTTTAAAAAATCATTGTAACAACAATTCAAGTGAAGATTAAATTCACCTCACCTCCAATGAATAATTCTATTCCCCCTGCTTCTTGAATTTTTTGCTCATAATTTTCACATTCAATAGACAAATCTTCTGCATTTCCATCTAGGATATGCACATTTTCTGGTTTAATATCAATATGTTTGAAAAAATTGTTCCACATATAAAAATGGTAACTTTCTGGGTGATTTCGGTCCAAACTAACATATTCATCCATGTTGAAAGTTTTAACATATTCAAATGATACCTTTCCAGCTTTTACATACTCAACAAGTTTTTTGTACATACCAAGTGGTGTACCACCTGAGAAAAAAATTTCAATTACCTGTTTTCTTGGATAAGTACAATATAAGAAATGTTTCTGGATATTCTACCTGTAGGTAAACCAAGAACGAAATATTTATTTGGTCCTGGTTTGAAGTCATTGATACGCTTCATTACATATTTGGCAGCCCATTCTCCAACTGCATTAACATTATCCAAAATAATCAAACGCATTTTCGAAAATTAGGTACCGCCTATAAAATTTAAAAAAATAGTTATCAGGTTTATATCATGAGTACTCACTTCAACTGAAAAAACTATTGTTATCCACCTACTTTATGAATAAATAATGAAAGATAAACTTTATTATCAGAAAAATTGATACAAGTTATCTTTCCAATTGAAAATAAAATGCAGTCACACGATTGATATGAGGTCAAAAACCTATAAGTACCGGTTATACATGAAGCAACCTACTTTTTACAGCCGATCTTTTTAAATAGCCATAGTCCATTGCTTGAATATTATTACAGAATAACGACATAACTGAAAATATATGGTTTTCGAATTTTTAGTTGTGAACAGCGATTATTATTGATGTAAATTATCTTTCGGATTATTAGGTTATGTTTGGATGATGTGGAAATTTGATTCATTTCCACATTTTTTTCTTTCTATCGACTGCTTTTGTTATATGTATATCCAACATTAGTTTGTTTTCACATAAAATTTGCACAAATTCGCCATAATAGTATTAGAATAAATCTCCAAAATGGACTACGATTACTCACAGATCTAAATCATTTGCGTTTTTTGACTCAACAAGTAGTAGCCAAACTAACATTCGAAAATAATATTATACATTACATAGTTTTGGATTAATCCAACTTTCGGTTCTACTTAGCCCAAATATCATTAAATTTAATTTTCACTTCATGAAGGCCAATTCACATGAACACTAATAATTAGGCAACAACTAATAACAACAATAAATAGGTTCCTACTTCAAACATTTTAGTGGAAAAATTTTAGTTTTTATTTTATAATTTCATTAGTTCTCTTTTCGAGAACTTAATTTGGTAAACAAATTTCAGCTTGGTCCAAATAACCTTGATATGGATTGAGATATTCATCGTTAGCTTGAACATTTTTAAGGGGTTAATGTGAATAGTTTTACTGATTTGTAAAACAATTTTTTGTGCTTATTCGAATGAAAAAAAGCCCTACAATTCGATAATGCTGTTGATTTTGCCGTAGGGGACAATTTTTGATATGAATCTTATTACTGTTATACATTATTGCACCTTGTCAATCCAATTTCCATTCTACATTCTTCAAAGAAAAATTTAATTTCGCTAAAATCATTGTCTAATGATAATATTATGTTTATCCAATGGTAGAATGATAACAGGAATAATTTAAAATAAAGATTTTTTCATCACCGAGCAAGAATATACTGTTAATTAATTATTGTAAAGAATATATTTCTATGAAGTAACAATTGCATCTTTCCCAGAATCAGAATTTTTTTTCTTTCACTGAAGATAAAGGTTTAATGAAAAAAAAATATCCAATCGAAATATTTCCATTAACATAAATATTTTCAAAAGATAAATGCTCTTATAATACAATTCAAAACAAGACGATAAAAATTTATACAAAACTTTTAATAGCTTATCTAAGTGTTGTTTCACTCTCACATTCTCACTCAACCACAATTATAAACAGTTAGTAGGCACAAATTAAACTATTTATAAATCATTCACTTTTGGAGTGCTTCGTCCCCATAACCAATTCAGGAGAACTTTGGAAGGACTCTGAACATCACGAGCTGAAAAGAGAGACCTCAATTTATGTATATTAGAACTAAAAACGTACTTACACAATGTATAGTTGGCATCAACCAATCGAGCTGCTGCTTCTGGTGGTAACTTGGAGGCTTCTTCAATGTGTTGTTGCATAATTGACAACTGCTGTAACCTCCTCTGTTGCTGTTCATCCAATAATGTTTTATCTCTTTTGTACCCAATATTTTTAAGCTCTGATAACCTGTTAAAAAAAAAAAAAACAAATCATGAATCAGCATAAAATTTCATCGATGCTCAACTGAGTAATTAGTTTAAGCATAACAAAATATTTGTTGTATTTGTAATAGTTACTTTAGAGTATTTTAAAATAGGTATTTCATGGTCATTTAAAATTACGCATAGAATAAGTAAAAATTTCCTGATTAATTTTGACTATGCTTGATTAGTTCTTAATTTTTATGGTATATTTGAAGTTTATAGATGACTCAAGTGAATACTGTTATTCAAAACTCTGATAACATCACAATTCAACTGCTTACTTATTTTCAAGTTGATTTTCCGAAATATTTACGGAACCCTCTTGAGCTTCAGTAGCTACTTCTGCGCCGCTGGCACTTAAAACAATATCAGACACCTTTCCCTTAGGTATTGCACCTTTAGATGGCGAGCTCCTGATATCTGCTGAAATGTCAGTTATTTTGTCGCCATCGGCCATTACTCTGTATTCTTCCTTTTCTCTCAAAGCATTTGAGAGTCGAAGTTGAAGAGTATCCCTTTCTTCCAAAAGTTGTGTTAGTTCAACTGTTAATTCTTCACACCTCACGTCTCTCTGATGCAACATATAGAGAGCAATATCCAATTCTGACCTGGTAACCTATTAATAATAATCAATTAGAAAGCAAAGTTTATAAAATCTGTATTACTGTAAACTATGAATTAAAGAAAAAAAAAACACTTTTTTACTTCAAGTATGTGTTTTGATTATTCGGTAAAACGTTTTTGGCTGAACAGCCATCTTCAGTAACACTAAAAAGTTAACAAAGAGTGAGTTAAGTAACATAGCATACGCCCTCGAAATGTTGACAGCGAAAAAACAGAAAAACAATGACAACTGACAAGTCAAAAGTGAAATTACTACGAATAAAAATTATCTGATAATAGAGAATTTTAAACTGTGCTAAAACATTCACAAATCAATTCAACTCCACGCAGCTTGAGCCATATTGAATTAAAATTCCTATTGTAGAAATTAATAACTAAGAAACATTTGAACAAATTAAATCTTCAATTACAGGCTCAAGCAGTAACTTACCCAATCATTCAGATCATCGGTAGAAGTAGGACCTACAGGTCTCCCTTGACCAATCGGTTGTTTTATTTCTTGATCTGCAACCCTCAAATCACTTTTTCTGATATCTAATTCAGCAATCAGAGAATCATAATCGTTACTCTTCTCATATAGTTTATGTTTTAAATCTTCAATCTTAACAACTTGAGTTTCAATGATCGCTCTGAGTTCGTCCATCTGTTTTTCTTCTTCATTCAGGATAATATTCTGCTCCTCATACTTCTTTTGGAAATTTTCTAGATCGTTCAATTTTTCGGCAAGTTCATCATTAAGTTTCTTATAAGATTCTATTTGGAAATTTAGTTCTACAATGTTTCTACCTTGTTCTTCAATTTGAGATTGAAGATAGTTAACAGATTCTTGAGCCATTTCTTTCTCTGATTTCAATTCTTCAGAACAAAATTGTGATTGGCTCAGTTGATTCCGTAAACTGATCATTTCCTGATCTTGTGTTGCTATTATTTCGTTTTTATTTTTTTCCAATATATCCTTCTCGTTGATATGCGTTTTTTGTAATTCATCAACATAAACCTTTAATCTTTCCATGTCATTTTCTCTTTCTACATGAAGACTGTGTTGTTTTTCAAGTTCGGCATTCATTACATCTATCAATGAACACTTCTCATCCAAAGTCAATCTCAACTGATCACATTGCAACCGACATTGTTGAAGACTATATTGCAAATTTTGAGTACTTTCATCATCGCTTGCTTTTAAGTTTCTAGTTTCCTCAAGTTGATAATTCAGATTTACAATTATTCCTTCTCTTTCTGCCAGCTCAACACTAAGTTTTTTCAATTCATTTTCTTTTTCTTCAATCATTGTTTTATATTTTTCAATTATAAGTGAGGACTCTTCAAGTTCCTTCATTTTTGTATTTAAATCAGTTTGAATATTCAACAACAGAATGTCCTTATCTTTCAACTCTGAACTCAAAGCATTAATTTTATCTTCCATGTTCAAACTTTCAATTTGTTCTTTTAATTTTATAATTTCTGTAGAATGACTCTTTATAGTACTTTCATAAATTACTTGTTCATTTTCTTTTGATGATAATTCGTTTTTCATGTTCGATATTAGGGAGTCTTTATTTATCAAGTCCTTCTCTAAGTTGGATAAGTGTTCTGGACTAATTACAGTACTTAATTGCCTCCTTAGTTCTGTTTTTATGCTTTCAAGATCGAATAATATTGGAGATAAACTTTTCTCTTCTAAAATATGAACAACATCCTCAACAATTATTCTTTTTTCATTAAACTGTTTCTGTGTGGTATCTATTATAATTTGCAATTCATTTATTTTCACATCCTTCTCATCAGTTATAGCTTGCAAGCTATTGATATTACTTTGAAGTTGTAGAATTTGTTGTTCTATATTTTCAATATGTAGTTCTTTGTCTTTAAGGGTTTGCGATAACTCTTGGATATATTGTTGGCGATCATTTATCTGTTGTTGTAAAGCAGATACTCTATCAACCTCATTTCTTATTTCTGTGTCAACATTTTTTCTCAATTCGTTATTCTCATTCACTAAACTATTGCACTTTTCTTCCAAATCACTGAGTTCTTTTTTTAATTGTTCTTCTAATTGTCCAAATTCTGTTTCTCTCATGTCTAAATGAAGTTTCCAACTTTCTGCAACATCACTACCACGTTGATCTACCAGAATTTGCCACTCTTGACTCAACTTTTCCATCTGCACCTGACATTCTTCATTTTTAGCTTGTATTTGTTTGGAAAGAATTTCAATTTGTTCCTCCAATAGTTTCTGGTGTGATGTAAGGTCCTGATTTTCTTTTATTAAATGTTCAATGTTTGTAGTTTGGTTATCAAATTCAGTTTTCAAAGCTGAAGAATCTTTCTCAATTCTCAATTTCATACTTTCAATTTCGATATCTTTTTTGTTTAAATCTTGCAACAAATGTTCCTTTTCTTTTTGTAAAAATTGGATTTCGTTATTTTTATTCATTACCTCTTCTTCTAATGCTTTTTCCTTAGAAAGAGAATTATCCAATTGAGACTTGAACTCATAATGACTCTTTTCAAACTCACTTACTTTCTCTAGCAATTGCTTCACTTCAAACTCAGCTTGAGCTTTTTTATTTTCTAATTCTTTCAATTCTCTGATTTCCATGTTATTCTGTTCAGAATTAAGCATAAGTTCTTTTACTAGAGTGTCTTTCTCTGCAATAACTTTTTCCATTTCTGATTTTTCTTGTAACAATTTTTGTATATCTATTGTTTGCTCGTTATTTCTTTGGATGATATGGTTCAAATCATCTTGAAGTTTTTTCTTTTCAATTGAAATTTCTTTTAGTTCATTTTCAAGTATCTCTTTTTGATCAATTATTTCCTTATATTCATTTTCACTTTTCATATTTGTGATCAACTGGTTGATTTCAGCTTGTAATATTCCATTTTCCGAACTGATTTTCTCAAAATTTTCTTCTATTGCCAATTTTTGATTCATGATATTTTTAAATTCTTCTTCTGTTTTTGAATTGACTCGATTAAGCTCTTCACTAAGATTATTCCTTTCTTTTACAATTTTATCAAGTTCATTTTCAAGGAAATTTTTTTGATTGACCACTTCAATATATTCACTTTCAGTTTTCATGTTGTCAGGAATTGGTTCAACAGATTTAGCTTTTTCTGCAGTTATTCGAAGTGTTCGTTGTTCTTCTAACAGAACTTGTAACTCTTCATTATCTAAAGTGAGTTCTTTGATTGTTTCAGTCATCTCTGCCACTGAAGCTTGAAGTTTCAGAATATCTGATTCGCTGATCTTATCTGGATTAAATGGTTTTTTAGATTTTTCGGGGGTTCCTTCACTCTCACCCCATTCAAACTGGTCTAGTTTGGATTTTAAGTCTTCAGTTTTTCTCTGCCACATCAAAATTTCAATATCCTGCTTTTCTTTCATTTCAGTCATTCTTTGATTGGATGAAGAAATTGTTTCAATTTTTTTCTGTAAGATTTGTTTTTCATTCTTCTCTTTAATCAATTCATTTCCGACTTCTTTAATCCTCTTTTCTAATGTTTCAATTTGTGTTTTCAATTCATCTTGAATAGCACTTTCTAAATTAAACATGTCACTGTCATCTTGTTTATTTTTTTGGAGTTTTTCATTTTGTATTTTCAATTCTTTTAATTTCTTTATTAATTTAGCAGATTTGATCTGTAATTCTTGGAATTCTTTCTTTTTATTCTCGTTTTCAATTTCCATTGCTTTCATATTATCCTCAAGCTCAACAATTCTTAAACGAAGAGGGTCACTTTCGAACTTTTGATTTTGAAGTTCTTCTAGTTTTGCTTCTTCAGGGCTCCAACCCCAACCATCATCGTTTTCACCAAAAGTATCTATATTCAGATGATCTGGATTAATTCCAACGAGATTTGAGAATTCTGGTTGAGAGATAGGAACTTCAGCATCATTAGGATGGCACAAGTATGCTTCTTTCTTATGAATTGGATCTTCTAAAAACGGATTTGTAGAGTCAGTTATATCTCTTGTTTTTGTGAATTCAATTTCTTGTAATTCAGCTACAGATGGTTCAATGAGGGCTTCTGAAACAAGTTGTGATTCTACTGAATGAAGAACATTTTCATTTTCTTCAGTTTTACCATCCGGATAGCATAAGTAAGCAGTTTTTTTTTCACATGCGGGTTCATTTACAGGTTGCAAATTTGGAATTTGATCCTGGGTACTCTGCAAATTCATGATTGTCTTTTCTTTTTCATTATTTTGACTGTAAACCATATTCATGAGTTCATTTGATAAGTGAGTGCATTGATTGATTACCTCATCTCTTTCAATCTCCACATTTTTCAACATGAACTCAAGAGTTTTGATTTTTTGTAGAAGTTCTTCTTTTGTGTTTGAAGGAAGCATAACCTCCTTTTCTTCATTAGGTTCACCTTGGGAAATAGTATAACTTTGTGCTTCTGAAATTGGTGGATCTAAATCGAAAGAATCTTTTTCTTGACTTGTCCAAGTGAACAATGGTTTTGCACCTTGAGACTCTTTATAATTTGACAATTCAGAGACTTCATTCTGAAGTTTCTCATTTATTGACCTCAATTCATCTGCTTCTTTTTTGGCAGTTTCAAGGAGACTTTCCATATTAATCAACTGCTGTGATATTTCATTTGCCTTTTCTTTCAAAATTTCATTTTCCTTTTTCAATTCATTGACGAAATTCAACTCAATCTGTTTTGTAGATTGTAGGTTTCTTATTTCGATTATATGATTATCAATTTCTTCATTTTTCTTGTCTATTTCAACTTTTAGAGTTTGTATATCACTTCTTTGTGATCTTAGTTCGAAATCACTAGACTCTTGAAGTTCAAAACTTTTTTCTAGCTTTGCTTCTAAATCTTTGACTTTATCAGATAAAATCTGTTCGGATTCGGTCAATTCAGAAATTTTTTCATTTAGTTTTTCACAAAGAATTGAGAGTTCAGATTTTTCTCTCACTACCGAATCAAATTGAAGCTGCCAATCATTGTCCAACTTTTCAAGATCTATTTTTGCAGATTCTTGCAATTGAACCTTCTCAAGTTCAAACTTTCGCAAATCTTGCTCTAGTGTTATGATATGACTGCTAGACTTTTCTAAGTCTTCTTCTATTTTTGATGAGTTTTCTTTTATAACTAACAATTCATTTACTCGTTCTTGGGCGATAATTAGCTTCTGTTTGAGTTTCTTCGCAGATTCTCTAAGTTTGACATTTTCAGTAGTTAATTTTCCATTATTTGCAGAGAGTTCTTCTAGTTGTTTTTCCATTTCACTATTATGTTTTGATAAGTTTGCAAGCTTTTCTTCTAATAAATCTTCTGTTTTGGAAATTTCTTCAAAGCTTTGAGATTTTTCAGCTAACTGAACACCCAATTCATTGGTTTTTTGTTCCAATGTTTCCCTTTTTTCATCGATTTTAGATAACATTTCCTCTAGAGTGCTAATTCTTTCTTTGTAAGAACTCAAATCATTTTGTTGAGTTTCAATAATGAGTTCCAATTCCTTAATTTTAGTGTCACTACCTTGTGTGAATGCTTCTTGAATAAAATTACTTCCTAAAAGTTCTTCATGGAGACTCATTTCGCTTTTAACTGGCACTGATTGACCCTGCAAAATATTTTTCTCTACTTTCTCATCAACCTCAAGTTTTAAAAGATTAATTTCAGATTGATACATTTCTGTTTTCATTTTTAGTTGTTGGATTTCTTGCTCTGCTTCTTTCAAGGACATATCTTTTTCCTTCAATTCATTTTCCCATTTCTCTTGAGATAAGTTGAATTGTTGTTCTAGTTCTTGGCAGTTTTGAGTTTTCTTTTTCAAATTTGCAGCAATTTTTTTCATTTTCAAAACAAGTGCTTCATTTTTAGCTGAAAGTTCTTCGACCTTCTTTTGTAGAGGTTGTTTTATATCCTCGAGAGATTCACTATTGATGTCAGTTTGTTTTTGAAGAGAAAGGAACTTATCTTTCATTTCATTTGAGACTTTATGGAACATTTCATCCTTAGATTTAATTTGCAATTCCAGGTCTTTTATTTCTAATTGCAATTTGGTAATTATTTTTTCCTTTTCTTCATTATTTTGGTCAAAAATATTTTGCAACTCTAAATTTTTAGTACTTAGCTGCTTTAGTTGTAGATTGAGTTGCTTGATCAAATTAGAGTTCTCTTCTAATTCACTTTCATAATCAGCAATCTGTCCCAAGTTCTCATTTAAAACCTTCTCTAAACTACTTAGTTGTTTTTCCATAGTCTCCAATGTTGTTTCCTTTTCTTTACTAATTGCATATTGTTTCTCCAGTTCATTTATTTTTTCATTGAAATTGTTAATTGTCATATTCAAGTTTTCTACTTCTGACTTATATGTTTCTATTTCAAATTCTTTTTTAGCAATAACTTCTTTCAATTCATTAAGATGAGCTGCAGATCTTATGAATTCTTCCTTGTTATCTTCTATAACCGATTGATATGTTCTTATCTCTTCAAGGTTTTCAGTCATTTTTACTTCAAATTGAGTTAATTTATTATTTGCTTCTTTCAGTTCGAATTCCAATTGATTTTTTTCATACATCTTTTCAGATTGCTGCTTCAGTTCTTTTTGTAACATTTCATTCTCTTCGCCTAATTTGATATATTCTCCCTCTAAATCATATAACTTTTCTTTAAGATTCTGATTTTCATTTACATTGGAATCATGCTCAACTTTTTCAACTTTTTGTTTCAACTGTTCATTTTCTTTCAGCAAAGAATCTAATTTTTCATCAAGTTTTTCTTTCTCACTTTGGAGTTGTTCATAAGTTTCAGTTAGTAGTTCGCTATTATTTTCAACTTGTTTCAACTTGAGACTCAAGTGAGCATTTTCTGTTGTTAAAGACTCCATTTTTTCCATAACTTCTCTTCTTTCAACAGTGAACAGTTCAATTTTTTGAAGAAGCTCAGATGTTTCTTCAGTCAACTGATTGACACTATCATTTAAATCAGGATTTTCCTCTAGATGTTCCTCACTTATTTTCAGCTTTCCACTTTGGGGATCAAGATTTTTTTGATATTCCTCCAATTCTAGTTTCTCTTGCATGGTTAAATTTTCCACAATTTCAATGGATTCAGCAGATGACACTTTTTCAGTGCTCATTTTTTCTAGTTTGTCAATCAATTCCATATTTTCTTGGATGTATTGTTCTAGTTTTGAATGTAGTTCTGATTTTTCTTTCATTAAGATTTCAATCTTAGCTAACAATTCAATGTTTTCAGTTTGTAGTTTTTCCTTGGATGCCATTATTTCCTCCATTTCCTTCTGCAATTTTTCTTCATACTGAATAGACGATATTTCAGAAGTTACTTTTTTGTTATGAATATCCGAGAATTCCTCTAAACTTTTGTTCAACGATTCAATTTGCTGCTTCATAGAGGTGTTATCTGAAAGAATATACTTTGAAAGAAGCATATTTAAAAATTGCCGAAAAAAACTTTACCTATAAGCAAACTTTCCATTTCTACTGATTTCACTTGTAATCTTTCAGACAATTCTTTAACCTTTGCTTCCAATTCTTCAGAAGAGTTTCCAGTAGAATCTATAAAGGATTCATTAATATTTAACAAAAACGAAAGATGAACTCACCTTTTGACGTCTGTTCGTCCATCATTTTCAATTGATAATTTCCTTTTTCTTCTTCAAGTTCAGCGATTTTTTCGTTCAAAGTATCGTTTTCTTCACTCAATTTAACAATATGAGCATTAAGGTCCCCTATCTTTTTAAAACCATCAATTTTTTTATTCAGGAGCTTGATTTTCTTTTTATGCTCTGCTTTCACCTTGATCATGTTCTTATTTAGGTCATCTAATTCTTTTTTGAGTTTTTCCACTTCATCTGTGTTTGATTTGGAAGAAGTATTAGATTTAAGATCTTCAATTATTTTTTCTTGATCAATAATGAGTTTTTGTTTCACATCTAATTCAAGTTCATTTGTTTCTCTTAATTCTTTCAATTGATTTCTGTAATCATCATTTGCTTTTGAGATTTCAAGATTTTTTTCAGTTAAATCATTGTTTATAGCTTCTAAATTTTTCAATTTAAGTAATAAATCTTCATTGTCTTTCTTCAAATCAATTCCAGTTGAAATATCTGAAGCATTAAGATTTTGGATTTTCAAGTTTTCCTCTAGTTCTGCTATTTCCAAATTTTTTAATCTCAAGTCATCTAGAAGTTTAATTTGTCTAGATTTCATCTCATTTTCTAACTTTACAAAATTTTCTTGCATTTCTCTCATATGGTTTTTGGTCTCATCCAAAGTGTCCTGTGTGTTCTTACTTTTTTTTGAAAGACTTTCAGACATTAAGGTAATGGCTTTAGTTCGGGCATCAATAACACAGTCTTTTTCTTTAAGATTTTCTTGTAAATCAAGAACTGTTGCTTCTAGTCTCTGAATTTTAGATTGTAAATCTGTTAACTTTTTATCCTTTGTTATTAAAATATTATACAATTCTTCTGAGCTACTACTTTTATTATAATCTGTTTTTGGTTCTAAAATAGAAAAATTTGAAGAAGTATCATGAATAAGCTGAAATGAATCATCAAACTGTGCTTTCAACTGATGTACCATTTCTTCTATATCTTTTTGACTCTTGCCCCTTTCTGCTAATTTCACCCTGAAAAAATGATTATTTATCAGCTATTCACTTTCTTATAATTCTGGAAACACAATACGAATTGTAAAAACAATTATTTCATTTTTCAAGATTGTGTTTGATCTGATATGAAACTTCGAGAACCCCAGAAAGTTTTGAACAAGTTAATTTGTATCAAGTTAATGTATGAATGATTACTCATAATAGAAGAGGTTCTTAATAACTTTAAATCACTAGAGCAAATTCTCATCAAAATTGGAAAAATTAGTGAGTCTGGAAATTTTCATCTCATGCAGAGCATTATAGTTGACTCTACATAATTACCAAAGTAATTTTCTTACTTGTTTTCTTCCAATTGTTGCCTAAGTAAAGTTATTTTTTCATTAACAGGTGTCTCTATTCCCGATTTGCTTGCACCCTTTATATAAGTGCTAGAACTACTCTCTTTTTTCAATTTACTCTTTTTAGCTCTCATAGTCATCTTCGACAAGGTTGAAGCATATCTATCAACTTTTTCCTGAGAGACACTGCTCTGATCAGTCTTCTGTAACATCTCCTTGAACTGGGCTATTACAGTCTGTTGATGAACGAGCTGTTCTTCTAAATCTGGGGAGTCTGCTCTTTGCTCTGAAGAGCTTCCTTGAGGAGGAGGATCCTCCCCAGGGTCCTGACGAGGAGCCTTATTCATTTTAACTAGCTGTAACAGAAGGAGTTCAAATAGGTCAATAGAAAACAGTGTATCTTCTATAGGAGTCTAAAATGAACTAGGGACCCACCTAACAATGCTTGAAGTAATAAAATCGAATTAAAAAATATATTATTTCGTTGGAAAATGGACAATTTTATTTACATATTCCATCTTATTTTCTTTTAGATTCATATGTCAAAACATCATTTGCAACTTTCCACGTCAACCAGAATACAGACGATATTGACATTTGACACCTATGACAGTTTTAAAATAATTGACAGAACATTTCCACGAGCACGAGCACAGAATAGTATCTAAAGGGTTCCATCCACCAAAATACTTCAAACTCCTTACAAAATTTGAAAAAACATCAATTTGTAATCAATTGATTAGTACCTATATGTCATTTTTTAAGTTAGTACTTGTTTTCTTGTAGGTCATTCGAACATTTTAACCAGGGACATCCACAGTTTAGATGTCATGGGAGATCTAAAGAGACAAAAGCGAGGACGTCGACGACATCATCAGGAAATATATTTAACAAAAATTAAGTTCTTTTTTTGTTATCAAAAATTCTCCTTGATGTCGTCTAATATCTTTAATAAGTCATCAGCGAACAGGAGGTTATTTAAGTATGCACCATTAATTTTGAACCCCATTTTTTCCCACTCAAGCTATTTAAATACATCCTTAAGAGCTAATCTTAGGGGAAATAATGTCTCCCTTTCGAACTCTCCAGTCTCCGTTTAACTTTGATGCTATCAGTTTTGTTGTCATCGTCAGTCCCAGTGGCGTACCCAGAGGGGGATAAGGGGGATATATCCCCCCCCCAGAAGGAATATCCATTATATGTTACAACCCTATATATCACAATCTTATTATGAGTAAGCAAAATTCTTTGTAAAACTTCTTCAAAAGAAGGAAAATTTGAAAATTTGTTTTCTTTATCCCCCCCAAGACTTATGTCTGGGTACGCCACTGGTCAGTCCGTACATGCAGACAGGCATTTTTTAGATGTTTTCAATTGTTATGGTATACTAGGTATATCTAGAACAATATGATAGATCACAATTGAGCTGAAAGCTTCGTGGAAATCGATAAAAACCAGAGATGTATCGGTATGTAGTGACTTTTGGCTAGCCCGAGAGATGGCGTCATGGGTTGCGCATCTCTACAGTGACTAAATAAAACACAGTGTCGGTACGAGTGGTCTCGTTATTGATTGGCTGCCGGTTTCTGAGCCTAAATATGGCGGTTTTTTGTTTGAATTGTCCGTTTACCTGATTTTTGGGATTTGTTCGAAATGTGAGGTTTTTTTTATTAAGTCAAGGGTTGTATAGGTATTCTCCAGTTGAATAAATTTGTTCTATCTACATATCTATCAATCCCAATGATTTTAATTTTGACGAAGTGTCAGTTCAGTTCAGTCAATCCTATTCTGAAGTTCTTTTACTAAGCCCAGCCCCATTCACCATTTTTAGGCTAAATTTGCTGGATTTGCTCGGGGAAACACCGCAATTCCCAGAGAGAGGGCGCAACTACGACTTTTGGCTCGAGAAAGACTCGCCGAAGAATATTTTCATTTCCACAAATCATAAACGCGCAATTTGGAATTACAAATGGTTTCTAGATGGAAAAACTGTATGGCAGCACTTGTCAGCAGTTTACCCGCGGCAAAACTTGTCAGCTGTTGTTATAAAGGTAGTATGTTTTGTAAGCTGAGTGTATACAGAAAAATCTATTATTCATGAAATAATCTTGTCAAATACCATTCGGGAATCTAATTTTTGCCTGTGAAAAAATAACAAAATGCAAAGTAATATTTTTTTTACAAAAAGCATTTGTACAGGACCCAGGTGCAAAAATCCTCGTCTCTGATTCGGATTTTTGTTGCCACCAGTCATGGGCGCCCGCAAAATTTTTCTCAGGGGTGGGCAAATGAAAATTATTGAAAAACGATAAGGCGTCCATGATTGTTATTGATAACCGGAAAATTGTTGAGAATACTTTACTTACCATCTTTACGGATGGACAGAATTGTATTTGACCATGGATTTGTCATCAGTGAGTCGAATCTTATTGATCGAGAACATTCTCGACTCAAAAATCAAATCGATATCAAAGAACCGATACAGAACATTTCACAATAGAAACCCTGATTATAAATATTGTAGAGGGTCCGGTCAATCTACTAGTTTTTTATTTCTACCTTTTGAAACCCAATATTTACGAAGAATAAAAAGTCTTAGAGTCCGTGACATCTTAAGTCCGTCATAGTCATTCAACGTCAACTGTAGCGGAAGAAAACAGAAAAGAATATACTTACGTAGTCAAGTACATAAAAATTGATTTTGAATGATAGCAGTCTCGCCTTTTATTGTTTACTTTTCTAGCAACCTTCAACGGTATTCTTTATTCGATAAAGCTTCTGTTTGAAGCTTCGTAAGATTTTTTGGATATAAACTGTCGATTTTATGAAGAAGACAAGAAGTGTTAGTTATATCATCATTGAGAATTAAAGTACTTCAATACTCAATGGCAGTAGTTAGGGGTCAATTTCAGTGTTAGTTTCTTTGACTCATTCCATGATAATAGGTAAATATGAAATTTGGTGGGGATAATCTGATCACTTGAAATGTTTGGTTTCAATTAATTACGCATATTCACTTCATTAAGCCCTATTATTCGACATGCCGCATTATTACGCATGTCACATGCGTAATAATGAATATTGTATCCGATAGGTTAAAGAATCTTTTGACATGTGTACAATTTTATCATTGCTGTTTTCCAATTGTGCTAGGTCAGTTCGAAATTTATATATACCGATGAGTATTCATTACCTGACTAATGATTATAAAACAAGTACCCATGTATGTTAACAAAAAAATGTGTATGAGGAGTATTAAGAGCAGGTGAGTGTTTTACTGAATATTAGATTTTATAATTAATGAAAAAATTAGGAAAGTACTGGAGCCCTTGGAGTTCACATAACTTTATATATGGGGATATGGGAGATGGGACTTATAAATCCATTCAATTCCAAGAGCGTAAATGGCGCATGGATGACGAGAGTTTGAAAGCACCTTCTCTACGTCAGTGCTTTTCTCATTTTTATTTCGATATTCTGCTTGGATTTTCTATGTTTCTGACGACTTTATCGTTATGAAAGCAGCATGCATGATGATGAGGTAATAGATTAGATGAATAAGGAAATTTGTAGTGCATTAATTACTAAGAGCCTAAAAGCTAATTCATCGATTAATTTTGTGATCCGTACATTTTACGTTTTTCAGAATTTTTTTTTTTATTTCTTAATTTTGTTTCAAATGAGTTCACTTCCATGGTTTTTTCAACTATTTGGTCTCATGCTGTTTGTGTAAGAGATTATTATGGAATTCGAGTGATCGTGAAATATCATAGGCGTGCGCGTAAACAATGTCAACACTGATGTCAACAACTTCATACGCTTGCATATACAGTCCATTTTTCTCTTTAATTTTACTGAGCTATCGGACGTAACCCGTGCTGTTTTGAATAAAATCTTTGATATTGCTATCATTTAGGACTTAGGTAATGAAATGTTCAAAAACATAATTTTCTGAGTTTTTTTAGACATTGCTTTTGAACCTGAGACTGATTTTTCGGAATGTGATTGAATAACTCTATTTTAAGTTCATATTTGATATGATTTTTATTTGAATGAAGTTCATTTGATACCATGCTGCTAAAAAATGATCTTTACTTGAAGAAACAACACCTGCAATCCCAAAATTTGTATTTTGGGTCTTTGTGGTTATTTAATGTTACTGTGAGATTCAATTATTTAATTGTTTCGAAAAATGAATCAACCCATTATTCAGAGATTAACATGCCTTTATTTATAATGATTTGAAGCAATTTCGATATTTATGCTACACAAATTTTGTCAATGGCGAAGAAATGGGGGGGGACTGGGGGTAAATATTATTACTATTGAAATGATCCCAATATGGCAGGAGGCGAAACACCAAAACGATTATACCATGTCGTCCAGGTGTATATTCACTTATCAATACGCCGTTACTATGGGAAATTTACGATTTCTATTAGTTCATCAAAACATGGGTTATAATATCAGTTATAATATCACAAGAGCATATACAATAATCGTTTATACACCGATTCACGAGACGTAGTTCGCGAAACATCACGAGAGCGCAGCTCGAGTGGTGTTTCGCGAATTACGTCGAGTGTTGAAGTTATAGTATAATCGAAATATATTGTCTATGCTCGAGTTAGTATTCATTACGATTATATAATGAATAATTTCAATAACTATAACCAAAGCACTGCATTTTGATAATTCAATGATATTTCACTGAGCTTGACTTCTATTTTTTTGGCGAACGTCCAAGAATGTTACTATGGACCTGTCCCATACATTTTGTGAAGGGTGTTTTTTTTAGAGCTATAGAACTTTAAATTGCAATAAAACAACGATGGATTATTCGATTGACATGAATTTTATTTATCCGCAAGATAATCTTATGGCATTACATTTATATATGATTTCTGGCATATGACCACGGCTGGCTCGGTATATCGGCAATAACACGGTGAATGTTGTCTTCCAAATAGTCAAGGGTTTGTGGCTTATCCGCACAGACCAATGACTTTACATAGCCACACAGAAAGTAGTCTAGCGGTGTTAAAACACAAGATCTTGGAGGCCAATTCACAGGTCCAAAACGTGAAATTAGGCGGTTACCAAACGTGTCTTTCAATAAATCGATTGTGGCACGAGCTGTGTGACATGTTGCGCCATCTTGTTGGAACCACAGCTCCTGGACATCATGGTTGTTCAATTCAGGAATGAAAAAGTTAGTAATCATGGCTCTATACCGATCACCATTGACTGTAACGTTCTGGCCATCATCGTTTTTGAAGAAGTACGGACCGATGATTCCACCAGCCCATAAAGTGCACCAAACAGTCAGTGTTTCTGGATGTAACGGTGTTTCGACATACACTTGAGGATTAGCTTCACTCCAAATGCGGCAGTTTTGTTTGTTGACGTAGCCATTCAACCAGAAGTGCGCTTTATCGCTAAACAAAATGAAATGGACGTAGTGCGCGATACGTATTCCGCACAGAACCTTTTTTTTCGAAATAAAATTCCACTATTTGCAAGCGTTGTTCAGGCGTGAGTCTATTCATAATAAATTGCCAAACCAAACTGAGAATAAATCACTTGACAGCTGTTAAATCGGTCTTCATCTTGAATAGTAATGCCAACTTAAAGTTATATACCTCGAAAAAAAACACCCGTTATATTATGTCATATTATGTCATAAGGGATCAATCCCCAATATGGCAGGGGGCGAAACACCAAAACGATTATACCACGTCGTCAAGTGTATATCCACTTATCAATACGCCAAAGATCAATTTTGAATAACAAATGGTTTCTAGATGGGAAAACTTGACATCTGTTGCCATGAAAAATTACAATACCTTTGATAACAAGTTATTATGGTCTCATGAAATAGTCCTGTCAAATATCATTCGAAAATTTAATTTTTCCTGTGAAAAAAATCGAAAAAACACAGTTTTGCAATATATGGCTGTAGCGGTAAGTGGTATTCGAAATAAATAGATCGTAGACATCATACAATAAACTTAGGTTTTTGTTAACATAACGCCATCGAAATATTAGTCGATTTGTGTCATAAAGTCATTCTCGATTAAAAAAAAACAGCTAACGAGCCAAATTCTCATCATTTGCAGGAGGTTTTAATTTTCTGCTGTAATATGGAGAAACCTGCGGCTGAGGCTCATCGAATGCTCTCAAATACCTATGAAACCTTTTGAAGCATTTTGTGTTGATAGATAGCATCAAAAAAATTCGAGAAGAAAATCGAAAGAAAATGAGGAAAGTTCTGACGTGAAGTCAGAAGCTTTATCAATTCTACAAAATCCACAACGTGAGAATAACTTTTTCCTTGTCGGACAGTTAATTATCGGTTATAATATCTATATCAAAATTTTGCATTCTTTATATGGATTTAAAAAATTTAACCAGTAGGAGGAAAATTCATTATCGAAAAGGGGTGAATTCCAAAGGTTTTTGCCTTGCGCCACTATCTTATTGTTATCATTCCGACAGGTCGAGTGAGTACAGCTTCAGCACTGATCTTTCCCTATGCTCTGGAAAATTCTGAGAAATGCCCTAGGTTCGCGCATAGCAAACGCCGTACGGAAAATCGATCTGCAATGACCGAGTTTGCCTGAACTCCGCGCAATAAGGTCCAAAATAGCCCGATATGGGGTTCAAGGTGATCCTTACATGCACCAGAGTTCTCTTGCACTCGATTCGCACTAGCACCGAAGCCGATAAGGGTCAATATCGCAAGGTTCTTCCATAGGAAATCGACCTTATAGGTGATAGGATCGCACGATCGCCGGTACATTGTTCTACTACCAACAACCAGTCATCAGATCAGCTGGGATGTTTATAACGAAGCGTGTCCAGCTTCCTCTAGTATGAGATCGGTAACTTCGTGGTTTTAGTTGCGAGTCTAATGACATCGAGTGTTTTTGGTTTTGAGAGGGAAAGTGTGTGAAAAACCTGTTTTCTTACATGGAAATCCTTAGGTGTTAATGGTGAGCATTGTTATGGTTTCTTTGCACTTGAACTTATGTGGTTAAATGACTTTAAGTACTCAAAAAGCCGGTTATCTACTTTCGACTTATCTGTTATTCTTAACAATGAAATTTGTGTGAAAATCTGACAACTTGCCGACATAAAAGACTGTTTTGTAGGAAAATCGTTTGATTCGGCCTTTTGGGAGTCTGCAATCGGAAAATCCTAAAAATAAATAAAAAGGAAATTGGAAGAGACTCAACTGAATATAATTTTTTTTTAAATTATAATGTTTTGTTTTTACAGTGCTTAAGTAACAGGTTCTATTAAAGTATGAGTTATTAAATAAAAAAATTACTCTCTTGTCAGAATATTTATGATTTAAATCGTCAGAAAAAATGATTCATTATCAGTCATTAATTTCATAAAAACTGTAATTGGTTGTAATTAGGGGACATGTATTAGGTTCAAATTCGTAGTTTTTCACTCATTTATCTTTGTTCTGTTTCGAAAGATGGATACTATCAGGTATGTGGCAAATTTTTAAATAAGTGTGTACGTCTTTTGAGCAATATTCCTTTCAATTCTCCAAAGTTTGATGAAAATTCGATTGATGTTTTATTTTTTGAGCACTGTTTGATTTTTTTTATTTCAGTTCATCATTTCTGATCATAAATGTTTGGAGCCGTTAATTTTATGATTCATTTTTCCTTATTTTTCACAGAAAACTTTTATCCCCAAAAAAATATATAATTTCATAAATAAGAATCTTCCCGAAATCAAACGTTCTCAGTATTTTTCCTGAAATACGAATAAATTATTGAAAATTTGTATGTAACAATGTAACTACTAAATAATAAAAGATAAGACCGTGATAAAAATATGATATTAGTTAACTGTTATCGTACAACTATAATTATAGTTTCTATAGAGAAATGTCAAAAAAATCTAGTAATTGATTTCAACCAACATATCTGCATTATTCAACTGAATATCAAATTAGGCTCCTCTCGAAATATTAGATTCACGCTAATGAATAATACAACTGTTTTTTACTTGCCGTGACTTCTTTTACATATTTTTTTATCGATTGAAGACGCTTTGAAGTTATTATATAATATTGGAAGTATCGAAAAGTCAATTTTCGTTTATTATTTTTAAGAGCTTTTCTCGGAAACTATAGAAGCCATTGGCTTCAGATTTGGTACAAGAATCGGCATTTATCCTCCTAGTTTGAGAACACGATATGTACTTGAATTTTTCCGAAAATAAACAACACACATTCAAGAAAATCAAAATATTATTGCTACCATGACACTGTATACAATATTTTTATCGCACTTCTCTATACTTCTGGAGATATGAGTTGTTGAAATTTTCGATCCTGAGTTCGAAATTAATTAAATATTTTTCACATTTAGGCACCAATATGTCGTTTTTTCTTGATGATTTTATATTATTTCGTCACGTGTTTAATATTTTGATTTGGAAGAGGAAATTGATTGATCTTTTCATAGCTTTAGAATTTAGATAAAGCTTTTTTTGTACCTACCGAATTGCAAGCACTAAGCTGTTAATTTTTTCAGAAAAGATCTCATTCAAAGTGTGGATGAACTAATTTTGTAATTCGATATGTTTCTTCGCATCTTAAAGCGTGATTGGTTGAAATTTTTTCCCTTGAAATTTTCGGGCCGTTCAGATTTATTGTGGATAATTTTGAGCATGAAATTTGCTCTTCCGCATCTATGATTTTTGAAGGTTTAATACTGAGGAAATTGGAGCAAACAAATGAATAAAATGATGGAATTTGAAATACATGATATTGTAGTACCTAATTGAAAGAACACTTATTTCATGAAGGTATATTTTTAGCAATGACTTCTTGGAACATGCAATAAACAATTATTGGAATGTTTATATCAATCATTTACGAGATAGATAACTGATTTATAAACTAGTTCGTATCGAATTCTCCAAACGTTACAAGTTGTTGATCAGTTCCGCTTCTGGGATGTGCGTAGAAAAACAAATTGATATTATTTCAGAACAGATTTCGGAACTTGTTTTATGCGTTACGAAAAATTATTAATCACAGAGAAATTATGGGTATTATAACTTTTTCAAGGTTTTGCTTTTGTATAATTAAGGTATAATGATGAGCACATTAGTACAAATTGAAGTCGCTTGTTCGTTTTCAAATTGTTTTTTTATTATACTGATGACTATTGATGACAATTTTTTGGTCGTATATTTTACAATTTCTTCAACTGGTTTCGTTCGTGGTAATTTAGCCATTTTAATTGGAATTTGATTATATTGGTTGCTGAATATATTTCCTTTCTGACAAATGATTCGTCATATCCTGACATCTTCAGGTTAAACTATTATTGCTAATTGTGAAATAAAATAATGGAATTAAATATTGTTTTAATTCGTAATCTCAATATCAATTCATCAATGTCATAATTTCCATCAAGTTATCAATTCTTGGAATTTTCAAATAAATAAATCATAGAAAATTCAAGAAAATATCAAAACTTACTCAACATTTTCGTGACCGCATAACCGATGGAGTTGAGATTTTGGGTGTTGATGTGAAATAACAATTTTAAGATGTATGAAGAATTTCAGTCTAATCATAAGAGCCATATTAAAATCAAAAAGAATTGAAAAAGATATAACAAATATATTATAATATTATTAATAATTATAATACATATCTGATCGGGTTGAGATTGTGTCTGTATAGGTATATAGAATAACATTTTCATGCTTAGTGCAACATTTTATGTGTGTGTATAGCATCCTCATCAGAACCATAGAAAATTAAAAGCAGAGAATTGGTGAAGAAAGACCCAATTTTTTCGTGATCGAACATCTAATCGGATTAAGATTTTCCTTGGAAATATATAGAACAACTAAAAAAAGAGGAAAGCATTGATGTCACGTCAGGAGTTTTTGAGAGCTTCACATTCATGTGCCAAATGCGCCTTCACATCATACCCTTCCTCATTTTTGGAGAATTGTAGCTTGTGTACTAATTAGATTACTCTGATGCTGATGATGTATAGAATATTTTCACTGCAAAGGTCTAGATCTTACAGTTTTGAAGTATTTTCTAAAATTCTATTTTCATTTTGCAATAGTTTCTTTCTCCGCCGATGAATATTTGTTGTGAGTTTTTATATTATTATTTTATTTATATTGAACTAGTACTTAAATTTGCACCGTATTTGATTTATGACTTGTATACTAGATTATCCGAAATGTTGAACTTGAAAATATAAAAACATAGAGAGAAATAGATATTGTTTCAGGAAATTATCGGACATTAAACATTATTCTAACACTCTAATTGCTGTAATTATAATAATGTTTGATGTTATTTAATTCCAGAATAAACTCGTTTGAAATTTAAATGCAAACTTTCCAATTGAATGCAAAACAAAGTTTCAAGTAGATCTGAGTTGTCCTATTATATCTCCACAGTATTGGAATTATAGTTTCTCTAATTCTGTGGTTATTCCGTTCATTCTTCCACATCTTGTAGAACAAAATCGTGCGAGAATATATCAGAAACGCACAGTTTTCATGGTTATATTTTATTATTCTATGTTGGCACTCCGAACTTTCCGCTACGGCTTTATCTGTCAATTCATCAAATTGCCTTAAAGAAATCAGTTCTGCCAACCAACATTTTTCAATGCAAAAATCACTAAATTATATTTATGGAAATATTTCATTAATTTCAATGAAAATGCAATGAATTAGAGAATAGTATATTCTAAAACAAGTTGCAGAATGGGCTCCTATTCCAACACGAATGCGAAATTCGAAAACGAGCGACGAAGGAGCGAGTTTTGGAACGCATGAGTGTTGGAATTGCCTTCTGCAACGAGTATTAGACGATATTTTCTCTATTTCAGTCAAGTTTTGCGAAATATTGTCGAAATTCAATGAAAAATTCAGATTATATATCCTAGTGACTTTTGTATTGTATCTTGGCAGTTGGTGTGACTGTTACGAAAATTGACAGATTACGGAATTTGAATATGAATCGTATGTTTCGAATTTAGACATAATTTACAATTATACATTAAATTCGTGAATTATGTCTGACGAAATCGATTGAACACTACCTGAATTATGAGAATTTGCGAATATGTAGCAAATCATTTCTCTATATCCCCAAATTATATTATATTGACAATTATTGACGTTTGTTGAAATTTGATAGGATTGGAAGTCAGCATAGACAACCACAAAACGAAAAATATATCTGAAAACGATGCTGTAATGAGTTCATTACAGCACTGTTTTTTAGAACTGTAATGAACTCATTACGATACAGAAATAGAGAAAATAATGTATAATACTCGTACAGAAGGCTCATTCTACCACTCGTTCATTCCAAAACTCGCCACTTCGTGGCTCGTTTTTGAATTTTGAACTCGTGGAAGAATATAAATGCCTTCTGCACTTGTATTATAAATAACTATTCTCTAATTCTGTGGTTATTCCGTTCATTCTTCCACATCTTGTAGAACAAAATCGTGCGAGAATATATCAGAAACGCACAGTTTTCCTGGTTATATTTTATTATCTATGTTGGTTCTCTGAACTTTCCGCCACGGCTTTATCTGTCAATTCATCAATTTGCCTTAAAGAAATCAGTTCTGCCAACCAACATTTTTCAATACAAAAATCACTAAATTATATTTATGGAAATATTTCATTAATTTCCATGAAAATGCAATGAATTAGAGAAAATAATGTATAATACTCGTACAGAAGGCTCATTCTACCACTCGTTCATTCCAATTTATATTTATATTATATGTATTTATAAAGATCTCCATCAGCTGAATGAGAATTAAATTTTTAAATGCCTCCTGTATGAAGGATGTGCATCATAATACTCCTGTTGAATATTTGCAAATTCTTGAGTGATTTTTGACGATTACTATGTCAAGCATTCAGATTCGAAGATCTGTTGCCTAAAACGCCCTATTCTACCACAAGGATTCGATTAAAATTTATCCAGTTCTAGTTCTACGCGTAGTGAAGTTATTCTAGACTTCAGTAGAATTTAATTACAACACACTGTACGACATTCTTATCGTTTCCAAAGGTTGACCATCAAAAATAATAAAACCTAAACTAGAATACGCACGTGATCATAGTGAGTCATCTTTGATTTTAGAAGAAACCTACCATGAATAATCATCAATCTCGAACAATGAACACAATTGATTTCTGCATTGAAATTTATCAGAGTTGGAGGAAATTTGATATCAACATGACTCAAACACTTTGTATGGAATAATCGCCATCATTTGCAACGATACAAACAAATAAGCATGTTTTATCAGTCAATTTCAAGCGCTCTTTCACGAAACAGATCGCTCTATCATTCGGTCACAATGTCTCTATAATCTTCGAATTTAGCGCCGGGAATGGTCTCAAACGATAAGGTTCGATTAACTAATGGATAACCAAAACCAATTCCTCGTCAAATTAGATTCTTTCTGTCCTACCGGCCGTAAACTGATAATTCTTGAACGGACAGTCTTGGTGACAAATTTTGCACCACGAATGGTCTCAAACGATAAGGTTTGACTCACTGATGACGAATTCGTGGTCTTATTTGAGGATATTCGAACACAAGACCTAGAAACATGAATTTTTTTGGGCAACAACATCCGAAATGATGTTTTATTGTTAATTTGGAAACTGCTCATCCAATCTAGATGAAATTCTTAGTAATTGAATGTAAAATGACATTTCAAGCTTCTTGCAGAATTTCATATTGATCGTTTAACGAAGAACGGAAAAAATTCAAGAAGAGTATCGAAAAAAAAATTACCTGCTATTTATGTGAGCCAAAAACCGACGGATTTGAGATTTTGGATGTTGATTTGAAATAACAATTTCAAGTTCTGTGCGAACTTTCAAACTGATCACATCATATCAGAAACCTAGAAAGTTCATGAAGAATATCGGAAAAAAACAATACTTCCGTGACAACGGGTTGGAATTTTGGGTGTTTATAAAGAGCAATATTGCCAAGATTCGTGCGAAATTTTGTGTGATTAGCATCATCAGAACCTTGAAAAATTCAGTCGGAATATCTACGGAAAATGGGGAAAGTGTACTAACATAAATTTTGGAGCTTTTGAACGCTTGTCTTTCGTGCGCCAATTGCGCCCTTGCAGATCATCTGTATATTTATGGAACGTCTAGTAGGATTTTTTTCCATAAACGAACACTGAAAATTTCAAGTCCCTAGGTTTTATGAACGATTTCCCAAGGATATCATTTATTAGAACTAGAATTAGAAACTTTTTTTTCTATAAGCAAGGTCATTATTGATTAATGAATTCGATAAGTATTGTCCGAAAAGCATTCAAATTTCCGCCACTTAAGAGGAAGTGGGTTGAAATTGACTGAGGCATGTTTGAACAACTCTTCAATATCATAACATCAACATTATCCAGAAAGACGATGAAATGTTTTCATAATTCCGACAAAATCACAATCTTGTTCGATTTCCTGTATTATTATACTTTTGGTTGCACCGGAGTTATCAGCCGATCAAGTTAGGTACATCAATTACATAAATTAAGATTATTGTCGAATATGTGAGAAAATATGTGTTATATTGAATAATACAATAACTTTTTTTTATTTCCTTTTCCAGAGAAATATATACATATTGATGAGATTTAAATTTACCAAATTATTTTTTCTGAAAAAGAAATAGGAAGCAAATTTTCACCTTGTATTCTATTTCAGTATTGTGACGATCTATAGCCATCTACTCCACTGCTTTTCCTCGAGAAAACGTAACAGTATATCTTGCCAAATTCTTGCTCCTTGTTTTCTCTTTCTAATGTTTGGCAGAATCTATCTGAAAAGCGAAAGTGGGAAGTGAAATGGTAGGTACAAAGTAATGTAATAGAAATTCGCTTCTGGAAATAGCGGATTTTCATCAAGGATTGGCTTATTTTTGGATGAAGACGTTAATGAATAGAGCAACCATTTGAAAAATCAACTGCAAAACGTTTATATACCATCTTTATGTAGATTCAAAAATTGTGCATCACGCTTTATACCCGAACTTTTGTGTTTTTTGTGCCTATGGTTATGTTGTTATTTATGCTTTTAAAGCAGGGGCGTGAAAATTCTTTGATTCAGGCGCCCAAATTACTCGCGAAGGCTCTGACAATTCCTATTTCCAAATTGACCTTTCTAATATTTTTCTTAAATATTAATCGGAGCACAATATTTATGGAACCCTTTGTCGGATTGTGATCCCTTGGATGAAATTAATATAACAACCACCGCTAATAGGAAATAAAAAATATGTTGGTGAATTAATTGTATTATTTGGTGTATTGGCTATGCATTCCTTTCAATTCACTGAAAGTTGAAGGTTGGGTTTTCTTTCCCACAAGAATCTCCTCAGCAACTATCTTATTTGTTAATGAATTGAACTATCTGCAACATTGCTAGATTTCCAGCCACCATGGCTTTTTATAACTTTATTTAATATATGTAAATGATAATGAGGGCTTTTTTTGCACCAGTCAAAAGCAGCATGAAAAAATACTCAAATGTAACTTGATCTACCCATTGCTTCAAAGTATCCATTTTGAGGCATAGTATAGCTACTATCATCTAGTTGTCTATATATGGTCAGGTGGCCAATTGGTATCAACAGGTGATTTATTTTCGAGGTATATAAATTTAAGTTGGCATTACTGTTCAAGATGGCGACCGATTCAACAGCTGTCAAGTGATTTATTCTCAGTTTGGTTTGGCAATTCATCATGAATAGACTCACGCCTGAACAACGCTTGCAAATAGTGCAATTTTATCTCGAAAATAATGGTTCTGTGCGGAATACGTATCGCGCACTTAGTCCATTTCATTTTGTTTAGCGATGAAGCGCACTTCTGGTTGAATGGCTACGCCAACTAACAAAACTGCCGCATTTGGAGTGAAGCTAATCTTCAAGTGTATGTCGAAACACTGTTACATCCAGAACAACTGACTGTTTGGTGCGCTTTATGGGCTATTGGTCCGTACTTCTTCAAAAACGATGATGGCCAGAACGTTACAGTCAATGGTGATCGGTATAGAGCCATGACTACTAACTTTTTCATTCCTGAATTGAACAACCATGATGTCCAGGAGCTGTGGTTCCAACAAGACAGCGCAACATGTCACACAGTTCGTGCCACATTCGATTTATTGAATGACACCTTTGGTGACCGCCTAATTTCACATTTTGGATTGGAATAATCCATCGTTGTTTTATTGCAATTTAAAGTTCTATAGCTCTAAAAAAGACCTTTATATGCGTTCTTCTATTCGTGATGAAGCAAATAGCAGTACAACGAGCAATAATTAGATTGTTGCATGTTTATATTCGTTATCGTTCCTTCTAGAACACGGTAATTGATGTTTACATCTAAGATTGAAATATCGAAAAAACTATCGAATTTCAAATATGTATGTATGTAGTATATTAGGTTTTGATAAACTGAATAGAAAAACCTCTATATCTTTACTTATTACGTGGATTCGAATATCGGCCTATAGGAAATGGAAATAACCTTGGTGTAAAATTTGCAGCGTTTTATAAATGGGAATCATTAAGACTTATCGACATGTTTTCAAAATTCGAGGTCAGTCAGTCAAGTATATAATAACAATCTTTATTTTTCCGTATTCACCTGTTCTATTCTGATGTTGTTTACTTTTCATTATCAGTCCAATAATTTCGAGGACATTTTGAACTCTTATTTTTTTTATCTTTCATGCGTTAATCTTATGCATTAGTATGTAGTGGTTTTCTTTGTTGTATTCAAAAAAGATTGTATGTAATTAATTCTCGAAAATGACATATCTCAGTTATAAATCTATAGATTATAAGAATTTGATTGAGTCCACTTCAGTTGATGATACTTCATATGAATCATTGTAATTTGGCTTTAATACATTGATTTTCACATGATCGAATGAGGAAATCTGAAATAATTTATTGACCTATCACAAAATTTTTTGCTATTCAGTTTAACGAAGTATCATGGGTTCTACTAGATTCATTCTAAACTGGCAGTACTAAATGCAAATCGAATGTACAAGAAAAACCTGATTCCACCAAGTTATGGCTATAATAACTAATGAGAGTAAAATCTATCTATGCTAGTCAATATAAGAACTTCAGATGGTTTCCATGCAGTAATTTAATCAGGAACAACTAACAATTCGAATTATTCAAATGATTCAATTATTATTGTGAGAGTTTGTGTTTTTTTTCTTATAACCATTGTGATCCAAAATCTTTACGACCTAATTAGAGGCACTCATTAAAACTTATTTCTCTAACATATACACAAATTTATCTTGGGGCGTTTCACAAAACATCAGAGTTTATAAGTGTTGTATACTGAAAGGGTTAAAAACTATATCAATTGTGTACATTCAAAAAGAAGTAATATGAATATGAGTATCCCACTCTTTGATTTTGGGTCACAATTGGGTGCAAAGTAATACTATGTACGTGAATTTCCTTTTGTTTCAGTTCTGCTAGCTTAACGGTCAGTAATACTAGCAGAAACCAGTTTTTTTGAAAACGTAAATTCAGAATTTTGGTAGTGGATTTAAAAGCCTCAAGTGTTTATGCAAAGTACAGTGTAATGTCGTTTGTGAAATGTCTTTATTCCCAAAATCGACGAGAAATGGATAAATCTGGATTTTCGTGAACACTACAGGCTACATCAATAATATTCTCAGTTGGTCTTGAGCGACGCAAATAGTTTCGTCGATAAGTGAAGCAATCTCAAACGTTTCCCTTAATTACCCTCCTTTTCTACTAATTGCAAGAATTCAAATACATTTGTACGTCTTTTTCTGGGCTTGAGATTATCGTAATGAACCAATTTTTCGTCGACAGTCACAATGCGATGCAGAAATCTCTTTCGTCTTTGCATTGCAAGCCGCTGTTCACAAGCAAACACGCCATTCAACATCTCCCGGCTTCAACTCGTACGGCATCCAATTTTATTGTTTCTGATTCATTCCCATGACTTTCAGGCGTTTTGAAATGGCTTGTTGCGTTACTCCCAATGATCCTGCGAATTCTTGTTGCGTTTGACACGAGTCTTGATCAATTAATGCCTCCAATTCTGCATCTGACGAGAATTTGGCTCGTAAGCTGACATGTTCAATCGAGAATAGCTTTATGATGCAGAAACAAATCAACTAATATTTCGATGACGTTATGTTAACAAATACCTAAGCTTATAGTATGATATTTACGATCTATTTGTGGGTTTTGGTCCTTATACTGTGACTAGAGTAGTTCACGGCCAAGGAAAATTTAGGGAAATAAAAGATCGGGATAAAAATACTTATATTCAATTTATTTCCAACCCACTAAAAGAGTTTGAAGAAGATGATACTTTGTCTAATCGATTCTTAGGGTCGCTGATCACTTCGTCCGTCTCGGGAACAGATGTGAGAATCTCTAATCTTCTCGTTGTCGGTGCAAGTGTTGCACATATGTTGTAGATGTAGTTTCTCGTATACTGGTCTGAACTCAATTGAATTATTCCCCCTGAAATGCCGAGTTTTATGGGCATTCAGGCTGTTTTCCAGTTGACCGTTAGCAAAGCCTTTATACGGATCCCTTAGGGGTGTGGCTTTGATAATCCTAAGTTTGTACACCGAATTCTTCAGTTCTCGAACTTAGAATATTTTCGAAGGAAACGATAGATTCCCTACATATTTATTTCGACTACCACTCACCGCTACAGCCATTTATTTCAAAAAGGCGGAAGCAAAGTTGTACACCTAATATAACAAAATGAAACTTCGTATTGGAAAATCTTCACATCCAAATGTAAACCTTTTATTTTCAATTTCATACTTTCTTCAATGCTGAAATAGCTTTGAATTTGATCTGTTAACCCGTGTATTCGGTTTCCTTTGACGTTAATGCATTCATTTATCATTAATATGGATCATTAACAATCACTTTCGTCTACATTAAACAGTGTTGTTGTGCGGGATCGAATGAACATTTTGTTTCTACCACTTCATAGACGAATCCCGCGAGTATTCCTCCTACTATTAGCCAATTTCAATTATTATCTATCGTCATCGTTTGCGGGAAGTGAACTATTAGTCCAGACTTCGGGTTAATGAATTCCATCTGTCATCAGTGAGTTCACATAATATGAATGAGAGAATGGCTGGATTATCTTGGGTTCATCGTATGCGAAATTCTCGATCTGGTTATGAATGGAAACAATAACTTGAGGAAACAGTCGCCTGTTTTGTTATTGAGATTAACACGATTTGAATTTCTGTCGCTATATATGTTATCTTGATATGAAGGAATTCTAATTTTGTGTATTTATATTCAAAAAGCAATAGGCTACATGGCAGTTTGAATACAGGAATAGTACCATATATTTAAAATTTTAAGGCAGTCTTTGCTTATTATTTCTACTTTCAATCTAGCTCGAAAATGTTATTTTATTTATTATACAACCCATTTTTTGATGAACCAATAGGATCCGAGAATTTCCCATAGTTACAGCGTATTGATTGGTGACTTGGTATAATAGTTTTGGTGTTTCGCCTCCTGCCATAAAAAATAAAAGTCAAGCTCAGTGAAATGCCATTGAATTATCAAAATGCAGTGCTTTGGTTATAGTTATATTGAAACTATTCGCTGTATAATCCTAACGAATACCAACTCGAACATGCACAATATATTCCGATTATACAAACCTTTTCAGTCGACGAAATTCGCGAAACATCACGAGAGCGTAGCTCGAGTACGTCTCGTGAATCTATGTATAATCGATTAGTGCCTATGCTCTTGTCATATTATAACTGACTATTTTCCTCGTCTTAATTTCCACCAATCACAAACGAACAATTTTGAATTACAAATGGTTTCTAGATGGAAAAACTGTATGACAGCACCTGTAAGCAGTTCTTTTGAGTTCACCCTCAGTAAAACTTGACAGCTATCGTCACCAAAAATTACAATACCTTTGCTAACAAGTAATTATAGTCTCATGAAATAGTTTTGTCAAATATCATTCGGGCATTTAATTTTTCGTGTGACAAAAATCGAAAAAACACAATGCAATGTAAAATTTTATAACAAAAAGCATTAGTGAAGGTGCAAAAATCCTCGTCTTCGACTCGGATTCTTGTTGCCATCAGCACTCATGCTTCTTGTTGAAATATAACTCTGAAACGTGTTTTTCGATTTTTTTGGGAAAAATTATGTGCCTTCATAATATTATTTAGGGAAATCTTATTCCGAATGTTTATATTAAAAGTAATTTTTACAACTTTTTCAACTTATATGATTCGGCTTTATTTTTGAGAGAATTAATTTGGTGGAAACCGCAACCTTAAAAGTTACACTGTTGTCAAGATATAAGAGGAAATTGGAAAATGGCGAAAATGAAAAGTTCTCATTTCAACATTTTGAAATTGATGAATGATGTCCTTTAAATGTGACCAAACGAAAAATTCTGACTGTATTGAATCTGTAGACCTTGGTGGCTCCGAATATTTCAACTATTTGAAGTTTACAAATATTCATAGGTTGATTTGCCTTGTGAAACTGAAACTTTCGATGATTTTTATAGTTTGATAAAAACATAACTTGTAACATAACTTCAAAACTAATTACACCAATGGATTCTATTGGCTGCAGAATGTTCTCGTTTCATTTTTATAGCACCAGTAATAAAGAATTAATGAGAACTTTTCCATTCACACCATTTTCCAATTTTATCTTATAGCTTCGAAACAGTTGAACTTATAAGATTGCAAATTTGGGACACCCGATACAGTTATTCATGAAACCTTGTATATGAGATGCGATTTGTACTGATTTCATTGTTCTCTCTTTGTATATTTAAATGGAAGGCTCTGATGATACGATCTTTCAAGCATTCAAGCAATTATTTTAGATACAAAATAAATAATAACCTTGTCGGATCTGCTGTTACGGAAATATTGGGTAATATTTTTTATACTCTGCTTGAATTTTGTATGGTTCTAACGACATCATCAACCTCAACGTTCGCATTATGCTTGAAGTTTTTATTATATTTCCACACGTGGAATTTTAGTACGAAACTTTGCACGAATCTTGAAATCGTTATTTTATATCTACACGTATAATCTCAACTGATTGTCTGTGAAATATTGAGTTTCGTTTTCGATATTCTTCTCGAATCTTCTGTAACTGGAAGAGTTCCAATAAGTTATTCGATATTTAAATGCAAAATTCCAAAATAATCAGAAAAAAACATTTTGGATGGCTATTGTTTAGGAATAATTTCATCAAATCAGAATTTCACACTGATAGTAAAATTATGAATTCAGAACCAATTTAGGTAATTGCTATGATGGCTGAATTTTCGACCTACTAGAATATTCATTATAATTATGTTACTTTGATTTCTTAGGTTTGAGGAAGAAATAAGCTGCAATTAAAGCAATTCCAGCGTAAGTTGCCATTGATACGTGAGCCCTCCCTCTTATCGTGGTGCTGTTAAAATATCTATTTAAACCTTTAAGAGAAGGATCATCCATTGGAGAGTCTCCAGACATTTCGATAAAGCTATAAGTACTTTATGTAATTAATATAATTACGCAATCTTCTGAATTTACGGAACCCATTGTGGGTTTTTGACCATTAACGAACTCAACGGAGATATTCGAACCCTGAATCCTGACTGAAAAATTCAAGTAATAATAATAATAAAAAAAAGGAAAATAATAAATCAATAAAAGGGAAATAGTTCATCAAAAACAAAAAAAGAATTAGTAATTATTGAAGTACATTATGTTTGAATGACAATGTTGTTGGTTGAATCTAACTACCCTAAATAGAAATGACAGATATTGAATTCTAGGAAATAATAAATAAAATAAAAAAAAAATAAAATAACCCAAACTATTTCCCTTATTGGGAAACCTTGTAGAATAGTACATATACTACGTAGTATTCTAAAATTAAATGCTTTTGTTCGATTTCTCTTTCTCCTCTACCCGCATCAAATGATTATCACATTATTTCTCAGGGAACTTCCATTATTCCTACTTATTGACCTAAATCGTTGAATAGAATTGTTGTTATGGTTTGTGAATTGAAAATTATCGAATTTATTATTTATATTTCGTCCATCATTATTTCTCGACGTGTTGAATTACTTGTACTTGAAAAAGGTATCGATTGTTATAACAATCGATACTTTCGTAATCCATTAGTCCATTCCATTTCCATAGTGAATAATAATCATATATGCCATGTATAACACAGTATTTAATTGGATTGAATATGAATGTAAATATTTGAATAGATTAATTATTTAACTTGAATACATTTTTCATTACAAGGTTTTACCTATTAGGTATTCATCAGAAGCAAAAAATTGCGGATTGTTGCGCCAATTTCACTCACACAAAATTTTGAAGGGTCATATTTACGGAACCCCTAGTTGGATTTTTCTCATTAACGAACATAACTCTTAACTTATCTGTGTTTAAGTTCAAAAATACTTCATCATTTCTTCCCGTACGTAGGTTATAAGCTGTATTTTTGTACTATTTTTTGTTACCAAAAATGTTTTATCCTCATAGTTTTATAGTTTGTTTATTCGATTCGGAATTCTGAACAAATAAAACAGAGTTCAAAGCTCTAAGCTCTGAGCATAAAATTTATTATTAGGCCATTTCAATGGATATTCTACAAGAAAGCAGGAAATAATGAAGCATTGTAAAACATTTAATGTGCTTTCATCTGATATTTTGATTGTTTTAAATCTATACTACTCAAACATAAACTGTGAATATGTTAGTATCAGGTGAAATAAACCAGGTCCAAAATAATTATTTCAACATATTCTTTGTGTTTCAATGTATGATTCCTACATGCTAAGTGCACCATAGGAGCTACTTAAACTGTTCGTGGGTAAACAAAGCAGGAATACCAACTGAGACGAAGGACAGCCACGTTCGAGACACCAAGGTTGCTATTATGCGGTTCTTGACCCATTTCTATTTATACTCGACGAATATAAATACTAAAAGATTCGTTCTCAACGGCTTCAAAAATATTGATAATTGTACATCGAAATCTGATAAAGCAGATAATTCTCATTGCATAAAGATGAGGAATTTAACACAGTACAGCCTACCATACAATCATCATATTGCCATAATTCCATCTCGTTGACCTTTAATCGCAGTAATTGACAGTATATATTTATTCTGTTACTATCAAAACTGCCCAAATGATTTCAGAGCAAGTTCTGAGGCATTCTGGGCAAGACAGACAGAGCAGACGTGCGACAATATCAGAAAAGGGGGGAATAGTAGCTTAGTTTATTTATAAGGCTATACTGTGAAACGTTGGTTGCGTAAAGAATGCGTATAGTGATTTATTGTGTACAATAAATGGTATGAGATATACTAACGCTATTCTAACATAAGTTATATTTCACTTTGGTTGATTCCTTCAAATGGTAATATATTAATTTAGTTAACCTCAATAATATCGCTTGAATTGGTCTTTCTTTCGTCTTGAAAAAACATTTAATTTCTTTGTTCTGTGTTTCGGGTTGCTTTGTTGTTGATTGTAGGTATGTAATATTTTTTACGTTTAAATTTGCGTTATTATAATCATTCTAAGATATTTTCAAACAATACGATATAGCAATGAATATTATCATGTTGAATTAACTTATATATGTAATTTCAGATTACCCAAAAATGTAAAAAGAGTCTGCGTGTTTTAGATTATCTATTTTTTCCTGGCATTTTTGTGAAAAAATTTGGATGTTACGCACTTCCGCTACATCGGTATCACTTTTTAAAAACGTTTGGATAAGAAGCTCTGAAGTTTTCAATATTAGTTCCAAAACCAAAGTCAATTCAAAATTTTCATATAGAAACACTGAAAATTTTAATACCTATACCTTGAAGTGTCTTCCTTTGTTTTTCAAAGATTTTTCTCATTCCTCAAAAGGTGACTTATAGAATGAAAAAATCTCTCTCGGGAATCGAACTTGTGTCCTCTTGGTCCAATGACTTAATGCACTTCAAATTTTTTTTCAGAAGGGACTTACCGAAAATAAGGACTTCTCGATGGAAAATATTTAATTCAATACAATCCTTTGCAAGAAACTTTTGGAATTTCAAATTTCTGTATACTTATGTAATCACTTTTGGAATTTTTCATAATTTAATTCCTTCATTTTCCACTTTCCACGTGATAAATATCATGCAGATGGGTCTTATAATTTTCGAGAAAATCTTTGAACGGAAGACGGGCGAATTTTTCATTCGATTTTTGGATTCTACACATTTTAAAATGTAAACAAAAATTATTGCATAATAACTATCACCAGAAATAATAAGCCAAAATTGAAAAAAAAAATTCTTTTTTTAAATGTCTCAAAAGTCACATGACTTACGCACGCGAATTTCAAAGGAGTTGATGGATAGAGTTCATTATCCTACTAAACAAACTTGAGTAGGTATTCTTAAACAAATAAAGACTTTCCATAATAAGCTAGTTCCGCGTGTTGAACACAATTGGAAATGAACTATTATTATTGATACAATTTTACAGATTTATTTCGATGAATAAGTATTGTATATACATGCAATATATGGTTCACAGCACTGTGCTGGTTAATTGCAAATTATCATAAAAATAGATGCTTTTGAACAAATTTCTGTTCATTTTCCAAAAAAAAATCATCAGAAATCAATTCTCAAAGTAGATATACGTAGAATCTGAAAAACGAAAAAAAAAATTCGCCTGCGGTTTTTTTTGAAAATTAGAGAACAATTTGTATGAAAGTTGGTAGAAACATGGGTTGTGATATCAGTTTATTGATTAACGAGTTTTAAAGATCAATCAAGGAATAATTTAAAATAAAAAATTTTTTCGTTGAAAATTATATTTAACAAAATTGATTAAATTGGTAATATGATACATGATACAAATTTTCTACAGAAAAGTCACTGCCTGATAGTTGTGAAGCTATAACTTGAAAATTTCAATCAGAATAAATAACCGGAAAATCCTGTAGAAGTTATTGTTATTGTAGGAAGAAATATTATACCTTTGTTCAAAATTTGTAGTGTTCATATCACAATCAATATCTCTTTTCCTTTTTCGCGAAGTTTAAATAATTGAATCCTATTTTTTTACCGCTAATATTGTCGGAGCTATGGAATTTTCGACAGTTTTTAAACCATCTACTGAGAAAATCATCATAATGTAGGTTCGCGTGATGAAAATGATTGAGAAATTAACCTATTTTATTGATCAACCTCTACAACTGACCTAAATTATCAATCATTTAGGAACTGCAATTGGACCGAACAATTGCATAATCAAATGTTAGAATGACCTAATTCCCCTTCTATATCCAAGAAATATACACACAAAAAAATAATAAAGCTGAAAAAATGAAGAAATTCGACACTGCGCCAATTGCTTTTGATGACTACATGATGTCGAGTATTTTCTATGTATAAAATAAAATAAATTTAAATCTAGTCGGTTTTCTTGTTGGGGAAATTTTTCGTATATCTATCGATATTCTGTTTGATTTTTCTCTGGTTTTAGAAAGTCTATCAACCTGAGATTTCGAATAAGGCAGGTTATAGGAAGCTATTTTAAAAATTTCTAGGATTTTATGTTACAAAATTTGAATATCATTGTCAAGAAATGAAATCTTAAGCTCCTGTTTGGGGAATGAGCGCTCAAAAACTACTGTAGAAAAAGTATTGTTTCACATGTTATTTATTTCATGTTGGAAATTTTTCCAGAGATGAATTCTAAGTTGTTAATTTTAACCTTTGATATTTCGGTAGAGACACCGTGAAAAAGAACAGGTTACGACCTAAATAAAAGGGGGAATAAGGGGAACGAGTAGGATAAAATTCATCAGAAGAATATTTTTTTTCGCATTGAATGGGACGAACAAATTAATTTTTTCACACATTACATAACGCTGATAATTCTACCGATCATCAGAAATTTATTGTTTATTTTGAAGGTTCATGAATAATGAATAGGTTCATGAATATTCAATAGGTTCACTAATAAAAAGAACCCAAACTGAAGAACTGCGATATGTATCGTCATCGTCTGATTATTTGCTTAACTAATAATAATTTTTTATTTTCAGTTTCTGGACTCCTAACTCTGAAGAATGAATTCATGACAACAATATAGACTTTGCTGCTCAATATGGAAGAACTGAAGAGCATTAACATTCAAATACAGCCTACTGGCGACACTCAAGCACAATCAGTTTGCTATAAAGTGAATGAATCTCTAAACAATGCATGTGATACTAGGTGGGTTAATATTAATATTTTGTAGATATATCGATAAAAATGAGATAAAATATGAAACACCTCTTGACATTCCAGAGCAGTACATTTCAATTCTATTTGTTGAGACTTTCAAAAAAAAAAATGAAAAAATATTAGTATATTATTAAAGCAATACATATTTCTAATTTCATGTTCATACCTCATACATTTTTTCAGCAATGAATTCTATTGAATTTAAGTGCTTTATATATCCCTTTTATATTCATAGAGCAGGTTTACAAATAAGAAAATTTTTGTTCCAAATTTGGGAGTGAAAGAATTTTTTTTTTATCTAATTCAAGAAGGTCATAAAATACCTGAAAATAAAAAAAAAAACGTTTTTGAATACTAAATTTTATCTTCTATAATATAAATCTGGTGAACTGTTTTTTTAGCGGTCGTTTTTCCTAATGGATCGCTCTGTCATTTCGTCATATTGTTGAGTATTGAGAAAAGGTTTAAATTTGTAGGATTTTCTTTCAATTATTCATGGATCGAATTCATGACTTGATAAATCATTCATTGGATTAGTGACTTTTCGAAAATACAGAAAATTGTCTAATTCTCTTCTTTTCAATTCGAATAATATAAAGACATATTTTGCAAGAGAGCAACATTAAACTGGAATGTACTGTGGAAGTTTCTGAATACTTATCATCATATTTTATCGCCAATTTTTTTATTGAATGGAATAAAATAGTCATTAATTATTAATCAAAATAATGGCTCTTCTATAATTAAAGCCCCAATTTAATTGTGACCTTCAAGGATGAAAACCATATTATTATCTTGGGAAATATGTAAGGAGAATATCTAATATATTATGCAAAATGTGGAATTATTGATTAGGAAAAAAAATTACTTCGGGAGTAAAGGAATAATACCTTATTTCCAAAGTAGTTCATTTTTCTGATAGATCCCACATTTTGCATAATATATTAAATATTCATATCACATATTAATATTAATTATATAAATAATTTGCCTTTTTTACTAATGAAGGAAGAATCTTCAGATTTGTGAAACTATGCATATATTCATTCAAAATTCAATTTAAGTTATGGAGTTGTTGATATTGAAACAGGAAAAAAAATTCTAGACGATATGAAAATGAGGCCAAATTACTTTAGGATAGCAGATATCTATCATGAAATATTTGGTCATTAATCAATTGATTTTGATACAAAACAATTTGTTTCCTTTGGAGACTTTATATAGTTTTCAAGATCTTTTATAAAAAAATAACTAATTTTGCAGTTTCAGTAGGTAATTCAAAAATTCTGTAATTATTCTCCAAACGAAATGCGTAATTAAATTCAATATCGCTTTGTATATTCTCAACTTCAAACACGGCCGTAATGAAAATACCTAGAAAGTTCAGGCCAGGTTTGGATCTCTAATGCCACTCGAAATGTTGTTTTCCTGATAATTTCAAAACTACAGAGTCGATAGGAATGAAATTTTATATTGAAATGTTAAATAACAATTTCAATATCCAAGCAAAATTTCATGTTGAGCACGTCACCAAAATCACAGAAAATTCAAGATGAGGTGAAATTTAATTCTGTCCGTGAAATGTTAACGTGAAATAATAATTACATTAAAATTTTTGTTTTGATTGTGTCAATATAGGAGTAAAGGGATATGATTATCCGTGATCGCAAAAGCGACGGAGGTGAGATTTTGGGTTTAGATACAAAATATCAAGCTTCGTGCAGAATTACAAGTTGATCCCATCATCAGAAAATTCAAGAAGTGTATTGGAAAAGTTCAACAAAATATTTCTGTGACAACAGATCCGTCTGGATAAAAATCTTGTTTGTATATGTGAAATATTCGTTTCAGGAAATCCATATAACATAACCCCTAACCGATAACAATACCGTCATGCTAAATCCCATTTCATATATATTTAGGTGTTTTTCGTTCTTCAAGGGTATAATACGTTGACGAGCGCTCAAAAGCTCCCGGCGTCGAGGCAGTGAACCTTGAATTTCCGCAATAAATAAATACGTACTATAAATTGTTTATTATTTTCTCTCCTGAAGACATATGTTTGATTTCAGATTCTTAGTCAAGGTTGTAATGATGATGATATCAGTATTATATACAATCAGAACTATGAACGTTTGAGATTTCATAATTCTGTCTTGTAAATAGCAATTTTTTAAAACTTAATTTTTTGCCTTGAAAATTTATGTAGATACCTAATCGTATGATAAATGCGCTATAATGAATGATTTAAGTACCAATTTGCATGATAATAAAAAAACTGTGAACAGCAGACCAAGGAATGTTTTCATTCGATTTTAGGTTCTATACACTCCAAAACGTAAATTGTGAAAAACGACTGGCTTTTAATTTATTTTATCTAACAATTCAAAATAGGAACCACAATAATATTTTCATCATAGTAAACTGTTTTATTGAGTTCACGTTTCAACTGATTCTGGTAGGGTAAAATATTTAAAATTATGTTCTTTTCAATGTGATTATTCATATGTTGAAAGGAGGTCATCTTAACTCACATACTTCTGCATTATTCCCTTTATTGATTTTATTTTTATGATATATATTATTAGTATTATTCTTTTGAGATGAAGCAATTTAAAAAATTATCAACTTCAAACAACGAAGCATGTGTAGATGTAATCTCAGTATTAGAAGAGAAAATGTAAACGAGACATCATACATTTCAACGTATGATACAAGAGTAGAGATAAAAACCTCAGCAAAAACTCTGTCCCCCCGTATAGGTGGAGTTATTGGTTTATGTATTTGTTCACAGAATAAGCTGACATATTTATATTGAAGGGCTTCTTTTCATCCAAACAAAATCTTTTCCATCCTTTCTCATCGCCAACGGTTGACGACTTTAAAATTAAATCTGAACACAAAAAACTAACATTTTTTACTCCTTTCTGGTGAAAGGAAATTTTAAATTTATAATATTTTTTTTGAGGAAAAATAGGTTTGAGTTCGTGTGGAAAAAATTAGGTTTGTTTCCGTCTAGAACTTTTGGAACTTTTCTTTTGAAATTCGGTTTTTGTGAGGTGTTCTCAGGCAATTTTGAGGTCAGGGGAATTCGGTATTTCATCCCGGGATCACTAGATTTAGCTTGGCACTCATTGATCCCTTCCAAATACACCCTTCAAATCCATAGCAGAGCAAGGTGACTTTACTGAAGAATAGTCGGGTTTATATCTCATGTTGTTCCGATCTTCCGATAGATGTGAAGCCCACGACGCCACCTCTTGGGCAATCAAAGAGTCACTACACGGTATAAAATTAGAATTATATTGATATTTATCGAAATATTTTTGTTTGAGTTATTTTGGATACATGAGAAAATATCAAATCACTGTCAAAAATTTTCAGTATTCTTCAAAATAAATTTTCTGCACATAAAGACTGAATTTTGAATTATTTTCAGCGAACAACAGATAACCCCCTGTAATGGCCCCACACCGATGACAATAAACACCAATGGCGGTACATTACGCAAAGTACCGAACAAAAACAGTCCTGGCAGTTACAAAAAACCCACAATTATGCTGTCGCATTTACCTAAAAGACCGCCTGTTGACATTCAGTTCAATGATTTGTCATATTCCATATCTGAAGGAAGAAAGAGAGGCTATAAGACTATATTGAAAGGTGTGAATGGTACTTTCAAGTCTGGAGAATTGACTGCCATTATGGGTCCCTCTGGTGCTGGAAAAAGTACCTTGATGAACATTTTGGCAGGTTATAAGTGAGTATCGTCTTTAAAAGTAAGATAAATCAATGAATACTTTGTGGGAAAGAATGATAATATATTTGTGTAGTAATCAGGCCGTGTCCGGTCAACGCCGCCACTCTGATCCTTACCACTTTTTCCAGTTTCTAGTATTATAGGAATGTCTTCTAGCAGTTTGCAACTACTGCTTTTGGCATTAAAATGCACAGATATTCCATGAGGTGTATACTAGTAAACTATATTTCTCACAAGATTTCTTGAGAGGAGATTCATTTTTATTCTGTGCGGAAATCGCTTAAAATCTATAAATTTCTGCCTTCGTATGGCAGTTTGGAATAACCTCATTAATTTTTTTCGCGAAGAAATTCATAATTTTGTTTTATATCGCTTTGAAAATTGAAAGGTTTCTCAATTCTCAAATATCTCAATAACTTCAAAGTTTTTCAATATAATGGAATTACCACTTTTTCTAAAACATTTCTTTGATCATTGTCATTTATCGCTTTCTTATTTGCTAATATGTATTTCCGTTTATTGATATTCTGAATTTCCAAATTGAAATACACGATAACGTATAATTTTTTTTCAAACTCCAAATGGCTTTTCTTTTAATCTTGTCATCATAATGTGTAGATTATTGAAATAATTGGAATATGATTGAAAAATCTTCAAAATTTCAAAGTAATATAAAACGAAAACTATACTTTTTTTTGTGAAGGAAACCAGTGAATTCATTCTAAACTGCAATACCAAGGTTTCTTCCAAAAATTCAGAGAATTGATCAACCCATTTACGCACAGAATAAAAATGAATGAAGAACCTAAATCCTGTTTTTTTGATTTTAAGATTAGTACTTGTTAGACGATCCCGTAGTTGGTAAGTTAAAGAGCTTTTATTACTTACATACATTTACAAGGAAAAAATGTATGATACCTAATATTTCTTTTCAAAATTGGAGAAAAAAAGGAAATAGTTGAAACATTTCAAACCATTACTTCCAACTTGGATCTTTTCAAGATGTTTTTTTAAGTTCTGGTCCATGCTATCACCTTTGAAATGTTTTACATTCTTTTTAATTGCTCCTTTAATGTGTGGAATGCTTCAATATGCGTCTATTAATGATAAGATGGAGGATATCTAAATCAAAACATATCAATCGAACAAAATGAACTAACCGAATTACATATATACTAATTAAATAATGACTTCAATTAGTAGATAAATTAATCGTTACAAGAGGTCATTAAGAAGTAATTTTGTATTCATCAGACACACTTCTTCTATAATTTAAAAGACCCATGACAATGATATTTTCGTGAATCTGTTATAGATCCTGTCTATATAATATCGATATGATTGTTTTGGAGTAGTTATCTTTAATCCTTTTTTAAGGTCTCCGTAATATCAAATATCAGTATTTTTCCAATACATCTCGGAAACCAACAAATGGTGTTCCACAAGATTAGTGACAAAAGCGATTCTTTTCAGCACATGTTATCATGACATTTTCAGGTACTTGTCTAAGTTTGTATAATCGTTATTTTGAAATTCTTCTATTATAAATTACCGTAGGTCTTCGTCTTCAGGAAGCCTCAAATTGAAAGGCCTTGAAGGAATTTTAGAACACGACTTGTCAAAATGATATAATTACAAACTTTCTTAAGACTTATTCAGAGCTTGATCTATACGCCATATTCAATTGCTGAGGCCAAATGCGGATTATCTTGCAGACTTAATTTTTCAAAACATTTTAGAATTGTTTGTTCACTCGGATGATCACGGAGATCATAACCTACACGTTATCCATGATAAATTACCTTTATCAGGTTTTGACTTTTATAGTCAATTCTGTAAATTTGAATTATGGGGGTATACTAACTGTTTTAATTAAAAAAAAAGACGACCTGATGCCATTCCACATTCCAATGTTGACGTTCTCTGCATCACTGTAATTGTTGCCGGCGATGCTCAACCGTCAGAGGTAACACAAAATGGGGTCGATAATGCTGCAGTCCAAAAGACCTTATCCGGCGGTAAACCGTTCGGACAGTTTGACAGTTATATGATGGCTTTGTTCTTCTAACCACTCATCAGCCAAAAATTGTCGAATTGTCGCAAATCGGTCACTAACGGCTATAAGTCTTAGACGTCGATCTTGAGTTTCATTTGTCCCCCTTCGATGTCCGGTGTCTACTATTCTTCGATTTTGGGCATTATCAAACCACGCTTGATAAAATCTCATAACAGTAGTTGGATTTCTATTCGTACAGTTAGCGATTTCTCGAAATGACAACCCCGCCTTCCGTAGACCAATAATTTGACCTCTTTCAAATTCACTTAGCTGGCGATAAATTCCGCGTACACGTGCTCTAGGCATTTTTTAACAACAACTAAACATGGACTTTAGATCTTCTCGAACAGCTGGTTTGGTCTGAAATTAAAAAAACTTGCAAAAAACGACTAGAATATTTCAGTAACAAAAATTGTTCACAATTTTTTTCTCCAAATTCAATCATTTATTCCTTGCCATACTATCTATGTTTTACCAAAATAAATTTTAAATTCAAACAGCTCCTTCTGAGTATTGTAGTTTCTTTGTCATTTAGTATCTTCAATGCTTCATCTTATTTTTGACTGAACTCCAAACTGTTGAAAAAAGTATTTGACACAAGTAAGAGTGTTGCTTATATTTCATTTTGAAATTCTACAGCACCCTTTAATGACCTGAAAATTAACCTAATATGTAAATCACTTTCAGAACTTCAAACTTGACCGGATCAGTCCTCATCAACGGAAAGGAGAGAAGTTTGAGAAGATTCCGTAAAATGTCTTGTTACATCATGCAGGACGACTGTCTCTCACCTCATCTCACTGTGAAAGAAGCGTTGACCGTTTCTGCGAATTTGAAATTGGGAAAGAGCATCAGCAGAGCTGACAAGAAAATAGTCGTCAAGGAAGTAGTCGAAGCCCTTGGTCTGCAAGAATGTATTGACACCCACGCCTGCAGCCTTTCCGGAGGACAGAGGAAGAGGCTTTCGATAGCCCTGGAGATGGTCAATAATCCTCCAGTTATGTTCTTCGACGAGCCTACTAGCGGTTTAGACAGTTCAACGTGTTTTCAGTGTTTGTGTCTGTTGAAATCGTTAGCGCGTGGTGGAAGGACGATCATTTGTACTATTCATCAACCTTCCGCCAGACTTTTCGAAATGTTCGATCATCTGTACATTTTGGCGGAGGGACAGTGTATTTATAGGGGGGTAGTGAAGGGGTTAGTTCCGTTCCTTTCTTCAATGGGATTGAATTGTCCAAGCTACCACAATCCAGCTGATTACGGTGAGTAATTCAAGGAATAACGTTAATTGATCGATCTGGTCGTTGATTCTCGAATTGAAAGACTTATGACGGCATAAAGTAGTAATTTTTGAAATATGGATTACGCGCGTATGCCAGATCTGGCATGCTACTAAAGCATACATGACTTGCAAAGCGCGATTATGCGTTATAATTTGTAAGCTACTTGGCGAATAGACTACTTGCGCATGTAACGGGTGTTTTTTTTCGAGGTATATAACTTTAAATTGGCATTACTGTTCAAGATTGCCAACGATTTTACAGCTGTTAAGTGATTCATTCTCAGTGTGATTTGGCAATTCATCATGAATAGACTCACGCCTGAACAACGCTTGCAAATAGTGCAATTTTATTTCGAAAATAATGGTTCTGTGCGGAATACGTATCTCCCACTACGTCCATTTTATTTTGTTTAGCGATGAAGCGCACTTCTGGTTGAATGGCTACGTCAACAAACAAAACTGCCGCATTTGGAGTGAAGCTAATCCTCAAGTGTATGTCGAAACACCGTTACATCCAGAAAAACTGACTGTTTGGTGCGCTTTATGGGCTGGTGGAATCATTGGTCCGTACTTCTTCAAAAACGATGATGGCCAGAACGTTACAGTCAATGGTGATCGGTATAGAGCCATGATTACTAACCTTTTCATTCCTGAATTGAACAACCATGATGTCCAGGAGCTGTGGTTCCAACGAGATGGCGCAACATGTCACACAGCTCGTGCCACAATCGATTCATTGAAAGACATGTTTGGTGACCGCCTAATTTCACGTTTTGGACCTGTGAATTGGCCTCCAAGATCTTGTGATTTAACACCGCTAGATTACTTTCTGAGGGACTATGTAAAGTCATTGGTCTATGCGGATAAGCCTCAAACCCTTGGCCATTTGGAAGACAACATTCGCCGTGTTATTGCCGATATACGGCCATAAATGTTGGAAAAAGTCATCGAAAATTGGACGTCCAGATTGGACTTCATCCGAGCCAGCCGTGGCGGTCATAATGCAGAAATCATATTTAAAATGTATTGCCACAAGATTATCTTGTGGAGAAATGAAATTCATGTCAATAGAATAATCCATCATTGTTTTATTGCAATTTAAAGTTCTATAGCTCTAAAAAAAACACCCTTTATGAATTTGGCTCCAAAATTCCAATATTTCTTCGGAAATTGAAACTATGTTGTAGATTGCATATCTAGATAATAGCTCAATAGATATAGTTCCATGACACCGACCATAGTATAACCCTTCCCTTACAAGTACCTAGTACCATTGAACTGGGTACTAAATCTCTTCGAATACCGAAAATAATTTCTTCCTTAACTCTCTATGGCGGTGATAAGTGATCGTCTAGTAGAATAAATAAGAGGAGCTGTGTAATGTATGCAACCCAAACTACTTATTTGAATACTCGACAGAACAGAGAATCGAAAGAAAATTCAGTAGAACTGAATAAGTCCTTGACCTAACCATCACCTTTTCTATACAAAGAAGTTGCTTTCGAAATCGGTTTCAATCAAGGCAACATCTTCTTCATTAGGGTCAAATGTCTTTCAATGGAATACCTTCTACTCATTGTTTACATTGTTTTCGATGGAGCAGTTTGAATAATACTTATCAAGTCATTGCTTCGCTTGCACAGCATTTTCGCATTAAAAAACAGTGTTGTATAAATACACAAACGTTTACATCCATTTGTCAAATAACAAATGTAGTTATAATTAATATCAAGATGTAGAGGTATGGCCCTGGCCTAGCCATCTCAACAGTAAGCTCAGGACCTATTGAGAGACGTGCTATTACTGCTATTTATGTTGAACCATTATGATTTACATAAAGTACACAGCACTTTCCACAAATGCACTCATAATAATGTGCATTAAAAAAGAATATTTTGAAAAGCACCGGTGAAAGAAATTGCAAATCAGATTCAATGAAAGAAACAAAATAACAATGGTATACAAATATAGAGATCTTACTTTAACAATTCTTCAGATACAAAGTCATCGTGTAGTGATCAGCAAGAGGTAATGATAATAAATGAGACCTTCAAAATGGCCTCATTTCCAAGTCAAAGATGCCAGGAATTCAAACAATCAAGTACACAATGTGATAATCAATTAAGGAAGACAATACTCAAAAACAAGCTGAATAGTTCGAATTAATAAAACAAATCTTGCTTCATAACTTCAAACATTGAAATCTATAATAATTTTTGGGTAATCAGATAAATATAACAATTAATATTACAAGATGTATGTACAATATGTTCATATTCAAATTACATATGACCTGATTTCAACAATGAAGTGACATCTAATTAAAAAACTTAAAAAACTAACTATCAAGGTAAATCACGACAGGAATATGTTTCTGCAGAACAAGAAAGACGGAAGGAACAACCAACAAAACAAAATAGAACAAATATACTCATACAAATTTCAACCGTTGACCAACTAGTAAAAGGCTCGTTAAAAGAAATGAGGAATAGACAGGTGTGAAGTCATAGATCATAGGCAATTTGTTCATTTAAAATATTTTCCTCATTTCTATAGGATCTTCATACTCTCCCAGTTATCTAACAGGAGGCTCTTCTTCGCAAGGTGTATGTTGGCGAAAACGATAGCTCTTAAGCTGAGAGATAAGGTGGACTGTATTTGAAAAGCAATGGTATCAGAAGTCTTACCTGGATGGTGTAGTTCCAAATATTCAAGGGCGATAGAGGGTGATTTTATTCTTCCTCAAGTCTATAGTAACTCAGAGTTGAATTCCTATTGTGCACAGCAGCACAGCACTTTCACTAGTTTCAGCGAAATTACAATAGTAAAGCAAAAGCGAAAACGAAAGCAGAAAAATATAAGCGGCGATACATGTATATTATAGCGATTGTCTTTTATGACTGACGAATTGTCTTTTTGATGAGGGGGGGATAACGAACTAGATTCCTGATACCATATGATTTAATGCGTATTATGAAAATCTAGGTTTGTTTCTCCAACAGTGTAATATCCCAAAATTGGTGTCTTCGTCAAGCATATGATTCGAACCCACGAGATGCTTAGCAAAATGAGAAAAAAATTAAAAAAAGTAAAACGCCAAAAGAATACTCACCAACATGTCCGGAAAGCTGCTCGGTCATAAGCCAAGGTTTACAGCGGGTTATTCCGAAGATTTTCAAATGCAATTTGAAGTGCAACGTTTCTGTACTAGAGTACAGAAGAAGCCTAGAATTAGAATTCTGGGCTATTCATGCTATTAGGTACTTGATAGGAATATGATCTCATAATATATGTCTGTTCGAATTTTTGAATTTCGTTGGATTAGTTCAATATCTTCTGTGAAACTGGCAGAGATTTACCATCCTCGACAATTGTTTATTTTCGAGATCAGAGAACATAGAAAGAATGAATGCTGCTATTTATATTTATTAGTTGAAATCTTTTCGACCTGTATGTTTGAAAGACATAATGATTCATACGTTCAATAGATACTGAATATTTCATGTTTTAGTTATGGAGGTCGCTAGTGGGGAGCATGGAGACTACGTTCAGAAGCTGGTAGTTGCAGTTAACGATGGAATGTGCACCAAAACATTCCAACAACTGGCATTGAAAGAACAAGAAGCACTCGAAGCTAAGAAGATCAAAAACGACATCAGCAAATCTCAAGTAACCCCTGAATCTATCATACAAAATGGAATCTCGAAAGGATCTGCCCATGCACCGACCTGCACCACATCCCTTCTGGATTCCTCAGACAATTTAGCTCAGTTGGGACTGCAGAGTTTTCCAGCATCTGGACTTCTGCAGTTTTGGATTTTGCTCAAGAGAACAACGTACATAATATTGAGAGACAAAATGTTGACTAGGTTACGATTGTTATCGCATGTTGTTATAGGAATTCTACTAGGCCTCATCTATTACGATATAGGAAATGATGCTGCCAAAGTTATGAGTAATGCGGGTTGCCTATTCTTTATAACATTATTCACAATGTTCACTTCGATGATGCCAACGATATTGACATGTGAGTAATTTGAGAAATGATTTTGGTATAGTTACAGTTCATTGTGCACCCTCACTGTTATTTAAAATCTAGAATTTTTGCCGTTTTACTATACTTCTTCTTTTAGATCTTTGAATGGAATGGATCCTAGCGTTTTCTTTTTATTGGCAAAATAATGCGCCCAAAATTAAGACATCATTGTGATGAAACCTTAGTGAAAGTTTCAGTACTTTGATATATCTTTTTTTTTGCTTAGATATTCAATTACAACTGACAAAATATTGAAACCAACCAAAAGAAAAATAAATAATCCAAAACTGTACAAATTGAGTGAACGGTTAATGAATTGAATAACTGAACTAATATAAAGACAGAAGGACGTTTCGGGATTTTTCAATACAATTTTTTTCTCATAATTATAAAAAATTACTGCATTTACAAACTTAACACTTGTATATTCATTTCACTAACTTGCATTTGAGAACACCGTAGGCTAACTGAAAGAAAACGTTTCTCTGGTATGATATACAGAGAAAGCAATATCAACAGGGATTGTATAGAGTATAGACCTTATCTCTTACTATTCTGTGAAATGCATATGCAACATTTACAATTGAAATAATAATTTTTAGAGAATTTAATTTCATCTTTTAGTTGAAGTTGTCTCTAATCAATATTTGATCACATACTTCGAATTATATAGGTCGAATGAATCTTCTCGATGAAGGCAATCGCATATAAATATAAAAATTATTACATTATTGTGCCTTCACTATCTGATATATCTTTTCGATACACTTATACTTTTTTGTCTAGAACAATTGTCAATTCCAAACGAAGAAATATTTTCATCAAATAGACTCATTTGGCCTTTATACTTAAGAGTAATCAAATATTGACCAACATCAACCGAAAAATGAACTTAAATTCTCTCAAATTGTTATACAATTGTGAATGTTGATTTGCATATCCATTTCACAGAAGAGTAAGAGAGAAGATCTATGATCACCTGTTGAAATTGATATCCTCAATGTCTTTATGATATTAGCTGCTACTTGCTCATGCATAAATGTAAAATTTCAATATTTCTCGTTCTACTTATCCGATCCTAATGAAATTATTTGGACCGAATTTTTGTATTAGAATATAAATGGTCCCATGGGAATTTCAGCTCTTCTGTTATTATCTCGTGGTAGCTATTGTTATATCAGAAATTCAATATATTTTACTCCTATCTTATTATACAAGTTTTTGTTTGAAATTTGCAATTTTTTGTTTGCAGTTCCGGTGGAGATGTCAGTATTTGTCAGAGAGCATTTGAATTACTGGTATTCAGTTAAAGCTTATTATTTCGCCAAAACTCTAGCTGATATACCATTTCAAGTAAGTCCAAATCCATTCTGATTCAATTGAAAACCAACTCACCATTGTTTTTCAGATTGTGATGACCATGGGATATGTTATGGGAGTTTATTACCTCACAGCTCAACCCATGGAATTCACAAGGTTTTCTATGGTTCTTATAATTTCTGTAGCCACCGCTCTTGTTGGACAGAGCTTCGGACTTTTAGTGGGAGCTGCATTCAGCATAGAGGTTAGTAAATACTTTTATTAGAAGATTAATTGAATTTACTCGGCGTCTAGAGCTTCTTTGGGAAATATATAGTCACTTCTTTGGAATATTGCAGCCTTGGTGCCAGTTTTGTACAACTGCTATGAGGTCTGAAATTAATGTTAAAAAAACGCTGGAGAAACTCGAAATATAAGTAGGTAACCCTGAAATATACCTGAATAAAAATAATTTTATGAAATTCTAATTCAAACAATATTTTGAAGTAGTCTTAAGAACATTGAAATAATATTCTTAAAAATCTCAAGTATGAACAGCAATTAGATAACGAAGACAAAACAAAGTGTTATTAATCATTATTATCAATTCGATTTCAATACTTTTTTGCATTCTTATTCAGGATAAGGATCCATACGATAATATATGATGCATGATGTGCTCTACTTTCAAGAGTTGATTACTATTTTGACCTCGTTTTCCGTTTAATATGATTAATATATCAATATCGAAGCAGATGTTCTTTATCAATAATTATGAAGTATTGCTGATATGATGGTAGTTATGCCACCAGTAGATAAGAGCCGGGAAAAAAAAAGAAAATATAGACAGAATTAAATGCAGCAAGAATAGTATATTAATAATAGTGCCTTTATTGCAAAAAAAAATGATTCATGATATAGGGGCGAAGTCTAGCTTGAGCTACTCTAAATATTATGTTGCATACATATGTATATTATGTTACATACATATGAGTATTATGTTACATACATATGAATTAAACCTTAGAGCACGAGGAATGTGCAAGTGCTTCGATGTCAGAATCATCTGTAAACATGATAACTCTCGAAGGAAAAGAGCCAGATACTTAAAAATTTCATTCAGGGCAAAGTTGGACCCAAATGCCATGGTTGAGCTCGTTAGTGAGCAAAATTCGACTAGAGGTTCCGATACTTGATGATAGCGTTTTCAGGATCTCAAAAAAATTCAAACAAGATATCGTAAAAAAATATTTCAGAGACAACGGTTCCGAGGTAGTTAAAATTTTGTACAAAATTTCGTATCAATAGTGGCGTCAAAATCACAGATATTTATTTATTTAGAAAAAATAGAAGCTTTTGAGCATTCATGCACTAATTGCACCCTTGAAGACCACCTATAAATACAGGGTTAGTCTTGAAGGTATATATGAATATAGCTGCTGATGACCTCTAAGCATACTAACACTCGGTTTTGGATTTCTTCATTGACATGAACGTGTGATTTGAATTGGTGACAAAATCTCAAGGACCATGCAAGGACTACATCAAGACAAGGGAGAGTATTTAGCTCTCTCAAATTACCTCGACTAAGCTCTCCTTGCAGTTTTTTAGGGGGGATTATTGGAAATTTCTCTTAGACACATCCATTCAAAAACATAATAATGGACTAGTTTTCATTTTTTTGTTAAGGATTAATTCTAAAAATTTAAGTAAAATGAAACAAAAATGTGGAAGAATCATTGAAATATCTCTAGAAATAAAAAAGTTATGGAACTTTGAAGTTGCGCTTGGAAGAATAATTTCATAGTACGTGTAAGTGTCGTGACGTCACACACTAGACGACTGGTATTCGCAGAGTGCTTACGAATTCATTGGTGTACAATCACTTGTGCCGTTCGTGTCGTGTTTTGTTCGTTACACGATGGCTGAAAAAACTTACTATATACATACATATAAATTACTTTTTTCTCTTTTTACTTTTAACTCCTCACATAAATATGTTTTGCCATTGATAGACTTCAACAACCAGCACTCAACTACAAACTCTTTATGAAACGTTTTTTAAATAAATCATCGTTATAAGTTGAACCATGATGAAGCAAACTCAAAAGTAGATACTTACTTGAAAAGTTTAACTCCTTTTATTTCTGCACTGGCATAAGATGGATTTGAAGAAAAAAAACTCCATCACTGCGAATATATCTATTTTAGGCAAATTGTCTTTTTGTCCTTTCACGAAGCCTTCTTCCATTATGGTGACATAAAAACAAAACTCGAGTTAAAACTACACTGTACAACTACAAACGGCGCGAGAGCCTTGGCGCGGCTAAGTATTTAAACGTAATTTATGGTGTAGCGATCACAGGCAAGAGCCGTGACGTCACAGATCAAAGACGTTCCGCGCTAAAATACGTAAACTTAAATAATCTATTTCTCAGTCATTTATTGATGGATTTTCAAAATTTTTTCACTGATTTATCAGTTTTGCTCTATATTTTGATTCTATCGTGTCAAATATAGTATTATCAACATCACTAAACTAGTCCATCACATCCATGAAGAATTGAAAGGATGTTATTTTATCGCATTGTCTACCTAGATATATGTTACAATCAAAAGTTACTAATATGAATTTTCTTTTACAGAGTGGAGTATTTCTTGGACCAATATCCACAATACCTATGGTATTATTTTCTGGTTTCTTTGCTAATCTAGATGACATACCGTACTACCTGAAGTGGTTACCTTACGCCAGCTACGTCAAGTATAGTTTCGAAGGGACTATGATAGCCATTTACGGTTTGGACAGAAAGAAGCTGGATTGCAAGAACGACTACTGCCATTTCAAGTATCCCAAACAATTCCTCGAGGACATGTCAATGAAGGACGATATGAATACGTTCATAATTAATGTTTCTGTTCTAATTGGCATCTTTTTAACCTTGAGGTTCTTCACTTATTTTGTTCTCCGGATAAAATTACGACAGAATCGCTAAGTTCATTAGGAGGACATTGTGGACACTTCATGAATTTTCGGGGTTGCAAGATCTTAGCATAGACATTCCAGCAATACATGCATGTTAAGAGGAGACATCAAAACGATATACTTAGGCATCTCTTACATCGAAAGTTGAGAGCTAATCAGGTTTATCTTTTAATTATGTGATATATACTTATTTCAGAGTAGAAGGTTGACAGTTCATTCCAAAGGAATGATTATATATATAGGGTGATAAGATTTGCAAGATGAAAGTTACTTGGAGTGGGCTATCTCAGTTTTTGGTAAATAACCCTTGTAGGTTTGAATTAAATTGGTGCGATAGTGGTTATAAATGACAGTATTGGCGTTAAAATAAAATCAAATTGAAGTATTATTTGATGTAATACCTATTTTATCTAGTTCGACAAATTTTATATTTCTTGATTAAACTTTAAACAATATTGTAACTCATGTACATAATCATGGAACAAATAAATCAAAGGTGCTATACAAAAAATTGGCGATTAAACGTATATCAGAACGCCGAAGTATTATAATTCTAAAACAAACAGGATTTATATGTTGAAACATATTCTGAGTTTTCAAGATTTTCCTACATATCAACGTGAAATGAAACTCAGGTTTCTGCGCAATTCAATATAGATCTGAATACATCACACTGGATAAATCTAAATACTCCTAATATAATATTTTATTAGGACATCTTGTTCATCATTGTTTAAGAATGTCCACTAATACTGTTAGGTTAATATGAGGTAATAATCTGTTTCGATTGCATTTCATGAAGACTTCGAAGTGAGACTTCATTGGAACACTTCAAGTAATTTTCTTTTCATATTTATTTTATTTTTGTATATGTATCCTCAATTGTGTTGATTCAGTTTTAACAATTATCGATATGAAATTCTATTATTATCTGTGATTTTATCTAATGCTAATATGAAATACTAAGGATTGACCAAATTCTGAAAGTTAACTCTAATAGCTGACTGAAAAATCTAAATGAAGGTTAGATTCAGCACAAAAAAAAAAAAAAAATAACGCCTTAGGTGGAGAGATTTTCATGACAAGGAGGAGTCAAGTTTTACATCAACCTCAAAATTTATATACTATTTAATGAGATTAAATAATCCAGTAAACCATTCAATCTTCTTCAGAGTGAAATCGTTAAAACGGAAAATAATAAGCTCAAATAAAAAATAGTATAGATATTTTACTTTGAGCTCATTATTTTCTAGATGAAATAAGGTCCTTTGAGAATGAGATTAGTTTTTTCGGATATCAATTCACTTCGATACGTTCTCTATATTGTAAAATATAAGGGAATATTTCAACAGCAATATGACTGAAATATTTTGCGATTCTATAATTAAGAATCTGCAAGACTTTTTGTGATCTGGAAATGAGCGAGATTAACGAAGGATAGTTACTAATCGAAATCTTGTCTAAATATTGAATTATTATGGATTGTTAAATATTGTGGGTAGGTATTCCTGAGTCAAAGGCCGCAAGAAAATAAATTTTCTGGTTACGAGGGACCGTCTAACTATACGCTGTTGGGAAAAAATTAACAGTAATGTGCCTGGTCTGGGTATGGGACACAGTAACAAAGCCTACACAAAAAACAGTTCTCCTGAATCTTATAAGATCTAAGCTTTTGAGATGTCTCAGTGAACCTCAGGAGAGAATTGAGTTAGAAAACATTGAGAAGCTTCGAGCTTTTAAACATTAACCCTACAACAAAATGAGTTTAGATAATGAAAAATTAAAAGTGAGTTAATCTCATGAAACTAAGCAAACTCTGAATATTAATTTTTCGAATGTTTCATACACTATTCCGATATTCTAAATATTTTGCATCCATCTTTACGGTTGATAGTATAACTTGACTTGCTCTGTATAGTTATCTCATTTAATTTTATGAGGCCTTCATAACATATGAAAGCTTTTGTTTCTCTAGCAGCACTTCCCGATGACCTAATCCAGTCAATAAATATTGTTAATTCCTGAAGAATTATTTATCCAAAAATAATTCAAAGTATTTGAGTCGTATGTGAATATGCAAACTGATGTTTTAACAATTACCTTTTCTCTACTATCTATTCATGTGATGACCTGGTAGGCGCAAAGTTTTCCTTTTTTCAAGCTGTGATGTGTAACCAGATTAGACAGTTTTATTTTGTCATTCCAAGAGATTATTCCAACCTGTGATTATAAATTTTTTATGGAAAAACCTACAAACGTATTTCTTGAAAAAAAAAAGGCTTCCATAGACTGAGATCAGTAAGATACGATAATATTGGTAGGAAGTATTTTCAAATTAGTGAGCGGTCAATAAGGCCAGCTTAGTCTGTGGATGCCGGTTGCTTTTAGTTTATTGTATTTATTGGTTTGTTTTACATCTACAATAAATGGCACAAATAAGAATAATGTTATTTATTTGAACCTTGAGATTTCTGACATGGTAGTTTAAATTAGATTATAGAAGGGGTAATCATAACGCTATGTAGTGAGTCTGTCTGCCCGAGAGGTGGCGTTATGGGCGTTGCGCCACACTTTAATGCGGCCCCGGCAGATTTAAGGGAGCCGCCGCGTTGCAGCAGAGTCACCTCTCAACGATGGTGTGAGAGGGTATATTAGGCAGAGATCGCTGGATTACCTAACTGAAGAGTGAAGAATTATGTTTGGCTCGAGAAAGTTTCGCTAAAGCTATATACCGTGTTAACATCTAATAAATGGCATAAATGAGAAGAGTATTTTTTTTTATTTCAACCTTGAGATTTCTAACATGGTAGATTGAATTAGGTTGCAGAAGGGGTAATCATAACGCCATATTAACCGTGTTAATACTGTGACCTATAGATCTATTGTATTACCCCGCGTTGTTTACCAGTTGTACAGCAAAGTTTCAAAGAACTATACTGCCAATTCTTAGATCATAAATACATTACTTGTTCTTACTTCACTTTCAAGTGGAAAATTGGTAAAGCAAAAGGATACAATCGTTACATAATTTTTTGTTAATCCATACCTGGATTTTCCTTGAGATCATAAGTTCTTGAGCTTTAAGAAAGAAAGATGTGTGCCAGAAAATGTACTGGGTGGTTCGCTTGTTATGACCTTGGAAATGAGCAAAATTCATGAACCACCCTGTATTTCGGTAACCAAGGCAGTCAGACCCAATAAATGGAGTATATCTAGATTCTAGTTGTTCTATATTCACTGTTCAAGTTTTTCCATTCACCAATGAAACATCCTGTAAATATGAAAAAAAATGACCGATTCATTCTTCTTTTTTTCTTCCTTTTTCGTCGATTCATTGAAAACATTATTTTGATGCTAAAGTTAATTAACAAAAAACCCCAGGAAAAAATTGTAAGAAATTTGACTTATTCTCTCTCAGCTCTCTGTATCTTAGACACGAATATCTTTACGAATTTTTTTTACTGAACAAACCGTACTTATTTCAGAGTGTTCTTCTGATCCTAGTATTTGGGCTATCTCATTTCCAAAGATCCTATATGTATATTTTCATTCTTATATCAGCGCATCCACCAATATTATTTGAGAACGTTCCATAACACCTATTTAAAAATTTTCATTGACTTTGTGTTACGGATACGAGGCTTTTTCTCTGTTCAGTATTGACTACTCACGTTCATCCAAATAATATTATTAGTCTCTCAACAACATATTCTCTCAGTTCATGCATACCTGCCACGGAGATCCAGGGAGATGAACTTCTGGAGAGGAGTGCCAGGAAAATCCAGAAGAGATGAGATACCTAATGATATCATAAGACAAAGAATGGAAATAAGACAGGACATTGTTGATGACATAAGAACCTAGCACCTAGCTTGGCACGGGCACGTCCAGAGAATGCCACAACTATTCACCGTATTCCAAAGATTGGAAGAAGGAAGAAGGAGAGGAGGTCCACGCAAAAGAGAAGGAATTGATGGCGAAATTCGGGACAGAGGTCTGGAAGAGAAAATGTGGGCAGATAAAGAACAGTGGAGATTAGCACGTAGTATAATCCGATATTTATATACAGGGTGTCCCGTAAAGAACACGTCAAACCGAGGGAGAATGTAGATCAAAGGATAACTCACCTGCTATGACAAAATTCCCATTATAAAAGTCTTACCGTTTTCGAGATATTTTTTTTTTGAAAATAATGAATTTTTGCCCCTTTCAATAGTTTTGTCCTTACGGTTGGTACGATTTTACATCTTTTTGGTTAATTTTTTCAGTAAAATATTGTTGAAGAATGATTTTAACGTTTACATTAAAAACATCCTCCGAACATTTTAAAGGGGGGCTATGAGAAATATTTCTATTGGAAATTTTGGTAGTGGATTATTTTGTTCATGAAGTTTAGCCCATCGTAGTGGAAAAAAATTTACCGAGCTACTGCTGCACATTACACCAATAAACTGTCTATTTTATAGTGATTTCGAAGAGGTATCACACAAGTCATTTGTTATTCAAAGAAAAAAGATATGGCTGTTTTTATCCAAATGGGTATGTTTTTGACAAAATCAAGTTTGTCAATTCTGTTAAGAAATCTTCGATATTGCATTACTTAGTGAACAATGGCAATTGTTTACGTACGAAAATATTACTCGCCTAATTATTCACCTCAACGAGATTCAATTTTGCCGGCAAATTTTGCGAAAACATCATGCAGATCCAGATTTTTTTTGATGATGAATTTTGTCATAACAGGTGGGTTATCCTTTGATCTACATTCTCCCTCGGTTTGACGTGGTCTTTACGGGACACCCTGTATATTTCATGCTTATAAGAATTCAGAACAATTGTCAATTTATGCTGTGAAAAACTTTGAATGGCCACGAACAAAACCATTAAATAAAAGTTGACTCTGTGAAGCAGTATAATTCAAGGATTACGCCATGAGTGACCGAAAAGCACAAAAGAAATTCTGGGAATATTTTGGAAATTTTAGTTTTATAGTTTCCCACGGAATATCTGTTTACAGAAACCCAGTTACTAAAGGTAAGAGATCTCTATAGAAACCAGTATTTACTCTGGGTATTCGAGAACAAATATTTTCTTCAGGAAAAAAAAGAAAATCTTACACGGCCCAGTTACAAATTCTTGCTCAACTCTACCATCCTTCAAAAAGAGTCACACACATAGGTGTGTTTTCTATCACGGCCCCAAACTTTTTAATCTCTTACCAGTTGCCATAAAAAATATTTTAAATTTCAATGTATACAAAGACTCAATCAAAGCTTTCATCATGCTCAATAGAGAACTTTTCAACTTATTTGGTTGATTGGAGGTGGCTATGAGCGTGGTAACTTGTGTTTTTTCTTCTTGGGTTCTCTCTCTTTCTCTCTGCCTTTTTTTTTGTTAGTATATTTTGCCCAAAGGATCATCAGACTAAATGTTTGGCTTGGATGTTAAAAAAAATAAGTATGTTTATCTCGGTCCTGCGAAATTTAATACTTGTTATGTCTTTGAAGACCCCGAATGGAAGATGAAGAGCACAACACAAGTTGGTACTTAGGTGCGTACATCCTCACATGAAGGGTAAATAATTTGCAGATTGTAGATTGGAATTGTATTTATTTTTCGAAGGAATAAATTTGTTATCTGATGCGTTGGAAGACCAATAATAGAAAAATATTGAAATAGTTAACAACGTGTTAATAACTTGAAGAGATATTCATAGAGGGAAGTTGGCAGGTATTGAACTTGAAATGAATTTCATATGAATTGAACCATGTTGTTATTAAGCGAATTTGCTACTTCATCGAAATTAAAATTTGTTCGATCAATTGATTACTTGCACTAAATAGTGTATATTGGCAATTCGTTCTCATTATTCCTATCATTTGTTGCTACATTTGATGAAGTTCAAAAAAAGCTTTTAAATAGCACTCAGGAAATCTTTCCTCCAAAGTAAACATATAAACATTAAAGTAATGAAAGCGATATTCATGTATCACGAAATCAAAGAACTGCGCTTGCAAGAAATTATTCTAAGGCAGTAAGTATGAATGGATACATGAAAGTTTGATTCTGATCTCAAAATATTTAAAATTTCTTCTGAATATAAAGAAAATGAAGTATAAGCATTTGTGTCCAATTTGCAGTGCTCTTAAATTGTTGCATGTTTGGCACTCTGCTTTAATTCACAACTCATTAAGCAAAGCTGCCGAAAGCTCATTACGCGCTCATCAAATAATTAACCACCGCTCGCACCAATTATCATTGATGAAATGACACAAGTCAAAGAGAGGAAGCAAGGTGGAAACGACCACCTCATAACAATCACCAATTAGACCAAGAAACTTCAACCGCCTACGCCATATGCTTCCCGCAAAACTCAATCAAGAAGAAACATCCAAGACGAAAACAAAGACCGATCTACGATCGAGAGCAGAGTAGCAGCGCGTACGGTATCGCTATCTAGCGAGCGGATCCGAAACGATCCCACCTGTTTTACCTGTCACAGGTGCGCACGGAGGGGGAACACTAGCTTTTTGATTAAAAAAACAACAATAACGATTCAACCGCGCCTTGCGACGTACCTCGACAGACAGTCGAAACGGCCATCCTCTTTAACCCTTTCATAGGTGTGCTCGAACGTGTGCCCATAGCGAATGTTTTTGTTTGTAAGCTCCAATGGTCAACAATAGCCTCTGACCGCTTTCAGCTTCCACGTAACGAGTTACAAAGTGTGTAGTTAATCGATACCTAGGCATGATTTAATGCTCTCAGTGCGAAGAATGTTGACGTGATGATGAAACTCTGTGCTTGTTCCAAGTTTGAAGTGAAGAAGAAAACGACCGTTAGCAGCAGCATTAGGCATCTCATCGTTGTATTTAAAATCTTTAAACGGTGACGGATGTCATGAACGTTTTTCGTGTAAGGAAAAAATGTGGCAGTTGACGCTGATTGTGGTTTGTGTTGGCGTTTTGTTTTTCTTGGTTGCCGGTCAAAGTTTGGACAATGTGGAAAATTACGCTACAGATGCGGGTGGAAGACTGACTGAAGATCGTGGTGGAGTCATCTCAGAAGGGGTGGTTGTTCTCAATAGGACTTTTAGCCCTTATTGGCTGACGAACGACATCATTGTTGCGAGGGGGGCTAAGTTGATCATAGAGCCGGGGGTTGTGATAAAAGTTCAACCCCAAGTTGGTATCACTGTTAGGGGAATCCTGATTGCGAAGGTGAGTTTCACACTACACCACAGAATATTTAATTTTCTTATGATTACTCTATTCTTTATGTAGAATGTTACATCTAAAAAAGATTTATAGTTGTAAAAAACCACCGATCTCAACTTTCTTAGCAACACTTTATATCCAAGATGAAAATATCGACCTAACAACCATCTATACTTCATTTTTGCATATGTAGGGATGCATATAAGAGTATTATCCCCTGAAATATGTCATTATCGTATGTTTTTATTGTAAATCTTGAATATTTTGAATATCTTGTACCGTTCAAAACGTTGCTGATACTTTTAGTTTCGCTGAATTTAATTCTTATTTATATTAATAAATCATTATATTGGAATGGAATATTGCACAACTGTTTTAATGCAGGTACTTCAATCCGTCACATAATATAAGATTATAACTTCGAAACAATAATTCTTTGCGGTAAAAATATATTGAAATTATTCACTCAGTTTTTTTTAATACTCAACTCTGAGGACTAATGGATCAGATTACAATGCTTCTAATGCGGTGCACTAATTCACCTTCAAAATTATTCACATTCACATTATAGAATTGAAAATCAAAAAGAATCCAGAGCTTTTCTTGAAGCTTGTAGCTACATACTTGTATACAGAAATTGTACTTGTATGCATGGATCATTCTGATATACATGATATACAGGTTTTCTAAGTTCGAGTGCCATTAGACATATTTGGAGGACTGTCCTATTTGAATTCTGAAAATTGGGATATTCTCTACTGAACTCGAATATTTTTGAGTTCAGAGTATCACCTCCGCTTATATAGGGAATAAAATAATTTTTATAAAAAATGAAATATGATTCAACATTAATTTCTGAATGACTCTTTGCTTCAACTGTTGCATTTTTACAAATATCGATAAAAAAACTGGAAAAATGGATATACCTATGTGTGTGTAGCCAGTATTTTGTTTATTCGACTTAATCTCAATATTCTAAATGTGAACACTCTTCACATTGGTGTTTGAAATATTGCGTTGAAAATTCTGAAAAATATTCGACCTGAATTTTTCTTTAAAATTAGAGTCCTTTCCAATGATTTGCGATAATGAACAAAATACTGTTTACGCATATACCTTTCTTCTTAAATTTTGAAAACTAGTCGAATATAAGAACAGTTGAAGCAGAAAGCTCTTCAAAATTGAATCATATCGGAGAAGAAAAAATAAATGAATATTTTTTTCTAATTTTTAGATTCTAATTTACTCTAAACATAAAGTGTGAAAACTTCAGAGGGATTTAAATGATTCTTAAAATTCGTTATAGGATATAGTAAACGAAAGTGACCCATTAAATCGTATATAAAGACTTCTAACATCAGATACTCAGATATTAGTCACCAGTTGAGTTTTGCATTTTCCAAATGGTGCAATTCATTACATAATGTAAAATATTCATCCTCTATTTGAATTGAGAAGTATTTGTCAGCAATTTCGTTAATCTGAATTAGTTTACGATCATTACGATGACATACTTTCTCGAATTCGTAGTTTCCCTTTCAATCAATAGGTACAAATATTTTCGATAAGAGTAATTTTGAAACTGTAAGTGAGAGAAACAATTTTATAGTTCCAACTTCCAAATAATAACGATCAACGAGATTTTTCAAGGTTGTTAAATCCCAGAAGCATAACGTACTAAGGAAGGAAATATTTATTTGACTCACTCATGAAGAATTCGTGGTTAAAATGAATTTTGTTTCGTCAGTGTGTATTGATAAAAAAAAAAGGTGAAGGTTTAAATTTTCAGGGCATGGGAGGTGTGAACTCTAAATGTATCAGTGGATGATGTCAAGTTTGATGCCTATTTAGAAAGCAATGATATCTTCCTAATAAAAATTCATTGAAAAGATGGTAAAATTTGAAACATTAATTTTTGTAGATTTTTTGTGGATAGTATTTGTTCCTATAAAAAAAATTCCACAGACCTTTTTAGTAAAACTAAATAATTTTCTCAGGAAAACGACAGTTTTGTAGATTTGCAATAGGAAAAGGATCATCGCACCCTTATATCTACGCCACTGGATAATTTTAGCAGGAGGGACTTACCTAATTCGAAACATTACATTATCAAGGATTCCATATCTAAAAATTAGAACAATGAACGAATTTATACTAGAGAAATGAGTAAAAAACATTTTTTTTCTCAAAATTCAACACCCTTTATCTCGAAAACGAAGTTTGTTATATATATTAATATTTATTTATATGAACATTTTTCATGAAAAGAGTTATTCCATCCGACGCCAAAATTATTCAACTAAAATCTGGACCACCCTGTATAGTTCTGTGGTGTTTCTTTTCTCATAATTTTTCATGAAAAGTATTTGGCAAATAATTTTCTTCTGAAAACAAATGTTTTTAACTTATGTAGCTCTTCATCATCGCGTGTTTGTGACAGAATTCAATTCTATTGAGATCTTCTCAAATTAAATATCAATTCAATCAATAAGCAAAGAAAGTTCTCGAATATTTTTTGTCCTATAGCCGTAAGGTAACTCTTCATTCATCAGATACGTTAATATGCAAATTAAAGGTGGATAAAATTCCTCTAACTACCTTCAACACGCTTCATGAATATCTTCAATGAATTTCCTACTCTGACGATCGTTTCTGAAAAATGTGAAAACGATGATTCACAAAAGTATTTGACGTATTATTCTGACTAAGAGAATCGTTATATCCTAGTACTTTGTTCCTCTCGAGTTATCATTGAGCAAATAGGTATTACGTTCTTTTTAATTGGATCACTATGAATCAAGGGAATTGGGCAAGACCTGAGATTAGCCAATTTTTACTATTTGCATCACCAGTACGTGATGAAATGGGTTCATAATGCTCGGAAACACCGTCTAATCATAATATTTTTTCTTGATATTATATGACGTAGATTAAAGCTTGATTTGGGATTTCGTGTGAGACGACTTAGCTAACCCAAAGCTGCATTATTCTTCCGCTAATTGTACCATCCTATGAGTTCTTCTTTAATGGCATCAATTAGAGAAAGGTTGTTGAAGTTCAGATAAAAGTGTGTAGGTAGACATCCGAGACAATTCTAACTAGGAATTATAGTCACTAGTGTATAACGTAGGAGATGAGACAACTATAGAACTAACAGTAGAACTACCTAACCAATTTAAGTGAGTCATATGGTTACTAATGTGATTCATTTGAAATTTAAAAATCGACTCATAATGAGGAAATAATCGAAATCACGATGTGAAGAATGAAATTTTTTTTTGTAAGAAGAATTGAGTTTTTTTTAGATGTTCAAACTTATTTTGCCAAATGTCCAAACCGATGAGTAATTAATTAATTCATGGAAATTTGTTCTTTCCAGTTATTGTGAAAATACCCATTCGACCGAATGAAATTGCAATAGTTCATTGCAAGTGCAATAGTGAAATGAATGTTCATGTGAAATTTCATGATGATTCTATCATTGGGAAAAGGGATTCATCAAGCCAAGTAGCTTGACATTTTATCCAATTACTTGACTTGAAAACCAAGATCGTAAAAAATCACATACTTGAGTTTCACTCGACTTGATTTTAGATATTTATTGCTTGATATGATATCAAGCTACTTGATATTACTTGAGCTTGATATGCACGCGTTGCACGGCATATATTTCTGCAATCTCGTGTGCGCTTAGACTACATAAGGGGATTCCTCGAGCGCCCAGAGATTGAAGCATTCGCCAGTGTAACTTCCTTAGTAGTTTTCTCACATTTCTATGAAATCTATTGGAAGATTTTTGTAGTTTCAGGAATATCTTCCCAAACTTGGCCAAAATGGCCAAGGATTTTTATCAACGCCAACATCTTCAGCTCCTGTTGAAATTCAATTTTCCAGAGCTGCTCTTACAGTTACAAAAACCCGCAATAGGTAAGGCGACAAATCTATAAGATTCCTCATGTGTCTTAGATCCTGGATGGAAAATTATGAAATCATACAAAGCCTGGAGGTTTTTCAATATTAAAAAACCTTAATTTTTATTATTCATTATTTTGATATGATTTAAAGTGATTCAATTCATGTTTCTATTTCCAAAAAGTTGATATTTTAGGTTTTTTCATAGTTTAATAAATGAAAGTGTTTTTTGCAAGATTCCTTCTCATTTTATTATTTTCATATTGATGTGACACTACACAATAAAACTGCCAAAAATCAAATAGCTTGATATGATTTAAGTCCTTGATGAATAAATACTTGACTTGACTTGAAATTGAAAAACTACTACTTGACTTGAAATCATGTCAAGCTCAAGCCAAGTAGCTCGAAAATCAAAATCAAGCCAAACCGTGAATTCCTAATTGGGAGATTGAAAAAAAGTGATATATCAGAATCTACTAGTCGGAATTCATTGGAATTGAGTTACTCAAAAAGGCAGCTGGAGAGCAGATTGATTTCTTTGAAATTTGTTCGGTTATTTGCAGAAAAGGATGTAATTAGCATGAGGACCCTAGAGAGGGCAGGGCATAATGAATAAAATAGTTGCCCCCACTCAACTAAATGGTAATAGTTATTTATAATACAAGTGCAGAAGGCATTGATATTCTTCCACGAGTTCAGAATTCAAAAACGAGCCACGAAGTGGCGAGTTTTGGAATGAACGAGTGGTAGAATGAGCATTCTGTACGAGTATTATACATTATTTTCTCTAATTCATTGCATTGTCATTGAAATTAATGAAATATTTCCATAAATATAATTTAGTGATTTTTGCATTGGTAAATGTTGGTTGGCAGAACTGATTTCTTTAAGGCAAATTGATGAATTGACAGATAAAGCCGTGGCGGAAAGTTCGGAGTACCAACATAGAATAATGAAATATAACCATGAAAACTGTGCGTTTCTGATATATTCTCGCACGATTTTGTTCTACAAGATGTGGAAGAATGAACGGAATAACCACAGAATTAGAGAAACGAACTTCTAAGATCCAGAATTATGAACACTTTTGTATCTTGAAAGAAATAACCGAACTAGACTTTGTAATTATGAAAAAATTTGACGATATTTGGATAGCGAGTTCCATCTCTGAGTTATTGTCTAGACTCTAGAGTCTAGACCTTAGAGTGTGATGGAATGTAAATTATACCTTCATTCTACATTCGGGATTCACCACTGATGTTTTCCTTTCCGGTTAGTTTTACACAGAAGCACCTGCGGTATACCTGTAAAAGATACCTACCGGTCAAATGATTCAACACTTCACTGACTTCAAACCGTGGGGTTCCACAACGAAAATTTTAATAGCATCTCAATTATGCGAGGGGATTATATTGAAAGTTTGTTGGTACTTATTTAAATTGGTAGCAAAATGATGCTAATTATAAAGGTTCGACCAATAGCCTTTCCTAATACAGAGTTTAAATAATCATAAAATATGAAGACATTGTGTTGAATTTTGTTATTCAAAGCCATTTTAGTACTCTTAAATTGGCAAAATCTTGTTTCCCTGATTATTTTAAGACTACGGATTCGATCAAAACGATATTTCGCATTAAAATTGTGTAAATTAACAATTCGAAGAATTTTGAAAAACTTCTTTGTTGATCGTCTCATTAAAACCGTAACCGTATAGAATTCAATCAGAATATCAAGAAAAATGAGTGAAGTACTGAAGTGAAGCTATTACTTTTTCGTTTGTTCATATGCCAATAGCGCCATTGGAGACCACACAACTGTCTTTGAGACCCAATTGTCACAGGAATGAATAAAAAGCTCCTGACTTCCTAAATTCTATGATTCTGGGGAAGCTATCATCACGAAATTTCGCAGGAAACTTGAAATTGTTATGTTTTTATTTATAACAAAACGTGAACCTCTTATCTAGGCAATATTGGCTATTTTTTTCCAATATTCTTTTTTCTATAATTCTGATGTTTTACAGTGCTTGAAATTGTTATTTTATATCACCCAAAATCTCAATGTTGAAAATCTTATTTCACATACAAAAGCAACACATCTATCGAATTTCCTTCCATGAAAGTTTTAACTCTCAAAAAAAAATGTATTTACGGTACCAATTTTTTTACACCATTAATTAGGTAAGTTGCAAGTCCAATAAATGAGCAAAAATAATTGGGGTAGTCATTTAAAAAATATTTATTCACTCTGTATAAATGAATGGCGTCATAAGTAACATTTTTATGCCACAAGGTGGTTAATTGAAAATTAAAATTGATCTTTACCTTACTTTATCCACACACTTTATACAGGGTGAGTCTTTGACTAGTACATATATTTCAACCAAAGATTCCTGAGGTCAAAAGAAAAATTTTTTCCATACCATTTTCCGATCAGAATTTTGTCTTCTAATTTAATGTAGCAGAGATTCTAGAATTGACTGGACTCTCAAGGAATTTTATATTTGGAAAATTTTCTTCACATCAATAATATATGTTCCGAAAATCATTTCCTTTTGATTTCATTCCATTTGCGAGACTTGACTATAACAATTAATTTTTTTTGATGTATTTTTAACAGTCATATCTTTTCAACCGAATCAAATAGGAAAATATGATAAAGGAAAAAAGTTTTTCTCTTGACCTCAGAAATCTTCGGAGGAAATATAATATGTACAAGTCAAAGACTCACCCTGTATATATTTTATGTGAAATAACAACCATAATGTTCATGCCGATTTTCCGGATTACTGTGTCATCAGAACCATATAATTTCATTAAAATTTAATGGGCGCTCAATAAACTTTTCTCAGTACTTTATATACATTTTATCGAGAGGAATATTTTTCGAGAGATTATGGGTTCCCAGTGTTCCCACCACTTCTCAAGTAAATTGTGAGCCATGACCTTTCAAGAAACCGTGAAGCAATTCATTGTTTTCAATTTCGCCAACAAACGCTGAACAGAATGAAGAAAGTACAACGTGAATCTATCTCAGAGGTTACCTCCCTTTCTCCATCCTTGATTTTTTCTCTCCAGTCTGTACTGTTATAGAAGGGATCCATTGTATCATTGTTTCATCCACGGATTCAGTCGGTGAAATTGAAACATAGTTAATTTAGTCTTCTGATATATGGGAGCATATACCATAATATAGCGATTATCAAGTTTACCTATGGAACGTGAATTTCTTTGTTTTCTTAGTTCGTTAATTTGGCCTGACGCTGACGAAGTCACCCACCTAAATCAACAGTTAGTTAGGTCAATTACAAGCAGTGTTTTTAATGGATCTTGCACTTCAGTTCAGTTCCATTAATAAAATATAACGGATGTTTTTCACGACACTCCTGTTCAAGAGGGCATTGGCGAAGAATATATTTTCAAAATTGACCACAAAAGATCAAAGCACCTGTTTCATTTAATTTTCAACTAATTTCACTTGATGATTACTGTTCAAATACCTTTCTTACTTAAACTTTTTACGAGAACCATGAAATTTCTAAAATGGCAGGGAAAAGAGAATTGCCCAAAGAAAAATTAAACTTTTCATTCCAAATAATAAACTTTTTTGAAACTTTGAAATTGAAAAAATTATCGTAACTGAATGTCAGTATGAGTAGGGGAAATGTGGACAAAATGACATACTGTTTTGTTTTTCAACAATATATTTTTAGTTATTGCAATAATATTCACATTTTGGTGCTAAATACTAACTTTGGTTAATTGTTTTTGAGTATTATAAGCTGAAAATTGAATTAAACTCTAAAAAAATAAAAGATATAAGAAATTATTTCAACTTTTAACAAAATCTATTTTGTCCGTATACTAAGGACAAAATGACATACTAGTAAGAGACATAATGACAAACATAATATTTGAATGCAAAGTTCAAAAATATGAAGGTTTTGGTTCTCGAGACAGTAGCATACGATGTATAAATAAGTCCTGTGAAAACACTGCCTTCAACGCAGCCACTGCTCACCAGGTATGAAACGAAAAAAACGTCATTGCAATAAACGCAGGGGCAGTCATCGACATCTTCATTTTTATTGTTAATTTGAAACGGTTCAGTGTCGAATTCTTCATCGTCAACGACTTTTTTATTTTTCAATGGCCTTGTTTTTTTTACCACAGGGTTGTTTTATCATTCAATGATGTTTTAGTAATTTCTTGTTTCTTCTTCTTGGGTGGAATGGTCGCAACAGATTTAGCCTTGGTTTTGTCAAAATAAGGCGTTAACGTGCATTTGCGAGCTTCTGGCTTTCTTATGCCTTGTCACTGAGGAAGTGGTGAAAGAATTTCATTAGGAAAGAATATCGTATTTTTCACAAGTTACATACCAGAATTTCACGTTATAGCACGTATGGTACGTGCAAAATGAGTTCAAAACAACATGAAAATGAGCTCATTGTGAAAATCAATCAACAAAATTCCATATTATTTCCAAAAATATACCTTCTTGACATGTATCGGACAAAATGACATACTATGTCGTTTTGTCCATCAGGATAGTATGTCATTTTGTCCGATATATACTCCGATATTGAAGCATAATTTCAAAATAAAACTTATATCCATCTTGAAACTTATACATATTACGTCATAACATTACCAACAAGAATACATTAAAAAAACAACGAATATCGTAATGACACTCTCCAGAAGCAATTCTGAAACCAAGTGAACAAAAAAAATTCAACCGACGTAAACACATTTGTAGCTATTGCACCAGTGAAACAGACAGTGGGATGTCAATTTCTTTGCAAGATTGCCATCATCACTAGCAGAAACTGAATCACTGTGAAACCCCGAGCTATACGGTACCACTTTTGAAAAAATTTAAAAGTTCATTTTGTCCGCATTTCCCCTATGACGTGTGACCTCCCCTAGCTTTGATAATAGATTCCAAAGGTCTTCGCATGCTGGTGATGAGAATATTCTCTTGTGAATAATCTCCCATTCAGGACGAAGTGCTTTACGTAGCTCTTGTAAATTAATGGGCGATAGAGCCATAGTTCTGACTCGCCTTCCCAGTTGGTCCCAGATGTTCGATGAAATTCAGGCCAGAACTTCGTGCTGGTCAGCTGAACCTTGAAGTTCCAACCACATTCAAGTATGCTGTCACTATTCGAGCAGTATGTGGGAGTGCTTCGTCATGTATAAAAATTCCCTGCTCTCCCAGAAATGATAGATATGGTACAACATGGTTCATAAGAGTTTTCTCTATGCACCTTACTGCTGTTAAAGATCTATTTATAAAAACCAACTCTATGCGGCCCCCTAAGACCCACCTCCTTAGATCCTAACAGATCCTCCACCGAATGTATCTCGCTCCTCTATACAGGCATTGGCGTATATTTCTCCTGAACGTCTATAAGAGTGTCTGCGACCATCATCTCCTCGAATGCTGAATCTGGATTCATCAGAAAACAGTACCTTGTGCCTTGGCCCACTGAGCTTCCAACCAGTTTATGTGATCTTGTGCAAACTGAAGACCCGATGCTCTCTGAGAAGTTCTGGACTTGCTGCTGGTCTGTATGGTGGTAAATTCGATTCTGAGAAACTTCACTTCACTTTACTTTACTTAACGTACCTCCATCAATCGATTTCGAACTTCAACAGCAGTAAAATGGTGATTTCGAAACTTGTGGAAACCATGAGTCTGTCATCAACGATGTGTACCGTCTTT